>NC_090266.1:1017561224-1018862224 GCF_040414725.1 Anabrus simplex
TTCAATTCAATTAATTGCTAGTTTATATCGTTCTAAGGATTAAATGCCCTTTTATATCGTGTCTACATAAGACAATGTTTACGTAAACATTTTTATTAATATAAAATAATTTACTGGAATTAATCGCTATACTTGAAAGTATTGTGCTTGTACAGAAACATTATTCATTTGCAAGGGAAGTCCAGAGGTATGGGGTCATTGATCTCAGTCAAACTTTAAGAGGCTTTTCCACGTCAAAAATAAACAGATGTGTGTCCGAGGTCTTGTGCCATTGATGCTTATTTGACGAGGAAAAAGCAAACCAAAGAAATGTTTTCTCCGTACAGGCAATGAAGGCCCTTTGTGGGGTGGAAGGTAAGGGCTTCCATTACCTGTATCCTCGGTACTTGGTGGGGCAGAGTGGTAAGCTTTACGCCCGGCCGCCTTTGACCCCAGGAATTAACCTGGTACTCATTCCTGGTGTAGAATGAATAAATCTCAGGGCCATATGCACCTCCGGAAGTGGAAAACTCGTTTCTTACATTTTTGGACTTCCCGACGGGGAATCAATCCCATGTCCTCCCGCGCGAACCGAGTACGCCTCTGCCACCTCGGCCAGCCAGCGCTTTTCAGGAGAAAATATCCGTTTACATTATTAACAGCCTGCACACCTGTTGGCTATTAGCGCACGTGTTCCTGTATCACAACTGGTTTGGTGTAGTGTTTTCTAAAGACGAGGTATGTTCGCCCGCCATTTTGGTTCTTACCTGCTCTCCGTTGGTAAAGCAGTTACAATCCCGTGTTTGCATGTCGCTTTTTTCTGGTGGTCTCTCGCTAGCAAACAAACATAATATTAATCTACTAATTTGCAGCGCTAATCAAAACAGAAAATCGTTCGTTGCGCCTCGAAATTCCGTTATGTGACAATATTGAGGGGAGAAATACTGACCCACAGCATAGGACGAAAATTCGTTGATAGCCTATAGTTCATGCAATACTGAACCTTAGATGGCAGAACCATTCATGTCAGAATGTTATGCTGAAATATTATCACATAGCGGTTTTTCTCGTCGCAACGACGAAATATAACATTACGTCGATGAAGAATCAATCCATTGTTTCGCTTAGGACTGCTCACGCTTCCCAGCCACGCATGTATATGAAGTCTATCGGAACAATGTTCGTTATGTTTGCTTTCCTATGCGGGCATGTAAAGGAAAATGAGCCTTAAATGCATTTTACTGTAGGAGTGCGTAAGTTTCTTTTTATGCATTGGAAAATGAACACAATGAAAATTATTCTGTTGGACTGTATATCGATATGTGGCTGGGAGGTGCGACCTATATTAAGGAAAATATTGGATAGGAAGAGCATTGTGAGATATGAACTTTTGCCCGAACAGCGAAGAATTTGCCTTTTAACATCATATAAACTATACTCTCACTGTATAAAAGTGAGAAAAGGTACCTTACTTGTTGTATGTCCGGCGCTCCCTGCTCGCTCCGCCAGCCAGCTACACGCGCGCCAAGTGTCATTCTTCTAGCCTCGACGCGCAGCCCTCAGTGCGCGTGCCTGAACCATCGTGTGTGTACTATAAAGAGGACCTCCCAGCCTGTCCAGATGCCCACTTGCCCCGGTGTCCAGCTCCAGAATACACCCTACGTCGAGCACGGAGGCTACTCCTCTTGAAAATATGCTTCGGCCAGGTGGACTGAATTTCTGGCAGTACGAGGTCTCACCTCTGGTCACCGCTCCTCCTCTTATTCCGCTGCCCATATCCAGTCATACTATTACATACCGTTATATTTCCCTAATTAATGCAAACTCCCTTGGTTTCGCCAAGTAAGAATTCTTCCTACATTGAACTTGCTTTTATGAACTCAGCAAGGAAGGACTTTCCAAAACATTTATGTCAGTACTTCTGATAGTTTTCGACTATCGACTTTTCATATATCAAGGACTATCTTTTCAAGATAGAAGTGGATGTAAATACTGCAAACTTGTATATAGTGTACAAAAGATAGACTCTTTCTCAAGATTCCTAATTCATTTTGCTTCAAGTTAAATTTCAGTTTTATTTGTGTAAATAGTGTATTTTGCAATTGAAGCGAATAATAAAGTTGTGTTTTGTAAATCTCAACCTTGGTTACAACACAACTAATAAAGCAGGTTGTCTTAATTATGATGACTGAGAAGTAGAACAATAGTTTGCAAATTAAGCACCGTGGTGCTGCCGAATTAACTGAGGGTCACCGTTTAGTCGTAAGTTTCGAAGTGGTAACCGGCCATAGTTTCTTCAAGAAACTAATGATAAATAACCAGTGATAAATATAAGAGCATTCTATTTGTTGGTACAGTACGATACCTCATAGTACTTGTGTGAAGATGATTCCACACTATTTTCAATGTAGGCAGAATAGTAATAAATCTACTTTACTGTACTTCGAACAAAATACATAAAAAATGTGGTGTAGGCAGACAAACCAAACCAACTTATTGGGATTTTCAAATTTATTTTTTATTTAAGTTTGGTCAATTTTCCTATTTATTAGAAGGGCTTTCCATGTATTAAAAGGTTTTGAAGTTTAGCAACTTATTAACTTTTAGTAATGTAGTCCTACAAGGAATTTTAGCTTATCAAAGCAAGTGTTTCGGGATTTTTCTACAGTTATGCATTAGATTAAGTGAGGAACTAGGTTTAGGGTATTTCTCAAGCCGTGTCTATGTTCTCAGCTTGAAGTGTTGCACTGAGATGCAGTTACCAGTGACAATAGAAATACTTGGTGAAATTAACAATGAACAGAGGAGAATATTGCAAACCTCTGAATTCGTGAATGTTCCCGATAGTTTAAAAAATGGTTTTCCTCTAGATAAGGGAGAAGTAGTCTGATTTCTCAACAGAACTCACCTCATAAAAATTCACACGTTGCAACATTGGTTAACTCACTCCGTCAGCAGGCCTAATTTTTACAGAATAGGCCTATAGAATTTTAGAAAGTTTTCGTTGTTTTACAGTCCTTTCGCAATATTTACAAAAATAATTCACATTCAACTCCTCACTACCAGTTTTTTTTACTGATACACTTCAATTTACTCACATCGTTTATGTACATTTCTGTTAAAATCTACTGCAGAATATGATCGACCTTCAAAGCAGTGTTCAACATTGTTTTATTTCAAATCACATCACGTAGGAAGAGACGTACATTTATCATTTAAAATTTGCTTCAAAAGAAAATTCGCACCATTTTGGAGACATTACATATAATACCTGTATATGACCGCACAGTTAGAAATTAACTTCATAACCTCGTCGCCATAAGACCTATCTGTGTCGGTGTGACGTAAAAGCCAATAATAATAATAACTTCATAACCTCAAAGCGATACATGCAACATGCGGAAGTGAGCACTTGCAGGAGAAAGTAATGCCTGATCACATGACCTTCGTGCACGTAAGAATCAAAATTCCGGGTAAGGATAATTGTGTTTTGGAACCCTAGTCTAGTGGTCAGCCGTCCCTGACTTCTACACAGGCGCCTTACTTTATGTTTGTTCTCCCTTTTTGTTATCCCTTTATTCTTTGTATCTGTTTTTTATTTGGCCAAGCGGACTTATTGTTAGGAAATGCGCAGAATAAATACTAACCTAACACAACAAAAACATTTACTACGGTCCTAGGTTGTTTCTTTGTTGTAAAATTTAAGCAGTCTCACTATCTCTCCATCTCTTACAACTGCAGCGCTGGTTTTGTATCTAATAGAAAAAGTGAAGGATTTTCAAGCCCCGAGTAGCATGATTGGACGATAGTAAACGAGTTTATGTGCATGTTATATTTGATCTCCAAATTACCTGGCTCAAATGGACAAAAGCACTCTCTGTCGTACCTAACTAGAGTGCCCTTATGTGTACTCTTCAAGAAATAAGTATAATAATTAAATAATGTGTAATAGGGTTGTGATAGTACATATATCACACCCCAGAATTATATGTAGAAGTTAGAGATATTATTGTCAGTATTCGATTTATTATTATTATTATTATTATTATTATTATTATTATTATTATTATTATTATTATTATTATCAGTATTTCATTTATATATTTTGCCATTTATATTGGTAAGCTGGAAGATATCCACATATGTAGGTATGAGTAATTTGTTTTGCACGAGTGGGAAAGCATTGCTTTAATAACTCTGGTAATTTGAATGAGTCATATGGCTACCCCAGTGTTTGTTGTGATGTACTTGTGTCGGGAAATTCATGAGTCATGTATATATCCCAGCCTGATGAGATGAGCTTGTTGTATTAGGAAAATTTGGTGACTCATGGAATATACCCCAGAGTTTGTTATTGTCTTGGGAGGAAGAAGTAGTTCAGGGCTTGGACTTGAGAAGAGGACCACCCATGATTGGCTGGCAAGCACCAATCCAGACGTATCATCTGAGAGGAGGGGGATGTTGATGTCTATAAAGGTTGATCATACGGCGGCAACCAGGAACATTGTAAGGATGATTGTAGAGATGATTGTAAAGGAACGAGAAGGAAGATAACTACAAGCTGTAACACTGTATAAGAGAACTGCAACTGACGCACTGTACGGGAAGGAAGTGGTGTTGATGCACGGTACTGGAGTGATATGGCTGCAATGGACTGGACTTCAAACGTTCGTGGAGCGTAGTCTTGTTATGTTCGTGGAAAAGTGGATAATTGTGGAGAGTGCTTGCGCATTAAGTATGGTAGCACTTGTGGCGGCCTAGCATTATATGTTGGTGAAAGCTATCTCAGACTTTCCATAAATTTATGTTGAGGATCGATAGACGTGTGTATATATCTTTACAAGTGTTAAAATATGTGAATACAGTACAAGGTACAGTATCTGTGTGATGTGATAACTGCCTATTATGAGAATCGGTAAGTCGATTTGATCTAGAGACAGTGAAGGGTATTTATCTTCATACATGTACATTGTTCATCGGACTATCTACAAATGGTAGCTTAGTTCTCGCTTTCGTTTTCCCACGATTTTCATTATTTTTGTTGTTGTTGTTGTAAATATGGAGTCTTCCAGCAATATTTTATGTGTGTATTATATGTATAATGTTGTATGTTGATGAGGTGCTCATGCACGGAATTTGTTAAGAATATAGTTAGCTATTTTAGAATCAGTGTTATTGATGAACCTAGGTGCAGTTCCTACCTAATTAGTCGTTTTCAGGAGGTTAGGTAAGGCCTGCAGCAGATGTACCAGTACGCAGCATTATGTACACGCCCTGGGATATAAAGTTTATCATGCTCTTATCTAAATTCGAGGGATCCATTCTGGTGAAGTCTGGCGCCCATACTACGGATATTTCGGTTAATTATGCTTATTCATTTTAATAAGTTTTTGAGTAATTTTATTTATATATTTTTATTCATGATATTATTATTATTATTATTTATTAGTAGTCATCAAAAAAGTTACAGGGTATAGTTTATAATATCTCAGATCCGGTGAAGGTCAAATGCTGCAGAGAAAATATTTGTTGAACTTAATTGTCCAATGGATGGTAATTTCGGAGAGTAACCTTTGTGAATCCATTGTATCTTCTATGATGGACATTTTCCTTAGGTTTAAATACGCTATACAAGTACGACGGAAAATAAAGATTATACTTCAATCTGAAACATGTGAGGAATAAACACTATTTCATTTAAACCAGTAAGAGGGGAACCTTTGAGGAAAATATATGCAGAGAACAAAAATAGTTCCTCCGGTGCATTTGGAATTCCAACTTCTTGTATTAGTTTTCAGAGAGAAAGGTATACAGTGTACCCTTGAAATAATGTATGTGGATCTCATTTTTCACGGCAACAAACCTTAATTTCTTTTTCCGTTGGCTGATAAAGTGACAGCACTGCATGAGGCAGGAAAAGGAAGGCTTTCTTCCAAATTACCGGTGGGCACGAGATGGAGCACGCCATTCTAACCGGCTTACCTGCACTCCAGAGAGCTCAACTCTGTCGAGCAGTTCTCCGTCTCTCGTGGGAGTTGTGCACAAACTGAGGATTGACACCGCGCGGACAAATTCCCTAATGTTGTAAAACGCCTGCTGCCAGCACCACTACCACAGCCCTTCACACCAGTCAGTTTGTTTGCAATAGTCTGAGACATTTAAGAGCGGTTTACATTAGAGGATGAGTGGCAGCAGCAGTGCACTTTTCTTCATTATTATTATAAAGACCTGTCTGGCTCCTTGTCAAAGTGGTCAGCAGTGCAGCCTTTATTTCAGAGGGCCCCGAGTTCCATCCCCGCCCGTACCTCTTAATTTAGCCGCTACTGGTTAATTCCTCAGCCTCGGATCTGCGTGCTTTCCAACACAAACCTAATGACAACACACTATACTACCAACCACCATCGTTATACACAATATACTAATTGAACACATCCCTCCATATAAAATTGTGTCAGGAAGGGCTTCCGACTGTAATTCTGAGCCAAGTCCAGAAGAACGACATGGATCGTGCCCATGTCCTCTACTAGGGTGTGAGAAAATAGACAGAAAATGAAGATTATCAACGAATATGCTCTCAGTTGTCCAGTAGCTGATTCGCTGAAATTTGGCACTTACTGAGGAAATCGTATCGTAGACTGCAGCTTAAGATTAACTTACACGAGGAAATGTCAGTGGAGTCGAGTGACAAGTTGCCTCCAAGCTTCCCCGTGTTAGCAGTAAGAGGACATTCAAATTGTTAAATTTTATCGAAGCGGAATGTAAGCTGGCAAGCAGTCTATGGTTGTGTCCACTTCCCCGTCACATGTCTAACTTGACTCCTCTATTGTCTATCTGTAAACCCTGACATTCTCTTCTCCTCACATGAGCTCTTCGTGTGGTTTTAAGTGATACAATATATTCAAAAGTGAACAAACGACATTATTAAGTTCTTAGAAGTGCGTGGAATGTCACAGTAATAAAAGTGAACATAAATAAGCTGGAAGCGATGTTAAACAGGCTTGTCCTGGAACTGACGGATAGGTTCCCTTCTTCTCACAACCAATATCGTCAGGATGACTCGCGGAGGATTCGAAGCGGACGGTTGTGTCGATTATGTATTATATATTGTTGTTTTCGTAGGTAATTACATCGATCCTTCGAGTGCTTGCATTATTTGCCAAACCACGGATCTCTTCATGGACAGTGAATCCGCTTCTTCTGAGGGGCTGGACGTTGGTGGATCTTATTTGGTGGTGCCTAGCGATACACACAGTTTCGCAGTGCTGGCAGGAACCACGGACGTGTGCAAGTGTTTCAATCTCGTTGAGGTATTACCTACAAGGGTTACTGTCCATGGACCTACCGGACACAGCACGAACTGCTGCTACATTTCCTGTCGTCTTGAGGCCGTCTCTCCATTCTCTGTGGGATAATCCTACGTGCTGGCTGACCCATTTATTGAAAGCTGGATGTTCTTTAAAAAGTATAACTCTTTTACCTTTGTGAGGGAGATCGCACCGCTTCTTAAATTCCACGTCTCTTAATATCTCTAACATAACTAATGAACTGGTATTAACCGTGGTGAGGTAAATGAAAATGAAATGGCGTATGGCTTTTAGTGCCGGGAGTGTCCGAAGACAAGTTCTGCCCGCCAGATGCAGGTCTCTTGATTTTACTCCCGTAGGCGACCTGCGTGTCGTGATGAGGAATAAATGGTGATGAAGAAGACACATACACTCAGCCCTTGTGCCAGCGAAATTAACCAATTATGGTTAAAATTCCGGCTCTGCCGGGGATCGAACCCGGGACCCCTGGGACCAAAACCCAGCACGCTAACCATTTAGCCATGGAGCCGGACACCGTGGTTCTAGCTTCTAGATGAGTATCGCCAAGTTGCGTAGTACACTGCTTTTCATGGCGTCTAGTATTAACTGATGACATATCACCATAACGGTTTAACCCCCTTATTTACATTCTCCATTATATGGAGCATAATATTTTTTTAAGTCCAACCACGAACAGTTTCAAG
Source organism: Anabrus simplex (assembly GCF_040414725.1). NCBI lineage: Eukaryota > Metazoa > Arthropoda > Insecta > Orthoptera > Tettigoniidae > Anabrus > Anabrus simplex. The sequence goes on from NC_090266.1 coordinate 1,017,569,212, forward strand.
GAAACATGTTGTTGTTACCGAATGATGAAATACGAAACAAATTTTTGTCTAAGTTTTAATACACAAAAAAATATTAGGAATGTTTAGTGACAAGTATGATATTGAACTAGTAAAAATTAGAGGATGAGATACTACGATGTATAATTAGTACCATACAAGACTTGATATATTATTCGCAGTACTTCAAAATAATGTGGTAGTTGTAATAATAATGAACAGTCGTAGGGTATGTCCCTAGGTATAACTGATATTATCATATTCACTCCGGAAACTTGTCAAAGGCGATTGACTATCCCTTTTTTATTTCAAAGTAATGTACACTTTCAATATACGCCATTCTTCTTCTTCTTTTTCTTCTTATTTCGCTTTGCCCACATCTTGTTGGGATCACAGGTACGAACTTGATTCACGCATGTTGACTTGAATCTGTTTTAGGGTCGGATATCCTCCATTACGCCAACCGTATGTGAAGAGATGCTATGGATTAGTGTGCATGTATGCGAAGAGGAGAGTATTGGGGCAAACACAAACACTCTGTCCTCGAGTCAGGGAAATTAACTAGACGCAGTAAAAAAGTCCGACCCGCCGGGAGTCGAATCCGAGAAACCTTGAACCTAAGGCCTGGAGATTGATCATTCAGCCAAGGAGCCGGACGTTCAATATCCTTGTATATACCTGTATAATTAAATATTTTCTTGGAGTTAAAGAGAATTAAATTAATTTTGCAGCCATCCAAATCAATTTGTATGGCTCTTGGATTGTACGGATTTCTATTTTGCTAGAACTAGTCGCGAATATGTTCCAGTTGGAACGTTGCGAAATCACATATCTGGTTGCCCTCCTGACAATTAAATGAGACACATAACGCGATATACATTTTTTTCTTGCTCAAAAATGGAACTTGGTTACCTTTTTATGTGTTCATTCCGTGATGTTACGCTCACAAATTGAAATATTGAAATGAAAACAGGCACGCAATGAAAACAAACCATCGCGCTTGCAAAAATTAAGAACTGAAATGAACAGCATTCTTTGATACACAGTACATGACGTCATTGCACAACTTGTCATAAACAAGGAGGCTCCTGGTCATACACCAACATGGCTACGAAGCCTCGTGTCGGTAGATTTACTGACACGTAAATTCCGGCACTTTGGCGTCTCTGAAAACCGTGAAAGTAGTTAGTGAGACGTAAAAACAATAACATTATTTATTCAACACGGCTACGAGGTAATGGAATGGCGTATGTCATTTAGTTCCGGAAGTGTCCGAGGACAAGTTCGGCTCGCCAGATGCAGGTCTTTTGATTTGACGCCCGTAGGCGTTGTGATGAGGATGAAATGATGATGAAGACGACACATACACACAGCCTCCGTGCCAGAGAAATTAACCAGTTATGATTAAAATTCCCGACCCTGCCGGGAATCGAACCCGGGCCTCTGTGACCAAAGGCCAACACGCTAACCATTTAGCCATAGAGCCGGATGCTTACGAGGTAATTAAACGTCTTAATAAGGAGTATTGCCACACCTCACATTCACGAAGCTTTTCTATGCTTTTGATAAACCTTCAGTTGAGACAAATGTCCCCATATTTCCAAATGGGCGTCTTCAAGAGCTTGTAGGGTTTGGGATGGTGAATTTCTCGCTCGGATGGTTTGCTCCAGTTATTTCCAGACTTGTACGACTTGATTCATGTCGGGACTTCTGGATGGCCACTCCATTCACTGTATGTGGTGCTCTTACAGGCATCTCAGAACCATGTTGACATTATGTGACTGTATTAGCATGCAAGAACACTGCGTTTTCTCGAAGTTGCCTCACTTGAACTTCATGAGAAATAATCTGGATATTTTTCGGTCTTGAATTATGGAAGAATAGAGAAACGAGAACACTGACATTATTAGGTAGAATTTCAAACTTAATTTTCATGTAATTCAGTGCGATATGAAGAAGACAATTAAAAAGCAGGCGAGACGTTAATTAATTTTAAGTGCAGTGAAGTGTGGAGGCACGTTTTTCCTTTAATATGGAACTACTTTAAATTAGCTGCTGCTTACAAGGGTTAGTAAATGGAGTGATCGTACGAAAGATCCGCCTTCATGTAGCCTCTTCTAAATGTCTCCAATAATAAATGCATGTAACCTAACCTAGTCCGTACAGACCATGAAGGCGCTTGGAGCTGGAAGGTAAATGTTTCAATTATTCGTAACCTCTTCACTAAGGGTAACTACCTTCGCCTTCGTAGTGTAACGGTTAGCACTATTAGCTACCGTCCCCCGGGGACCCGGGTTAGGTGCTGCCAGAAATTAAAGAATGGCACGAGGGCTGGTATGTGGTTCAAATGGTGCATGCAGTTCACCTGCAGTTCACTTCCAGTAGGGGTGTGCCTGTAAAGAATTGCACCACCTCGGACGAGGACGCGAGTTGACTTACTTACGTCAATGGTAAGGCAGTTTTGCTCCCAGGCCTTGATTAAGGTACAGCCCCAGCATTTGCCAGGCGTGAAAATAGAAAACCACGCAAAAGTTCCTTCATGTCCACCGATAGTGGAGTTTGAACCCACGATTTTCCGAATACAAGCTCGCAGCTACGTTACTCAGTCAGCTCTCTCGGTGACTGTTATAAATTTCACATTTTGCCTGCATTCAGTAATATCACAAACTACTCGAGGTGAAATAAGTTAACTTTTTAATTTCTACACATGTACCGCATGTGTCAAATAATCAATGAACGGTCCTGATAAGTTTCGGAGATTTTTGCCTCATTTACCATGCACGTATATGTACGATCACTTCTACAGTACGATATCTGGTGACATCTTTATTTTTGATTTTGAATTATTCCCCGGTTTAATGTTATTGATCGTAAAACATGTTTGTATCTCTACGACTGCGTCTGCGACTAATCTGCATTATTGGGTTTTGCAAACAATAATGGCGGGGTCAAGTCGTTCGCTAAATGAAGAAGAAATATGACGAGCTATTACTAGTACCGAATATGACATCAATGAAAATGGCAGCATTATATTAGGGAATGACACATTGTCATCAATTTTGGACAATGACTCTATTTTTATGTCTATCTCAGAATGCGAGTATTGTAAACAAGTCCACTGCAAGATGTTTAGACATGGAGAAATGAGGTTCACAAAGCGTGAAAAATATTTCAAGTGAGAGTCCAACTCCAGATATTTAAAAAGTAGTCCTTGAAATGTTAAGGGATAGACTTAAGTGTAACAACTGTATATAACTATCTGAATTTCAAACAGAGAGGGAGCCATTAAAGGTATTTGAAATTGGACATTGTGTTTTCTCCTAAGGAAACAATGCTCAGTTAAGTACACACGTTGTCTTCAGACAAAACCATTGTTTACTGCCTCTCCATTACTGTAACAGTTTTATTTCATTACTGTAAGATTTCCAGACTTCAAGTTTAGTATTCAGATTCCATCCTGAACATACGAAGGTGAATAGAGGGAGGACGGAGAAGAGCGAAAGGGAGAATAAAAAATATCGTGTCAACAAAGTGCGGAATTTCAAATCATGCTTAACGCCTTTTCGATCGAACGCATCGGAGCGCCTTTCTAGCAGCGGTTTGGATGCGGGAGTCATGAATTTCGTGCCTGAAGAGAAATAAGAAGTGTAGAAGGTGAAAGAGTGCTGGCAGCAGCGAAGAGCGAACAATCTTTGAAGGTAAATTGAACATGACAAATGAGATTACGGCGTTTGGCTCCCTTATCACTCACTTTGTTCGCTATTCGCGGAGTGAACTTGCATAGTGTGCAATTATTAGAAGAACGAGCGAAATACTGAAATGGGAGAATATAAGATCTGCGTGAAGAGCACATTACAACAATTTTGATGGTCCTGTAAGTTATTCGATGCAATTTCTGTTACAAACCTTGTAATGAGCGCCACCGGAGGATTCAATAAAGTGCGTCCAGTTACCGAGCTCGATAGCTGCAGTCGCTTAAGTGCGGCCAGTATCCAGTATTCGGGAGATAGTAGGTTCGAACCCCACTGTCGGCAGCCCTGAAGATGGTTTTCCGTGGTTTCCCATTTTCCCAGCTGTACCTTAATTAAGGCCACGGCCGCTTCCTTCCCACTTCTAGCCCTTCGCTGTCCCATCGCCGCCATAAGATCTATCTGTGTCGGTGCGACGTAAAGCAAATAGCAAAAAAAAGTTACATAATCATAGGCATATCATACCTGATATTCTATTGTTTGCACCAATAGTCATTCAGTTATTAAAATGGCTGTATGTTTGTATATATCACCGTACAACAATATTGATATTTTATAGTTCCATGAACACGAAACTAATAAAGCTTCACTCTCGTTTTATACAAGTTTTGTAATTCTATGTCCATATTCCTTGACGCTCACACTAAATATCAGCAAAATATGAGGAATGTTCACGGGCATTTAAGTTTAAATTTGTGCAAAGTGAAAGGTTGAGAAATGAAATAATTACCATTTTACTTCTTTTAGTTTCAGATCACTTTTCCAGTGTAAGAGGATTTAATTTGAAAGAAACATTATAAAAATATATTTAATTTAATTTCCGGGTTGAACCGTGTTGTACTTGTACGCACATCACGTACAGTTTGCCGACGTTTCGAATACATTGCAGTATTCTTTGTCAAGGCGACTGAAATACCCCTACTCGATCCGAGGTAATCAGTCTCCCAGGCAGAAATTACATTACTAGAGTGGCCTTGATCTTTGCCTTTTATATATATATTAAAAAATGGTTTTCAGTAAATCGCCTTCAGATGTATAAGTACATTTTCATTTACGTGTCTGATAGAATTTCCACCGAAAACTCCTACATTCAACAATCTGTAACATGCCTAGAATTTGTACATTCAAATAGTTGAAGAACAATATGCTACCAGCTTCATTTGATTCGTCTATTAAAACTAGATCAATTACATTTGTCGACTTACCAAAGAAATACGCGAAATTTGACAGCTGTTTGGCAGGATAGTTACGTTCACAAGAAGTAAATTTATTTAGATAAGAAATATTAATATTGCAAACACAAACCAATAGTTTTGGAAAATTGTGTGACCTTCTCTATTCTATACAATAAAGTGAGATTATTTATGAATCTGTGTAGCCTATATAGTAACCTTAACAAAACGTAACAGAAAAGAATGTTAACCTCTCATAAGGATAATTGACTATTTCATTAGTTTCATGTTTCGTCTTAGCCGCAGACCAAAATTAAGGTAATATTAGTTAATGGCGAAACATATACACATTTTACCCCAAATTTTAAATTTATACCGTAGGAGTGCGTAGATTTTTCATGAAACCATGCATTTTTACAGTACGGTACAGTACGATTCATTGTCCTGTAAAAACAGTCATAGGAAAGTGAACACAAAGAAAATTGTTCTGATGGACTTCATTTCGTCGTTGCCGGGACAAAACCTCCTATGTGATAATATTTTTGGAGATATACTGACCTGCAGCACATACGTTATGAAGAGCGAGAATGGCTTGACAGTATGCACACAACATTGCACCTTAGATGACAGAACCTTACGGACCAAAGTTCTAAGCTAAAATATTTCACATAGGAGGTTTTCTCCAGGCAGCGACAATATCCATGTGTGCCTGGGAGGCGTGTGGAGACTTTAGGAAAGTAATGGGTAGGAAGAGCATTGTGGGATACGAGTTTTTCCCCTTACAGCGACGATATTGATAGTCGTAAACATTCTGTAATTAAATACATTCCGACTTATGACCTGTTGTTCTACAAAAGCTTGAATAACAAAAGAAAATCGGCGCATTTCGTTCCTTGAGGAATTTGAAATTACTTAGTTATAATTTCGATAAGAATTATTTCTTATAAATCTCAGTGTTTTCCATGCACAAAATATTCATAATTCCGATACTTGAAGAAATAAATTACTACAATACTACTCCAGAAATCTGGTTACAGACTTTTCAATGATGGTCCTCTTCAATAATTTTCGTGATTATCACATTTCCCAGTATATTTGCTCCCAGTTTCTCCGAGTGTGCTTGGTAGATATTCTGTTTGTAAACCTCATGTACCAGAATTTGAATGGTAGTTTGATTGATTAAGCAACTAACTTAACGAAAATCGAACTTGTACGAAATCACAAGTCATTGAAAATGGGTGACCTCTTTTTGGATAGAGAATAAATGCTTTAGTGGATAAGTATTTTGGCAATTGAACTGTTTGATACGAGAGCTAACGTTCGATTTCTTAATTAACCTTGTTTATCCCTGGTAGCAACCTCCTTTAATTGACGACACTATTTATTCTGTAAATAAAACAGCATTACATATAGCTGAATATTAGTACACATAAAACTGCAAAACTTATTTTTAAGTCGGCTGGCCTGAGTGGCACAGATGGATGACCACTGGCCTTCTGACACCAAGTCATTCCCGGTCAGTCCGATGGTATTTACGTGCTCAGATACGTCAGCCTTGTGTCAGTAAATTTACCTATTAGCACGTAATGGAAATCCTGCGCGAAAAAATTCCTCAGCCTCTGCATTCACAAAAACCGTAAACGATTTATTCAAACTCCTATCCCTTTCTTATCCCATGGTCACCATAATACCTATCTGTGTCGGTGCAATGTAAAGCAAATTGTAAGAAAAAAGCGCATTATAGGCGTTTTTGTGGTTTGAATAAGATCTGCTGAATGATAAAGTGAACGGAGCTTAAATTTAAACCACATCCAGTTGCAAAACATGAATGTTCGGGTGAATAAAGCTAATTGTCTCTGCTGACAATTTCAGCTTTCAACTCATAAAGACTGAAGGTAAAATGAAGGAATGAAATTATCGTTTCACTAATATGTCTTATTGCAACAGATACGAGGTGAACGATGCTCAAGGTGAGTGGCTGCGACAAATATCACTAAGTTCCACTTCGTCGTTCTTCCTTAACATTTCGAATTGTTCACTTCACCATTCAGCAGATATCTGTGTCGTCATAGTCTGCCGAAGCACTATCGGAGATGACCTTGACGCTTATCTTATTGCTCCCCACGCCATGATGCTAGGGATTACGCCTGTGTGTCTTTCTACAATATGGGTAGGACCTTCCCTCTGCCGTAGACGCCGCCAAACACTCACACTATGATCATTGGAGGTTATGGAAAAGCGAGACTCATCACTGAATATGATGTGACGCCAGTTGTCCTTTGTCCATGCCTCCCGGGCAAGGCACCACTCCAAACGTAGGCGTTGGTGTTCTAGTGTCGATGGCAACCGACTCATGGGGCGGTAGGACCCTAATCCGGCGGATCCATACGACGGTCCTCCATCGGGGTGGTGTTTCTTGGTCGACCCGAACCAGAACGACGTGATTGGGTGGCCTCATGTATCCGTTGAGTCCAACATCGGGCCCACATGCCCGGCAATTGCACGATACGACCAACCAGCCGCATGCAGTCCCACAATGCGGCCTCTGTCAAATGCTGTCAGTTAGTAGATAGGCTGTCTAACGCGTCTGTGAGGCATCGCGGGTGCTCCGTACTGTATGTAGTCCTCTCTGCACGTCTTGTCTGACTCACAGCAGTTGCCTGAAAACAACCTTACAGATAATTGCAAATCTAATCATTTACTCAAACATCAATAGTATGCATGAATACCGAAATGCGATAACTTTGGACCACTCTTTCTGTGTGCTTAACTTCTTTTTGTCAGGCAGTGTATATTGTAATACATGCCATTCTGGAGCTCGTAGAAACACACTAGAAGTTTTAATGAACAGAATAAAGCTTTAAGTCTATCTAATCGTTCTTACTGCAGATAATCTAGTACCTTTATTGCTTATTGAGGGTTTCCGAATATGAAACTACAGTAAGCTAACGAGACTGCGCTATATGTTTCTTTGCTATTTGCTTTACGTCGCACCGACACAGATAGGTCTTATGGCGACGATGGGACAGTAAAAGACTAGGAGTGGGAAGGAAACGCCCGTGGCCTTTATTAAGGTACAGCCCCAGCATTTGCCTGGTGTGAAAATGGAAAAATACGGAAAACCATTTTCAGGGCTGCCGACAGTGGGATTCGAACCTACTATCTCCCGAATACTGTATACTGGCCGCACTTAAGCGACTGCAGCTATCGAGCTCGGTGCGCTATAGTCAGTTGAGGATACTGTTGGAATCTCCCTTCATGAATGAGAGGTGCGACGAATAGCTTATTAAGGCATGTCCGCCTCTGTGGTGTAGTGGTTAGTGTGATTAGCTGCCACCCCCGGAGGTCCGGGTTCGATTCCCGGCTCTGCCACGAAATTTGAAAAGTGGTACGAGGGCTGGAACGGGGTCCACTCAGCCTCGGGAGGTCAACTGAGTAGAGGTGGGTTCGATTCCCACCTCAGCCATCCTGGAAGTGGTTTTCCGTGGTTTCCCACTTCTCCTCCAGGCGTATGCCGGGATGGTACCTAACTTAAGGCCACGGCCGCTTCCTTCCCTCTTCCTTGCCTATTCCTTCCAATCTTCCCATCCCTCCACAAGGCCCCTGTTCAGCATAGCAGGTGAGGCCGCCTGGGCGAGGTACTGGTCATTCTCCCCAGTTGTATCCCCGACCAAGAGTCTGAAGCTCCAGGACACTGCCCTTGAGGCGGTAGAGGTGGGATCCCTCGCTTAGTCCGAGGGAAAAGCCGAACCTGGAGGGTAAACAGATGATTATGATGATGATGATGATGAAGGCATACTGCAGGCGTAATTGAGGATGAGCGCAGTCACAATGGCTTTTATTAAATCGTGAATAAATAACCAACTTGCCACATATTCTCTAGAAAGTGCCCAATAGGAAATCAATATTTTCCGGATACACCACGTAAGTTTCTCGGAAATACAGTTCTCTTTAAATCCCCATACAATTCACTTAATCAAAAGGCTTGATTACATACTCCAACTCCCTTTACTCACTTTATTTTCAGAACTACCTGGCAGTGACGAAAGAGATTACTATTAATCATACTCCCCGCCATTGGCCTTTAAAACATACCAGGCTAATGAATGTTGAATTACAAAATTGCAATATTTGGACATTACAAAACATGGATGGTAAATATTAATGATACAACAGCTCGTATATGTTTTTTTTGCTAGTTGCTTTACGTCGCACGGACACAGATAGGTCTTATAGCGACGATGGGACAGGAAAGGGCCAGGAATGGGAAGGAAGCGGCCGTGGCCTTAATTAAGATACAGCCCCAGCATTTGCCTGGTGTGAAAATAGGAAACCACGGAAAACCATTTTCAGGGCTGCCGACAGTGGGATTCGAACCTACTATCCCCCGAATACTGGATACCGGCCGCACTTAAACGACTGCAGCTATCGAGCTCTGTGCTCGTATATGTTAATAACTGATACAGAATAACATGTTATTATTCTAACTTGTGCACTAAGTGCGTGTGATGTTTGCCTCGTAGTCTGTGTGGCTGTTGTCTTTGTAATACAAGGGTAATGACCGCAAAGGGAAATGGAAAAAGCTGTATTCATATATCAGGAATCAAAAAGGAAAAGAATCCAAATTCCTACAATGGTGGGAGAAGGGGATGAACACTATTTAACAGATACTGAGAAAGCAAACCTATTTAGTAGGGAATTTAGGGACTCAGTAGATGATTGTCACGAGTTGGAAACCGAAACAGAAGATACAGAGGGAGAGACACAGAGGGAAACAAGAAGCTTCTCATTCACAAATGGAGATATGTTCAGAGAAATCCAACTGCTTCAGCAAGGAAAAGCAGCAGGGAGTGGTCAAATTACTGGGAAGGTGTTAAAGACAATGGGGTGGTACATAGTGCCTTATTTAAAATTTCTCTTTGACTATGTCATAAATAATAGTGTAATACCAAAGGAATGGAAGGAATGTATAATAATACAAATTTATAAAGGAAAGGGTGATAAAAGGAAACCAGAGAACTACAGACCAATCAGCCTGACCGGTATAGTTTGTAAAATACTGGAGAGTTTAATATCAAAGTACATCAGAGGGATATGTGATGATAAAAATTGGTTCATGAGGAGCCAGTATGAATTTAGAAAAAAAATTCTTGTGAGGCAAAACTGGTAGGATTTCTGCAGGACATATATCAATTGGCTTCAGGAGGCCAGTTAGATTCCATAGCCATAGATCTTTCCAAAGCCTTTGATAGAGTGGAACATAGAATATTATTAAAGAAATTGGAGAGAATAGGATCGGTCGTAAGGGTTACACGTTGGATAAATTCATTTCTAAATTCAAGGGTTCAGAAAGTCAAAATAGGAAATAATGTATCACAGGAAGAAAAAATTTGGAAGGGAATTGCACAGGGTAGTATAATCGGTCCGTTACTTTTCTTAATATAAGTAAATGATTTAGGGAATAATATAACATCAAAAATCAGATTGTATGCAGATGACATAATTGTTTATAGGGAAAAAAATAACATTGAGGACCTTGAGAGTATCCATCAATGGGTTGAAGAGAATAACATGAAGGTTAGTGGAGGCAAATCAACTGTTACAACTTTTACAAACAGGAGTTTTAAAACTGAATTTGAATATACTTTGGATGAGGTAGTTATCCCAAAAGATGGCAAGTGCAAATACTTAGGTGTGAGATTTGAAAGTAATTTGCACTGGAAAGGTCATGTGGATGACATTTTTGGGAAAGCATACAGATCGTTATATGTCATAATGAGGCTACTTAAAGGATGCAACAAAGAATTAAAAGAGAAAAGTTACTTAAGTATGGTTCATCCATTATTGGAATATGCAAACAGTGTTTGGGATCCTCACCAAGAATACCTAATAAAAGAAATAGATAGTGTGCAAAGGAAAGCAGCAACATTTGTAACAGGTGATTTCAGGAGAAAGAGTAGTGTATCAGAAATGTTAAAGGAACTTGGGTGGGAAACTTCAAGTAAAAGAAGGGAGAAAACTAGACTTATATAGGATTATCTAGAGCCTATACAGGATAAGAAGCATGGGGAGATATCCGTGAGAGGCTTCAGTTGGAAAATAATTATATCGGCATGACTGACCACAAATATAAAATTAGGAGGAATTTTAGCAGAAGCGATTGGGGTTAATTTTCATTCATTGGGAAGGGTGTGAAGGAGTGGAACAGTTGACAGGGGTGGTGTTTTATCCTTTTCCAAAATCCGTACAAATATTCAAGAAGAGAATAAACAGCAACTGAGAAAATAAATGTTAGAGGGCATTCGACCAGTGCCGGTTAATGTAAATAAAATATGTGTGTGAATGAATTAGTTCCATCCCCTGGTCTAAGGAGTTTGGACAGTCAAAGTAGAGGACTGCCTGTAGGGGTGAAGTACAGTGGGGACATCGAAGGCCCTGGGACCGCTACGGTAGCTATGAAGGCCCTTCAGGAACTCTGAAACATGGTGGCAAAATAGGCTCTGGTTAAGACGCAACAGGTCGTTATGCTACTTAGGTTCCAGAATGGGTAAAAATATTAATAAGTAAATAAATGCAATGCGAATTTTAATCTTATACCAGTTGTATAGTATCATTTGAAGTAATTTCACATACTGTATATCTGTTGATTATATTTGTAAGTAGTACTGGAGATATTATAATTAGAATTTTGTAAACAATATAAATGTATTAAGGATGAACTGTGTGTTTAATAGAAAAAATTGTTAGCGTAAATTGTATAATATTGTATTTTGGGAAATGTTTGGTAATTTAATATTTAATGCTTGACAATAGTGTATTTTAGTGTACCATTTGCCATCGAGGTAGACACCTCATTTGCAAATAAACAGATTTTGATTTGATTTGATTTGATTTGATTTGATTTGACTTGATTTGATTTGATTTGATTTGATTTGATTTGATTTGATTTGATTTGATTTGATTTGATTTGATTTGATTTGATTTGATTTGATTTGATTTGATTTGATTTGATTTGATTTGATTTGATTTGATTTGATTTGATTTGATTTGATTTGATTTGATTTGATTTGATTTGATTTGATTTGATTTGATTTGATTTGATTTGATTTGATTTGATTTGATTTGATTTGATTTGATTTGATTTGATTTGATTTGATTTGATTTGATTTGATTTGATTTGATTTGATTTGATTTGATTTGATTTGATTTGATTTGATTTGATTTGATTTGATTTGATTTGATTTGATTTGATTTGATTTGATTTGATTTGATTTGATTTGATTTGATTTGATTTGATTTGATTTGATTTGATTTGATTTGATTTGATTTGATTTGATTTGATTTGATTTGATTTGATTTGATTTGATTTGATTTGATTTGATTTGATTTGATTTGATTTGATTTGATTTGATTTGATTTGATTTGATTTGATTTGATTTGATTTGATTTGATTTGATTTGATTTGATTTGATTTGATTTGATTTGATTTGATTTGATTTGATTTGATTTGATTTGATTTGATTTGATTTGATTTGATTTGATTTGATTTGATTTGATTTGATTTGATTTGATTTGATTTGATTTGATTTGATTTGATTTGATTAAAGGAAAGGTATGACAAACGAATGAGGTGTTCGGTACCTCACAGAAAACAGGATGAAAATACTTGTTATAATACGGAATATACCTTCTAGACCTCGTATTTTACCTGAAAGTTGCCGAAAATTTACCTTCCTTACCACAAGTCCCGTTGCAGGTAATATATCCTAGTATTCGGTACGGACTAAACGAGTGAATACCGGGCGAGTTATAAGTGCGGTTAGAGGCGCGCAGCTGTGAGCTTGCATCCGGGCGATAGAGGGTTCGAATGCCAATGTAGGCAGCCCTGAAAATGTTTTCTGTGATTTCTCATTTTCATACCAGGAAAATGCTGGGCCTGTATCTTAATTAACGTCACGGCTCTTTCCTTCCCATTCTTAGACCTTTCCTATCCCATCGTCGCCGTAAGACCTATCTGTGTCGGTACGACGTAAAGCAAATAGAAAGAAAACGAGTGAATAATTGCATAAATTTCTTACAATGTTTATCGCAAATCAGATTACCTTGCGTTGTTAATATGATACTGTCAAGTTAAATAATATTAATAAAATAAAGTAAAATAAAATAAAATAACATAAAATAAAATAAAATAATAAAATCATTTGAAGAGGAACCACTAAAACGGAGGCACGAACAAATCATTTCCGAAGAGGAGAGAAAGATTAGAAGGAAAAGAATGAAGAAGTTTTGGGAAGGGAAGAAAGGCCAAGAACCCTTATGTTCTTTGCGGTCCGCAGGTGGTCATATTCGTAAATTATTATTATTATTAATAATAATAGTAATGATAATAATACTAGTAATAAGGCAGACCATCCAACCAGAATGGCTGGCATACGTTGAGTATGGAAAACTGCGTGTAATTGTTGGGGAGGATAATGTTATGCGTGGTTTATAAGTTTCAGGAATGTTGACGACACCAAGAAGATACAGGCCCTGAGGTAAGGGAATTACCCATTTAAGGTTAAATTTCTCCCGATGCCCTCTGCACCGACTGCGACTACCCTGACTATTCAGCTGCGGAGCCGGACGATAATTATGTTATTCTCAGCGCAGTAATAAGTTAATTAATAATTACACTCATGCTCATAGAAACCAGAACACATTTAAAGACTAGAGATAGGAAGTTCATATTCACAGGACATGTGAATTAGTGTGTTTTGAAGAGATGATAAGCATCTGAACCATGGCGGCCATCAGGTGCAAGGTCCACATAGATATATCGGCACACCAAAACCGACTGGTAATATTTGCCTTCGGCTCTCGCTGTTGCTATAAACCAAAGGTAATGGGTCAGTGTGACTTGAGCAGGCGCACAGGATACCTCGCAGACATATACGAGTATCGTACCGTCAAATGAGTGTGTTTGAAAGAGGGCGCATTTTTGGCATGAGAGAACGTGATGCTTACTTTCCGGAAATTGCTGCTCGTATGGGACGACGTGTGTCGGCAGTGCAACGGTTGTGTAGAGAATGGTTCACAGTGGAACAGTGTAACACATCGCACTCTACCAGGAGTGACAGTCCGTCGCCGTTTAGTACGATCTGTGTTACCGAAACGTCGACCACTTGTCCACCTATCTTTGACTAATGTGCATGAACATGATAGACTGGAATGGTGTAAGGAACGACATCACTGGGGACAGGAATGGCAGCAGATAGTTTTTCCGGATGAATCCAGGTTCTGTTTCTTTGAAAATGATGGCCGCATTTTGGTTCGCTGCAGACAGATGTGGGGTGGCATCACACGGCTGCATTCGCACACGACATACAGCGCTAACTGATGGCCTTATGGTGTCGGGTGCTGTTAGGTACAACCATGAATCACAGTTGATGCGTGTCCAGGGCACTGTGACCAGTTTGACCTACGTGAATGACATCCGCCGACCCGTAGCCCTACCCTTTCTGCACGCCACCCCAGATGCCATATTTCAGCAGGACAATGCGCGACCACATGTTGCTACACGAATATCTTCCTTCTTATTGTCACAGGATGTCAGAGTGTTCCCTGGCCTGCTCGAACACCGGACTTTTCCCCAATCGAAAATGTGTGGGATATGGTGAAAAGACGGGTGCGGCTCTGTGACCCAATGCTAACTACCAAAGACGAACTGTGGAACCAGATGAATGCAGCAAGGATGGCTATACCCCAGGATGGCATTCGCTCCATATACGCGTCGATGCCTTCACACATGGAACAAAGTTAGCAGTGCCCATGGAGGACCCAGTGCCTACTAGGTAAGAGGACACGTACAGAACCTATGTGACTGAAATGCTAATCGTTTCTGCAGAACATACTAATGAACATGTCCTGTGAATATGAACTTCCTGTCTCTAGTCTTTCAATGTGTTTTTTTTTTTTATGGACATGAGTGTATATTAATGGTCTTACGTCCCATTAACTACTCTTTACGGTTTTCGGGGAAGCAAAGGTTCCGGAATTTAGTCCCGCAGAAATTCTTTTACGTGCCAGTAAATCTACTGACACGAGGCAGACGTATCTGAACACCTTCGAATACCACCGGACAGAGCCAGGATCGAACATGCCAAGTTTGGGACAGAAGGTCAGCACCTCAACCGTCTGAACCACTCAGCCCGACACTGTAAGAAGAATGGAGCGCAATACTCGCCCCTTACACATTTCTTGATGGTCGATCATTCTGTATCGGGACATGATAACTGAGTGGCATTATCTGTGTTTTTTCACCAAAGCTGCCAAGGTTCGAATCCTGGCCAAAATAAGTTAATTAAAAAATGTATATCCCTGTGGTTGAGTTTTCTAGTAAAACTAAAGGTCGCACACCTATACTCACGGTAACCTATCAACAGTCACTTTAAACTACAAGCTACTTCGTTACTTCGTAAGTTACAAATACCATCCTAAGAAATTGAGAACATAGACACTAAATATTTTACATAAATGAAACAGTGCGATCTATTTCTAGAATATATAATGCTTAGTGTCCATCTCTGTGGTGTAGTGGTTAGTGTGATTAGCTGCCACCCCGGAGGTTCGGGTTCGATTTCTGGCTATGCCACAAAATTTGAAAAGTGGTGCGATGACCAGAACGGGGTCCAATCAGCCTCGGGAGCTCAACTGAGGAGAGAGGCGTTCGTTTCCCACCTCAGGCATCATCGAAGTTGTATTCCGCGGTTTCCCACTTCTTCTCCTGGCAAATACCGGGATAATACTGTACCCATAATCATACAGATCCAAAAGACCGCCGTGGGTGTGACAGTATTAGTTACGCTGAGAGTTGGTCTCCATTTTTATTATAGTGTAGTAAAGAATTCGATGATTCCCATATATGCTTGTTGATTTCTTAGCTGTGCGTCAGATTATCCAACCCCTCGATGAAAGCGGGAGATCTCAGGAACATATTCGGATGTCACATAAATCTAAATAATTAATAATTGATGATCTGGAGATATGTCGGCCTCTATTTAAAGTAAAATTATTAGAAGTAATTTATCGAGAAGTTGTTACGAAATTTCATCTCACGGCAAATATCGTAATGAATAGGCCCTATGTCAACGAAAGAAGATTATTGGTCAAACGCTAAGGGATAAGCTACACGTATCATGATTGCATCATCAAGTCAAAGAAAATTTAGGAAAAGACGCTTTTGTAATTACGTTCACATGGGGAAAATTTTGAGAATATCACCATCTTACTGAGTAAACTTGAGGAATCCATGGAGCTTAAATCTGTATAAAAGGCCCAACGGTACAAAGGTTGCAACGGTACAAAGGTTGAGCCCCTATTGTGCAGCAAGAGACACTTTGGTTGGCCTTCTCGGCAAAGTCTATATGAGAGCCTATCTATTCTGTCTGGGTCCGGCTCCATGGCTAAGTGGTTAGCGGGCTGGCCTTTGGCCACAGGGGTCCCGGGTTCGACTCCCGGCAGGGTCGGGAATTTAACCATGATTGGTTAATTTCGCTGGCACGGGGGCTGGGTGTATATGTCGTCTACATTATCATTTCAGCCTCACCACGACGCCCACGTCTCCTACGGGAGTCAAATCAAAAGACATGCACCTGGCGAGCCGAACATGACCTCGGACACTCCCGGCACTAAAAGCAATACGCCATTTCATTTTATTCTATCTGGATCGGCCAATGAGGTCGAGTCCACGTCGGTTACCTCCACAAGCTGAGAGAACTTATATAAAATTTCGTGTATTTACGATGATTGTATAACGGTTAAAGGCAGAATAGGAAGCTTTCTTTAAAGTTCTGAGTATCGTTTTGTCGACATGATATCATAGGACACAACATATTTTCGCAGCTGCGTACTGTTGAAATCTCTACTTTGTGTATATACCAAGTGGCTCGCGGGTGCCGTACTTTCTACTTATAAATGCACGTATGCACTGATGATGAACTGGATGTCTACTAACTGATATTCACAGGGGAACTATTGCCAGCAGGCAGGTTACGTCAGAATATGAAGAGATAACAACCGGAGAATCGCTCGCAGCATGTTACCCGGCGCTACCCATCTAATGCAACCATTTGCATTAGTGAACCTCGTTTTCGACCGCATAATACTAGGCTGGTGTACGGAACAGCAGCAGGAGATTTGCTCTCTGCATATCGGCAATGGCTAGCGTGTTCAGCAACAACGAATACACAGACATCATTTTAATCTGGAAAACCTGGCTGGAATGCAGCCTAAGTTCCAAACAGACGTCTCCCTTCTACACACGTATTTTGCCGAACAGTATTAGTTTTTGTTTCAAACTACAATTCTTTTATAGAGTGGAATGTATACACGTGTATAAATTAATAAGTTATTAAATTTTCTTTTCTGCAAATTTGGCGAGTTTATAAATGTACCCTGTTGTGGAACGTGTGCAGTAAGATGACTGCTATTTGTTTCACATCCACAATACAGCACGTTGTAGCGCTCCTTCGAAAACTAGTGATTAGGCATCCCATGCATCACTAGTGCATGCGGGACAGTTATTATAAGTAGAAAGTACGCTTGGTATAAATACACTGACTGACAGAGCAAATGCAACACCAAGAAGGAGTGGTTCGAAAGGGATGAAAGTTGGGGAGAAAACAGAGACGGCACGTACGAATAATTGATGTTTATTTCAAACCGATATGCAGGTTACACAATGCGCACGGCATCGACTCAGTAGGATGTAGGACCACCGGGAGCGGCGATGCACGCAGAAACACGTCGAGGTACAGAGGCAATAAGAGTGCGGATGGTGTCCTGAGGGATGGTTCTCCATTCTCTGTCAACCATTTGCCACAGTTGGTCGTCCGTACGAGGCTGGGGCAGAGTTTGCAAACGGCGTCCAATGAGATCCCACACGTGTTCGATTGGTGAGTGATCCGGAGAGTACGCTGGCCACGGAAGCATCTGTACACCTCGTAGAGCCTGTTGGGAGATGCGAGCAGTGTGTGGGCGGGCATTATCCTGCTGAAACAGAGCATTGGGCAGCCCCTGAAGGTACGGGAGTGCCACCGGCCGCAGCACATGCTGCACGTAGCGGTGGGCATTTAACGTGCCTTGAATACGCACTAGAGGTGACGTGGAATCATACGCAATAGCGCCCCAAACCATGATGCCGCGTTGTCTAGCGGTAGGGCGCTCCACAGTTACTGCCGGATTTGACCTTTCTCCACGCCGACGCCACACTCGTCTGCGGTGACTATCACTGACAGAACAGAAGCGTGACTCATCGGAGAACACGACGTTCCGCCATTCCCTCATCCAAGTCGCTCTAGCCCGGCACCATGACAGGCGTGCACGTCTATGCTGTGGAGTCAATGGTAGTCTTCTGAGCGGACGCCGGGAGTGCAGGCCTCCTTCAACCAATCGACGGGAAATAGTTCTGGTCGATATTGGAACAGCCAGGGTGTCTTGCACATGCTGAAGAATGGCGGTTGACGTGGCGTGCGGGGCTGCTACCGCTTGGCGGCGGATGCACCGATCCTCGCGTGCTGACGTCACTCGGGCTGCGACTGGACCCCTCGCACGTGCCACATGTCCCTGCGCCAACCATCTTCGCCACAGGCGCTGCACCGTGGACACATCCCTATGGGTATCGGCTGCGATTTGACGAAGCGACCAACCTGCCCTTCTCAGCCCGATCACCATACCCCTCGTAAAGTCGTCTTTCTGCTGGAAATGCCTCCATTGACGGCGTCCTGGCATTCTTAGCTATACACGTGTCCTGTGGCACACGACAACACGTTCTACAATGACTGTCGGCTGAGAAATCACGGTACGAAGTGGGCCATTCGCCAACGCCGTGTCCCATTTATCGTTCGCTACGTGCGCAGCACAGCGGCGCATTTCACATCATGAGCATACCTCAGTGACGTCAGTCTACCCTGCAATTGGCATAAAGTTCTGACCACTCCTTCTTGGTGTTGCATTTGCTCTGTCAGTCAGTGTATATATATTACGAAATACTGTGGGAGGATGATATTACTGTAGTCGATCTGGTTAGCTGACAGTCAACCTTATTTTCGCTACCTGAGATCTATCATATATATTATCTTGTTTTGTTTTGCCAGTTAGGGGAGATGAGAACCGAAAAATTCCCATAGCTGCGAGAGATAGAAACATGTGGTCACTTGAGTGGTATGCTACTTTCGATTCGCGCGCGTTGTGGTAGCATTAATCGGCTATGAAGTATCCTCAATATATTGGGGATGTATTAGTTGAACTCAGAGTATGCATGGTTACGACTTTATTTATTAGACCTTTTGTGTATGATAACAAGGAGTTGAACTGTTTCTCTATAGTAGATTTTGTATAAAGCCTATAAAGGATTTAAATGGTCCATAAGAAGAATCACAACTCATCATGACTGAGGTTGATATGAAAGAGCTTGCAGTCATTAGTACCATGATTGAAATCATCCCGAGGCAGGTGACTTAAGATGTAGTCAGTAGAGGTTTCACAATCAACATGCAGCTAAATAGTTCTGCGTATTTAATATATATCTTGTAGTGAGAATGTAAATGTTTGTCTTCTTAATTTGTGAATGACGAGAAACGGCGTCATTTTTGCGTGTGATAGCTTGAAATATAATCAGGTTCATTTTCCATCAGCGCGTGAAATTATACAAGTTGTCTTTGTTTGCTATTTGCTTTACGTGGTACGACACAGATAGGTCTAATGGTGACGTTGGGATATGAAATGTCTAGGAATGGGAAGGAAGCGGCCGTGGCCATCAGTAGGGCACGGCCCCAACATTTACCTGGTGCGAAAATGGGAAACCACGGAAAATCATCTTCAGGACTGCCGACAGTGGGGTTCGAACCCACTAATTAGAATTAGAGCTACGTCACTTTCTTTATGTCCAGAATAATTTGTCATTTTCAAATATTTGCGAAGGACGATTTTTTGTATTACGGGATCACTTGTAGTTAGAACCACTACCGTGGTTGATGAATGAGATATTTGGCACAGGCTGTATGGAAGCATGCCCCTGTAACGCGACTATTTTTGAAGTACAGAGCTAACTTAAAAATAAGGAAATGCCTGTGTTAAGTGAGTGAACGGTTGTGCTATTTTAAATGCAAGTGATGTCGATCGTAAATAACGATCACATGCGACTCTGTAGGTCTATGTCGTGGTTTGTCCATATAATGTTTCTCGTAAAGAGCTCGAGAAGCAAGTTGTTAACTCGTTGCAGTTATAATAAAAATGGCTGCATTTTGATATATTTTGATTCGTTTTTATTTTACGTTGGTGATAAAATTTGCCGTAGATAATACTGCACATCACATGGCAAGCTTGGTTAAGTTGAGAGAAAGGCCAGTTAGGTTCATGATGCGTTTGAGTTTTAACATGTATAAATTTTACTGACTAGTTGAGTTGTCACTTGGTGGTTGTAACATTGGAGGTCTTTCAGATCCTCAATATTTTGGTTTTGTATTATTTGAACTCAGAGTATGCATGGTTAAGATTTTATTTATTAGAACGTTAGTGGAAATCATTAGCTGAAATATCAGTTTGCCGGGTGGGCACAGAATCATAGTCAGACTGATCCGTCCGTTTAGTGATTATTTTCCATTTCAATATGATATTAACCCGTGAGGGGTCGCGTGCCGAATGTAACGTCAGGAGTCGCGTACGGTCGTTTCGACCGGAAATCAATAAAACACCAAACGCTTACTTAATACGGTATTTGTTGTTACAATAATATAAAGTAATTCTCTTTAAGCACAGAAAAACACTTTTTTTAAACATAATAATTATAATAATGAGACTGCCTTTTGCTGATGAAATTGAAAATAAGATTTCAAATTCTGTTTATAGAAAATCCTTTTAAAATAAAATTCATTCCATTTCATACACACTTAGACAATGCTCCTTGTGCCTCTACTCGATAATTATTGATAACAGTGCAATTTCCGCATTATAAATAAGTCTACGTCATTAGCCCCGTATGGTTGAATAGACCGGAGACAGGTAACATGAGAGTCGCGTGCGATAGCCAGCTTGTCACCCACTGAAGGAGTGGAGAGGGATAAGAGTGGTGTGACAGAAGTGTGGACGAGTCCATTGAAAGGTACTGAGAGAGAGGAAGCATAATAAACAGTGTTCACGGAAGGATTGATCAAGATAGACAGAATTGGTTGAAACGACCAGACGCGATCCCTCACGGGTTGTCATGTTGTGAATAGTGAGTTTAGGCTTGACAAGAGGAACGAGGTGCCTAGTCCAGCAGGCTGGTACTTTCTACCTGGGAAGTATTCCAAAATTAATGGCATTTTGAAAACATCGAAATTTTAGGTCTGTTTTTCATTTCACCGCTGTTAATGACCATTAAATTTACTTCAGATTTCACTAGTGAAAAGTATATTCTTACTCAATAGTTACCGAGATGCAGTGGTTCAGAGGTACAACAAATTTCTCAAATTATCAAAAATACTAGGAAAATGAAGGTTTTTGTCTTATAACTTTCATTTGTCAACATTTCTATGTTAATTATGTTAGTTGCCCATATATTTCAACACGTATAAACATCAAAGAACCCCTTCCCCGCATACACAACCTCTGTTCCCATCAAGGTATGCATAATTACACCCCCTCTCCCCATATCAGATACATTTAAATTCTACATTCACAGCCGGCTTCACGTGTATGGGATATGGGGGGGGGGATGAAGGTCCGCTTACCAGATGCCTCACGTCATAATTTGCATGGTGTTCCTCATTTAGCTAGTTTGTCAGGTTTACTCTGTGAATAACTTGTCCCCAGGATTTCATAACAAGAAGGTAGACCTTTCCTACTTATGGGCATTAAATTTCCTATCGTTTGCACTCGTACAACGCACTTTCAATTAAAATAATAACCAATGTACAATTCTTCCGAAGAACGTCACGATTTTCAAGTTGATGAACAATTTTGAAAAATACAAGATTTTGCAGTATTAGGTACTTTCATGTTCCAATCTCAGAAGCTTAAATTTCAACATATTTTTGCATAGTCAATTTTCATTAATGATTCTAAAGACTGATCCACCATCCCCAGTGGAATAATGGTAGTTTAAGAACAAAGAGCACTGTTATATATTTAAAAAATATATTCCAGGAAAGATAATATTTTGTGTTCCCGTCTAGCATGGAAAATTTAAGTAAAATATGAATAATGAATGTATTTCAAGTAAGTACAACAATATACAACGAAGATACATAAAATATACAAAATATCTACGGTATATACAAAACATTAACCTAAAAAATAAAACATCACTAACGTAACAGTAAAACATCATTCATCTGAAGTAGTGAAAATCACTAACTTAAAAACGATGAAGGCACGTTGTCGTCGGTGTCGTAATAGTTTCCTTTCTCCCGAGCTGTAATTTCGTCAAAGAGGCCGGCCTGTTCTTCGCATTCAGCTTAAGTGTCTTCTTCATTGAAGTCTTTTTCTGGTGAATTTTCGCATGCGGTACTAACGCAGTTCTTTCAGATATCAGAGCACCGGAATCCTGATTTTTTGCAGCTGCAGGCCCCCGTGCTAAATCCTGTAGTTCAATTAAAGCCAATAATTTTGAGGAGATGGTCTGGAAGAGTTTTGGTGCGGATCACACCTGAAAATAAATAAACAAAATAAGTAAATAAATACGTTTATTTTGGCATAGTACAATGAATTACAACAAAGTAGAGCAATCCGCAAACAACTGTATGGTATGGCGAAAATTTGACAATATGACACATACTATAAACGATAATAATACTATCCTCGTTTGGTCAGGCTTCAGCCCCAAGCAGATGATATTTTTGGTGCGCTCCCTTCACTCCTCAGCCGTGTATGTGTTGAACTAGTGCCACCTATTGGTATCTCTTGTGGGTGGCAACCTGGCAAGAAGAATTTTAGGTTTTACCGTGAAGTTGGATGAGAATGCTCGGTACCGCAGATCCTTCAAATTAGCTGCTTCGAAGATTCCACCATATCGTTACACTAGAAACTTCTCTCGTGATTCAGAAATTTGGTGTGGTGTTGCCTGAGGGTCTTTGGAAACGCCAACTATTTCTGACAGCCAAGGGATTTTTCATAAACCTGCATTACCTTCTTCTTCCTAATTCAGAAGCGTGCAGAAGTGGTGTCACACCCACTCACTGCGTGAAGGAAGAGATTATCCTGAGTGCTGACTTTGCAAGAATGTGATGAATACAGAACACTGGGGGTGTTACTTCTCGCACTCCCCTGGAAATAAATGTTATTTTTAGAAGAAGCTAATGCTGTGAAGAAAACCAAATGATCGATGTCTTCTCCTAATATTGTGACACTATCGAAGTCGCCGGCAGTTGATATATCAGTTTCCACTATCATGACATCGGCATCTTCTGTTGCCTGCTTCACCTGAATTCCCTTCTTTTCCATTTCAGTCATCAGGTATTTACTAAAGTTTTCCTTGTTGGTATCGTTGGAGAGAAATTTTCCTTGTGAAACTGTACTAACAGAATCTGTTTCTAAAATCATAAATGTTGTTGATGAGTGAAGCAAGGAAGGTCGATATCGTTCCGCTGCTTTGGTGCCCTGGTAGCTTATGCCAACAGGATGCTCATCAGAAACCACTATGGCATTGCTCCCAAAGAGTTTTTGAACATAATCCACGTAATTCTGGCACACCATTTCAAATATGGTTTCTGTTGATTTTCTCTACACAAACTTATGCAGTAGGTACAATCATACACTGATTAAAAACTGACGAACTAGCTAAATGAGAAATAAAATGCACGTTATGACGTGAAGCACCTGGTCAGTGGAACCTCCCATCCCACCCCACCCCACCCCATCCACGTAAAGTCGGATGTGAGTGTAGAATTGAAATGTTTCGGAACGGGAGGAGGGCGGTGTACGTGTGTACATCTTGAGGGGAAGAGGGGTTCGCATATGCAAGGGGGCTCCTTGATTTTTATATGTCTTCAAATTTAGGGGCACCTGTCATAATTTACATAGAAATGTTGGCAAATGAAAGTTATGGGCAAAACCCTGCATTTTTCTTCTACCTTTGATCATTTGATTAATTTGTTTTATCTTTGAACCACTGTATCTCGGTAACTATTTGGTCAAAAATACTATGGTCCAGTGAAATGTGAAGGAAATTTAATATTCTTCAGTTTTGTAAATATGTACATTCCACTAAAAGTGCATGGTTTAGATGTGATAAGTGAAACATTGAAAAGGTCCAAAAATTTCGAGGCTTTTAGGCCCCCCGAAGGTAGCACAGCGTCCACGAAGTCGACAATTCTGATTCTACTCCACAGAGTATCCACAAACTACATATCAAAATAACATTAACTTCGGAATACTTTCCAGGTACTCCTTCATATGTTACTTACCAATCGGACTAATATTTGTATTTAAATGATTTTAGTATCGGCATTCTTGGACGATGGTAGTGTTTGAATTGGTGGACGAGGTGTATAGAAAAAGTTAGGAGGAATTTGTTTTCGGTCATGTTTCGGCTTGTGCTTATTATCTGCGAAGCGCTTCTGTAGTAGTGCTGCACTAGTCGGCGTAAATGTTACAGTCATTCCACATGAAAGTCTAGCTAACGGAGATTAGTCGCCAACTACTAATCCATGCGTAATCGAGTTCGTTGCTTGTTCTTTGCACCTTGTTATATGTTTGTCCTTTTATGGATCTAGTGTAAGGATTGATGATAGGTTATGCGTTGTCATTCACACTTAGTCTTGAGTTTCATTGCTTGGACGTTGCGAATGCGGGCTTGATCCATCAGGTGTTGCTGGTTATTTTTATGTTTCTCGATGTGCGTCCATTTAATTTAAGGTTTGGATGTTGACTTTATATATTAAACTGTAGATTAATAACACAAATTTAGTTAGACAGATCTGTATTTGTAGAATTTAAAAAGAATGAGATTCACGTACTTTATTCCTTTCGATAACGTTCTGTGACTTCAATTCTTCAAACCGGAAAGTTGATTTGTAATGAACACTTTTCAAGTGACTGATACCTTTCTTTAGCTTCATTATTTTGGCGTTCCTTCTGAATGTGTGTTTTTAATGCTATCTATTCGGGGCGTCGACCCATGTGAATATTTTGCCCCTACAGGCACCATATTGTATGAACATGCGTGTAATTGGAATGGCGGTAGAACGGAATGTTGTGTGTGAGAAAAGGAAGATTATTGACGTCACGAATACCCAGTCCCCATGCCAGGGATATTAGTCATTACAATTAAAAACCCATGACACCGCCAGGAATCGAACACGGAGCCGCCGGGTGACAAGCGGACGCGTTGCCCCCTACGTGGGGCCGGACAATGTGTGGATATTAAAAGTATTCAGATTCACTTTTTTCCTTCTGAACATATCAAGTAAGATCATTTGTTAATTATTTGTCGGTTCCTTCGAACACATTTCGTGGTAATACTTTTTTTTCTAGGGGCTTTACGTCGCACCGACACAGATAGGTCTTATGGCGACGATAATACTTATTTGAGAATTGGGTAAACGGTAACTTAAGGATGTCATATGGTGATATTAGATGGTGCGATTTTATTCTTATTTTTCTTAGTTATCGCAACATAACTGGTGAAAGCAACACGTTTTTTAATAAACATTTTCAGCCGATCCAAGAAATATGGAAGTTAGTTTGGTTCGATTAAGGGTCCATTTGGTACCTGTATGATGACCTGTATTGGTATTGATAACAGATGGACAACGTTAATAAATGTAAATTTAGAGATCAGCTGTGAAAGCCAGATTTTCCATAGGTCGTGTAGATTAACTCAGTTTTAATTTGGAGTCTGAGCTTGCGATTTTCAAGTTTTTGCATTTTCTCTATGACTTTGGCGTCTACTGGGCACAGAGCTAGCAGTCATAACTGGCATTGCCCTAAAGCACTGAGCTAACTTATTCGGTATGGTTATGCATTGTTTTCGAGAACTGGGATGCTAATTTTCTACGAGATAAGGACAACGGAAACAATATTTCAGGCCACATTAAACCTAAATGCCGGTCTAAAATTCTCTGTCTCTCCTTTCCTGAATTTCAAAGGTAACATTTGTAGGATTTACTTAGATACTGATTTACAAAAAATGTGGTATCGGCGAGAGAGTACACTTCAGGGAAATCACTGCTTACCTATCGAGGAATAACCGGACATATACTTCACTTGAAATGACATCCAATTGCATCTCCCTGAAGAAAATTATTTCAGGGCTGCCGACGGTGGTATTCGAACACACCATCTCAGGAATGTAAGCTCACAGCTGCGCAACTGAAGCACATTAGTTCGGTAAACACTCTTAATAACATCAGTCAGTTTATTCACTGCATACAATTTATATTTGATGTAGTAATTATTGTCATCCTGCTCGTTGGCTGAATGGTCAGCATACTAGCCTTCGCTTCAGTGGACCCAGGGTTCAATTCCCGACCAGGCCGAAGTTTTTAACTGCGTATGGTTAATTCCTGCAGCCTAGGGACTGGATCTTTGTGTCTGTCCCAACGCATTGTCTTCATAATCACACAACACGTCACGATACTAACCACCACAGAAACTCGCAATAGTAAATACATCCATCCAGAGAGGGTTGGCGTGAGGAAGGGAATCCTGCCGTAAAGCCGGTGTCAGATCCACGCGTGCGACACAGCTCGCACACGCGACCCCATCACTGTGAGATATATGGTATAAAAATAAGAAGAAGATAGTGGATATTTTCGCAATAACTCTAGAGGCAGCTTGTGTCACCATTACTGAAGTATTTTAAAGCAGCATCCATAACTGCAGTGATACAAGTCTTGTTACGTGTTGACATGCATCACGAGGTTAAATTCTGTTATCTAAAAGGGCAGTTCGTTAGTCAAATTGGCTGTGTCACCGCGGTGATAGACGAGACAGCCACGTGTTTTCACCGCATTCAGAGTTAGCTGGTAATGTATTTTATCCCTGGACAGCACTTGATGCTTCCCCCTCGCCACACCTTTGTACTTTTGTAACATATATAAACAGATGCTGTAGTTCCACTTCATTTCTACTGACAACGTAGTGATCAGTACTGTTTTCATAAAAAGTGGTCATTTAACGAAAGTTACAGCCAGACTTACTGAATGCCTGCGATTTTATGTCTCATTCTAATTTAATGTAATTATAAAAATCATTACAGCTGAAATAAATATATCCTAGAACATAAGGCAGAAACCGTCCTTCAATATACCTGAAATAGGTGTGAAATGCCTCGTTAATTCAGTGGATGTTTACTTCCTAAGTCAGTTATAGCGAAACTGAAATGACACCACAACACGTACTGTGCAAGCGCAGTTCACCTTGAGCCACCGGCGAGTGCAGACGTGCGGAGTGGAGGGTCCCTGGAGTGGGAGAAGGTAGTGTAAGTGCGGAGTGCAGGAAGGCAGCGAGGTGCTAACAGGCAATGATTGGTGTAGAACAGTACAGGGTGAGCATAGGAGGTTGGGAGGGAAGAAAGAAGAAAGAAGAAGTGAAGACAAGAGGATGTAAAGTAGAACTCGATAAAATAGGAGAATTAATGCTTTCTGCAGCGGTGATTTTGATATTGCTTTGGATTGGTGGAGTAGAACTGAACCCAGGTCCGACTTCCAGGGGAAATATGAGCTGGGAGGACATGGAAACAATCAAAAAAATCGTAACAGAGGTGGTTGCGGAGGCATGTCCCCTCGAACAAATCAAAAACATGATCAAGGAACAAACGAGGGAGTTTGAAAAAATGAAGGGGTGGTTTCAAGAAAAGGCAGAAGACACAGCTTCACAGGTGAGAAAAAATGGTGCGGAAGTTTCAGCATTAAGAGAGGAGATAGGGAGATTAGAAGAGGAGATGCCGAAACTGAAAGCCGAAGTAGTTGCTAACACTCGAAATCGCAGAAATAAATCCCTACTTATATATGGAGTGCAAGAGGGGAAGAAGGAAGATAAGACGAGTATAATTTATAAAGTAGTGGACATAATTCAGGGGAAAATGAAAATAAATTTCAGTGAAGTGGACATAGATGATGTGACAAGAGTGGGAAGATTTAGGGGTAATAGGCCTATCAAAGTGCAACTATTGTCTACATTGATGGCCGATACAGTGGTGCGTAATGCAGGTAACGTGCAGAGGGAAAAAATATGGATAAGGAGGGACATGGGAACTGAAGCGTGGAGGAATGAAAGAATTCCTAAAAACACATGATACGAGCCAGGCAGCAGGGGTTGAATGCAATCATCAGAGGACAGGAATTAGTGGTGTCAGGCAACAACTGGAGGAGAATATGGTCGGTGAATAGACTGATGGACATGGAACGGAGGATGAAACAAGATGAAGAGGCAAAGATAAGTGTACAGAATAATGGGGAAGATAAACGAGTGAAAGATAATAGGCAAATGAAAGATAACGAGGATAGAAGTGTAATTATCGGAAGTATTACTGGAAAGTGTCAAGAGAGTCAGAGAGAGGTGTTAAGTGGAAGTGAGTGTATGAACAACGACAAGGAAAGAACAGTGGACGGACAGTGCAGTGGAGAGGCTGAAGAACAAACGGGTGATGGGGGCAAGGAGAGTGAGCAACAAGAAGCTGGGAGAGCTGAGTGTAGTGGTGTAGTGAGCAACAGAGGTGCCGAGAAGATTGATCAGCAGGAAGGTAAAACAATCATGAGTAAAGGAAGAAATAAGAACTTAAATGACTTCTGGGGAATAAATACAAGGAGCAAGAACAGAGGGGGAGACTTAGAAGAGAGAGAGGGAAAGTTATAACTATATTGGAAAATAGGAAGTGTGAATATTGAGGGGGTAATGAATAAATTAGGGAATAAAAAGGTACTGGAAGTAATAGAAAATTTCGATATTGTGGCACTCTTGGAGAAGTGGCTGGATTCAGGGAGGGAGATTTCATGGAAGGGGTTTGTGATAAAATATACACTGACTGACAGAGCAAATGCAACACCAAGAAGGAGTGGTTCGAAAGGGATGAAAGTTGGGGAAAAAACAGAGACGGCACGGACGAATAATTGATGTTTATTTCAAACCGATATGCAGGTTACACAATGCGCACGGCATCGACTCAGTAGGATGTAGGACCACCGCGAGCGGCGATGCACGCAGAAACACGTCGAGGTACAGAGTCAATAAGAGTGCGGATGGTGTCCTGCGGGATGGTTCTCCATTCTCTGTCAACCATTTGCCACAGTTGGTCGTCCGTACGAGGCTGGGGCAGAGTTTGCAAACGGCGTCCAATGAGATCCCACACGTGTTCGATTGGTGAGAGATCCGGAGAGTACGCTGGCCACGGAAGCATCTGTACACCTCGTAGAGCCTGTTGGGAGATGCGAGCAGTGTGTGGGCGGGCATTATCCTGCTGAAACAGAGCATTGGGCAGCCCCTGAAGGTACGGGAGTGCCACCGGCCGCAGCACATGCTGCACGTAGCGGTGGGCATTTAACGTGCCTTGAATACGCACTAGAGGTGACGTGGAATCATGCGCAATAGCGCCCCAAACCATGATGCCGCGTTGTCTAGCGGTAGGGCGCTCCACAGTTACTGCCGGATTTGACCTTTCTCCACGCCGACGCCACACTCGTCTGCGGTGACTATCACTGACAGAACACAAGCGTGACTCATCGGAGAACACGACGTTCCGCCATTCCCTCATCCAAGTCGCTCTAGCCCGGCACCATGCCAGGCGTGCACGTCTATGCTGTGGAGTCAATGGTAGTCTTCTGAGCGGACGCCGGGAGTGCAGGCCTCCTTCAACCAATCGATGGGAAATTGTTCTGGTCGATATTGGAACAGCGAGGGTGTCTTGCACATGCTGAAGAATGGCGGTTGACGTGGCGTGCGGGGCTGCCACCGCTTGGCGGCGGATGCGCCGATCCTCGCGTGCTGACGTCACTCGGGCTGCGCCTGGACCCCTCGCACGTGCCACATGTCCCTGCGCCAACCATCTTCGCCACAGGCGCTGCACCATGGACACATCCCTATGGGTATCGGCTGCGATTTGACGAAGCGACCAACCTGCCCTTCTCAGCCCGATCACCATACCCCTCGTAAAGTCGTCTGTCTGCTGGAAATGCCTCCGTTGACGGCGGCCTGGCATTCTTAGCTATACACGTGTCATGTGGCACACGACAACACGTTCTACAATGACTGTCGGCTGAGAAATCACGGTACGAAGTGGGCCATTCGCCAACGCCGTGTCCCATTTATCGTTCGCTACGTGCGCAGCACAGCGGCGCATTTCACATCATGAGCATACCTCAGTGACGTCAGTCTAGCCTGCAATTGGCATAAAGTTCTGACCACTCCTTCTTGGTGTTGCATTTGCTCTGTCAGTCAGTGTAAATATAGAAGAAAGGAGAAGAATAAGGGCCGCGCCCCAGGAGGGATGATAGTTTTAATAAGGGAAGAAATTAGCGATTTGGTAGAGGATATAGGGACGGATATGAGAGAAACTATATGGCTGAGATTGAATATGGGAGGGATTGAGGGAGAAAGGAAGAATATAAATCTAGCTTTCGTTTACTGCCATCAGAGTAGTTCAGCATATACAAATAAAGGCTTCTTTGAAGAGTTATTGGTGGACATTAGTAGAATAAGAGGAAAGTTCCCAGGAGAAGAGGATATGTTGTTATTCGGGGATTGGATTGCGAGAATAGGGGAGCAGAGCCCTGTATATAGTAGGAAGGATGGATTGTGTATGCGGAAGAGTAGAAGGAGTGAGGATAAAATTATAAACAGTTATGGGGAAAAGCTCCTTGAGAAGTGCGCTGCGGGGAATTTGTTTATTCTGAATGGATGGATGGAGTGTGACAGTGGGGGGAAATTGACATATGTTACTGAGAAGGGTGGTAGTGTGATAGACATGATCTTAAGTTCGGAAGGAGTGATTGAGGATATTGTGAGAATGGAAGTAGGTGACTGGATTGAGTCACACCATTTCCCAGTATGGCTTATGTTGAAAAGAGGGGAAGAGAAGGGTACAAGGAAGAAAGCTGGGACGAAGGATAATCACGGGAGTAGATATAATAAGTACAAATGGACTGCGGTAGTTGGACGGGATTGGGATAGGGTAGTAAAGGAGGAAGTACAACTTCTGAAATATGGGTGGGAAGGTGCGTTAGAAGAGTATAAGATTGATAAAGCCTTAGAATTGCTACTACATCCGATAATGATGATAGCGCAGAAGGTGCCAGGTGGAAAGAGAAAGAAGAAAGAGGGAGAAGCATGGTTTAATGGAGAGTGTGAAGAAATGAGGAGAAAGGTGATGAGTGCGTTAGGAGAATACAGAAAGAAAGGTGGGGGCCAGGAAAGGGAGACTTTCTGCCGTTTGAGGAAGGAGTATAAAAAGAAAATTTGTGAGGTAAAAAAGGCGTGGTTGAAGGAACAAATTGAAACCATTAATAAGGAGTGTAAGTCTAACAACCTTAAGAGAGTATGGGATATAATTAATAAAATAAGGGTGGAAGGAATATAGAGAGAGTGAGTATTGAGGAAGTTCAATGGGTGAGGCACTTTGAGGAATTACTGGGGGAGAAGGGGTAAGAAAGATGGAGAAGGGCAGGGGAAGAAGTAGTCTGGAGATATAGGAGAGTGGCAATATATGAACTGGACAAGGAAATTACAAGAGAGGAAATCCTGGGAGTTATAAGTAGAGTTAGAGGAAAATCGCCCCAGGATGTAATGGGATAAATAACATGTTCTGGAAAGAAATTAGCAAAAATGAGACTATGATAGAGGGTATAGTTAAACTATTTAACAAGATCTATGAGGGAGGTAAGTACCCGAAGGAATGGGAAATAGGAATTGTATGCCCAATATATAAAGGCAATGGTAGTAGGAACAGTGTGAATAATTATAGAGGAATATCTCTGTTAGACTCCTTAAGTAAAATATACACTGGGGTGTTAGCGAACAGATTAAGCGGGTGGGCGGAAGAAAATGAACTATTGACAGATTTCCAAGGGGGATTTAGGAAAAAGAAAAGAACAGTGGATAATATAATGATAGTGACGACTGTCTTAGAAAATTACAAGAATATGGCTAGAAGTACGGTTTATGTGGCAGCAATAGATTTTGAGAAAGCGTTTGATAAGGTGAGTAGAGAGGCCCTAATACAGAATTAGGCAGGTTGGGGATTTCAGACAAGATGTTGAAGGCAATAGAGAGTATATATGGGGTTGTCAGGTTTTGTGTAAAATTGGGAGATGAGAGGCTGAGTAGACCCTTAGAGTCCAGGGTGGGTTTAAAGCAAGGTTGCAAGTTATCGCCTAAATTATTTATTTTATTTGTTAACGATATTTTGGAGGGGCATGGGGCAAACAACTGGGCTGTGCCGGTAATTTATGGCCTGGAGGTACCGGGTCTGATATTTGCTGATGACGTGATATTGATGACTCTAACTTCAGGGGGGATGAATAGGGCTCTAAGTGCAGTGTCGTTGTTTGCGATGAAATGGGGCTTGAAAATTAATGGTAATAAATCTAAAATATTAGTAGTTCAGGGAAACAAAAGAAGAAAGATAGAAGGGAAATGGATACTACAGGGAGAAAGATTGGAACAAGTTAATAAGCTGGAATATTTAGGTGTTATTTTTAACAGTAAAGGAGCGTGGAAAGACCAGATTACAAGGATGAAAAAAGAGGTTTGGCAGCCCTAGCCTCAGCCAGAAACTTGATAGCCAAATACCCGAGTATTAGTTAAAATACTTTGAGGCTAGTGTTAAGATCGGGTATTTATGGGAGGGTATTGTATGGCGTAGAAGTATTGGGGTTAGATGAGAGAAGAGGGGAATTAAGAAGTATTATCAGTAGCTTTGGAAAGATAATAATGGGTTTACCAAGGTGCACAGCTAATATATGGGCGGAATTGATGTGTGGAGAGGATTTAGAATCAGAGGGTGTGAAAAGAATAGTTAAATACTGGATGAATTTAATAAGACAGGAAGGTGGAGGGTATTACAGGCAGCGTATGAACAACAAAGGAAGAGCTTGTATAAGGGTAGATGGCTAGATAAAATTAAGGGATATTTGGAGATGATAGGATTAGGGCACCTGTGGGCGGAGGTATGGACGTAGACAGAAGTTAGAGGGGTGAAGATCCTTGTGAGGAGGATCAGAGATATAAATAGGCAAAAATTAATAGGAGAAAGTAGACTGAGAAATTCGTTGAATGTTTTGACGAAAATAGAGGAGATAGTAGAGATGAATATTAGATTCCATGAGAGGTCAAAAAGGTATGGGATGATTTGGTGGATTATAGGATTGCATAGGAATAGGGGGTGGCTGCAAGGGAGGGACAAGACTGTGTGTATACTCTGCGGGGCAGTAAACGATGATTTTCACTTATTAAGTGATTGTGAAGAAACGAGTAAGATAAGGCAAAAATTATTGATTGCTGAGCAGAAGGAACTATTGAGAAGGGGGGATGAGCAATCAATTCTGAGATGGATTATTCAGCAGTGGGAAAGAGGGGGTGAGTTCAACAGGTATTTATGCGCGGTAAAAAAGTTATGTGAGAGCAGATTGAAGGAGGGTGAGTTAGAGTGATGACAGAAGTTGAAAAGGGGTGTACAATGTGTAGTTGGTGGAGTGTTATGTATTGATGAAATATATGAGTGTTATGAGGAAGTAGAGTTAGGTGTGTGGAGGTTGAAATGTGCTGATGCAGAAGAGATGTTGTAATTGGAAGTATAATGAAAAATAACCTGTGGAGTGTTATTTGTATTGAATGGTAGTTGGTAATAGCTTTTGTGTTTGGTATGTTGTTTATTTAATGCTAAATAAGTGAGTGTTGAGAGGGAGCAGAATTATGATGGTGGAGGTTGAAATATGGTGTTGGTGAAGAGATGGTATATGAGTGTTTGGTATTTTAAAGAGAAGAAGGCTTAGTATCTAGATGGATTATTTATGTCGGAATGTAGTGTGGAGAAGTGGTGTCATTTGGTATATTTAGGTTTGGGATATGTTTAAGTATGGTGCTGGAGAAGTATAGAAAAGTGGTGGTGTATTTATTGTTGTAATAAATGATTAATGAGTGAAGTTAAATGTGGTATTGGAGAAGTGGTGTTATAAGATGATTGAAATGTGGTGATGGAGAAGTGATATATAGAGTTATTGAGGGCTTGGTATATATGATTATGTGTTATGATTAAGTTATAATGTGTCATATTGCTGAAATGAGGTGTTGGAGAAGTGGTGGTATAAAATGGTTGAAGTTATTGAGGACTGTGTCATATTGCTGAAATGTGGTGTTGGAAGTTATTGAGGGCTTGGTATTTATGATTATGTGTTATGATTAAGTTAGGAGGTGTTATATTGTTGAAATGTGGTGTTGGAGAAGTGGTGATATAAGATGGTGGATGGTAGAAGGTGAGTGTTATGGCCGAGGAAGTAGAGGTGGTATATGTTGAAATGTGGTGTTGGAGAAGTATGGAGAAGTGGTGGTTTGACTCATGAGTAAGTTGTAAGTGAAGGCGGTTTGGTATTTAATCTGATTATTTATTACTGAATTTTTTTGGATACTGCTGAAATGTGGTCTTGGAAAGGGCGGAGATGGATAAGTTATTGAGGGCTATTGCTGAAATGTGGTATTGGAGAAGTGGTGGTATAAGATGGTTGAAATGTGGTGATGGAGAAGTGATAGGTAGAGTTATTGAGGGCTTGGTATTTATGTGTTATGATTAAAGTTATGATGTGTCATATTGCTGAAATGAGGTGTTGGAGATGTGGTGGTATAAAATGGTTGAAGTTATTGAGGACTATTGTTGAAATGTGGTGAGAAGTGGTGTTATTTTGCAAATTTTAGAGTTTGTAAATTTTGATTTGGTGGTGTATCTGAAATGGAAACTGTTTCGAGTACTTAGTTAAGTATGTGGAGTTGGGTAATGATTTGGGATTGCATGGAGGCAAGGTCTTTCTGTTTATGTTAGAGTTGGTTGGAATGCAAGTGCTGAAATGCTGAGTGTTGTTGTTTGGAGTATTAATTAGGTGTGCTAGTGCTGAAATGCTGAGTGTTGTTGTTTGGAGTATTGGTTAGGTGTAGGTCAGGAACAATAATGTGACGCAAGTGCAGTGCGCAATAAGGACACTTGATGAGTATGTTTGAATGCTATCATATATATATATATTATCTTTATCATTATTTCTTTCTTGATTCTGGGGTTTTAATTCAACGGAATGAGGGGCATGGCACGAGGTTCTGAGGATGACTGCTGTGGTGACTACATTTTGGGGGTTGTACGTTTCCGGAGTATCCAACGAACCTCGTGGCATGCCCAGGGGATACGGTAATTTCTTTCCTTACCCTTTTTGTGATAGGAGTTGTCCATTATTATTATTATTATTATTATTATTATTATTATTATTATTATTATTATTATTATTATTGAGAATTGATTATTCTATTTATTGTTGTGAACGTGGTGGCTTACTATTAGGAGTGGAATGGTGAGAGGGTAAGCATTGTAATCTGGTTGGATCTTGGGGCCTTCAGGAGGTCTCCACGGGAAGGGCCGGTCGAGTCATCATTGGGTTGGCGGCCTTCCTCTCACCAGGGGTGATGACTCGGCCGGACGGTAGGTTATTATGTGGTGTTTGTTCTGTTTGTGTTTGTTTATATGGTGGAGTGTGGTGGCTTAGGTTGGATTATTTTATTGTGAACATGTATTTGGGGCTGAACGCCTGTTATGTTCATGAATAAATACCTATTAATAAATACGTACTGTGCAAGCGTGAAAGTTCAAAACTGATGACGCAACAACAACGAGCTCAGGGAGTAGAGACAGAGGGCTGGGGGTTCAAATTGTTATCCTGGTGCCAAATGGCTATGTGTGGAGTAAAAGTTTTACTTTTTTCGATTTTGTAAATTAAAATGATCATAGGATAGTGAGATAAAGAACAAAAGCTACTACTTGATATAAAGTTTTTAAGAATTTGCTAAATTTTTAATAACATTTTTTTATAATTTGATTTGCGTCGCACAGATACAGATAGGTATTATGGTGACTATGGGAAAGGAACGGGTTTGGAGTGTAAATTTCAATTTTAGTTGATGCTCTGTGTTGTCCGATAGCAAAATATGTTTCAGATTATATAACTACCAAGAATTATTGCATCTCCTTCCAAGACACCGAAAGTAGTCGAGAGAGACTAATTACTAGCGTTTGAAAAATCATTTATACAGCAGGTAAATATGAAAATTGGGACATTCACATTTGTGAAATGACGGTAAGTTGATTAAAATACAGTAGCTATTAACGATAACAATAATACCTGGAGCCTTGGTTGAATGGCAAGTGTCGTGGCCTTCATTTTAGTGGGTCCCCTTGCACGATTCTTACCGAGTCGGGGTTAATTTCACTAACTCGGGAAATGGATGTTTTGTGTTATTCTCGATATATGCCCACGGTCCACACCACACTAACAACTACCGCAGAAACAACGCAGTAGTGAATATATCCCTGTAAATACGGAAAGATCGTTCAATAGACGTGCCGGACAGCTTGCACATGCATCCCCATCACGGTGTAGGAAAACGCAGTGGAATAACGCCATTGAATATATATATTATTAGTGGAGTGTGGCCTTCGGAGAGGCCCGGTGCATTTCACGCCGTATACGCGACCTACGCGTCTATGAGGATGAGGCCCTACCTAGGAAGAATAAGAAGAATAAAGCAATGAAAGGTAAAATCGCAAATCCTGCCAGGAATCGAACCCGGTACTTCATGGATCAAAGGCCAGCATACTAACCATTTAGCCATGGAGCCGGGCGTCAATAATAATAATAATAATAATAATAATAATAATAATAATAATAATAATAATAATAATAATAATAATAATAATAATAATAGTTCCGGGGATACGTGGTGGTCAGAGGTGAAATAAGGTGCGAACATGAATGGGTAGATATACAGAAGTCGAAAGATCAATTTAAAACCTTAAAATTTGGGCTATATTTCTTTCCTTTTTAACCTTTACACATTGCTAAGCAAATAACAGCATTTAGGTACAAGATCTAGCTGGTGAGCTTGAGTGACAAAGTTAAAAAATCGGATAACAAGAAATTAACGACCTGAGCCTGAAGCTCCTTAGTTACAAATTTAACAAGAGCACCATTGCTCCCTTCACTACATACACAAGGAGTCGGACCTCCCAATTTTTCACCAGTAGGGCGAGCGTCCTTGCTCTACACTACTTCCTAGGAGGTTATTCTCCAAAAGTTTAACATTCCAGTCTTATGAAAGGCACAACTTACATTTAACAATAACAAACAGTAGGGACTGTCTTCTATGCTCAACAGTCTGATTTGCCATAAAATGAAATGAAAATGAAATGTCGTATGGCTTTTAGTGCCGGGATATCCCAGAATGGGTTCGGCTCGCCAGGTGCAGGTCTTTCCATTTGACTCACGTAGGCGACCTGGGCGTCATGATGACGATGAAATGATGATGAAGACGACACACACACCCATTGGAATTAACCAATTAAGGTTAAAATCCCCGACCCGGCCGGGAATTGAACCCGGGACCCTCTGAACCGAAAGCCAGTTCAGCCAACGAGTCGGACAAATGAAATGAATAAGTTCGACTTTAACATGGGTAACAAGTACCCAGTCTACGTGGCCTCTGGTAAAAGCAAAGGTTAAATTTACTGGCCAAAATCAAAATGTTAGGAGGCAGACAGTTGCACTCCTTAAAATTCACATGAAAATACTTAAATAATAATAATAATAATAATAATAATAATAATAATAATAATAATAATAATAATAATAATAATGATAATAATAATTTGTGAAATGACGGTAAGTTCATTAAAATACAGTAGCTATTAACGATAACAATAATACCTGGAGCCTTGATTGAATGGCAAGTGTCGTGGCCTTCAGTTTAGTGGGTCCCCTTGCACGATTCTTACCGAGTCGGGGTTAATTTCACTAACTCGGGAAATGGATGTTTTGTGTTATTCTCGATATATGCCCACGGTCCACACCACACTAACAACCACCGTAGAAACAACGCAGTAGTGAATATCTCCCTGTGGAGAGAAAGCTTACGAAATTAAGAGATAGATTTAAAGGTTACAAAATCATAGTCACCTCAATATCAAGTTGAGAGGGAATACAAGAGGTTTCCTCGCTCCTTATTCCCTAAGTTCGGTTAAGTTATTTAGACTTGTTTGAATTTTACATTTTAGGTTTGAAATTTACATTTGAGAAAATAAAAATTACATTACAAAAAATTTGAAACTTTCCGCTCGAACTACCTTTCTGAGACTATTACATGTTTACAAACGGTCTTCCATTACCTTGAGCTGATGGGCCTTCTTGAGATGGACTACGCAGCCTCACATCCTCTATGAGCACACTCTGAACCTCTAGACTGGAGCGATCACTAAGATTACATGGCCCGAAATATCCCAGCTTTTATATTGGAGAGGAAGTTTCCAGATTTCTCTGGGTCGAAACTCTGACACACCTCCAATTTTCATTGGACAATCAAATAAATATCAAAAGTAGTGATAGGTTACTTAAATAAATGTACAAATTTTCTTATTGGTTAACATATCAAGCTGGCGGGAAGAGATAGAAGTGTTGATATCTTTAGTATAGCAAAAACAATCAATAAACAATTCAGTTTAGGAAACTTTGGCACAAAAAGTTAATTCAAAAATTAATTGTTCATTTTCGCACTCGAGGGCGCATCTAAGTTGATAGTAGAAACATGTGTCGAAAAAGGTTCGAACTTCTTCCACTAGCAGATTCGAGGTTTACGGAATAGATGGCATTCTACAAGGCGGCGCTAGTTTTAAATGCACGGGGCGGGTGTACCTCCGGTACAATAATAATAATAATAATAATAATAATAATAATAATAATAATAATAATAATAATAATAATAATAATAATAATAATAATAATAATGAATAGCTGAATAAATGAACTCAGGCAATTTTCCCTAGAATCATTTTTATCAATGCGAATTTATTATATCCAGATATATTCAATTGAAATTCAAAATAAAACGCTCTATGGGAAAACGGCAATTATAGCAGGTAGGCATATTTTGCAAACACTTGTCAATGTTGATGCATTAGAAGAACAGAAGTGTCAAACATATTGGACAAATTATAGAGAAGACGAATCCTTTCTCTTTGGTAAATTTCTGATATTAAGTGTGATTAACTCGTTAATCTCCGCTGAATACAATTTGAAATTGTAACTTCATAAAGGATGGCAGCCATCAAATGTTGCTACTGCTCACCATTTCATACACATATACTTTATATTACGTTATAACTTTAACACTCGGCTTGATAACCGAGTGCCATCGTCACTGGTATCGTTACCAAGGCTACTGCGGATCAATTCTTGGCTTATGTATGAGTTTTTTAGAATGGAAGTTTCCCGTCTACGTTTTTTGTATTTCGCTTAACAATGCAGGCCCTGTTCCAACGATCATGATGTAACAGTAATAAACAGCTGAATACAACTCGCTTTTTAAAAATTCCCACGTTTATGTTTGTGCAAATTAAGCATTTCATGGGCAGAAATTCAAAAATACGTCCTTCAGATAATGATCTATCACATTCCTTTTTGAAACAAATCCTGCTTAGTTAATATCAATGTATCGATTTCCAGAAAACTATGAATAAGCCTTTACTATTTTACTTCGCTAAGAATTCGCTGCGATATTTGTAATAGATTTTGTTACAGGGGTGTTAGAAGACTTGAAGTGAAGTGCTGTCCCTGGAATTAGCTTGAGAAAATATGGTGAACGACCGAGAACAGACGATAACGACTTCCTGCTACCTGAGCTGACTCGTTAGTATTGGATTCCATGAGGCAGCAATAAGAGTTTAAACTGGACAGGTAATTTATAACATTCGTAACTGTCTATAGGCAAGCAGAGGGGGAAAGTCGAAGTCTTTCAAAAATATTAATTAAGGTACATACAATTAGTGTAGTTTATTGCCATCGTCCAAATTTATGCAGTTTTAGACAACCGTTAAACAAGAAGCTAATAAGTACATCTTTGTATCCAATATCTTCCATTAGTTCAAATACAAAATATTATTCCTCCTAAGATGTTATTTGTTTCATATTCTCTAACTACTTTAACGGATTCTGGAGACATCGAACTGCGGGAGTTTTGTCCCGTGAAGCTACTTTCAGGTGCCAGTAAATCTATCTACACGAGGCAGACTTATTTGAGAACTTCGAACTATCACTGTGCTCTCCCTGCAGTCTAGGGGTAGCATGCCTGCCTCTTACTCGGAGGCCCCGGGCTCCATTCCCGGCCAGATCGGTGATTTTCACCTGGAGCTGCGGGCTGGTTCGAAGTCCAGTCAGTCTACACGATTACAACTGAGGAGCTACATGACGGTCTAGAAAATAAAGACTAACGAAAAAGTGGATTCGTCGTCCCGACCAC
Organism: Anabrus simplex; assembly: GCF_040414725.1. Lineage (NCBI taxonomy): Eukaryota > Metazoa > Arthropoda > Insecta > Orthoptera > Tettigoniidae > Anabrus > Anabrus simplex. The sequence continues at coordinate 1,017,609,623 of NC_090266.1, forward strand.
AGACTGTGTTGAGCAGAGTTCACTTGCTAGGCCAAGACCATGGTCAATCGGGGCTGTTGTGCAATTGGAATGGGACTGTTCTGTGTTTTTGAAATATCACTGTATCGAGCCAGGACCAAACCTGCCAACCTGGGTCTGAGCGACTCAACCCAGAATCTCATAACCTGAATACATTTAGCCCAATATTAATAAACTACCGAGGCAGAACGAAGAGGGTGGGGGAGGGTGGGGTATGAAGGGCGTAGAGGTCACGTCTACACATTAGTCCACCCATAACCTCTTCACTAAAAACTACTGTAGGTTAGAGTGGTTTTGCTCTACGTCGGGTCAACTTTGCCCCAGGAATTATCTGGCTGGTGGCTTTACGTTTCTACTGCAGCTTGCACTTATGTGAATGGATCAGAGACCTATCACTGACGTTGGTGATGATAACGATTGTTGTTTTTTAAGAGTCATATAAACGAAAGTATTAGGAATGAGACCTATATATAACCATCTAAGCCACGGAGACGCGTATTTCATTCAAGATTCACCTCTAATTGCCTTACCGTTTCCCTCTATGTCATATCAGTAACTCAGGAAGTATGAAGCAGATAGATTATAATGTACAATTATTGATATCAGACTGCATAGTCCACGTAAGGGGCTGACCCTTAAATCAGCTGTCACGACTACTACCACGATCCTCTACTTATGAAGATAATGAACTGTTGGACGCTTCACTAAACGATAAATTGATAATGATATAATATTAGTCAACACTGTTATAATTAAAAATGGCATTGGTTTTACATCGCACAGACTTAGATAGGTCTTAGAGCGGCGATGTGACTGGAAAGGAAGCGACCGTGGACTTCATTAAGGCTCTTGTGCGAAAATGGAAAACCACGGAAAATTCCCTTGAGCTGCCGAGAGTGGAGTTCGTGTCCACCAGCTCCTGAATACAGGCTCACAGCTACGTGACCCAACCCGCGCAGTTAACTAACTCTTTACCTTAATTCATGATCAGGCAATCATTTCTGAACAGCCCATGATGGAAGATGTGGAAGGTACAGGTTTCTATTAGTCTACTCATAAGCTCTTCACTAAAAACTAGGTTAGAGTGGTTTTGCTCTATGTCCGTTCACCTTTGCCCCAAAAATTCTTTTGCTAGTGGCTTTACGTCGCAGTGACATAGATAGGTCTTATGGCGACGATGGGATAGGAATGGCCTAGGAATTGGCAGGAAGCGGGCGTGGCCTTAATTAAGGTACAGCCCCAGCGTTTGCCTGGTGTGAAAATGGGAAACCACGGAAAACCATCTTCAGGGCTGCCGATAGTGGGACTCGAATCCACTATCTCCCGGATGCAAGCTCACAGCCGCGCGTCCCTAACCGCACGGCCAACTCTCGCCCGATGCCCCAGGAATTAATCCGGTGCTTATTTCTTGTGTAGATGGAGTGTACCGCAGGACCATTGAGTGTTCAGAAGTATAAATCTCATTTTTTTAATATTTCTGGGTAAAATCGAACCCGCGGTCTTTCGAGTAAATCTTTACCATCTTGGCTGGAGGACTCCTTTCGAATAATGCGGTACACTGTGAGCCTTAATAAACAAAGACATACTGTAGGTAAAGTACTACAAATAGTTTCATTAGGTGAGTTGGCCGTGCGGTTAGGGGCACGCAGCTGTGAGTTGCATCCGGGAGATAGTGGGTTCCAACCCGACTGTCGGCGGCCATGAAGATGATTTTCTGTGGTTACCCATTCCCTCACCAGGCAAATGCTGGTGCTGTACGTGAAAAGACCACGACCAGTTCCTTCCCACTCATGGGCCATTTCTGTCTCATCGTCGCCATAATCACTATCTGTACTGGTGCAATGTGTAGCAAATTGTAAAACTAAGAAAGAAAAACAAAACTATTTTCTTTTTGAAGAAACTCTCAGGCGAGAATAAGTGTGTTTAATTCAATGGTATGTTAATTTGGACACCAATAACTTATTCTGGAACCACTTAACAGTCTATATATAGGGAGCGGACAAATGGAAACCGGTTAAAAGTATAGCAGAAAATTCCTTACCTCAAAATTAAACACTCGAACTGTTAAGACATTTATCCCACTGGGTGATGAGACGATCAATTCAAAGTCGGTGGGCTGTCGAGAGAATCACATATGTACCCAGCCACAAACGTCAGCATCGGATGCGAACCTATGTCCACGGATGTCCTTCTGAGTAGTGCTTTTGCAAGGGTTCTGCGGCCACCGCCACTGCTGGCCACCTGTACGAGGGCTCCACCTCATTGTCTGCGGGTGATTTGAAAAGTAAGGTGGTTTTCTAAGGCTTCACCCTTAACCTCTCTATATGTCCAGGCTTAACTTTACAAACCCCCGGGTTAGACTCCCGGCCTAAAGGCGTTAAGCGTTGAGACCTTACTTCGAAGCATGTGTCCAGGCTTAAGTTTACAGACCTCGGGTTCAACCCTCGCCTTAAATGCCTAAGACCCAGTTCGATGAAAAAAGTGCAAGTTTACCCTAACAGCCAACGTGATTATGGTTAAGAGAGGGGAGCCTCACCTAACAGGCATGCCGTGTCTAAACATAACCTCGCAGATTCCGGGTTCCACTCCAGGCCTAAGGGAATATGACCCTAGTTCGAAGCCAAATAGTACAAGCCTTAACCCATGATACTCAGAGTTCAACACATGGACCAACCGCATAACAGTAGAAGCTTAACCTAACAGACTTCACGTTCGATAACCGGGCTAACTGCAGGCCTAACGTTACAATGACCTCGCGTTTACCTAACTTAACCTCTCAAAACTTGGAGTTGAACTTGGAACAATATGGCGGCTATAAGGCTTAATACGTTTGCTTTTAGACTTCAAGTTCGATACACGGGCTAATTGCAAGCCTAACGTTACGCTGACCACGGATTAACCTAACTTAACCTCCCAAGGTTTGGAGTTGAACTTGGAACAAGATGGCGGCTATAAGTCTCAACACGTATACTTTTAGACTTCAAGATCGATACCCGGGGCTAACTGCAGGCCTAACGTTACGCTGACTATGCGCTAACCTAACTTAATCTCTGAAAACTTTGAGTTGAACTTGGAACAAAATGGCGGCTTCAAGGCTTAATACGTATGGTTTCAGACTTCAAGTTCGTCACTCGGGCTAACGGCAGGGCTAAACGTTCCGCCGACCACGCGTTTACCTAACATCCCAGGACTTGGAGTTGAACTTTGAAGAAGATGGCGGCTATAAGACTTAATATATATGCTTTATGCATAGGGGCGTAACATTGGAAGGCGACCTAAGAGTGCTTGGAGCTGAACATTGAACAAGATGGTGACTATAAAACCTAATACGTATGCTTTATTCATAGGGGCGTAATCTCGGAAGGTGACTTCGGGGCTCAGAGATGAGCTAGGAGCAAGATCACGGCTGCACATGGGACTAGGGAGATGGTGTAAGGCTTAATACATGTACTTTATTCATAATGGGAGTAACGTTCGAAAGTGACTCGAGGGTCCTTGGAGCTGAACTTGGAAAAAGTCGGTGCCTCTGGTGACGCAATACGCGCTGTTTGTTTCTTAGTGTCGGGAACATTCAATTTTTTATTTGAACGTTGGAGCTTATAGATTTGAACTCTACAAACTTACAATAGCTTACGATATTGTTGATATTACCCGGACACTAAACCCTTGCGTTTAGAACCGAAAAGTATTTTGCATTACCTGCCGGGTACCTAACAACAGAGGGTAAGGCTTACCTGATATATACCGACGACAGTTTCAAGACATGTAACTGGAACAAAAATAATATTTACCCGTTACACTTTGCAAAAGAAATATACTGGATAGCTGTGCATATATCCATTGATGAATGTAGATTGCGATATTAGGAGTGGTGAGTAAAGAAATAGGCTTATTTTAATAAATATTTTTTACGTTCATCACATATATTTACACATCTGCTTTAAAAGGCACACAGCTTTAAAATACATTGCTTAATTCACACATACACAGTCTACAGTCCTTAAGGGGGGTTATGACTGAAATTTGTGGAATTTGGGTCGAAAAATCACTTTGTGAGTTTTGTGTTTAAAAAATAGCTCCATCTTCCCTCTATCAGAAAATGTTATAAATTTCCTTCCAGCGCCATTTTTAAACCTCCCAGCGGCTGTTTAAAGGGAGAGCACGTGGGATTTAATGTCCGGTCCACACCCTCTTTCTACTGAGACGCCACAGCCTTCGTTGTTGTTGAGTTGTTTGTTCGGAGTTTTGAATATTGCGCGAAACATTTCCCTCCGAGGACGACAGACACTCAGCTACGCAGTCTCCTTTCATTTGTTTACTACTTAGTCAAAATAAAAACTAAAATAAGAGAAAGAATTTACTAGTTCAACAAAAGGAACTAAAAATGTGTTGCAAAACAGGAGTAGATTTATTTTAGCCACACAAGTGCATTTTCAAGGTTGCATATTTTCTCTTCTATCTTTGTTTACATTTTTTACTACGTCGCGTTCTGGAAGCATGTTTCTGTTTTAATTTGGATACGTTTTGCACGAGAAATCTTATTTCTGAGTGATAAAATTATTTATCCAGTGAAAAGCAGTACCCTAAGTTTATATTACTGTGTATATACTGTATAGTGTGAATATTTTAAATTCAGTGTATATAACGGGATAGTGCTTTGTTTCGAGTATATTGGTAATTATATACATTGTTAGGTTAGACAAACATTCTGCGTTATGATGGATAAAGGGCCCAGAACTTCTTATAGGTCAGGAAAGAAACGCCCTTCTGGGAGAAGTCTGGCTGCAAAATTGAGATATTCAGCAAATAAATGTCTGGAGGTAAAGCCAGGTAGCCTACAGCTCCATTTAGGATTAGTGAGGAGGTTCCTGATTCTAGTGCCTTACCACCTCCAGTTATTACTGTTTCAGAAAGAAAAATCGACTTATTTTCTGATTCTTACCCTACCTCTAAATGTTCTAATTTAGCACTTGTAAATTACACCTTAGTACATAGTGATGTGTGGAGTGAACTTGTAAAAGAACTGCTATGTGTTGAGTGTCGAACCAAATCAATTTTCATTCAATTTAGAGAGAGACATGGTTTTTCCTCTAAAATTATTGTTAAATGCAGAACTTGTGATTATGTTTCTGCAAATGTATATAGTTCTCCAAGAGTGAAAAATAATAATTCACAGAGGCCTGCTTTCCATGTGAACAATGCTATGGTTGAGACATTTACCACTCTAGGTAAGGGTCAATGAGGGTTAGAAAAATTCTTTAGGACCTACGCCTTTTTCAGCCCATCTGAAACTTTTGATTGATGAGGGAAACGTAATGAGGAAAGAAGTATTTGATATGGCTGCACAGGTTATACTCAGTGCTCATGGAGCTAATGACAATCAAATATTAGATATTTGTGTATCATGTGATGCCAGCTGGCATAAACGTGGCCATACGTCCAACTATGGAGTAGGTTTTGCTGTTGACATTTAGACTGGTATTGTGCTAGATTACCATGTGCTGTCAAAGTACTGCCAGAAGTGTGTGGTAAATGAAAGGGACTTGGGGAAACATAGTTCAGAATTTGATATATGGTTTGAAGGTCATAACAATTCTAGTGAGTGTGAAAAAAATTATTGTGGGTCCTCCAATGTTATGGAAAAAGATATTGGAGAGATTCTGTGGTGGAGATCACTTGGCAAGGGGTTCCGCTACACTACCATGTTGTCAGATAGGGATGTTAAGTCTCATGTTCATTTAAATCAGATTCAAGTATATGGACCAGGTATCACTATAGCAAAGGAAGAGTGCATTAATCATGTATCGAAACGCCTTGGCACTGCTCTTCGCAATACTGTTAGAGATTGGAAGGCAAAGGGTGAAACACCAGGTGGGCGCAAAGAGGGCAGCTTGACGGAAACCACCATGACCAAGCTTGGGCATTATTTCAGACATGCCATAGTCAACAACATCCCAGATATGGCTAAAATGAAGAGGGCAATTTATTCTACCCTTAGACATTGCATGTCAACAGATCTCAAACCTCAGCATATAACTTGCCCCAAAGGTGACGATTCTTGGTGCTTCTTTAATAGACAGCAGGCAGAGGGGAGACCAGTTGACAGTCATAGTCGAATGACTTGCAAGCTTAGGCCATCTGTTGTAACCAAGATTGCACCAGTATATCAGCGACTGGCTTCGGATGAAATGTTGCGACGTTGTTGTGCTGGCAAGACCAATGCCAACGAGTCACTTAACAGTCTGGTTTGGCCTAATTGTCCGAAGGAAGTATTCATTTCCAAGTCAAAACTTGAACTAGGCGTACTCAGGGCAGTCTCAGAGTTCAACATGGGACACTACAAGACAGCTGAGACCGTTCATGCCATCAGGAATTCAATTCTTTCTTCAACCACCCAGTCATTGTGTAAATCACAAGACAGCAGTCGTGTGGCTCGTGGCAGGAAGAGGAGCAGTGAGCAACACAAAAAGGAGAGAAAACATCACAATCTGCTAAAAGTATCAACAGAAGAAAGATTAAGGAGGTCTGAAGGTGAAACGTATGCTGCAGGACAGTTCTGAAGTGAGTAGATTTTCTTAATCATTTTTCTCGCAATTGTTTTTTCTCATGTATTTGTGTCATAAAAATGCTCCTTGCGACACAATTGTAACCTGAAATTAATGAAACTTACTGAGTCTACTCTTATATGTGCTACAATAGGAAGTTATCATAGGTTTTGACATGGACTGGTTTTGTTCTATTGATTTCATGATGTAGAATTTGGGTCATGCTGTGTATTTTTAAAAAAGTTTTAATCAAGATTTCAGAATTTCTGGAAGGAAAACTATAACTCTGATAACAAAACCGTTGATAAAATTTGTTTCTGTATGCAAGAGCTATATTTTAGCAAATTATTAGCTTCATCAGATAGAAACTTCATCGCAAGGGACTTGCATGAGTGCATTTTAAATGACAAATAAAATAATAACTTCAGAACCAAGGTACATACACAGCTAAAATTTAGTACAGGGTCTAACTGTATTACAATACATGTGTACATTTATTGGGTTCCAATAGCATGTAAATTGCAGAAGTTTTAAAATTCAGTCATAACTCCCCTTAAACATTGGATTTAATCTATCTCAATCGGTATTATCGTTTTTCTTCGATTTTTGTAGTGTTTCTGGCAACGTCTGCATGTGGCTACTCCTAAACTCGGAACAATTTGTTGGTTACACATGGGACTAGGGAGATGGTGTAAGATTTAATATATATGCTTTATTCATAGGAGCATAACGCTCAAAGGCGACCTTAGGTCTTGGAACTGAGTGACCGCATAAACTACGAAAGGCCAAAAAGGGCTAAATGTTGAAGGGTTAAAGGCTAAATGTCTAAAGGACAAAATGGTAAAAGGGCTAAATGGTTAAAGGAGAAAAGTTCAAAACGGCACAAAGGCAAAAGTTCAAAAGGGCTGAAGGGCAAAATGCCAAAAGGGAGAAAAGTCAAAAGGGCAAAGGAGCAGAAGATACAAAAGGGCAGAAAGGCAAAAGGGCAAAAGGACAAAAGTGTAGAAAGGCAAATGCTCGGAAGGGCAGAAGAGCAAAAGGGTGAAAGGGCCTGAACAAAAAGGCAAAAGGGCAGAAGGGCAGAAGGGAATAAACTATGGTCTAGGGCTTAGATCTGAACTTGGAACAAGATTTTTTAATGCAACCTCTACGCTTGCTACAAGTCCTCTTACTATGCACAGATCTCATGATAATGAGAGCATGATGATGATGATCATGATTCTGATTTGATGATATAGAAGATATCAACGTTCCTGTACCATTAAAGCCTTTTAATTTATTTCATTGCCTAAGCCTACCACACGTTCTGTCACCGTGCAAACGTATCAAGAAGAACACAAGCATGATGATCTAGAAGGAGAATAAGAAAAGAAAACTAATAATAAATATAATAATAATGAAGCAGAAGAAGATTTCAACGCATCTTTGCCTTCAAAACATGTTCAGATTTTACCTACAGACGCCATCGCAGAAGCACGTACTACTTCAAAACAAATTCTACCGTTTCCTACAAATCAACTCTCTGCATGTAAACGCAATGTTAACAATTCTCTCTTGCCCTATATAGATATCATATACTGTAAAGACCCCAACCTACTCGGAAAAGATTGCAACTGCTAAGAGTCTATCACGATGCTGGTTACACACAGTATAAAGCGGACATCTCAGAAATAGAGCAAGAAGTACGTCGTGCGGGTATTATTAAGTAATACATCTTCAAAGCGATGACGTCACCTGTAAGCTATCTCTCGTTACAGTACAGCACCTGAGCACCTCCCTATATATTGCTCGTATTTCCTCTAATCCTAAGCATTCTTTTTGTAACATATAGTAAATAACCATCTTACAAACTATTTAGTAACCCTTCAGGGTGTTAACTCCGCATCTAGCTGTAGAGCCATTCTCAAGCCTGCATAAAAGAGGAGAGACATCCTAATTCGAACACAATTTCACATCAATTAACGCACGCATCCAAAGCGCAGTCATTTACTTAGCATGTTACTCAGCAGTCCAAAGGGAAGAGCCTTGGTTTCCATTGCCTGTCATATGTAGCGCGAAAGATTTTGTTGATTTTTTGTTCTGAACACAAAGAATTAATCTCTAGGTAATGCAAACAATATTGTAAGCTACCATAAGTCTCTAGAGTTCAAGTCTATAAGCTCGAAATGTTAAAATAAAAAATTCAGTGTTCCTAACATTAAAAACCAACAGCACGTTGCTCGTAATCCCAGTTGCTAGCGTCTTTGACTCTGGAACCGCTCAGTTTCAAAACCTTGAAGTAGCTTTGCTTTCTAAAGTTATGTCCCTATGAATAAAGCACATGTAGTAAACCTTACACCATCTTCCTAGTCCCATGTCACCGTCTTGTTCCAAGTTCAGCCCTAAGGCCTTGACCATAGTTTTCCCTGCTGCCCTTTTGCGCTTTAGTTCATGCCCTTTAACCCTTCTGACCTGCCCTTCTGAGAATTTGCCCTCTTGCCCTTTTGCCCTTTTACCCTTCTGCCCTTTCGACCCATTTCACCATTTGTCCATTTGCCCTTCTGCCCTCTTGCCCTTTTGACCTTCTGTCCGTCTGCCTTCTGCTCTTCTTCCCTTCTGCACTTTTGCCTTTTGCTCTCTTCTTCTTTAGACATTTAGCCCTTTTGCCCTTTTGTCCTTTAGCCAATTAGCCGTTTTCCCCTTCGACATTTAGCTCTTTTTCCCCTTGTGCAATTTATGCGCTCGCTTAGTTCCAAGACTTTAGCTCGCCTTTCAGCGTTATGACCCTAGGAATAAAGCATATGTATTAAGTCATACACCGTCTCCCTAGTCCCATGTGTAGCTAACAAATTGTTTCGAGTATGGGAGCAGCCACATGCAGACGTTGCCAGCAACCCTACAACAATCGAGCAAAAGACGGTAATACCGATTGAGATAGATTAAATCCAATGATAAAGGACTGTAGACTGTGTATGCGTGAATTAAGTAATGTATTTTTAACAATTTACTTTTTAAAGCTGTATGTCAGATGTGTTAATACATGCGGTAAACTAAAATACATTATTACAATAAGCCTACTTTTAATTCACCACTCCTAATACCGCAATCACTTTTCATCAATGAACATATGCACACCTACACAGTATATATTTTTGCAACGTGTGCCGCGTAAATACTATTTATGTTCCAGTTACATGTCTTGAAACTGTCGTCAGAATATGTCTGGTAAATCTTATCCTCTCTTGTTAGGTACCCGGTGAGTAGCGCAAAACATTTTCCGGTTCTAAACACAAGGGTTTAGTCTCCGGGTAATATCAACGATATTGTAAGCAACTGTATGTCTGTAGAGTTCAAATCTAGAAGCTCCGAAGTTCAAATCTGAAATTGAGTGTTCCAGATACTAAAACACGAACAGCGCGTTACGAGTCATCACAGGCGCCATCCTTCTACAAGTTCAGTTCCAAGCTCGGAATGTTACGCCTCCTAAATATAAAGTACATGTATTCAGCCTTACACCATCTCCTTAGACACATGTGCAGCCGCGAACGTTTTCCTAGTTCAGCTCAGAGCCCATGAAGTCATCTTCCGAGATTACGCCCCTATGAATGATGCACATGTATTAAGCATTATAGCCGCCATCTTATTCAAAGTTCATCTCCAAGTTCTCTTAAGTTCAACTCCAAGTCCTGGGAGGTTAAGTTTGGTTAATGCGTGGTCGGCGTAACTTTAGGCCTGCGATTAGCCCGGGTATCGAACGTGAAGTCTAAAAGCAAACGTATTAATCCTTATAGCCCAATCCTGTTGCAAGTTCAACTCCAAGTCTTGAGAGGTTTAGTTAGGTTAACGCGAGGTCAGCGTAACGTTAGGTATGCAGTTAGCCCGGGTATCGAACTTGAAGTCGGTTAGGTCAAGCTTCTACTGTTATACGGTTAGCCCGTGTGTTTTGAACTTTGATTTTCTTAGGTTAATGATTGTACTTTTAGGCTTCGAACTAGGGTCTTATGCCCTTCGGCCTGGAGTGGAACCCGGGGTCTGCGAGGTTAAGTCTAGGCACGTCATGCCTGTTAGGTTAAGCTTCCCTCTCTTAACCATAATCACGTTGGCTGTTATGGTAAGCTCGCACTTTTTGGCATCGAACTGGGTCTTACGCCTTTAAGCCTAGGGTCGAACCCGAGGTCTCTAAAGTTAAGCCTGCACACATGCTTCGAACTAAGCTCTCTACGATTAACGCCCTTAGGCCTGGAGTCTAACCCAGGGGTCTGTAAAGTTAATCCCGGATGCGTGCTTCGAACTACGGTCTTAGGCCCTTAGGCCTGGGGTTGAACCAGAGGTCTGTTAAACTTAAGATTGAAGATGTACTCAGGTTAAGGGTGATATCTTAGCCAAACATCTTACTTTTCAAATCGCCCGCCAAGTAACGTCATGTGAGGTTAAGCATGCAGTCTTAGTCAGCACAGTCAATGAGGTGGAGGCCTCGTTCAAGGGGCCAGCAGTGACTGTGGCTGCAGAACCCCTGCAAAACCACTACTTTTCTGCAAATTCCTAAAGGTGTAAAAATTACATGGAAAGAGATCAGGGTTTTAGAGAGTTTGTAGAAGAGTTTTCGACCCAAAATTGTGAAACGTATTCCTCATTTATATGTGTTTTTTTTTCATGTAGGAGGATAATTTCGTTCGAGAGCATAGCGTTTAGACCTTATGGTGCACCTCTTATTCTCCGACGTGTCTTCATAACGCTGTCCATTGATTGTGGCCCCATATTCGAGCTGAAGAAGGAAATGTGGTTCCGTTGAAGGCTCCGCACCCTTTTCAAGAATGCGATTGGTTGTCTCGTCATTAAGTTGGATCAATATCTTAGCAGTTCTGGTGATAAATTTTGAGGTACAAAATGTTCCACTTTATTTTCTGGCAGATGACCCGTTTTTACTGAGCTGACCCTTATTATAGCTTGTAAATTACACATAACTTTCCACTGAAATTGCTTTTGATATTCGTCTGGGTCTCATTTGAAAATAACCTTATAGGTATTACGAGACGGCTGATCTCTCCTCAAATATATAATCAGTAATCTTCGTGTTCCTGGATTCAAATCATCGTTCTGATTTAATATATATTCACTGGATATTGGCTTATATAAAGGTATTTACAGCTCATATACAATTAATTTAAGTGCTTCCTGAGTAATTGTATATCACAGTAGCGGCTATAAATGATTACGACATCACATAGGTACATTTCAATTTATATTCGTCGACAGAAACATATTTCAAGCAGTCATTACGTATTCGACTAATAAATCACTCATTGTTTCATGCTATCCATTCACGTGTCATTTCTCGTAACGGAGGACCTGTAGAGGATATGATGATGTGATTTACTCATTCAAATTGATATCGGTGATTGAATTCAGCAATTTCAGCTTTAGTTTTCACTGCTGGCTTCAATAACTTCAAATATTTTGTCGGTTTGTTTTCATTAAAACAGATATGCAAGAGAGTTTGATAAATAGAATTACATTTTCCGTTAATTGCAGTTGTATGCCTCGGTATCTTGCATCATATGAATGTGATATGTGGTTGCAAATACTGTAGATGCTATCATTTAAATGTAAAATCTGGGTCCCAGTAGTCTTCGCCTCGGAGTAACAGTACAGTGGTTAAATTCTCTCTGATAAATCTGAGTTACACTGGTGTCTAATCAGCAAATTTTGAGGCAGAGTTAATTGATGATCTCGAGGATTAAAATAGGGGAAAGAATTAAATGGTACAAAGCACATTACCTAACTGTTGATATCACGTGAGTGTGAAAGCACGTAGACAAAACAAATGATAATCAGAAGGACGATTCTCACACAACAAATATATAATTAGTTTTTAATTATCCGACTCGTAGGCTGAATGGTCAGCGTAGTGGCCTTCAGTTCAGAGGGTCCCGGGTTCAAATACCGGTCGGGTTGAGGATTTTAAACTTCATTGGTTAATTCCATTGGCTCGGGGGCTGGGTGTTTGTGCTGTCCCTAACATACCTGCAATTCACACACCACACATAACACTATCTTCCACCACAATAACAAGCAGTTACCTACACATGGCAGATGCCGCCCACCATCATCGGCGGGTCTGTCTTACTAGGGCTGCACTCGGCTAGAAATAGCCAAATGAAATGAAATGCATTATAGTTTTTAATTCTAACAAACCTGGATTTGACATGTTAAAGGAACGTAATTAGTTTCGTAAAAATTATTTTGAATGTAAAATGTAAGGTACCTTTCCAGAGTTACACCATTCAGGAACACTTCATGGAAGAGTAAAATGTACAACCTAGATATAGTTTTGCACAAATTTTTTTCGTGTTTCTAGCTACAGGGACCTCACGTTATACGTGGAACCTGAATCATAGGGATATGATCATTTATTTTAAACACGCAGCAAGTTATGTTGTCACTCAGCCATCACGCCCCATTCATGGGGAAGCTTTTCATATCAAAACGCTCCGTAATGAACCCATTGAGGTGGCCTTTGATAACGATTAATTATCTAAGAAATCCCGAACTACAAAAATAATTTGCCTTTCCAAGTTCTAGTGAATATTGCTTCGAATTTACTACCGTCCACACACAGACCATATACCATACTACACTTATGGATAGCCTTTCAATGTTCTAGAGCGTATTTCTTCAATTTTACTCTCATCTACATTCAACCCATCATAAAAAGCAACAAATAACTTCCCCATAACAAGATGAAAGGTTATTGTGGTAACGTTTCCAAAAAATAATATAGTATCCGAAATGTTCCTCGCACAAGAAAGGTATTCCGTTACATTTACTTTGGCTTATTGCATCCTTAAATACAGGGAAAGACTATCACGACCACGGTCATTCAACATGCCATCCTATATTTAAATGCCTTCTATGAATTCCATTTCAATATTGATTGATATTTCAAAACCTTTATTAAACATCATGAGTCAGCAAGTTTCGAATCGTTCTCATAAAATCTCACTCGCATTCTTGAAGAGCCTGACAGGCAATTTAGCAGTTGAAATCCTTTATAGACAGCCAATTAAAATGCATCGGCTACTTTATGAGCATCCCCTTTACAATGAAACATCCGCTGATAATCGACGAAGAAACTACAATTCTTTAATACTAGGGTATATTTCATGTTCTTCTTGATCGTCTGGATATTTCCAAGCACTCCTTACTGGTACGTCAGATGTATGATTGAGATGTGTATAAGCATCTGAACGGTTTGGGAGCTCGCGGTACGTGGTGACAATTTGAAAGAAGATATTTGGCAACTTAGTGCGTAAATTGTTATTCACGGTCAGTAGAAGTCATGTTTCTCATCTAATATTGGTATAAATGAGCTATAGTGGCTTCCAGATGGTATACAATTATCCAATAAACAAGAAAAGCAAGAAATTTCAGCAGAGAAATAAATTGGAATGCCTTCACAATTCGATTATTGTTTCTGAAAATTCAAGACTCAGAAGTCAGCAGAGATTCTAAAAATTGCTAAATATGATGCTCAAGAAATTTTTTGAATTTTTCCTCGTTGTCATGACGTTTATGTCCAACACAACCTGCAGTGTATGGATGAAAAGCATGAATCGGTACTGAAACTTCAATATGCAAAGAGTTAAAACCGTTTGTTGAACGAATTTTGATTGGTGACTAAAACTAGAATACTATCTACCAAAGTGTATAACGAAGAGAGCCAGGTGGCCAAAGAGAAAATTTAAACACCTAATCAGTATGTTTATGTTTCTGGTGGTGTTTAGACATCGTTCTCAACTATATCCGAATTTTACATCATTAGATGATCCATTCGACTGTGCACTGTACCTGATATAAAATACAACGGAAGAAATAGAGCAGATGAGTTCAGAATTACTGTTCAGAATTCGTGATTTCTTTTTCTTCTGGGTGCCTTGTATCCTTCGTTACCCCCAAGATCTTTCTTCAAAATTTCTTAAAGCAACCACAATACATTTCAAATGATTGGCTTCCAGAATTCCTCGTGTGTCCATTCTTGAACATTTTTTTATTTCTAAATCACATGCACCATCACGATGACAGTTAAAACACCGTGTATTTCCCCTTTGTCATGTTACAATACTTCACTTAAGAACATAAACAGTTATTGTACAATATATTTTGGAGTGTGCCTTGAATAGGTGAGCTTTCAAAGAATATTGTTAGATTGCACAGTGTTTGTTTGCCAATTCAAAACGCCATATCATACAGTACTTAGTTATCATACATTGCTTGTTAGACAGGACTTTTATGAAGACAATAAAGCACTTATTGGAAGAATGAGTAGAGAATTTTCGCCGATAAGGATTCATACCTGAAACGAGCAATGTCGTTACCAACGACGCCAGTGAGGAAAGTGACCAAGCAAGGAATTCATAGATGCTACTGAATAGAAATATTTAAACTCATTACACGTTTCGCTGGTCTGAGGAAATTAAGGTCTCTATAGACGTAATGAATGAATGAACTTGAGACATTTGAAAAAATAATTGTACCTCTAACTGTTCTTCCACTTCCTATGTCATTTTAGTCATTGTTTTTTCAATTCAAGCAACGGGACAAGAACAATAATTATTACTGACTAGGTATGTCAAAATTCATAGTCAATTAATTATATTCTGGTGTAGTTTAGGATGTGCGTTATAAAGGGTGTACCATAACTCAACGGCAAAAATTTAGGAATGGATTCCTTACATAGAGGGGAGAAAAAGAGGTTATGAAAACATGGGTCTGGAAACGTATACTCACAGATTCATTCAAACTTTGCGACATAAATTAATTTTAGTAATAATTAACATGTCCTCATGAAATCATCCAATCGTCTCATCAACAGAGGTTCGCCATTAACATCTTGGCAGGAATTGTTGGTGATTCCTTGTTGGGACCCTACGTTTTTTCCGAATAGGCTTACTGGACAGAAATACACGAATATCTGCATACTGCATTGCCTGATTTCCTGGAAGACATACCACTTGCATCCCGTCGACAAAAGTTTTTCATGCAAGATAATGCTCCCGCACATTTAAGTCTGCTGCCCGCAGGTACCTGGATACCGATTTTCCTGAGCGCTGGATAGGTAGAGGAGGACCCATTGCTTGGCCACCTCCGCGCTCTCCTGACTTGAACCCCTTGGACTTTTACCTGTGGGGACACGTTAATTCTCTCGTGTATGCGACTCCTGTTCCTGATAAAGCAACTTTATATTAGCGCATTCTGACAATCTCTCAGGCAGCATGCACTACACCAGGCATTTTTGATCTCGTGTGTAACTCCATGCGACGACGAGCGGAGGCTTGCATTCAAGCTGAAGGCCTTCACTTTGAACTTTTCCTTTGATATATGCTCAAAGTGTTTCAGTTGCCATTATAGACGTACGGTGTAAATATACAAAAGTTTGAATAAATCTGTAAGTATACGTCTCCGGACCCACGTTGTCATAAAGATTTTTTCTTCTCTTTATGTGAGGAATCCATTCCTAAACTTTGCCGCCGAGTTTTGGTACATCCTGTATATACAAATATTGATAGGTACGACCTGAACTTTAAAATCGGTAGCATTTAGTACCTTCCTGGAATGATTGAGTAGCATACTAGGAGGTCTGTTGTCTTCATACACCTATCTTGGATTGAAATGCTGATATTCAAAGGTACTGTTTGACCTATAACATATGGTATCTTCACCTGGTCTCATCATCAACCAAATGTGTGATATTGTTGAGACATTGCCAGTGATGGCCTCTCTTGCCATATGATGACGTGCAATAAATGTCGTCAGTCAAGGCTACAATGCTCTTACGGGCTGCATCTCACGAGGATTTTATACTGCGTTATTAAAGGGACAAATAACAGCTTGCCATTTGTTGCTGTGGAGAACGTACTAGAATATAGGGTACATGTGAAATAACAAAGTAAGAAACGGGGTCTGTCTGACGGCACTCATACGATTCGAAGCGAATCTTCCGTGGTCTATTGAATTAATTATACAGAGTTGTTGTCCTAACTTGTTACATCGATATCGGTATATTTGTTTCTTATTCTATGGTATTACTAGCTCGTGAAGAATTGTGCAAAGCTTTTTCGTGAGATTATTAATATTGGTGATATCGATACCAACTTCGTTCCTTAAATAGGACTAAGTTATAATAATTTCTGTGATTAATAGAAAAGTTCGAACTATTACAAATTCGGACACATCACATTGTGTTTATGAGACATGAGACTGTACTAACTGAGTGGATCGCATCACATCAAGGGAACAACTTGAATGTCAACATGACTTTGCGACAGCGAATACTAGTATGATAAGATCTGCGCGCGCTTTCTGTGACTAGAATCACAAGTTGAAATTTCATTGATATTTCGAAAAGTAATTGTCCAGTGTATGAATTAATTCCGGGTCAGAATCTGTGATAGATCGATATTATTGTTAGTGGCAGAAATTAATATACAATAGTTCCATTAAAACCAAAGTTTATGTCAGTATATCCATTGTTAAAATTCTCACGGAAAAAATGTAGTTCAATATTTTACGAAACACTTGGTGCCATTTAAGAGTATGAAAAATGTCTTTCGATATCTTCAGTTCATAAGAAGTTATCTTCCTGCAACATCTGAGGTGAATAACACTATCGTCCTGGTTGAACTGTGTAAGCCTAAAGTCTATTGAGGTAGCTGAATTTTCAAATACACTGAAGTATTCGTAGTCAAAGCGGCCTAAATACATTTATTATTTCCTAGACAATCATTGTACGCCTCTGTGGTGTTGTGGTTAGCGTGATTACCTGCCAACTCCAGAGACCCGGGTTCGATTCCCAGATCTGCCACGAAATTTGAAAAGTGGTATGAGGGCTGGAACTGGGTCCACTCAGCTTCGGGAGGTTAAATGAGTAGAGGTGGGTTCGATTCCCTCCTCAGCCATCCTGGAATTGGTTTTCCGTGGTTTCCCTCTTCTCCTCCTGGCAAATGCTGGGATGGTACCGGGATGGCCATGGCCGCTTCCTTCCCTCTTCCTTGCCTGTCCCTTCCAATCTTCTCATCCCCTACAAGCCCCCCACAAGGCCCCTGTTCAGCATAACAGATGGGGCCGCCTGGGCGGCGAACTGGTCATCCTCCCCAGTTGTATCCTCCCACTCAATGTATCACGCTCCACGACACTGCCTTATTGGCGATAGAGGTGGGATCCCTTGCTGAGTCCGAGGGAAAAACCAACCCTAGAGGGTAAACAGATTAAGAAGGTGTAGAAGAAGAAGAAAATCATGCCTTCCCAGACAGCTAAATATCAAATATAATTGATAATTCAATGTATTCAAAACTGACAACCTGTAAATGGTATTAAAAATCATATGACCCACTCCATCACGGACGAAGCACTTTGTATACACCATAAATTTTCTAAAGTTCAATGTTAAAATTGTAGTGTGTCACTGTAAATATAAAATCTCTTACTCGTCCCGAGGAATTGCAGCACTTATCAAGTACAGTCCAATGCAGGTAACCTGCATATATCTTTTCAACCACATAGCAGCCCTCCTGCCATTCTTAAATCTCTCCCAGAACCGGGAATCGAACTCGCGGGCCTCCAAGGATGGCAGGGAATAATTCCAACCCTTATGCTATGGAGGTGGACAATGTGTGAGTCAGTGAACCATGCTTCAAGTTCACATGGAGCAATAATATTACGGGACATATTGTTTATGAAACAAGATGCTGAAAATTAGAGTTAATAACCTCCAACGTTTTACACACCCTCCTCCAGTATGCAGACTTATTTAAGAGATGATAACCGAGCAAGTTGGCAGTGCGGTCATGGGCGCGGATCTGTGAGCTTGCATTCGCGAGACAGTGGTTTTGAATCCCGTCGGTAGCCCTGAAGATGATTTTCATTGGTGTTCCATTTCCACACCAAGCAAATGCTGGTGCTGTACGTTGATTGAGGAGAGGATTTCAACAATGTATAACTGTTCTGTTTATTTTATTCTTTCCTAAACTAAACAAAAGTACTATAATAGAACTGCACATCTTTCAAACCTACATTAGTACAATATTATGATATAAATTGCATCTTCTGTAAGTAACTTTTTGGATGTGACGATTTACTTAATTTAAAATAGCTTTAGGTATACGTTACATTCGCTACGCTGATCTATGGAAGCTATGCTGCGCAAAATTCCATTCCCAATTGAAGACATGGATGGAAGAAGGGCTTAAGTCAGGTTGTGTCGTTATTCGGTAAATTGCATATATACATTCCTTGGTGGCTGTTCTAGATACTCCCTAAATGGCTTCTCGGTAGTGTCAATAGATGGCGTGTGATATGCTATATTGAGTTGCGCCGTTCTTCCAAATATTGCTCGTGCCCGACTTAAAATACACTCCAATGCTGACTTACGGCGAGCCAGCATTCATCACTCATCAGAAGCGAATCGGCTGACGCACGAGTAATGTCGGGAGGAGAAACATCTGATATTTCAGCAGATGACAGTGAATATATACCAAGTGAAACCTCAGATGATTCGGATACCAAATCCTTACAATCCGAATGTTCTGCCGTTCTCAGCCCAGTGTCATTTGCAACATCACAAACAAAAGCATTTTAGTTTTCAATTCAAAAGTATGTCATATTATGTTACTCTCCTGAAGGAACTGTATCAGGAAGCCAGACTTATAATATTACGTTTCATGACAAGTTTCAGTTATTGAAGGATATAAGGTCTGTAGATGCTTTGGTTAGTATCCGAGTCCCTCATGTAGGTATTGAAGCCGGGAAATTAAAAGATGTTAAAGATTTAGTAAGCTTTATATGCGCAGATGCACGTGCATGGTTTGCAAATATTTTCCGCGGAGCTGAATCTGTGGGAGTAGGAAATTCTCGATATAATGGCTCCCCTAATAACATGTTGTGACCTGTCAAATGTTCTAACCTGTAAAACTTGTCTACATGCTTGCAAAATGTAAATAACATTAATTTTCAATGAAAATGTTTCTTGAAATAGGAATAAGGGCGTAACTCCAAAATACAAAACAGACAACAAACCACAAAATTTATAAATATTTTTGATGTACATATTATGAAATAATCAAGAATGTCGTTATGTATAATATCCCAGAATTCTGTATTTCTGAGAGAAGTGTTTGATGTTATAATTCTTTAAACTCATTTATCTCAAAAGAGTGTTTTTTGAGTTGCGCACTTCTTCCATCCATGTCTTCAATTGGTAACACATGCAAGGCGTAATCCAGTCCGCACTCGGCAGTTGCATAGAGTGGGCCTGTAGATAAGTATGCCACTACAAACATTGGCAGCACTAGGTTTGATAAAGGCAGCGAATTACCCATAAAAAACCGTACATTCGGTACTACTACGTATGTGTTAACTTGGTAAGAGCATGTACAGTATGCCATGGAAATCGATCGCTATCTGTATATTCTAACTGATGTTCCCAAGCGAAGATATTAGTTGAATGAGTGCCGTCGGAAGGAGAATATTTGTTTCCTTCTTACGATAAAAATAAACACGTTTCTGTTTATTGTGGCAGAATAAATGCATCTCCGTTAAACATCAGAGCTTTTATTTATTTATTTATTTATTTATTTATTTATTTATTTATTTATTTATTTATTTATTTATTTATTTAAAAGTGTGATCAGGACTGTGAATTCACCCGAGTTTGAACAGACGTGACAAACGTATTTAGTGACTTAATTCAAACAAAACTTGGTACTTATGGCTCATAGTAATCTCATTGTTAATTGATATCAATTGAATGAATTACGTCTCAAAAATAATATATAATATCCTTTTAAAAATGTTCTGTTCTACACATACATTCAGTTTTATTCGTTTTTCAACCTTAATGATATTTGTTCGTGGCGTCGACTTCTGTAGATCATTTACCATTACTTGCACCATATGATATGAACCTGCGTGTAATTGTAATTGCGGTAGTGTAGAGTGTTGAATGTGAGGAAAGTTGTTTCTTTTTTTTTTTTGCTATTTGTTTTACGTCGAGCCGACACAGATAAGTTTTATGGCGACGATGCGACAGGAAAGACCTAGGAATGGGAAGGAAGCGTCCGTGGCCTTAATTAAGGTACAGCCCCAGCATTTGCCTGGTGTGAAAATGGGAAAACACGGAAAACCGTATTCAGGCCTGCCGACAGTGGGGTTCGAACCAACTATATCCCCAATACTGGATACTGGCCGTACTTAAGCGACTGCAGCTATCGAGCTTGGTGTGAAGAAAGGAACGTTAGGACGACACAAACACCCAGTCCTGAAGCCAGGGATATTAATCATTTACAATTTAAGACAACCCTGACCCGGCCGGGAATCGAACACTTCGCCGCCTGGAGCCAGGCGGGCGCGTTGCCCCCTACAATGCGGGGCCGGATAGTTTTATTCCTTAGTATATTTAAAAGTTAATGGACTCGATATAAAAGTTTAAAATTAGTTATTTAAAATATCCTAGGTTTGGTGAACTTTTTCCTCCCTCTAGCGTATTTTTGCGCAATATTTCTGATATAATCTGTTACCTTTCTGAGATATATTAGAGGTTTGAGGTTCCACATTGAATCTCTCTCCATCTTTCACAACTGACATTAATCATAACCAAACTTTTTAATTACACTGTATATTAACTGTGCATTCATTTTAATGTTCAGTTTTTCAATACATCCAAATACATATAACTCCTATGAATATTTTTATTCTTCTTCTTCTACATCTTAACCTGTTTATCCTCCAGGGTTGGCTTATCCCTCGGACTCAGCGAAGGATCCTACCTCTACCGCCTCAAGGACAGTGTCCTGGAGCGTGAGACATTGGGTCGGGGGATACAACTGGGGAGAATGCCCAATACCTTGCCCAGGCGGTCTCACCTGCTTTGCTGAACAGGGATCATGTGGGGGGGATGAGAAGAATGGAACTGAGAGACAAGGAAGAGGGAAGGAAGCGGCCGCGGTCTTAATTTAAGTACCATCCTGGCATTTGCAAGGAGGAGAAGTGGGAAACCACGGAAAACCACTTCCAGGATGGCTGAGCTGGGAATCGAACCCACCTCTACTCATTGGACCTCCCGAGGGTGAGTGGATCCCTTTCAAGCCCTCGTACCACTTTTCAAATTTCATGGCAGAGCCGGGAATCGAATCCGGGCCTCCGGGGGTGGCAGCTGATCATACTAACAACTACACCTAAGAGACGTACCTATGAATATTCATTTACTAAAACTATCTTCAAAAATCAACATTTGGGTGAATACTCATAACATTCCAGTAACATTTGCAGATGAATTATGAATATTCTAAAGGTGACTGTACGCAGTGTTTCCGTGGCCGTGAATTAATGAAAAAATTCCAAGATATTTCAAAAGAAGAACCATTATAAGTACAAGGATGTCACCTCCCATGAGGTACAATATGATAACCAAGTTGTATGGTAGAAAAGTCAACTTCTTGTCTAACTCCGTGTCAACATAGTGAATTATTGTCGACACACTCCACTAACGTAATTGTATGTGAGAACACGCCACCTGTTATTGAGCTGCTAAAGCTGGAGAGGAATACTTTTCAATCAACTACTCCACTTGCTAGAACAAACTCCTCAGGGGGAACACAGCAACAGCAGCAGCTGAATGCTAACTTACTACGGCAAACAGCTTGGCCTCAGTTTACCGAACTTTCAACAAACTCTCCCATGGTAAGTGTATTTCCAAAGAAAGCGTATTTATCAAACTCAGAGAACTTCATAAAAGAAGATCATGATCATAATGATTGCTCACGTTGATGTTTGGGTGATATTAAGCGTTGTGGTGCGGACAGCAGAGTGCTGTCTTTCTGAGCCTAAGTTGGCTGGTTCGATCTCTGCTCAATCCGATTGTATTTGAAGATTCTCTTTGACTGTGGTACGATCTACTTATATCATCATCAAAATTATTCTGTAACACCAGATTTCAGAGTTTATAAACTCTTATCCAGATACTCTGAGGGTTCAAGAAAATTAAGAGTACCATCGGAAAAACCCAGAATTTTGACTTTCTCTTCATTGATTAATGCTA
This sequence comes from Anabrus simplex, assembly GCF_040414725.1. Classification (NCBI taxonomy): domain Eukaryota; kingdom Metazoa; phylum Arthropoda; class Insecta; order Orthoptera; family Tettigoniidae; genus Anabrus; species Anabrus simplex. The sequence goes on from NC_090266.1 coordinate 1,017,632,255, forward strand.
GGCTGAGTGGCTCAGGCGGTTGAGGCGCTGTCTTTCTGACCCCAATTTGGCAGGTTCGATCCTGGCTCAGTTCGGTGGTATTTGAAGGTGCTGAAATACTTCAGCCTCGTGCCTGTAGATTTACTGGCACGTTAAAGAACACCTGCGGGACGAAATTTCGGCAGCTCGGCGTCTCCGTAAACTGTAAAAGTATTTAGTGGGGCGTAAAGCAAATATTATTATTATCATTAACTCGTTCTCCTATCCCAATGCTTACTTTAATTGCTTCCACTTAGGCAACCAGTAACTCTGAAAGAATGTCAGCAGTGGTGGATGTCTAATTTTTATTTAGTCTATATCTCTCAATGGTTTGTCAGATTCTCTACTGGAAATTGGATTCCCATCTCATCAACATCGGCAGCTCCTTTCCAGAAATTCATTACGTACTATGTATACAGTATACTACCCATGAGCCAGTACCGCATACACTAAATGGCAATACGATTTTCCAGTTATTTACCTGAAGGGTACATTTTTATTGAAATAACCTCTCAACACAATAATTTTCAGAAAACAAGTGCTTGTGGTATTTCGTTACAACATATAGTAGGCCATGTGCCACGCTGGATGCAGGAACCATTCGGGACCACGACCAATAATTCTAAATTAGGAATGGCCTTCCCAGCTGACGAGTAACCTCGTAACCGGTCTCCGACTGGTTGTTACGGCTAGTACTGTAGTAGAGTATTTAGAACTTCAGTCAAACCTGGAAAACTGTCATACCATGATTGAAAAAATTATTCAATGCAGGTTAGAGTATCATTTTCTAAAACATCAGTTACCTTAATCAGGTATTTTATCTCGAGTGGAATGCCTTTCATCACACTTTAATCTGGAGCCTCTTCGTAAGATACCGGATATTGTTGATGCTGTACTATCTGCGTCCGACGAGTAGTAGCGGCAGGTTTATTAGATACTAGACTTAGTCGTGATAGACAGTGCGAGCTCTCCGAAAGAGATGCATGTTCAGCAGGCAGTAATTACAGTCAAAGTGAAACTAAACTACAGTTGCTCTACCAATACACGAAATATCCCAATAGCACCACAATTCGAAGGACTCGCCGCGAAAGGAAGAGATGCTAATTGTCAGGACTTGAGACTTGAGATTGGCGCATGCGTAGCGGCCATGATTAACCCTCGCAGCCCTTACCGCCCAACCAAGGGTCTTCTCGTCACACGACCACAGTACGTACCGATGGCTGTCTCGGATGAAATCATCTCTTATGAATTGTGCTTTATAAGGAACGTTTGCACGAATCTCTGAAACAACGCAGTGGAAAGTAGGTCGAGACGCAAAAACAACTTTATTCTTTGTGTCACCCCAGAGATATTTGCAATGCATAAATTCTTATTTCGTGGCACACTACATCGTTATAAAATAATCTGTTCTAGGATTTAACGTAGCTTCAATCACAACCTTGCATGTTATATACACATTATCTAATATACAGGGTGAAGCGTAATTCGCGCACTCGGGCGTCGCAGCGCGACTCCTCACATGCCAGCAATAAAAAATGTCTCTTACAAAATTTCGTCTTGCGAGTATATCCGGCAGAAAAACGACGTTAAAGAGTAGCAATCCGGCAACACCGTAACTACATGTAGGGTAACTACCTCTGTTGGCAGAAGTTAGTCGTACTGTACAGTTGGTGCAGTGGATAGAGTTTTGGGTTAGCATGCAGGAGGTCGAGTGGTCGATCCTGGGTTGAGGCGTTTGTTTTTTTATTTCGTAAATGTAGTCCAGGTGGTATGGTCTCTGACATCTTAATCGTCAACAGCGATTGCAGTGGGTCCTCTAGAAACCATTTGCACTTACATACTACGATCCAAGAAATGGATGAACAGTCGTTTTCATTGGTCAGCTTTGAAAGGCGTCCTTTCCACGTCGTGGGCGTGGATTTATTCGCACCACTTCATCTACTAGATGTGAAACCTGTTTGTTTCAGCTGTCTATTTCTTATTAGTCTAACCAGGTATTAGTTGTTTCAGCGTTACAAAATGTTGTCAATGTAGGATGCATGTGACCTCAGAAACGGTGTCTTACTGTATTACAGTAGGTAATGTCAGATGGGTCCGCCTCTGTGGTGTAGTGGTTAGCGTGATTAGCTGCCACCCCCGGAGGCCCGGGTTCGATTCCCGGCTCTGCCACGAAATTTGAAAAGTGGTACGAGGGCTGGAACGGGGTCCACTCAGCCTCGGGAGGTCAACTGAGTAGAGGTGGGTTCGATTCCCACCTCAGCCATCCTGGAAGTGGTTTTCCGTGGTTTCCCACTTCTCCTCCAGGCGAATGCCGGGATGGTACCTAACTTAAGGCCACGGCCGCTTCCTTCCCTCTTCCTTGCCTATCCCTTCCAATCTTCCCATCCCTCCACAAGGCCCCTGTTCAGCATAGCAGGTGAGGCCGCCTGGGCGATGTACTGGTCATACTCCCCAGTTGTATCCCCCGACCAAGAGTCTGAAGCTCCAGGACACTGCCCTTGAGGCGGTAGAGGTGGGATCCCTCGCTAAGTCCGAGGGAAAAACCGAACCTGGAGGGTAAACAGATGATGATGATGATGATGAATGTCAGATGGAAATGAGCAAATAAAGAATGTGCCTCAACCCAGGATCGAACCATCGACCTCCTGCATGCCAACCAAAAACTACACCCTCTGCACCAACTGTACAGAACGACGAGAATGTGCTGACAGCGGTAGTTACCCTACATATGGTTACAGTGTTGCCAGATTGAGATTGCTACTCTTCAACGTCCGTTTTCTACAGGATATACTCGCAAGACGAAAATTTGTAAGAGACATTTTTTTATTGCTGGCATGTGAGGAGTCGCGCTGCGACGCCCGAGTACGCGAATTACGCTTCACCCTGTATAGCAGAACGCCCCGGGGAATCAGTCTGTTACGTGATCTCCCCTGCACTTGATCGAAGAACGGATCAATACTTGCTCCTTCTGAATTGGAAAAAACCAGCCTGACGCACTAATAAGGCTCTCTGAATGATAAATCCAGCTCTTGGCAACAATAAATTATTCAATATAGGCCTGTAGCAAATGATCTAAATATGACCAAATTTGACCGGGACATCTCTCTCTTGGTTGGAGAATAATTTCTTTAACAGATGATATTATTAAATAGTAATGTCCACTTTATATTGTTCCCGAAAATTTGTAATACAGGTTGCATTGAAGTAACACTCTTGATCTCACAACAGCTGTCCGGTCTTCATGAGACAAGAAGTTCTCCGTTCCGCTCCTTGCATATGGTACCCTAGGACTTTCACACAGGTTGTTCCATAAGTCTGATGTTAGTTCACTTTTTCAGGGTTAGATATACTATCAAATTAGCTGCGTTGTGGACCGCTTCATAAGATATATCTAAACAGTGAATTCTATACGAATTGTTGCCAAACACTTTGATGATTTTTTCGGGTCCTACAAACAACCGTGCAAGCAGCGTAGAATTTGCTGGATGGTTCAGATACGGCTGGTTTCTTTAGTAGCACATATTCTTTCAGTCTGAGAGGAAGGTGAAACTTCCTCCCGCGAATTAATTTATGTCGTCTTTCGGCATGGCGCTTCAAAGACTTTGCTGCTTTCTCAATTCTTTCCTGTGGAGTAGGCTTCAAAGTACCGGGGCATTGAATGATGTTATCGCACGGTCTTATAGGACACAGATTGAAGTGGTGTACTGATGGAATCCGGGAAGTAGCCTCATTAATGGTGCCATTAGAACACTCCATGATGATAGGGCGTGCATCTATCCATTTCCAGTGTGCATTCCCGCAGAATATTCTACAGAATTTAGTCAGCTCTTGCATTACACGTTCCGCTGGATTGCTGGACGGATGTCTTACTGAATTGAAAATATGTTTAATGTCTAGCTAGATCATTGCTTGCTTAAATTCCACGGAGATAAACTGTGGTCCGTGATCCGTTGGAATAGCCTTAGGTTTTCCCGTACAAGGAATTATGTTCCGAGTTACTCTCCATAGAACAGATTCTGAATTAGCCTTCTGAATTGGGTATAGCGTCACATACTTGGAGAACACTTCGATGGTCACGATTACATGACGGTTGCCTCCCTTTGAGGTCGGGATTTTACCGAATATGTCCAACGCATATAGTTCTTTTGGACCGGAGGGCAAAATAGGGATAGGACTTTTCTGCAATAAGTAGGAAGTTGGTTTGACCCTCTGACATGTGTCACACGCCTTATGACATTATTTACAAAGATCCTCAAGCCTTCCCATGTAAATCAATCCTGGACGGTGGCAACAGTTTTATCCACACAGCCATGGCCCGTAATTCGACGTATGTGCCAAGTAAGAGGTTCCTGCAATTTAAGTGGGATGACAGCTCTTAATTTTGTTTTAGCCGAGTCAACAAACTTGTACAGAATTCCATTGACATATCGGAAATTCTTAGTTTGCCTCCTTGTTTTCCTAAATTCTGACTCGTATGGAGTAAGTTTGTTTTCGAGACAGTTGATGATGGGTCGTAAGTTAGGATATCTTTTCTGTGCTTGTCGAAGATAACCAAGCCTGCGTAGAAATTCATGGTCTTCCAGTACTAATTCGATCTGATGCACATCCACGGTTTCAGAGTTAGGGTTTCTGCTTAGACAGTCTGCTAGTAGATTACTCTTCCCTGAACAATGTTCAAGTCGAAGATTGAATTGCTGCACGAAAAGTGTCCATCTGAAGACTCGTTCAGAAGCCATTGTGGTTTTTAACATGAAAGTTAATTCACGGTGGTCAGTTCTGACGATGATGGGGAACCCATAAATCAATTTCTGCCAATACTTAAGAGCGTAAACTATCGACAGCATCTCTAACTCGGTAGCAGAATAACGTTTCGCGTGTTTACTGGTTTTTCTACTGACGAAAGCCAAATATGTCATATTCTAGGGTTTGATCGTTTCATCTTGGAAAAGTACTGCTCCAATTCCATGTTTTATGCATCTGTCTGTAGAATGAAGGGTTTGGTAAAATCGGGGTATCCTACCTTGATGTTGTTCAGCAGCATTTCTTTCGTTTTCACGAAGGCCTGATCACACTCAGCGTTCCATTTCCATCTATTTCCTTTCCTCAGAAGATATTGCAACGGAGGGACTGTCTGGGTATATTGCAGACAGTGGTTTGAAAAGGATAGACACATTGACAAGAATTGCCTCACCTGTTTGACTCTGACCAGCTGAGAGAAATTGCTTATGGCTTCGATTTTAACTGGGTTAGGTTTCACTCCATTGCCGTCTATCATGCGTCTTAAGAATAGTATCTCGGGCTTACAAAAGTGTGATTTCTTCAAGTTGACATGAAAACCAGCATCAGAGTAGTTCTTCAAAAGTTTCTCCAGTTTTACCATGTGTTCTTCTAAGGTTTCGGTTGCTAGGAGCAAATCATCTATGTACCTCGTAGTATAAGCTTTTACTTCATCAGTTAAGCATCGATCAAGGGCTCTGATGAGTGCGGCACCAGCGTTACGGAATCAAAAAGGCAAACAACAAAAACATATGTCTGTTGGTCGTATATGAATCCTGTCAGTAACCTGGATTTTACCTCGAGCAGAATATGGTAGTATGAAGACGTAAATTCAACGGATGAGAAGTATCTCATACTATTGAATTTTCGGATGATGTCTTTGATCTTTGTAGCTTGATCATTCTCCGGGATTAGCTTCTCATTTACGATTCTGGCATCTAGGCACACGCCTAATGATCCATCCGGTTTAGAAACCACCACTAAAATGTTAATGAAAAGAATTCGGGGCTTTCATGATGATCCCGTCTCTCTCCACTTCTTCTATAATTTTGCCTGCCCTGGAACGAAATTTCTTGGGTATCGGATACGGCTTTTTCTTGAAAGGTAGCCAGTCCGTCACAAGAAGTGAGTATTTGAAATCTGGAATAAGGCCAGGTTTAGAATCGAACTAGTTCTTGTACTTTAATAATAAATTCTGAAGTTGAATCTGATCCTCTTCTGTACCCATGGCTTGCCTTGACTTCATTGTAAATAATTCAAAGGGGTGTGTATAATTCGCGCCCTCTTCTAAAATTCTGTCCATGGTCATAAGAATTTTTTCGGAAGCCTCTTGGTCTTCTAATTCCCTCGGAGATAAGGCGTTTGAATACCCATAATAGGTGACGGATCGTTTACTTCCTGAGGAATGAATGCAGCAATTTCAGAAAAATCGGCCTTCTTAAAATGAAAGGAATTCGTCATCATGTCAATCATAGCCTGACATGATATTAAAAAGTCACCACCGAAAATGATATTGGACTTGATGTTAGACATGGCTAGAAATACGTGAGGAATTGTCGTTCTCCCAATTTCAACATCCAACAATGGTCTGTTGCTTGCACAAGACTGATTTATTAGGAATAATGCCCTTGATTTTTACATGGGATACCGGTATAACAGGTATGTCATTTCTATCCTTAAGATCCTATAAAAATGCAGTTGAAATAACGCTAATAGTTGACCCAGTATCTATGAGACATTTAACCTGAACATTGCATATCCGTGCCGAAATAATTGGTAGAGTTAATGACGTTCCGCTGTTACGTTGATCCACATCATCTAACAAATCACTCGCCTTTAGTTGTCCATGAGTCGACCTGTACAATGATCCATTCTTGACACTCATCGACCACTTTTCAGGATTCTCCTCTTATTGTACATCGAGTTTTTTTCTTAACAGCACCTTGACTGTGCTCCTGACTCGATTGTTTTTGCTGGTACTCTCTAGATCTTGCCTCTTGGTATTGAAGGATCTCCGCTCCCACGATATCAAGATTGGTATCCTGGTTCTGGATTCCTTTTCCTGTGTCGTGTTCTTGAGGTCTTCTATATACCTCCCTCTCTCTCTCTTCTTCTCGCCAATCTCTGCGTCCTCTCGACTGGCGGAAGTCTTGGTTCCTTCTCCAGCTTCTCCGGTTGTTCACGTACGGTCGTTTTCTTCCGTTCCGGCGTGAATATTCCCAACTTCTCATGGTTTTGTTTCAACGAACCGGTGAGCGATCTCGAGACGAATCTCGATCTTCGGGGTTACGTTGCCAAGTTCTCCTCTGGTTGGTTGGTCTCTATTCCTCCTTTTTGTTCGTGATGGAAATCTGGTGTACCTGTGGCTCCGGATTACGCGTTTGGCGAACTGGTTCCTTGGATGTCATGTCCAGCTGTCGTAATAACGCTTCTGCCTAGATTGCTGTCTGCGTATTGAAGGCGATCGTAATTCGCTGCACGTCAGCGGGTAGTTGTCGGACAATAACTTTGACAAACTCCTGCTCAGCTGGTGGTGAGTCTAGTTTTCTGAGCTTGCGTAATTGACTCGCGAAGAAATCGGCGTACTTTGTGCGCATAGATGACGCATACTTCCGGGCGTAGAGTTCCGTTTTCAGGTTGTGCTGTACATCGCTATTCCCATATATTTCCAGGAATGCCTTCTTAATTCCGTCGAAGTCATCGAATGAGAACCTGAAGGCCACGAACCAGGTGTGCACTGAATTTTCTAGGAATCTTTCCGTGACCCGAAGTTGTCCTTCCGGAGGAATTTTGGCATCGCAAAAATAGTCCTGCAATTCGTTAATGAAGCTTTCCGGTGTGATACCACGTACATTATTGAATTTCTTCGGCTGGTCTTCGTGGGGTCTGATAACGTGGAATATCTGCGACTGACCAGTCGTATTTAACTGCGATGTGTTTGACATCGGTCCTGGAGATACATTAATTGTGTTAACAGCACTCTGTATAGGGTTGACGCCGGGGTTGTCCCAGTCATGAGTTTTTCCAACAATGCCTGTTTTTCCATCAGTGAGTTGGTTACCGTGCTAGTATTTTCATTTTGAATATTTAGCATATGCATTTCGTGGACCATCTCCTTGATTCCGTCCAAGTACTCTTTCCTCATACCATCGGTGACGGTTTTCGAGTCGACCTTGACTTAATTTCCGTGATTAGAGTAGCTCTTGTGGACTTCATTTCAGTTCGGCTGTCCTCGAGTGATTCGTAGAAGTAGTCCATCCTTTTGGAATTATTTGCCTGGGGTGTCTTTATTTCGTCCAGGATGCCCTCCTCGACTTGTTTAAGATTTTCGTTAAGTCCGGTGAATATTTTCGACCATGCCAATTTTGTTGCTTTGAGGTCTTCGGCATTGTCATCAATTCATCATCATTAGTCGTTGTGCTCATTACTCAGCGTCGTGAACTCATAACTCCATCATTTCCTTGTTGCAACCTTGACATGTCATCAATTATGTCCTCAATATTTTGAAATGACTGTTCAACTTCGTCCTTGTATTTATCTATCCCTGCCAGGATGTCTTGCAGAACGTGTGCTAATCGTTCGCTGAACTCGTTAGACATGTCAGCCATCGATATGGTGATGTTTTTGTCACCTCCTTTTTCATGTTCGCAAAGTCATATTTGACCACTAAGATGTCACTTTGTACTGCGGCTAACCTGCCATTGAAGAGTTTAATGTCCGAGCGAATTTTTCCTAAATTTTCCTCGGCTTCGTTTTGAATGTCAGTATGTTTTTTCCTCGAGAGTCCACCAAGTGAATTTTCAAAGTTAGCTTGAGTGTCAATAAGTTCTTCCTCTAAGTTCGCCTGACTGTCACTGAGGTCAATAAGTCCTTTCTCTATGTTAGCCTGACTATCATTAAGGGATTTTTCTAAGTTCACCTGGCTGTCACTAAGGTCACTGAGTCATTTCTCTAAGTTAGCCTGATTATCTTTAAGTGATTTTTCTAACTTTGCCCGATTAGAGTTTAAATTATCATTCAATCTCCTCTTCATCCTCATTAACATACGCTGCAAATCCTCCATGATAACAATTATTTCATTAAATGGCTATACTGGCAAGAGAGGGATTCCGATAGGGACGCGCGAATGTCAGGAATCGAACCCATCTAACAGCAATGATTTATCGAACACAATGAAATTTCTAATTCACCAATATCGGTTGTATCTATCTAATTAAAGTTCATCATTGCAATTAATTCAAAACCCCTAGTTGACAGCAAGAATTTTATCTTAATAAAAATCACAAATTAAATTTAACATGTGCTTACGTTAGCCACAAGAGTTTGGGTGAATAAATGTATCAGAATCAGCCCAACTTAATTGAGCGTCTGATCTTGTCAATGTCATAAATAGTGGACACCACAAGGTCACATCCTAAGCTCGCAAAACCATTTAAAACCTGAAAAGTTTCAAAATCAAGCCCCTCACTATGTAAAGCGATTTTAAAACTTCCAGAGTTCCAAAATCGATCCCCGCGCTTGGTTAAGGCATCTTAAATGCCCCCTTATTACCAGGCTAAGCTCAGCCACTGAGCGAGAGATCCCAAGGGGGAATGTCCGTTCATGGCTTTCCGATTTTCTACAGGCATTTATGTGGAAAGGATGGATGACCAAGTACATAGAATTATTTTAAAACAACATTTCTGATATTTATTCACATAAACACCTTTTCGAACAAAAATATTCTTGCAGTGTTTTAAATTCATTTACAATTTCGTTGTGTCACGTCTTCCAGTAGTTAATTTACATAAATCAAAATGATCCTCCTCAATGCACACAACGGTTAGGCTCTGAAAACATATAATATAAGCTTAGATTAGGCCTTTACTGCGTTAAAGAATTTGAAAGTGAAAACATAACCTGAGCCTCCTATAACTCACAATAGTATTTACAAAATCAGCTGCAGTTATCTCATTTATTATTACAGAAACAAAGTTCAACTGAATTTTCCTCTTATCCATTAGAGATTTAACACGTGGTCATTTTTACTAATGATCAGTTACATTACTTCAAGGTAGGTAACACTCGCTAAGGAAATCAGTAGAAATCCTATTATTGAATGTGTCTACTTCAAAGTCACAAATAATTAATTATTATTCTTAATAATTGTCATTGAATTATTTGGGCAACATTTATCTCAGATAATCACTCGATCGTGTTCACAAAACTGATGTACTCCATTTGATAAATTCTCAATTTAATCATGACTCACTTGCTAAATTAATGAATTAATTATTTGATTATTATTATTATTACTATTATTATTATTATTATTACTTGTTACCTCCTTAGTTTACAAGTTAACTATGTCGTCTGTAGATATTTAATTTCCATCTGCACATCATTTAAAGTTTTGAGATCAATTAAAAATACATTGAAAATGAATTAATTACGTGTAAATTAATTGGAAGTTCATTAATATATCGCTTGCCTTAGCTGATATTTTAACTAAATATAGTCTTACTTGTAACTAATCTCAACAATTTTTTCCATATGGTATACTTCAATTAGTTCAATGCTGTGGCAAACCAACGCTGAAATAAACTGAGTCGTCGCGATGAACGCACGACCAGATTAGAACACAATGTAAAACTAGACACTTGAAAATATTCTTAACTACTTCATTCACACATCTCATTCACACAAGGGTAACACGAATTTTATGTACATTATTTACATAAGTATCCTGACTTAATTAGTTATTCCATTATTTTAAGACATGGTCGCGTCAGTAAGATTAAGTAGATGAACTTATGTCTGGTAGCCTAATCAACTTAATTAATGACAAGTGATCGAATTAGAGTTATCGCTTTCATTAAAACAATATTTCAAGAACGACGACGATCCATCTAAATTCTAGAAATTTATTCGAAGATTCCAATAGATTTTAATAATCACCACCATCACATGGATTATCAAGTCGCATGTACGGAGTTCGTGAGCCTCAATCACTTTATTATTATTCCCTACACTCCTGAAATGCATTCAGCACGTGCTCAAAATTAATTTCAACTCACCGTGTTCCAAAGACACAAGCAACAAATTATTCAAATTATATCCCTCAGGATCACCAATATTCTAGGCGAAATTATTAACAGAGCACATCAAATATCATATACGAGAATATTTTAACTCAGTTCATGGCTCACGACCATTAAATTACCCTTTTAACCCTGTCTCATACTTGAAATTATTATTATTATTATTGATTATTAAGTCTATCAGTCCCCTTGAAATTATCATAAAATTAGATGACACGATCCTAAAGAATTGTAAGTAAAGCATAGATGACACTCAATTCGACACTACTTCTCAAAATTAGGAACGATTCCATATCAAAATATTTCAAATATCACATATAAATCAGGTAAAGTTTATCGCGAGGTCAATGATTTTTACATGTATAAATCCTGCACGTGAGAATCCATTCAGAGGAACAACTACAGCGACTACTCTAATAGAACTCAAAAATTTCAGTCACACTGGTAACTCGTCTACCTCGCCACCTTTAAGAATGAAAATGGAAATAACTCAAACTACACCAAATACTAATAGAACTACGATCTAGGGAAGAAAGATCATCTAGTCATTACATAGATGAGAAAGATATTACACAATAAATGGGTACTCAAATGTTGGCTGGTATTCGATTCCTGGCTGAGGTGCCCATCATTCCGGCATTTCCCTTTCGTCAACTTCTCTGTGCCAGAAACGCCTTACACATTTAGCAGCTCATGGAGACACAGCAGTTGACTTCCCACGAAGAAATTGTGGTGATTCTTGAAGTAGCAGAAATCATCTTGAGGTTGACGACGATCAGTTGAGCTGGGTCTTCGCAACGTCAAGTAGAATAAAGATGTAACTAACACAACAGGCATTAAAATATTCACACGCCAGTCGAAATGTTCGCTATTCGAGTGGAGAAAGAAACTTAAACTTGAATCCTCTAGATTGATCATTTACAGTATCGATACAAATGTGCGAACGTACCGCGTTGATGTTTATTTCCAAGAAGCTAGGAGACTGGATTCCTAAATACTACACTAAAGGGTTAAAAACTCTTACCCGAAAACATTCTACTTACAACAGATAATATCGACGGAGATCGTATTGTGCCCGTCAAATTTGGTCATAATTAGATCATTTGTTATTATTCTAATCCTCTAGATTTTCCTTACCACTTCGTGAAGTTCTACTTTAAATTACTGCAGTCACAATTAGCAGAGTAGATTATCGTCCTCAGGGTTGTATTAAATCCCATGTGGTTCACATGAACAGCAAGTACGTAATATCAGCAGGTCAGAATAGCGCAGAGCAGAATATGTAAGAGAAATATTTAATGTGCGCACGAAGTTTTATACCATTGGCTCGGGGTGTGTCGCTTTCCAGGACGACCATTGGTTCATCAGTGTCTCTTTTAATTGGTTATGACTATCCCAGAAGTTTTGTAGCTGCGCTCGCACTCTGATAAGGCACACGTGCTCTCGTCCCGGGGAACCAGTCTGTCACGTGATCTCACCCTGCACTCGATCGAAGAACGGATCAATACTTCCTCCTTCCAAATTGGGAAAAACCAGCCTGACGCACTAACACGGCTCTCTGAATGATAAATCGAGCTCTTGGCAACAATAAATTATTCAATGTAGGCCTGTAGCAAACAATCTAATTATGACCAAATTTGACGGGGACAATACGATCTCCGTCGATATTATCTGTTGTAAGTAGAATGTTTTCGGGTAAGAGTTTATTGCACTTTAGTGTAGTATTTAGGAATCCAGTCTCGTAGCTTCTTGAAAATAAACATCAACGCGGTACGTTCGCACATTTGTATCGATACTGTGAATGATCAGGATAACAGTGTCTTCTATAATATAAAATAAGACTATAGGAATTATTGGATTGACTTGTAAGTCCAGCTGTTCCCCAGTAGAATGCCGTTGATCCACAAGCACTTGAATTCCTGCGTCCCAGCACGCAGGAAAATGCGTGACCAATGCCTAAACAATCACACATGAATCATATCGTTATGAATCTAAGATGCGACGATGCTGAAATGTACAATGTATGAAATTCATTCATTAATAATCGACTACGTTTACATTTACTCGTAAAGGTCTCTGGTAGACACAGTAAAGTCAAAATAGAGAGAAACGTATACTGTATGTACAGATTCCAGTATTACTGTGTGTAGAAATACGAACAACGAATCTCATGTAAAAAAACACCTCTTAATTCGACGATTACAGCGATGAGTAATTTTAAACTATAATTTCGAATGTATATGATGGGTAGTAATAGGCACCATCTTATCATATGACTGTTAAGAGACATCTTCTGGGGCAACAGTTATCAATCGCTATCGAGCGAGTTGGCCGTGTATTGTACATAGTATTTACTTTCCCTGAAAATATAATTCTGTTTAAATTAACCTGATATCTCGGTAATAGAAATTTGCATGTGAGTGTTGCCAATCTATTTGTTCGTATTTCATCATATTGTAGAATAATGGTTCTCGTTGAGCAATAATCTAGTTTGCCTCTTGTATGCTAAGAGCCTTACGCTAAAGTGTTTCATCATCCCTTATTCCATCCGAAACAAGACAATGAAACCCGGGGAGAGAAGTTGGTTAAGTAACACAGTTTAACTTCCGCTGCAAGTGGAACGAAACTCATCTCGACGGCCGTGTTGTTACAGAGCTTTCTGATTGAAGTACTGGAAGGGATATAATAATATTGATTTGGGACAAATGCTCCTATTTCTGAGATAATAGCATCTGTAGATGCTTCAGGAGGTTTTAAATCGAAGCAATATTATAGAGAATTTCTCATACATTATAAAATATATTAAAACCTATTCACCGGGCGAGTTGACCGTGCGCGTAGAGGCGCGCGGCTGTGAGCTTGCATCCGGCAGATAGTAGGTTCGAATCCCACTATCGACAGCCCTGAAGATGGTTTTCCGTGGTTTCCCATTTTCACACCGGGCAAATGCTGGGGCTGTACCTTAATTAAGGCCACGGCCGCTTCCTACCAACTCCTAGGCCTTTCCTATCCCATCGTCGCCGTAAGACCTATCTGTGTCGGTGCGACGTAAAGCCCCTAGCAAAAATAAAAAATCCCATTCATGGAGGAATCCTTTCTATAAAATAAATTGACGTTTAATTATACTGTTCTGGAATGAAAACGTAATTCTATAAGAATTTGCACTGCCAAATTCAAATCTGAAATCAGAATTGTGCTAACAGGGATAATTTTCCATTAATCTGAACATGTACATAATATGAGGTATCGTTGTTTGCGGCAAATTTGGTACTTTTATTTTAAAAATGAAATAGCTGGCAACATTAACTTTATTTCTGATTCTTTTTCAGGCATTATATTATTTTCTGAGGTTGTGTGGCACGTTAACCTCAAAATCACACTGAGAGTACAACGATTTCTACCAATTTAAAATTTATTTATTTATTTATTTATTTATTTATTTATTTATTTATTTATTTATTTATTTATTTATTTATTTATTTATTTATTTATTTATTTATTTATTTATTTGGCTTCTTCAGATATACCAATTGAGTATTTCTGTGAATATCCACTAATTTCGTATTTCTATTCGTTATGTCTGTATGTATGACAAGGAAAACCCAGGCTGGGCATGTTTCAATAAAGTAACCAAATTTCCTTCAAAGTAGAAGAGATCCTAAAGATAAAGTTAGTGAAAAACATGATCGGCCATCCTCAGCAACGGACTTCTAGGACCGACCAAACTCGGCTGAAGGCACTCCAACGAGGTAGTTTGTTTGCGATAAGAAATATAGCGAATTCCTTTCAGTTGATCTTTAGTTATTGTCATCACTACGTCAAGGACGTCAATATTGGAGAACAACTATTCAGTTACTTCCTGTATAAATTCAGGTCTTTCAGTACACTATATAATACCCTAATCTTTCATTTCCAATAGCATATCATTCGATATTACTCCAAGCTACTACTAATTAAGATAAGTTTAGGAAAAATCTTAAGAGTAACTACATTTTACTGAAATGTACAAAATTTTGGTACCCACTATCGGTTTCTTTCAATTTCCAATCCTCTTTCATATAACGCCATATGGATGACACAGAAACGATTGTATTCACTATTCTAGAACACATCATTCTGTGTAAATGAAGCTGATATTTGAAAAATACCCAATACCGACCAAAAATGCGGCATCGTTTTGAGCCACGTATGAATACTTTAATTGCCTGGTAACGATTCCTTACGCCAGCCCTAAATTAGTGACAGCGTCTTTGAGGGTACTGTATTATGCTAGTGGGGTGGTACCTTTCAGCTCCAGTAGATTGGTTAGTGCCCAGCCTGTTCGTTCTGCCTCTTCCGAGAAGTGCTCGCTAGCATTCAGATCAGGGTAATATGGGAACTACCTGAGCAACGTCGATGTTACGTTCCTGGAACCACTTGGTGGCAACGTTCATTACCCTGTTGGAAATTGTCATTTATCATTGCATGGACGAGTGCACATAGTTACCAAAAATTAACGATTCCTCCTGCATCTACAGTGCAAAACACTCTTGTTTGTACACCAACTTATTGCCACGAAATAACTGTTAAACTTTTGTATACAATTATTGTGTTGTATTTTATTGCCCATATAGTAATAGATACACTAATAAAAATGCAAATAAAAAATAGATCTGTGAACTTACAATTTAACACAAATAAAAACAATGTACCAAAACCGGGCGTTTCATTGTGCAACAATATTGTTTGTACACTTACAGAAGAAAATTAAAAGTTCACTCCAGAACACTTGTTACCTTGGATTTAATAGCCCGATGAGTATCCTCTGGCCTTGAAAACTGCCTTTTACCTTCGTTGCATAGAATGAACCAGTTTCTCACATCTTTTTGGGTCGGTTTTACCTCATTCTTTGTCGACTATAATTGAAGACCTCGGGGAAAAATAGTGATAACCCTCAAATTTTAAAATTTTCAGTTTTTGTAGTAAACAGTTCTATCCAACATGAAGTTTCATTTTTATCAAGAATGTAGTTGATTTAATGAGATATGGCAGCACAATTCAGCTTCATTTTTATAACAAGCCACATGTATCTGCAGTAAACAATGACAACCCACATTTCCAAGATGGCGGATCATGTTTCTAATAATGTGCTTTCTGCCAAACAAAATGTAATTTATGGTACAAAAAACAATGAATTTGAGTAGTTTATAGATGGAGATGACAGTTTAAAGGATTCGGAATATGTTGAAACACAGGAATATTATGGAAGTTCATTTGGTAGTAGTGAACACGTACATTCTCGAGATGGCTAGCAGCTTTGTTTACCATGTGGTTTTGATTGTGGGTTATAACTATTTACATGCTGTGATGTAAAATACCTTTTGCAAAAGTATTAGCATTAGTATTCATTATTATTATCAAATCATGCTAACACGTACAATTAGCCAACCGTATGTGACTATGTAGGTTATAACTTTTTTCACTTGTTGATGTACCGGAGCTATGTAGGTTATAATTAGTTTACCTGTTATATTCTTTAAAATAATTGGGTAACTGCATTATATGACATTTTTAAAAACTTACGGAAATCTCTTTAACATGCTGAGGTGGGGCTCAGTGTGGTGGTATTTGAAGGCGCTCAGATACGTAAGCTTCGTGTCGGAAGATTTACCGGCACAGTAAAAACTCCTGAGGGACAAAAATTCAGCATCTCGACGAATCCGAAAGCAGTAAATGTAGTTAGTGATACGTAAACGCAATAACATTATAATAAATTCTTTTTTCTTTAACTTAATTAATTTTATTAAACATAAGTCTTCATTCAGAATTTTTCTTTCTTTCCTAGGGCTGTAAGGAAAGTGTTTTTATGAGTACCACCAGTATACTCTGAATTTCATGGTAGTTTGAATTGCAGTGGTACAAACAGTACAGAAATATTCATTGATGGGGAGGATGATGAGTGTTAGATAAGTCCAGTTGAGAGTGAGAATGACTACTTAACTGACATTAATCAAAGTATTTTATTATTATAATTGTGTTACTAACTTGTTTCTTTGTGTACGTATTTTCGTATATTTCGCAAAGGTGTTTTCTTGTATTGTAAATTGTTCACTACTTTATCCACATTGCATGTAAATAATTATAACCCTCAAATTGATAGGTACATTCAGTGCTTAATATACTCTAATTCCCTATAATACTGGTTTATAATGCATTTTGTCTCCGGGATGTTATAAAGGAGGACTACAGTACATGTACCACTGACGTGAGTAATTTGTTTCAAAGATAAAAAATATTAGCAGTAAATATTTTTTGAAAATTAATTTCATTATATCTCCGAACTTACAAAATGAGGGTTATCACTATTTTCCCCCGAGGTCTTCAATTCTTAGCTGCTCAAGTGATTGAGGTTCCCTTGCATGAACCCTTCTTTTTAGATCGAAGGACAAATGTTCTATGGGGTTCAAGTCAGGGGATTGAGCAGGAGTTCGCAGTTGCGTTGGTACGTTCCATATCAGCCACTGGGCCGATGACCTGCGATGTTGGGCCCCTTAAAACAACAAGCATCATCAGCATATCAGCCACTGTGTGCAAATATCAGCTGTGTGGTTGGGGTCATTGTCTTGCTGAAAGATGTAGCGAGACCCCAACCCAATTTTTATTATACTCTGACATTGTTCTTTAAAATGTTCAAATAACCCCATTTGTCCATGATACCATTGATGATTTCCATATTTCCCAATCCACAAGACGATATGCACCCACAAATCATAATTGATCCACTTCCATTATTAACGGCGGCTAGCGTATTTGCAGGTTTATTAACTATATTTACTTTCCTCAATACATATTTATTGTTTCCATCCGAAATTTATAGAGATATTTTGGTCTCATCTGACCAAATGCCTTTGCTCCAGAACGTACAGTCCTTGTTTTCACACTCTCTGCAAAATTTAATTCTGGCTCGCCGAGTTTTCTTTGTAACATTCGACCTGTTCCGTGGTCATCTACCGTGATAATCATTTTCTTACAATACTCTACAAAGTGTCGGACTTTTTTCTCGTACTTCCTTCCAGCATTACGCGGATATTAGGCCCACTTCATTGTGGTTCCGTTTCACTTGTTTCATCTCGCTTATTCAGTATCTTTTCTTCCAATTCAATTTCAATTCAGTCTCGACTGATCTGTCACTCTTTTGTCTAGTCCAATTGCACTCATTTTTGCCAGTATTCTCTCACGATCTACCTTATCAAATGCCTTAATAGGTCAACCGCGATACAGTCCATTTCACCTCCTCAATCCAGGAAGTCTGCTACAACTTGCTGGAAACCTACACGTTGAGATTCAGTGGAATAACCTTTTCTAAACCCAAATTACCTTTTATCGAACCAGTTATTCATTTCGCAAAAATGTCTAATATAATCAGGAAAAATGCTTACCCAAAGCTTACATGCAATGCATGTCTTAGTGACTGGCCTGCAATTTTCAGCTTTATGTCAATCACCCTTTCCTTTATACATAGGGGCTACTATAGCAACTCTCCAATCATTTGGTACAGCCCCTTCATACAAGCAATAATCAAATAAGTACTTCAGATGTGGTACTACATCCCAACCCTTTGTCTTCAGTATATCGCCCAGAACCTTATCAATTCCAGCTGCTTACCTAGTTTTCAACTTTTGTATCTTACTGTAAATGTCATTGTTATCAAAGATAAACTTTAATACTTCTTTAGTATTAGTCATCTCCTCTATCTGAACATTATCCTTGTAATCAACAATCTTTACACACTGCTGACTGAATACTGTACTTCTGCCTTTTGAAAAACCTCGCATACACGCTCACCTTGTTCATTGATGATTCCTGGAATGTCCTTCTTCTGCCTTAAAATATCTATACATACTCTTCCATTTTTCACTAAAATGTGTATGACCGAGCTCGATAGCTGCAGTCGCTTAAGTGCGGCCAGTATCCAGTATTCGGGAGATAGTAGGTTCGAACCCCACTATCGGCAGCCCTGAAAATGGTTTTCCGTGGTTTCCCATTTTCACACCGGGCAAATGCTGGGGCTGTACCTTAATTAAGGCCACGGCCGCTTCCTTCCCACTCCTAGCCCTTCCTTGTCCCATCGTCGCCATAAGACCTATCTGTGTCGGTGCGACGTAAAGCAACTAGAAAAAAAATTTGTATGACTACCAGTTATGCTTGCCATCAGGTTATCCTTAGCTGACTTCTTTGCTAGATTCAACTTCGTAGTAAGTTCCTTGAATTCCTCCTTACTTCTACAGCCATTTCTAAGTCTATTTCTTTCCAACCTGCACTACCTTCTTAGCCTCTTTGCCTCCCTGTTATAATATAGTGGATCTTTACCATTCCTTCTCATCTTCAATGGTACAAACCTGTTTTCACATTCTTCGACAATTGCTTTAAATCCATCCCAGAGTCTGTATACATTTTTATTTACTGTTTCCCACCGATCATAGTTACTGTTTAAAAACTACCTCCCGCTCGCTGTATCAGCCATACGGCACTGCCTAATAGTCCTAGTTTTAATACCTTCCTTTCTATCACATTTATTTTAAAAACAGCTGCATGATCACTAATACCATCTATTACTTCGATTCCTCTGTATAGCTCATCTGGTTTTAGTAGCACGACATCCAGAATATTCTTCCCTCCAGTTGGTTCCACCAGTTACTGAATCAGCTGCCCTTCCCATATTAACTTGTTTGCCATTTGTTGGTCATGATTCCTATCGTTCGCATTGCCTCCCCAATTGACATTTGGAAGATTGAAATCACCAGCTACAATCACGTTCCTTTCTTTACCGTTTCCCCTACAGCTGATTATCATATGAAATAATTCTGCATCAGCGTCAGAGCTACCCTTTCCCGGTTTGTACACTCCAAAGACATCAAGTTGCCCATTATCTTTAGAGATGAGTCTTAAACCTAGAATTTCATGTTTGTCATCTTTAAATTGTTCGCAGCTTACAAATCCTTAATTTTTTACAAGCTGCTTTACATCGCATCGAGACATATAGGTCTTATGGCGTTAACAAAGAGCTAGGAGTGGGAAGGAAGCCTCCGTGGCCTTAATTAAGGTGTGAACATGGGAAACCACGGAAATCCATCTTCAGGGCTGCCGACAGTGGGGTTCGAACCAACTATCTCCCGAATACTGGATATTGGCCGCACTTAAGCAACTGCAGCTATCGAGCTTGGTAATCCTTCTTTCACCAGAATGAATACTCCCCCTCTTACTATTCCTATCCTATCTCTACGATATACATTCCAGTTCCGTGAGAATATTACTGCATCCATTGTATCATTTCACAGCCTTGATTCAACTCCTATTACCATATCCGGCAAGTATTTATCTATTAAATTAATTATATTCCTTTCTCTACAATATTTCTACAGTTCAGAACTAATATATCTATGTCATCTCTACTTGAATTCCATATCCCTGGACACTTTTTCACCGCTCCCTAGACCACCCAGTTTCCAAGAATGTACCACCCTATATCCCTTCTAAATAAATTTCGTAACTTATATAAACACCTGCGTTTCAAGTGAAGGCCATCTGAGCGCAGATCCCTAACTCCTACCCACCCATTAGGATCTAGAAAACTCACTCCCAGTTTCCCACATAGCCACTAAATTATCTCATGTATATCCACAATCACCTTCCAGTCAGCACCCCTCCCACTCAGTATTCCACTGATAACAATCTCCGCTTCCTTAAACTTCGCCCGAGCTGCATTTACCAGAGCCCACACATCCCCAACTATGTTGGTACTTATACCTGCTTGCATTAAGTTGTGAGTACCTCCTTCCCTTCTACTTTCCTCAATATATGCCTTAACCTAATTCCTGGTTCCCTTTCCTCCACATACTTTCCCCCCGTGTCTAACAAAATTGAATCCACCATAGCAGAGCCTCAACCCTACCAACCTCATTTGATCCCCTCCCCTCCTGGCCAGTCCTATCTTTCCTCACTGCTGCAGAAGATACTAACTCTTCCCTTTTCTCCCTCCCATATCCTGTTTCACCTGCATTTTCCTAATCTTCTGTTATACATTTCACTTTCCTACCTTCTCCTTTCATCCTACTTTCATACTTTCAGCAACAGTTCCCTGTTTCTCATTCTCCCTCTGTTGTTCTACCTGCAGTGACTCGTAACTATTTCTCACAGACACCTGTCCTGAATTCTGATCATGAATAGAGCCATTAGCCTGCAATCTGCTTCCCTTTAAAACATTAGACCTCTTGCCATCTACAATTTCCCCCTTTCCTTCTCTTAACATTTTTACACCTACTGTATACTGTACATTGTTTGAGGGAGGCCTGTTTTCCTTCCTGTCCTGTGAGAGAATCCTAATTATCTCCCTCAAACTCTCCAACTCCTCCCTCTTACTCATTAATGCCTGGCCACATCCACAGTTCCTACATTTGCACTCCTCAGCTATTCGTTACGGAATAATGAAAGAAAAGGAAAAATAAATAACTTAATCTGTGCCAAATAAAAATGAAAGGAGAGAAATATTGTGTAAGTACAGGAAGCCAACGGCCGTAGCCGTGTTGAAACACCGGATCCCGTGAAATCTCCGAAGTTAAGCAACATTGGGCGTGGTCAGGAGTTGGATGGTTTGCCACGCGCTGTTGGTGGGGGGTAAGGGAATGGAGGAGCGGAAAGGAACTGGCCACTCTACCGCACGTAAACTCCGGCTCAGGAACCCCTCTGCGGAGGTTCGGACCTGCCTTCGGGCAGAATAACCCTTACCTTACCTCTCTATTCCAGAGAAGGATCAATAATTGTTTTATTCATGACCTTTTTCCATGGGGTACTTCGTCCGACTCGTTGGTCGAACGATCAGTGTACTGGCCTTCGGTTCAGAGGGTGCTGGGTTCGATTCCCGGCCGGGTCGGGGATTTTAACCTTAATTGGTTAATTCCAGTGGCACGGGGGCTGGGTGCATGTGTTGTCTTCATAATCATTTCATCCTCATCACGAAGCGTAGGTCGCCTATGGGAGTCAAATAGAAAGACCTGCACCTGGCGAGCCGAACCCGTCCTGGGATATCCCGGCACTAAAAGCCATACGACATTTCATTTTTCATGGGGTACTTCCAGTTGGCAAAAACATTTTACATTTGTCATTGTTTTGCAATAAACATTTCTGTTAGTTCTGACAGTACACGTCATCACACAGCGTTTGCAAGAGACATACTAAGATATGAAAAATCTTTAAATGGGAAAGTTTCTCAGTTTTCAGATTATTGGAGTACTAAAACATTTTCACTCTCGTAACAGCAATAGATAACGATCACATTTATCAAAATACACACGCAGTTAGGAGTTTCAGTTAATTCCGCATTGTCTAATACAAATAATTCCATTCGAAAGCAATATACTCTCGCAAAGTAATTTGGCTACCTAGAATGATGGAATACAGCAAAAAGTTTCCTCAGTTTCTTGGAATTTCTTTACTCTATTATCTCGAAATATTCATTGAAAATCTGGCATTCACAACATAAGAAATGGGGGTAGACATTGATTTTAACTTCTAAGCTAGATTGCAAGTTGGAAGTTGACAAAGTGATGGAGGAATCCTATAACTGGTCTTACTGCTAGAGCACTCCGAAAGATAAACTTTTTTAATCCAGGTAAGGGTTTGCAGATCCGTGACTGGACTTCCGATAAGCTATGTTCTCTTCCAGCATTAAAGAGCTTTGTTTGAGTCGCAGTGCGCCAGTAGAATAGTTTACATAAATATCACAAGTTGAAAAGAATACGTAGCCGAGTTCAAACGATTTTTCAATTGCATTTTGTAAGTTAGTTTACTCAGGCATGTATCAAATGCATAAGAGAATATTCCAGAGTTTGAGCCACCAGAAGCACACTTATTTCAAAACCGTTCTATTTTTTCCTCCACTGAATCTACCTTTTGTCTGTCAAGTTGCTTTTATTCGTAATTTTGGCAGCTTCGGTTCGACAAGAGACTGTCTGATGCTGAGGTTAAAAATACTCAAAGTTTTAAGTAATGTAAGATGGATTTAGTCATACGTATTTCAGTGAAATTAATACCCTGCATAAATGGGCCCTTGATATATTTTTAAGAGAAGTATTCCTACTTTTGACATCTGTAGAATTATTTCCAACCACAAGCACGCGCAGTCATTTTCTTCGCATTTCTCCTTCTTTCTCACATACTACCTATCATACGTCCTATGATAGGTAAAATTGATTAGGTCGAGTTAATGGTATCAAATGGGATGAAGTGGTTTGATATTGATTGTGATCAATGGAATGTTGCTACTTATTCGTAGTTTGCTGTATGATAACCATATTTTAGAACATAATACGATACATAAGACAACTACGTATTGTGGGAACTTATCAAAAACAAACTGAAACGTGACACTATTAGCACTAAGATTTCTTTCATGTATTTGGAAAGTATAGAATGGCATTATATATTTTACAATAATGCAATATTAAGTACTCTCTTAATAACGAAATTGTGATATATAGCAGAATAATATATTGAAATTTGTTGCATGCATACATATACCCGTGTATGACCAGATTCCATACCATTTGTGGCATATGGCAATGTTGTGAATTTAGGGAAGTGTTTTATAATCGTATTATGGTTTTGTAAAGTTAGGCCTTTGGCAAGAAACAAATTTCCGTTGGACATGTTAATGAACAAATTTTTCGGCATATATACTGAATGCGGATCTTTTCAATTTATTCACAAAGTGAAGGAAAATTACGAATGATGTGTTAGAGCTTCAAGGGATCCTCAGGTATTAAGTAGCGAATGCCAACTGAAAAAGTGGTGTAGGATTAATATGCGGTAATAAGGTGAATACTGGAAATCGAACAATAATAGAAATTGAAGAGAATCTTATGTAAAAGTAATTCGTGAATGTAAGATACAGAAGCTCAAAAAATGGGATATGTTTATATATTCTGTGTTGCATTTAGATTACTAAATGAAACCACTTCTTCCATCTGTCCTACCAGGTCAAAATTAGTTAGCAGCATATTCGGATATAACTTTTTCTTTCTTTTAATTAATGGAGTCCTTTGCTTTCAAAAACGGATGCAAGTATTATTATTTACATGTTAATCATTTACTTCTAAAGTGGACAACTACACGAGTGATTTGTTTCAAACTCGGATATTTGCTGAATGCTAACACTGAATATGATGACGCAACCTTCCAGTACTTCAAATACTAACAGCGTTAATGATATTAGCCTCCTCAGCTGATTTTCCTCACTGTTAAACTGTAACGTAAGGAATGTCAGAAATGTTCATTTTTCGCCACTTGGCATTTCATCTTCGACCATTCTCCTAACACTTCGCGTTCTTAAGAACAGCATAGCCTATTTAAAAGCGTATCCACAAGCACAGCAAGAGCACTCCAAATGGCAGTTGATAAACGATAAACAAGCTCCTAGCTATGTTAGTGGCGCCAACGTATATCCAAACGCTATGGGTTTAGGGGTAGCGTACCTCCCTCTCACCAGAGGGCCCCGTGCTCGATTCTCAGCCAGGTCAGAGAATTTTACCTGGACCTGAGGGTTGATTCGAGGTCCACTAAACCTACGTGATTACAGTTGAGGAGTTGTCTGACGGTGAAAACCAAGAATAACGGCCGAGAGGATTCGTCGCATTGACCATGCGTCACCTCATATTCTGGAGGCCTTGGGGCTGACCAGCGATCGCTAGGTAGCCAAGGCCTTCAGGAATGTAGTGCCATGGTGTATAGTTTGGTAATTTCATAACAGAACAAGAAGTTAGAGAGTTTACTTCTAGAAACTGGTCAACTAGGATCCTGTATTAAGGATACCAAAAGACTGAATGGGTAAGATATCTAGAAGTGTCATTTTGCTGTAAATTTTTCGAGGATAAATTTCCACTCATGAAACGAAATTTAGAGACAATAATTTTTGCCCGTCTCACAGTCTCAGGACGATCTTGTGGCGACAATGGGATAGGTCAGGGCTAGGACGGGGAAGAAAGCAAACATGACCTTAATTAAGGTACGGCCGGGCGTGTAAATGGGAAACAACGGAAAGCCATCTTCAGGGCTGTCGAGTTAGAACCTACAATACACTGAATGCAGGCTCAAATTGCGTAACCAGCTCACTTGGTATTACGTATTCAAAACGTATGGCTTTAGACTTGTGTTGCACAACAGAGTTTGAAGTAATGAGAAATTATCTTGTGCTTTCCCATCCACGTAGTACAGTCATTAAGTTCTGAGACTGATCGCATGATGGCGCTGTGGTGCACTGTAGCGCATAGGTGGCACAGTGGCGTGTTACCATGTCACTTAGTCTATCGTCCCTGCAAGAGTGCATGCACTGGAAGCAGACGTACGGCCGCTGTTGTGACGGTGATTTGAATGCGCCCGTCGGACCTTGACATGTCACAGTTTGAGCAAAGGGCAAACATCAAGTTATACCAGAAATTAGGCAAAACCGCTGCCGAAACGTTTGAATTGATGCAGCAGATTTACGGTGAGGACGCATTGAGTCGCAGTGTTGTGTTTAGGTGGCATCGACGTTTTGTGCAAGGACGGGACAGTTTGGAAGATGATGTGCGTACTTTTCAGCCACAAAAAGTTCGAACGGAAGGCAAGATCCAAGAATTTGCAACGTTGGGGCGTGCTGACCGCTCCCAATAGGTAGACGATCTCGAAGCAGCAATAGGGGTCAGCCATGGTACTTGCCACAAAACTCTGACGGATGACCTCAGCATGTCTCGTGTTACCCAGCACAGTGTGCCACGAATCCTGTCGCAGGACCAACGTGATGATCGCATGACGATTTGTGGTGACATTATCAGTAGTGCTGACGATGATCCGACGTTTCTCAACCGGATAATATCTGGAGACGAAACATGGTGTTTCCTTTCATCGGTGCTTCCAGCAGCTATACCAACGTTGGCAAACGTGCATAACGGACACAGGTGGCTATTTTGAGGGTAGATGTGGTTCTGTTTCAGTAGTAAACGGCCAACGGCGACTATTTTGAGGGTGGATGTGGTTCTGTTTAGGTGTACGCCGTGTAATGCGGCATCGTGTGCAACATACAGAGTCATAGGGGTGCCTATCCTCCAGGCGTCAAGTCTCAGAAGTTAATGACAGTACTACGTATTTCTAGGTCAATAAATATCTAGAAAACTTACATTTAAATACAAATAATCTATAAGGAATAAATGTAAATAAGCTACCGCATTAGAAAAACACACAGCGAATGAATACTACATTTGAAGAGCAGATAATAAAGGCAAAGCAGGTATGAAAGCACGTAATGGAGAGGACAATAGGAATGAAGTGTACTAGGCCCTAAGTAGAAATTACACTGGACGAATTCAACAGTTACTTTATTCAAAGTGTAAATAATGATAACTGAAATATTCCCGTCACAGAAATTGTGCAACCACAGTATATTTTTCCCAGAATAGGGCTTAAGTGGAATACATTGACGAGGGATAAAGTGACATTTATAGGGAGCACGTTAAAATACTGTGGAAGTGAAGATGGATACGCGTCTTCAGGACTAAATCCATATATTTTAAAAGCTCGCGTTATTGCTATCACTGATTGCTTAAAAACCAGAATTTTCGCCTATAGACAAAGTTATGCTTAAGTAATTCAGTTTTCAAGGAGATTCTTATCGAAGACTCCTGTAGTTACCAAGTAGGTTTGAAGAAATTGTAAAGTACGCAATGAAAAAGGAATTAGTAGCCTTTTTTGGATGAAGGATTTTTACATGTAGGGACCAATTTGAGTATCGTGAAAGTAAACAATTTTTTAAGCGTGTACACGGCGTGTTCCTTTAGGGTTGACGTAATTCCCGTAGGCCGCGTGTCGGCAAGCGAGAACGCGCTCGCCGTCACACCGTTCCTGTATGCCCGCAGAAATCCATTAACTTCAACTAATGGATATTCACACTGAAAAACAATAAAACTTACCCCATTACAGTAAAGGTTGAAAATGCTCACCCTTTGCCTATAGGTAAGTGTTGTGGCGCGTGTTCATATTCCAGTCCAGTCCCTGTAATTCAGCCTCATGGATCTTCAAAAATTCAATGCAAAAATAATTTTAGTTCCTCTGAGTTGCCGACATTACTTCCATAGACTCTATCCTTCCAAATACCCAGCAAATGGAAATCACATAGCGTTAAATCGGAAGAGCGAGCTGGCCATAAAATTGCACACTACTCTTTCCCCTGCACTCCATTCAATGAATTATGAGCTGTATTCTATGTACCCGAGCCCTGTTGGAAATATCGTAGGGACGTTCCTTATTCAGTCGGTTTAGGCAAAAGTCGTTCTGTATTAATGCTAGGTATCTGTCACAAGTAATAGTGTTGTTAAAAGGAACTGGCCCTAAAATTATTTTGGCATTGGTAGTGCACCTAAATCCTATTTTAAGTTAATGAGGGGGAGTTTCATGAATTATTCTAGGATTCTCACGTGACCGGTACCGGTTATTTTGCAAATCAATAAAATGGTACTAATTCAGGATTTTATTCATCATTGACAGACTGAAGAAACCAATTGTAATAATGTTTCCTTGCGAATTTTAGGGCTTAAATTTCAGTTTTCTTGCCACCTCCGTGCAGAAGAATATAAAACTACAGTTTGCTGAGCCGGATCCCTTAAATATTTTCGGCGTAATCGTTCTAGTCTTTCACAAATATAGCAAATGTATTCGTTAGTTGCGGCAATCAGTTGTTTAACTCATTCTTTGTTTTGGCACTGATCCTACAGTTTTGAGTTTATCCATAATTTTATTAATTCTGTAACATGTTGGCACTCGTGCTCCTGGAAATTGTTCACAGAATTCTCTTCTCACTTACCCAGCATATTTTTCCTTTAAATATCTACAGCACACGAAAATACGCTAACTTACTGTCATTCAGAAGCCATGAGACTCACTAAATCGTTCAATTACTGTTGCATACGAAGCAATCACGCTGTATGCTGTAAGGAAGCTTGTCCAGACTAGCTGAGACCATGATATCGCAAGGCGAGCAGTATGAGTCTCGTGGCAATTGCATCATCCACTCGCCCAGGCACAGCATAGGGAATAACCGGACACTCGATTGAGGCTCGCCTTTTACATACATTTCGCCATTAGGATAATATTCTCGGGCACTCAATGTGGTTTTTGGTAAACCTTTTTATTCCATCTTATATTCATTTTCAATTTTAAAATGTAATGACTAGAGTTGGGAATTATAGGCACGAATAATTCAGAATGCAAACGTATTTAACAAAAGAGCAAGTGTCACATGCCCGTACGACGGTTCTGCGGTGAGATTTTGCATAATATTAGCGATCTGAACTATCAGAACCCCTAAACTTCATTAAATCACCGCCATGGCTGTAAAGCGGTTAGATGCCACTTGCGCCTTGTTCAAATACGTTTGCATTCCTACCTATTCCTGCCTATAATTCCCTGAATTACAAAGGTATTAACGACGAACAGATGAACGTTCTTATTTCTTGTCTTAGTAATAGAAAGCAAACAGTAGATGTGGACATTCATCATCAATTATTATTATTATTATTATTATTATTATTATTATTATTATTATTATTATTATTACATACGTATTAGATTCGGTTATGAAATTCCACAATTAATGATTTACCGCTCTCTCCATTTAATTTTCATTATCTATGTATAACATAAAATTAGGACTGAACACGTATGTATAGTGGAATTAAGGGTAAAGACTTGTATATTCGGTGCGATTTGCTAATGTACCTAAGATATTAGTCTGTCATATAGTCAGAAGCTGGGATAGTTGCGCAACGCAACTATTATTTTTTTTTTACTTTTTTTTTTGCTAGGGGCTTTACGTCGCACCGACACAGATAGATCTTATGGCGACGATGGGATAGGAAAGGCCTAGGAGTTGGAAGGAAGCGGCCGTGGCCTTAATTAAGGTACAGCCCCAGCATTTGCCTGGTGTGAAAATGGGAAACCACGGAAAACCATCTTCAGGGCTGCCGATAGTGGGATTCGAACCTACTATCTCCCGGATGCAAGCTCACAGCCGCGCGCCTCTACGCGCACGGCCAACTCGCCCGGTCAACTATTATTAACTTGGAGGATGGACTTGCTTCGGTATACCCATTTCCAGAGGGCAAGTTGGCACATGACACCATAAGGAACCGTCTTGGTCGCGTGGTAAAGCAGAGTGTCCTCACGTGGGAGTTGGCCAACTGTTGTATGTGAAGAGGGGTAAATAGTCGGTAGGAGAAGCCATGGAACCCTGTGAAATGATAAAATGTCGTACTCCTGTATCACTTGGGGAGCTGTGTGTTTGCCTTCTGGTGTTTTGAGTCTGGTCAACTTGTGTCTTCAATCTAAACGCCAATTCTGTCAGTTTTACACCTTGCGTCATGCAGCTTGTGTCTGATCTACTGATCTGAGAAGGTAGCCTTGACGTCATAGAAAGGTTAAGACTATGCGATGTAATGCTGATCCCGACAGTGACAAACGTAGTAAGTAAGACGTGTGAATTTACTTGCATAAGCATTACGCCTAAATACAACAGCCAATAATAATCGGAAGTCTCTCGTTGGTAGTAGGAAAGTAGCTCAGCAGAACAAGTCCAACGAGGTTCGTTTACATAAGCAGATCAACTTTACATGAGGGAAAGCGGATATGGCAGATTACAGTCCCGGGTTAAAAGTCCAAGCAATGCTCGAGCTGTCTAAGGTAACGAACTTTGCTTTACAGTGGTGAAAGCTGGGTTGACTCAGGATATCATATTCATAAGTTAGAATTAACAGACGGGAAAGTAGTGACAATGATTGCTGATATGATCAAGTGGTAACAATTGCAGGAGAGTACTCGGAACGAGGAGATAAAAGATAAGATAGGAATAAACTCGATGGATGAAGATGTACGCTTAAACCGGCTTCGGGGTTGGAGTCATGGGAGACAAATGGGGGAGGATAGGTTACCTAGTAAAATAATGGACTTCGTTATGGAGTGTAAGAAGAGCGTAGGGAGACCAAGACGACCATCGTTAGACTTCGTTTCTAACGATTTAAAGATAAGATACAAACTCGTAGAAATTTATGAGGCCCAGAAGTAGTCACAAAT
The DNA here is from genome assembly GCF_040414725.1 of Anabrus simplex. Taxonomy (NCBI): domain Eukaryota; kingdom Metazoa; phylum Arthropoda; class Insecta; order Orthoptera; family Tettigoniidae; genus Anabrus; species Anabrus simplex. Next base: position 1,017,662,260 of record NC_090266.1, read on the forward strand.
AGAAGACGGTGGCGATGGTTAGGAAATTCACAGAGGCTTGCATATTGAACGCTGAAAGGCATAACCATCTATAATGAAGATATATGTGTGTAATAATAATAATAATAATAATAATAATAATAATAATATTAATAATAATAATAATAATAAGGTGATCTCTGGTGCCGCACATAGATATTTTGATTTGACGCTAACACGAAATGTTTCTGTTGTACTCTCCCTGACGGCGGAATAGAGTGGATATGTGGTTGAGTTTTTTAATTAATTCTGTCAGGTAAACGCCAAATATTTCACCAGTGATCTTTTACATGCGGCAATCATACGACATTGAGTATAGACTGAATTTTCTACCGCCCTTTAAACATTGTACTGTACTACCCCAGACGATGACTCTGGAATCCAGTGGCCGACACTCTACCATGGGCACAAAGGGAGCTATTCACCGCTAATGTATACTAATAAAAAATTTCGTCTTTATACACCCAACTGAACCATACTCGACCTGCGAGCCCTCCGGGTCGCGTGCATCACACGCTCCTCGAACATATGATCTTATAATTATTATCTTGCAAGCTGGTACAATTCCAGTTTCAGTGAATACAATTTTTTTACAAGTTGCTTTACGTCGCACCGACATCGATAGGTCTCATGGCGACGATGGGATAAGAAAGAGCTAGGAGTGGAAAGGTAGCGGCCGTGGCCTTAATTAAGGTACAGCCCCAGCATTTGCCTGGTGTGAAAATGGGAAACCACGGAAAACCATCTTCAGGGCTTTCGACAGTGGGGTTCGAACCCGCTATCTCCCAAATACTGGATACTGGCCGCACTTAGGCGACTGCAGCTATCGAGTTCGGTAATACAATTATAAATCTGGCACGTATGCATCTTTACCGATAAGACTAATTGCTTTTTCGTGGTTTTGTTTCTTAACGGATAAGTAATGACCGAAACGAGAAAAGATATTTTATCATGGAAAACTGCTACAGTTAGGAAGAATATTCATAAGAAATTTAATCAAAATGGAATTCTGTGTAGACTAAGCGGGCTTAATTTTCGATAGGACTAATGACAACGATGGGGCAGGAAAGGGCTAGGAGTGGGAAAGTAGCGGCCGTGACCTTAATTAAGGTACAGGTATTTTTTTTGCTAGGGGCTTTACGTCGCACCGACACAGATAGGTCTTATGGCGACGATGGGATAGGAACGGCCTAGGAGTTGGAAGGAAGCAGCCGTGGCCTTAATTAAGGTACAGCCCCAGCATTTGCCTGGTGTGAAAATGGGAAACCACGGAAAACCAGTTTCAGGGCTGCCGATAGTGGGATTCGAACCTACTATCTCCCGGATGCAAGCTCACAGCCGCACGCCTCTACGCGCACGGCCAACTCGCCCGGTACAGGTATTTTTAATGGTCCCAGATGCACAATACTTCCGAATTGCTCTGCTTTAATTGTAATGATTTATAATTTCGTGTGGCTATTTCTAGCCGAGTGCAGCCCTTGTAAGGCAGACCCTACGGTGAGGGTGGGCGGCAAATGCCATGTGTAGGTAAGTGCGTGTTATTGTGGTGGAGGATAGTGTTATGTGTGGTGTGTGAGTTGCAAGGATGTTGGGGACAGCACTAACACCCAGCCCCCGAGCCATTGTAATTAACCAATGAAGGTTAAAATCCCCGACCCGGCCGGTAATCGAACCCGGGACCCACTGAACCGAAGGCCAGTACACTGACCAATCAGCCAACGAGTCGGACTCTGCTTTAACTTTAAACTATCTGATACGCTGATCAGTTAGCATAGTGTATATCCTTTCATAATATAGAAGCAATAGCTTTCTAAAGATGAAAATATTACTAAAAACTGGTTGAGTGCTTCCTGATACTACCCTCCGCATAAAAACAAACCCAAAAAATGTATCTCGTTATAATATTAGTATATTAATGTCAAATTTAGACTCAGTCATATTACTAACCAATGCACGACAGTGCACTAGTTCAACAGTCCATTGTTATCAATTAATGATTAAGACGGAAGGTAAATACTGATTAAGAATGAAAAGCAGGGAGCTACTCAAACGGTAAATGTGGGGAAGAGTTTAGCTCATTATAACACAAGAGATTAGAGATTGTAAATGACAAAAGTAACTGTAATACTTCATCAATGTTGGAAACTCAGCATTACCCACTCGAATTTGCAGAATTACTAACGAGGCTAGAAGTACGCCTTTACCACTTTCAAATAGGAATTTTTTTTATCATGCTATGTAATTGTGTAAGTGTAATGTTCGTTTCAATATAGTAAGGCCGCAATTATTATCCGAGCCTCGACTATTCCAGTTTCAGGTCATGCGAGGTACATTCATTATTTATATCAAACTAGCAAGATACCCGTGCTTCATTACGGTATTATACTGAATGTTATAATTGAATGCTTAATGTTTTATATATAGTCCGCCGAAATTCGCGATCTGTCTCGTTTTCTGAGAGAATCCGCCGAAATTCGCGATCTGACAGGTTTTCTGGGAAATTGAGTCATACATCCTCCCATTTTTCGATCATTATGTCCGGCAATCGATTTCTTGGTTCCCGGGCTAGGTCCAGGTATTCCACCCTGTCAGTTGGGCCCCTAAATCTTTGCCATCCTTTCCTATAGGTATTTTAATATGGCTCAAATCCTTGAGGAGATCCGGCGTGGTGTCATCTTGGGTGCCTTGGCGGTACTGAACCCGCGGCCGGACTGCATTCGTAGTCATTACCCGTCCAGGACACGTTTTCAGCAAGGTCCGCACATTTTGACGACGGTCCAGAACATTATTATTATTATTATTATTATTATTATTATTATTATTATTATTATTATTATTATTATTATTATTATTTTGGACCCCACAGCAAGATGGAAGACTGCTACTTGACGGAAAATTACATCTGATGCCATTGCCATCGCTGACAATGTGACCAGCAACATTGTCTCGCGTAGGCGAGAGCGCGGGATTTCTGGCGATACGAATGACATACTTACGTGCATTATTGACCTTACTATAGAGGTGAACAATTGCACGGTCAGTCTCACTCCTATCGTTTATTACAAATATGCTTAAATTTTTATTTACGTGGCAGGAGAATCTACTGTAATCTAAGAACGTTCTCCAAAGATAATGATGGCTTTTGAAAACGAACTCAGGAAAGATTAAAAATGATCGGTTTATGATCACAATAAGTACACTTAAAATTCACAGCCTGTTTCCAGTCATTCGACCGGGTCAGGAATAGAATGAATAAAGCCCCCATCTAGCGGCGAGGATAGAAATAATGCCGGCTGCCGAAGCCTGTCGCACTAATCTGGGGCAATGATTAATGAATTACAAATGAAATAAAATGATATTGTAGAGTGTTGCCGGAATGAATGTTGACAGGAAAAATCGGAGTACCCGGAGAAAAACCTGCCCCGCCTCCGCTTTTTTCAGCTCAAATCTCAGATGGAGTCATTAGGATTTGAACCACAGAAACCAGCGGTGAGAGGCCGGCGCCCTGCCGCCTGAGCTATGGAGGCTCCTTATAAGTACATTATGAACAGTAAAAGCAATTGGTTTCACCTCCTTTTGCACCACCCCAGCGCCGTTAAGTAGATTTACCCCACCCCCCGAAAAAAAAGGAACACGTGTTTCCTTTTGTTTAAGGGAGATTCGAAATATCAATGTTCACGTCAGTTAACTTCAGTTTTGAGATATAAGTATCCCCATAAACATAATTCACTTTTTTCCACTTCCTTTAACACTCTCCCTGCGCCCCTTAAGTGAAAGTTCTGTCTAAAATTCTTGCTTTTTTAATAGTAAAGGATCTTCCAAATAACAATTATCAAGATTCTAACTTCTTCGGTTTTTGAGATATGTGTCCTCATGAAAGGAATTCAACTCCTTCTCAATCCTGCCCCCCATGATGACTCCCCCCCAGGACGCGTTTTTCTTTTTTTTAAAGGAGATCCAAATACAAATTTTCACGTCTGTAACAAAATTAGTTTTGTTAGATGTAAGTATCCTCATACAGTTAATTCAATAAATTTTTCAATTATTTCACCTCCCCCCTCCATTGTATTTTTCAAGAATACGTGTTTCATTACTTTTAAAGCAGGTCCCAAATACCAAATTTCACGTCCGTAACATCTTCAGTTTTGCGATATCAGTATCCAAATTACAAGAATTCAACCCCATTTTCAGTGAATTTTACCCACACCCAAGTAGCTTCTCCGAAAACTAAAAATGCACGTTTCTTTATTTTAATAGAGATAAAAAATACCATTTCTCAAAAAAATGACCTATGTTTCTTTAGTTTTACAGGAGATTAAAAATACCAATTTTTGCGTCTGTAACATTTTACGATTCTGAGATACACTGCAGATATAGTCTCTCTAAAAATTAACCCCAATTTTTCACTCCTGTTTAACCCCCATTAATTGGATTTTCCAAAAACAAGAAATACGTGTTTCTTTATTTTTTAAGGTGATCCTACATACAAATTTCCAGGTCTGTACTATCTTCAGTTTCTGAGATATATGTATCCACATTAAAGGCATTCAACCACTTTTCACCCCTCCTATTGCGATTTTCCGAAAATAAAAATACGTCTTTCTTTATTTTTCAAGGAGATTCTATATACCAATTTTTACATCTGTAAATTTTTAAAGTTCTGAGATATAGATACACTCATTTAAAAATTTCACCCTCCTTTTCACCACCCCATTACTTGGATTTTCCAAAAACAAAAAATACGTGTTTCCTTATTTTTAATGGAGATCCCATGCACCTATTTTCAGGTCTGTAATATCTCCAGTTTCTGAAATATAAGTAGCCTCATTAAAGGCATTCAATCCCCTTTTCATCCTTTTTCACCCCTCCTATAGGGATTTTCCGAAAACCAAAAAACGTGTTTCTTAATTTTTAAAGGACATTCTAAATGCCAATTTTTACATCTCTAAACATTTGACGTTTTGAGATATAGATACAGTCATTTTAAAACTTCACCCCCTTTTAACCCCCTTAGCGACGGAATATCAAAAAATCCTCCCTTAACAAGCACCTACATATTAATATGAATGTATCTCCAACATTTCATTTCATTATGTCCAGTAGTTTTTTCTCGGCGATTATGAGTCAGTCAGTCAGTCAGTCAGTCAGTCAGTCAGTCAGTCAGTCATTTAGTCCGTCAGTCAGTCAGTCAGTCAGGACATGTTCTTTTATATATATATATATATAGATGAGGTGCAGTGATATAACATACAACATGTCTTCCGTAGCCGAAAAATTATTTGTTTAGTGCCACACTGTGTAATGGAGACAACACCCGTATGCGAGAGTTGAAAATGGTGTACGGGTCTATTGACAAGGTCGCTGATCTATGATGCGTCGAGCTGCGCGTCAGCCACAAGGTACATTATGAGTCAGTCCAAATATTTATATTTGCGTTTATTTAATAATGGACTAGCACCAAGTAACTGTTGCCTTGTCGTCCAATTCAAACGAACAAGAATGAGAAAAGAAAAATAACATTTGTGTCATTGGAGCCTAGATTTAAGGAAATATATGGATCAAGAGAGGGGAAACAATGAAAAAGTATATTTGGATTAAGATGTAAGCGAAGTAATATTAGGATATTAATAAACAAATAGAAATAAATCTAGAGATGGTGTTCCCAAATATACAATGGGAGTGGGCAGAGTTTCATGAAAAATACATAAATAATATTGCGGGGAAAACCATGAAGGCATGCGAGCATGAAAAACATCAAATGCGTTGTTTGCGAGGTTCACCGAATTAAGAAGCAAGGGGAGTTCAGTAAGTGGACCTATGTTACAAGAGGAGGCACTTGAATTTCACAAAACTTTTAAGGATGAGGATGGTTTGATTGTTAGAAAACTAGGCACGTCATTAGGCAGCTCGATATAAGTAGCCAGAAGTTATCATATTAGCGCATTACATTTGACTGTAAAAGAGCATTTTTTATTTAAGAGCAAAGGAACAGGCCTCAACCGCAGAATGTTTTCGAATAAAACAATGTACCAAGTATAAAATTCCTCCTGTGAATATTGCACCCAAATTGCCTTATCCGATGTGGTGGAATATTTATTTCATTAATTTCTGAATAGAAACGTTGCAACATTCGACAATTCTAGCAGGGTCCACAGAACTTGCCACAGCCCACCCGAGTAGAAAATTTAATCCACAATAGCCGAGTTGGAGCACGCTCGTTTAGGGATTGTTAAGCAATTAGGCCCCATGTCATAAATGCACATAGCAAGAAGTGAGCTCTCGCCGCCACACCCTGGGAACCGAAACTTCCTAAATTTTCCATGCATCTTTGTTAGACAGAGAAACCTGAGATGTGCGGCAAGGATAGATGGTAGCCGCAGTCCCTTGAATCAGAGGGTTAGACCCCGTAGGAAAAATGGCTCAGCCAATCGAATTGCTCCAATTTTAATCGAAGAACATTCCCGCGGAGAATATTTAGTCTATCTCGGGAGTTTGTATAAGGTTGCACGTCAACTGAGCTTCTACTGACTATCAGAGTGAATATAATTTTTGGTGAACTCAGTTAAATTAATTACAACCTAATTGATTTTCAGTCATTGTGTGCGACTGATCACGTGTTTATGGCGTGAATGGAAACGGAAGTAAGGATGTGCCACCACGAAGCAAATGGCTAAAGTTTTCGTTCAAGTGAGCCTACGCCAAGTGATTTCCAAAAACGATATGAACATACACCTACTTTCAGGTCCGTACCGTGCTACCTCACAAAATTAGGAACAACGGACACCTTCTAATGACTTGTGGAATCCCTTGGATTAATTCGTGACGCTACGTAATACACCGGAATTTGAGTTTGAATCACGTAGTCGGACCGGAAGTTTATAACAGAGAGGTGAACCGAACCCTGAGACAGTCAGTGTGCAGTCAGTCAGTCTACCTCAGTACGATCAGACGTGTGGGTGTAAAGCATTCCTTTGCATCCAACCGACGTCAAGTGAATGCCAGGCAACAGACGATTCAGGAATTAAGTCAATGTAATTTGTAAATATAAGTGAATACTCACAAACTATATTTATTCACATTCAGTGGGGAGGATAGGCTTTAAGCAGATGATTTTCTTCGGTTAATAATACGCCATTGCCTAGGACAATGTACGATCTCGTAAGACAATATGCATATACATAGCCGAGATAAAAGTAGCCAGTTTGTTTTAAAAACAGTTGAGCAGGTAGTAGAGGGAATATTTTGGTAAATGACAACCTCTTATGTATTCACTAGTCTTCAAGTTCACTAGCCTATCCTTGAGCTCATTAAGAACTTTCCGTTAACCTGACAAGCAGTGGACAATGAACGAGAGGGGAAGACTAAACAATTGCTGGACAGCCTGCTAAGACAGGTATTCCTATGACCTCGATTTTAACGGGCCACTTCTTTTCCCGCAGAGTTGACCAGCTGATAGAAAATTAGGTAACTACATGACAATGTCACACCACCATAATAGAGTGAGTTTATCACCGGGAGTGTGTTAGGTTAACATTTTGCGTTAGAACATAGAATGAATTTGAAGAAGTGTGTTACGGGTGTGCAAAAGTAAGGCGTGTGTTATCAGTGTGTAAATAATGTGTCAACTTGGATATACACCAAACTTCACCATGACAACCACAATATTGAAGATAGATTAAAACCCTAGCAGGTGCGGCCAGGACATCACGGGATAGCCTGATGACGCAGCTTAGATGATGTGAGTACCAGATCATTGAAATATTATTTTAATTAATCTGTAAATAATTAACTATATCCCTGAGCACACTGTCATCTGATGGATATAATTATGTCATTTTTAATCTAATGCCTTAGGAAGGACAGTCAAGTCACGTTCAAAATATAAATGATATGTCACGTACCTTAAAATTTCGGCCATGTAGTGAATTAATGTTGATGGCCAGGGATTAAGTCATTATCTGCTCAACATGTATGATTGAATTATATTCAGGTTTTGTGATATCTGTTGTGTCGCTTAATAATCAAAAATTATACCTACCATGCCCGTAATTTCTATGATATGGCGTGAATGGATTGCTTATCGTTATTCCGTTGTTTTAACTGAGTTTGGAGTGTGTGTTGTGAAACACAGGTTTTATTGATTGTGAATGTATTATTTGTGTATATTTCAGACAAACGGATAAGGAGTGTTAAGATGAGAAATTGAGCATTTCCGACATATTTTACTCTTTGAGTTTACCCGAGGATAGAATGTAGCAAGAGCTGCGAAAACAATTTATGATGTGTACGGGAATGAAGCAATTGCAGAATGAAAAGCACAAACAAGGTTTTCCCGCTATCGAGCAGTACGGTTTGACTTTTCTGATAATCCACGTTCTGGAAAACCTTCATATTTTGACGAAAATCGCTTCAATGAGTTGCTTCATGAGAATTCTCGTCAAACAACGCGGGAAATTGCGCAAGTTTTTTAATATGATCAGTCAACTATTGTACGCCATTTGCATTCGATGGGTAAGGTACAATAACTGGGTATATGGGTACCACATGTGCTAAGTGTCAATAACAAAAATCAACGAGTAAACATCTGTTCGTCATTGCTTGCCCGACACCGGTTGGCTTGTGAAAGGCATGAAACATTCCTTTCGAACATTGTCACCAGTGAAGAGAAATGGTGCCTGCGTGTTAACATGAAGAAGAGGAAACAGTGGCTCACCCCATCAAATAAAGCAACTCCCCGTGCCAAGGATAGTGCCCATCCACAGGAAATCATGTCGTGTTTTTGGTGGAACAAGATGGCATTCTTCACCACGAACTTCTTCGAAGATACGTAACGATTACCTCTGCTGCGTATAGTGACCAGTTAAGACGGCTTGCCGTTGCTATTGACAAAAAAAGACAAAGACAACCAGTCTTACTGCTCTATGTTAACGCTCGTCCGTGGTGAGACATTACCATAGCCACTGGGATGAGTTAAATCATCAGAACATTTAGTAATATTCAGTCATTTGAATGACAGGCGTGGTCAGCACCTTAGAAGTAAGTAACATACAGACTGGTTCGTGATTGTATTGCTCTGTGTAAATATGGAATCGATGCATGATTTCGTGTGACATTATTTTGGGTTGGCAACGCCTCAGTTCGATTATGTACTGTAAAACGTTAATGTGATATTGTTTGATTATTCATCCATCCGATACCATGTCATAAAAGGCCAGTTGAGGCCATACGTATTTTTACGCTAATTTAGATGACGATAATATAGCAGGAAGCAGTAAACTCACAAATTGAGGTGTGTTCTCGGAAAATTCCTATCATTAATTGGAGCAGCTTCAATTCATACATACCGGGCGAGTTGGCCGTGCGGTAAGTTGCACGCAGCTGTGACGTTGCATCCGGGATACAGTGGGTTCGAACCCTATTGTCGGCAACCGTAAAAATGGTTTTCTGTGTTTCCCATTTGCACTCCAGCAAATGCTGGGGCTGTACCTTAATTAAGGCTGCCTCCCCACTCCTAAGCCTTGCCTATTCCATCGTCGCCCTAAGTGTCGGTACGACTTAAACTAATTCTAAAAAAGTCATACATTTCAGTGTAACTTATATTTTATTGTCTTAATATCGATAACTTTCAATTTAATTTAATTCAGTTTAACTTCAGCACTGCTTACAGTTACCTTATGTAACGATTACTGTATTTGACACTTTAAAATGAAATATAACTAAGGCTACGATAATCATTTAATCTCTATTGCACACCTTTGGTTTCATCAATCAATTTCAAATTATTTAATGATTTTAATTGATAGTGTGCTGGTAAGGGTATTTAGTTAAGGGATGTATGGAGAATTGGTGCCCATGGCGTAACCTAATTATTGATTGTTGTTCTACAAGTTGAGTAAATTTAATGACTTTTTTTGTCCACTTATCTTTTTGGAATTCAATTACTTTCACGATTAATTAGTTACAAATTTAATCTGGCCCAGTCTCACTTAGAAGTGATAGTATCCGTAGTATTTAATTCCCGTATGTACCAATTTAGAATGATGAATCCTGAACTGATCGCGTTCCAAGCATATGAGAGTCTCCGAGCGGTAAGGATATTTTACTACAGAGCGCCGTGGCAGAACCCTAGACCAGATGACAGCCGCTTCAACGTTTCCAAGGGTACAAGATATATAGAACCAAAAACCAAACCCCATGGCACTACAGCCCTTGAAGGGCCTTGGCCTACCAAGCGACCGCTGCTCAGCCCGAAGGTACAATATATATAGTTCGATGATTTAACTTCCGGTTCTATAGCCTAACTCCATGATCGTTTCGGTCTATAGTGTCATAGATAACCCAGATATCATCTCGTAAGAAACCCTGATGGAATATAGGTCCATACGGCCTTTCACGGAAGGATTGTATGGAACGTCAAGCGTGCCTAAGCATCACTAAACGCTAGTGAACAATACATTTGGGAGTTTCCTGCGAGCCGACTAACTCCAGAGTCAGTACTTGGGGTTGTCCTCGGTGTATATTTTTTAAATGAAATTACTGTCTACTCCCGGAGGTCTTTCATAGCGTCCTCGTCTAACGACTTGTTCAAACTATCTCAAAGCTATGTCGCTTTGCCCAAGAATATAGTGGTGACCTTTTGCGAAAATAACTTTCATTACTTGGGGATTAATTACCCTAAAAGTAGGAAAGCAATATTAAGGACAGCGAGTATATGTGTAATTTATACTTAAATCCCCTCTAATGGCAAAATAATGTGTTGATTAAAGAAGAGAGTCGAGTGGTCTTGGATTTAGTACATCATATTAACCAAAAATAGAGTCCAGTGCAAGAGTAAATCATTTCAAGCAAATTATATTCAATTCTCCTTATGCTGTTAGATATATTTAAATCTGGGAGTGTATACTGTGTATACTCTGATGATACTCGTCCTGATGTTCTGCAAAATCGTATGCTTTCAGTTAACCTATCCTTATTCTTCAACTTTATTTTGATGTATTACTGTCAAAGAAATCTCTTCAGTCTCCAATTTATATTAGCGAAGCAGAGATATCGTTACTTTCTATGCCCCTTGTAACTCTAATTTAGTTTCACGATCATAATACGAATTTGTCTTTGAAGGCTCAATACCAGCGAATAGAGCGAAGGCTCTCTCCCTTGGGGATTGTCTTGAAAAGTTGATTGACGTGGCTTAGCTCCTTTCCTGCCTGAAAGAAGGAGATGGGGAACTTTACCCTCATCATAATGCGAAATTCCAATTGTGGTTAGAAAAAGGGTTTAAGGAGACGGAGCTCCTAAGATTATCGACATGAGAGTGGAAACGCAGTTATCACAGCTTGAGGTGGAAAATGTCAATTAATGATAAAAGTAAGGAAGTTCAATTCCGTTAAAAATCTCTTTTCATATCTAAAGTAACAAGTTTCCTTTATGGAGCAATAGATGTTAGCGAAAGCTTTTAATACATTGAGTCTCAGAGGTAAGGTGAAGGACGCTGCCATGCTATCAATCATTCCCAATATTACGCAGAGAGGAGAGGATCACAACCTTCCAGGAGAAATTTTCTAATAATTTACCACCGTACAAAACGCATTATGGGATTACTTTCCTGGTGATTATGATATAGTATCAAGTGCTTTATCCCTTAGTAGAACTACGAGCCTAGTCCTTTATCTGTTGTCAGAGTGAATTCTAGAAATCAATTTCTGAATCATGACACTCAGCATTACAAATGTTTATATGTGACATATAACATTGTTACTTCCCATTTAATTCTTGCTGTAAGAGAATAATAGGCTCTACTTCTACTACTGTTGCTGGTGCTGCTATTGTTTTCCTTCTCCTATTATTATTATTATTATTATTATTATTATTATTATTATTATTATTATTATTATTATTATTATTATTATTTTAAGATATCAGTAGTCCGCCGCATTAGATGCGTATTGGGTTCAACCGAAGGGCATGGGTTTGATTCCGCGTCAAAACGTCGGACAATTTAGGAACGAAATATCCTCTCCTCGAATGGCACATAAGTCAGCACTGAAATTCACTCAGCCTAGACTTAAATGAGTACCAGGTTAATTCATTGGGGCAAGATGATCGGGCACAACATAAACCACTATATACCACTTGGTGCCGAGGTTACAGTTAATGAAAGTCCTTTCCTTCTTTCCTCTAAGAATCATCATGGTTCGTATGAAGATGGTGTTACACGCTTTGCTTAAAGAAATCCACAGCTGAGCTACACATCGACTTAATATTCTGTCAAACCCTTTCCGTCTTATGTACTTTTATGTACAGTACCTCACACAGGACGTTGAAACGTTATACCTTTAAAGTTATAGTGCTTAATCTTCATCATCATCTTTTTCATCATCAGTCACTCGGATGGATTAACATACTTTATGACTGCGTGGTGACGGCATCTGCATTATTTTTCCCGGTTCACTTACAGTCACATTGTCTACCTTCCTTACGAACTACAGAAGTGGAGCATGTCCACATACGCGCAAGAGGTCTTCCTTGACCTCTCAAAAACCTCGATCGTTCGCTGATTGCTGGTCTTCTAGAGACTGTCTTTTCCATGAGTCTGCCCCAAGAATATAGTGATTCGTTGTTCCACCAAGACAGTACGCCACGTTTGCTGATCATGGTCTTAAATAATGGGCATTTTCATCCGTCTAAAAGCCCAAGCTATTCTCATCATCCACATATATCACTAGCAGTGCACTTCCAGGGCAAAAGTACGCCTAAAGTCAGCCTCCTTGAGTTGCCTTCATTCAGATAAATACAGGAAAATGTAAAATACTTAATCATTAGCAAGATTCAGTTTAGTGGCTAATATCTTCAAATATCATGAATTCTCCACTACTAGTAGAGTTGTTGTTCATGTGTTGCATTAGCTGATTGCTGTTTTGCCTTACAGTAAGCATTACAGTACTTCTTTCACAGTGCATGAAGAGGTCTCTGGCCTAGCTACCGACGGGATTAACAGGCGTATTGACATGATAACCTTTCAACCAGCTAGCAAGCAAGGAGTAATCGTAGATCCCACAATACGCTTCGAGTCGCACGTTGGCCAGGCCGAAGAGGTGGATGCCGAAATGAAGTTCGCTGTAAACTACAATAAAGATAAATATCACCTAGACAATATCTCCGTCCATGGACTCATGATCGGAGCCCGAGGCACAATCCCTAAATTTCTTGTACAGGTATGGGATTCTCTCGATCTCAGCCGGACACGACTTCACGACATCGCTATCGCCGCAATACGAGGTTCAATGACCATACTCTGCAATCATCTATATAACATTTGAAGAACCATATTGCAAATTTATTCCTGAGCCTTGTGGTGATTATTTCTACCTGGCATACTAGCAAACTCAACAGTAACTTAGAGGACAAAATTCTGTGTAGTGGACGTACTTTGTCCTTGTGGCAGCCTCCGCATGGGGGAAGTTGTAATAATAATAATATAATATTCGGCGTCTCCGAGAACCGTAAAAATAAATTAGTTAGTGGGACGTAGAAAAACAACAATATGACTATTATTTTCTCCTTTCTTGTGGTATATAATATTTCAAAGGAGCACTTAAGCGTAATCTTTGCTTAAACTATTATGAAATTATTTTGTATACGACAAAAGTGAAGAAGAGTAAAGTATTCAGTATATTAATTGCGCAAATTACACGAATAAGGCACAACATGGATGGTGGATCATTGTTTACAATATCCTTGTATATCACTTTATCAACACACGTAGAAATGCCGTTATCATCGTGCCAAGGTTATTTTTTTTTTCTATTGGCTTTAAGTCGCACCGATACAGATAGGTCTTATGGGAGAGGAAAGGGCTAGGACTGGGAAGAAAGCGGCCGTGCCCTTAATTAAGGTACAGCCCCGGCATTTGTATGGTGTGAAAATGGGAAACCGCGGAAAACCATCTTCAGGGCTGCCGACAGTGGGATTCGAACCCACTATCTCCCGAATACTGGTTACTGGCCGCACTTAAGCGACAGCAGCTATCGAGCTCGGTGCCTAGAGTAATGTGAACGATGTCCGGTGTTATAATATAGGCGTAATTCAGCCATCAGCTTAGTGGGAACAATTTTTATTCTCTACCCCCCCCCAAAAAAAAGATGGAAAATGAGTACGATAAATGAAAACGGTTAATGCTGGAAGCATGGTCTAGAAATAACACCAATACGGAAATATTTGAGGAAGGGAGCGGCATATCTTCAAACGTTCACTTAATGAAGATAGAAAATTATCTAGCCTTGCAGTGAAGGGGTAGCATGTCTGCATTTCATCCGGAGGAACCGGATTCTACTCTATTTCCGGTCAGGACAAGTAATTTTACCTGGATCTCAGGGCTGGATCGTGATCCATTAATCCTACGCGATTGCAATTCAGGAGCTATCTGATGGTGAGATGGCGACCCCGGTGTAGAAAGCCAAATACCACGACCGAAAGTACAAACTGCACTAACCATGCGACATCTCATAATCTGCAGGCGTTCGGCATGAGCAGAGGTTGCTTGGTAGGCCACAGTCCATCAGGGCGGTAGCGCAAGGATTTTTTTATGAGGTATGCGCATATGAGTAATAGTAATAGTAATAGTAATAGTAATAGTAATAGTAATAGTAATAGTAATAGTAATAGTGCCACTTCCTTGAGTTTATGATGTTCCACGCTATATTAGAGTATGATGTTCCCTCTGCCCTCATATTCATCATGATTTGGGATAAGACAGTAAACTTAACAAATCGATGAAACTCCATGAAAACTATGTCTAGGTTTGCCTGAGGGGATTTAGACAGTTTGAACTTCCACGTAACTTCCTGATACACAAAGTGAGCGAGCTCTTGTACAGAAGAATCAGCGTCAAAATTTACTTATTATTATTTTTAACCCTGTTTGTAATCTCCTTAAGATACATTTGTCCAATATATACACACTGCCAATAACCTTACAAAGATCTGTCATGTTCAGAAAATAACAAATAGTGCTTAGAGAAAGTTGCAGCTAATAACACAATTTAAATTTGTTACGAAGGCGAAATTTTGCCCTTCTCTTGGCAAGAAAATGACAACCCTCCGTGTATAAACTAGTCAAGTTATCGGTATGATAATAATAATATTGTGCTTCGTTTCGGTGTTGTTACACGGGGACATCGAAACTTTCAGACGAACACTTTTCGTGTCAGGATGTGTACAATGACCATGTTTGAAAAATCATTTGAAATGTGAAATTTTACTTTCAACAATGGAAGTTTATATTTTTGAGATTCGAGCAGGAATAAAAAACAGATGAAATGTTGGCACGGATTACCATTCTGCTATAGGCCTGCCTCAAACGTTGCACAGACATTATAACTGTGTGAGGGATTTGGAGAGTCTTCTTCTACTGAACCAACAGTGGTTTGTGAAATTGAGCAAGGGAAATCATAACTTAGAAGACGAGGATGTTGGGGAAGACAGTCAGGTGTGAACAATGATTTTATAGATATTTACACTCAGGATAATCCCAGGTATAAACTCTGGAGTTAGGTACGTTCGAAAAGATATTTAAGTCCCACACAAACCGTCGGTGAAGGTACCTATGGACCTATAATCCATCAGCGTTTTCGAAAAGATGCTGACAGGAGATGGAATTGCATTGCAGACGAGACCATTCTGGATTTAGGCTGTAGAAGTGGAAGTAAAAACATTGAACATGTTACATTCACCTGAGGAATTCTATGCTTAAGGTGAAACAAGTGGTTATTTTTAACGAGAATTAAATGGCGTAATCATCCCTAATTAAATCCCTACAACCTGAAATCAAGGCACCCGACCCTTTTAAGAATAACGACATCAGCAAAAGAAGGAGAAAGACCATGAAGGGTGAGTAGGGGTCGCAAAAGAATAAAATTGATCTTTGTGGATAGCGTTTCTCAACCGGGATGGTGTAAAGAGGGTGTCCTGGACATTTTAAAAATGCTTTCATAAGAATTGAAAGATAGGAATTTTTGTCGTACTAAAAATATAGACATTCTCTTGCAAACATTTTAATTTATATTATACGTTTAGTTTAATTTTAATTTAATGTACCTACTGTATTCTGCAAGAGTTTCCATTATCATCATTAACTCAAAAAATGTTAAAATTGTTAAAATTGTTATAATCTATGACCATGAGAATATATTTGTGGCATAATAATTGTACAAAAACATGTTCATAAATTTAAATAAAATTTGATTTGTGCCGCTCCTTTTGCTTTAATTTCGTATAAATAGCAGAATTGCAGAAAAAAGTAACGTACCGTATGAAATTTGTAATAAGAGGTACGTGCTTCATTTGTCTTCAATTCAAGGTAAACATGTCAATAGGTGAATACGTTTCTCCTCATTGTACTTTAAAAGTATATTGATAAACGTTTATTAATTTCAGCTACAATTAATTTTGTAATACAGTAAAACTTGCTAAAAGCGGAATGTGTGCAAAGCTGAAACATGCTCAGTGTGAACTAAATTTATTGTCCCAGCACACTTTGCGTGTTATTCATGTGTAATAAAGCGCAATCTGTTCAACGCGGAAACAGAAATAAATTACCAATATATTTACCCAAAACAGTCTATAATGCGGAACTTACGCTTTTGCTATATAATTTATTTTGGCACACGCGGCACTGCAGGTATGACGCTGGAAATATTATTTCTGTAGGTGCGTCATGGGTTTTATTACGCTGGTTTAGTGTTGTCTGGACTTTCCAGATTCTTCTAAGAAAGGGATTTACTCCTGCTAATTACCTGACTGTTTTGATTGTGAAGCAACTGGATTTTCGTTTCTTTCGTAGAGATCATTATACTGTACTGGATTTGAGCCCATTTCTCATGCAAACCGTTTTGAAATTATATTCGCATCTTATCAGTAGATTTATTTCAATTGTAAAAGTAGAACGATGGCTAGGAAGAACGTGGCATTAACATTGAACGAAAAGGTGAAGGTTATAGAAGTGAGTGAAAAAGGAAGAGTTGTCCGTGCGGGAAATTATGTTGCATTTCAGTATGAAGAACTCAAGTGTATGAGGTACTAAATCGTAAGGACGACATTACTAGGCAATGGATGGAGGGCAATTGACACATGAAGAGGAAAAAGCTAAACATACAGGGAACGAAAAAATTAATGATGTAGTGTAGGAATGGTTCGTAAATGCTCGTTCGAAAAACCTTCAGGTTAGTGAATCTATGCTAAAGAATGAAGCTCTCGCTGTTGGCAAATCGCTCGGCAACACCAACTTTAAAACATCAACTGGGCGGCTGGATAGTTTCAAAATAGGGCACAATAACGCATGAAAAGAAGTTCGTGGGGATCGAAGGACGTGGATGGTAATGTAGTCACTGAGTACAAATTGAAGCTGCTAGAACGTAGCTTCTGATTACGAATATAAAGACATATTCAGTGCCGACAGAACAGGATGGTTACTTCATTCCTTGCCTTCAGTCACTTGCCCTTCGTGGGGAAGAGTGCGCTAGGGGTAAAATGTCTAAAGGAAAGTTACGATTCAGTTGTGTGATAACATGGAGGGCGAAATGGAAATTCACTTGGTAAATGGAAATCAGTGAAACCAAGATGATTTGAAAAATTGGACTCGTGGAACCTTGAAGTAGATGGAGAAACGGGAAAGCCTGGATGATCAGCACTCTAATGGAAGAATTGCTGAACGGATTGAACTATGGGATGAAGAAAGAAAATCTCAAAATTTTCCTTTTCTTCGACAATTCTACTTGTCACCAAAATGTGAGCTTTCCAATGTCACGCGGACCTGATCTCCACCTAACAAACACAGCGTTGCTCAACCTATGGACTAAGGAGTGATTTGCACCTTTAGACTTCACATATCAAACCTCAAACGGTAGTTAAGTGCTTTGCGAAAGCGGAATTTGCAGAGACTAATGAGATTAGGACATTAGAGAAAGTGAGTGAAATTGTTGCAGCGATTTCTACTCTCAGTCAAGAGCGAAACTCAGTATGCAATATAGACGAAAACATTCACAGTGACTATCAGCTTGCTACTTACTGCACTTTGGAGTCTGTTGTACAACTTCTGGAGATCCGTCGTGCAAAGAACCAAAAAGATGAAAGTCTGAAGGATGAAGCCCAAAAAAGAGATGGAGGAAAGAGAAGTACAGGAAGAAATACGCACTCATGAGCAAGCTATTCTCTGTGGCAGTGACATTATGAAATGTTCTGTTAACACGAATTCACTGCGACTCCTAGAACATGAGTAAAGCCTGCATTGCAGTTGTGACATCAAGGAAGTTTAAACAGGCTTATTTGATATGCATGTTGAAGAAGAAGAAGCCTCGATTTGATTGTTATTAAGTGTAGAAAGCATGATAGCGAGTTAATAGTGTTGTAGTATATGGTTGATTAATAAGAAAATTACATCAAGCTACACGTGTTACTGGGATATAACCTGATTTGGACTAAAAAACAGGGGTAAGGATGTGTGCAACATTTTGTCTAATTTTGTTCAATTCGTAAACTTCCTCAATCCGAAAGATTTTCTTGGTATCAACGGATTCTGCCCTGGAGAAGTTTAACTGTATCACCGCAGTTTTACAATTTAATAATTAAACACTTCAGGAATCCACATGAATGTTGTGTTACAGAATGGGAGCCAGTCCTTGAAAAAGGCTGAGAAATACTGGTATAGGAATGATGAAAATGCGGAGCCTGTATAAGTGGTCATCACTCCACGATCCATGTTGGGAGCCCCTGGAGAGATTATAAACGTAACACCGTGCGAATTGGCCGTGCGGTTAGGGTCGCGCAGCTGTGATCTTGTATTCGGTATGTAGTGGGTTCGAACCCTACTCTCGGCAGCCCTAAAGATGGCTTTTCGTTGTTTCCCATTTTCACAGCAGGAAAATACTAGGTCAGTACCTTAAAGAAGGCCATAACCGCTTCCTTCCCAATCCTAGCCCTTTCCTATCGTCCCCATAAGAACTATCTGTGTCGGAGTGACGTAAAAACAATTCTAAAAAGATATAAAAGTAACCCATAGTTTACTTCGAGCTGCTCTTGCAAAACGAAACGGGAGGATTGGATGTGTACTGGAGGTAGCTTGACAAATTATACCAACATATTCAGCAGTACATGCGAAGACAGTTGCGTTCCAACAACACAACGGAAGGCATCACCCTTACCCTGTTACCCGCAAACTTCGTACCGTGAAAAGTTTCCTTTCGATCTGTTCAGAATTCTTTGAACTGACACACATTTTGTGATTAAATACAGTCAAGGGGCACAGATAGGATTTCTTTATCTCGAAAATATTCCAGTTCAGTCTAGTTCGTACTTATTTAATTTGTGGAAAAGTAGAATTTTAGTGAGAAAACGGGGAGTAATTTTATAAATCATAAACTTTGGTTTTTGCAGGCCCTAATATACCTGAATGAAATGAGTGGGATAGTGGATGTATTCCACTCGTCAGTTAGTGAAATGTGTAGGTATCTCATGGACACCACATAGACAGAGAGTTCCTTGTATCCTGTTCTGCGTATTTGATAACTGAAAGTTATATTTCCTCCTTTTATTTATCGGTCGTTTCAAATGTACAGTGAAAACACTTCTGTTTCCACGTTCTCTTCTTCCGTATGTGGTTCATAAATATGTACGTATTGTATATTGCTTTCCTCTTATTAATATTATTCTTATTTTTTATTATTAGTGTTATTATTTGAGTTTATTATATCATCTATAATTGGAGAAGTAATGACTCTGTCGATGATAAAAAATCAAATCAAATTAAATAGATAAAATTGTATTTATTGAATGTTTGCAAAGCTCTTTTTTTAGCTTTTCGGATCAATCCATTTGTCATTTGATAATTTTATAATGCAACATTTATATAAGGAAATGAATCTAGGACACCATTAAGAACTTTTCATTGGGATTCCACCTGTTTTAAAATGCTAGTACCTTTTAGCACAAGTAGTGCAACCAGAACAGTCTCAAGAGGAACGAAGATTAGAACTCACTTGCACGCACGCGCACACACACACACACACACACACACACACACACACACACACACACACACACACACACACAAACAACGTACAGTACAAGGGATTAACAGTATTAACTTGATGTAAAAGTACAGACTTATATTTAACAATTTAAACGGAAAATTAAGTACCATATGGAGGTGTTCTCAGATACAAGTATTTATATGTGAATTAGAAAGCTCAATTCTTCTAAGGTCAGAAAAACAGAGGTGCTGTACAATTGATTAAATTTACTTATCACAATATTATATAGGGGAAATTATGCAGGTAGATCGAAGGTGATTAATAGTGTGGGAAAAAGAATGGTTCATAGGTACTTTTCTAACGATATGTGCTTGCTGCATTCAACATATGATGAGTAATTAGCCACTGATAGAATCTCATTGTCATTAAAAATTAATTACTACTAAATTTCCCTCTAGAGGTCTGTCTTGAGCAGCGCTCAAATTGCGAGGATTCCCCTCGACAAGCTTTAGTCTTAATACTCGCCCTCTTATACTTCATTTTTACGTATTTAACTTAATAGAAAGCAGCCATCATTGAGGTTGTTAACTACTCCAATTAAAATGGAGCAATCGTCCATCTACTCTTCTTTATATTCATTCTTCTCCCCTCCTGAGGAAGGAGAGGGGCACAATCACTTTTCCCCTCTTCATCGCGAGCCATTACACCAATCTTCAGCAAGTGCTATCGATTCAAGCACCCATTTCCCATCTCGTTCACTACATTAAGCGGAATGATAGTGGTATATTGCTACGCAGCTGGTCTAAATGTACTTATAGTAAATTAGTCCACATTTCTCATCTATTTTGTTCCCGTTCGATTCAGCTTCATTATGACACGTAACACAAAGAAGGGTGTGTTTGTGTTCTTGTGGGAGCTATTCGGCAGGGGGGATATATTTAGCCCCTGGAATTTCATGTACAGTATACACATGGAGCAAATGACCGGGAAGTTACGTATCAACAACCATGCTTCTGTAACTGTGTGTTAAGACATAACTTCAAACCAAAAATAAAACTTTGAATTCTTCATGGACTTCCAAATATTCGAGTAGGTTTGCATTCCAGTATGAAGATGGCGTAAACCATAAAACAGAGAAATGAAATGTGGATGGTTTATTGTATTTTGTTATCTACCTCTTAAAACTGTATATTACTTCTTAATAAACTGGACTTGAAATGAAAGGAAGTAAATACCGAACTGAGCAGGTAATACTAATCTAAAATCAATTCGATACTGCTGATATTCCAGCCCAGAGATTTAGTATTTGCTAGTTCGTACAGCACACAGGAGTGGCTTATGTTTAGAGATTTATGGCCAGATGTCCTTTCTGACGACAACCCCATGTGGGGGGATATATTCACGAGCATCTTACGTGAGGTTCTCACAGATGCGAAATAGTGGTGAGGATGGGTTGCTCCTCATTAATATTACAGGGGAAGGATACTTACATTATAAAATATAGAACGCATACAGCTTATTACGGAAATTAGTGTTTTTACTGTGCATACTTTCGTAAAAACACCAACAGTAAGCCCAGTTCAAAGTGCCTACTAGTTACCATTATTTTATTGAACTGTGCAGTGACTAACGTGAAAAAATGCCGACAAGGAATAACATTCCAAAGTTTATCATGTTTGTTATACCCACAGAATTCAAACACATACATTTAAAATTAAATTGTTTTAATGGAGGGGTAATTTACTTACAGGGGAATTATATACCTCCTCCTCCGCCTGGTACTGCCTGAAATAAACACTAGCAGTTAAGCCCTATGATCCTGCTCACCCCCCCCCCCCTTTTACTTTCTGATTTCGCACTCTGTCTTAGAATGACCTCCTACATTTGTGTAAGGATGTTATTGTGATATCGCTGAATTGACCCCCACCGATTATTATTATTATTATTATTATTATTATTATTATTATTATTATTATTATTATTATTATTATTTGCATGCAATTATGGTCCAAATTGGGTTCACTCTTTCTTGTATTCGCGTTGCATGAAGTGCATTTTAAATATTTCATGCTACATTCACAGGTAAACCGTCTGTATTTTATTTTCAGTGAAAAGTAAAAAAACACGAAGATGTACCGAGCGAGTGGCTGAGTGGTTTGCGTCTTGTAGTTGTCAGCTTGCATTCGGAAGATAGTGGATTCGAACCCCATTGTCAGTAGCCCTGAAGATTGTTTTCCGTGGTTTTCCATTTCACCGCTTCCTTCCCACTCCTATCCCTTTCCTATCCATCATCGCCATAAAACCTATCCGTGTCGGTGCGACGTAGAACCAATTGTAAGACCAAAGCAAATGGCGCAACAGCCCCGAAGGGCCATGGCCAACCAAGCGACCGCTGCTCAGCCCGAAGGCCTGCAGATTACGAGGTGTCGTGTGATCAGCTCAACGGATCCTCTCGGCCGTTATTCTTGGCTTCCTTGACCGGAGCCGCCATCTCACCGTCGGATAGCTCCTCAATTGTAATCACGTAAGCTGAGTGGACCTCGAACCAGACCTCAGAAGTAAGTAAAAATCTCTGACCTGTCCGGGAATCAAACCCGGGGCCTCCGGGTAGGAGGCAGGCACGCTACCCCTACAACGCGCTGCCGGCACAAACCAACTGTAAACAAAGGAATAAATTTTTACTAGCTGTAATATTTGGAAAAAGTGTAGAAAGAATCCCGGGAGTTGGATCACCATTAAACAGAGGCCCTATTAGTTCAACAATAGATGCACATTTCCGGAAAAACTAGTTACCATGATGTATGCTGGGTATTCAGCCCGAAGGCTGGTTTAATCCTAAACAGCTCCACCAAAAGCTTTCGTAGACAGCCTAGGCGTCACTGAAGTGGCACACTAGCGAGGTGAGGAGTGAGGTCGTTTCCCACACCGAGCCAGAAGTTACTATTGCATATCAGTCTGCCAAGCCTACTGAAATGCATGCACCAACCGACATTATGAGCGGTATCTTCACACCATTCATAACTGGAACTGGCTGCATAAGGAATGATATTAATAGCACCGATCATACCTCGGTTACTTTTCGTATTGTCAAAGTCAAGGATGAGACTGAGACAAGTCACTGAAAGTAACAAATTGCTCTCGTACATACCAGAAGACATAGCGCACTGTAAATAGTTCATTTTGCCAGCAACGGCATGATAGCATGATAACATTAAGAAACATTACACTGGTGATTACGCTCCCTACAAATCCTACGAAATATTTTTGTAGGCCTATATGAGGAAGTGGTGTGGCAAAGCTGCGACGCTTTAGTGCAAATCATATAGGGCACTATCATCATTAGAACTCGGGACTGTACTGTAATATGATAAATTGACCACGAAACCAGTGGTGGCTGTCGATTTTTCGGTAGGTAGTGCCAGCAAATTCATAATTTGTAAACAAATCTTTCAAAGTTGCAAGTACAGACAACGCATATTTACCTATGCTCTAAGTTACATAAAATATCATGATTCGGCTCTGCTATTATATAAGATCTTTCTTTCAATGATCATTTGAAACGAATTTATAAACTGAGAAACGAATATAAATACACTTACGGAAATCTGAAAACCCAACACCAAGAATACATTAGTTTAGACGCATGCAATTAAAGCTAAGTAATTGTCTAGGTAATATATTTATTTCATTAAACTTTCCAGGTCGCAGGCTCAGGTATAAGAGAGAAGACCTGTGACATGGTGGTATATTAATAATTGCTATAGTCACCAAGATTTCGAATGAAAGCGTGCATACACTTTTTACAAAAATAAGTACCCAAATACCCTCATCTTATGCTAAGGAAGTATCAGACAAACCACACTGCTCCCAACAAATAGACGTGTACGTACAGTTAATAAAATATTGTAAATACAGTCGTACAAACTATACATATGTAAATAACTACACCTAGAATTAGTAAATAATTTTCCCACTCTTAATTACACTAGATATCTACACTCATATTTCTACCATTAAACTAACTTTTTAGACATTCTGCTTTTACGGTATTTAATCGGTAAATACAGATTATGACAAAGAAATACAGTTTGTATAGAATTTTAAGTCATGGATTAAAGAAGGAAAATTCATCCAGATGCCAGTGTCTTAAAAATAGATGTGACATTCCCACACTGAGCTGAATAAGGAACATTTTTAATCGCCTATCGACCGATATTCGAGAAATCAGTTGGCCAACGTCTTTGGTAAACTTGAGGCCATCATTGCCCCATGTACCACTGAATTCAAAAGCTACTGGTACGAAGAAGAGTTTGTCCAACAAATCACTATATTTTATTCTTTTATAATTTTGCCTACTCGTGGCAGCACCTGAAGCACTCGTTGCTGAAAGGGGTTGATAGGACAAGGCGAATGTGTCGGCACAGGTAAAATAGCATAGGAGAGATTTACTCCTTTCGCATGGCACACATGGCATTCCGTCTGGCCTTTTAACTAGAGCACGCAAGATCATTGATAATGGGGTGACAGATGTGTTTCCCTTTACTTTCCATACAAGAAAAGCCATAGAGGCCACGGCGATCAATGTAGGCACTGCAAGCTGAGTATCTACGGGGCTCACAGAAGTCTACTCCCTAACATAACAATCGACTGAAAGGTAACTGAGATAAGAGAAAGTCCTAGTGGATTACGTTATTGAACTCCACAGTGAGAAAGTATAATTTCTTCACCATGGAAAATGTCACGAGTGTGGGAACAGCACTGATATAGATGCAGATAGATGGAAGGAAACTCATTCTTCAGTCAACAACATACCGTCACGACGCAACATATTGAAAGCCTTACCAAAATCTAATTTTTAAAAAAACTTTCAGGCACTGATGAGCAGACGAATAATAGGCACGTGCGGCATGGACAATACTTCAGCTCCATGGGGGACACACACTCCATGTTTCTGGGGAGATAAGAAGACCATAACTGGTGTACGGAATCTGTACCAGAAGAATCTTACAGCCAACCAACGCCAAACGGTACCAACAGCAATAAGGCGAATGTTACCACATTTCTTCTTCAACGCGGTGAGTGAGGCACGAAACAGTAGTAGGCAAACTTCCAAAGGAACACTACCAGAGATGATGAGATCAAGGAAAGCACGAACCTATCGTATGATTTGCTCCTTAGAATAAGAACCTTAACATCGGAGAAGGTCTTTCAGGACGGACGGACGTACGTCATCTAGTCCACGAGTAATTCCAGAACGAGAAGAAAAGACGGCATTAAGAAGTTATAACTTGCACAAATTAGAATTAACTAACAGAAATAGATCTACCTCTTTCCCATGACATTAGTGTTATTCCGTCTGGCCTTTTAATGTTTGAACGGCAGCAGCCAGTTGCCTCTCATATAGAAGGAACTTCTGCTGAAAGCTACCAGAATAAATGCATTGAGCAAACACCATGTCTATCCGCCTTACAAAGCTCCCATGCAGACTGATTACTCTCCGGGCAACTTAACAGCACATAATAAGAAGAAACAGCCTAACTGCACTACAACACAGTTCAAGGGATTGCCTATGCTCGACTATGTGCTACGTTTCAAGCTGTCAGCGGAGAGATGGTTTGGAATGATATTAGTAGGCGGGCTAGAGCGGAGCTTTTAAAAGCGGGAACGATCGGAATATGAAGACAAAGCTGGATATCGAGAGGGCAAATTGCGGCAAATTTTATTTTATAGGGCGAGAAGTAAGGAATTGGAATGTACTACCAGGGTAAATCTGTGATAAACTTCCAAGTTCTTTGAAAACTTTTAAGAAAAGCCTAAGTATACAACTGAGCAGATGATTGATGATTGATTGTGACTGATCCTTCTGACAAACCGGCACCAAAACTGAAACAGCACTCATCTAAGGGCACAACTGATCTCCACTCCGCCCTCCAATGAGCTCTATTTTGACACCACTGAAATCAAACAAGGCAGTAATTTGGAATTTCCGAGTTAATGGCACGAAAGCTGTCCCTCAAGTAATCGATTTTTTACAAATCGCTGTGTCACCTCTGGTGACATCTGAAGCTTTATTGGCTGCTAGAGGTGCAGTACGACCCACAACAGCTATGCGACGATTACGGCGGCCTTCCCTCTCAGCAATGACCCGTGCGCGGCCGGACCCCGGTCTTCAGGGGACAGTGCCCGCCTTTAACCATTGTTGTCAACACCAATACGCTGCGAATACATCCCTGTCATGTCTTTTTGCAATATCGCGCGAAGAACACCTACTTTCTCGTAGCCCTATTATACGGCCTCGTTCAAACTCAGTAAGCTGCTGATACTGCCTTCTTCGTCCCCTTACAGGCATTCTTATCTCACATCTACCTCACAACGTCAACACCGGACGATGACTAAAATTCACGAAGTAAACAGAGTGTTTTTAAAAGCAAACTTGCTTTGCAAGGTCGTATTGACGCTACTAGCACCACTCTTAGTAGACTGGGGCGTAAAATTGAAAAGGCTTTATCTTTCAGATTTGCAAACACACCTTCTGAATTTCGTTTATCTAGCATAACTCCCTCTTGGTGTTGGGATTTTATTTGTCACCAGTGTATTTACATTAATTCAGACGCATTTCTTTAATTCCAGTTTTAAGAAATTCAATGAAGAAATTGTCATTCTATCTAGGAAAAGAAGAGGAAACATGTGTAGTGCCTACTTTCCCGAATTGTTTGTTCCAGAACCTCCAACGACACCATCAAATGAAATAATGAGAACGCTGGTGAAGTAACAAGTGGTTGCCTCACATAGGAATATATATCCATAGCTACTGCCAACATAAACGCACGCAGAAGCACTTGCTCATAATGTCAGTACCCGCTAAACTGAAATTTACAAAATGCCTTGCCTTCCAATTCAAGGCAACCTTACACACACAAATATATATATTTGGAAAGAATATCCACTGCACCCTATATAAACGATCTACTGTAGGGCGTATGTTCATAGGGACTTTTTTATGTTGTCATGGAGTGTACTTGCCAAACTCCGATTAATTCCCACATGTTTAGGAATACACTGCATATGTTGTTTCTAAGAGCTGTATTCTATCTTTTAAGTTGTTTTTGATAACCACTGAAATTCCGCCCGATATCCTTCCTCTATTGGATCTCCTTGATCCATATTGACTCCATACGATACACCCTTCTATCTTTAAGTCTTTCTTGTAATCAGCCCAAGTTTCTACAAGCCCAAGGATGTCCATTTCTTCCAGTAGCTCCTTAAAGTCTTCGTTACCTATTTTGCTCCATACTCCTTCAATGTTAACACATGATACCTATAACTCTAGTTATTTTTTACTTCTATGTTCTAAACTCCCTGACTTACTTCTAGTCATTCTAGATCTTTCCACTTCCATTATACTTCCCTCCGGAGAGCAAATAACGTCCTTCTCAGATAGTTCTTCTGTGAATTTTAATCTACTAACTGAACCCATCCCCTTCTTTTGAAAAAAGTCTTTTAGACTCACTGACCTACGTCTGGAAGTATCCTCAGCTCCTCCACGCGGCGCCGCTGTTGACATCCGGCTCGCCTCGTCGTTCCTCCTACTGTTCTTTAACTCCGCTGGAAGATCTGACGTAGGCTGTTGAATCACCTGTCCGGGGTTATCAACCCCAGCATCGCACGTGTACTCTGGAATCTCTTGTGTCATCACTCCTTCACCATGCACTTCCGCTGATGACCCAAACTGCTTAATTCGTTCCTTAAACATATCACCCAGATCACTGACCGTTCACGTTCTCGCCCAGGTATCTCCCATCACATGCAAGCGGTTTCCTCTTATAAATGCCCGTAGATTCGATTTTCTTGCTTGTCGTAAATGGAATTGTAGAACTCTTTGCTCTTGGAGGCTGTTTCTGTCCATATCCCTTTTTATCCAAATTCTGCTGCCCTTCAGGTTCCTCGCACTGTTCAAAATTCGGCTTGCCATTAATGAGGAAACAAACTTAATTCTAACAGGTCTTCTTCCTCTATTTTTTCCCATCCTATACACATCATCTATCTCCCTTTCGGTACAATCAATGCCTAATTTCTCTCTCATTAGCTTAAGGACTGAGCTCATCAATTCCATCTTAGATTCTCCTTCCGTTTCATCCAGTCCGTAAATAATAATATTTCTTCTCTTCTCCTCCTCCGTTCTTCTGCTATCTCGCCATTGAAGTACCTGTACTTGTTCTTCTAGCGCCTGTATCCTCTGATTTCTTATAGCTCTTTCTTCCTTGTCTTCTCCTATCTTCGCCTTTATTTCTGTTAGATCTTTGGTTATGCTGTCCTTCATATCGTTGATTTGTTGGAACTGTGCTTCGAACATTTCTTTGGTCTGGTCAGCCTGAGAAGCATCGCGGACAACTTCCTTGATTTTCTCATTGTCCTCCCATGTCAATGGGCCTGGGTTCATCTCGACGCCCCCGATGACTAATAGAGTAGCCACTATAGCTGCCGCCATCAACAGTTCTGTCAGTCCTATTTCTTTATTAAATCCTGATTTACACTCCGTCTTGATCCACTTGACCCGGTTCTGCCATCGCCCTATCACACTCCTATACTGCTGCACTGTTACACCCATATTGCTTTTCCTGCACTTCCGCACCGTTACCATGCACGTCTGCTCACTAGCTCAGCTCAGCAAAGACTGATATGTTGTTTCATTTGAAAGTAAATGTCTTCCCCTTATCTTCTTATGACCATCTCAATAGTTTGGTGTCGGGAAACTTGAAAGCTTACTCTGCAGCAGTGGATATACTCATGAGAGGTGATTTATCGCTTCAAACATGACTGAGACGCTAAGATGCTGTTATTTCACTCTTAGGGGAAGTAGTCATGCAAAGAGAACATTTGTTTACACATTTTAACGTTAGTATGAGGAACGAGAAGCTTATCAAAGATAATTCCTCCAAAGAATAGGTAATCTCGTACGTATTTACCTGGTAAGACGCAAGATCTGAAAAAAAATTCAGTAAGTGCAATTCGTATGCTGTATCGTAAAGAATTTCTCTGTTGTACCTTATGTTCAATTTTTGAAGTAACGATAAAGCAGTTGCAAAACTAAATGTTAAGGAAAATAAGAAAGCATGTAAGTGATGGAAAATTACACGACGAAGAAGCTAGGTGAAATTATACCGAGGCAGAAATAATGTATAGGAAAGTGATTGCTGAAGAAAAATAGAAAATTAAAGAGCTGTGCATGAAGAATTAAGATATGACGTAAGTAGTGAAATGTGCCATTATATTGTACCCGGGCGATATACGATATACCCCGTAATTTAATCATTATTTGATATCCGAAGGGGAA
This sequence comes from Anabrus simplex, assembly GCF_040414725.1. Lineage (NCBI taxonomy): Eukaryota > Metazoa > Arthropoda > Insecta > Orthoptera > Tettigoniidae > Anabrus > Anabrus simplex. The sequence goes on from NC_090266.1 coordinate 1,017,691,632, forward strand.
TATGTTACGCATTTTTTAATGGGAAGAATTGGTTGACAATATTCAGGACCAAGGGAATGTGGAAATGGGCGAGCAGGTTGCGCGACGGGTCGGAGCCTGAGGGATTTTTCTGTCACAATGGCCAGAGTTCTGTTTCTCAGTAGGGTGTCTATTATTTTACCGACTAGAAGTTTTAGATGTCCCCAATATGCCTCGTAGAAGAAGAGAAAGGAGAGCCAGAAACAATGGCAGAGGGTACAACATTAACACTGCGAAGATGTATTTCGGTCAGGCAGAAGTTTCCACTACGTCACGGATTCCCGGAAACTGGAGATTCTAAAGACCAGCGCCTCGGTGCGAATGTGTGTTAAGCTGTCACGGAGGAAGCTTCAAATAAACCGCTCGCTCTAGCCCAATCATAAAATTAGTTTGTCCAGCCAGGAATACAATCTTGAAAGAAATGAATTGAAATATCAGTTATTTCCGAAAGTAATCATTAATCAAATATTGCAATTATATGAATTAAGTTAAGGAACCTTTTTAGATGTCATGCATAAAATAATCAGTTGTAAATTTAATAAATTGAAGAATGAAATTCCTGGAACGGGGGAATCTGGAACGCTATTGGCCGGAAGGTGACCGCGCGATGAGAGACTCTGCTTAACCCGCGAAATATTGCAGAGCGATATCTGCTAATATCTACGAAATCTGCGATCGTTAGGTTATCATATTAAACTAGGTGTATGTTCCATATGAGGGGATTCATTTGATATTAAATATAACTTTCTATTCGGACTGCTTGTGCCGATTTGAGAAAACCACCCCCCTCTCACCGAGGCGTGACGCCAGGTAATCCAGCAGTAAGGCAGTCCATCCATAACTACGAGTGAAAGGAACATACCACACTCTCAATTGTACTCTGATCTCGGGCGAAGTGACGTGTCATTCTGGTAGTTGCGTCCCAGTTATTCGCAGTCGAGTGAACTTTAGATCCAGCCAAGGTCTAGTTACGATCTGAGCTGATTATTCGTACACTATGAATTCGAGCAGATGTATAGTAGTCAGAGAGTGATAAACTGTCTTCTTTGAAATTAACAGTCAGAGAAGGAATAGTAAGCTGTGTGACAGACAGTCAGCAGCAGTTATAGTGAAGAATGTTAGCAGTCTGTAATTGAGTCTGTACCGTAGGAAGGTGAAATAAACCACGTGGATCGCTGGAACATGAACATATCAAGAGCGCGGCTTGATAATAGTTTGGACGCGCCGTATCGTGACTCGTGAAGTGCTCCGGGCGATTTATTCGACACTACGTCGTTTGTGTCCTAGTCCTTTGTGCGAGAAAGGACGAAGAGTAACTAGTGTAAATCAAAATTTGGGTCTTAGGTACCTCTGTGTGATCATATGTTAAAATATCAACATATCAAATCAATATTATAATGGCGGAACGCCGTAATATAAAATGCAATTGTTAAATGGAATCAGCCACCATGAACGAGTAGACGGAGGGAGGGCCGAATGGGCCTGTCGTCCGTAAAAAGCCGACTAAGGATATCAACCAAAGATGAGTAGTAATATGTAAATTTTATTTGGGAATGTTACCGTGATTAGAAGGGGGGCAGTATTATTTTGACTTGGTTACTTCGTGTAACAAATTGATCGCTTCCCGAGTTCATTCTAAATTTAGGAGAAACGGACGGAGTTAAAATTTGGTACCGTAAATGTTGGGCCAGATTCAATAGTATATTTCCTTTGTTGTACATAGTTTATCGAAGGTTTGGGGTAGTAATTTAAGTGATGCGTGTATTATAATGTAAATCGAGTCGAGCTTTTCTCGATCTTGATGTTATGTTTAGTGTTTATACTGACCCATAGTTTTCTTTTTAATGTCAGTCACTTGATGACAAGTTGTGTGAAATTTCTCTTCAGAAATAGATCAAATGTGGAGAGAGACGTTGCAAAGATCGTGCGGTCAGGAGATAAATGTTTTGTACTACGTCAATGATGAGACAATAGTCAGTCGTAAACTCTGTGATTAATAATTGAATAAATTTACGTTGAGAGATGAGGAAAGATAGAATTCAGTATGGGAACACTTACTGTATAATGAACCTGTGTTGAAAGATAATGTGATACGAAGAAACGTATGCAAATAATGATAGACACAGATAATATTAGTGTACGAATACGGGCAATGTAAGCAGAGTAAGATTGAATTACGTAAGAGTGCAGGATTCGCACCCGTGATAGTACGTTCGAGATAAATGGACTGCACACGTCGATATTTGAAAGACTACGGACCCAAAGATTAAAGAAGTTGAGATTCCACATTAATGATCGTATGGTGTGATGATTAAGAATGACAGTGATGGCCATCATGAATAATCATAAACATAATAATAACCATTATTACAGATATAACATTTGACCGTATGATAAATATGTTAAGGATAAACATAACCAATGATTTAAAACGAATAATAATAATAATAATAATACTAATAATAACATTTAAATATTGTATCTAATAATAATTATTATAATATTTAAGTTTCGGCATTCGTAAATAATAACACTAGCCAACATGACTTTGCGGTAAAATAGAAAATACGTAATTCTTATGGAAATTACTGCCCTGATTCCGAAAATGATGCAATTTTTTTCCTATCGCGTCTAGTTTTTGCGCAATTCCTGTTTTAGTATCTGCATGAATTCGTAAGGTGTAATGTTGAGAGATATTCTCGCGCAACTTTTTTAAAATACAAATATGTGATTTGACTTGTTATTGTTTGCATTTCATTATAGGTTTATTGCAGGCTAAATTTTCATTTTGTAGTTGGGGGTTTCCTGGTAAATTCATAACAAACTCCCCCCGATACGCAATAGACCGCGAGGTATGTAGGATTGAAGATAGGACAGTTGAGCGTTTGTCTTTCATCTTAGACTACTTGAATAAACAGACGTGTTAAATTCCCCAGCCCTTACACAATGTTTATGATGGACTGATAAATCAGTTTCCTATCAAAGATAACAGTGTTGCTTGAGACGGGCTCCAAGAAGTACCGGTACGTTATTAGTGCGTCTTTTAAAGTTCACATTCATTTAATTGTAGGCCTATCGTGAGCGCGAGATTTAATGTAATTTAATTTCAAATTGATCACTAATAAGTGTAACTGTTCCCTCTTGTCAAAACACTTGAGGAGATGAAAGTTATTATCTTGGGACACATGAATATTAAATAAACTATTTGTGGCTTGCCCGCAAATTGCCACGCAAATAGAAACAATAAACATTCCATGGTTCCCCATTTCTCTATGTAATGTTTGGGCGCCATGGTTACAGTTTTAAATAAAACTGTAAACCAAAATTTATATTTACTAGCATAGAGACTTACACTTAAATCCCAGTGGTAGGATTTTAAATAATTAACCATTAAGTATCGCTTAAGAAAGAAAATTAACGCAATATAAAATACAAATGAATTTGTTATACAAAAAAATGAGATGAATCGGAAAAGTTTCCTTAAAGCGTGGGGGAATTTATAATTTACTGAATTTACTATTGCTTGCTTTATCTAATTGAAGCTCACCAATTGCAGCTTCCGTTGAAGTCATCTGGTTTCCGTGGTTACTCGTTCTCTCCTTCTCGATGTAGACTTTGCTACATGGACATCCTTCCTTCCTTCTCTGATATGGTACGGTCTATCTGGACTAGCACTCCCTATTTGCTTTGTCTTTAAATTAGACATTGGCCCTATACTTGTAAAAACTGATCAGCGTTGATCGTGTGAGGAGAAAATTCAGAGATATGAATTTTTCCATATTAGTAGAAATCTCAATCCAACTGAGCTATACTATTTATACGGTACAGACTTGTACCAAAATTCCGTAGACTTGAACTAAACATAGTTCTTCGTCCACAATATTTACTGAATATCACACAAGCCATAAACTTGTTTCGTTTCTCGTAGATCCGATAACATAACCGAAGCGACAACACATTGTACAAAAGTAACTATGTCGCGGAGCGACCACACACTGTATCAAAAATCAAATCACGTCATACAAAGTAGATGTTCACAGTAGAAGTACTAGTGATGGAGTATCTCGTAGTTAGGTTGTAAGGTTGTAAGGTCGTAAGGTTGTTAGGTCCCGTTCTCGTGTTGAGAATCAGTATATATCCGGGCTCACCCCCACTCTTGGTAACAGTTCAATCTCAAAACTCATATACAACGAAGTATCTGATTCGATAGATCGAAGCATCAACTCCCCTTCCCTTCTTCCTCGACAAGTCCAGAAGGCGTGGTGATGATATAGCTGACCAGCTTGCAAGCCTCGCGCACGGGTCGCTGTTTACTAGCCTTGGTCATAAAATAAACCCATGACGCACGCAAAATCCCAAGCTTCAAGAATAACCCTCCGTATACACAAACATGAGATGAAATGAAAACAACTATGTCTCAACATATTGACCGTATTTACAACATAATGAATTCTTATCCTACATAATATAATAATTTAAATACTAAAACGATGTTATTATGTATACAATATGATTCCAAAAAGCCTTGATTACAAATGATTGACGTTGAATAAATATGTTATTACAAATAATTGCCGATGGCGGATAAACTTGATGTCAAATGATATCGCGTAAAATGATATTATATTAAATTAGTAGGGCTGGAGAAGCCTGGACGGTTACATAAGTGAAGTTCCAGTGTTTTAACACCATCATGGCTAGTGTTTCAGGGGTGCACAGAAGGCAGTGTAAACAAAGTCCTCAAAAGTTTTGTTACATTTGTGGAGTTTATGTGTTCGATTCCAAGGTGCGTCAAATAGACTCGTTTGTATAGAAACTTTATTTTTCTTACTTCAAATTGAAAGTTGGGTATCAAGACAAATCTTTCGCACCTCATATTTTATGCAATACCTGTGTCGAGGGACTACGTTACTGGTATGAGGGCAAATGAAACACAGTGCCGTTTGCTATACCCATGAAATGGCGAGGGCAAAAGAACCATCATGACGACTGCTATTTTTGTATGACCCATGTTGTCGGTTACAATAAGAAAAGTAAAAACAAAATTAAATATCCGAATCTCAAATCAGCTCTTCGGTCAGTTCCTCATGGACCTGACTTACCTGTACCTACTCCACCTACTCAGTTGAGTGAGGAAAGTAGCAGTTCATTGCAATCTGACGATGAAGAAATAGATTTCGAGCCACATCAATATGACACACCTTCAGACAAATTCACGCAATCCGAATTGAATGATCTGATAAGGGACTTAGAGCTAACCAAAGAAAAAAGTGAATTACTTGGTTCAAGATTGCGCGAAAAGAATATGCTGGCACACGGTGTTACATTTTCCTGGTACCGAAATCGTGACAAAGAATTCCGAAAGTATTATCCTCAAGAAGATGAACTTGTATTTTGTACGCATGTTTCAAATCTTCTACGTCAATTGGGAGAGAAAGAGTATGATCCTAGTAACTGGCGTGTTTTTATTGACTCTTCCAAAAGAAGTTTAAAGGCTGTTTTGCTTCATAATACAAATGTTCTGGCATTCGTACCACTTGCACATTCCACAAAAATGTCTGAAACATACGAGACCTTAAAGTTGGTGCTTGAAACAATTAAATATCACGAGCATCGGAGGCAAATTGGCGGTGATTTGAAGATCATTGGATTGTTGCTGGGACAACAAAAAGGCTATACAAAATTTTCCTGTTTCTTATGCGAATGGGATAGCAGGGCACGGGATAAACATTGGGATACAGTGAAATGGCCAGAAAGGAAACAACTACAACCAGGATCCAAAAATGTCTTGAATGTAAGTCTTATTGACCGTGAACAAATTTTACTTCCACCCTTGCACATCAAATTAGGATTTATGAAACAGTATGTCAAGGCATTAGATAAAAGTAGCCCATGCTTCCAATATTTATCCACTAAATTTCCCTCAATATCAGATGCAAAAATCAAAGAAGGCGTATTTGATGGACCACAGATTCGTAAACTGATGAAGCATAAACATTTCACAGACACGATGACCGAAATTGAGAATGAGGCATGGAATGCATTCACAGATGTAGTGACTAAATTCCTTGGCAACGTTAAGGACCCTCAATACAAAGAAATTGTAAGGAAAATGTTGGTAAAGTTTAAGAAACTCGGTTGTAATGTGAGCCTTAAGCTTCATTTCTTAGCTTCGCATCTGGATTAATTCCCTCCAAATTTAGGAGCTGTCAAAGAAGAACAAGGTGAAAGGTTTCACCAGGATCTCAAAGATGCAGAAAGGCACTATCAGGGACGTTGGGATGTGAATATGATGGCCGATTACTGTTGGTCGACTGCATGAGACGACCCTTCTAGAGATAATTCAAGAACTTCAAAAAACCCGGGAATTCCACGGGAAACGGAAAAAGACGGAGGTGTGAATCTAACCTGCACATAATGTAAGTAACAAAACTATGTATGTTTATCCATGTCATTTTTATTCAAGGTACGGTTATATTAATTTAAAAGCATCGGTACAGCCGAAACTAAATAGGCGCTTTATGCTTCAGTTTCACGAATTTCAATATTCATTAAAAATATAATACAAAACATCCACTTGCTTACAAAGCAGCATCTATGTGTATTTAATGCATGCAAAATATGATTACATTTTTCAAGCTGAAATTTACATGAATATATCAAATTTAATCAAAACTAAGTATCAATAATTTTACGTAAGAACAAAACAACATTTTGTAAAATTGCCACTAAACCGGACGTGATACGCCAAAACTAACTTCTTTCTCGAATTCTGCGTTAAGAAATTCATAAAACCCACCTATTTACCTATTTGCGCCGATCCTCGCGTGCTGACGTCACTCGGGCTGCGCCTGGACCCCTCGCACGTGCCACATGTCCCTGCGCCAACCATCTTCGCCACAGGCGCTGCATCGTGGACACATCCCTATGGGTATCGGCTGCGATTTGACGAAGCGACCAACCTGCCCTTCTCAGCCCGATCACCATACCCCTCGTAAAGTCGTCTGTCTGCTGGAAATGCCTCCGTTGACGGCGGCCTGGCATTCTTAGCTATACACGTGTCCTGTGACACACGACAACACGTTCTACAATGACTGTCGGCTGAGAAATCACGGTACGAAGTGGGCCATTCGCCAACGCCGTGTCCCATTTATCGTTCGCTACGTGCGCAGCACAGCGGCGCATTTCACATCATGAGCATACCTAAGTGACGTCAGTCTACCCTGCAATTGGCATAAAGTTCTGACCACTCCTTCTTGGTGTTGCATTTGCTCTGTCAGTCAGTGTATATATATATATAGATTTATGCTAAGGACTATCGAACTTCGTGTTCTTGGCGTTAGAGGAGTGATTTAAGGGGCGGATGTCTCACCTGGTAGAGATGGTGACAGCAAATAGCCGTTAAATGGCTCAGACGGTAAAGCGATGATTTTCTGAGCCCAAGTTGGTGGGTTTCAGTCCTTATCAGCCCGTTGGCATTTGAAGGTGCTCAAATACATCAGTCTCGTGTTAGTAGATCTTTTGAAACCTAAGAAGACTCCTGCGGGCCAAACTCCTGGAATTTCGGCACCTCTTAAAGCGATTAATTGGACGTAAATTGAAGAACATGAATTAACGAACCATGGTGAACAGCTTGAGAAAACTTGCTATAGATAGGTATGGGGAAAGAAAAGATAAAATTGTTAGAAGAATTGTACATCATGAACTGTAATTTTGTCAAGGAGTGACTGAGTTTTAGGGTAGACTGCAATAAAAACGAAATATAGGGAAGTTATTGTCAATATTAGTTATTCAGTTATTATAATTGAGAATGCTTATGAAAAAAAGAAGTTAATAATGAATACTATGCTACTTGTAGATGACATTGCGATTTGAGGAAAATATACCGGGTGGTACAGCTGCCCCTATTTTTTCCCGAATATATGCAACCAGCTAGGACGTAAATGCCTCTTAGTCCCATCTTGCGCAACACCTTACAGCAATGTTATGTGCAGTTAACCCGATGTAGACTTCTCCGCACAATGGAAAAATGGTACAAGAGGCAGTAAGTGACGTCCATCTCAAAAACACTGTACCATTTTATGTAGAGCGGTGTCCAATACTCTACTAATTTTTACGAAATGTTACTATACTGTACAAACCACAAACACGCCTATAGCTGTCGGTAGAGAATTGTGCACCTGATTGGTCCAAGAGGCCATTTTCTTTTGATAGAAAGGGCGGTCGTGGTATCATAGAAAACGTGATAGGGTAAGACCAATTACAGACATGTCAATGCACCACCATTTTGTACAGTCTCATCATATCGAAATTGATAGAAACGTGTTTTGCACTGTAGTTTATAATCTGTGGCACGCAAATGCTGTACAGCAGTTGTGATAGCTTACGCCATGTAATTACTACCGTTAGAGCGATCAAAAAAGGCATAAAACGGGACCATAAGGCTGTGACTCATCAGTAACTTGTCGAAGCGGGAACTTCCGCTCTCCTCGTGAATACAGAGTTACAAGGATGCCGCATGTACGTTGCAAATAGCTACGCGGAATTACGTATGGAAGACGTACCTCGATAGGTTACTTGAAGCAGGAAGGGTTCCAACCATTCTTGAGTCATGCATTTTTTAATGTCATTTCGTATTCGCCTAGGCATCGTTTACGAAGACCTTTCTGAAGTCTCCGATATTCTTCTACGGAAGTTATAATAAACAGATATCATAAATATCGCCACATACGCACCGATTGTGAATAACACCTGAAACATAACGCTGGACTCATTCAACCAAGTAACGCGTAGAAAATGGTTGCAACTATCTGGGCGTAAGAGAGACGCGCTTCTTTAGTTCACTGTGGTGTTTGCACATTCGAGTTCAGAACTTTTAACATCAAAGATCAGTATCGAAGCGATAGCGTAGGTGATTCCATTAGTACAGAGCTACGAGACCAATTCACTGTCGCCTGCAGTGGCTACATGGCACCAATCGCAGCGAGCATACGATATGTTAGCAGGCATTTAGAATTCGAATCTCGTTACGACCTTTTCAATTTTATTTTTATATTATACTTGTAAGGCCATTCGTAATAAATATTTAACGTTCATAAGTCTCAAAAGTAATTTGCCACCTTTAAAAAGAAAGCATACATACGAAAGGAATAATAACATGCGACTTCTATATGGCAAACAACTACAGGGAATGAAGCGCAGTGCACGTGTTGTCAACATTCTGACCCATCCATTCAACCAAGCAACTGCGCACGTTCGACTCGAAGACCAACTAACAGCGGTCTACACTTCATACGTAGGGCACATGAAACAGCATATCGTAATCCTAGCAGCAACGTGTGAGCACGTACTGTACGGTTAGCACGAAAGCAAACATTATGTATTCACGGGATGATTATGTGAATATGGTACTGCTTTATGGAGAAGCAAGGCAAAATGCACGGGAAGGCAGACGCTTGTATCAAGAACGATTTCCTGGACGAAGGCTGCCAACTGCAGATACATTTCGACGTGTTGAAAGACGGTTACGTGCAACGGGGTCATTTCATACATTACCCCCCGTTCGGGATGCTCCAGTGACGTCTGGAAATAACGACGAAGCAATTGCATACAACCCGCACACAAGCTCACGGGCCATAGGAAATGAACTGAACATCAGTCATGTATCTGTACTGCGAATATTGCACCGCCATAAATTCCACCCTTTCCATCAACAGCTGCACCAGGAACTTCACGGAGATGACTTTCCAAAACGGATAGAATTTTCACAATGGATATTACAAAGAGTGGAAGCTGATGCGAATTTCATAATGGACATTCTCTTTAGTGATGAATCCAGATTTCACAACAACGGAACTGTTAATCGTCACAACTTCCATTACTGGAGCGTTGAAAATCCTCACTGGATCAGGGGAGCTCGATTTCAGGTACAATGGGGCGTCAACGTGTGGTGCGGGATACTAGGTGACAAGATAATTGGACCATATTTCTTCGAAGGAAACCTTACGGGACGACACTATCTAGAGTTTCTTCGTGAGTACCTCCCACTCTTATTGGAGGATGTGCCCCTTATGACACGGTTACGGATGTGGTTCCAGCAGGATGGAGCTCCCCCACACTGGTCGTTAGCAGTACGGAACCACTTGCATAGGACATATCCAGGACGATGGATTGGACGCGGGGGTCCGGTCACATGGCCGGCTAGATCACCTGATCTTACTCCACTCGACTTTTTCCTCTGGGGTTATTTAAAGGAAAGAGTCTATGAGCAGGAGCCTGAGAGCCCGAATCATTTACAGCGGCTCATCACGGAAGCCTGCAGACAGATTCCACCACATATGTTGCAGCAAGCAAGAATGTCTCTCCTCCACCGTGCTCAGATGTGCATTAACGAAGCAGGTGGTCATTTTGAACATTTGCTTCATTAATCGAATGGCCGTGCATAAGCCCATCGCACCGCTGTCGGTACAATTTCACTTTATTGCAAATAGCTCTTTTAAGAGCTCCTTAAAAAACAAACATAGTTGAGTACCTGCAATATGAGAACTGATCATGATTTAGATTTGTCGTCAACAACACGACTCTCACGAACAACAAAGCAATAAAGTTATTCGTCGTACACACGACTCGAACCGCCTACTAACGAACACCGGTACTCGCCTCTAACTTTTAGCAAGCTCGGCTATCACGGGTTGCTGTTTAGCGCTGTTGTGTTGCTGCTACTTCTAGTCATTCACCAATAATCTTCTCTGTACAGGACGTTTCTGCGACACATAATTTTCACGATTCTTTACCATCAATCGGCATTTTATCATTAATGCTGATTTGCTTGACACGAATAAACGAATTATGGAAAGCGTTGTAAGAGCAGACATTGTAGTGAGAAGTCAAGGTCAATATTTTTAGGTTCGACTATAATCTGCGGGTTGCATAAAACTGCGTGAATAGAGGCAGCTGTACCACCCGGTATAATAGAAGTCCAACAAGAACTTAAAGCAGTAAATGATACGAATGAAGTATAGGTAATAAGAACCAGTGGCGACGAGAGGAAGGAGGAAAGGGTTTGGGAGCAATACATGTCGCAGCCAAGAGTATTGGAGTATAAGAGAACTTCGAGTACTTAGGAAACGAAATAATGGATAATTAGGAATGGATATGTAAATCAGCAGGAGGACATAACTTCAGACTGTTTGATATCCAGAGTAGGTAATCTACGAGAAACAATGAAGGCTTTAGAAATAAAGTGCAGAGAAAATTTATTATAACAAATAACTTAGACTAGACCAGTGATAATGAAGGATATTATTCAGACAGAAACTGATGAAATGAATTTTATTAATACTCATACGTTATCGAAGATAAGAAATGACGGAGTGGAAAATGACGACATGCTGAAGGAAGTAAGTAATTCGACATTATTCAGTGATATATTCTTCTTCTGAGCGTTATCGTCTTCTGGTTGTCGTCAGGTTATTTTAAATACACTTCAATAAACGCCAGAATAGTATATTGTTTCATGTCGCATATAATTGCAAGGCAAGAGGCAAAAGCAGACATTTTTCAACATTTCCTTAGACGTCTGGCCCGGTCTAGAAAGCCAAGAATAACGGCCGAGAGGATCCGTCGTGCTGACTACACGGCACCTCGTAATCTGTAGGCCCTAGGGCTGAGCAGCGGTCGCTTGGTAGGCCATGGTCCTTCGGAGCTGTTGCGCCATGGGGTTTGTTTAGCCGTATGAATTGAACAAGTTATATATGACATGTTCTCTTGAACGAGACAAAGAACACCATTCAACAGTGACTAATTCTTCTGTTCAGACCAAGAAAACCACCGTATTACACTGCAGATATTGCACTGAACAGGAACGTCAAACATTGATCAGTCCCCGTGCTGTCCATAGGAAAGACATTGCATTAGGTCTAGCCATGTTATGACCAAGGAGCGCCTGACAAGTGTCCCAGCTAAGTACAATAATATTCACCTGCACATCAGTCAAACGCCTCGTGCAAAACTCTGAGACACAGACACTTTTCCTTTGTTGGTCACTTACGTCGTTTGTCGCCTGTCGAATACATTGTGATGGTGTTTAAATTGATATTCCATCAACCATTGACTTTAGGAACTTGGAGGTGAGAGGTGTCGGTCTATAGTATTCAAGTACCACATTGAAAACCATTCTGTAATTATGCGTAAAATCTCATCGCTGGTAATTTTGGGAAGGAGTTATAAATTTCATCACATATCCAATTATTCGGTGGGGAGGGGGGGCACCGATGACCTTCGATGTTAGGCCCTTTAAAACAACAAGCATCACCATCATAAATTGTCAGTAAGCTTACACTGGAACATTATCAGAATATCTGTGAAAATTCGTACTCTTCGCTCAAATATTAATAGAACGAACCTCATAAACAGTGAAGCACGAATTATGGCTCTCTCGTCAGGTTACAAAGGAGGTAACTTCCCTTTTACAGCTTTTTTTCAGGAGAAGAAGGCGAGTCTTAATTTAGTCATGTTATTTTTTGCTTCCCACTGCTTTGACTCGCATTTCACTGTATTGGTCTTTTAACGAACAAAATGTGATAGACCATTGAAGAAACGTGCCAATTACATATCCCAGTGTAAATGACAGAATGGGAGAGTCGCTTTTAAAATTCATGGCAGGACCGGAAATCGACTGCGGACTCAATCAGTGAAACTCTTCGTCACAGTACGGCAGCACGTATAATGTACATATTGTGTTGAACGTGACGTAGATAACGAACTGCTAAACCATGGTACGTCATTAGAAACTTCAATATTACAACATTCTATCTGCGTCTGTTCTTCTGACATGACGCTCTCTTTTAAAATACTAGGAAGACATGTTCGTTAATTAAAAGGAACGTTATGAGTCCGTAATATCAAATAAGTCAATAGTTTATTACTTAGCCTAGTGGGCACTTGAATCCACAGATCATTTAATTTAAGGAAGAACATCCTGGTCTAAAAGTCAATAATACGTTTCAGATTATCGCGAAGACTACCGATATTTCAAAATTAATATCATGCAGGTGTGAATAGTACTTACTCCCCAGATGGTCCCAAATGCTATTTCTACATTTCATTTTTGAGGATTATCCATCTTTGTAGTCGAGCGATGATGTTCGCTCACGATAGGATTGGGAAGTTGAATTGATCGGAGATACGGTATTCAAATTACGATACAGGTAATTGCTACCCTGAATCCTTTCTCCTTGTGTAACCTCACAAGCACTTTAGACAAATGCCAGACAAAAGCATAGTTTTGAAGTAATTGGTCCTCTACCGGGCGAGTTGGCAGTGCGGTTAGAGGCACGCGGCTGTGAGCTTGCATCTGGGACATAGTGGGTTCGAATTCCACTGTCGGTAGCCCTGAAGATGGTTATCCGTGGTTTCCCATTTTCACACCAGGAAAATGCTGGGGCTGTACCTTAATTATGGCCACGGCCGCTTCCTTCCAAATCCTAGGCCTTTCCTATCCCATCATCGCCATAAGACCTATCTGTGTCGGTGCGACGTACAGCTACTAGCAAAAGAAACATGTCTTCATTACACACCGTAGGCCAAAGTTTGCGGTGCATAGTGACGCTAGACTTGGGTCGAGTTCAATATTTATACGATAACAGTCATTTTCGGTCACTTTAAAATTGTTATTGCTGGTGTATGCTGCCTTCCTAAGCCTAAACGTCTTATCTCAAAGAACTTTAACTTTTGGCTAGAAGCGGGATGTGATGCTTTTCAAGTTTTTATTAATTACTTAATACTACTTTAATAAGTGTAACAGATTTTCAAGCTGAATTCTTTATAATTTGACAGTTAACTGATATACATTTTTTGGCCTAGGAAAAGTCATTAAGCACCCTTTAGAGAAAAGGTATTATCTCAACAAAATGGTACAAGAGAACAATTTTACTTTAACATAAAAAAACATTTGAAGATATACCGTACTTCATATAATCAGGCATATATACCCACTATAATTTTAAATTTGAAAATGTTAAGATAGAATTATTGTGAAATAAGTTTTATTAGAAAAGATACATTAGGTAAACGGTAACAATATGAACATTTGTGTTACAAGAAATTACTTCAATTACCCATCATTTCTAACGAACACAGTAAAAAGATACACTCATAATATAAACCACATGGGTCTTCTCGACACTCAGCGAGTTGTTCCAAATCTGTGACCGATTATTTTCAATGAGGCATCCTAGGTTCTTGAGAATATTTTTATCAGCAGAAATTCCATTACATTTTTCGTGGCTTCTCTGGCTTTGTAGAAAGTCAGTTTGGCGCTTAAACAATTAAGTTCAATGAACTTAAATGCACTAAAGTTGTTTTTGTACTTTAAGGTTTGCAAACCTCTTGTAAATACAACTTTCACCATATTTTGTAGGAACGACCTAGGTTATGTTGTTCGTCTTATAAATTTATGAATAATATCCCCACCAGAAGTTTTTTTTTAAATCCATGGGTAACACCTCTGTTTGTGGGTAAGAATTTTTCACAGCTGTGACAACATCATAGAGTTTGTTATCAATTCTTTGCATATATCTCTCAACTCTGCGTTGGAATGAGCCAGCAGCCATAAAAGTATGGCCTGGTTCAAAATATTTTGGAATTATTCCTGAAGCAGCAATATCTTCTGAATTATACATGTACAAGGAAAGGACGAAGAAAACAGTGACCAATTCTCGTTTTGTGCTAAACAGTTGTTAAGCCAGAGAGTAATGTGCGTTGTGTCTCGCTCTGCCAACAAAAACAGAAAGAAAGTACTTATTAACTCGTCTTTGTTTCTGCCAGAAATTACCTCATGCCATAAGGCAGCAAAACTAGAAAAATTCTTCTGTTTTTTCCCTGCAGGAAAAAACTCTCATTGTATGCAACAATGTGATGAGTAAATATTGCATATCTGAACATATTAAGACGTGGTAACATAACTACTTTCTCCATATCTGCACAATAAATTATATTACAACATATTTGTTTACTTGTTTCATCTTTGTCTTCCAAATACCTAATACGAGACTAATCTGCTCCCTCTTCGTGATATTTCTTTGTACACACTTCACAAGATTCATCAATAGTTGAAAACATGAAAAAATTCAAATACAACATTTCATAAGCGACCGCCTTTCACACTAACAATAAAACCTCAACTGTTCGTTGGCGGGAAACCGCTGGGTTACCTTCGAACAATGGTCATATATCTTAGTTACGGTTCTTTTGCTTAGGTCGATCACATTCCTTCTATTGTTTGATGGTAATCTAAAAGTCTGCAACTTTCAATTCTGACATTTTGGCTAAGGAAACTGGGATACTTTCAATTTACTTAGGATTTTAGCAGTTTTGATATGCATCTGAATTCTTTAGCAGTTTTGTACCATCTCTAAATAATATAGGGTCTTTTTGCTTAGGAATAAGGTCGGAGAGCACTCCAGCAGTATTAAGCAGGAAAAACGTACAAATTAAAAAAATGATATAAGCCTCTTTGGCGTTGGAGGGCAGTATAGGCAGCACGTGCAGGGCTGACGTAAAGATGGCAGATGTACCAGTTTTACCTACTGACCGTATTTGACTTGTGACATTGCTGTAAGGAAGATGGTGTCAAGTGGATGTCGCCACTCGTGTTGTTGTGAGCCACAGTGATGTCTCCATAATCTTGATAAAGTTCAAAGAGACGCAAGCGGTTGTTGATCGACAAAGGACGGGACACTCACGCCAAACAGCGCGCAGGTATTTGTTGCTTTCACCACGTCGTAGGCCCTATCCTACTCTCATCTCGTTCATCCAGGATCTTTGGAGGGATACAAGAGTAATGATGATAATAATAATAATAATAATAATAATAATAATAATAGTAATAATAATAATAATAATAATAATAATAATAATAATAATTTAGTGTGGCTTTTTCTAGCCGGGTGCAGTCCTTGTAAGGCAGGCACTCCGATGGGGGTGAGTGGCATCTGCCATGTGTGGGTAACCGCGTGTTATTGTGGTAGTGGACAGTGTTCAATCAATCAATCAATACTGATCTGCATTTAGGGCAGTAGCACAGGTGGCAAATTCCCTATCTGTTGCTTTCCTAGCCTTTTCCTAAATGATTTCAAAGAAATTGAAAATTTATTGAACGTCTCCCTTGGTAAGTTATTCCAATCCCTAACTCCCCTTCCTATAAATGAATATATGCCCCAATTTGTCCTCTTGAATTCCAACTTTATTTTCATATTGTGATCTGTCCTACTTTTATAAAAGCCACCCAAACTTACTCGTCTACTAATGTCATTCCACGCCATCCCTCCGCTGACAGCTCGGAACATACCACTTAGTCGAGCAGCTCTACTTCTTTCTCTCAGTTCTTCCCAACCCAAACTTTGCAACATTTTTGTAACGCTACTCTTTTGTCGGAAATCACCCAGAACAAATCGAGCTGCTTTTCTTTGGATTTTTTTCCAGTTCTTGAATCAGATAATCCTGGTGAGGGTCCCATACACTGGAACCATACTCTAGTTGGGGGTCTTACCAGAGACTTATATGCCCTCTCCTTTATATTCTTACTACAACCCCTAAACACCCTCATAACCATGTGCAGAGATCTGTACCCTTTATTTACAATCATATTTATGTGATTACTCCAATGAAGATCTTTCCTTATATTAACACCTAGATACTTACAATGATCCGCAAAAGGAACTTTCACCCCATCAACGCAGTAATTAAAAGTGAGAGGATTGTTCCTATTTGTGAAACTCACAACATGACATTTAACCCCGTTTATCAATATACCATTGCCTGCTGTCCATCTCACAATATTTTCGAAGTCACGTTGCAGTTGCTCACAATCTTGTAACTTATTTATCACTCTATAGAGAATAACATCATCCGCAAAAAGCCTTACCTCCAATTCCACTCCTTTACTCATATCATTTATATATATAAGAAAATATAAAGGTCCGATAATACTGCCTTGAGGAATTCCCCTCTTAATTATTACAGGGTCAGATAAAGCTTCACCTATTGTAATTCTCTGAGATCTATTTTCTAGAAATATAACAACCCATTCAGTCACTCTTTTGTCTAATACAATTGCACTCATTTTTGCCAGTAGTCTCCCTTGATACACACTATCAAATGCTTTAGACAGGTCAATCGCGATACTGTCCATTTGACCTCTAGAATCCAAGATATCTGCTATATCTTGCTGGAATCCTACAAGTTGAGCTTCAGTGGAATAACCTTTCCTAAAACCGAATTGCCTTCTATCGAACCAGTTATTACTTTCACAAACATGTCTAATATAATCAGAAAGAATGCCTTCCCAAAGCTTACATACAATGCATGTCAAACTTACTGGCCTGTAATTTTCAGCTTTATGTCTATCACCCTTCCCTTTATACACAGGGGCTACTATAGCAAGTCTCCATTCATCTGGTATAGCTCCTCCGACCAAACAATAATCAAATAAGTACTTCAGATATGTCACTATATCCCAACCCATTGTCTTTAGTATATCCCCAGAAATCTGATCAATTCCAGCCGCTTTTCTAGTTTTCAATTTTTGTAACTTATTGTAAATATCATTGTTATCATACGTAAATTTTATTACTTCTTTGGCCTTAGTCTCCTCCTCTATCTCGACATTGTCCTTGTAACCAACAATCTTTACATACTGCTGACTGAATACTTCTGCCTTTTGAAGATCCTCACATACACACTCCCCTTATTCATTAATTATTCCTGGAATGTCCTTCTTGGAACCTGTTTCTGCCTTAAAATACCTATACATACCCTTCCATTTTTCACTAAAATTTGTATGACTGCCAATTATGCTTGCCATCATGTTATCCTTAGCTGCCTTCTTTGCTAGATTCAATTTTCTAGTAAGTTCCTTCAATTTCTCTTTACTTCCACAGCCATTTCTAACTCTATTTTTTCCAGTCTGCACCTCCTTCTTAGTCTCTTTATTTCTCTATTATAATAAGGTGGGTCATTACCATTCCTTACCACCCTTAAAGGTACAAATCCGTTTTCGCATTCCTCAACAATTTCTTTAAACCCATCCCAGAGTCTGTTTACATTTTTATTTACCGTTTTCCACCGATCATAGTTACTTTTTAGAAACTGTGTGTGATGTGTGAGTTGCAGGGATGTTGGAGACAGCACAATCACCCAGTCCCCGAGCCAAGGGAATTAACCATTTAAGGTTAAATTTCACCGACCCGGCCGAGAATCGACCCCAAGACCTCCTGGACAAATGGAGGTGAGCTGCATGTACCATTTCCACCAAATACCAGCCCACCTACCATTCTTAAATTTCTGGCAGTACCGGGAATCGAACCCAGACCCCCGACGACGGCAGCTATTAACACTAACCGTTACGCTACGGAGACGGACACCAGAGTGAATGTGTCAGATTAGACAGTGCGAATTGTGTCGCACGTGGGAGAATTGGTATCAACGAAGCCTGTACCACACCATACGACAGTTCGTGTGAGGTGGACAGCAACTCATAGCCCACGGCATCAGGAACAGAGTAAGCGTAATCAATCTTCTGATTAAATTAATGGCATGCGGCCTCCGAAGAGGCCTGGTGCAGGTTATTGTAAATAAAAAATGTGTGTGAATAAATTAATTCCATCCCCTGGTCTAAGGAGTTTGGACAGTAAAAGTAGGGGACTGCCTGTAGGGGTGAAGTACAGTGGGGACTTGGAGGGCCCTGGGACCACTACGGTAGCTGTGAAGGCCCTTCAGGAACTCTGAAAAGTGGTGGCAAAAGGGGCTCTGGTTAAGACGCAGCAGGTCGTTATGCTACTTAGGTTCCAGAATGGGTAAAAAATAATAAGTAAATAAATGCAATGTAAAGTTTAATCTTATACCAGTTGTATGGTATCATTTGAAGTAATTCCACATACTGTATATCAGTTGACTATATTTGTAAGTAGTACACGAGATATTATGAGTAGATTTTTTTGTAAACAATACAAATTTATTAAGGATGAGCTGTGTGTTTAATAGAAAAAAATTGTTAGCGTAAATTGTATAATATTGTATTATAGGAGAATTTTCTAGGGGCCGATGACCTTCGATGTTAGGCCCCTTAAAACAACAAACATCATCATCATCATCATCAGGAAAATTTTCTTCTCTTGTTAATTTAATATTTAGTGCTTGACAATAATGTATTTTAGTGTACCATTTGCCACCGAGGTAGACACCTTAATTGCAAATAAAGAGATTTTTGATTTGATTTGATTTGATTTGATTTGATTTGATTTGATTTGATTTGATTTGATTTGATTTGATTTGATCTGATTTGATTTTGAGCTGACACCGTATAGGTAACCTGTGCGTCTATGAGAATGGAGCCCTACCTATGATGAATTCTAATGCTGAAGATGTCATACGCACCCAGCCCTGAGCCATCGGAATTAACCAATGAAGGTTAAAATTGCCGACCCGACCGGAAACCGAACCCGGGACCCTCTGGACAAAAGGCCAGCACGCTAACCATTTAGCCATGGAGCCTGACAATCTTCTGATGAGACCACCTTAAGCATGCACCAATACAATAAAAGCATTAGAGTCCGGAGACGATCCGGAATGAGATAGACGAGTCCTTCATTTTGGAGCACCATCAGCAGCAACAGGATTCCGTTATGTTTTTGGGGTGGGATTATGGGTGGTTGACATACGCCTCTATTTCCTCCAGGGTAATACGACCGGTCTTGTATACAGAAACAACATCCTCCAAGCCGTACTTCTAGAATGTGCCGCCAGTATGGGTGAGGGCTCTACAATCGGGATTATAATACTCGCACCGAGCAAGTAGCCGCGCAGCTGTTACCTTGCATTCGAGAGATTGTGGGTTCCAACACCACTGTCCACAGCCCTGAAGATGGTTTTCCGTAGATTCCCATTACTACACCGGGCAAATGCTGAAGCTGTAACTTAATTAAGTCCACGGCCGCACTTTTCCACCCCTAGCCTTCCTATCGCATCGTCGGCATAAGACCTATCTGTGACGGTGTGACGTAAAGCAAATTGCAATTAAAAATGGTATTACTCGTGCCCGTCGAGCCAGAGTGGTAAAGTGAACTATTGTTTTCGTAACGAGGTGGTAGAACTCTTTTCTACACAGCTCCAATTGAGGTAGCTGCACGTACCACATGCCAGCTCTCCTGGCATTCTTAAATTTCTGGCAGCACCGAGAATCATACCAGCTCTTTGAGGACGGCAGCTAATAACGTCATAGCGGGCCACAAACGAGCGATCTATTTCAACTGGAGACCACATAGATCGAGTTCATTTGGCAGTGGTCAAAATCAGGTCGGCACACACGAACGCCCCGTGCCGTGCTCCAGGGTAAAATATTTTAAAATAATAATAATAATAATAATAATAATAATAATAATAATAATAATAATAATACCCGGCTGAGTAGCTCAGACGGCACAACGCTGGAGTATTCCATCTTGAGAGGTTTCTGGACACATCCAGCATCCGGACTGTTCTGGAAGGACCGACGCAGGTATATAAGACAGGAGTGACTTGGTCAGTGCTGTGACACACTCACTCACTCACTCACTCCCAGCCTAGTGCTCGTACGGAGCACATCAAGGAGAGCCAAGCACCGTCAGCCAAGAGACTAGCACCCTGATCGCTAGCTACAACGCCGACAACTACCAAACTTTCGGTACATTAGTACGCACTCCAGCCTGGCCACTACCAGCGAGCTCCTAGCTTGCCAGACACCGGCCAACCGCCAAGCATCTGATCTACAACCAGCGAGCCCCTGGTTACCAAGAATAGGCCACCTGTAATACTGCCTGTTTAAACTCAGCAATCGACAACTGCCTGCCAACAATCGGGGCAGAA
Organism: Anabrus simplex; assembly: GCF_040414725.1. Taxonomy (NCBI): domain Eukaryota; kingdom Metazoa; phylum Arthropoda; class Insecta; order Orthoptera; family Tettigoniidae; genus Anabrus; species Anabrus simplex. Next base: position 1,017,712,551 of record NC_090266.1, read on the forward strand.
ATAAGAGCCGCCTACAAATCTAGACTCTACTGGCACCAAGCAATTTGTCAGGGCCCTCAATGTGGTCATTGGTTCGGAACTTGTCCCGTTGCGACACGGTAAAACTACACCTGTTCCGACCATGCCCACTGAGTGAGCGCCAAACAACGCCGGTCCTCGTACGAGTTTGACCAGACCTAACCAGTGATTCACCTTACCTACACCTTCTACACTTTCACACCATGAGCCAACCACAAGACTGGCAAGCCGAATTAGCTGCCATTCTACAAGCCTGGCAATCAGGTATAGCGTCCTTCATTGAAACATCATTCAGCCCTTTAACTCAACGCACACCGCCAGCCCACTTCACCACCACTCTCCACCCTACACCCCCGCCTCCCCGTACTCCCCCCCCCAACCACTCATCCAACCAACCACACAAGAAGAAGATGACAGCGGTAGCTCCGAAGGAGAAGAAGAAGCATAGGACATCACTGTAGAAGTCAACTATACAGCCCCACCCTTCTGTGTTCGTGGGAACAGCACCTTCCCAGTCTCTCCGAAATGCAAGGTGCTAACATTCAACCTCAGAAATCCAGACCCGGTCCCTATGACCAGGAAAACAATCGTCAGCACCCTTATGCCTATCTTCTCCGAGCACGTTGCAGTCACTGAAGAGTCTCATAACAACTTGCTGCTGGTTACCGCTCCCTACAATAACTGCTCCGACTCGTTGGCTGAATGGTCAGCGTACTGGCCTTCGGTTCAGAGGGTCCCGGGTCCGATTCCCGGGGAGACTTTAACCTTCATTGGTTAATTCCAATGGCCCGGGATCTGGGTGTTTGTGCTGTCCCCAACATCCCTGCAACTCACACACCACACATAACACTAACCTCCACCACAATAGCACGCAGTTACCTACACATGGCAGATGCCGCCCACCCTCATCGGAGGGTCTGCCTTACAAGGGCTGCACTCGGCTAGAAATTGCCACACGAAATTATATTATTACTGCAATAACTCAATCTACTATATTCTAGAAGTGCTTGAACACACAAATATTCCTACCCCTATTATCATTAACCCTCTCATCAATGATGTCAATAAACAAATCATCCTACCACCCAAAACCACAAACCAAGCAATCCAAACCCTCTCCACCTCCACATTTCGAACCAAGCCGTCGTCAGTGGAAGCAGCAACCTTCCTCTCACCGCGAGTAGCGGCCAACTGAGTGATGATGCTTGTGGTGGGGTGGGGAGGATTGGTTTGGATTTCTTTCGACTGCAGTTTTCTTCTGTTGGCTGTGGCTTGACAGCTGGAGTCCTGTGTTTTCTTGGCGTGCTTGTTGTTCTTAGTAGCGTTCGTTATAGTTTTTGGGCGAAGGTGATTTTTGCAGTCGACCAAAATATTTATCAATCACATGTTTCTATCGTTACTCTGTCTTCTTGTTATGCCTTCAGTTCTAACTACTTTCGCAACTCTTAATATAAACGGAGTGAGAAGTGGCACAACGTTGGGTCTGTTGGGACGTTTCTTAAAGGAGTATGATGTTGATATTCTTTTGTTACAAGAGGTGAACAGCACTCATTTACCCTATTTATTTAATTTACTTTTTTATTTTATTTTATTTATTTTATTTATTTTTATTTATTATTTAATTAATTTATTTAATTACGATTATGATTATGATTATGTAGTGCTCGAGGAACTGCTATTGTGTATAGAAAAGGGATTAACTTAACGGACATTACAATGGACCACACGGGAAGAATATTATCAGCCTCCTTTAATAATATCACGATCATTAACGCGTACAGTCCATCTGGTTCCCTGTTTAAACAGGATCGGAATTCATTTTTCAAACAGGACATTCTACCACATATAGGGACACCGAATACTCTTCTTCCGATGGGCGACTTCAATTGCATTTTGCAACCACGTGACTGAACAGGTGTTTTTAACTTCTGCCCAGGACTGCAAATGCTAGTACAAGGAATGCAGTTGGCTGAATTTTGGGAGATACTTTATGCTCATCGTGTTGAATATACATTTTGCCGCGATGATACAAAATCTACGATAGACAGAGCGTATATCTATGCAACAAAGGCAAATATTCTAGAATACTGCAGAGTCGTACTAGTTGCATTCAGCGATCATCATAGCGTAATCTTCAAGATGAACCTTGACAGATTACCCATTTATCAGGCAGGAAAGTGGATTTGGAAAATGAATAAACAAGTGTGTAGGGCTGAGGAAGATGTTCAGCGATTTAGTGTTACGTACCATCAGTGCAAAAGCAGTATTTCGCGTCATAGGAATATTATGGACTGGTGGATGAAGAAACTGAAATCAGCTATGAAATCAGTGGCAAGGAACCTAGATTATGAACACCGGCGGGAACTTCATTCTAGTCTAGAATTCTATGAGCGGGGAATGTGCGATTTACATTCCAAAGAAAAACGTGGAGAAAATGTGTTCAATGAAATGAAAATGACTAAACAGACCACCCTACGGTGCAAAGCGGAAAATTTAAAACGTCTTCAGCAACACGTTAAAAGATCTTCCCTCTTGCACAAGGAAATAATACCTTTACACCACGTAGCAAAGATGCGTAAATCTGCTAATCGACAATTTATACAACAGTGGATAGACTCTCAGGTGAACATTATTAACTCATGTTAACTCCAAAGATGAGTTGCTACGCGAGGGTGAACGATACTTCCACGAAATGTTTGCAGACGATGACGAGTCTGGCATAGGTGTGGACAACATGCTTTCCCTTGTAGAAACATACGTCGATGAAGAAGATCGCCCCCTCCTCATGAGACTTATCACCAAAGAGGAATTACAAGAGGTTCTCAAGAAAGCTGCTCCTAATAAGACGACCGGAATGGATGGCTTCCCTTATGAATGGTTCAAACGCTTCAGGTCTATGATTGGAGATGACCTTACCCAAGTTCTTAACTACGCATTCCGTGAAGGATTTCCGCCCGCATTTACGGAAGGCATTATTATAATGATTCCGAAGAAAATAAGCTGCCAATATGTGTCGGATTATAGACCAATAACTATCCTAAATACTGATTATAAACTATTTACTAAAGTGGTAGCTAATAGAATAAAACAGATTATTCCTACATTGATTGGTACTGGGCAAACGTGTGGGGTTCCAGGTAGGACTCATATGCATAATTTGTTGACAGTCAGTGACTTAATTCTTTATTACTGTGTTTTTCCTGAAGAGCCTCCTGCAATGGCGAACGTAGATTTCAGCAAAGCCTTTGACAGATTTCCGCATAATTATCTTTGGAGAATACTAAGTCATCTTCGGTTTCCTGAACAACTTGTAACGGCCTTGAAGCGCATGTACCTTTCGGCTACATCACGGCTGCTGATCAACGGCCATTTGTCCCGTCGAATTCCAATTAATAGGTCTGTACGTCAAGGACGTCCACTGTCAATGTTGCTCTATATCTTAACAATGGAACCACTTATCCGGAGACTGGACAGCACTCTGAATGGCCCTCGCTTAAACACCCGCTGCGTCACTGTTTGATGCTTCTCGATGTTTTGTGTGCTTCTTTCTCGAACTTTCTGTGGTGGTATAAATACTTGCCCAACTCACTCGGTCTTCAGTCCAGCGCTGATTCCGAGTGAGGTTGCGGGGTCGTCTAAGGAGTTCCCAGTATTCTGCTGGGAAGCTCCACTTCTTTTCCGCTGCATTGGGTGAGCAACAGAGTACTTTATTTATCACCGCCATCATTCTTTATCTAATGGATTTTGAGCTTACATTCGTTGCTTTGGCCGGTTTCCTCTTAGTTTGACTTGAGTGTTATTTCCCCTCAAAATATGAACTTCAATTAATCGTAATTTCAAGAGTTTGTGAATGATCGAACACGTGGCCTGGACTAAACAACTTTTAACATGAACTGTTCTTGCACTCCGCAACTCATAGTGCTCAGGCGACTCCAACTGTTGTGATCACGTCCTCGCCCCTTCCCAGTGCCTTCCTTCTCCTTTTGATCATCATTTTTGAAAATTGTGTCAATTTTCTCCGAGGCTTGTAGTTTACCATGTCCGTTTGATTTGCCTCACATTATAGTTTGTAAATGGTCTAGGGATTTTCTTGTGATATACATTATTCACGGTGATCGTTTCATTTATGTATCGGATTACGAAACTCTAAGTTGTGATTTGAGGTTAATTTTCTAGTAGAAAGAACACACTGTTTTGATTAAGCTTTATCATTGTTCTTCTTATTCCTTCCACTGACCTCCAATTGGTCCCAGCCTTTTTCTCTTTGGATGGCCTGTCAATGAATCTTTATCAATTACTACGTCATTGCTTGTTCTCTACTAATTGCTGTATATCGAAACAAGTTTGATCCCTTCTACACTCCTAATTCGTAACAACGTATACTGTTCAATAAAACTCAAACTTAATACTAAACGAAAAATTGGCTTTTAAAAACATGTAACACACAACATTTGCAGACACATTACAGACCGACAGAGGAGCGCGGAACAGCGTACCGTTATCGCCAAGTCACCAACCACAAGATATAGGTGGAACATGGCCAGTGCTGTGAAGTGTGATTGTCGGAATAGCGTGCTACAGTGCGCGACTGACGGCGAAGGAGGAAACGTGTAGCCATGCGACGTGGAACCTTGTATGTGAATGTAAAACTGTGTAGTGTGAGAACAAGTGAGAAACTAAGAGAGAGAAAGAGAGCGCGCGAACTGTGTGTGTGTACGAGCGAAAGTTATGTGTAGTCCTGTGTAGTTTAGTGCTTAGTTAATAAATCTTAGATGATGATGCTTGTTGTTTAAAGGGGCCTAACATCGAAGGTCATCGGCCCATAAATCTTAGAAATAGGACGCTACCAGTTTCTGTACTCATTTATTTACCCCGCCAACACGCAACAATACGTTTAGTAAACTGACGAGAGCAATATTTCCCGCCGTCATAATCCGCCTGCTAAAATGGAGCAACGGAAGGAGCTGTTATCTAGGAGTGAGATAATCTGCCCCAAAACAGGAGGGATTGTTTAGTGCTGACTTGTGAGTATGACTGTTAGCTAAAGGTGGCTATACACAGTACTGACATGCCGCTGAATGAAATATAATTTTGTGTTCAAAATCACGCGTTACCAACTTCGTGCTTTTGTTGCGTCTCTGTTGCCTTTGCAGAAGGACCTGCATGTTGTTTTACTTTGTATATACCATTCGTGATGCATAATATCCACAAGTTTTCTGAGCATTGTATTTGTCCTTTATTCTTCCATACTTATTGACAGGCTACAGTACATGCTACGTACCCGTCTTTGAAGAGTTAATTTTTGTAATTTCAGAAGTACCCAATGCAGTCTACCGGAGATAAGTGGAGCAGAAAAGACAAAGCGCACCTCAACTAATAATGGGCATCCAGTATAGTGTTAATGTTAATGAACTTTACGTAGTAACGATCACATTTGGCGATATTTGGCCATTTGGGTTCTAGGCATACTACCCTCCCCACTTCCCGCCTTCATTTTAGCGTTCCTTCCACCATCCCCTCGTTTTTCCAACGATCTTTCCTTCATGTTCTTCTCCACGTTTTCCATTGTCATATTCACTGCTTTCCTCAGAAATAGGGTTTTATTACCACGTGCTTTTCTAGCTTGCAAAGGAAATGGTAGCCTATTTTCTATATTTTTCATGTGTTTATATTTTATATACAAATATTCTAGAGATATTTTATAATTTGTAAAAACAATATTTTAAAATAATGCTGAATATTTCCGCCATTATTCCTTGTACGATAAGAGCGCATGAAGCATAAAATGTCGTATATTACATTTTACACAATATTATAAAATACAACTTTCCGGAAAAGATAACAGCCAGTGCACAAGTCGGTGTTGCTGAATATAAATTCCTCATTTCGAGAAATTCTGTTAAGCTACTTTCCAGTGATGTAACAGCGATGCAAACAAACAAAATAAACAAATGAACAAACAGTCAAACACACATACAAAAATGTAAATGAACCTACCTCCAACATTGGTATACATAATCCGAGAGTAAAAAAGAAATAGGTAAGGGGCAGAAATGAGAAGTTTATAAATAAAATCATTAACTGATTTTTATAGATGGTGGAGTACCAGAATTTCATCCAATAAAGTGTTTTATGAACGAGTCAGCAAATACATTGAACCTCGTATTAATGTACTTAAATGTCGATCTCCAAAGACATGATCATCTAACAAATTACGCTGCTCAGCTAGCCTCGTTATTCTTGCCGCCTGATATACTGTCACTGACACATTGAGCTTTCTACCATATGAGTATTTGGGCGATGTAATTTTCATGGAACAACAGTCTGAGTTAGGTCACCCGTATTATGTGAAATAGTATTTCGGAGAGATGTCTCTGTTTTTTGTCTTAATTCGAGAGAGGACCTACAGGGTTTAAAAGTGTAAAATGCTTTAATTTCCATGAAAATCGCTGTTAGTGGCAGAATGTCCCTTGCCTATATTGATGTTTCCGGGCTATGGCGTAATGTAATTAAAATGAAGAGTACAACATAATATTCAGTACGTTCAGTCCAGGACAGACTAGCACGCTAATACAATTGGAGCAATGCACCGTTTACATGTCCTGGGTTAGAATAACGGCAGTATAAAATGGTGACTTTTTGATTTTGAAGAGAATTCCGTAATTCAAGGCATATCTCGCATTTTCTGTGAAATAGGCTATTTGTTCCTTCGACAGGTTTTGCCACGGATCGGTGCACGGCGAGCGCCTGCAAGTCGGGATGAAGCTACCTAGTTTCACTTCGCACTATTTAGAAAAATGAATTGCGTTAATGAAAGCTTGCCTGTGAAGGTTATGGAAATCATGGATAATAGAGTGAACGGAAGTCCACGTAACCCTTTTCCAAGCAAACGATTCAAGGTTATACTACGTAGTACAGTCATTAAATTCTGAGACTTGACAGCTGGAGGATAGGCAACCACACGATCCTGAATGTTGCACATGATGCCGCATTACACGGCGTACACCTACACAGAACCACATCAACACTCAAAATACTCGTCGTTGGCCGTTAACCACTTAAACAGAACCCCGTCCACCCTCAAAATAGTCACCGTTGGCCGTTATGCACGTTTGCCAACGTTGGTATAGCTGCTCGAAGCACCGCTGAAAGGAAACACCATGTTACGTCTCCAATTATTATCCGTTTGAGAAACGTCGGATTACCGTCAGCGCTACTGATGAGGTCACCACAAATCGTCATTCGAACATCACGTTGGTCTTACGACAGGATTCGTGGCACACTGTGCTGGGTAACACGAGGCATGTTGAGGTTATCCGTCAGAATTCTGTGGCAAGTACCATGGCTGACCCCTATTGCTGCTGCGAGATCGTCTACTGATTGGGAGCGGTTAGCACGCTCAAACTGTTTGTGGCCGACCAGTACGCACATCATCTTCCAATCTGTCCCGTCCTTGCACCAAACGTCGGTGCCACCTAAACACAACACTGCGACTCAATGCGTCCTCGCCGTTATCCTGCTGCATCATTTCAAACTTTTCGGCAGCGCTTTTGCCTAATTTCTGGCAGATGCCTGTTGCCCAAACTGTGACATGTCAAGGTCCGACGGGCGCATTCAAATCACCGTCATAACAACCGCCGTATATCTGCTTCCAGTGCATGCACTCAACTGTATCTTGCAGGGACGGGAGACTAACTGACAAGGTATAATACCACGGCGCTACCTATGCGCTATAGTGCATCACAGCGCCATCGTGCGGTCAGTCTCAGAACTTAATGACTGTGCTACGTATATATACTAATGGAATAGAAAAAATATCATTATAACCTTTGTTACGGGAGGTGAAATCATACTCCCGTGTAAGCAAAGGTCGTCGAAAGACGTTAGATTAATGTGTCTACCGTACATTGCTGGCTACAATATTCACTAACGGAAACGGCCGTGGACGAGACGAATATCATCCTCCGGGACAGAGTGCCATGCCCCGTTCCAGAGTCCTGCAGCCAGGCCCACCGCGCAGCACTTCAAACCCACGGGCTCCGGCAGTGCCGTTCTCTTCTGACTGGTCTCATAGAGCCCACCGCACTGGGAGGGCTATGTAGAATAATCTTGAGTACTTCTTCACAATAACATGTGCGCCTTGCACAAGAAATGTTCACATCACACTACTATTCGGATCATTCACTCTACGAATTCTCGTACGCTAATAACATACTTTAAAGTAGGCTAATCGCATCTTGAAATTAAACGGTATAGATTTCTCCTGCACTGTAGTAATAATAAGTATTATTATTGAAGATAAACAGAAACTTTATTATAAACTAATATTCGTTTGCAACTGACATCAAGTTAACTGAAAATGAATCTAAATAACACGAAGCATATTCGTAGGACTTCATTCGCGTTTACCTCGAAATAAAATACAAACAGAAATGACGTGCAATATGCCAACAGCAAAAATAAACCTGAACATAGCTTTCACTTAGTGTGTGTAGTTTATTAGTCATTGTTAATGTGATGGAATGGAATTACTGTGAATGAAAAGACGAGCATCAGCATTGTCTGGTTGTAGAAGGGACTGTCGTGCGTTGAGAATGAAGCCCGCTGAACTGAAATTTCGCTCTGAAGCTGAACTTGATGCCTACACATTACCTTCGAAGCGATCTGGTGAAATTTTGGATAGTGTTGTCTATTTGTTCTCCAATGGGACGCTATATCTATCTTCTTCCATTCCACAATTTTGCTATAAATATCTTTCCAGCTCATCTGTTGGAATAGGAGCATTATGAAGGTCAGTCCACGAAGAAAACTTCATTACTTTGGCAGGTTGTGGCATAGTCGTGGAGTCTGATGACACGGAAACATTAGAATGCCCGTCATTCAAGCACACCACGTTCATCGTAAGTTTTGTATCTAATCTTAAAAAAGACAAAATCAGTCCGACTCCTTTAGTCTATAATAATATAATAAAGAGAGAGCGCAAATTTTGTTAGTTTGTGTATATCTGGAGGGTAATCTCAGAAACTACTGGACCGATTCTAAAAACCCTTTTACTAATGTAAATATATATTATCCCTAAAGGACATAGTCTGCATTTTATTTTCAAAACAATTCGAGGTGGGAGGGGAAGGGGGAGATATAAAAATAATAGGCTAATATAGGCGAAATATCGAATTTGTCGTACAAGGGCGAGAGTAAGCTCATTCTAAGCCCCTTGACCCTAGGAAAAATCCCGGTAAGCTCTACAGGCCCTAAAACCATGTTTTAAGGCCCTAAAACCAACCGTTATGGCGATATAGGCACCACACTACCCCTGCTCTCGGAATCGGATAAGGAAATGAACTGTCGTAACCATGGCAACGCCACCTCTAGGATTCTACAGCAGCGAGATTATGCGTGTACGTATGAGCATAGCTGCCAACCAAATTTGTACACATAATCCCTGAGCATATCTACAATATATCTCAAAAACTTTACGTTTTACAGACGTGAAGTGGTATTTATAATCTCTTTAAAAAATAAAGAGACATGTATTATTTTGTTTTCGGAAAAGACACTTAAGGGGGGGGGAAGTAAAAGGATTGAAATTTGGGTTGGCGTGAATATTTAACATGAGCATATCTACAGTATAACTCAAACACTTAACATGTTACAGATGTGATAATTGATATTTTTAACATTTTAAAAATATAAGACAGGTATTATATTGTTTTTGAAAAGCCACTCAACGTGGGGCGTAAAAGGGACTGAAAAGGGGGTTGAATTAATTGTATTAGGGTACTCATATCTCAAAAACTCAAGTTGTTACAGACGTAAAAAATGGTATTTAGAGTCTGCTTTAAAAAGAAAGAAATACTTATTCTTTTGGATTTGGAAAACCCACTTAGGGGGGGATGAAAGGACTGAAATGTTAGTTGATTTATTTGTATGAGGATACTTAGATTTTAAAAAACCTATAGATGTCGCAAACGTGAAAATGGGTATTTGAAATCACCTTTAAAAATAAAAAACACTCATTTTTGGGGTTAAAATTAACTTCGGAGAGGGGGGTGGGGTTGAAATAGGTGTTGAATTCTTTTCATGAGGATACAAATATCTCAAGAACTGAAGATGTTACAGTCGTGATATTTGGTATTTGGCATCTTCTTTATCAATAAACACGTATTTTTTTGTTTTCGGAAACCACTTAAGGGACTGAAAGGAATTGAAGAAGCAGGTGAATTTTAAAAATGAGTACCGGTTTATCTACAGTGTATGCCAGAAACTTTACTTGTTACAGAGATGTAACTTGGTATTTGGAATGTTCTTTAAAAATAAAGAAACATGTCTCTGTTTTTTGTTTTCGGAAAATCCATGTCGGAGGGGGTGGAGGAAGGGCTGATAAAGGGATTGAATTCTTTTTATGCGGATACTTATATCACAAAACCTGAAGATGTTACAGGTGTGGAAATATGTATTTGTAATCTCCTGCAAAAATAAATAAACTTTTTTTTACTTGAGAGAAGACGTTCTCACGTGTACAGTTCTATGTCACATGGTCATCTCAGCCCCAAAAGGCAATACCACAAACTTGGTTTACAAATAGTTTCTGGGGTAAATGAAATTCAATTTTTCTGTGAGTTTTTTTTTTGCTAGGGGTTTTACGTCGCACCGACACAGATAGGTCTTATGGCGACGATGGGATAGGAAAGGCCTAGGAGTTGGAAGGAAGCGGCCGTGGCCTTAATTAAGGTACAGCCCCAGCATTTGCCTGGTGTGAACTGTGAGGTTTTATACTTCAGGGATTTTCAGATATTGTCTTAGTACAGTACCATACTTTTATCAAATTACGAAATCCACGCGAGAAGCCGCGGGTAACTACTGATGATCATGATGATGATGCTTGTTGTTTAAAGGGGCCTAACATCGAGATCATCGGCCCCTACGGGTAACTACTAGTATGTACATAAAGTTCAACGAAGATCGTAAAGCACACAAAATTTAAGTCTGCAGGCTTGAATACCAACCAAATACGACTTTTAAGTTTAGGATGCGGCTCAGAAGTCTTGTATTGTGCGGTTTTTAGTTCGTTTGTTGTTTTCTTCTTACTTGACGATTTTTTTTGCCACAGTTTATTTTCTTTTGGAACTACAGTCCACCTTTGTTTTCGATAACAGGATAGACTGAGAAGTCAAACTGAAAACCACAGCAAATTTGATCGGCTTCAGTCGACCGTAATGCAACGCACTCCGCCGGCACGCAGTACACTGTACATACTGAAGCAGTCAGCCCATAGAACTACCACAGCGCTGTCCTTTGCTCACGGCGTACGAAGGACAGTGCGCTGCCCAGACCGGCCCGTGCGATGACGTCACGGGCTTCGTATGTTCGAGCCATTCAAAGCCCATTGCAGTCTACTGCCGAAGCAGCCTCTCTGCAGGACTCTGCTCCGTTCCCCTGTTGGCACAGTCGTGACGTCGAAGTCTGGGTCAGACGACAACTTGCTACATGGAGAAAGAAAAGAGTGGAATTAGTTCTGGACATTTAATGTAATCAATACATTGTATATGCACTGACAGCATGTTGGTAGCCATGACCTTTTGGAACAACACAACTCTAACAGAGATATGGCAGAACGTGTTGGATGAAATCTAGATGTACCGACATGTACTGTTCATACGCCACAGATCAACGTACATTGTACGCTATTGCTCCCCACACGATGATTCCAAGTAATGACCCTCTGCGTCGTAACTCTATACACTGCAGGAAGTATCACTCACCTGGTGAATACTGCACGCGCAAATGGCCTTAAGTGACTTGGCACTGAGCAAAACATTTCGCCATCTGTCTTTTGAGGGCATCCCTTCCCTTCGCCGCTCGCAAAAGGCTGCACGATGATGAGGTGAGGGTGGAAGTCTTCGTAGCCCCGCTCCATGCACTACGACACGACTCCTGATCTGTTCTGCGGCTGGTGTAGGATACACCTTGGGTGAAAGTACAGTACGACGCTAACGCATTTGCGTACGTCTGTACGACATTTGTGTCCCGAATTGGTCAAACACGCCTTCCCGTGACGAACGGTGCCTGCGTGGATATACTGCTGACATTTCTCATCCAACGTACTGCGTAGGTCTCCACCTACATATGACTTCTACCCTCACGGGTAAGGAGTACGTGACCTCACTCCAGTTCTGCTAAATTTCACGACCAATGTACGTCTATATCGTAATGTCTTGAAAACAATATTCAGCGAAATTTCGGAGCAAAGCGCAACGTAAGAAACTACAGTTACGCAATCGGGAATACACCTGACATATTCAAACGATAAAAATCTATTGCGGACCCTTCCAGAGCGTTGTGCTTCTTGACTATCTCAGATTTGTATACTCTAGTAGTCCTGCTGTCACGTGCACAAATGATTTTTACCATTAACTTCTTTCATGGCGTTGCTTTCCCGTTTTGTAAGAGTGTGTCCAATATGACTTACTGCTGTATGTGCTGGGGCTGTATCTTAATTAAGGCAATGGCCGCTACTGTCCCAATCCTCGTCCTTTCCCATCATCCTGTCGCTGAAAAACCTTTGATGTATTAGTGTGACGATATAGCACTAGCAAAAATATAAAAATAAACTACTGTATATTTACCATTGGGAATATTTGCGATATTACACAGGAATGTATTTGAAAACGCTGACATGGAACTATATTATTAGCTTTTCCTTTGACAAACCTGCCAGAGAATACGAATACACGAGGGCTATAACTAAAATAATGGCAACGTAGTTCTGACACTCGCAGGAGATTGAGCATTCACAAATAGGATATGGTGGCTCTGTTGTCGATATATAGTCTGCATTTGTCGGGCATTTAGTTGGGTGTGTTATGGCTGTGTAGCGGTGAAGTGAAGAGTGTCAATTTCACCGCCCTAAAGCATGTTTTCATAAGGTTATCAGCGTTCGTGGATTAAAATAGAGATTGTCCGTGGCCAAAAAAAGAAACATCGGAATGTTATCGGGAATTGTGTGAAGCTTTCGACGAGAATGCATTAACGTATATGACGGTTGCACGATGGGTCAATGCGTTCCGTGTGGTTCGGAATGAGACTGAGGATTTGCACCACACAGGTCGTTCGTCTAATCCTCAAGAGTAATAATAATAATAATAATAATAATAATAATAATAATAATAATAATAATAATAATAATAATAATAATAATAGTAATAATAATAATAGTTTTACGTCACACTAACTACTTTTGATGGTTTTCGGAGACCGAAAATTTTGTCCCGCAGTGCCAGTAAATCTTGCGATACGAGGCTGACGTATTTGAGTACCTTCATATATCACAGGACTGAACCAAGTTCCAACCTGCCAAGTTGGGGTCAGAGGCCAATCGCCTTAACCGTTTGAGCCATCCTTCCCGGCTCCTAAAGATCAGATTGACATCGTAGACCATCAATGCACTGTCCCGGAATTATCTGCAGAGATTGGTCTCAAGTCATCAAACTGTGTGGCACATACTGACGAAATATCTTAACGTGAGGAAAGTTGCGTCCCGTTGTGTTCCACATCAACTCACCGACGTACAGAAATGGCACCGGTATGCACTGGCTGGTACCCACCTGGACAGGAACCACAACGAAGGAGACGCATTTCTGCACCGTATTTTTGCTGAATTAAAGCGTCAATCACATGAATGGCGTCACCCAGGTATTAAATGATGATAATGGTGACAATTAACAATTATTTAAGCAGCTTAACATCGGCCTTGATCAATATTAAAATTTCCATTAAGCTTTAATGCTCGTTATTCAGATGTAGGCCTTGGTATATCACGATTTGTTGAAGAAAAATAAAGCATAATCCAGTTTTATATTCCCAGTTACGGGGAGGTTTCAGCATGGAGGGTACATAAATACTTAACATGGTGATAATAAACATCCATTAGACCTGTAAAAGAATGGCACGACGAATGTGGTCTGCAACCCCTTAGACTTATTGGATATCGTGTATTACTTTAATTTTTCTTCCCAATAAATGACCCGGTGGAAAGAAATATTCATACAGACTTCAAATGTGACCATACAATGGTTTCGAATTTCTCATGGTTAAATTTCTCTCATTCAAATTGTGAAATCAATCGTGTGTGGTTCACTTGATAGTGGTGGACTATAGGTTCGAAACCTGTGGAAGCCGACGAATGATGTGTTTAATTGACTCGATGAATTGTAAAGCCCAATAGTTACAAGTTTCGGCTTTAAATTCTATGTTTGAGTGTGCATAAATGAATGAAATAATATCTATTATCCTTACACCTACCCACGACAACGAAATAATACAGGTAGAATTCTACCGAACTGGCCTTCTCATGTACAGTAGCTTTATATTTTATATGTTCCATGAAATTCCATTTTTTTTATTGTTTAACGGTAACGTTGACAGGCTTCGCGGAACTCGCTTCATTTCGCATTGTCTCATACAGAGTGACATGAACCTAACCCAATAGACCACGGACTCAGACGCATGTTACTGGTTTTTAAAAGAATTACGTCTACTTCTTTGTGATCTCCTGGATACGTCAAGGAGGGTCGGAAACAACGCGGGCCGGTGATATGAGGTTTGGAGGTTCGGTCATACTGATACACAATTTGAAAGGAATACTTAAATATCCCGTTCCGTTGTCAACTTATCATCTCATGAATTTGGCCAATCAGATCGCTTTACCGGCGAATTCAACTGGGTTTTGCGAGGCGGTGTTGGTAAATCGTTGCGTGGTTTAATACCGGCTTGAGAGTACCAATCGAAGGAAAACAACTTTGCGAGGGGAGAGATTTGAACACGGACCTCCGACTTGCCAGGATCGTGCCATATTATATGCGCCACGGTGACACCGGTTTAAACCCAAGTTGTGTTTGTGTTTGATGCTGACTTCTCGGCATGATTCTAATAATAATAATAATAATAATAATAATAATAATAATAATAATAATAATAATAATAATAATAATAATAATAATAAGTAATAATAATAATAATGTTACTGGCTTTACGTCCCACCTACTTTTACGGTTTTCGGAGACGCCGATGTGCCGATATTTATTCACGCAGGAGTTCTTTTACGTGCCAGTAAATCTACCGACAGGAGGCTGACGAATTTGAGAACCTTCCTTTACCAGGATCGAACGTGCCAAGTTGGAATGAGATGGCCAGCGCCTCAAACGTCTGAGCCACCCAGCGCGGTGGCCTTCAGCCACGCGCAGATTTAGCAACACCGCCTCGCAAAGCCCATTTGAATTAGTCCGCGAAGGGATGTGATTGGCTAACTTTAGCACCTGATAAAATTACAAGGTTACGATATTCATTTCTTTCAAATTCTTTATCAGTATGACCAACCCTCTATCCCTCATACAGGCTATCCGGTTCGCGTTGTTTCCGACCTGCCTGTTTATGTACTGTAATACTGTAATAATATTTATAGAGAGCGCTGTAGCATTTCATGTAGTAGTGATTGCACTTCCTACATAAACACCCAGTAGAGTATCTTCGGTTAACAGTGGCCACGGATTTATCGTGCCTTCACGGCTCTGCATTGGGAGAAGGTGGTTTGGTCCCACCGTCGGCCGTCCTGAGAATGTTTTCACGTGGTTTTCCATCCATCTTACTAAAGCGAATACTGGGACAGTTACTTTTATAAGCAACCTTCTAGGAAGCCAGCCGTACCCCTATCAGGCTACGAAATGATTTTTTTTATTTTGAGTAGTAGCCTAAACAAAACCTGAGCGCACTCCTGCCCAGAAAATTGATATGTGACCCACAGAAGCAACCGCTTTTTCGGTAACCTGTACCACTTCTAGCAATCTTGGGTATTCCATGTGAAATCGCAGAGCAAAAATTTGAGTATATTTTGCTTTTAAAGGAATATATTTCATAAACAAAGGGGCTGGAGATATTCATTTCTACAAATATTAACTTCCTCCCTTCAACAGACTTCATTATACCAAATATTGAATATGGCATTTTTTTCCGAAAGTCAACTCTTTACAGACATATTGTGAACCGATTATTCAAGATAAAAATCTTCATTTGTTTACAGTTGTGGAGAGAACACCATAAAAATAAATGTCTGCAGAATTTATATATATTACCGAGCTCTATATCTGCAGTCAGTTAAGTGCGGCCAGTATCCAGTATTCAGGAGATAGGAGGTTCGAACCCCACTGTCGGCAGCCCTGAAAATGTTTTTCCGTCGTTTCCCATTTTCACATCAGGCAAATGCTGTGGCTGTACCTCAATTAAGGCCACGGCCGCTTCCTTCCCACTCCTAGCCCTTTCCTGTGCCATCGTCGCCATAAGACCTATCTGTGTCGGTGCGACGTAAAGCAGCTATCAAAACAAAATTTATGTATTTATGAACATGTTCCTGACAGTCGGGCTGAATGACTCAGACGGTTGAGGCGCTAGCCTTCTGACCCCACCTTGGCTCGTTTGATCCTGGCTCAGTCCGGTTGTATTTGAAGGTACTGAAATACGTCATACTCGTGTCGGTAGACTACTAAAACGCAAACGAACTCCTGCGGGACTAAATTCCGGCATTTCGGCGTCTCCGAAAACTGTAAAGGTGGTTGGTGGGACGTAAAGCTAAATAAATTTGATCCTCTTCCCCACAGTGAGGAAACATAATAGTTGGAAAGTAAATACGGTTTCCCTTAAAATCAGCTCATCAACTGCGTTTACAAAACTTCGGGGGTTCGTCGTAATTGAACGAAAATGGATGGTACTTGTTCAGTTTACACGCGTGTAAATTTTATGCACCTATGCACGAAACAGCAAGCGACAGTAGCTTACGATCACTGGGTGCTTCAGCTGAACACAAGCTGCGTTACCACCCTCTTGTTGAGTAGCTACGCGATTCTTGGGGGAAGCGCACTCTTACCATAGTAGCCATTGTGAAATAATAAAGACTTTTCCTTCCGAAATAATCTAACTCGTATCAGATTTATTTCTGAAATATCCTAGGTGTGCGGTAAATAGGGCTCTGAAATACCAATTTACGCTACACCAACCCAGAATTTTTTAACATTAGCTCACCATGATAACGTTTCCAAGATTCTACTACTTGCGGTATGCGTGTTTTTTGAAGTTGTGGCGCCTCTGCATGTATCTAGGGTCGTTTTTAACCTGAGTAATATATCTATGTGGTCTAGTGAATGCATCAAAAGGCATGCATGCCAATAGATTATAGCATAAAACACGTACAGTCATTTTGAGAAGCCTTAGCTGATACGTCTGTTATGAGGGTCGACATCTCTCGGAATGTCGATTGTCGGAATAAGTACTGTTGGGTACGTCCCATTTTGGTTAGCCTTACCAGCACTGTACTAAACAGAAGATAAAATAAACTATCACCTCATTTGTCTTCATCTGACTTCATACGTCTCTGATCACGAGATTTATCCTTGGCGCAAAATAATCAGTAGCTATTTGACCTCTGGTTATTGACTGAGGACGCAAGGGACCGTCTGGTCAAAATGAGCTTACTTGTATCTTCATTCGTGTAGATTACGCTAAAGCACAACATTTAATCGCTCTGAAAAATCTGAAAAATGATTGAGGAGATGTAATATGCAATATTGGTGCTCTAGGCAATACAGGGTCAACAATTGATTGGCTTAAGTTAATGATAATCGTACGAATATGGTACACGAGGTTGTGAATTAGTAAATGAGAATTATGTCAACAATATCTACTTCATTCTAACACACAAATAGAAATGTTGTTTTATGTGGCACATGGAGCTTTCGACATTAGGGACCCAATTGAAGTAATAGTGGTTACTTCTCTGTACTACTGTAGTATTTCTCCTACTCTTGTGAATAGACAATCACAGCAAGGCAATTTTACCCTCAGGCTGAACTGCAGAATGCATTTAACTTGAAATGAATGTTATTATATGGCTATATGTGTGCTGAGTTTTAAATCTAGCCGACCTGCTCCTCGGCTGGCCACAATTCTCCAGTGCGGGAAATGAGTGGAGCGTACCGACACTTATTTGCATACAGCTCCCTTGGCTATTTCGTTCTGTGTGTGGAGTGAAGGCCTCCCCCTTCTCCGTGTTCGTTACCTGTGTTTGTTTAGCACCCTGCTCATAGTCATTACCCTAGAATCATTTAAACAACGTAAAGCTTCAAGGAGCCAGGAATAGTAGCCTACTATACATTATCAAGCTGTTTAAGATAGACTTCCGAATAAGACACAAAAATCCTGTCGGGCTGAGTAGCTCGTACGGTAGAAATTCTGGTCTTCTGAGTCCAAGTGTGCGGGTTCAACTCCAAATTAGACTGGTGGTATTCATGTGAAGGCGTTCATATACGTCAGCTTCGTGTCAACGGATTTACCAGTGCATAATAATAATAATAATAATAATAATAATAATAATAATAATAATACAAATAGATTTAAAAGTCAGCACACATATAGCCATATAATAACATTCATTTCAAATAAAATACATTCTACAGTTCAGCCTGACAGTAATTATTATTATTATTATTATTATTATTATTATTATTATTATTATTATTATTGCAAAAATCCTAACCGGTATCATGACCATATCAAGGAATGTTGGGGCTCCCAAAAGTTTGTCTCAAGTCTTTTTAATTTGATAAACTCACAGAACAAAATGTCACTTAATTACGTAACTTTCCATCGTAATTTAGGTTCGTAAACTATATTGCATAGAATTATCTAGGGAATAATGTGTTACAAACTACTTTTGTGGCATAGATATACTGAGCTTAGCAAATAGAAAAGTACTAAAAACAGCCTTAACACGAACTTCAAAGATCGGAAATTCATGATATATGGATATCCATACAGTTCACAGTTGTAATATATTTAGTGATCGATAACATAAATATTTGAACTGGAATACTTTAACTTACAAAGGAAAATATGTCTTTCTTTCATTTCTTAATCTGCTTACCCTCAAGGGTTGGTTCTTCCCTCGGACTCAGCGAGGGCTCCCACCTCTACCGCTTGGAGCTTCAGAATCTGGGTCGGGGATACAACTGGGGAGGATGACCAGTACCTCGCCCAAGCGGCCGCACCAGCTATGCTGAAAAGGGGCCTTGGTGGGGGATGGGAAGATAGGAAGGGATAGACAAGGAAGAGGGAAGGAAGCGGCCATGGCTTTAAGTTAGGTACCATCCCGGCATTTGCCTGGAGGAGAAGTGCGAAACCACGGAAAACCACTTCAAGGATGGCTGAGGTGGGAATCGAATCCACCTCTACTCGGTTGACCTCCCGAGGCTGAGTGGATCCCGTTCCAGCCCTCGTAAAAGTCATGGAGTGTGCATTAGTGTTGGCTACTGAGTGTACGATTTGAAGCAGTGTATCGATTTATTCAACTGTCCGAGTGAATCGAATCGCTGTAACGGCGAGCTCACGGCACACGCTGCAGCTGACTCGCAGTAGTGAGTGGCGCACTTACGGATTAGTGAGACACTTCGCACACACGGGTCATTATGGGAAAACTTGACCTTGGCAGGGAGCCGAACTTCCGTTGCTGGCGAGACGTACAGTACATAAACATGGCTCACTGAAAAAATCGTATGCTAAAAGAGATTGTCGCTCTCGGCTCATTTGGAAGTAATACCCACTTGCATTAACTATCCTCTTCTTACAGGGATGTTTAAATAATAGTTGGACAGATTTATAGTTTTAAAGTTGTAGTGCAAGCATAATTCCGAACTAGCTAGTATATAGGTAGGCTTTTAGGTTATTCAATTTAGTAGTTTAATTAACACCGGGCTGAGTGGCTCAGACGGTTAAAGTACTGGCCTTCTGGCCCCAACTTGGCAGGTTCGATCCTGGCTCAGTCCGGTGGTATTTGAAGGTGCTCAAATATGTCAGCCTCGTGTCGGTAGATTTACTGGCACGTAAAAGAACTCCTGTGGGACTAAATTCCGGCACCTCGGCGTCTCCGAAAACCGTAAAAGAGTAGTTAGTGGGACGTAAAACAAATAACATTATTATTAGTTTAATTAACCTTAATATTATAACTTAGCTGACATTCGACAATGTATTAAAATCAGGTCTCTAGCTTACCATATGACTATAAGTCATGCTCATGACCACTCAAAATTATATGTCTTTTATGGGAAGAACCACTCAGTATTCGCTCAGATCGTATGTCCCATCATTGCACAAGATCTCAGTCATCGAGTCATGAGACCACTGATCTGCGTGGACAGTGAGTAAGTGAGCCGACTGACGCAATAACTTAACAAAAAACATAATGAATGAGAAAACCGTGAATACAGTGAAATCTCCAAGTTCTCTGAAATCATTTACGAAAAGGATAGGCAAACGATTGAGAGGGCATCTGCCAACTGTGACACAGCCTTAAATACAGATAATAATGCCATTGGGATTTTACCTCCCTCTAGCTACTTTTACGGTTTTCGGAGCTTAAGTACAGATCATTGATGATCGTGTGTACAGTTTTTTAAAATCTAATTCGATATACCTATTGAATGAAGTTGTCACTGTGGGTAAAAGGCTTTGCGACATAAATACGTGAAGCGAAGAGGTGGCTGCAGGAGGAACTTGAAGCTGAAAGCTAGATGAACATTGGAAAGTAGTTCATAGAAAGAAAATCTGGTGGCAGAAGCAAGCATTATATGATGTTGCTACTGTCTATCAGTACAGGCTAAACAGATGTAATATGCACGATGACTCTCATGTCCCGTGAATCGGTTCACGGTATCGATTCATAACGTGAACGGAATCAAATGAACGATTTCGGAAAAATGAATCGAATATCCCAAAACTTTTGTTCATATAATTTATACTGTATTTTCTCGGAGTCAAACCTTAAGCCTTTTGAGCATCACTCAATAGTTACTAGAATAGCGTGCTGCGTTGGTAGGTTGGTTTCGGATCGTCTACGTGTTACGTCAAAGGCGACACACTGTGACGTGCGATCAATCGGTTTAAAACTATGTTAAAAAGTGAACTTATGTTTCTTCAGCAAGCGAGATACACTGTAAATACAAAAACAATGTTAAAAACGAGTAATTTTCTCATGAACGATGTAATGCTAAATTGTAATATATATGTTTACTTCCTTATAACATTTGTTGCTGCTTCTTTCTAAGTCATCCTAGATATTGACCTTACCGACGAGGACGTAAGGACCTCTTCGTGCAATAAATTTTGTGGCTATTTGAAATTTCATGTGAAATAAAGAATAATATAAGTGTTGCCCAAATGAGACTGAGAATTAAATACGACCTTCGTAATTCAAGGAGAAGAAGAAGAATTTTGTGCATGCGGCATTGGACGGCTGTGTATGCGAAATCGAAATGCAGTATCGTCCGAAATTGTTAGTGTAATTTTTGTACGTGCGGAAACAAAGTGACTAGCTATGGTTTTGCCATGAATTCGTCCAGAATTACCCAGCGCCGGTTATTCAGGTTTTGGTGGCAGATGGTGTTAGTCGAGCCGATATTTACCGCCATATGAAGAATGTGTTACGGAATTAGTGTATATCACGCTGTACAGTGTTCAAATGGTATTGCAAATTACAAGTAAGGACGTGCAAATCCAGATCGGGTACAGTGGGGAGCTTAATGATGAAATAAACAAAAACAATGAAGGGATGCCAGCTTGAAAGCATTTGTGAGTCCAAGACGCCGATGAAGAACGATTCCACCGCCAACCACGGATATTGCTCGCTCGGGATATCCATCAAGAAATAGACCACAAGGATAATTGCTTGAAAGTAAAACGCGACTATACTTAGGCAAATGTATCATCTGTACATCACTCTTTAGTCCTCTATGTTCACGTATTCCAAACAATAAACTATAACATAAAACAAGAAAATCTTCAGTTTTAATGGGCAGTCCTTATACATCCTTCTACGTTTTCCAGATAATTAGTCCGCGCATTTAATACTTTTCCTTTGTAACTTCCAGGTGCCGCAGCTCTTCGTGGTGTCCAGATTCGCGTTCCGGAAGCAGTCCGTACTGGAGACACGGTCAAGTTGGCGTGTGACTACGACCTAGAACAAGCTGCCCTCTACAGCATCAAATGGTACAGGGGTGACCAGGAGTTCTACCGTTTCGTACCGAAGGAATCCCCTCCGACACGTGTGTTTCCTCTTCAGGGAATCCATGTAGACGTGAGTAATATCATGAATTCATAATTTTGTGTAATTTTTTGAATAATAAGTGAAATAGAAATAAAAAGGTACATTTTCAGAGTGAACTTCCTACACATGCGTCTCCATTAAGGCTTGTATTGGACACTCAACATTAAATATTATATCTGCCAACATACATGAAGTTAAATTTCAAGACTGTATGGTAGATAGAAGAAATCTTTGAATTTACTGGTAACATCCCAAGAAAAGAAAACGAGATACACAGGGTGTTGCCAAACTATCTGTACAAAGTTATGTGGGAGTCAGGACAAATTAAAACAAATTTATTTTGAATAGGAATGGGTGTTCGCTGAAGTCACCTGTTGGCAGTATGGGACATTTAAAAAGTGTTTAATGGAGGAAGCTGAGAACAGCTATTTATTCACAGAAGGTGCTGGAAAGTACCACCACCAGCAGAAATACCTGCAAAACAACGTCGTAACATTGATTGTCGTACACGTTCAAAAACTCTCAACATGCCATGAGTAGTTCCAGTGATGACAGCAATTCTTAGACGAGGCCTTCTTCTTATTCTTTTTTGATATGTCCCTACGGGATGAAATTGACGCATGTTAGATCAGATGATCTCGGCAGCCAGGCGATGGGTATAAACCAACCTATCCACCGGTTCCCAAACTTGGCTAACAGACGATTTTTGTACAATTTTGATTTACGTCACACCGATACAGATATGTTTTATGGCGACGCTCCGTGGTTTCCCATTTTCATACCAGGCAAATGCTGGGGATGTACCTTAATTAAATCCACAGCCGCTTCCTTCCCACTCCTAGGTCTTTCCTACCCCATCGTCGCAATAATGCCTATCTGTGTCGGTGCGACGTAAAACAAATAGCAGAAAAAATCTTACGGTGACGATGCGTTAGGGAAGGGGTAGAAGTGGGAAGGAAACGGCTGTGCCCTTAATTCAGGTTCAGCCCCAGTATTTGCCAGGTATGAAAGTGGGAAATCACAGAAAACCACCAAGGCTGCCGACAGCGGGGTCCGAACCCACTATCTCTCGAATACAGGCGTGACCAAACCACACAGCCACTTGCTCGGCAACAGATCACTGCAAAGTGGTATCTGTATGAATGCAGATAACAATGAGAGGAACATATAAATGCTCCTTCTTCACTTCACCCCCTAAGTCAATAATAACAGACTTCAACAGGACGGAATTAATGACTTTTTACACATCTCGCATTCACTGCTGACGTCAGTCGACACACAGTCATTTACAAGACTTGTTCATGCTAGTGTTCTCAGTCTACTTTTTTTACAGGTAATGTGGCAACACACTGTATATTCACGTGTGAATATATATGATTGATATACCGGGAGGTATAGCTGCACGTATTTACTCAGTTTTATGTAACCCGCAGATTGCATCCTAACCTAAAAATATTGACCTTGGCTACCCACAACAATGTTTGGTATTACTACCCTTTCTATAATTCGTTTATTCGTTTCAACCAAATCAGTATTAATTACAAAATACCGAACGGTCGTAAAGAATCGTGGAAATTCTGTATCACAGAAACGGCATATATGACGGCTAAATGACTACAAGTAGTATTGATATACAACGATAAACGACAGCTCGTGGTAGCGGAGCATGGTAACAGTTAGAAGTCGGAACCGGTCTTCGTTTGTTCGGAGGTTCGATTCCGATTTAGGACGAATATTTATATTTCGTTGTTAAAGTTCGTGTGAGTCACGTTGTTGAAGTCAAATTTAAATAATGATATTAATTCTTGTCCGCCACGAAATTTGAAATGTGGTACGAGGGCTGGAACGGGGTCCACTCAGCCTCTGGAATTCAACTTAGTACAGATGGGTTCAATTCCCACCTCAGCCATCCTGGAAGTGGTTTTCCGACGTGAATTCTTGAATTCATCAGGTGCGCAAAAAGGTAGGAAAGATCATAATGTGAAGACTAAGTTGGAATTCAAGACGACAAATTTGGGCAGATATTAATTTGTGGGAAGAGAAATTAGTGATTATTCCAATCAAGGGAAATGTTCGATACATTTGAACGTTCTTTGAAATAATTTAAGAAAATTCTAGGTATACAATTGATAGGGACTCCGACACTTGGGCTACAGTCGTAAATGTAGTTGAATAATGATTTATTCCTCGTATTGTAATGTAGTATAATGGATGAAGGAAGTATAGAACGAGTCATTTATTTCTCTTCACATGCCACTTGAACAATGAGTCTCGACGTTACTGATTTTCAAATAAAGGACCACTGTTTATTATTGAATACTTCGGAGGGCTTCAATCTGGTGTTGTTAAAAATTTTCGGCCAGCTTCATGACGATCCGGTACTTGCGTACTGCTCAAGAAGGAAATCTTCCGTAGTCGGTTAATATTTACATTCTTTCTTTCTTAATCTCTTTACCCTCCAGATTTGGCTTTTCCCTCGGACTCAGCCTCAAGGGCAGTGTCCTGGAGCTTCAGACTCTGGGTCTGGGGATAAAACTGGGAAGGATGACCAATGCCTCGCCCAGGTGGCCTCACCTACTATACAGAGCAGGGGCCTTGCGGGGGGTGGGAAGACTGCAAGAGATAGACAAGGAAGAGGGAAGGAAGTGGCCGTGGCCTTAAGTTAGGTACCACCCCGGCATTCGCCTGGAGAAGTGGGAAACCACGGAAAACCACTTCCAGGATGGCTGAGGTGGGAATCGAACCCGCCTCTACCCAGTTGACCTCCCAAGGCTGAGTGGACCCCGTTCCAGCCCTCGTACCACTTTTCAAATTTCGTGGCAGAGCCGGGAATCGAACCTGGGCCTCCGGGGGTGGCAGCTAATCACACTAACCACTAAACCACAGAGGCGGACGGTTAATATGTATAATTGCTTAAATATGGGAGACTAATGTCAGTAGATTATTGATATGCCATAAAACTCGTTTTCAGAGTTAAGTTTGATTAATCTTAGTTCTCCTAAAATCGAGGGCACTTGATGACACGTTAAGCTTATTCACGTACTCATAATCTAAACACTGTCCACAGTAATAATAATAATAATAATAATAATAATAATAATAATAATAATAATAATAATAATAATCATAATAACAGAGTTTTCGGAAACGCTAAGGGTTTACGTGCTTGTAAATATAAAGACAGGAGGCTAACGTGTTTGAGCACCTTAAAATACCACCGGACAGAGCTTGAATCGATTGACTTCAGACTGAACGCTTTTGAATGATCTATATAGAAGTGAACTGTAAGAAATTACATTCATTTGAAACATACACAGCGATCATGAGAGCGCACGCATTGCCCAGTTAATAATCAGAGTCATATCCTTTACGAGTTGTAGCTGTAGCACGAAACTCACACCTACAGCATTTTCGTGTGGTGTACACGAGTAGTTCTGGTTCACTGATCCGTTCGACTCGTGGTGAAGCCCCGATATAATAATAATATTAATAATAAGAATGATGTCCGCCTCTGTGGTGTAGTGATTGGCGTAATTAGCTGCCACCCACGGAGGCCCGGGTTCGATTCCCGCCTCTGCCACGAAATTTGCAAAGTGATACGAGGGATAAAACGTGGTCAACTCAGCCTCGGGAGGTAAACTGAGCAGAAGGGGTTCGATTCCCACTTCTCCTCCAAGCAAATGCCGGGATGCTACTTAACCCGCGAGTGGTCGCTATATGAGATTTACCGGGCGAGTTGGCCGTGCGGTTAGAAGCGCAAAATTGTGAGCTCGCATACGGGAGATAGTGGGTTCAAACCCCACTGTCGGCAGCCCTGAAAATGGTTTTCCGTGGTTTCCCATTTTCACACCACGCAAATGCTGGGGCTGTACCTTAATTAAGGCCACGGCCGCTTCCTGTCCTATCGTCGCCGTAAGATCTATCTGTGTCGGTGCGATGTAAAGCTACTAGCAAAAAAAGTATATGAGATTTTCTCTCACATTATTTGGTATTGTGAGTTTACTTCTCAGCGACGCAAGGGAGGTGACTGTGCAGAGTTTATAACTGTCGTGAGTTAAGGCGATTCACATTTGAAAGGTAAGCATCCCCTCCTCTCGTCGGAAGAAAGATTCGTAAGAGTTCGTGCGCCCTGTGTGAGAGGTTCTCTCATCTCGCCACAAGTGGCGTTGGTGTTATGCAGAAGTCGAGGGAAAGTTTATCCTGTTTTAGGCGTTAGTATTTGACTTAAGTCGTGCGCGTAACGTTCACCATTTGCAATTAATGATATACGAGTCTTCAAAATTTATGAGTCGAGAAAGAATGCTGGGAAAAACACTGTTACAAACTCCAGCTAACTCAAATGTTAGAGAGAAGACCTATTGTACTTTGTTCTTGCTTTTGTATTGCGACTGTCAGAAAGTTCTATATTAGACTAATAATAATGTTATTGGTTTTACGTACCACTAACTACTTTTTACGGTTTTCGCAGATGCCGAGGTGCCGAAATGTTGTCCCACAGGAGTTCTTTTACATGCCAGTAAATCTACGGCTGACGTATCTGAGCACCTTCTAATACCACCGGACTCAGCCAGGATCGAACCTGCCAACTTGGACTGAGAGAGCCAGCGCCTTAACCGTCTGAGCCATTCAGCCCGGCACTCTTGTGAATATTACGTACTTACATGTGACTGAACTGATGACTAATTTCCATTAAGGAGTAATTTGTTTCTGTAATATATGGATAAGCATTTTCCTTTATCTAAATTGTATAACGCAGACCTTAAGTCGCATTATTTGTCCGACTCTTTGGCTGAATGGTTAGCGTACTTCTCTTCGGTTCAGAGGGTCCCGAGTTCGATTTTTGGCCGTTTCGGATATTTGAATCGCTTCTGATTAATTATTCTGGCATGGGGACTGGGTGTATGTGTGCATTCCAACACTCCCCTCATCATATTCAGACGACATATCACACTACCAACAACCACACAAGCGCAATAGTGATTACATCCCTCCATACACGGTTTGCGTCGGGAATGGCATCCGGCCGTAAAACAGGGCCAAATCCACGTGTACGACGCAGTTCTCACCCGCGACCCCACAGGTGTGGGAAAAAGCGGTAGGAAAAGAAGAAGAAGAATATTTACGTCTCATTTCCGTAATTAGTTTCTTCTTACGCCCCGCAAAATTTTAGAACATATAATTACTTTAAATGAAGTTTAATGTGAGAGAAAGTCTCACGTGCGACCACTCGCGGGTTATGGGCACGAGCGCTTCCTTCCCTCCTCCTTGTCTACCCCTTCTAATCTGCCCCTCCCTCTACAAGGACCCTGATCAGCATAGGAGGTGTGGCTGCCTGGGAGAGCTACTGGTCCTCCTCCGCAATTGTATCCCCTGACACAAAGTATCACGCTCCAGGTGACTGCCCTTGAGCCGGTAGAGGTGGGATCCCTCGCTGAGTCCGAGGGAAAAACCAACCCTGAAGTGTAAACAGATTAAGGCTACTATGAATTTGAAGATACACACCCCCATCTTAAGATCGATATGCTCTATAAAGTACCGGTCAAAAGTTTAGGATCATATTATAAAATCATTAAGTTCCATCTAGAACCTACAATTGTGCTACTAGACCTCTGTATTTTTTCCCTGAGTTCTCGCATCCAATGTGATGTACGATTTCAGTGATTTACGCCAAGTTTTGTTTAAGTTATACAATTTTAACTATTGGAAAGTCACATCAGAATGGCAACATTTTTGAAAATATTATGTACTGTATCTTCTAATTGGTTTCAAGTACCACCACCGAGAATCTTTAATATACTTAGCAAGAGTTAGAGGTCATTTTAGTATAAATATAAAATTCCGAAAAAAATGCGGCACCCATTTTTGTGCGTTAATTTTTTGTTTCAGACCAGCGCTGAAATGGTCAATTTTTCCTTGTTCTTGTCATAGGTCTCAGTGTGAGCTATCGGCATCAGAAATGTGTTTTTGGATGCCATCCGCAGAGTGCAAATGAAACTAACAAGGCAGATAACTTTGACGCCGATAGCTGTTCCTGAGACCTTTGCCCATACATGAAAAAGGCAAAGAAAAATGAGCGATTTTGGCCCTGGTTCAACAAAAAATAAAACACGGAAAAAACCGGTGCCGCATATTTTCAGAATTTTTATATTTATACTAAAATGGCCTACAGCTATTCCTAAGTCTACAAAAAATATCTTGTTGGCGATACTTGCAACAAATTACAGTATAGAGTACATTATATTACCAACATTTTTTATCTTTTGGTGTGAGCTTCCAAGTGTTACGTTATTTGGACTAACTCAATGAAATCAGGCAACTTATATCCTATTAGATGTAAGAGCTCAGGAAGAATATTACAGAGATCTAGTGGCACATTTAAAGATGACATTTCGTGATTTCTTTATGCGGTCCTAAACTTTTGACCGGTTGTATGCTAGCAGTATGTCGGCAACTTAAAACGAGACAGACTAGCTCATGGACAAAGACTATATGCTATCTTCTCACCTTTCGACAAACATACTGTTTATAGCGCAGTTTTATAACACATAGACCATTAATACGAAGTAGTGAATAGGTCGGGCGAAGAGATTTATTGTGGCATAATGCAAAGTGAACAATGTAAAAATATCAATCGGAGAAATGAAAAGGTTACTACGTTGTAAACCGGACTGAGTGGCTCAAACGATTAAGGCGCTGGCTTTCTGAGCCCAAATTGGAAGTCTCGATCCCGGCTGAGTCCGGCGGTATTCGAAGGAGCCCAAATACGTCAGCCTCATGTCGGTAAATTTACCGGCACGTAAAAGAAATCCCGCGGGACAAACTTCCGGTACATCGGCGTCTCCGAATACCGTAAAAATAGTTAGTGGGGAAATAAAAAAATAACATTATTATTATTATTATTACGTTGCAAGGTGAATGGCCATGCACTCCAAATATGTTTTCAAAGGGCCAAAACGCTGTATGGCAAACGTGGGTGATGTGGCGAGGTGCCGGTTACTCGTCAGGGCTGACACCGAATAGACGAATTGTTCACTGCTTCCGAGTAGAAATAAAGACAGCAAGAATCGTTATAACAAATCGTAATTCAATATTTGTTTTTGTTTTTTAACTATTCGCTTTACCTTCACCGATACAGATAGGTTTTAAGGCGACGATGTGGTAGGGAAGGGCTAGGAGTGGGAAGGAAGTGGCCGTGGCTTTAATTAAGGTACGGCCCCAGCATTTGCGTGGTGTAAAAATGGGGAACCACGGAAAACCATCTTCAGAGCTGCCGACAGTGGAGTTCGGACCCCACTATCTCCCAGATACAAGCTCACAGCTGCGCGCCACTAACAGCACTGCCAACTCGCTCCGTAATTCTATATTTGAAACTCGATCGAAGTCTTGAAACGATCACAGATGCGAATAATACTCTCCTCAGAAAGGTAGTGTACATATTGACTACGAACAGATACCAAATAGGCTGTGAGTTTCCGTTCGTCAGCTGAGACTCTCCATAGTTCTGTCGGAAAAGGCAAAATCCATGATAAATAAGGAGCCAGTATGCGACGGAGGAAATATCGGTTTGAATCCTGTAGCAGTATTCACTTATTACGTTGTATGTCCAAGGTCTCATTCCAACTCGTTTCCAAATAATTATTTGTTAATTTGCCATTAAAAGTTTCGTTTTATTGTATGCTGTTTAGCATAATTTTCATGTACAGTTGAACGATCAATTATCTGTTTAACTTCCGGAGTTGTTTTTCCCCCCGTGCTCAGCGAGAGATCCCAACTATACCAGTTCGAGGAAAGCTGAGCTGGGAATCGAACTCTTCAAGGGCAGTGTCCTGGAGCGTGATAATTTGGGTCAAGGAGACAACTGGAGAGAAAGACCCTTACCTCGCCCAGGCGATGGGCGACCTCGCCTGCTATGGTGAACAGGGTCCTTGAGGAGGGAATGGGAAGATTGGAAGGGTTAGAAAAGGAAGAGGGAAGGAAGTGGCCGTGGCCTTAGGTTAAGTACCATCCCGGCATGGCTGCGGGGGGAATCGAGAATTGAATCCCCATCTACACAGTTGAATTGTCGAGGCTGAGTGGATACCGTTCCAGTCCTAGTACCACTTTTTAAATTACGTGTCAGAGCCGGGAATCGAACCCGGCCTTCCTGCGGTGCCACTTAATCACACTAACCACTACACCTCAGAGGAGAGCAGGGAAAATCTTGAAGTCATGGAAAAGTTGGAAGTACAGTACATAGAAAAAGAAGAAGGAGGAAAAGGGTAGAAAAATGGGTAGGGGGGAGGGAATTAAGAGGGAAACGAAATGACAGGAAAAGGGGACGATCAGAACCGATTACAATTATCAATTAACATTTCTTTATTATAGTGGCCATAAGTACATTATATCTCCCCGGGAGAAGAAAAGGGCAAGACACTCGCAAGAGTGAAAGAAACATTTGAATTTAAGATCCATGGGTGAGTCTGACACGAAAGAAGGAGGGTGGAGGGAGCGGGACTGGGTGAGCAAAATAATACACAAAATACTAATATACAGTATATACATGAATTATCATATTTGGACAATAACAACAAAAAGAAACGTATATAAGAGTATATGTATTAAAGAGTCCATCCCCATCAGACGATATCCACCCGCAGCACGATAGACGACAGAGATATGTGGCCACTGCGTGAACACTCGGGTATAAACCTTTTGTCGTGCCAGGGACTCTATGGCCTGTAAACAAGAAACGGCCCGACATCCGCCGACTGAAGGAAGTCTCATCACCGAGCAAGTGGCTGTGTGGTTTGGGCCACGTGGCTGTTAGCTCGCATTCGGGAGATACTGGGTTCGAACCCCACTGTCGGCAGTCCTGACGATGGTTTTCCGTGATCTCCTATTGTTCGCTCAAAGCAAATGCTCGGGCTGGGACTGTACCTTAATTAAGGCCATGGCCACTTCCTTCCCACTCCTAGCCCTTCCCTATCCCATCTTCGCCATATGGCCTATCTGTATCGGTACGACGTAAAGTAGGTTGTAAACAAAGATAATCCATCTTCAGGGCCTCCGACAGTGGGGTTCGAACCTGCTCAAAACGAAAAGATGTCTTATCAGAGAAGATCCCACAATCTTAATTACGATTTAACTCCATCTCGGCAAAGGCTCACCCGTCGAACACCTGTTCATCAGGGAAAGTCCCCTTTGGTGGCTGCTTTTCAGCACTGGAGTCCGGCTTCTCGCAATCGATTATCGAACGTGTATGCACAACCAGCAAAATTGATCGCCCACAAGAGCTCAGCCGAGTTTATGAACGGGTTCTCTTGTGATGTTTCAGCTAATCTGGTTTCTTCTTAGCGGCTGCCTGGCCGATGTGGTAAAGGCTTGCTCGGTTCACCCGGAAGGACATGGGTTCGTTTCCCCGTCAGGAAGTCGAAAAATTACGAAAAAAGAAGATTTCCACTTCCGGAAGTGCAGATGGTCCTGAGGTTCACTCAGCCTACATCAAAAATGACTACCAGGTTAATTCCTGGGTGCAAAGGTGGCCGGGTGTAGAGCTAACCACTCTACCCCATGAAGCGCAGAGGTTACGGATAATGGAAGTCCTTACCTTCCACCACTCCAAGGGCTTTCAGGGCCTGTACGGAGATGACTTTGCTTGTTTCTGATTTCTTCTTCCCTAGAAGAAAACCGCTTTAAACCAGTGTACAGTATTCGTCCAATGTCCGTCGTCTTCAGCCACTGCTGTATCCATCTCTGAGTAGCCCTAGGGGAAACGCCACACCGAATCGCTTCTCACGAATGCGAAAATTGCCGTGTTGGACGAGAGCCAGCCCTTACTGTCTTCACGCATGTGAATAATGTGCCATGCCAGAATGGAGTGAAGCATTTAGCATCAAAGTTAGCTCGGCAGAAATTGGTGTTCTCGTTGGCTGACGCCAACACGGTGTATTCATTCGGAAACGAAAGAAACCTTTCACGCCGGAATTCGAACATTAGTTTATATTGTAAGGCACACATTTTGTAGCCTACAGCTGACACACTGCGCTACATGGGAGAGTGATATGTTCTCATAATTTCATAGTGCTCTATGCAAGTACAGTACAAGTCTCGATGAGAAGAGGGACGCGCCTCTTGTTCACTCTCACAAACTCGCTGTACGTGGACATATCTTCGCAGCAGCACCTCCAGTGTTTTTGATCGGCCGGGTGGCTTCTTCACATCTATAATAACAGCTCCCGCCGACCTGAATCAGCATATCGGCCAACTCCTAGTTGGATATCAGACTCCCTATTACGCTCAACAATGACGACGATCAACAACACCACCACAATGACATCTGCCCTCACATTTTTCTCCCTCCCTACGTCGACTATTACGTCTTCCCATCCTACACCACTTATGTCCTCATCTTTCTCCGTGCCACAAACTTTTCCTCATATCAGTGTACCACATCCTCGCTTTCTGCGCCACCGTTCACTGCCTGTCTCTTCGTCTGCACAACCACCATCTACGACACCGTCAACTCCAGCCGCACCAGCAGTGGCCGCCCGTCAACCAACTTCACCGCCATCAACATCGGATACCAACATAGTCTTCAGTTGCGTCGTTCGCGGCGTCGACCCACTCATCTCCGTAACAGAAGTCCAAAGCCAGCTATGTCTTTACGCCATACCAGACCGGAGGGCGTTTCTGAATTTCAACTCCACCGGCCCAACATATTTAG
The DNA here is from genome assembly GCF_040414725.1 of Anabrus simplex. Lineage (NCBI taxonomy): Eukaryota > Metazoa > Arthropoda > Insecta > Orthoptera > Tettigoniidae > Anabrus > Anabrus simplex. Next base: position 1,017,745,412 of record NC_090266.1, read on the forward strand.
TGCGCCTACAGCTACCCACTGCAACAGCCGTCGACTATCTCATCGCCACAGGTGTGCCCATCTACGGTCGTCTTTATAACGTCGAACCCTCTCGTTCCCCTCCAAAATCACACATCCACTCACCACACCACGTCGCCGCACTCGGCCTGATCATCCTCCTTTTCAATCACCCCACAACGTCCGTCCACCTTCTGCCCTAATTTATATCTCCTTCCCACCGCCGCCAACACTCGAACAACTCCGACACCTCGCAACAATACTGTATCTCATCGATCCATACTTCACCACCTCACCCTTCCACGCAACTTCCATTTAAGCACTCCTGTGTAAACGTCCATTTCTTCCCATCTTCATAACCAAGTAACCCGATCTTCTCTTCTCAATAAATATTCACATTACTTTACCCATCCTCTTCATGCATCCACACTGCACTGCTTTCATCACACATCTCCCGGCCCGAGCGAGAGCGTCACTCTCTACGGGACCCGCTCCGCCCTTTGGGAGTCGAATGAAAACAAAGAAAAACAGGGAACGTCGGTAGATGCAGAGTGGGTTGTTGTCCCATATGCTCTATACTCTGACCGGCCAACCGAGCAGAGGAAAGTTGCCAACGGCTCTACCGTGGCTCTACGCCCCTGCATTCAGGAGACGGGCCTGGGGCACAGTGCCGGACTTCACGCCTGGTCCCACCCGTTGGCTGTCCTGAGAATGGTTTTCCGTGGTTTTCCATTCCCCTGCACTAAGGCGAATGCCGGGATTTTCGTAGTATAGGCCACGGCCGCCTACCCCCTCACCTTCTTCGCACATCTCCTTCACCGTAACGAATCTCCCAGCCTGAGACGGCGTCACCGTCTAAGAGACCTGCCTCCCACTTCAGGGGAGGAATGAAAACGTTTAGTAGTAGTAGTAGTATAAGAGGGAACAATACGCATCTCACGAGAGATCCTCAAAGCCTACTGCGGGGGACATCCGCGCAGGCTTTTCATCTCCAAATCTGACTATAATTACGTCCATGCATCTCTTCGTCGTTTCTTAGGGCCGGGTGGCCATCATCTATAGTTGCTACCCAGCCGACCCCCCCAAAACATAGGTTGACGCCTCGTTGGCTGTCACCATGTACACCTGTGCCATCCTAGACATTGCTCCAGCCATCTCCGAAGATGATATCTACACCGCCATCCGTTCCGCTGGCTTCCGCATACATGACGCCTACCGGCTATTGAACGGCACCAGTTCATTGCCATCTCCACTGACTCTTCTTCTCATACCAACGTTGGACGACCAGCAGCGCCTCATCGACGCCGGCGTGTCCGTTCATAACCAATTCTATCCCGTGGAATCTACTCCTCCATCCATACTTCCCCAACTCTGCGCCGACCCCACCACCCTCCCCGTCGTCCACATGCCGCCGACCATAACCTCGCAACAGCCCACCTCAACTTCTTCCTCCCTTTCCCCAACAACAACTATCACCATCACGACTTCTACAACGACGCCTTTGTCCTCCTCTCATATACCGGCTACATTTGTCACGACTTGCCACCCATCGCCCATTATGACCTCCTGCCTTTCACCTTCTACATTTTCTACAACGGTAAACCCCCTCCTTCCTTCTAACAACCCCTTGGCATCCACCGAATCAACGCCGCCATCGCCTCAATCATCGCTTCAAGACAACGTCGCAGCAGCACCACCGTCATCAAAGCCCAAGCAGCAATGAACATATCATCATGGTCTCCCCAGCTGTGTGATCCGTGGACTCGACCCTTCCATCTCCAGCCAGGAGATCCTACAAGAAATTCACGCCACCGGAATCCCCGCCTGTCGTGCGTTTCATATTCAGACACGTTCAAGACCAACATGTATGGTACGTCTCCTCATCCCGACTATCGCCGACGTCCAGCGCTTCATTGCCAGCGGAGCCCCCATCTATGGTCATCGATATAGAGTGGAGCCTGCTCGTTCACCGCCAGCACGCTCTCAAATCTACACCACCCCTCGTCGCCCCCGGTCGACCTCTTCTCCCGTTCCACCTCCTCAACCCGTTAGTCCACCCCCTCATCCAACTAATTTCTTCTTTTCGCCACCACCGTCCCCCGCTGACCTTTTCCGGCTCTTACTCACATCTCTTGTAACCTTCTCATCGGTGTTTCATCTCCTTGCTCTTCAACTCCCTCATCACCCCCTTGCAAAAACTTATCTTCCTTCATTTACGTCATGTCTCTCTTAAGTCATATATAAACTTCCCACACGAACCTCACATTTCCTCACTTCAAATTCCCATCTACCTACATCCCTGGCTCCTTCCCAACAAGCTGAAACTCCTGGCCAGGGTGAAGGCGTAACCTTCAAGGTTGCCCGCCCCTCCCCTTCACGGAAGGGAATGAAAACTACAAAAAAAGAAAAAAAGAAGAGGGAAGGTCGGTAGATGCAGAGTTGGTTTCGGCCCTCGGTTTTCGTCCCTTAAGAGGCCATGGCTGCTCCGTGGTCCACCAGCTCTGTACTCTGACCGGCCAACCGAGCAGAGGAGGGATGGCCACGGCTCTACCGTGGTTCTACGCCTCTGCATTCGGGAGGCGGAACAGGGCTGGTCCTCACGGCTGGTCCCAACAGTCGGCTGTCCTGAGAATGGTTTTCCGTGGTTTTCCATTCTCCTGGACTAAGGCGAGTGCCGGGACAGTTCGTAGTATAGGCCACGGACGCCCACCCCCTCACTTTCTCCGCACATCTCCTTCACCGTAACAAATCTCTCGGCCTGAGAGGCGGCGTAACCGTCTAAGAGGCCCGCCTCCCCCTTCAGGGGAGGAATGAAAACGTTTAGTAATATTAGGAGAGAGAAGGGAGAGCCGGCCCAGTGGTGTAGGGGTAGCGTGCCTCCTCTTACCCGGAGGCCCCGGGTTCGATTCCCGGCCAGGTCATGGATTTTTACCTGGACTTGAGGGCTGGTTCGAGGTCCACTGAGCCTACGTGATTGGAATTGAGGAGGCATCTGACTGTGAGATGGCGGCCCCGGTCTAGAAAGCCAAGAATAACGGCCGAGAGGTTTCGTCGTGCTGACCACACGACACCTCGTAATCTGAAGGCCTTCGAGCTGAGCAGCAGTCTCTTGGTAGGACAAGGCCCTTCAAGAGCTGTAGTGCCATGGGGTTTGGTTTGGTTTAGGAGAGAGAAGAGAGAGGGTAGAGTGAGAGCAACTCTCACAATGAGTGAAATCTACGGGCCGTGTTGCAAAGCGCGTCCAGCGGACTGTAGAAAGGCGAAAATAGCGGAAGTGGACCTTCTTATATTTCTTGTCTGAAGATATGTGACAATGTTTTGTTAATCGACACTGCATTTCCATTTGTAATGCGGTATTCGCACTTGTGATCGTTTTAAGAGTTCATTTGAGCTTCAGATATTGAATTTAATGTTTGCTAACGATTCCTGCTGTCTTTCTTTGTGCTAGGAAGCTGTGAACACATACATAAATATTTGCGTGTGTTAGTATTCAAACTGTCCATTCACTGTCAGCCTTGAAGGTGACCAGCACCTTGCCACTTTAACCACGCTTGCCGTACATCACGCGTCTCTTAGAACACCTCCTACTTGGAGAGCATGGCCATCCACTTCGCAATGTAATGTCTTTTCCACATCTGTGATTCATATTTCACAGAGTCCATTTTGCATTCTTCCACTACAGATCACTTCCCAAAATGAATGAACTATTTCGTATTAGCGAGTTATATATGCCTGTACATACCACGAAGGCACCTAAGACGGCATGGTTGTCCAATTGTCCTTTCATCTTGGCGCATAGATGGCTTACAAGTGTATACAAGTATACCCAGTATATACATACGTACACAAATGCTTACATACAGGCACACATATAAATATTGTTCTACTCATGCATATAAGGGTGCAACAATCATTTACAATCATACTTTCCGGACACGTGATTCTTCTCTTCTTAATCAGTTTACCCTCCAGGGTTGGCTTTTCCCTCGGACTCAGTGAGGGATCCCACCTCTACCGCCTCAAGGGCAGTGTCCTAAATCGTGAGACATTGGGAAGGGTGATACAACTGAGGAAAATGACGAGTACCTCGCCCAGGCGGCCTCATCTGCTATGCTAAACAGGGGAAGATTGGAAGGGATAGAAAAGGAAGAAGGAAGGAAGCGGCCGTGGCCTTAAGTTAAGTACCATCCTGGCATTTGCCTGGAGAAGAAGTAGGAAACCACGGGAAACTACTTCCAGGAAAGCTGAGGTGGGAATCGAACCCACCTCTACTCATGTGAGCTCCCGAGGCTGAGTGGACCCCGTTTCAGCCCTCGTAATACTTTTCAGATTTCCTGGCAGAGCCGTGAATCGAACCCGGGTCTTCGAGGGTCGCAGCTAATCACACTAACCAGTACACCACAGAGGCGGACTCCGGACACGTTACTTCGTATTAAAGAAATTTATCCACTGTTTTATGTACTTCATTACACCTGGACGGAAAGATTATTTCCCAACAAACAATATTCATTGATGAAGGACGTTCCCTAGACGAATATTAGTACGACTAATTTGTGTATTTTAACCATATTCACTACATTAATGAGTTGAAATACTAGACATTCACCTAAAAGGATCTTGGCACATAAATTTCTCTTAGGACCTCGGCTTTTCCAGACAACTACTGTCTAGGCAGATGTCCAGCAGGTAAGATGATGCTGGATTTAGAATGTTAAACTAGTAGTAGGCCTATTTGTTGTAATATTTTCTTTCCGTGCTTGTTGTACTTTGTTGTTGTAGTTTTTGTTGTTGTTGTTGGTTAAATATGTTTTTACTTTACTTTAGTATCACACTACTGTAAGTGACCATTGCCACCGGGATATTTCCCAACTGCGATGTATTTGTTAATAATCAAATAATAATAATAATAATAATAATAATAATAATAATAATAATAATAATAATAATAATAATAATAATAATAATAATAATAATCATTATCATCATCATCATCATCATCATCATCATTGGACCGGGGGTACACCTTCTCCGGCCAGTTAAACTGCGCGCCTTCTATAAGGCCATCTATGTGATCTATCTTGAACTGACGTTATGCCAGATACTTGGGTTTCTTTAACCGTTAGATCTCTGCCATCGATTTTGTTGCTCCCCACTAGCGGATCAAACTATAATAAATTTATTCAGAAATTTGTATTGTTAATGTGTTAAATTTGTCAACACTTCTTCTGGTTCCTTCTTCAATAGCTATCAACCAGTCAGAAGTTTGTAAATAATTTCGCTAGCCAATTAAAATTACGGGTGTGTACAGGAATCCAGGCTATCTGTAAAGAGTTCTGGAAACTTCCCCTCGAAATACTCTAAACTCTGGGCGCTTTAAGGCCGTATTGTCTTCTTCTTGCTCCAGTTTATTGACTGCGGCGTGCACTAAGGGGGCAGGGGCCGCGGGCTACGATCGGAAGGCCCTGAAAGCAAGGTAATGGCAGAATTTTTATAAGCATGTGATAGCTCCTGCAGATAACTTGAGGGAAAGGTTCCAACCTCCTTTATTTAATGTACATTTGTAAATTTGGTGGTTTAAATGTAGAACGTTTGGCCGGTCTGAGGACTCTGTTCTATTCCCTACTGGGAAACATGTAATATAAGGGAACAAGGAGTGATTACCCCCTGTTGATTACCATTCAACTTGTATGGGGTGACTAAAGTTTCTAAAACCTCTACAATTCTTAACACTCTTTTGGTATTTAATGTTTCTCATTTAGTCACTCCTCTGTAGAATAGGCTTAGCCTCTGTATCATTGGGCCATAAGCTCACTTAGGGTTTTAAGTTTTCCTAGAAGGAGTCCAAGTGTTTCGCTCCCTTTGGATTGTATCTGTAGCCTATTACAACCAAACAATTTCTTATATTAAGGCCAGGTGGTATGGGCTCTCATGCTCCTGTTTATTTAGCAATTTCTTCTGGTGTGAAGTTCCCTTGAGGAACAGAAAGTTATAAACTGTTGAGCGATGGATAAGTCCACCTCAGGTCTACATTGTGTAAATTCTTTAATTAAGGACAACCGATAGGTTGTAAGTGTGCAATTAGAAACTGGTGCCTCTGCGAGATTGGACTGTGATATAGTTGGAGCGCAGACTCCTACCAGGGGTATTTTCTTGGAGATTTCTATCTCTTATAAAGTTTAGTACCTGCCAAGAGCAATTCAGCTCTTTTCTGTACAAGTTATCATTTTTAATTCTCTCAAAATTTGTACCTGATTTTCGGACTTTAAGTCTTTGTTATTGTTGGAGCTTACGAGCTCATTAATATTGTTATTTTCATTCAGAGTTTCTATTTATCAATTTTAAAGTAGGAAACCGGGAAAGGAATACAATTTCAAAATGTGTTGGTGTTAACTTATACTCTAGTTAATTCCTTGTCTACCCTTCCAACCCTCACGCTTCTTACACCTCTGTAAGCCACGGAATCTCCGAAACAATAATAATAATTGAAGTGCCACAGGATCAGCGTTGAGATTATCAGCCGTACTGCTGGGCTTTCGTGACCAGGCAGAGCCATACTGTATATATCATACAGTATAATGTAAGGGTACCATGATATGCATATGTGACAAATGTTCCCTTTCTTGGAAATACAGGGGAAAATCACTAAAGACACAAAGGAAAGTTCAGTTGTATTTTGTTTTACATTTCTTGAGATAAACATAAGAAAGGAGACACTACATCAAAACCTAGAGGGCAGGGATAGGCAAAAGTGAAATAGGTGCGTTTCTTGCCGTAAATACGAAATGGAAATATAGAATCGTACAGGATAAATCAAAATATCTTTAAAAACTGTTTACGTAGACCAGGCAGTCATTGTAGAAGAACTGACACAATAATTGCCCTTGTCTTCATCTGTTCTGCACAGCACTACAGCCTCAGTTACTTCACTCACCACCCTTTGTAACTGCTCTACGTCAAGTTCCCTTCTTCCAATAACAGAGATATTAAATGAGTTTGTATTCTTGTCCTGTTATTCTCTGCTCGCTGTGCACTTTTAAAATGCTGAATTGTACTCACGATTTGCCTTCTAGAAAGCTGTAAGGCAACAAGAATTATAACTGCTGATGCAAGCGGCATATATAGGCTACCACAACAAATAAGGTAATTTTACGAATACAAGATCTTTTTTTACTTTTTTCAGTTAGTCTTTGCTTCTTTCAGTTCCGTCCAGTTTCTCCTCTAACTAAGTTTGGGATTCCGAGGAAGAGAATAAAAAGCTCAGTCTTCGTCACGCGGCAGTGGAAAAGATGAACTGAAGAGAAAGAGGAAGGAGGGGGGGAGGGGGGAGCTACTAGAGGGAGACGAATATTTGTATGGGTTTATATGGTGAATAATTTTGAATTGAAAGTATATAATAAAAACAGGCTTGAAGTAGTGTGAACGATTAGAATGGCAATGTAAGGCAAATGCAAATTAAGTTCTTAAAATGATAAAAGATTTACCATGCAATTTATTAATATTCGGGGATATTTTATTGAAAAAACATGTTATCAATGTTTATCATAAATTACTTAATGTCTGGTCAAGTGTCACGATTACACCTAGCTACCTTCTATAATTAATACAATTCCGTGATTTTTCTCAGATTTTCAGTAAGATTAAGAGGACTTCTGTCGGATACGTGATCTCTCGATTAGTAAATTGTAAATATACAAAATCGAAGAACTGTCTGAAGGATTTTGTGAAAATATAAAATGCACTACTTTGCAAATTTTCTGCAATTACTCACAATAACATTCTAGGAGCGTTCTGGAATGTTAAGTGTTGCAACATGAGTTAGAAGTAGGGAAGAATGTAGCGTATCTTCAAAACTTATATTAAGATCGTTCCACTGCATTTGTCGGATGGTAGATATGCTACATATCAGGATGCAGGAGGAGCTATTGACGACACGAGTAACAAGACAGGCATAGGAATAACATGGCCTAGTGTTAGATACGAAGTGACAGAAACAAATATTTGATACGTTTGATGAAGGTCATGATAATCCGGTATTCAAGAGTATCTATGTCATCACGGGCTTAAATCTTCCAAACACTTTCTTCAAGAAAAATATACTGTACATTGTTACACTAGTGAAAGTAGATATATTACTGTGGTAATCTTAACTACCCTCAGTTTTGAGAACTGCGGTAAACATTCAACACCACACAAACTATTATAAAAAATTCGTAAGTTCAGTGCTATAAGTTTTAAGTGAATAAGTTAAACTTCGAAGAAAGAACACCTACCAAAGAGTTGCAGTTTAAATTGAAGCAGTGAAAGTCAAGAATCTGAATTAGTTATCATGTATTTAATAACTTGTACACAGGGCTGTGTAGCTCGAACGGCAGAGCGCTGGCCTTCAGAAAACAAATTGGCAGGTTTGATCCTGGCTCTTTCTGGTGGTATTTAAGGGTGCTCAAATACGTCAGCCTCTTGTCGGTGGATTTACTGGAACGTCAATGAACTCATCGGGGACAAAGTTCCGTCACCTTGGGTTCTCCGAAAACATTAAAATTAGTAAGTGGTACTAAAACAGCAATAGAATTATGTTCTTGTTGGAGATTCAGATGGTCAACGCCTGTTGTGAGTAATGCTAGCGGAGAGAAAAAACGCCAAATTCACCGGAATATATTGCCTATGACGCATAAAAATTTTACTGGACATTTTTCTATCAGGACCTACATTTCTCATATACACTGACTGACAGACAGAGCAAATGCAACACCAAGAAGGAGTGGTTCGAAAGGGATGAAAGTTGGGGAAAAAACAGAGACGGCACGGACGAATAATTGATGTTTATTTCAAACCGATATGCAGGTTACACAATGCGCACGGCATCGACTCAGTAGGATGTAGGACCACCGCGAGCGGCGATGCACGCAGAAACACGTCGAGGTACAGAGGCAATAAGAGTGCGGATGGTGTCCTGAGGGATGGTTCTCCATTCTCTGTCAACCATTTGCCACAGTTGGTCGTCCGTACGAGGCTGGGGCAGAGTTTGCAAACGGCGTCCAATGAGATCCCACAGGTGTTCGATTGGTGAGAGATCCGGGGAGTACGCTGGCCACGGAAGCATCTGTACACCTCGTAGAGCCTGTTGGGAGATGCGAGCAGTGTGTGGGCGGGCATTATCCTGCTGAAACAGAGCATTGGGCAGCCCCTGAAGGTACTGGAGTGCCACCGGCCGCAGCACATGCTGCACGTAGCGGTGGGCATTTAACGTGCCTTGAATACGCACTAGAGGTGACGTGGAATCATACGCAATAGCGCCCCAAATCAGGATGCCGCGTTGTCTAGCGGTAGGGCGCTCCACAGTTACTGCCGGATTTGACCTTTCTCCACGCCGACGCCAAACTCGTCTGCGGTGACTATCACTGACAGAACAGAAGCGTGACTCATCGGAGAACACGACGTTCTGCCATTCCCTCATCCAAGTTGCTCTAGCCCGGCACCAAGCCAGGCGTGCACGTCTATTCTGTGGAGTCAATGGTAGTCTTCTGAGCGGACGCCGGGAAATTGTTCTGGTCGATATTGGAACAGCCAGGGTGTCTTGCACATGCTGAAGAATGGCGGTTGACGTGGCGTGCGGGGCTGCCACCGCTTGGCGGCGGATGCGCCGATCCTCGCGTGCTGACGTCACTCGGGCTGCGCCTGGACCCCTCGCACGTGCCACATGTCCCTGCGCCAACCATCTTCGCCACAGGCGCTGCACCGTGGACACATCCCTATGGGTATCGGCTGCGATTTGACGAAGCGACCAACCTGCCCTTCTCAGCCCGATCACCATACCCCTCGTAAAGTCGTCTGTCTGCTGGAAATGCCTCCGTTGACGGCGGCCTGGCATTCTTAGCTATACACGTGTCCTGTGGCACACGACAACACGTTCTACAATGACTGTTGGCTGAGAAATCACGGTACGAAGTGGGCCATTCGCCAACGCCGTGTCCATTTATCGTTCGCTACGTGCGCAGCACAGCGGCGCATTTCACATCATGAGCATACCTCAGTGACGTCAGTCTACCCTGCAATTGGCATAAAGTTCTGACCACTCCTTCTTGGTGTTGCATTTGCTCTGTCAGTCAGTGTATATTCGCTAGCCATGAATACGAGGTATATGAACAGGTAAACTTATACTGTGGAAGTAAGTTGTGAGACCATTTAAATCAAAAAGCAGAGTTTTCTGATTTGAGTTTCCCACCACATAGCACATCGAGGAACTAATTCCCACCAATGATGTATAAATGCGTATGCGTTGTTGGGAATAGCCTTAAAATCTCGCCGAACCGTTAGAAAGATGTCAGTCTTGCGGCCTTCCAGAGTCACGTCCACTTCACTCTGAACCACGAATGTAGAATATAGAGCTTGACTTAGAAAATGTTTAGCAGTGCGAGATAGAGACTTACGAGGGAACGGTACGAAATCGGACAGGAAAATTCGGTTTTATTTTTACACATTAGTTAAGGTCTATTGAAGGTAAAGCATGTAGTGGGTGTCTAATTTTGGGATAGTCATTTTAAGGGGAAATTTGGGAGCTCCATATTCGCGGTGCGCAGACTGAATAGTAGGCTTACAGAACATGCCGGTATACGTCAGCGCTCACAGCGAACGGCCGTCTTACCTCTCCTTTCCTCTCCGCACGTTCCGTTCTCCAGTGGCCCCGCCTACAGTTGCGTATACGGGGCAGCGATTTAATATGTCTGACGTAATTTTCAATATTTTCTTCACAAGAAATATTTCATTGTGGAATGTATAAGCCATAAAAAGTGGTTTTAACAAAACAAATCTTCTTAACTCACAAATAACATAGAACTAAATGTCATCTGCATAGTGCATTTATACTAACACAGTTGGGCATTAGTTTATTGTTCACGGTATGATAGTGAAAAATCTGGCACAAAAAATCAATATAAAAACAGAAGAGAACAATATGCGCACCTTATAACACCTTATAAACGAGAAATTGGTAAAATAATTTCCAGCACGCACATTGTCAGTCAAATCATTAAAATTAATTTGCGAAACTTTATCAAATTTTGGAATATTGTCAGTGATAGATTAACCACCCACTTTACGAGCATGTTTCTGCGTTGGTGCCAAACAGTCAGCTTGTAATTGTTGCTACCTGCGTCTCATGAGAAGTCGCGGCAGCTTGTAGGTACGGCACGAGTAACAGATACTCGTGATAAACAGTGCGAGCTCTCTGAAAGAGATGCGTGCTCATTATTAAACTGTTCATTACGCAGTACTGACAGTAAATGTGTAACTAAAGCTCAATTTCACTACCAGCTTGAAACTTCACAGCAGCATCTTAGTTCACAAGGATGATCGCGGACGGAACAGATGTTTTTCGTCAGGCCTTGAGACTTGAGATGACGCATGCGCAGCAGCACCTCTCACCCTGCATGCACGCGACTTCTCGTCACACGACCATAGTATGTGGTAGCGTGTGACTTAGTTATAAGGAATAGTTGGTTATTGGGTTTTCATTTTTTCCGGCCCTGTAAATTCCCTATTCGAAAAATATTTTCCGTTCCACCGACTAAATATTTTAGTTGCCCGAAGAGCCCAAGACCACACGGCTGGCAAATATCCATAGTTCCTTTCAGAATGAATTCAACTTGCATATGTTTGTTAGCCAGAGATTCAAGTTGTGCGTTTTTTTAGCCCTGGCGACTGAATGAATCCATTGGGAGAAAGTTTCTTCCGTTCTCCTTTAATAGCGAATGGAACCCGTTTTATAACCAGTCACGTACTTGCACATTCCCCGTCTTCCTGGAAGGTGAAAAGTCAATGGTGACATAGCCTATATGAATACTTTCATGATCGCGTCGATATATGTTTTTTGTACCCTAGGTCCAAATTTTCCTTTAATTTACTTGGAAACGATACTCCGGCGTTCGAAATGTGATAATGCACAGTGCAGCAGGGCGTAAAAAAGTTTGGCAAACAAGCCTAAAATGGACATAGGGGCAAAAGGTCTCTAAAGGTCGACGCCCCGAAAAAATAGCATTAAAAACATGAACATCGTTCACACCATGGAAGTCATAACTTCACTGTGTTGCCATTTCATACTCGAATCCGAATATGATACATGTCGAGAAATCATTCGGAATCGTAATTTCCACTGATTTTCAATGGCGTTATCTTTCGTAACAAGGCACGCTATCTTTATTCATCTCATCTTCGTATTTACGTTTTTCCGATGATGGTGTGCCCTTCCCGACGTCTGAATCAACAAAATCGGCTTCTTCTTCTTCCTACTGAACAAGTTAGCATTTTCCTTCCAAAATTCCATCAAACATTGCCTTTATTTATATGTGCATGAATCGTTCTTTATCAGAAAGCACTATAGCTTCCTGAATAAAAAAGCAACAATGTTGCAAGCGGTCATAAAAAGCAACGAATCCAATGCGTTCACCTCCTTGTTGTAGGAGTCCTACGTTCCCATCCTCGCTTGCTGCGGCATCGTACCCGTTACCGCCACATAGCACCTCCGAACTCGCTCAATGTCAACAACTGATTAATCCATCTTCCTGAAACCTCGGCTTCCGCTTACATCAAGGAAGAATATTCTTGTACATTCTCGAACGAAGTGTGCGTGTGTATTCTCCTTATTTACACCCCACTATATATTGAGCCATGCACCTTCAAAACAGGGAGTTCTTCAGTGCTTCGGTGTGTCGGGTTCAAGGAGGAGAACTCCGTTCTACATTCGGGAGCTGGCCTCCCCACTATTAATTCAGCATGCCTTTCTTGATATGAAATGGCGTATGGCTTTTAGTGCCGGGAGTGTCCGAAGACAATGCCTGTGTTAAGTTCTACTTATCCCGGCGTAGATAAATACTTACCTGTTGTATACAAGGAACTTGGTATACAATGACACAACATAAAGTTTATTGTTTCAATGATTTGATACAATATATACAAGAATCATAACTAAATTCTTCTTGAAACTTGTTTGAATGCACGCAGTTAATGTTGAAATTAAATCTTGGATTGAATGTCTGTTGCATATGTACAATTATACAATGAGAGAGTTCTATATACACTTAGTTCTATCTTGAGGAGATAGTCTGTTTGCACTAAGAAATGTCCTGATAGTCGAAAACTATCTTCTGTGAAATTACAAGCGTAACTTGTAGAGAGAGGCAGAATGTTGGTACTAGGTTTATACTTGCAAGGAACTTGCATTAACTTATTCAAATAGCAGAATGCAAAGGTGGACGTCGGAGCACTGGTGAGGACTAAAAGGAGTAGCAGAATGCTGAACTCGGGGCTCGACGTGGCTACGGGGATCAGGATAATGAGGCAATGTTCAGAGGTGAAACCTCACGGCCAGCAATTTGTCCACCTGTTCAAAACACGTTTTTAAGAGGAATGCCTCCGTGTCTGACTTGCGGTGTGTTCTGGTCGTCCAACATTGGGGTAGTCCTGGAGAGGCTCGGAACGAAGCTCCTTATATATCGCTGGCTGACGTCATCGATGAGCGTGCCAGGCGCAGTGAAGACACCTCGTAGCTGCTAGAAACGTCGGTGCTACGGCGGGTTGCGGAGCTTGTAGGCGCAGAGCATACGATGCGGAGGACACACATAACATTATCAATGACCTTTCTTCCATGGATGGCGCTCAGTCGACTGCCACCTCTTCGCAGTGTAATAAGGATTCCCAACTACTCCCAAATTACATGAAAAAGTACTGATCTTCTTCTTCTTTTTCGTTTTTGACCGCTTTTCCCAAACCCATGGGTTCGCGAGTGCGAACTGTGTAGCACATGTGGATTTGGCCCTGTTTTACGGCCGGATGCCCTTCCTGACGCCAACCCTATATGGAGGGATGTAATCACTATTACGTGTTTCTGTGGTGGTTGGTAATTTAGTGTGTTGTCTGAATATGAAGAGGGTAGTGTTGGTACAAACACAAACACCCAGTACCCGGGCCAGAAGAATTGATCCGAGGCTATTAAAATCCCCGACACAGCCGGGAATCGAACCCGGGACCGTCTGAACAGAAGACCTCAACGCTGACCATTCATCCAATGATTCTACTTGAAAAAGTACTGATGTCTACTTTAAAGTGCCATGAATTTATTTTAAATAGCCAAATCCAAATAATAAAATAATGAGTCACTAATCCATAAATATTATATTGTAAAAAAAATTCCGAACCGGATAGTCGACCACTGAACTTTCCTTCACATGAATCCTTTAATGAACTTTCCTTATATCGGAAGTGAAATCTCAATTAGCTTTCTTCATTAAGAAAGGCAAATACCCATTTCGTATGAATTTTCCTAGAGTAATTGCAACAGAAAAATTAGTTAAAATAATTTTATTAGCTTTACGTCCCACTAACTAATTTCTACGGATTTCGGAGACGCCGCGGTGCCGGAATTTAGTCCCGCAGGAGTTCTTTCACTTGCCAGTAAATCTACTGACACGAGGCTGACGTATTTGAGCACCTTCATATACCCCCATACTGAGCCAGGATCAAACCTGCTATGTTGGGGTCAGAAGGCCAGCGCCTCAACCGTCTGAACCACTCAGCCCGCACAGAAAAATTATTTAAAAAAAATTAACTGATATTAATAGTTAACTTCTGAAATAAGGAGATCTCTTCATTCGTAACTAATTAAATAATTAGTTTACTAATTACATTAAGACCTTCATTTGTTCCTCTCATCGAAACAATCCAACCTTAAGCTATAAAATTATACCTGTTCATTTATGGATAATTTCCAAATTATAAATATTCAGAATATCTTCGTTAAAAATAGAAAACATTATTTTGTTCCTTGCTGACTGTTGAATTAAGTTACTAATTTTAAATAGCTGTTACTCTCCCTAACTTGCTAGTATAAAATCAAAACTAAACAAACTCTACTTATTAATTCAAAAACCCTCTTGTATAGACGTTTTAATGCTGTAGAACAACACAATACCTTAATATATATCAATGACACAATAGGACGAACAGAAACACCTTTGACAACGACATTAACAGTAACACACCAGGCCCCTCGAGAATTCTGAAGGAAAACACACAGATAATTTCCTAGATACAATATCAAGCATTTTAAACAAGGTGTTGAACATTCCACGTTGTTAACATAACTGGGTTTCAAATTATTATTATTATTATTATTATTATTATTATTATTATTATTATTATTATTATTATTATTATTATTATTATTATTATTATTATTAATATTGTGAGGATTTACTCTATCCAGAACCGTAACTGAGCCCCTCATAACCTTCTTGACTCAACAATAACATTTACAAGGTGTGATTTTGAGACTATTGTGGCTACTTGCACAAAAATTATTATTATTAAAAATATATAAAAAACAATAAATCTTAAGCCTACTTTAACAACATGAAGTTATTACTGTTGTTGTAGCAGAGAGAGAGTATAATATTTAAAAATATTACTCAAGAAATCTAGCAAATGTGACTGAACACTCAGATATCTAACTGAATACATATCTACTAATCCCTTCACTGCACAATTAGGCCTATATGGAAAACTTGTGGAGTTAGAAAATGGTCATATGAATTTCCTTGCACACAATTCCCTCTCTCCCAAATAAAAAGTTCGTTAGTGAGTAAGTATAAAATATTTCGCTAATGCCTATTTAATGTTCACATAAAAGGTTTAGATCTACGGCAATCATGATGAAGACATTCTTTGGAAATAGAGGATATTGTGCTGTTGTAATAGTCTAGGAGGACGGGAGCCGAATTTATTCCTAACGAAGAATCGTAAAAGAAACATTAGAATACTCAAGTGTTTTATGGAACCCTGGATTTATTTTATGATTTGTATTGAACAGTCTAGAGATCCAAATTCCTTCACAGATTTGAATACTGTCCTCTTTCATGTTCCTCGCATTGGCTGTAGGTGAAATTTAACATTTCAAGCGGGGAATGGCAGAATATCTGCTTATTGTTTTTCTCCTTGCCACAGACTACAAAATAAGAATGTTGAATGTATTTTATATAAGTGGCTCATTAGAATTCAGTTCGCCAATTAGAACTTTTCTGGTAGATTTCAGGGTCTCTGTAAATATTATATTATTACACTATTCAACGTAATAGCAGTAAAAATCCAGTAAAGAATTTGTATGACATAGAATTTCCCAAAACGTTATGTATGTTACATTTATTACATCTAACTTTTTATATTTGGTTAGTACAATCTCTTGAAGTAGAACTAAATTTTACGTGTTTGCTGTTATGTTATATAACGCGATGACAATAATAATACAGCTATATTTACATAGTCTAATGCCAGAGTAACCGAATGAAAGTCGAGTGAAGTAATTCTATAGCTTCTTCGTATACACTGCCGAAAATATTAATAGCAACTCGGTGAATTTTATCCTCATATCAAACTATTTCATGTTTCAGTGTGACAGGTCATTACAAAGTAATACAATCTATATATTTTCTGAAAGCTTTGTTTATTGCCTCTCTAATGCAAGGTAACAAATTAATTTATTGCCCTTCACATAGCAGTCTGTGTAGAATTTCTTAATTGAAGGGACAAAACCAGAATTTTACACTTCACTAATTACTTTCTTATCTCAGCTCTAGTACTTGGTGGGATAGCCTTTTGACCTCAAAACTTCTTGACACCTCCTCGGCATGGAATCGACTAGATTTGAGAGAGTTTTAATGGGTATTCCATGATACCAGATATTAACAATAGCCTCAATCAATTGCAGTCTTGTTCGGGGCTTCCTTTCTCTTATTTTCTCCTTCAGAATCGCCCACAAATTTTCTATTGGATTTAGGTCTGGCGAATTTCCAGGCCAAGACAGTGCTGTGACACTTTCTTGTTCACCTAAGAAGTCTGACCATTTTTACATGATGGCAGGGTGCTGAATCATCCTGTAAAATGAATGGTTGTCCTGCAAATAAATCCCTTCCTGATGGTAACATTTTCTTCTCCAAAATTGTCTTGTACTTCTGCCCATTGATGGTCGATTCTAGAACATCAATACGCCCAGCACCATTGTATGAGAAACACCCCCAGAGCATAGCACTAGTTGGAAACTTCACAGTTTTCAGAGTACCGGCTGGATTCAGTGCTTTACTTGTTTTCCGAAACACTCGACAACCCCCATCACTTCCACCAATATTGACTTTAGATTCATCACTGAAACAACCTTACGCCACTGCTCAACTGGCCAGTGCTGATGTTCTTTAGCCCACTGAACACGCTTCATACGTTGCTGTTTGGTGAGCATTGGTTTCTTTACAGGCTTTTTGGACACCAAATCAATTTTTTTCAATCTGTTCCTTACAGTTCTAGAACAAACATTAACCCCAGACGTTTCCCTCCAGTTGTCTGTAAGTACTTCCGACGTAGCAAATCTATTTTCCAGACATAAACGATTCAAAGCATTGTCAGACCTGGGTCAAGTTTTCAGTTGTCTACCACATTTTCCCACTCTCTACCACTCATAAAACCACCTGTTTCTCGAAACTTGGCCAATTGTCTCCCAATTGTACTTTTGTGCACTCCCACAATTTGAGCTATCTCAGAATTAGTTTTACCACATTCACTTAATGTCACAATCCTTGCAGCCTTTCTTGGTGATATATCACATTTTCTACCCATTTTTATTACAATTTGCCACTGAAACTCTTTCAAGCAAAAGGGAACAAACTGGTAAACACGAAAACTTCTATGAGGATTCAGAGGAATTACTAACTGACAAGAAGTAGAAAGGCACAACATTAAGTAGTACCTAGCAGCTGTTTACACAACAGAGACATCTGTGGATGATCAGCAACACTAGTTAGAAGCATTTATTGCTATCTGGCGGTTCAATGCACACTAGCATGTAAAGTGCAAAATTTTTGTTTTTTCCCTTCAATTAAGAAATGCTACACAGACTGCTATGTGAAGGGCAATAAATAAATTTGTTACCTTGCATTAAAGAGACAATCAAACAAGCTTTCAGAAAATATATAGATTGTATTACTTTGTAATGATCTCTCACACTGAAACATGAAATAGTTTGATATAAGGAGAAAATTCACCAAGTTGCTATTAATTTTTCCGGCAGTGTATTTACCAAGTTATATGGGGTCGGAACGAATGAAGGTTAAGCCATGCTTTACGGCCGTACGCCCTTTTTGACGCCAACCTTCGCTGAAGGAAGTATTCGCTATTGCGTCGTTTTATGGTGGTTAGTTGTGTGATATATTGCGAGTAGGTGAAGCTGTGTATTAAGAAGATCGCAAATATCGGGCCTCAGACGTAGAGGAATTAACTTGGCTAAAATCCCAAGCCCAGCCTGGAATCGAAACTGGGTTCACCTGAACCGAACTTTACTGTGCTGAATATTCAGTCAAGGAGCCGGTGTTGTATGTCCAGCGCTCCCTTCTCGCTCCGCCAGCCAGCTACACGCGCGCCAAGTGTCATTCTTCTAGCCTCGACGCGCAGCCCTCAGTGCGCGTGCCTGAACCATCGTGTGTGTAATATAAAGAGGAACTCCCAGCCTGTCCAGATGCCCACTTGCCCCGGTGTCCAGCTCCAGAATACACCCTACGTCGAGCACGGAGGCTACTCCTCTTGAAAATGTGCTTCGACCAGGTGGACTGAATTTCTGGCAGTACGAGGTCTCACCTCTGGTCACCGCTCCTCTTCCGCTGCCCATATCCAATCATACTATTACATACCGTTATAATTCCCTAATTAATGCAAGCTCCCTTGGTTTCGCCAAGTAAGAATTCTTCCAACATTAAACTTGCTTTTATGAACTCAGCAAGAAAGGACTTTCCAAAACATTTATGTCAGTACTTCGGATAGTTTTCGACTATCGACTTTCATATCAAGGACTATCTTTTCGAGATAGAAGTGGATGTAAATACTGTAAACTTGTATATAGAGTGCAGAAGATAGACTCTTTCTCAAGATTCCTAATTCATTTTGCTTCAAGTTAAATTTCAGTTTCATTTGTGTAAATAGTGTATTTTGCATTTGAAGCGAATAATAAAGTTGTGTTTTGTAAATCTCAACCTTGGTTACAACAGCCGGAATGAAATAATCCTTAAGCGTGCATAAATAAATATATTTAATGAATTAATACATAAATCAATAAACATGGGAGAGAATAACAAAATGAAGTTGCTTGCTTCAACGCATGTTGCCCAAAGACGCAGCATACCAATTTAATCATGGCGAATGACAACAGTGTGGAACTGAAAAACATTGAAATTATTACATTAATGATAAAATAACACCCTAAAACTCTCATTTCCCCAAAATTGCTATAGGATTTGTATATGCATGTCCTAATTTTAACCATGATTAATTATCTCTGAACTTCATTACGTTGAAAAGGAAATTATGACTCTGTAGTTAGAGGTAACCTACTTATTGGCGTAATAGGTGCAGAACGTACGGAAAATAATAAAGAACAATATAATGTGTGTCAGAGTGGCAGAAAATCTCGCGTTTTTGGCCGGTCCCCTTTGTTTCGCACAAAAGTCACCGAGTACGGCAATCCAGAAAGCAATACAGAGTATTACTGAGGATGGGGGACGATCATTAACTTGTAGGAGTCCCGGGAGCTTCTATTAAATCTGAAGGAAATACTCATCATATTGCCTGTGAAAACTGATTAGTAGTGTTATATATTGTGTGTAGGTGAAGCTGTGTATTAAGAAGATCGAAAATATCGAGCCTCAGAGTTACAGGAATTAACTTGGAATCGAACCTGGGGTCACCTGAAACGAAGTTCACTATGCTGAATATTCAGCCAAGGAGCCGGAATGAAATAATCCTAAAGCGTGCATAAATAAATAAATAAATAAATAAATAAATAAATAAATAAATAAATAAATAAATAAATAAATAAATAAATAAATAAATAAATAAATAAATATATAAATAAATAAATAAATGTATTGAATAATTTAATACACAAATAAGTAAAAATAAAAATTAAAAGAATTACCCGTTGAAAACATATATCATGTTTTAAACTTTCACCAGTCTCAATTCTGATTGCTTTTTGTATCTCGCACTTTTGAGGACTAGAACTGGTTGCACTTTCACGCTTTTTTTTAGTTCATTCACGAAAGAGCTTGCGCTCTTGATGCGTCCTATACCTTCCGTTAAGCGCGGCAAGCCTAGCGAAGAGCGCTCATTAACGCAGCGCCAACAGAACTAATAACAAGCTATTGTGTGGTGGAGGTAAACAGACGAGTGGAACTTGCTTCAATGAAGAACCTTCAGAGCTTCGATGACTTTCAAATGAAGAGAAGTTTTCCAGCTTTAATGTTTGAAAGCAGGGAAGCTATTATTGAGGTTGAAAAGTGAGTGGTAATAAAGAAGGATGCTGTTTAATATTGCACCAAGTTGCAAACATTGCACTGAGTGGCTTACCTCTGCTGTTCCGGTACACCAGGACTTTAATCCCAGCTTTTAAACTCATTCCCGCGTTTCAAATTTCCTCACTAATAACGCTTTAGAAACGCTGTCTCATCAAGCACAATGTAAGAGGCATTACTGTTCGACACGTTTATTAAGGTACTTTCTATTACAGAGGAAGTAGTAAATATTATAGAAAATTGTTCATTACTCTGATTCCTATTTTCGTCATGGTTGCCAACAACCGGTTTTTTTTTTTTTTTTTGCTAGGGGCTTTACGTCGCACCGACACAGAGAGGTCTTATGGCGACGATGGGATAGGAAAGGCTTGGGAGTTGGAAGGAAGCGGCCGTGGCCTTGATTAAGGTACAGCCACAGCATTTGCCTGGTGTGAAAATGGGAAACCACGGAAAACCATTTTCAGGGCTGCCGATAGTGGGATTCGAACCTACTATCTCCCGGATGCAAGCTCACAGCCGCGCGCCTCTACGCGCACGGCCAACTCGCCCGACAACCGGTTAACTGAAATACCTGGCATATGCCACGTATAAAGACTGACCGACATAGATATGCTTTATGGCGGCGGTGGGATATGAGAGAGCTAGGAGTGGGAAGGAAGTGGCCGTGGCCTTGATTGAGGTACAGCCCCAGCGTTTGCCTGATGTCAAAATGGGAGACCATAGAAAACCACCTTCAGGGTGACGTGCTTATTGGTACCGCACGGTAGCTCATCGAGTGTTGAGCACACCCCACGATCTTCATAAGTGGATTTCTTCCAGGTAAAAGTCTATTGAGGAGCTGTGCTACCCACAATATCTATAAGAACTGTTCTGGAGGTCTAGAACGTATGACGCCTCACTCTGAGCACACTTTTCTTCTACTGGAGCACAAAGAGCAAATCAAGATTGAAATCCATTGACAGGGGGGGGGGGGGGTGGATAGATGAATTTCTTCTTACTCTGCTTGCCACCGTAATCCAGGAATTTACATATAATATACCTCCAGATGGCCCAGATTCATTCCTCGGCTGTGTCACGAATTATGAAAAATGGAGGGTTGTAAATCAAGATCATAGCTTTGGTCTCACTGTAGGTGCTCCGTGGCGTCTGACAACAACTTCTGGTGAACGTGGACATAACTAGCTAAGTGATAAGGTCGCATAGTTTCTAATACTTTCCAAAATTGTTTGAATACACACGCCAACAAGCACCTTAGCTGCTTCCACGCTTACATTATTACATTTAATGTTAAATTATTAAGTTAAAGAATTCATACATTCCTCATACGCTGCTTATACGCATATACATAGAAAGAACAAAATTCAGTGTTATGGCGTAAAAGTAAGTGGAAAAGGAGGAACGTTTTAGCTGTAAGAAGTTGAGAGAATTTTTACGTGTTATGTATATACTCATGTGTTATATAACTGAGGTAAGGGCAAGATTCTGAATGACCGAGCTCGATAGCTGAAGTCGCTTAAGTGCGGCCAGTATCCAGTATTCGGGAGATAGTAGGTTCGAACCCCACTGTCGGCAGCCCTGAAAATGGTTTTCCGTGGTTTCCCATTTTCACACCAGGCAAATGCTGGGGCTGTACCTTAATTAAGGCCACGGCCACTTCCTTCCGACTCCTAGTCCTTCCCTGTCCTATAGTCGCCATAAGACATATCTGTGTCGGTGCGACGTAAAGCAACTAGCAAGGATTCTGAATGAATCGTATGAGATTCAAACTATTAAATATGTCCGGTTATCTTATTCTCCTTCTATCGCTTTTTCTCACACTTGTGGGATCGCGGGTGCGAACCGTGTCGCATATGTGGATGTGGCTCTGTTTTACTTCCGGATGCCCTTCCTGACGCCAACCCTACCTGAAAAGATGTAATCACAATTGCGTGTTCCTGTGGTGGTTGGTAGTGTTGTATGAATATGAAGAGGAAAGTGTTGGAATAAACACAAACATCCAGTCCCCGAGCCAGAAGTAGTAATCAGACGCGATTAAAATCGCCGACCCGGCCGGGAATCGAACCCGGAACCCTTAGAACCGAAGGCCTCAACGATGGCCATTCAGCCAAGGAGTCGGACAAAATATGTCTAGTTATATGGAGTGGCAAAGCGAGTTGGCTACACAGTTCGAGTTACGAGCCTGTGAGCATTCATTAGGAGATAGTGGGTTCGAACCCCACTGTAAGCAGCTCTGGAAATAGTTTTCCCTGTTTTCCCATTTTTATAGTAGACAAATGCTGGTGCTGTACCTAAATTAATGCCACGACCGCTACCGTTCCACTAATAGTCCTTTTCCATCCTTGCGTCGCCGAAATTCTTTTCTGTTTAAGTGCGACGTTAAACCATTAGCAAGAGGAAAGATGGCTTGAGCGATTAATGAAGTCAACGATAAAGAAGCACTAGAAAAGTAAAGTGCATGCCAGGATAATTCAAGAATTTATGAACGTAAATAATAAAACCAGCCGCCTCTGTGGTGTAGTGGTTAGCGTGATTAGCTGCCACCCCCGGAGGTCCGGGTTCGATTCCCGGCTCTGCCACGAAATTTGAAAAGTGGTACGAGGGCTGGAACGGGGTCCACTCAGCCTCGGGAGGTCAACTGAGTAGAGGTGGGTTCGATTCCCACCTCAGCCATCCTCGAAGTGGTTTTCCGTGGTTTCCCACTTCACCTCCAGGCGAATGCCGGGATGGTACATAACTTAAGGCCACGGCCGCTTCCTTCCCTTATCCTTGCCTATCCCTTCCAATCTTCCCATCCCCCTACAAGGCCCCTGTTCACTATAGCAGGTGAGGCCGCCTGGGCGAGGTACTGGTCATACTCCCCAGTTGTATCCCCCGACCAAGAGTCTGAAGCTCCAGGACACTGCCCTTGAGGCGGTAGAGGTGGGATCCCTCGCTGAGTCCGAGGAAAATGCCGAACCTGGAGGGTAAACAGATGATGATGATGATGATGAAATAATAAAACCATGCAATAGCAAAGTCCTCTCCGTACAGGCCATGAAGGCCCTTGGAGGGGTGGAATGTAAAGGCTTCCACTCCCCGTAACCTCGGCACCTGATGGGTTAGGGAGATTAGCTTTACGCCCGGCCGCCTTTGCCCCCAAGAATTAACCTGGGCTGTAGGCTGAGTGAACCTCAGGGCCATGAGCACCTCCGGAATTGGAAATCACGTTTCTTAAATTTGTGACTTCCTGACGGGGATTCGAAGCAAGGTCCTTCCGGGCGAACGGAACACGCCTTTACCGCCTCGGCCAGCCAACCCCTAAAATCACGCAATACTACTGATTAATTTATGTGATCAAATCATCATGTAGTCCCATTAGAACATAAACTAACTTTGCTCTCGAATTGATTCGAAGTATGCTGCATGTATTCTAGTCGACATTGCTGTTTGCTTTGCATTCTTATCCACAGTAATGCTGTAATTTCATCTTCATTGTGCATTTAACTTATCCTTTTTATTATCAGTAATTTAAATCCGCGCAAGAGTTGGAAATTATAATGCACGCGTTGACCAACTGAAAAGCGGACCAACTCCAAGCAGACCGAGCTCGATAGCTGCAGTCGCTTAAGTGCGGCCAGTATCCAGTAATCGGGAGATACCAGTTCGAACCCCACTGTCGGCAGCCCTGAAGATGGTTTTCTGTGGTTTCCCATTTTTACACAAGGCAAATGCTGGGGATGTACCTTAATTAAGACCACGGCCGCTTCCTTCCCATTCCTAATCCTTTCCTATCCCATCGTCGCCATAAGACATATCTGTGTCGGTGCGACGTAAAGCCAAAAAAGAACCCCAAGCAGGCTACTACAGGAAACCATCGCTTTCAAACTATTGTGAACAACTGTAATATTAATAGACCACATCATGAACGTACTAACTTTGCACCATAGTAACTGGAAATATGTGTTTAAAAAGTAAACAAGTGAAGGTGGGTGCAAGGTCGGGTCACTCATAACAAAGAGGCTGCCTGCAGCTGGAATCAATACGAGTAGTCCTAGTCCAGCAGAGGTGTAGCCGGCTTATCCTCTCTTCCTGTCCTTTGTGTTCATCTTTCACTTGTGTGACAAGTCTTTCGTCTACTTGTCTCATCCTCACCAGTATTGGAGCCATTATTCAGATAGTGAACATTGATACTATGTTTTGTTAGAAGCAAGCCATTCTCTTTCATTGTCGACTCTGTTAATATTAATAAATTTAATTTCCCATTTTTACAGATATTTTTAGAGCGTTTCTAGTTTTAGGCGGACTGAAAATTGTAAGATGCGTTCATTGGTACTATGGATTGTATGAGGTGATCGACCATCATTATAAAAAAAACTGAATAGGAGATATAGGCTATTTGATTATGAAGCGATCAGTATATAAATAGGAAATTATTTTGAAGAACATTTTTTTGGAAAATGTAAATATCCCAACGTAAACGGAGCTATGAATTGTTAGTTCTACATTCGCGTCCCTGAATTTCCAACGTATATACTTGAATCTCTCTGGGGAATTAATAATAAAATCATTACATTCGTTAATGAGAAATGGTGATTCAGGCATGTTACTTCTTCATTGCCGTAATGCTGACATATTATCCCATACAACGGGCAGGGAAACAGGTCTGACAGTCTGGGATATCTAACAGCAGATGAAGTTGACAAGCTTACAAAAAGGGAGTCTGAGTAGTAGATAAAGGTAAGATTTGGTGTTAGAACCCAACGCTCTGGGAGAAGATATCTCTTGCACACTGCATTACACGCTGTAACTTTTCGACGATCTGTTTAATTAATTTCGTGTGGCTATTACTAGCCGAGTGCAGCCCTTGTAAGGCAGACCCTCCGATGAGGGTGGGCGGCATCTGCCATGTGTAGGTAACTGCGTGTTATTGTGGTGGATGATAGTGTTATGTGTGGTGTATGAGTTGCAGGGATGTTCAGGACAGAACAAACACCCTGCCCCGGGCCACTGGAATTAACCAATGAAGGTTAAAATCCTCGACCCGGCCGGGAATCGAACCCGGGACCCTCTGAACTGAAGGCCAGTACGTTGACCACTCAGCCAACGAGTCGGACGACGATCTGTTGAAGTGTATATACTGTACCAGTAAAAGATAGCCCGTACTAACTTGCTATTTGAAAAGAGCACGAATTAAAGTTCTCAAGGCGTTTCCTAGGTAAAAGTAGCTAGGGCTTGGTACAGGAGGATAGTTTCTATCTATAATAAGTGAAAATGTACTTTGAATTCTTGTTGTATTCAAAATTTTGGCAAGTTTGAAATTCATATCGCCTTTGTACAGTGAACCGACTTCCGAACCATCTTCCAGAATGGTTCACCAGGCAACTTGTACTCCAGGGTGTTCTCGTCACCATGGGGTTGTATTCGTACTCCAGGGTCCTCTCGTCACCATGGAATCGAACCCGTACCTCGTACCTGAAGGCCTCGAATTTCTCTGAGTTCTACGGCGACCTTGATGCGGGGTAATCGCTCGTGGTTCAACTTTATACGAGTGTCCACAGTCGTATAGCCCCCGACACGTTCACAATCACTTGCCACCAAAGTTTGCAAAGTACCGCCTTTAATTTACATAGGCAGACAACACGTTGTATGGAATATGCCAATAAACTTCACTTAACATTTGCAGATAGAAATCAGTTAATGTCACTTCAAAATGTGCCGGGCTGAGTGGCTCAGACGGTTAAGGCGCTGGCCTTCTGACCCCAACTTGGCAGGTTCGATCCTGGCTCAGTCCGGTGGTATTTGAAGGTGCTCAAATACGTCAGCCTCGTGTCGGTAGATTTACTGGCACGTAAAAGAACTCCCGCGGGACTAAATTCCGGCACCTCGGCGTCTCCGAAAACCGTAAAAGAGTAGTTAGTGGGACGTAAAGCAAGTAACATTATTACTTCAAAATGTTTAAGTTCAAAATGCGGATAGCATTGATTTAAGAAACGAAAATGTTGCCAAAAAATTGAAATAATGATGGAACACAATTTATGATTATTTACCACTGAAAAACGATGAAACTAAACACAGTTCACTTGCTATATACTGTCTGTGGTTACTTGCCACAACGTAAAAATAATACTGTTGCATTTGACACACACAAAAAATAAAGAATTTATCTGCACGAGACTGCTAATAGCGATTAAATAAACAATAACTCTTAGCACAGCGAGTCTCATAAAATAACGAAGTCACTGAAGTATATTTAGAAGCAATTATATAGAATTATGTGCAGAAATCAGTTCTAATCCAGTTAAGATTAACGTCATAATGGATTATCTGTTTAGGTCACTCGTATTTAATGGTACGGTTGGCTCCGTCTATCGTACTCACAGTTTATCACTAGTTAAGGGGCACTTAAGTGTTGAATGACAAGAAATATGCAAACACTTGTGTTATAATGATGATATATCTCAAACACTTTCAAATAACACAGTTACTGAAATATTAAATAACACTTGCACAGCAACGAAATACGTTAAACACATCACCTGGTTTTTGATCGATGAAACATTGTTCCACAGTTCATTTTTTTTTTTTTTTGCTATGGGCTTTACGTCGCACCGACACAGATAGGTCTTATGGCGACGATGGGATAGGAAAGGCCTAGGAGTTGGAAGGAAGCGGCCGTGGCCTTAATTAAGGTACAGCCCCAGCATTTGCCTGGTGTGAAAATGGGAAACCACGGAAAACCATTTTCAGGGCTGCCGATAGTGGGATTCGAACCTACTATCTCCCGGATGCAAGCTCACAGCCGCGCGCCTCTACACGCACGGCCAACTCGCCCGGTGTTCCACAGTTCAAGAATTACACTAAGTTCAATTTTCGGCGTGAGAATTTACAAGTCGCATTTTACAATCACCACGTCGTTACATGACTTTAACGTTCCGATGGAGAGAATAACACAGGGTCTGATCAGGCAGAGCCCTTGCCGAAGAATGTCTGTCTATCGCTGAGTAGCCCCGTCTTTTATACTGTTAAGGCCTAAACGTCATATGATAACGTGCTTATTTCAAAGTGGATATACTCGAAAATCCCTCGAATGGATTTTCCTGAGATTCGAGAGCAAAGACGTTCTTGTGATTGGCTACAGAATGGCGTATCTACCAAGACGATACGACCATTATTTAAAAAGTTTTGTAAATTTCTCAATCGAAAATTCTCGAATGCATGGCTTATAGATTCCAGATGCATGCAGTTCTCGCCACGATGTAGGTTGCCTCGTCCTGGCCGATGTAAACACAGCGAGCTTTGAGTTCTCGGTGCGCGTGATAATTATACGACATTGCTCCTAATATACAGCAATGTGTCTAGCCCGTTCGAGCTATTCACTCAATGTTGCTGAATACCAACTCCCTTCTACAGAACATTTCATGGTCGAAACCGGCCGAGAAAAGATATCCCTGTGACCTCAGATACTCAGCTCTTTAATTGTACTTTTATTTACGAGGTATTAGGTTCGATCTCATTTGAGTGCGTTCTTAAATGTGACGACTCTGTGTCGTAAACTTTCTCTTAAAATATGTTGCAATGAAAGTACTTCAAACGAACCATTATTATTATTATTATTATTATTATTATTATTATTATTATTATTATTAGTCTATTATTATTATTATTATTATTATTATTATTATTATTATTATTATTATTATTATTATTATTATTATTATTATTATTATTTTTATTATTATTATTCGTTAATGTCCATTAGCCAACCATAGAGCAAATCAAAAGCAAAGTCATCTTCGTATAGGCCACGAAGGACCCGGGATGTGTGGAAGGTAATCTCGGCACTTGGCGGAGTAGAGTGGTTAACTCTACACCCGGCTGTCTTTGCCCCCAGGAATTAACCAGTTACTCGTTTTTGGTGTAGGCTGAGAGAACCTCAAGGCCCTGTGCACCTCCGGAAGTCGAAATCTCGTTTCTTAACTTTTCGACTTCCTGACGGGGAATTGAACCCACGTCCTTCTGGGTGAAGCGAGCACACCTTTACCGCCTGGACCTCAGCGTTGTGAATTTGCAGTCTGTACCGTGCTCGATCTGAGATGTCCTGCCGCTTTAGTCCAGCAGAGACGAAGTCTTTTCTGGACTTCTGGAACCACTTTATGACAGTTCGTCACTGTTCAGGCGAAAGGTCATATATCCCAATGCTCCTCCTCTCCATCATTTCTCCTAAGATTGGTCACGTCTCCCAGCCACATATGGAGATTTAGTCAATGAGAACAGTATTCGTTGTGTTCATTTTCCTATACTTTCGTGTAAAGGGAAATGAACCTTACCGTTCCGCATTCTAGTACTGTATATTTGCATGACTTATTTACGCACACCTGCGGATTAATGTACTTACTGTTCGTTTTCCTTTACACGTAAGCGTACGAAAATGAACACAACGAAAATTGTTCTGATGGTCTGCATATCCATATGTGGCTGGGATGCGTCACCAGTCTTAAGGAAAATAATGGATACGAAGAGCATTGTGAAATATGACCTTTTGCCTGAACAGTGACGAATTGCCCACTGGCTTTTTTTCCGGTCAATAGCATTTCATGGTTACGCGCCAGAAGCGACCGTGCCGGATGCGACCCGGCCATTATCGTGCCACTAGCGACCGAGTGGTTAAGCATCGTGCCGCATGCAAGCCATCAATCACTTACAATTGATCTGCATTTAGGGCTGTCACCAAGTGGCAGATTGCTTTTCAGTTACTAACTTAGTCTTTTGTAAAATAAAGGTCTGACGCCGTGGTTAGCCGGTTCGAGTGTCGTTGGACGAAAAAAATAAGGATGATAATGTTGCTAGCTTTACGTCCCAGTAAGTACGTTTTTGTTTTAAGGAGACACCGACGTGCCGGAATTTCGTCCCGCATGAGTTATTTTACATGCCAGTAAATCAACCGACACGAAGCTGACGTATTTGAGCACCTTCAATCATCAACCGGACAGAGCCAGGATCGAGCCTGCCAAGTTGGAGTCGGAAGACCAGTACTTCAACCGTCTGAACCACTTGCCTGGTTGAAAAAATGTTCACCATCAGAATGTAGGCCGGCAGGGTAGGAAAGTTGGTGGTATACAATTTGTAATCACTAGATTGCGTGCCAAAAGCCTGGATTCAAATCCAAACCTTTTCGTATTGTTCAAATGAAGTGAGGGAATATGATGCTGTTGATGGTGATTCGTCCGTCGGATGACGACGTAAAGCTTTGAACAGACCCCTTTTTCTTGAGGAGTAGGCCACGTGCCGACACCGGTTTTCACCCTCTTCGTACATCATTATCATAATCTCACATCCAGAAGCGCAGGCCGCCCATGGGTATCAGGTAGAAAGACCTGCACCAGGAGAGCCGAACACGTCCTCGGACACTCCAGGCACTAATAGGACACGATAAGTACGTAGGCGTAAGTCATAAATAATTTCAGAGAATTAGGAAATTTATTGAACATCTCCCTTGGTAAATTATTCCAATCCCTAATTCCTCGTCCTATAAACGAATATGTGCCTCAATTTGTCGTCTTTAATTCTAACTTTTATCTTCATATTTTAATCTTTCCTACTTTTAAAAACACCACTCAAATTTTATCCGTCTACTAATGGCATTTTACGTCATCTCTCCACTGACAGCTCGGAACATCCCGCTTAGTCGAGCAGCTCGTCTTCTTACTTCTATGTCTTTCCAGCCCAAGATTTGCAAAATTTTCGTAACGCTTCTCGTGTGTTTTGTTACCAAACATTATCGATTATTTTCTAAAAGGGTTTCAAGTTTAATTTCGGAGTCCCCGGTACAGCGTAATTAGATTCTGAAACAAATTTAGATATGACTGGCTGATGTGCCCGTGCTTCGCTACGGAATCCTACATGTTATTCAGAATTCTAGATTAAGTACTCTATACGCTGTGAGTAAGATTATATTAAATTGCATAGTTCTTAAAGTTACCAAGCAAAGCGACGGGAAAGTCACCATACGTCTTTTCTCATGCGAAAACTGGGTTAGGGAATTATAATGGCAGGTCTTCTTGCCTACTATCAGTTACAATGAACTTGGGGAGTTTTCATTATGATGGCAGGCCCACTTCCAACTGCCAGCGAGTCAGTCGAGTTGGACAGTTTGATGATAGTGGTACTCACTCTCCACCTGCCTTTTTACATCCTCAGAAATTCTGTATTTGTGGTTTTCCCAACTGAAATCATCATAGGTCATTGCAATGAAGTCAGTAGGAATGTCGCGATTACAAGCAATATTATCATATGAAATACTCAATCATTTTCTCATTTTGTGCCGATGACCTTCGATGTTAGGCCCCTTTAAACAACAAGCATCATCATCATCATTTCGTCATTTTTAACGAACAGTGCTATGCTGCCGATCTAACAATCCAAAGTTCCGACCTGTAATGACCAGGCCGCAGACGGCCGTGAACACTCCTCTGGCATTATTCCTTTAAGTGTGCACACTGCTCATTCCAATGAGCGCCTCAGAGTAGGGATCAAATGCGTGGAATACTATGATAAACCAGTGCGTTGCGTACCAGTAGTATCAGACAATCGATGAACCAGAGGAATGTCATGCTAACGAAGAAAGTTATCTAACTCCATATCCCTCTGTGGGTGGGGGCAGTAGAATAAAATCCAGGGTATTCCCTGCCTGTCGTAAGAGGCTCTCAACTTGGGAGCGTGGGTTAGTGACCACGGGGCACTGAGTTGAGTCCTGGCACTGCTCCCACTCACTTGTACCAGACTCCTCACCTTCATTTATCCTATTCCATCCCCTTGGTCAACTCTTGTTCTTTTCCGACCCCGACGGTATTAAAACTTTCTAGGCCTAGGGAGCCTTTCACTTTCACACCCTTCGCGGCCCTTGTCTTTCTTTCGCTGATATCTTCACTTTTCGCAGTGTCGGATGCCTTCCATTTTTTCTCTCTGATGATCACCACCACCATATTAACACATAGCATTTCTCCTCTAATGGTTGGCGTCAAGAAAAACATCCGGCCGTAAAAGTCTGCCAAAACTGCTACAAACCCTGACCCGCAGTAAAAACCGGATAAAGTGGGGAGTAATAGAAACGAGCCCAGTGGCATCACTGCTCGCTTCTCACCAAGGCAGTCTGGGTTTGATTCCCGGCCAATACGTATTGGATTTACGATATGAAATGCCACGTCCTATGGGTCGGATTCCACATATAAATGGAGGACTTGTGGCTTATGATCACAAAAGTAAAAGTCCCGTAAAACTCTAAGCGTATTTACTTTTTAAAAGAAAAAAAAACATTAAAACAACGACAAAGCGTTTATGTACCTTTGAGAGAATACCACACTTGACCAGATTGGCCGTGAGAAATGGTTTTCATTGTTACAGCAGTGTTCGGAAACACCATTGGCGGTAATACATGCTCGGCATCTTCGGAGAAAATTCTTTTGAACCCGCCTCAGTACCTCGTTGTTTTGACTGATGTCCTGAGCGGCTTCCAAGACACATTCCCAGAACTCTTGCAGAGTTTTCACTTCTCTGCGATAAGCCTTAGATTTCATGAACCCCCAAAAAGTAATCTAAGGGGTTTTGATCGGGAGTTCTCGTCGGCCATCCATCGTTGCGGATAGGCGGCGTCCAGGTGACGGTGCACTGCGTTGTTAATGTGCGGGGGTGCTCCATAATGTTGCAACCACAGATGCCGTCGTGTATGGAGTGGAACATCCTCTAGTAGTAGTAGTGATAGAGTGCCTTCTAGAAGCTGTAGATAAGATACGCTAGCCATTCTATGAGGTAATATCACAGATCCTCTGATAATGCTCCCCAAAATCCTTGTCCAAACATTAATGGGAAAACCGAACTTTGTGGTGGGAACGTCTCATAGCATGGGGCTTGTTCTCCGACTACACATGCGTGTTGTCAAAACTGAAGCTGTCATTCCTTGTAAAGGGGAACTCATTTGTGAACAA
This sequence comes from Anabrus simplex, assembly GCF_040414725.1. Classification (NCBI taxonomy): domain Eukaryota; kingdom Metazoa; phylum Arthropoda; class Insecta; order Orthoptera; family Tettigoniidae; genus Anabrus; species Anabrus simplex. The sequence continues at coordinate 1,017,777,744 of NC_090266.1, forward strand.
AATATGATTCATGAATTATTTGGGTTGAAGATGGACCTATTCACAGAAGGCTATCTGCGGTGCATAATGTCTTTCCAATAGTACTGAATACACTGCAAATGATACTGATGTTGCCAGTCCTCCCGTTATGTTCGTAGAACGGTCCACTACTACCACGCCGCGATTTGGCGAGTATTCCTACCGGTGGTCCTCTTCAGTAAATTCTAATATGCGGTCCTCTGTACGAAGATCAGTCTTAGACCCACCAGCTTCACACATGGGCATGACGTTTCTAATGTCAGCTATTCTCTGTAGGGTCTATACCTGCTACAACACTCCTCACTAGAAGACACAACAAATCATTGATTGATTAACATTTTTTATCTTAGCATCTGGCTTTTGGTGCCAGGAGTGTCCGAGGATGTATATTGTGTGTTGATGTTGTCAGTGAGTGTAATTGCACGGGCTAGAAGTTGGAGGAAGGTGTCATCAATTCATTTTTCTGAAGATGTAAATGGGAAACCACGAGAAACCATTTTCGAGGATGGCCAACGGGGTATTCGAACGCAGCAGCCTACCGAAGTAGCTGTAACTAGTCGTGCTGCAACGTACTGACCTAACCTGCTTGATACCTTCTCCCAGACATGGAAACGCAGCTCCATATATGGACATATTTTAGGAAAAACGTAAACGCATTACCATATTTCGTGATGTAAGACAACGAGTTTCCGCCAGTTACGCAAAGTAGGGGCAGTAGCTGCTGTTGAAATGGCATTGCACTCCGTACTGGTACTGCACAGGAAAGTTCTTGAAAAGCAACTGAAGAAGATGCTGCTCTGTCATATCTGTTTCCCGAAAATCCAGGGAGTGGCCCTGATGATCCCCAAGAGCTGTACTTACAGATCAGTTAACTGTAAAACAAATAATCCTTGTTAAAATATAACCGAACTTGTGTTATTCTAGTATTCAGTAGAAGATTACCTGGTTGTACATTTCCCCCAAACGTTTAGGATTTTGTCCTTGAAATATCTCTTGCGTTATGCCTATTTATGACCCATCAGTGTTTTCTTTGGGGAAGGAATACCTCGGTTTATGGCATTCCAAATTATACATTACACTGACATATTTCAACGAGTTCTTGAATTGGGTTTAGATATTACGCGCGTGCGTGCGTGTGTGTGTGTGTGTGAAGTAATGTATGTTTTATTTAAACTTTCGTAAGAAATGTACTCATTCATTATTATTTGTGAGCCTTTCATGCAATCGTTCGAATTATTCTCCGTAAAGAGCTGTATAAGTTTTATTTTCCGATGACTAATTCAGTGTGCATTAATGTTGTGCACAGTTTGCGGTTTAGTAGTTGAACAGAACAAAGATAATTTCATTCCCTACCCCGTAAGCAGTGTTCTCAATTTTTGGCCGTTTCTCTAGCTTTCTCTGGTTCTGATTTAGTTTACCTTATCTTGGGTGATGAAAAAGCTTATTTAATGACAATTTGCTTGTCAACGCCGGTCGCATCCGACACGGTTACAAATTATGCGGTCGCTAGTGGCATGGGTCGCATGCGGCACGGTCGCATCTGGCACGCCACCGCATTTCATATATTTTGAACAGATATCGATAGAATTTCGGTCATCACTCGTTTTTTTTATTATCGCGTTCGTTAGTCACTCATTTTTCTTGTAAAAGTTCTCCGCTTCCTCTTGATGTATAATCTCCATCCATGTAGGCTACTTAAGGCTAATTTACACAGGGAAAGTTTAGAGTAGTCAAGTGGAGAGTTTCGTCCAAGCTTCCCCACGTTAACAGTGGAGGACCGTCAAGTTATATATTTTCGTTCAAGTTGAAGGGCAGTGTACTTTTGAGTCCACTTTCCCGTCCCATGACTAAATTAACTCCAGTATTGCCGCGTGTAAACTGAAACTTGCCTTTCACCCCGGTTAACCACACTACGTAGGTTTTCAAAAATGAGAAACCTGGAAATCATGTTCTTCGAAATTTACGAGGAACATGACATGATGTGAATGTGCGGCACAATGACTCTGTGAATAAAAAGAAACGCTAAGTTATGTTTTAGAGGCTTAACCTCGAATTTAAAACTCAAGAATTCGTTGACATAGGAGTTTAAATTGTACGCATGACAGCAAAAAAATGTAAAACCTTCTACTAAAAAGCACTATCGAATATAGGTTACTATAGGATGGGCAATCTTCTGCAGTCAGTTCTTTCATTAGAGTGTTCATTCCTCCACGCATGTCTCGCCTACGAATCCGTTCCCTAACCTAAGTTTTCCTCTTCCTTTCGGTATAATTTTGTATCTCTTTGGCCAGCAATGCAATATTTAGTAATGTACAGGTTTGGATTACTACCTTAGACACTTTAGTGACACACTTATGCCTATAACCCTAATCACTAATTATTTAACAGTAATTTGGTGTCGAGTAGCCGCAAGCTTGTCTTCGGGAGATGCTGGGTCCAAATTCAAATTTCGACAACTCTGAATATTGATTTCGCTGTTTTCCCATTTACACACCAGGCAAATGCTGGGGGCTGTAGCCTACCTAAATTAAGTCAACGGCCGTTACCTTCCCAATATTAGTCCTTTTCCATCCCTGTGTCACCGAAAACCTTCGATGTAGCCTATTAGTGCTACGTTAAACCACTGGCAAAGAAAGAAAAGTGACTTGGTGTTCATTTTCAGTATAATGAAATCAATGGAATGCAACTAAATTTTCCACGCACGATTTCCTGGCGTAATCACAAAGTCAAGAGACTTGACTGCTCTAAACTTTCCCTATATAAATTAGCTTTGATTATTATTATTATTATTATTATTATTATTATTATTATTATTATTATTATTATTATTATTATTATTATTGTTGTTGTTTTATGCCACATTAACTGACTTTACGATGTACAGAGACGCTGAGATGTGGAAACTTTTGTCCCGTTGAAGCTACTGAGGTCGAACCTATCATCTAAAGCTCAGAAACACATTTTTTACAACTTACTGTACGTCTGTAACAACTTCAGTATTTGATATGTAAGAATCCTCATAAAAACAATCCAATACTGTCTACACTTATTTTTCCACCCCACCTCCTTAAGAGGATTTTCCTGGAGCTAAATACATGTTTTATTATTTTTAATTAAGATTCCAAATACAATTTTCAGGTCGGTAACATCTTCAATTTTTGAGATATAAGTATCCTCATAAAAATAATTCTGTCCCTTTTTACAACCCAGTTAAGGGAATTTTCCAAAATAAAAAACATACGTCTTTCTGTATTTTTAGAAAAGACTAGCAAGATACCTGTGCTTCGCTACGGTATTATACTGAAATTTATAACTGAATGCTTAACGTTTTATATATAACCCGCCAGATTCGTGATCTGACTCGTTTTCTGACAGATTACGGCAAAATTCATCCCATTTTCAGTCTTTCTTTCCAGCAATCGATTTCGCACTTCCAGGGCTAGGTCCAGGTATTCCACCCGGTCACTTGGGTCCCTAAATCTTCGCCACCTTTTCCTATAAGCATTTTTAATATGGATCTCATCCTTGAGGAGATCCGGCGTGGTGTCGTCTTGGGTGCCTTGGCGGAACTGAACCCGCTGCCAGACTGCATTCGTAGTTATTACCCGGCCAGGGTCCGTTTCCAGCGCGGTCCGCACATTTTAACGACGGTTCAGAACATTATTATTATTATTATTATTATTATTATTATTATTATTATTATTATTATTATTATTATTATTATTATTATTATTATTATTATTATTATTATTATTATTGATGTTATGGACCCCACAGCAAGATGCAAGACCGCTACTTGGTGGTAAATTACATCTACTGCCGTTGTCATTGCTAACAATGCGACAGCACAATTGTCGCGTGTAGGCAAGTGCGCGGGATTTCTGGCGATACGAATGATATAATTCCGTTCATTATTGACTTTATTATAGAGGTGAACAATTGCACGCTCAATTTCATTCCTATCGTTTATTTCAAATGTGTTAAAATTTTATTTTTTTCCAGGAGAATCTACTGTAATCAAACTTTAAGTTCTCCAGAGGAAAAGATGGATCTTGAAATCGAACCAAGGAAAAATTAAAAATGATTGGTTTATGATCAGAATAAATACATTATGACAGAAAATTATTGGCCTCAACTCCTTTTTCACCCCACCGCCGTTGAGATGAGTTACCTCCCCACCCCCCACCCCAAAAAGAAGCCGTGTTTCTTGACGTTTAAAGGAGATTCCAAATACCAATGTTCACGTCTGTTACCTTCAGTTTTGGAATGTAATAATCCCCATAAACAGAATTCACCTTTTTTTCACTTCCTTTCACACTCACCCGCCCTTAAATGGAATTTTCGGCAAAAAATACTTGTTTCTTTAATAGTAAAGGATTTTCTAAATAGCAGTTATCACGACTCTAACATCTTCAGTTTTTGAGATATGTATCCTCATAAAAGGAATTCAAGTCCTTTTCAGCCCCGCCACCCAAGATGATTTCCCCCCAAAAACGCGTTCTTCTTTGTCTTTAAGGAGATCCAAATACCAATTTTCATGTTGTAACAATTTTAGTTCTTATTAGATATAAATATCCTCATACAATTAATTCAATTAATTTTTCAATTCTTTCACCCCATCCCCTTCATTGGATTTTTCGAGAATACGTGTTTCTTTACTTTTAAAGTAGATTCCAAAAACCAATTTTCACGTCTGCAAAATCTTTCGTTTATGAGATAATAGTATCTTCATACGAATAACTTAACTAATTTTCCAATTCAACCCCCCCACTTTTAAGTGGATTTCCGAAAACAAAAAATACGTATTTCTTTATTATAAAAGGATATTCCAATTATCACATTTCACGTCTGTAACATCTTAAGTTTTTGAGGTATCAGTATCCTAATTAAAAGAATTCAACCCCATTTTCAGTCAACTTTACCCCCCTCCCCACAAGTGGTTTCACCGAAAACAAAAAATACATGTTACTTCATTTTTATTAAGATAAAAATACATTTTTTCTTATCTGTAACTTGTTAAGTTTTTTATATATACTGCAGAAATGCTCATTTTAAAATTTCACCCCTTTCTAGTTCCCCTTAAGTGGAGTTTCCGAAAACAAATCACCTAAGTTTCTTTCCTTTAACAGGAGATTCCAAATACCAATTTTTATCTCTGTAACATTTTACGTTTCTGAGATATACTGTAGATGTAATCTTTCTAAAAACTTCACCCCAATTTGTCACTCCTGTTTAACCCCATTAATTGGATTTTCCAAAAACTAAGAAAATACATTTTCTTTATTTTTAAAATAGATTCCAAATACCAATTTTCAGGTCTGTAATATCTTTAGTTTCTGGGATATATTGTCCCTTTCTCCGGGGTCGCTCAGTCGACGGAGCGAGAGTCCCAAAGGGTGGAACGTTCGCAGGGCCAACTCTACTGTTTCGGGACAGGCCTTCTGAATTATTTTTATTTGCAGGGCTATAGGTGAATGGATAGGTGACACAGCATAAAAAGACGGAACAAACTAACAATAACATTTATTAAATAAACAACAGTCTGGACAATGCAGATGAGAAAAGGAAAAAAACTATTTACACCAATACAACTCAAATTGACTGCTTCCGATCTGTAACATGAATATATGTACACAGCATGGTTATGGGTTCCATTTGATTCAACCTGTCTTCATTTAAACACAATCTGAAATCATGCTTCAGGTCAAATCTTCGATTTATTGAACTGTAACATTGGACCAATCATAATGTTAGTGACAATGTCGTGATGACCATTAGTGCTACATTAGATCATTAAATTATACGATATTCCCTTGAGGGATAAAGTTTTATCAATTTTACTACCCTTTTATGTAAGTTCTGGATAAATCCCCATCAAATAATTCTCACTAAATTACGTCTTCTTTGTAAAATCATTTTTTAAACTTTCTAGAAATTTCCTTTACCTTGTTTTTGAGAATTCAGCAATATTTTTATTTCTAAAATTCTTTCACAATACTCAGAAAATCCGCTTACAAATTACTTAGAAAATCTCTGAACAATATCGTAAGAAATTCCTTTCAACATTACATGGAAAATTCATACAATTTCATTGGAAAATTCATTTAACATTTAATTTGGAAATTTATTAACTTTTCATTTGGAAATTCTTTAGTAAGTTTCCCCTCCTTCACAGATTACGTTCGACTGTATTCTTTTATGGACAATTTTAAACGATTACTCACTTACTAATACACTGTAGATAGATAGCAGAGTATCACGTAGCGAAACGCGCAACCAACGTAAACTAAAACTCCATTTGACAATAAACCATATTAAAAATCACCAAAAGAATAACACTTGCCGAAACACATGGATAAGCTGTCACCCAATTACACAATCTCCCCCAATTATTTATCAGCAGATTATTTCATAGTATCAAGGTTATCATTATTATTATTTATTATTATTATTATTATTATTATTATTATTATTATTATTATTATTATTATACCTCCCTTCAGGATTAGGTTTAAGACCCTCGCATTATTTGCAGATAATAGCAATGAATCACCATGACCTGTGATGAATAACCAAAATAGGATGAATAAAAAATAGAAGAAACAGTCATCACCACAATCAGTTAGGGATACATCGAAGAGTGCACTCATAACCTCAGGGAAAGAAAAAAACGAACTATTGAGTCATTATTTTACACAATATAAGTTGTTGAGCGAAAGTTTATTATTATTACCTGAATAATTAACCATATCACCATAAATTACAATATCCTTATGACTAGCATATACCCTAGCGGTCATCATGTTGTCTAATATCAACATAAAAATTTATCATCGCAATCGTCCCCCACATTTAATTCTCAACAAGTATTGTTCCGAGTCATTATTATGATATCCTTGATTATTACTCCTAAACGCATCATCTCGATGAGCTGCCTACTGTCCACAACTATCACCTTCCCTTGTAAGATCACCCTTACCTCACAAATCATTTCTTTACCAAAGCTACGATTTAATTATTGTTTTAACATAATCCGATAATTTATTATTACCGTCATGATTTTTAATGAAGTCACACATCATCCTTATTATTATTATACTTATTAATAGCCTTCATTTCCCCGTAATTCGTTTCGAAGACCTTAATTACACGTAACCTCGCGAAATTCACTAACAACTGGGGTTATCAATCACTGGATCAACACAGCAATATTCCGAGAAATGTACAAAATGAAATCAGTGAATCATTGAATCAATGACTACTCTACCATCACCACGACTTAAATACTACATCTCTAACTAATCTACGTTTCATTATATAAGAATACAATCCAACTAGCAATCTGCCGAAAGGGAAGAAAATATGACAAGCGTACTTATTATTCCGATGTAAATCTCCGGCGTCTTGAATATAAGTGTAGGTGTAGGTTCCTCCTCCGGATTATGGCGGGTTGTAGATGAACAAGTCCATCGTGCTGGCTCACACACGTCGGCTTAACACATCAAGATTCCTGTGCAGTCAAATAGCGTAGAATCACTCCAGCGGTGTTTCAGAGTTCCCAAGGATTTCCTTCTTGGTCGGTCCATGATGACGGCTCGGCTTCGTTGATGTTGCTGAAACTAAAATTTATTATTCAAATTTGATCCACATTCGTTGTAGACTAACAGTTTGCCTTACAGTACTTAACTGGCGCAATGATGTACACCGTGCTTCAACCCTACAGAAAGCTTCAAATCTTGACCTCATTTATCAGTTTACAGCACTTCGTTGAGTTGTCATAATCTCGAATAATCCACTATATTACTGTTGGAAACGATGTTCCTCGGCCCGGATTATTCTCGAAGATTCCATTTCAATGATAATCTTCCCTCGTAATTCCTACTAGAACATTCCATAAATTTCTGTGGCAACACTTGACGTAACGTCGTGTACTGACTGTCCGTAGTTTGGAAACTTCCACCCAGTAAAATGTGCGGCGATAATATATCGCACTAGGCTGATCCGTCTAAACAGAAAATTAAATTAGCACATTCGAATACCATAATCGTCATGCAGTACTATCTTGTAGTCAACTAGCTCCTTCGACTTTAGCAGTGACCATCGTACTCTATTTGTCTCTTAGCCTTACTAAAACCACACTGTTCGTCCTCTCTTCTAAAACCACACTGTTCGTCTTCTTTCCAGAACGATTCTCTGACTATAGAACAGCTTCACTAAATCTCATTGGTCGTCAGCCATTCTGCGTCGTGATTCGTTATTCCAAATTTGGAGCAGATCTTTCTGGAATCTCACTCCCCTTTGCGTCCGGCTCGCTAAGTGACGTAAACCCTGTGACGTACGGTGACCTTCACAACCTGACACAGTTTCCTCTCGTCCGCAGCGGAATGGCACGGTAATCAGCTGGTGCTCACTCGCGCGTAGACCCGTGTTACATTACGAGAATTGAACCAACCTCTCTAGGAACAATAAAATACCATTTGGATGGGTACAATATGTATCCTCGTTAAAGGCATTCAACCCATTTTTCACCCTTTTTCACCCCCCTTATTTTCCGAAAACAAAAGATACGTGTTTCTTTTTAGGGAGATTCTAAATACCAATTTTTACATCTGTAAACTTTGAAATTTTGAGATATAGATACACTCATTTTAAAAATTCACCCCCCTTTCCTCCCCCCAATAATTTTTTTCCAAAAACAAAAAATACCAATTTTCAGGTCTGTAGTATCTTCAGTTTCTGAGATATAAGTATCCTCATTAAAGGCATTCAATCCCTTTCTCACCCCTCCCATTGGAATTTTCCAAAAACAAAAAATCATATTTCTTTATTTTTAAAGGAGATTCTAAATATCAATGTTTACATTTGTAAACTTTTAAAGTTTTGAGATATAGATACACTCATTTTAAAATTTCGCCCCCCTTTTCATCACCTTAGCGACGGAATAGCCAAAAATCCTCCCTCAGCGGGCACCTACATTGTAATATAAATGTATCCTCAATTTTTTTTTTTCTGTATGTCCAGTAGTTTTGGCACGGCGATGATGAATCAGTCAGTCAGTCAGTCAGTCAGTCAGTCAGTCAGTCAGTCAGTCAGTCAGTCAGTCAGTCAGTCAGTCAGGACAAGTTATTTTATATATATATAGATTAGCATACAATTTTTATTGTCTGTAACATCTTCAGTTTTTGAGATATAAGTATCCTCATAAAAGTAATTCATCCCCTTATTCAATCATTTTTACAACCCCTTTAAGTGAATTTTCCCAAAACCAAAAAAAAAGAACGGGATTCCTTATTTTAAAAGCGATTGCACATAATTACTTTCACGTCTGTAATAACTTCAGTGTTGGACATACCAGCATCCTAATAAAAATAATTCAACCCACTTTCTCAGTCATTTTACCCCCTTAATAGTTTTTCCGAAACAAAAAAATACGTGTTACTTTATTTTCAAAATAGATTAAGAATACCAATTTTCATGTCAGCAATATGTTAAATTCTTCAGATGTACTGTAGATAAACTATTTTTTTTAAATTCACCCCACTTTATCACTTTCCCTTCAGTGGATTTTGAGAAAATGAACTATGCGTGTTCCTTTACTTTTACAAGAGATTCCAAATACCATTTTTCCCGTCTGTAAGATGTTACGTTTTTGTGATATATTGTAGATATACTAATTTTAAAAATTCAGCCCATTTGTCACTCCTGTTTACCCCCTCTTAAGTAGATTTTCCAAAAACAAAATATACGTGTTCCTTTATTTTTAAAAGAGATTCCAGTATCAATTTTCATGGCTGTATAATCTTTAATTGTTGAGATTTTTGCATCCTTATAAAAGGTATTCAACCCATTTTATCCTCTTTTCACCCCCCGTAAGAGGATTTTCTGAAAACAAAAAATACGTGTTTCTTTATTTTTAAAGAAGATTTGAAACACCAATTTTCGCGTCTTTAAACTGTTACGTTTTTGAGATATAGATACACACATTTTTAAAATTCACCCCGCTTTTCAGCTCTTTGGCGACGGAATATCCAAATATTCTCCCTTAGTGTGAGTACTTACATTGCTACATAAATGTATCCTCAAAATTCATTTCTTTATGTCCAGTAATTTTGGCTCTGCGGTGATAAATGAGTCAGTCAGGACATGTTCTTTTATGTTTAAATAAATGATCGAGAGAAATATTGTTTTGAGATATAAAATTACATATAAAATGTTATAGTCACTGAAAAGTTGTTGGATTGCTTGGGATTTAATCAGAAAATATTCAGTAAAACGACAAAATATTTTAAAATTGATTCGATAAACTACTTGTGAAATGTGATGAAATCAGTGAAGAAAATGATTCCCGCAAAATAATATTACGTTAAGAAATATTTGATTTTGACAGTTGAACGATGCAAGTATGAACGTCAAAAATTATTGCATTACGAGAAATATTTTCATTAATGATGATGATTATCGTGAATTATCGCAACAAATCCAACAACAAGAACAACAACAGAAACCAATCCCAGCAGAATGCGGTAGTTCCACAAACAGTTAGATCACAAATTATAGTTAAGTCTCTGCTTCCCAGCTCACGGGAGCCGCAGCCTAGATAATAAAATACTCGAGAGTTAAATGAGCCTCAGATATGACGATTAGGTACTCGCATTGCGGTGTAATGTGTCCGACGACCATTGATCAATCACACTTTTATTTACTCGTACAGGTCTCTAATACGTAAATTAATCATCAGGTAGTTCTTAATTCATATTGACATCAAGGTGAATTTGTCTGATAGACAAGCAAAAATTACTTCATGGAAGATGGAAACTAACTTCACGCAATTTTACTCATGCATCAATTCCAATTGCACCGTGGGTAAAATATTGATATAAAACCCTAGTAATATGGAGTAAATCCATTACAGTTTGAAGAATTGGATAGGCAAGAGAAAGTCTTCTAAGCATTAAGTGGCAACTAATCATCCTTCCATTAGTGCACCGAACCAAATAATCTATCATTTATCTTGAAAAATATAATGGTCTTCAAGATAATAGCTTAATATTGGCAGAGAAGGGTGCTATAAACCATCTTTCACCAGCTTGTTTTCCACTAAAGCTTTGACTTGAGCTCCTCTACTATTGAAAGTGGCTTGGCGATGAGGGAGTGGGGGATTTAGCACAGCGTCGCGTTGTTCGTGTGCGGGAAGGGACGGAGCTATTGAGGAGCAGCAAAGAGAAGGAAAGGGAGCGGGGATACTGCATGTCACTCATTCACAGGTTGAAAAATGCGACGCAACTTTTTTGTGGTCGATGTCGGGCATGTGGCATCATTCTCTGTGGCCCAGGAACACCTGCTATGTGCTTGTTCCCTCATTTGTACAACACAAACACCCTTGCGCAATTCAAACACAATTTCAACACTACAAAAAAGTGGAACAGTCGTGTCTTAGTGCTAACGAAGGAGAGAATGTTTGTTTTGGGTATATGGCCACTAATATACACTTAAGATAATATATCAGAATGTTGGAGCGTGGTTCCCACCTTTCAATCTCTTAGCATTTTTATATATTTCTTACTGGATTTATTATGACGATTGTTGTTTTAAAGGTCTACCGGGCGAGTTGGCCATGCGGTTAGAGGCGCGCAGCTGTGAGCTTGCATCCGGGAGATAGCGGGTTCGAATCCCCCTGTCGGCAGCCTTGAAGATGGTTTACCGTGGTTTCGCATTTTCACACCAGGTAAATGCTGCGGCTGTACCTTAATTAATGCCACGGGCACATCCTTCCAATTCCCAGGCCTTTCCTATACCATCGTCGCCATAAGACCTATCTGTGTCGGTGCGACGTACAGCAACTAGCAGAAAAGTCCGACATCGAGATTATCGACCCTACTACCTGCTTAACGTCACATTAAGAGTCTTTTCACACCTCTAGATTTTTACCGTACGAAAAATCCGTACGTAGTCGTGATGATTCAGTAATGCACAGAAGTAAGTGGGGTTAATGATTTAGTTTCCGTACGGGAATGTAAAGCACGCGGGTGAGTCGACTGGATGATACGTCCACAGTACGTGGCGGAAATAGTGATTGAAGAGCGGGATGCATGGGCTCTCATCCCATTAGGATTGTTCCACACACGATCTTTCTACTTAAATTGAAGCTATAGCGGATGCTTCAACAAACTCTGTAGCTCTTCAAAAGAATATTAAAGCTCGTTCTAAAATAATTTCAAAACTTGTTCTTATTACTTATGAGCTCTTGAAGGTTCGCTTTGTTCTTCAATCAGTGCATGAACACACATTCACGAACACGACACATCTCAGGAGGAGCTTGTACTACTGCGGTACACGGAGGACATACACTCACGGAGAAATGACGGTCAGACGAACAATTTTCTAACGAGCTTCGTAAATATGCAGAAAAATCCAGATATAAACTGTTGAATATTTTCTTAGAAAAGGCCCTAACACAGATAGATTTTCATGGCGAAGTATTTGGAAAGGGTTAGAACTGGGGAAAAGGCAATTATGGTGTAAAAATAAATAAAATAATGGAAAACGATTTTTAGGGCTGGCGATGGTGTAATTCGTCTCCCAAAGCCAAGCTTACAGCTACACGGCATGTACCGCGTAGCCAAATCGCTCCGCACAGTATGCTTATTCAGGATTGTGTGATGAAACCTACTGTAAATAGATACGAAACCATCGATACTGCAATTTCTTCTTCTTCTTTTCCTACCACTTTTCCCACACCTGTGGGGTCGCGGGTGCGAACAGTGTCGCACACGTGTATTTTGGCCTGTTTTACGGCCGGATGCCCTTCCTGACGCCACCCTATATGGAGGGATGTAATCACTATTGCATGTTTCTCTGGTGGTTGGTAGTGTGGTATGCATCAACATTGACATTCATTTAACATTAATTTCTTCTGTCTTATGTGTTACACAGATTTAATTTTTATTGTTTATTGTCAGTTAAATATGAGTTTAGTTCGTAGGATGAATGGTCAGCATTGGTGCCTTCGTCCAGTGAGCCCGGGTATTTTAACCGCGTTTGGCTAATACCTCTGGGTCGGGTTTGAGTGTTTTTGTTCTTATTCACACACACCTTTTCACAAGCAAACAAACAAACAAACAAACCAAAAACACATCTAACTCCCAATCACCACCGTGACACGCAAGAGTGAATGTATTCTTCCAATATTTTATTCAATGTTATTTTCCGTTAAAACGGCAGATTATACATTTCGTTGTTTTACGTGATCAGTGATCTGTTCACTAGCCCTTCAAAGCACGTTTTGACGTGTGGATGAGGTAAGTCCAACCATCGGGCTTGGACTGCCGAATCATTGGACAAGATCTGAGTATGGATTAACTTCAGTTGTGACTACCTAAATTTCACTTTGAATTTTTGTTTAGTTTAAAGTTAAGCTTACTGGCGCCAAACGAATTTAATTTATATTTTGTAACATCACAATATACGAAGCGTCTCACCTAACTTTCCGACATGAAAGAATTCTGATATGGAAAAAGGTATTGAAGAACTGAAATGAAATGGCGTATGGCTTTTAGTGCCGGGAGTGTCCGAGGACATGTTCGGCTCGCCAGGTGCAGGTCTTCGATTTGATACCCATAGGCGACCTGCGCGTCGTCGTGAGGATGAAATGAGGAGGAAGACGACACTTACATGAAGTACTCGTACCAGTTAAATTAACTAATGATGGTGAAAATTCTCGACCCCGCCAGGAATCGGACCCGGGAGCCCTATGACCAAAGGCCAGCACGCTAACCATTTAGCCATGGGGCCGGATATTGAAGAACTGATTTCACAGGATACTTTTCACGTAGGGAGCTCACAAACTGAGAGGATAAACGTACTCCAGTCAAATTGTTTTTAATGCTATTTGCTTTACGTCCCACTAACTACATTTTAAGGTCTTCGGAGACGCCGAGGTGCCGGAATTTAGTCCCGCAGGAGTTCTTTAACGTGCCAGTAAATCTACCGACACGGGGCTGTCGTATTTGAGTACCTTCAAATACCACCGGACTGAGCCAGGATCGAACCTGCCAAGTTGGGGTTAGAAAGCCAGCGCCTTAACCGTCTGAGCCACACAGCCCGGCAAAAATTGTTTTTACGTGGTTTCCTATTTTCACACCAAGCAAGTGCTAGGGCTGTAATTTAATCAAGGCCACTGTGGCTTCCTTCCCGTTCCTAGCCTTTACCTATCCTCTCGTTGCCATATGACCTATTTGAATCGGTGCGACGTAAAGCAAATTGAATGCATCCAACCCGCTACGAATTTAACGGGACGTTACCTTACGGGGTCAGGTGCGAAGTGAGATGTTCGTAAGCGAATGTTTACGATCGAACGCCCGTTCTAAAGTCAACCTCACCATAGGAGTTCATGAGATGAAATGAATGACGTGATATATGATAGTAGGAAAGGAGATGATGAAAACCGGTGCCTGCTCCTGTCGGATAGCACAAAGAAGTCTGTTAATGTCTTTACGTCCCCATACGACGGACGAATCACCGTCAATAGCGTCGAATGCCCTCACTCCATATGAGCACTGTGGAGAGGTTTGGCAGGCTTTTGGAACGCAATCTACTCATTAGAAATTTTATAGCACCAACTCTTCTAGCCTACCGGCCTACATTCTAATGGTGAACATTTTTTCCCCAAAGGGAGTCGAACCGGCTAACCGCGGTATCCGACCATACAGACTTCACGCCTTAACGATCGTGGCCACCAGGTGGGCTAACCGTGGTCTTCTCGTGAATACAGAGTTATAATGAGCAAGCTTTAATTGCCTGTGTGGAAGGTACATCTGTCTTCTCACAGTAGTGAGATTTCGAGTTCTCCTTCATTCATGATTAATTTACATTTTACCGGGCGAGTTGGCCGTGCGCGTAGAGGCGCGCGGCTGTGAGCTTGCATCCGGGAGATAGTAGGTTCGAATCCCACTATCGGCAGCCCTGAAGATGGTTTTCCGTGGTTTCCCATTTTCACACCAGGCAAATGCTGGGGCTGTATCTTAATTAAGGCCACGGCCGATTCCTTCCAACTCCTAGACCTTTCCTATCCCATCGTCGCCATAAGACCTATCTGTGTCGGTGCGACGTAAAGCCCATAAGCAAAAAAAAATTACATTTTCATTTTGTACTGGGGCAGGCATCGTTTATGAATATTTGACATTCATACAGTGTCAAATGTTCTGTAGTGAAGTTCAGTTAATAGGTACATAATCCACTCAACTGGAATAGTTTCGACTGTCAGGGCTTAACAAGAACATGAATCAACGCGCTGCGGTCATTGCAGCTAGACAAATCTCTCTATGCATTTTATATTATGTTTGCTAGTGGTTCAACGTCGCACTTACAAATCGAAGGCTTTTGGCGAGGCAAGGATGGAATAGCTCCAGGACAGTGCCAATGTATTCGAGTCGTAGTTCTTGTAAAACCAACTACTGTGTATAAGGTAATGAGAACGTGAATATTATATTACTGTACGGAATATCAAGACGTAATGCATGAGAAGCACAATGGTTATTCCAAGAGCGATTTACTGGACGAAGACTACCGACTTCGGATACGTCTCCAATGGTTTAAAGACTGCTGCGTGATGCTATGTCCTTTGAAAGGGCCCTCTTAGGGACGCGAGAGTGACGTCTGATAATAGCGAAGAAGCTGTGTATAATGCAACTGAGAATAACTCGCACGCCAGTTAATGAGGCAGAGCACATTATCTGAACATCATCCAGACGTCTGTAACTTACAGCGCGCGTTGATTCGCAATAAACTGTATAGGTAGAATGTGATGATTATTTAATCATAATATATGTCGGTCTAAAATATAATGGGTCATGTAGGGGTTGAAATAAATGCATAAAAGTATTCTAGTGGCACGGAGTTTGAACCTCCGAACACATTAGTCAAATTCTGCCGGTTAACTCCCTTTAGCTGTTCTTAGTTGTTCTTGTACAATAGCATTTCAGTGTCAATGCAGGTCTTGGTTCGCAAGCATAGTTCTTATTATGGTTCAATGCATTCATTATTGCCTTATTATTATTGGATTTCCAACCACGAATACTTGTATTTCAACCCATTTGTTTACATGAGACCTTACGGTTGGACGACGGGGAAGATGTTTTCACGTTAGATTATAAACTGCGGGTTGCATAAATCCGAAGATATAGTGTCGGCTTATATTAAATGTTATGTTGCGAGAGACCACAATAAGGGGCGAGTGTATAAAAATGAAGACTGATTCTTCCGAACGAAAGTCAACCCATATTTTGTCTCATGATCTGTACTGTCGGATCTATGTGATGAAATGTACCTTAATTTGCTATGTTCATTTTTCTATGTTCAAATTCCGCATAACTACAGAGAACACGTAAATGAATAAATAGTAATGCAGTGATTTATTTCTCCAGATAAGAGATAAAATAATAGAATTCAATTATTACAAATTTTGATAAAAATCATCTCATAATACCGCTAAATCAATTATAAGTAAAACATTCTCTACTACTAAAAGTACTAATGGTGATGAAAATGGTTCGGGAGTCCCTTATCAGAGACACAACTACATCACGCAGGAAGTCTGCAGATTAGACAGGATGCCACATACAAATATGGATGCCTTAATTTAATTGCCGAACATCCAGCGTTCACCCAGCCCAAGTTACAAATGTCTAAATATTCCACTGTTAAACTTGGTTCCTTGGCACACTGCAATTAAATATGTTTTAGTTCGTTTATTCTTGCGGTTTAAGATATCGTGATCTTCAAATCCCTGGAATTACTGTATTTACCAGAAAACCGGGATCCATATCATGTTTTTAAACATTAAACCATTTAAGAATCTCTTTTACTGAGTAAGATTTTACCATGCACTTCAGTGGTTTCTGTACTCTTGTATAGTAAATATTACACCATTTCACGCCATGAAAATTCGATTCGATGATTTCGAATCTGTCACATAGAGGGCATTGTATTTCCGGCAAAACTATATGTACTAGATCATTTTCAGTATATTTAAAAAGATCATCAACGTTATAAACGAAAATTTTAACCTCCTGTTCCTCTCTTTTTATTTTTCTATTCCAACATCTCTTTATCTTGTGTTTATCTTATGATCAAATTAATATATTATTTAGCCCAAGTCCTTGTTAACTAGCTTAACAGTATCTTATTTACGGAAAAAGGTAAAGATCACTGTGTTAAATGGCGTAATAATTGATAATTATTTAGTGATATTTTCATCATCCTCATTATCATAATCATTATAGGCTGTTATGCCTTAGAGCGTTGAGGCTACAAGCGTCCGAGATTTAACTACGGTTTTCTGCAATCCCCTATTTGGGATAATTCAGTGGCCTCCTCCTTATATGCACCTGGAATCTTTAAATAATTAAAAGTGAGTTTAATAATCTACACATTGGTCTCCTCTGCATCTCTTGCCCTCCATGGTCTAGTCCATTATCTTAATAGGTAACTCATCCTCAGAATGTCTGCCCTGTCCCCACCACCGAAACCAGTTTACAATCACAGCTTCATCCATAGAGTTCCATAAAGTTCATTCTTAACTTAGACATTACCTCTTAATTCCCAGTGTCCTCTTGCCATTGTTCTCGCCTCTTTATACCAGTAATGGTTCTCGCTACCTTCACATTGTTCACCTCCAGCGTATATGACTCAGTAACAGTCTGAGATCCAACCATAAACACGCTAAAGTTGGAAATCATCACGTAACCCTGATTATTCTCGACATAAGTAAAGCCTTTGACAATGTAGGTCACTTACATCTGAGACATACCCTCAATTCTTCCGAATGCCTCTCTCATTCAACAACAATAACTCGCAATCTGCAAGAAAACAATTCCACCTCTTTCCAGGTCAATCTGAGAAGGACTAAACCTATCATTTTGCGTCGTGGTGTAACGCAAGGGTCCACATTGTAAGCTATCTTATACAATATCGCTACTGGCCACATATTTAGAGAACTCAGCGAAAACAACGTATCTAATGAATACTGAGACACTAAGGGTGATGGGTTTATTCCAGTGACAATTTTGGGCTTTGCTGATGATACTGTAATAATTGGAAGAAAACAAGCAATGTGCTCTAGAAATCACTAACTTAACAATTGAGAGATTTCAGGAAAGTAAACGCAAAAAATTAAATTGCTATTGACATCAATAAGAGAAAAATAAACAGTGGGAACCTATTCATATCAAACGGAACAAGTATACGGTGCATATTCGGATCTGAATGCATTAAATACCTGGGAGTTAACTTCGCTGATGCTATTGTTTTTTATGTCAAGCAATCTATCACATTACTACAATAGAATTCATCCTTGTGTCCCACATTGATATACCAGTTGCTTTCCACTTCACTGGAAAATATTCCCCAACGATTTTTAGATGATACCGACAAAATGATAAAGAGTACTGTCAAGGAAATTTTACCACTTCCAGCTGACACACCAGATGCAATGATCTATTCTGCCAAAGCGGTTAAATGTATGGGTCTTTTTCGTGCAAGGTGGGAAGCAGCTCTGCAACATATCAGTAGCTGTAACATCCTCCGCAAAGCTGGCAATAAGATCATTGAAGCAACGAGAAACCTCGAAGATGAATCCGCCCATTGCACGTCCACCCTTAATATGGAATGTCTCACTGAAAATGTTGCTAAACAGCAGACACGTGATGACCTGTTTGACACCACGAAACTGAGGAAATCCCTCAGGGACCAGGAATACAGTATACAAATGGTGCCTATTAAACCAGAAAGGCAAAGGCGTATGCCTATATCAATAGTTTACCACAGCCAACCGGTGGATAAGAAAAGAGGAAGGGCTCACAAGCACCGAATGGAAAGATGCTCTCAAAATGACAGCGAATGTAGCTCATGTGCGCGCCATACCAGGCAGATCCAAAGACGGTAACCGCTGCAGACGATGCGGTGAGATGAAAACATTGTCACACGTCTTAGGATCTTGCAGATTCGGCGAATGCCTACGGAACACCAGACACCATCATATCCGGTCTTCCTTGGTCGATACGCTACGTAGTAAAGGGTACGTAGCACACTAAGAGGTCCATGGCCTCGCAGCTGACGGTGGGACAAGACGTATCGACGTGGTCGCCTTCAAACCCGGGAGCAAAAAAGGTTTCATTCTCGAACCGACTGTCAGATTTGAAGCAGATGCATAACAGCCCGATGACGTTGATTAAGAAAAATAGATGATATACTCACCAACCATTCCATATTACCTCAATAAGTACAACCTTGAGGACATCGAGGTCATAGGGCTCATTTGGGTGCAAGGGGCACCATTCCTTAACTACTGATCACCTACTTACGACGCTTTGGTGTAACGAATGAGACCATTGTGAGATGGGACATACAAACATTTAAAGCATCTTGAGGCATCACCTCTACGCTCCGTCCACTTAACTGCATCAATTTAAGTAATTTATCTGCTGCTTCTTTCTTTTCTGTTCATTATCAACAGAACGATTGTTTTTTACTCTTACGCTGTACATATTTCATATTGTATGATAGTCTTCGTCAGTTTGGCAACCTCAGTCATTTGAGGAAGAATATAGATAAAATGTTATGATATTTTGGTCATTACTATCAATAAAATAAGGCATGAGGTGTTACATATCCTACCGGACGAATGCTGAAATTTCATTTCACCAGTCTAACGCAAGGGCTTGTGTGTAGTAGTATACTCTATAACTGAGAACTTACGGGGCTTTTAAAGAAGTAAATATACCATCACTTTATTTTACTTCTTTACTCACAGATTCTTATTCATCCCATTGATAATGAAACTAATGAAACACGTTCTAGAAGACGTCGTTGTAGTCCATCAACACTTGGGAACACTTGTCACCATCTATATTTTAGTAGAACAAATAATTTCTCCTCGAGTAGGATATAGCTGTAATTGGGCGTCTCTGTCCTAATTCTACTACCCAAAAGGACTAAACCATATAAATTGTTACTAGATTATGTGGATGTACTTCACAGAACATACTGCACCTGGATCTATTCCTTATTGTTTCAAAAATATTAAATGTTTGCAATTCTCACCGTGCTCAACGCACATCGGGGTTTGGGTTTAACACCGTTATCGAGTATTTTGGTACTGGAAAGACGAAGATAAATGTGTTCATAATAGCGAGATATGGTACACGGGTCAAAGAGAGGGACGGTTTATAGAAGTGTGTAGGACGGGGTAGAATTAACCGCATATATGCACACAGTTGTGGCAGTAGCGTGCTCATCATCGCTCTACCCCTCCCCATCCACCGCCGCCGTCACCCATTCTCCTTCCCTCAGTATGGTACACACATACAGCTGTCGTGGCTTTCACAGGCCAAACCACCAACAATCAATCAGCCAGTATTCACTTGCCCAGTGGCCAACAGGCGCACCGGGCCTACATATATATTAAAATTAGGACCTGCCTATCCGCTATGGCCTCTCCTCTTTCATTATAACCTACGTTCAACGCGGGCCCATTTTTAAAATTTTTCCCTGTGGACAGCTATTCACAAACATCTTTCAATGACGCCGTGCTATGCTATACATAAAACAATCAATCATAATTTGTAGAATTCGTTGAGCTTCACAAAATATCAAGTGGTTATACATACTGTGTCTGTTTCAAAGTAGACGACAGTTTTTATCTTGCAACAAGTAGGATCTATAGGTTAGATGAAGCTCTTTCAGAGAAGATTAATCGGAAAGAGGAGTCAGGAGCCAATATGACAGTTTTAGCGTTATTGCAAGAGAAGGCCTGCACACTGTTTTGTAAAAGCTGTGAGAATACTCGCAGCTGTGTCGCTAACACATTCCATTGTCCAGTGCTGTACATGGTAGTCACTACAAACGAGTTCAGCATAGACCGCAGTTGTTTTCCAAACATGTGCATTGATCAACTATTTTAATTGAAATAAATAGTTGATATGGTTCAATCTATATATATATAAAAGAATATGACTTGACTGACTGACTGACTGACTGACTGACTGACTGACTGACTGACTGACTGATTCATCATCGCCGAGCCAAAACTACTGGACATAATGAAATGAAATTTTGAGGATATATTTATTTTACAATGTAGGTGCTCGCTAAGGGAGGATTTTTGGATATTCCTTCGCTAAGGGGGTTATAGGGGGTAATTTTTAAAATAAGTGTATCTATATCTCAAAACTTTAAAAGTTTACACGTGTAAATATTGGTATTTAGAATCTCCTTTAAAAATAAACACGTATTTTTTTTCCGGAAAATCCGAATAGGAGGGGTGAAATGGGGTGAAAGATGGGTTGAATGACTTTAATGTGTATACTTATATTTCAGAAACTGAAGGTATTACGGACCTGAAGAAAGGTATTTGAGATCTCCTCTAAAATAAAGAAACATGTACTTTTTGTTTTTGGAAAATCCAAATAATGGCGGGGTTGAATGGGGGAAGATTTTTAAAATGAGTGTATCTATATCTCGACACTTTAAAAGTTTACAGATGTAAAAATTGGTATTTACAATCTCCTTTGAAAATAAAGAAGCATGCATTTTATTGTTTTTAGAAAATCCCACTAGGAGGGGTGAAAAGGGGTGAAAATTGGTTTAATGCCTTTAATGTGGATACTTATATCTCAGAAACTGAAGGCATTACACACTTGACAGGAGGTATTTGGGATCTCCTTTAAAAATAAAGAAACATGTATTTTTTTGTTTTTGGAAAATCCAAATAGTGGGGTGGTGAATGGGGGTGGAATTTTATAATAAGTGTATCTATATCTCAAAACGTTAAAAGTTTGCAGATGTAAAAATTGGTATTTTGAGTCTCCTTTAAAAATAAGTGAATACGTATTTTTTGTTTTCTGTAAATCGCAATAGGAGGGGTGCAAAAGTGTGAATAAGGGGTTGAATGCCTTTAATGAGGATACTTACATCTCAGAAATTGAAAATATTACAGACCAGGAAAGTGGTATATGGGATTTCCCTTAAAAATAAAGAAACACGTATTTTTTGTTTTTGAAAAATCGAATTAATGGGGGTTAAACAGGAGTGACACATTGGGGTAAATTTTTAGAAAGACTATATCTACAGTGTATCTTAGAAACGTAAAATGTTAAAGACGTAAAAACTGGTATTTCGAATCTCCTGTTAAAGTAAAGGAACATAGGTGATTTGTTTTTGGAAACTCCACTTAAGGGAAACTAAAGTGGGTGAAATTTTAAAATGGGAATTTCTACAGTATATCTCAAAAAACTTAACATGTTACAGAAGTAAAAAATGGTATTTTTATCTCTACTATAAATAAAGAAACGTGTATTTTTAGTTTTCGGGAAAACTCTTGTGTTGGGGGTAAAAGTGACTGAAAATGGGGTTGAATCCTTTTAGTTAGGATACTGATATCTCAAAAACTGAAGATGTTCTAGACGTGAAATTTGGTACTTGAAATCTGTTTTAAAAGTAAAGAAACACGTATTCTCGGAAAATCCAATGAAGGGGGGGGGGGGAGATTTGAAATATTAATCGAATTAATTGTATGAGGATACGTATATCTAACAAAAACTAAAGTTGTTACAGACGTGAAAGTTGCTATTTAAATCTCCTTGAAAAACAAAGAAAAACGCGTTTCCTTGGGGGGGAATCATCATCTTGGTGGGCGGGAGTGAAAAGTAGTTGAATTCCTTTCATGAGGACACATATCTCAGAAACTGAAAATGTTAGATTTGTGATAATTGGTATTTAGAAGATCCATCACTATAAACAATTATTTTTGCCGGAAAATTCACTTGGTGGGATGAAAGGAACTGAAAGAAAGTGAATTATTTTTATGAGGATACTTATATCTCAAAACTGAGGGTAACAGACGTGAACATTGGTATTTGAAATCTCCTTTAAACATAAAGAAACACGCCATCCTTTTTTTGGGGGGGGGGTAAATCAAGTTAACGGCGGGGGGGTGAAAACGGATGTGAGACCAATTGATTTTACTGTTCATAATTTACTTATAAGGAGCCTCCGTGGCTTAGGTGGCAGCGAGCTGGCCTCTCACCGCTGGGTTCCATGGATCAAATCTCGGTTACTCCATGTGAGATTTGTGCTGGACAAAGCGGAGGCGGGACAGGCTTTTCTCCGAGTACTCCGGTTTTCCCCGTCATCATTTATTCCAACAACACTCTCCAGTATCATTTCATTTCATTTGTCCTTCATTAATCATTGCCCCAGAGGAGTGAGACAGGCCGGCAAAATTCCTATCCTTGACGCTGCATGGGGCTTTATTCATTCCATTCCTGATCCGGTTGAATGACTGGAAACATGCTGTGAATCTTCAATGTGCTTGTTCTGATCATAAACCGATCATTTTTATTCTTTCCTGGGTTCGTTTTCAAGAGCCACATTTTCCTTTGGGCCAATATGTCTTACGGCGACGATGGCATAGGAAAGGCCTAGAAATTGGAAGGAAGCGGCCGTGGCCTTAATTGAGATACAGCCCCGGTATTTGTCTGGTGTAAAAATGAGAAACCACGGAAAACCATCTTCAGGGCTGCCGACAGTTGGGCTCGAACCCACTATCTCCCGATTACTGGATACTGGCTGCACTTAGGCGACTGCAGCTATCGAGCTCGGTATACATAAGCAGCGGGAGAAAAAAAAGTGAAGGGTCAGAGCAAGTGTCTTAAGTGTGTCTGAATATCCACTAGTATGTGCCCCAGCAGATCTTTTAATTATGTCAAATATAAGGTCAGAAAATTTAGTGTTTATTATTTCGATATTAGGTATGTTCATTAATTAAGTTCTGATCATCAATTTCTTGGTTAAGTTTTTAAGATCACTGATTTTTATTCTCTGTCTGTCACACTGTTGATTACTCCTAGCATTCTCTTTCTTAAAATCTTCAGTTTGCTTATTTTTTATTTCAAGTATTTTGTTTAATTTTTTTATTTGTTTTGTGGGACTTTCTGCATTAAAATAATTGTGCTCAGATGAAATACACTGTATAACAGTACTAACTGAATTGCTACATGGACTGGGATCGATGGTGTTATTCTGTTATTCTATTGATTTGTCCCTCCAAAATCTAACTTCCTTTTTCGAAATCCTCTAAGGAGCCTTTTAAAGCCGAAAAAATAAAAATATATAGGCCTATTGGTTCTACCATAAGCAAAACATTATCATTGATAACAACTAAAAAACGAAGTAATACAGAATCTAAACCAAATTACTTGACCTACAAGTATCTTTTATAGATGATCTGGAAAGTCAAACAGTGTTGGCACTGCATCATTATTCAGAATTTTGTTACTTTCAAATTGCCAAAAACTTACATCTCTGAAGTGAAATGAACATAATCTGTGGGAATAAGTTGGAACAAATTTGTCTCCTTTAACAGCAACAAGCCACTTCGACAGAAGTTCAGGCTTATTCAATGGGAACCTGTAAGTAATATGTCTAAAAATAATAGCCACGTATTCGAAACCAAAGAAATGTATATATTTCTATCTCCTCATTTTTTCTCAACCATTCCTGGTACAATGACAGAACATTCTCCCGTTGACTTATCACAAAATATTCTTCTGCTTCATAAATAGAACGTAATGTGATATATTTCAGAACAGAGTGGTGGAGCCAGCAATCATTCACATTTCACTGCATTATTTTACATTTTGAAAATATTCTTCCTGAAAAAACTCATTACACTATTGCTAATCCACCTCATAATTCTAAATGTATCTAAAAATGAAAGAATACTACCTAGCTTAGTTTGAGTTTCTCTGAATTAAATATATTTTTTGCAGTTGGTTAATTTTAAGAGAAGAAAAATATACCATTTAGGATGCAAAATTCCCTCTCATACTATTCTCATCTTAAATACCATTATTAAATCTACCTATTTCATAAACTCGAACTGAAAGTAGATTTTCTGAACACAAATTAAAACTGAAAATGTGTTCTAACATTTCAATTACAGGAACATTATGATTCACATAAGGAAGAAGATGAAGGAGCTTGAATATTAAGCATATGTGAAAATAACAGGTAAGCAGGTAGTTTGATTAATGTTTTCTTGTACAAACTATGAGTCAGCCTATTCAAACTCCTCTGGAACAGCATCTTTAGCAATTTTGTTATCATAAAGGAGATGTGAAATCATGTATAATGGTACCAATAAATATTTTTTCTGATAATTGTTAATAATTGGGTTTACAAAGCTTTACCAATCATATTTTCCGGATTCTATGCCTACGTTTATCGAAATTTTAATACGGGTACACAGTCCGTTAGAATAGCTGTTACCGAGCTCGATAGCTGCAGTCGCTAGGTGCGACCAGTATCCAGTATTCGGGAGATAGTGGGTTCGAACCCCACTGTCGGCAGCCCTGGGAATGGTTTTCCGTGGTTTTATCATTTTCACGACAGGCAAATGCTGGGGCTGTACCTTAATTAAGGCCACGGCCGCTTCCTTCCAACTTCTAACCCTTTCCCGTCCCATCGTCGCCGTAAGATCTATCTGTGTCGGTGCGACGTAAAACAACTAGCAAAAAAAAAAAAAGAATAGCTGTTTAGTTTTTCTTAATGCTATTTGTTCGAGCGTCGACTTAGCAAGAACTTTTGCCCCTACTTGCACCATATGTGAGGAACCTGAGTGTATTTTGTAAATGACGGAAGTATAAAGTTTTGAATGTGAGGAAAGGAACGTTAAGGAAAACACAAACACCCAGTCCCCAGGCCAGGGATATTAATGGTTTACAATGAAAAAAACCTGACTCGGCTGGGAACCGAACCCGGGGCCGCCGGGTGACAGGAGAACGCGTTGCCCTCTACACCACGGGGCCAGACTTACTTCATAAGAATTGTTCCTAATGAAAAGCAAAACGCCAAGAAGAAGAAGAAGCCTAAGCACTGAGAATGCCACATCCATACATCCCTGAATTCACCACTATGTAGCCCATTCTCGATTATGGTAATTTTAAAGCATTTCAAATTCTGCTTACTTGTGAAAAGGAATATCAGATCCTTTCTGATACCGATTTGTACAATTGTACACTGCTTCGTGAATAGTTAGTTCTCACTTATGGCTTAACTTAGGCCTGTTTTAAATGCTATTTATTCGGAGTGTCGACCTAAGAAGATCTTTTGTCCCTATTTTGCCCCATATGTTGTGAATCGTCCGCCTCTGTGGTGTAGTGGTTAGCGTGATTAGCTGCCACCCCCGGAGGTCCGGGTTCGATTCCCGGCTCTGCCACGAAATTTGAAAAGTGGTACGAGGGCTGGAACGGGGTCCACTCAGCCTCGGGAGGTCAACTGAGTAGAGGTGGGTTCGATTCCCACCTCAGCCATCCTGGAAGTGGTTTTCCGTGGTTTCCCACTTCTCCTCCAGGCGAATGCCGGGATGGTACCTAACTTAAGGCCACGGCCGCTTCCTTCCCTCTTCCTTGCCTATCCCTTCCAATCTTCCCATCCCTCCACAAGGCCCCTGTTCAGCATAGCAGGTGAGGCCGCCTGGGCGAGGTACTGGTCATACTCCCCAGTTGTATCCCCCGACCAAGAGTCTGAAGCTCCAGGACACTGCCCTTGAGGCGGTAGAGGTGGGATCCCTCGCTAAGTCCGAGGGAAAAACCGAACCTGGAGGGTAAACAGATGATGATGATGATGATGATGTTGTGAATCAGCGTGTATTTAGAAATGGCGGAAGTGTAGAGTGTTGTATGTGAGGAAAGAAACATTAAGGACGACACAAACCCCCAGTCCCCAGGACAGGGATATTAATCATTCACAATTAAAAAACCTCTGACCCGGCCCGGAATCGAACCGAGAGCCACCGGGTGATAGGCGGACCCGTTGCCCCCTACACCGCGGCTACTCTTCTTTAACAACGCCGATCAATGTAAGCTTGCACTTATCACTAAAAATAGTTGCTAATACTATGTATTAATTATCACTTTATCACATAACGCAACCACAGATCCGCTAACCGATAGAAATCACCATGAAAAACACACAAGAAACTGTTAACATCACCACGTGTTAACCATGCATTAGAAACTGCAGTGCCCGGAACATGGCGATGCGCGAAGATATTCAATTTTACGCATAGCACCAGCGCGCTCTGTGAGACTAGATTAGTAATATTAAAGTCTTTGATCGCTACCGTACTGCATTAGATCATCTTAGCCGGTCATGAAGCAATATATCTCTCGGCAAATGAGTCACCCGGCCGCACTATCACCTTCCGTGCGTGTTCCCCTGACATACGAAGCAAGTCATAAAAAGACCCCGTATATTCGCATTCGCTATGTATCCCTTGCGTTAGGTCAAGGAGGCAGACTCACCCACCTTATGGTCTGATCGCCGTGTGCCACTGAACAATAACAGGAAAATGGTTATGTTGTTACAGTAGTTCGTGACATAAGGCTATTTTACTGAATCAAATCAGAAATTCCTTTGTAGCGGGCACAGCTTTTTACCATGCGACAAAGAATTGGCCCAAATTGAAAGGAAGGAAATAGTATCTTCATTTTATGTTCCACAACAATGAAAAAATGAAATGGCGTATGGCTTTTGGTGCCGGGAGATCCCAGGACGGTTTTGGCTCGCCAGGTCCAGGTCTTTTGATTTGACACCCTTAGGCGACCTGCGCGTCGTGGTGGTGGTGGTGGTGGTGGTGGTGGTGGTGGTGGTGGTGGTGATGATGATGATGAAGACAACACATATATCGAGCCCCGTGCCAGGAAAATTAACCAATGAGGATTAAATTTCCGACATTGCCGGCAATCGAACCCGGGACACACGTGATCAAAGGCCAGCGCGCTAACGATTTAGCCATTGAGCCGGACTTCCACAACAACGGGAAGATGTTATCATGAATGCTTGTCCTAATGATCTATTTCAAGAGAGAATAATGACCCGGGTGACTCTCTCTTAGAGTCAAACTTCTTCTTCTTCTCTTAATCTGTTTACCCTCCAGGGTCGGTTTTTCCCTCGGTCTCAGCGAGGGATCCCGCCTCTACCACTTCAAGGGCAGTGACCTGGAGCTTCAGACTCTGTGTCGGGGATAAAACTGGGGAGGATGACCAGTACCTCAACCAGGCAGCCTCACCTGCTATGCTGAAGAGGGGCCTTGTGGGTTGGGACTTGTGGGGGATGGGATGATTGGGAGGGATAGACAAGGAAGAGGGAAGGAAGCGGCCGTGGCCTTAAGTTATGTACCATCCCGGCGTTCGCCTTGAGGAGTAAAGGGAAACCATGGAAAACCACTTCCAGGATGGCTGAGGAGGGAATCGAACCCCCGTCTACTGAGTTGTACTCCCGGGGCTGAGTGGACCCCATTCCAGCCCCTCGTACCAATTTTCAAATTTCATGGCAGAGCCGAGAATCGAACTCGGGCCTCCGAGGGTCACTTGCCCACTTACCTGGAAATGACACATTTTTATGATTCAGCCCAGTTTTACAGTTGTATGACTTTCTTGAATTACGTGGAAAGGCAATGGTAGCCCTCAAATTTGAATATTTGAAACTAAGTAGAGAAACACAATGGTAACCCTGATCTACGCAAGTTGGATTGTGTGCTTCGTTATGTGAACGGGAAATACCTGTTGCATTACTAATTACTTTCCAATAACTTTTTTATTAAAAACATTTTAAACCTTCCAAACCCATCCAAAGCCAATGTGGGATACCATTATATTTCCCCATGCCCTTCGATTATGGCGTATGTATGAATTATATATCCCATATTCTAATGTTTGATCAAGAGTTCAAAATGTTTCATGATTGCGCAGTCTGTTTGATAACCTATGAAGCTGTGATGTATATTATTATGATTAATCCGGT
Organism: Anabrus simplex; assembly: GCF_040414725.1. NCBI lineage: Eukaryota > Metazoa > Arthropoda > Insecta > Orthoptera > Tettigoniidae > Anabrus > Anabrus simplex. The sequence continues at coordinate 1,017,806,622 of NC_090266.1, forward strand.
CTAAAAATTAAAAAATAACGGCCGAGATGATTCGTCGCACTGACCATGCATCAACTCGTAATCTGCAGCCTTTCGGGTTGAGCAGCAGTCGCCAGGTAGGCTAAGGCCTATCAGGACTCTAGCACCATGGGGTACTTTTATGATCCACTAGTTGTTAAACTCGTCGTTGACGAAAAATTCATTTCGCACGTTGTCGACATTTTACCAAGCGTTTTACACAACGTTCTGACTCTGGGATAATCGGACATTTGTCTAATGTCTTTTTTTTTTTTGCTATTTGCTTTACATTGCACCGACACAGATATGTCTTATGGCGACGATGGGATAGGAAAAGCTTAGGAATGGGAAGGAAGCGGCCGTGGCCTTAATTAAGGTACAGCCCCAGCATTTGCCTGGTGTGAAAATGGGAAACCACGGAAAACCATCTTCAGGGCTGCCGACAGTGGAGTTCGAACCCACTAACTCCCGGATGCGAGCTCACAGCTGCGAGCTCACTGCTGCGCGCTCCTAACCGCACGGCCAACTCGCCCGGTATATAAATTATAATATGGGTTAAACATTACGGCTTTAGAGACATATAGATTGAGGTTAGTTGTAAGAGCCAACTCTGTGGTGTAATGGACAGCTGTCTGCCACTTACCCTCAGGCTGCGGCTTCGATTGCGGGCTTGTCTCTGGATTTTAATCCTGTAATGGCGGCTGAAGCAGTGTTCGCTCGGGCTCGTGATACTAAGTGAGAAGCTCTCTGAGGTGAGAGTTAGTGGACCCAGTCAAGAAACCTAAGCAATACGATTGACGCATGTTTCCAGTCTGGTGATATGGAATACGAACATTTGCAGGCCACCTACCTAGGCAGCTGTCACGTTGGTAGGCCGTAGGTACAACTAGGAATGAAAAGGAAGTGAACACGAAAATCATATGAAGTGGACCATCACGGGAAATAGCTTCCATGATGGGAGCGAGCGGAAACTAAACAACCTTCCTGATAGTTAAATCGGCCTCAAGTTCATGCCATAGCCGGGATTCGAGATTGACCAACACATGGACTACAGCTCTGGTTAAATCTCATGTATTGTGCTGTGGCTGGTGGCTGGGGAATGGAGTGAGTGAAATGGTACAAGTGGGAGTGTGTTTCGAAATATTCTGCTCAGGAGAAACAAAGTTAATATTTGAAACGCAAGAAAGAGTCCACTCAGTACCTGTAGCATGAGGTGTACTAAATGTTTCAAGGCCGGATCGCTCTATCTCACATACGAGGGGAAGCAGATGTGCCATTCTTCACACCCGGCCACAAATAATGCAAATACTGCCAGTGCATTTGCTTACCGAATACTTGAGTCAAGCGAAGTTGTCAGAACTAACAGTAACGGGCACGGGGTTCTATACTGTACGGTAGACGAACTGATAAGTAGGAGCACATGGCTCTGAACAACACTGAAAAATTACAGTACCTGACTCACAGGGGTAGACTAGTAGGTCTGTCAGGTAGGAACACGTGATACTTAACAATAGAGTTGTAGGTGGAAGAGCGTAAATTTAACAGTAGAGTTGTAGACAGGAGAGCGTAATTCTTAACAGTAGAGTTGTACGTGCGAAAGCGTAACATTTAACAGTAGAGTTGTAGGTGGGAGAGCGTAACTTTTAACAGGAGAGTTGTAGGTGGGAGAGCGTAACTTTTAATCTTAGAGTTGTAGGTGTGAAGGCTTACCTTTTAACACTAGAGTTGTAGGTGGGAGAGCGTAACTTTTAACAGTAGAGCTGTAGGTGTGAAAGCTTAACTCTTAAAAGCACAGTTGTAGGTGTGAGAGCGTAACTCTAAACATTAGAGTTGTAGGTAGGAGAGCGTAACACTTAACAGTAGAGTTGTAGGCGGGAGAGCGTAAATTTTAACAGTAAAGTCGTAGGTGGGAGAGCGTAACTCTTAACAGAAGAGTTGTAGGTGGGAGAACGTAACTCTTAACAGTAGAGTTATAGGTGTGAGAGCGTAAATTTTAACAGTAGAGTCGTAGGTGGGAGAGCGTAACTCTTAACAGTAGAGTTGTAGGTGTGAGAGCGTAACTCCTAACACTAGAGTTGTAGGCGTGAGAGCGTAACACTTAACAGTAGAGTTGTGGGTGGGAGACGTAGCAACACCTGACAGTCGAGTGCAAGACTGACAAGTAAGAGCACGTGACTTAACGATGCCGAGCGAGTGGCTGCACGGTTTGAGTCACGCAGCTGTGAACTAGGGTCATGGTCGCTCCCTTCCCACTCCTAGCCCTTGTCTATTCCATCGTGAGACCTATCTGTGTCAGTGCGACGTAAAGCAAACTGAGAAACACTCTTAACAGTACTGTAGTAATAGTGGCAAGTAGGAGCAAGTGACTCTTAACAGTAGAACAGTGGGAGTTGGATGAAAATTAATGTAATTACCTCCGACAATCCTGTAAGGAATGACATATAAGAGATATAAAATGTTCCCCACAAATTAGTTGTATTTTTCTTAAGGATGTCTTGATGTTTGCTTAGATGAAGTCAATTTTAAGTTACCCCTTGGATTGCCCATATATGGGTAATTTAATTAAATAAATTGTGCTTATGGTCAATGTCTTATGCCTTGTCCAAGAGAGTTGTTCCGTTTTTTCTGCAAATACTCTACGGAAAATCCTAACCTACTTATAACACGTAGGTGGGCAGTGAGAAAGCCCCGTTCCCTAAGCTGACGGCGTGAGCGCGAGAAGACCCTAAAACAGCTGACATCTAATAGTTTATGTGGTAAAGACTAGATGGGGATATGTGAGGTCAGGGCACCATTCCACATTGCACCTGGCTGACTATAACGTTTGCACAATACACCAGTACAGTTCGTCTGTTGTTCGTGATTTATGTTATATTCCTAAACAAGCCTTTATATTGGCTTGCAGTATGCAGTATGTCCTTGAGTACAGGTACACAGTTAAAAAAAATTGGGGGAACATGTTTTTGAACGCAATGCCATGCCGCACAATGCAATACCTCACACCGAGGTATATTACCAACTAAACCTTTATTCTTTACCGTTGAAGTATACAAAAGAAGGTCGATGGATTCACGTTCATTTTTCAGAACACAAGCGGAAATGTAAAAATAGGGGCGAAAACGAAGATTCAGCAGTCCTCCAGGGTGGATTTTTATCACAGTTGGAGAGCGTCAGTATGGTGTGTGTCCTCCACGAGCATTTATAACAGCTCGGCACGTAGGTGTCATGATCCGTATAAGTCGACAGAGGTCACGTTGCGGTATCAAGTCCCATTCTTCAATGAGAGCTTGTTCGAGGTCTTGGAGAGTCCGGGGTGGAACAGGACGCCCACGAACACTTCTGTGAAGCCTATCCCACACATACTCGATGGTATTAAGGTCGGGACTCACTGCTGGCCATTCAATGTCTTGAATGTCCAGTTCTCGCCAGACAGCTCTGGTGATGCGCGCTACATGAGCCCTGGCATTGTCGTGCATGAGTACGAATTCAGGACCAGCACCGTATCAAGCAACTAACACATGATATAGCAGTATCTGGCCGATGTACCCCGCAGCGGTAAGATTACCACGGACGACGAGAAGATCCGTACGGCCATCAGTACAGCATTTGCTTAGTTTGACAATGGGAAAGTACAGAAAACCATCCTCCGGGCTGCCGACGGTGGTATTCGAACCCACCCTCTCCCAAATGCAAGCTCACAGCTACGCGACCCTAATCGCACGGCCATTTCGCTTGGTAACCCGTGAATCAGTTACCTCAGCTAGTAGTTGACGTGTTCACTATACGTGTAGCAGTATTTTCATACTGGTACAACAAGCGAGATCAAAATTATTAATAATGTATATGGAGCGTTTTAAATGTAATGATATCCACACTAAGAAGGCGTTATCCAACGGATTACAACGATTGCAATTTAGCAACGTTTTGGTGGATCTAATTATTCAGAAACATGACAATTCGTTTGATTTTTCAACTGCAATTCCTTTGGATGGGATAGTGAACGAAGAAAGACACATTGAAGACGATACAGCGGTTAGAAATTTTAAAGAGTTCAGTGCTGGTGTCAGTAGCGAAAACAGTACACCACAAAGGAAATGTAGCATTTCTAATGAGTATATACTCTCCCCAGGAAAGATATCCGCCAATTTAGCATTTCAGTTCAGTTTCAGAAAAACCATCTCGAATGTATTTAGGATAATTAGCATATACCTCCATGTAAAATGACGACCTACACCACCTTATTGACGAAACATCCATCTCTGAATAGTACATCGGAAATCAAAGTAATATTTGATTATTTGGAGCAGAAGATAAGTAATGGACAACATTTTCAAAGAATCAATGACAGTCAAAGAACTGGCGATAGGCCAAAGCATTCTATCTCAACATGACGTGGTAAGGAACGGAGTAAACTGCAAGTTTCCATGTACAGCCACACTTCATTTGGAATTCCAATCAAAGTAGCTTTAATTATTAACTAACTTCCGGTTCAATATTATCTAGAAAAGGGGAAAATTTAAACAGTTGCCTTGTTCCCGTCTGCACACAATACAACTCCTGGTAGCACATCCAATGACTGGGCGGGGAAATATCAAACGACCACCCCTAAAATCCTTTTTCATGAATGTGCTTTGCGACAAAATCGAAAATAATCAGAAGTATATACGACTATGTAATTCATGGTGTGCTTACAAGAACACAACTAGAGTGAATGAATAATTTGCTAGTAAAGACACTGAATGCATAACCGTTCCCTAGAAAACAACCAAATACACACCCTTAGGATGCACATTTCCTCCAACAGAAAAAATACATGCCCGAAGGATAACAAACTTCAGGCCTATAAGAACTGTCTGCAGAGATTTCTATATTAAACTAAAACTCACATTGTTATTGATAACCAGTATTCTGTTCCAGTTTGCCGCCGTATGCTTCAGTACTGGTGGCAGATGGCTGGGTACTACACTCCCGCACATATTGTTAAATTCAGGAATGTGATTGCAGTGGTATTTGATCCTTCAGCTCATGAATTTGATTCTGGGGACTGTTCAGACATTGACTTTGACAAATTTGCCCATTATGGTGCTCCATATTATTGCATGCATCTTGTTGAGGAACCTCATGCAAATACTTTGAAGTCCGATATTGGACAAACTAAGGATCACCCAAAGAAATACCTTCACCATCCGAATCAGAGTCGTAGGTAAAGTTTTAAAATTATTTGCGAACAATATATTCCTGTTCGAGTCGAGAGCCTTCCCTCTTTAGTGGAATGACGCAATCAAAGCGTTATGTAAACCTCATAGAAGAGTAACTTATGATAAGAAGTCAGTCATCGGAGAACTCTGAAAATAAACTGAAGAAGAATTTCAGGTATCAAGATGACTTTTCTGCAGTGTGGAGTAGAAAACACTGGAAATGGATAAAAAGAAAAATGAATAGCATTTCGGATAGGTGTACTAAACCCATCGTAGGGCCTATAAAAACGCTAAGATGGATTATTTTGAAGACCTTTAGAAGGTAAAATGAATTTTTCGACTCTTGAATGCAATAAGAAATATATTGAAAGAGCGAAGGTAAAATGCCTCCTATTATTATTGAAATTAATTAAAATAATTACACTGACTGACAGAGCAAATGCAACACCAAGAAGGAGTGGTTCGAAAGGGATGAAAGTTGGGGAAAAAACAGAGACGGCACGGACGAATAATTGATGTTTATTTCAAACCGATATGCAGGTTACACAGTGCGCACGGCATCGACTCAGGAGGATGTAGGACCACCGCGAGCGGCGATGCACGCAGAAACACGTCGAGGTACAGAGTCAATAAGAGTGCTGATGGTGTCCTGAGGGATGGTTCTCCATTCTCTGTCAACCATTTGCCACAGTTGGTCGTCCGTACGAGGCTGGGGCAGAGTTTGCAAAAGGCGTCCAATGAGATCCCACACGTGTTCGATTGGTGAGAGATCCGGAGAGTACGCTGGCCACGGAAGCATCTGTACACCTCGTAGAGCCTGTTGGGAGATGCGAGCAGTGTGTGGGCAGGCATTATCCTGCTGAAACCGAGCATTGGGCAGCCCCTGAAGGTACGGGAGTGCCACCGGCCGCAGCACATGCTGCACGTAGCGGTGGGCATTTAACGTGCCTTGAATACGCACTAGAGGTGACGTGGAATCATACGCAATAGCGCCCCAAACTATGATGCCGCGTTGTCTAGCGGTAGGGCGCTCCACAGTTACTGCCGGATTTGACCTTTCTCCACGCCGACGCCACACTCGTCTGCGGTGACTATCACTGACAGAACAGAAGCGTGACTCATCGGAGAACACGACGTCCGCCATTCCCTCATTCAAGTCGCTCTAGCCTGGCACCATGCCAGGCGTGCACGTCTATGCTGTGGAGTCAATGGTAGTCTTCTGAGCGGACGCCAGGAGTGCAGGCCTCCTTCAACCAATCGACGGGAAATTGTTCTGGTCGATATTGGAACAGCCAGGGTGTCTTGCACATGCTGATGAATGGCGGTTGACGTGGCGTGCGGGGCTGCCACCGCTTGGCGGCGGATGCGCCGATCCTCGCGTGCTGACGTCACTCGGGCTGCGCCTGGACCCCTCGCACGTGCCACATGTCCCTGCCCCAACCATCTTCGCCACAGGCGCTGCACCGTGGACACATCCCTATGGGTATCGGCTGCGATTTGACGAAGCGACCAACCTGCCCTTCTCAGCCCGATCACCATACCCCTCGTAAAGTCGTCTGTCTGCTGGAAATGCCTCCGTTGACGGCGGCCTGGCATTCTTAGCTATACACGTGTCCTATGGCACACGACAACACGTTCTACAATGACTGTCGGCTGAGAAATCACGGTACGAAGTGGGCCATTCGCCAACGCCGTGTCCCATTTATCGTTCGCTACGTGCGCAGCACAGCGGCGCATTTCACATCATGAGCATACCTCAGTGACTTCAGTCTACCCTGCAATTGGCATAAAGTTCTGACCACTCCTTCTTGGTGTTGCATTTGCTCTGTCAGTCAGTGTATTTTGGAATGCGAATGATTTATTGATTTTGTGGATGACCAACTGAGGTTGTATTAACGCACTATATTCGCTTGGAATCACCTGGCTCGGCTGAGCTGTGATAAACAATCTGACAATAAACAAAAAACTAAATCAAAATTCAGAAACATAATTGTAGAACCAGTAGGCCTGCTGAATCTATTTTCTATGCAGCTCGAAAGTTGGGTTTTAGATCGTAAACTGAACATAACATTTGCTGTAAAACTGTTGAACATAATCGTATTGATCTAGTTCTATATTTTAGTGTAAGATTTTGTAGTGTACTGCAATCTGAATATCAACATAATTTCACTTGCCAGTGTCCTTATAACGACAAGCCAATCTTGCGCGTCTCATACACGCACCTTCATTGTTCTCTTTCATCACTTTATGACTATAAACCCCATCGGTCGAACCTGGCTACGCTACTGGAACTCACCAACTTGAGCTCCAAAGTCCTACGCTTTGCGACCTAAGTTTCTCATCCTGGCAGTCACGGTTTCTCTGCCATCTGGTAGAGTGAAACGTTTTGAACCCATAATTCTACGATGAAAAATAATTCCAAATATTTATTTCAGCTACAAACAACATTTTTGAGGGTAGCCATGTTTTTATTTCAAGAGTCTTTCTCACTCGTGGGAACAGAGCTCTCCGTGACCAGCGAGCGGCGAGCTCGTGAAATGCCGGGACACTTCGGTGGACCTCGAGTAATGAATAATCTACCATGGTAGATCCAGGAATAAAGGATCTAAATTATTTATAAACCGTATGTGAAGATAGAATCCCCAGGGTAAATATAAATGCAGTTAAGCCTGGAGAAAAGTTTGCGTCCTGCTCGCGGATCTGCGACACGTGGTGAGGTCATTTTCATGAAGAAAAGCCGCGAAACTCCAGGGAAGAAATAATTCATTTCGCCCGTTGCAATTATGGGAAAAATATGAAATTAACACCATGGTTAATTATAAGTCTGTCTGAAGTTATGGAATAAATTTCAAGGAAATTGGTCCAGTGGATGTGAAATTAGCAGATTGCATAATCGAGCCTCGTGTAGAGGGTGGCGTCCCTCGCATAGGCTATAAAAGAAACCCCCCTCCGCCTACTTTACACACTCTGTCTGATTGTCTGGATGGTGAAACCCACGTCGCTCGTCTGCAAGAAAGTGTGGGGTTTTGTTCTCAAAGTAACTTGTTACATATTCGTGTCAATGGTTCAAGTAGAATATTAAGTGGAAGGTGATAGAAATTTTCCTGAACTGCCGCCGATGAAAACTTTGAAGGTTTAGGTATTTGGTTAAAATACGTTGCTGAGTTTCTCTCTGTATTACAATTGTGTGCGTTTGATATTTGTCAAAGGAAAGTCTGGAGGTTGGCCGTTAGGTCTGATTTTCTTATCTCTTTTGAACACCTGGCCATCAGTAGCGTGAACGAAAGCAGAGTCCTGGGGAAACAGTGGCAGTCGCCAGTTGAGAAGGGTGCGTGGTGCATGTTAAACGCGAAGAAAGTGCGGTATTTGCGGTGTTAATTGACACCTAGTGTAAAAATCTGTGTAGCTTAGTTATATATGTATAAGAAGATGATATCAAATGTAGCCATGGTAGGCTACGCACGAGGCCAGCTGCCTAAATGTGGCCAAAATCTCCAAGACGGCTATGATTACAGGTCTGTGACTATATTTTTATCAATGTTGTAGTTAGAATTTGTTTGTCCCGATAATTTTTTCAATGCGTGTGTCGAATTGATATTTAATAATGATCAGGCGAATGTATTACATTTCTGGTCGTCGTGTAAAACTCTTCAGGGCTGTAAAATTCATGTCGAGAAACTATAAAATGCGAAGTTTAAATAATGTGTTAATATTCCTTGAGATATTGTTCAAATTTAGAAAAATTAAGAAGGTGATAACGATCATGTAGTCGTGGTGAATGCCTTAATTCTGAATATCGTATGAGTTCAGAAAATTTTGTCGTAATGATAATAATAATTGTACCGGGCGGTACACCTCTACTCTGTTTATTTAAAAGTTGCGCCAGTTGAAACTCCTCTTCTGGAGGAAGGTTGAACTTTATCTATTCTATTGATTCTCTACTTTCTCAGAAGATGTCACCACGTGGAAAATTTTGAGTTTTTGAACTGTGTCACTTTTGATGTGTTTTTGTTTCGCTTGAAGTAAGAAGTGTGAACTTTCTCTTCTAGAGGACACTACTGAAGATCAACAATAGTGCGACCTAGTGCGGAGTTAAAGAACTATGTTGTTGGAGAAATTTTTATTTCAAGAGTTTGTTCTTTGTTAAATTTCCTTCTGTCATTGTTTAAGTTGGCTGTATACCCCTCTTTTTCCCCTTAGTTTGGATCTAGCCAATCCCGAATTTCTTTAATTAATTTTCCACCAATAATGTGTTTCTTTTTCCTCTATGTAGGGGTTTCTTTTCCCGAACCAATAAAAACTTTGAGGGAGGGTGTTTTATTTCCCCTAACGCCTAGAATCTTCCGCGAGAGGATATAAACTGCTGATTTTGGGGTCTCCGGGCCACTTCTGTTCCATCTTTCAGTGTATTAAGTTCATTGCAGGAGGCGGGAAGCGCCTCTTTCCTCGGCAGCGATCTACTACCAGGTAATGGCCTATTAATATCTTCTTTTCTTGCTAGGTCGGCAGTTTAACTCTCGCGGCGGGTTCGAAGCGTTTTCCATCATGTAACCTTTTCCTAAAATGTAACTACTCTTTTCTTCTTTTCTTGTAAAGTTACATATTGGGATAGAGAGTGCTAACCCTCTCGAGCTCCCACTCACATTCGTTTTGAGGTGAACTTATTTTCTCAAACTTTTCTTCGTTTATGTAATGTAAAGTGTTCTTCTCTAAGTCACCTCTGTAGTATGGGATTAGCCCTTGCGTTAGTGGCCCAGAGCCAGATTAGGTTTTAAAAGCAAAGTGTATTAGGAGTGCAAGTTCGCCTCCTCTCAAGTTGTATTTTAGAGGTCATGTATTAATCTTTTCTCACCTAATAGACCTCAGTAGGTTGGGTATTTTACCCCTGTGTATATGTCCTTTGAGGACAACTTGAAAGTTGAGTTTGGTGTGGTCTGGGAGAGGCTTAACTTTAAGAGCGAGTGGCTCTTTTCTAAAACTGAGAGTTGTATGCCTCGAGGAGGCTTTGCTGTGTAATATGGAGCTTGGGCTCCAGGGTTTGAGTGGGGTCTTCTGCCCCTTTTGTTGAAATTGGTATATCGTAAAGTTGAGCTAGTTGCTCAAGAATTGTGTTTTCAGGGCTCGAAGCCCAAACTCTTTAATCCCTGTAATTGTACATTTCAAGTTGTATTTCGGCTACTAAGTACCTGTTCTATTTGTTGTTACCTAATTTTGAAAAGAAAATATAACCTTGTTAAATTTTAAAATTTAATTTCTCTTTAGTAGCTTGAGACCTATTCACCACCCAGCACCTTCTTTCATGCTTAACTACCACAAAAACGCGGTAACAAGTGGTAGCAGAGCGTGGTTGAATGGGTCTCAATTTAGCCCCTTTTGACGGCTAAACATTGCTTTAATTCGAACTCTAACAATTTTCTCAGTTGCTGGAATTTTTTGAGTTTTTCAAAATTGTTCTGTCATCATGCCCGGCCCTCGCGATGTTCTCCTCCTTAATTACTTGCGCAAGGAGGAGTTGATATATGAATTGACTATTAGAAATGTGCAATCTGGAGGCACGGTTGCAATAGACACTAACAAGCTTAGAGAGTCCCTTGATTTGCCCATTTCCATCCCCAATTTGGGAGAGAAAGAAATTGACGACTCTCTTTCCACGATTGTCGAGAATATTACTGGGCTAGCATCGGTAGTCAGCTTTTTTGATGAAAACGATCCATCTCCTAATCAAATTAAGCGTGTGCAAGGCAGGCTGTATCACTTTGCAAATAGAGTTAATGATCTATTGTCTCTAAAGGTGAATGACGTTCAGAGGAAGCAAGCTAATACGCTCCTTGAAACTATTTCTGAATTGTCTAGTAAGGTCACTCAATTGCTAACCGGCGAAGCTCCTCCCAAAACTGATCAACCCGCCACGGTGAATGTAGGTAACGAGGAAGAGCCTCCTCAGGGAGAAGTCAATAGGATAACCGTTGCTGCTCAAACTATCTCTGCCCCATCGAACAACGAATCTGAACGCCGTGCGTCATTGAGTAAAATCCGCTCTGAATTAACTTCTTTGCCCTTGAAACCTTTAACGACTATGTCACCTGGGTTCAGCAGCTTGCCTCATCCATTGGCAATGTTGCTTAGAGGTATCTCTAAGTTTTCCGTCAACACCACCAGTGACGTAATTTCATTTTTAAGATTTCTAGTGGAATTTCAGGATCATGCCCTTGTGTTTTCTCTTTCCCCATGTCAAATTTTGCAAATTATCTATCCTTATGCTATTGGTGTTCTATCTGACAAAATAGTTAGAGCCATTGCCGAGCAATCTTCTATTGAGGATTTCCACGCCCATTTGCTAGCTAACTTCATCCCGGCTAGGGCCAGGTCCTCCCTTATTCAGAAATACTATTATCGGGTACAGCGCTTGGATGAAAACCTGGCAGACTTCATCCAAGATATTAAGTTTTATACTAGGGTGTTTGCTCTCCACTTCCCTGAGGATCAGATCGTGCAAGCTATTGTTGAAGGGATTTCACCACCCTACAGGTCATATTTGTGTTTCGCGGCGTGCCCGCAAACCTTCTCTGAACTGGAAGCTTTAGCCGTCTCTGCGGAAGGAGTTAGGTATGCCGATTCCTTGCGTGTGGCGAAAGAACCCCCGCCTTCCTTTAGTAACACTCGGCCTCCACCTCGCCGACCAGTCAATCCCCGTAAATGTTATGCTTGTGGGTCGCCTGACCATCTGCGGAATAAGTGTCCTCTGATCAAGTCAAGTGGGACAAGGAATGAAGTAGGGTCATCACAAGGCTGTTTTAAGTGTGGGGCCTTCTCACATATCGCCAAGAATTGCCCAAACTCAAATAGCACCCCCTCCTGCTCAACTTCTGGTGCAAATTCCAGCTATTCCAATAATAAAAAGTGACTAGTGGCGTCGGCTGAGCCGACTAATCCATCTTCCCGAGACTTAGCCCCTAGTAAACAGGTTGTAAATGCAGAGAACGACCAGCCTTCAAATTCATCTTTTGAATGCCCTAAAGAGTGTCTTAGGATTGCGGCGGATACCCCCGCACCTGTTCCTTTTCTTAAGATTGAGTTAAATAACGAGCCTATAACAGCTCTCTTAGATTCAGGCAGTGTTTGTTCCATTATTTCGGCTGATTGGTATTCTAAATTGAAATCTGTTTGTAAGCTCCCTGACTATGTCTCTTCTCCTGTTCAATATGTTTCGGCTAATTCATCTCCATTAGAAATTCTAGGTTCCATACATGTCAAAATTCGGGTTTTTAAGTTTACATGGAAGATCAAATTGTTTGTGGCCAAGCGTTTGTCTTGCCCCATCATATTGGGAGCGGACTTCATTTCTCACACTGGTCTTGTGCTCGATCTCCAGAGTAGGTCGTGCATATTCAAATTTGCGTCCAATTGTAGAATTCCCTTGTTAAAGTGTAATTCTGTATCATGTTCATCTATTTCGCCTACCCAGGATGAGATGTTGTTAGACCTTAGACATCTACCTGAGGAGCAGGCTGATAGTATTCGGAAACTGTGTCAGTCGTTTCCCGAGGTGTTCTCTGATACTCTTGGTGTTACTGACCTTATTGAATACAAAATTGAGGTTACGGATTCGATTCCTGTCCGTTTTCCACCGTATAGGCTATCTCCACCTAAAATGAAGGCTCTGAAAGAAATCATCGATCAGATGTTGAAGGATGGTATTATTAGGCCCTCTAAGTCAGCGTATTCTTCGCCTATTTTTCTAGTCCCGAAACCCCAAGGAGGCTTCAGGCCTGTCATTGATTACAGGGCTCTCAATCGGAAGGTGGTGTTGCAATCTGTGCCCCTTCCCGACCTTCATTCTTGCTTTTCATGGTTTCGTAAGGCCAAGTTCTTCACCATCTTGGACTTGAATCAGGCCTATAATCAAATTCCCCTTGCCGAAGAGTCTAAACATCTTACAGCGTTTGCCACGGACTGGAATTTATATGAATACAACCGCGTGCCTTTCGGGCTCCCCACGGGGGCAGCTGTGCTCACTAGGCTACTAGATAGGGTCTTTTCCGACATCAAATTTGAGTACTTATATCACTACTTGGATGATGTCGTCGTATTTTCCGAAACCTTTGAAGAACATCTAGATCATTTGCGAGAAGTTCTCAATCGCCTTCGTAAGGCTGGGTTAACTGTTAAGTTGTCCAAGGTTGCCTTTGCTAAGCCCTCTATGTCATTCCTAGGGCATATTGTGTCACCTGATGGTGTAGCAGTCGATCATTCTAGAACACAGGCCATCCGTGATTTTAAACCTCCTAAGGACATCAAAGGTATCGCTAGATTCATTGGTATGGTGAATTTCTTCAGGAAGTTTATTCCTAACTTCGCTAATAGAGCGGCGCCCTTAAACCTTCTTCGTAGGAAAGGCATCAAATTCGAGTGGGGACCTTCTCAACAAGCCGCTTTCGAAGATCTTAAATTAGCTCTCTGTAATGCCCCTGTACTTGCTATGCCTGATTTCTCGAAGAAATTCATCGTCCAAACGGACGCGTCGTCGTCAGCTGTAGCTGCAGTCCTTCTTCAAGAGACTGAACTAGGGAGGCGTCCCATCGCCTATGCATCTAGGACTCTATCGGTTCAAGAAGCCAAGTATTCCATCTATGAGCTCGAAGGGTTGGCAGTCTTATTCGCCTTAGAAAAGTTCCGTCTCTATCTGGAACATGTCAAATTCGACCTGGAGACAGATAATCAAGCCTTAAGCTGGGTCTTAGGTAGGCCGCGTCGTACTGGTCGTATAGCCCGTTGGGCCATCCGTATTTCTGCCTTCCAATTTGATGTACGACATATCAGAGGTACCGAAAATGTTGTTGCTGATGGACTCAGCCGTATGTTTCATAACGACGTCGAGACCCACGAACCGGTCGATAGTTCATCACCTTCCGAGTCCATACTATCTGGTGTTAATGCCATCTTAACAGGTGCTCCCATGCTTTTTAGGGATATTGAGAAATACCAACGTGAAGATCCGACGCTGGCTCCTATAATGGAAACCCTTTCTTCTGGGGAACATGTTGTCCCTTATGTTCTGAGGAATGGTGTTCTATGTTGCCCTTCGAGGCATGATGAGTTGATGAAAGTTGTTGTTCCAGCGGTTCTTGTACCTATGATCTTCAAATACTATCATGAGACCCCATTGGGGGGGCATCTTGGAATCTTTAAAACTCGTGAAAAGATTCGTGAAATGTTCATATGGAAAGGTATGGACGGTGAAATTCGAGAACTTGTAAAAGCTTGTAAATCTTGTTTGATCAGTAAACCCACCATGTCCACTAAAGTAGGCCTTTTGTCTTCTCATCAAGCGTCGCGCCCCATGGAACGCCTGTATATCGATTATGTGGGACCCTTCCCCCAGTCAAAGGGTAATACCAACAAGTTCATCTTTGTGTGTGTAGATGGTTTTTCAAGATTTTCCTGGTTATTTCCGACTAAGCTGGCTACCGCTCAGTCCACCATTACTTGCCTAAATTCTATTTTTGCTTCTTTTGGTCCGTGCCAATACATTGTATCTGATAATGCTAAAGCTTTTACATCAAATCTGTTTCGTAAATTCTGTTTTGACTTGTCCATCTCTCATGTAACTACATCTGCTTATTACCCTCAACCATCTCTGGCTGAACGGGTTAACCGCAATCTCAGGTCCGCACTTATTGCCTATCATCATGAAGATCATTCTAGGTGGGACACGTCCCTGCATTGGTTAGCTTTTGCTTTGAATTCGGCGGTTCATGAATCTCACAAATTTACTCCAGCTTCTTTGATGTTTAAGTTCGTTCCCAACACGCCGCTCTCTAACCTCTGGTCTCTGAATGACATTCTGCCCGAGACAATAGATCCGGACAACATTAAAGATCTTTGGAAGAAGGCTAAAGCTAATCTTAAAGTGTCTCATGAAAAGGTTAGGGAAAGGTATGATCGTGGACGGAGACCCACCACGTTGAAGGTAGGTGACCAGGTTATGGTCAAAAATTTTGTTCCCGCGGGCAAGCTTGCCCCCAGATTTCATGGGCCTTGTATCATTCTCGATTTTCTTACGCCGGTTACCTTATTGCTAAGTAATCCAGCCACCGAGAGGATATTTAGAGTTCACCTGTCCCAGGTGAAACCGGTGTAATTTCTGTGTTAACTTGCTCCATATTATTTTGAAAGGATATGAAGGTTATATTTTTTTTTGAGTTTCACTTTTAAGGCATTCTGCCCCTTCTGTAATATTTTGGTTTTAGATGTAAGCCTTATGTAAAACCTGCCCCGACCCGTTAAACTGCCATCCTGTTCTTGCCACGGCCATTACCACGCTCCCGTCTCCTGCTCCACTCTACACAGTGGCTTAATGAATACCATGAATATCTGCACGCCGCTGGCCCCTCACTCTCTCTACAAGCCTGTACCCTCAAAGAAAATAATTGTCCAACACAATTCTGCCGCCTAGCTTTAATGTTTCAGCGCCCCCGCAGCCGCGCAGCGCCGTGCAGCGACTGGGGAGGGGGATGGGCCCCCTCCTCTCCAGCGAGGACGACATGTGCACGGCGAGCCGGAGCTCACCTCCCGGCCAAGGCTGATGTGCGGCGCACGACCTGCTACATGCCCGCAGCCTGTATCTGTTCACCGCGGGCGCGGCGTACTTCAACACCTCTGCTCCCCTCATAGTGCGGGCGAGCGGTATCTCAGGGTACTTGAGGGGTCCGAGCGGCCTCCGTTGGACGCAAGCTGCAACGGCCGGTCTGGCCATCCGACTCAATCTACATCAACTACATGGACAGTCACCATAAGCAATAATTACATTTGGGAATTTAACAACAATATTTGGTGGACATTGCAAAACTTTTCTTCACTTTTAAGCATTAAAGGTTTATCTTCAGAAATTCAACTACTACAACAGAAAAACTTTACTGCACCGGCAACAACAAAATTTTGAAATTGCAACCAAATTACTAAAATCTTATAAATGCTTCCGCAATTAATCTTAATATCAACATCAAAACTTGGACCTTATTTTGGAAACAAAGTTTATGTTCTTCTGTGTTACCCCTTGGAGGAACTTTTGGGGGGGGAGGTCTGTACCGGGCGGTACACCTCTACTCTGTTTATTTAAAAGTTGCGCCAGTTGAAACTCCTCTTCTGGAGGAAGGTTGAACTTTATCTATTCTATTGATTCTCTACTTTCTCAGAAGATGTCACCACGTGGAAAATTTTGAGTTTTTGAACTGTGTCACTTTTGATGTGTTTTTGTTTCGCTTGAAGTAAGAAGTGTGAACTTTCTCTTCTAGAGGACACTACTGAAGATCAACAATAGTGCGACCTAGTGCGGAGTTAAAGAACTATGTTGTTGGAGAAATTTTTATTTCAAGAGTTTGTTCTTTGTTAAATTTCCTTCTGTCATTGTTTAAGTTGGCTGTATACCCCTCTTTTTCCCCTTAGTTTGGATCTAGCCAATCCCGAATTTCTTTAATTAATTTTCCACCAATAATGTGTTTCTTTTTCCTCTATGTAGGGGTTTCTTTTCCCGAACCAATAAAAACTTTGAGGGAGGGTGTTTTATTTCCCCTAACGCCTAGAATCTTCCGCGAGAGGATATAAACTGCTGATTTTGGGGTCTCCGGGCCACTTCTGTTCCATCTTTCAGTGTATTAAGTTCATTGCAGGAGGCGGGAAGCGCCTCTTTCCTCGGCAGCGATCTACTACCAGGTAATGGCCTATTAATATCTTCTTTTCTTGCTAGGTCGGCAGTTTAACTCTCGCGGCGGGTTCGAAGCGTTTTCCATCATGTAACCTTTTCCTAAAATGTAACTACTCTTTTCTTCTTTTCTTGTAAAGTTACATATTGGGATAGAGAGTGCTAACCCTCTCGAGCTCCCACTCACATTCGTTTTGAGGTGAACTTATTTTCTCAAACTTTTCTTCGTTTATGTAATGTAAAGTGTTCTTCTCTAAGTCACCTCTGTAGTATGGGATTAGCCCTTGCGTTAGTGGCCCAGAGCCAGATTAGGTTTTAAAAGCAAAGTGTATTAGGAGTGCAAGTTCGCCTCCTCTCAAGTTGTATTTTAGAGGTCATGTATTAATCTTTTCTCACCTAATAGACCTCAGTAGGTTGGGTATTTTACCCCTGTGTATATGTCCTTTGAGGACAACTTGAAAGTTGAGTTTGGTGTGGTCTGGGAGAGGCTTAACTTTAAGAGCGAGTGGCTCTTTTCTAAAACTGAGAGTTGTATGCCTCGAGGAGGCTTTGCTGTGTAATTTGGAGCTTGGGCTCCAGGGTTTGAGTGGGGTCTTCTGCCCCTTTTGTTGAAATTGGTATATCGTAAAGTTGAGCTAGTTGCTCAAGAATTGTGTTTTCAGGGCTCGAAGCCCAAACTCTTTAATCCCTGTAATTGTACATTTCAAGTTGTATTTCGGCTACTAAGTACCTGTTCTATTTGTTGTTACCTAATTTTGAAAAGAAAATATAACCTTGTTAAATTTTAAAATTTAATTTCTCTTTAGTAGCTTGAGACCTATTCACCACCCAGCACCTTCTTTCATGCTTAACTACCACA
The DNA here is from genome assembly GCF_040414725.1 of Anabrus simplex. NCBI lineage: Eukaryota > Metazoa > Arthropoda > Insecta > Orthoptera > Tettigoniidae > Anabrus > Anabrus simplex. The sequence goes on from NC_090266.1 coordinate 1,017,824,377, forward strand.
AAAACGCGGTAACAATAATAATAATAATAATAATAATAATAATAATAATAATAATAATATTTACCGCGGGATAACAATTTTCTATGTTATAAGTGTATTTAACAGTTATGTCCAGTAAGATTTGTGTTGTCTCGAAATCCAGTGCAGTCTGATAAAGTTCTATTTATTCGTAGGAAGGAAAATTTTGTGACATCGTGTACGTCGGTGATATAGGAAATCACGGTGTATTGTTGTTTTCGTGAGGTGCGAAAGTTGTAGTAAAAATGAATGAAAAAGAATTCTTATGAAGGTTGTTTCTCACTGGAGGATTGAGGTGAAAAGTCTTGAAACAGGAAGAAATGGATTGTGCCGGAATGATATGTTGAGATAAGAGTTGTATAGATGTTGAAGGCAGAGGAAGCCTGTATTTCATGTGTAATGCCGCCGTGAGAGGTGATGAGGATGAATTTTTGAGACTGGCTATATTAGTTGATGGCGAAGAATTTTTAGACAGGCTGTATATTAAATGTGATACTTCTGAGGCAGGCTGTAGTGATATTCCGCTAACAATCCGGAGCAGCTGATCGGGTGAAGGTTGGTTCGAAATGATTGCTCTCTGACGCACATTATGGTTTCAAGTTAAAATCCCCCAGTGAAAAACAATTTCTGCTGAAGGTTGTAGCTCTTGACAGTTAAGTCCAAGTGACGATTTTGCGTAAAGTCAGCTTAATGAATATTATATTATACGACCTCAAGGGTAGAAAACCATTCTGAAAACACGGTTGGTGTTATTTGACCGTAATAAAAACATTCCACTCAGTAAATTTCATAATTATGAGACGATAATTTATCATTAAATCGGAAACATTGTGGGATGAGATATTTAACTTTATTAAAGCGATAGTTTGGCTGTGTAGATTCATTGAATTTCGCTTCACTGGATAGTTATGGACACGATTTGTTTGGAATAGTGAGACGGTAGGCGATTTGTAGGCCTCACCCTAGAATTACAGTGTGGATTTTTGCGATGGTTATGATTACAGTTTTGGCGATATTCACGTATTGTTAGACGTGTGTTGAAAGTCATTATTATTTTTTCAAATTTCATTGCGTATGTCGAGATCGTGTTTGAGTTGTGGATTGTTTGCCACGCGTTATTCATTTTTAAGTTTACGTTATATTAACAGGATAGGGACTTAGTTGCATTTCCCGACTTGCGTTCATTCCGTGGCAAGATTTGTTTCATTGTGTGCTATTCGTTCGACATTGGTTTCCAGCTAAAATATCTAAGAGTGTGTTTGAAGTTACGATTTTGCCTGACATTCTACAGGAAGCGTAGACAATCCAATTTCCGCTCGACAATAGATTTAGGACGTCACATGTTATCCTAGGAGTGTACTGATTATGAGACGTCTCAGTTTAAGCTCGACGATAAGTTTTTTTTTTTGCTATGGGCTTTACGTCGCACCGACACAGATAGGTCTTATGGCGACGTTGGGATAGGAAAGGCCTAGGAGTTGGAAGGAAGCGGCCGTGGCCTTAATTAAGGTACAGCCCCAGCATTTGCCTGGTGTGAAAATGGGAAACCACGGAAAACCATTTTCAGGGCTGCCGATAGTGGGATTCGAACCTACTATCTCCCGGATGCAAGCTCACAGCATCCATAAGTTTAGGAAGGTATGTGTATGTACATAGAGGTTAGTGTTAGGGTGTGCAGACATTATGTAGGACCGACGATAAGTTTAGGGTGTCGGCTGTATGTACTCAAATCTTAGGTTAGGTGTTTTTGAGAAGTGACTTGAGCGGTGGTAGTGTCTGCAGTAGTGTATACAATGGGAAGAGTGTTAGCTAAGTAATATCGAGGTCATGTCTTGGCACAGCCCTTACTAGCTGGAAGGTGTTTGCCTAAGATTATGGAACCACTAGTGGCATGAACGAGAGGGTTGTCCAATATTGGGTACTGAGCTAACGGTGACTGAATATTTATTGCAGTGTGCCACGCGTGTTTGAGTTAACTGAACTACAGTATTTTATGTTAGTTACGGATTTAATTCTTTTGTCGTTCTGACGTCCGATTGCTTTGCTAGTGTGTGTGTTGATACTTAGTTTATTTGTGTGAGACTTGAGTTACGAATGCGGGTTCGATTCGTCAGCTGGGAATATAGATGTTATTTTCAATTTTTGTCGTTCTTTCATTTTTATAATACGTAGTTGATTGTGGTCGATCAATAACTTTGTAGTTAGTTTCTTGGGACAAACAATAAATAGATGGATCTGTAATGGTAGTCGTTGTTGTAAAGGAAAGAATTCCTAGGTGCTTTATTTTACCATGTGGACTTGTTTTTTATTAAGCGTAACGTAACCGTTTATAACCTTAAAGTTGGTTTTGTAAGAATATTTTTCAAGTGATTTACCACTTTTCATATAACTTCAGTGTTTGGCATTTCTTCTAAATGCGTGATGAATAAGTATTTCCTGCATTTCGCAGTTTTGTTCCTTCAGAACGACGTAACGTAAGATCCTCTCGGATCGAGTTGTTGTTGGTTCCTTCTGAACAGCTGTTTGGGTGATGCACGTTTCAACATCGGGATTATTCTATAACTTGAGGGTGTCACAAGATGACAATACATGGTGGAAATTTATTTTTAATTGTGAATGCTGCTGTTAACTTGTAGTAAACACCATGCTTTCCAGTAGTCTTTCGCAAACTGTCCAAAGCAACTGATAGTCAATTTGGTTCGATTAAGGGTCCATTCGGCGGGTGTTCGAATATCCGACAGGGTATTTGACTGGTGGATAATCTTAATTAAGAGTAAATCTGCAATTCTATTTGTTGAAGGTCAGATTTTCTACGGATCGTGTGGATTAATTCTCAGTTATAGTTTGGATCAATAGGTGCCCGATTTTCAGGTTACTTTCTATTTTTCTAGTTTTCGCTGTCCACTAATCTACATATATAAAATAACTTGTTCTGACTGACTGACTGACTGACTGACTGACTGACTGACTGACTGATTCATCATCGTCGAGCCGAAAAAACTGGATATAGAAAAATGAAATTCTGGGATACATTCATATTAACATGTAGGTGCTCGCTAAGGGAGAATTTTTGGCTATTCCGTCACTAAGGGGGTGAAAAGGGTGGGTTAATTTTTAAAATGAGAATATCTATATCTCAAAAACTTAAAGGTTTAGAGTAATAAAAATTGGCATTATGAATCTCCTTTAAAAAAAGAAACACTTTCTTTCCGGAAAAACCCATGAAGGGGGGTGAAAAGTGGGGAAAATGGGTTGAACACCTTTTATGAGGAGACATATCTCAAACACTGAAGATGTTATAGTCATAAAAATTTAAATTTGGAACCTCCTTTAAAAATAAAGAAACACGTATTTTTTGTTTTCGGGAAATCGAAATAATGGGGGTGAAAAATGGGGGTGAATTTTTAAAATGAGTGTATCTATATCTCGAAACTGTAAAAGTTTTCAGACGAAGAAATTGGTATTTAGAATCACCTTTCAAAATAAAGAAACGCGTATATTTTTGTTTTCGGAAAATCCCTACAGGATATTACAACCGGGCCGATGACCTCCGATGTTAGGCCCCTTAAAACAACAAGCAGGCAAGCAGAAGATATTACAGACCTGAAAAAAGCTATTTGGGATCTCCTTTAAAAATAAAGAAACATGTCTTTTTGTTTTTGGAAAATCTAAATAGTGGAGGGTTGAAAGGGGGGTGAATGTTTAAAATGAGTGTATCTATATCACAAAACTTTCAATGATTACAGATGTAAACATTGGTACTTAGAATCCACATTCAAAATAAAGAAACACGTATTTTTTCCGGAAAATCCCAATAGGATGTGTGAAAAGTGTGAATAAGGGGTCGAATGTCTTTAGTGAGGATACTTATATATCAGAAACTGAAGATATTACAGACCATACAGTTAGTATAACGGAATCTCCTTTAAAAATACAGAAACATTTTTTTTTTTTTGGAAAATCAAATGAGTGAATGAAAAATGGTTGAATGCCTTTAATAAGGATCCATATATCTCAGAAACTGAAGATGTTACAGACCTGAACATCGGTATTTGGGATCTCCTTTATAAATATAGAAAATTGTACTTTTTGTTTTTGGATATTCCAAATAGTAAAGGATTGAAAGGGGAGGTGAGTTCTTAAAATGAGTGTATCTATATCTAAAACTTTAAAAGCTTACGGATGTAAAAATTGGTACTTAGAATCGCCTTTCAAAATAAAGAAACAAGTTTTTTTCGGAAAATCCCATGAAAGGGGTTGAAAAGTGGGGGAAAAGGGGTTGAACACCTTTTATGAGGAGACTTATATCTCAAAAACTGAAGATGTTACAGTCATGAAAATTTAAATTTGGAACCTCCTTTAAAAATAAAGGAACACGTATTTTTTGTTTTTGGAAAATCCAAATAATGGTGGGGTGAAAAGGGGGGTTGAATTTTTAAAATGAGTGTATCTATATCTAGAAACCGTAAAAGTTTACAGCCGTGGAAATTGGTATTTAGAATCTCTTTTCAAAATAAATAAACACGTATTTTTTGTTTTCGGAAGATCCCAATAGGAGGGGTCAAAAGGGGTGAAAATGTTTAAATGCACTTAATAAGGATCCATATATCTCAGAAACTGATGATGTTACAGACCTGAAAATCGGTACTTGGGATCTCCTTTATAAATAAACATGTATTTTTTGTTTTTAGAAAATCCAAATAGTGGGAGGTGAAAAGGGGGTGTATTCTAAAAATTAGTGTATCTATATCTCAAAACTTCAAATTTTGCAGATGTAAAAATTGATATTTAGAATCTCCTCTAAAAATGAAAGAACACGTTTTTTTTTTGGTTTTCTGTAAATCCCAATAGGAGGGGTGAAAAGTGTGAATAAGGGGTTGAATGTCTTTAGTGAGGATACTCATATCTCAGAAATTGAAGATATTACAGACCAGACAGTTGGTATAATGGAATCTCCTTTAAAAATACAGAAACATTAATTTTTTTGGTTTCGGAAAATCTAATGAATGGGGGTTAAACAGGAGTGACAATTTGGGGTGAATTCTTATAAATACTATATCTACGGTATATCTCAGAAACGTAAAATGTTACAGACTAAAACTGGTATTTGGAACCACCTGCTAAAGCAAAGAAACAGGTATTCTCGGAAAATCCAATGAAGGGAGGGTAGGCTGAAAAATTGAAAAATTAATTGTATGAGGATACTTACATTTAATAAAAACTAAATTTTTTATAGACGTGAAAATTGGCATTTAGATCTTCTTTAAAAATAAAACGACGCGTTTGGGGGGGGGGCGGGAATCATCTTTGAGGGCGGGTGCGTAAAGGAGTTGAATTCGTTTCATGACACATGTCTCAAAAACTGAAGATAATCGGTATTTAGAAGATCCTTTACTATTAAAGAAACAAATAGTTTTTGCCCGAAAATTCACTTGAAGGGGGGGGGGGGGGGCAGGAGAGTGTGAAAGTAAGTGATAAAAAGTGAATTATTTTTATGGGAATACTTATATCTCAAAACTGAAGGTAACACACGTGAACATTGTTAGTCTATTTGGAATCTCGTTCCTTCTTTTTTGGGGTGGGGGTGGGGGGAAATCAACTTCACCGCGGTGGGGTGAAAAATAAGGTGAGACCAATTGATTTTAATGTCCTTAATGTACTTATAAGGAGCCTCCGTGGCTCAGGCGGCAGCACGCCGGCATCTCACCGCTGGGTTCCCGTGGTTCAAAACCCGGTCACTCCGTATGATATTTATGCTGGACAAAGCGGGAGAGGGACAGGTTTTTCTCCGGGTACTCCGGTTTTCCCCGTCATCATTCATTCCAGCAACACTCTCCAATATCATTTCATTTCATTTGTCATTCATTAATCATTGCCCGAGAGGTGTGCGACAGGCTTCGGCAGCCGGCACGATTCCTATCCTCACCGCTAGCTGGGGGCTTATGCATTCCATTCCTGACCCGGTTGAATGACTGGAAACAGACTGTGGATTTTCAGTGTAATTCTGATCATAAACCGATCATTTTTAATCTTTCCTGGGATCGTTTTCAAGAGAGCATCTTTTCCTTTTGGAGAACCTTCTTAGATTACAGTAGATTCTTCTGGCATATAAATAAAAATACTAAACACATTAAAAAAAAAGATAGGAATGAGATTGACCGTGCAATTGTTCACCTCTTTAATAAGGTCAATAATGCACGGAAGTATGTCATTCGTATCGCCAGAAATCCTGCGCACTTGCCGACGGGCGACAATGGTGCTGGTCATACTGTCATCAAGGACAATGGCAGCAGATGTAATTTACAGCCAAGTAGCGGTCTTGCATCTTGCTGTGGGGTCCAGAACATCTATAATAATAATAATAATAATAATAATAATAATAATAATAATAATAATAATAATAATACCTAAATTCAGCTAATTTCACCCACCCTAATAATAATAATAATAATAATAATAATAATAATAATAATAATAATAACAATAATAATAAAAATAAAAATGTTCTGGACCGTCGCCAAAATGTGCAGACCGCGTTGGAAAAGGGTCCTGGCCGGGTAATTACTACGATTGCAGTCCGGCCGCGGGTTCAGTACCGCCAAGGCACCCAAGACGACACCACGCCGAATCTCTTCAAGGATTTGATCCATATTAAAATGCTTATAGGAAAAGATGGCAAAGATTTAGGGACCCAACTGGCCTGGTGGAATACCTGGACCTTGCCCGGGAAGTACGAAATCGATTGCTGGAAAGAAAGAGTGAAAAATTGGGAGGAACCTTGCCGTAATCTCTCAGAAAACGAATCAGATCGCGAATTTTGGCGGATTCTCTCAGAAAACGAGTTAGATCGCGAATTTTGAATGATTATATATAAAACGTTAAACATTCAATTATAAATTTCATTATAGTACCGTAGCGAAGCACGGGTATCTTGCTAGTCTGTGATATTTCTACTTATCTCCGAAGAAAAGTCTTCGATACTGTAACTAATAAAACTAACGCCATGCAATGTGACTGCGTTTGAAACATTCAATGTTTAATTTTTTCTTGATAAATGATTTTATATATATTTTTTGCATTTAATTGATTCAATAAAAGTTAGCAAGCATATATTTGTTCCTCATTTCAAGTAGTTCGGCTCTCTTCTGAACCCCATCGTTTGGTTAAGATCGTGACCGAAATATTCCCGCTAAGTTCCCAAGATTTAAGAGTTCGATATTGCTCTACTGCAGCAGCTGTGGCCGACCAACGATGGAATGGTATGTTCAATGGTTCAGTATGTCGAAATTCATACGCAGGCGGATCAAATGGCATCAGGTCAATATGTCTGCAGCTCAGCAGCTTAGACTATAGATTATTATGATTATGATTATGATTATTATTATAATTATTATTATTATTATTATTATTATTATTATTATTATTATTATTTCCGTGATTCTTGATTATTGTTGAATACACACAGCTTTAAGTTATGCAAATTTTATCGCACCAAGGGACAGGGAAGGTACTAAAAAAAATGCATAGTACACATTTCCGACATGATTCATTATAGTAGTGTAATGGTACTCGCGAGAAGTACCACTATGTTAGGTACATAATAGATCTGTGATTAGTAGCAGCAGAGAGTGATTCACTATGGGTTTACAGTTAGGATCGCCATATGTGGAACACCACGGGCGTACGTTGCAAGTGATCAGTACAATTATGTGAGAAGCACTATTGGCTCTTGACGTTGCCCATGATTAGTACCCAAAATTTCAGGAACACCACGGGATAGTTCGTGTCCCTGTGATTACTACACCTACGTGAGGAAAACCATGGGTTTGCGTTGCCTATGAGTGGCGCCATTATGTGAGAAACACCATAGGTCTGCGTTACCTGTGCGGCGTACAATACTTGTGAGTTTTGCCGTAATGTGTGGAACAACGTGAGTCTATGCTACTTTTGTTTAGTACCGCAACATGAGAAACAATTTATTAGCGATAAGTACCTGGACTTTGGACCTCCTTGACATAAAGCATCATCGATTCAGGATTATGTCTTGGAAGCAGTCCTGCGGTCAGTAAAAATATTGTTTCAAGATAATTTCTGGGAAGGTGAAGCATTGCGGGTCGGATCCACTGATTGTTTTATGACCATAATCATTGTTCATTGTCGTGTTTTTAATTCTAGTCAGTGAATAGATTTTGGAATTATTCTTAACTTTAAGTATTGCGAGTTGGATCCGCTGATTCTTCTAAATACATATTCATCCATTCATTCTACATCATCACGTTTGGAATTCTGGTCAGTGGATGAGTTTTAGGCTTTTAAACTGTCATTACTTTTCATCTCATTTCGTACCATTAGGGGCCGACGACCTTGATTTTAGGCCGCTTTAAACAACCAGCATCATCATCATCATCTATTACTGTAATTTTTTTCTAAATGTGGGAGTTTCCTTCTTATATTATTCTCATTCCTCTCATCAGGTTGCAATCTGATATGTAAATGCTTGTTCATTTTCGCTAGGAAGCCCTGAAATTTTGAAATTACGTATCCACTTCTGGAGAGGCTTAAAGCTCTGGAGCCCTGAAGTGAGTACCAGATTAATTCATGAGAGCTTCGTGACCGAGGACTGAACTAGTTAGTGCTGAGGTTACGCGTAATAGAAGCCCTTACTTCCCACTCCTTCTCCATGCGGCTCTCTTCACTCAACCAAAAGGAATGTTACTGGCGGCGGAATTACAGCAGTCATCTCCTCCTTACCATCGCTATAAAATGCAGAACCTGTCTTTGCAAATATCCTTTACTGAGTTCAACATTTTCATCACATGCGGTTCTCCATGAAGTAAACCGGAACACTTTCTTCTAGGCTAGATCTGTTCAACTAAGTTGCGAACTGAAAGGAACATTCATTCTTTCCAAGGAGGCTGCTTATATTAAGTACTCCCATTCATATCTGATTTTGGGAATATCCTTATCAATATCCTCTTACTTTCATTATCCTTCACGCTAACATACTAAGGTCTTCCGCGAGGGTGCGAACGGTAAATATCAAGACTGGAAAGGTAGCGGCCGTGGCTTTAATCAACCTACAGTCCGGGAATTTTTCTGGAAACCAAGAAAAACAGTGGTGCTTGAACTCAACTTCTACCGAGTGCTAGCTTACAATTACATAACCAGTACCGTGTGGCCAACTCGCTCGGTTTTTGTCAAGTGTCAACGAGAGAATTACTACGTTGTGGTTTCTTTACCGTCAATATATCCCTAATCTGCTGACTCTCTTCTTAGAATTCTAATATAATTCATCATGCTCCTCTTATTTTAAAGTTTCCGACAATTATTTTATCTGTTACTTTATGATGTAACGTATCATTAAACGTACTATTACCTTTCTGAACTGGGATTTTTTCCAGTATTAGCCCCATTTCAATAAATCATTAAGTAATTTCCGAAACCCTGCACGTATTTTCTTTCAGTTTCCTATTTGTTTCCTTCTGCTCCACAAACTAATATTAGAGCATACTCCCTTGTATCTAAAAGAATCTTTCCAGTTATTCTCAATCACTCATAACATCCTGACCAGACTTGTAGTTAACTTAGTCCTCAGAATACCAAATCACATTTCTACCCTCTATCATAATTATTTTGTTGTTAGTACAATTGTAACATGGAATTCGTTGCCCAGTGTTCTCACCCTTCTCACTCGGTATTTGAAGAAAAACGTTGGCAGTGGTACTTGGAAGCCTTAAGTTGTATGTAAATACAGGATTTCTGCGTTCCCGTTTTATTTCATTCCGTGCCTTACTAAGTTTCGTGCTAAATTAATTTTTATTGAAAAATTAAGAAAACGTTTTCATTCTAACATATTTTATATACGTTCCAATTTTTCTTTTATGTGTTATTAGAACTATCTATAGTTTAGTACTATTACTGTGTATATATTGTGTGTAAAATATTGTTAAAGTGTATCTATATTGTAGTGTCATAAAAATATTAATGTTATACAAATTTTTTTTAGAAAAAATCACTATATAAAGTTATTCCTAAGGTACCATCAATCAGAGAACATGGTGGCGAAAGATTTGATAATTAGATATCATTAGATAAATTTAAAGATTTAGTATTAATATTTTAAAAAATATTTATCCCTTAAGAGGTAATTAGAATTAACAAAATTTAATTTATTTAGGAGGTACAAATAAAGAAGTTTTATTAATTGCTAGAACATATATTCATCCAGATTTAATTGTTCACGTAGCTTCCTGGATTTCTAATGAATTTTCAAATTGAGTTTCTAAATGGTTAATAATTACTGATAGATTGTTTTCTTAAAGAATATACGAATCAAGAAAAAAATTAAAGTAAAAATATAATATGAAGACTTTTTCAGACCCATCCGATTTGGTCGAGTTAAAAGGTAAGGAAAATCCACAATATTTATCAACGAATCTGGTCTATATAGGCCAATTATAAAATCAAAAATACATATATAACAAAAATGTAATCAGTTTTTATACCTGGAAGTGAGTTTTCTGAAATTAAATAAATTTAATGTAATATTATTTTCCAAAATAAATGGAGTGATAAACTCTAGTTATTCAAGCCAACAAGCTTGTCTACAATGGCTAAGAAGTATTTATGATTGTGGATGAGAAAAACAACCCTTGGTTTAAAGCTAAAGATACAGCTGAAATATTAGACTATACGGATACTGATAAAGCAGTGAGAAATTATGTTGATGATGAATACAAAATAAAATATCAAGATATTTTCGGAACCGACTACGAGGCGGGTCTAACATACTGTATAATGAAAATGAAATTATATTTATCAATGTATCTGCTTTGTATTCCCTTATTTTGGCCTTAAAGAAAGGGGAAGCAAATTGTTCTTTCTCAAAAGCTAGTTGTTCTTTCTCACTCTGTTATATATATTCCTCGTTTTTGGGGATTGATGGTAGAACACCTTTCTATTGATAAAAATTATTATTATATATTACAAGGTGTTCTTCAACTAATTAATAACATGATTTCCTATAACGGAAACAATGATTATTGATGAAAATAATAGTTCATGTTTTAAAGCTAAAGATGTTTCTCAAATTTTAGAATATAAATATACTAAGAGATGCTATTATAAAACATGTAGATGAAGAAGATAAATTAGTATATATAAAGTTTTCAGGAGTAGTGACTCTATAATATTGATAAAAAACTATATTTATAAATGAATCAGCATGAATCAGTTAATATTTAGATCTACGTGCCAACAGCAGACAAATTTACTAAGTGGGTAACTGAAGAATTTTTACTGTCTATTAGAAGATATGGTGAATATAAACTGCAAAATAAATTTTTAATACTTCATAAAATAAAGTTGACAATATGAATAATAGCAATAGAATGATGTTCGATGTCGCCAGAAGTATAATTCAAGCGAAAAATAAAATTATTGAAAATTAAAATGTAACTGTCGACAATCACGCCACTCCACCAACCGATAATTGAGATAAATATAGTGAAATTATTTTAATCAAGAAAAATCATATGTAGGAATATCCATATAATGTTATAAGAACTCAAAATATTTCTATTAATTCTAGATTGGATGAACTACAAGAAGATTATCCAGAAATGGAAATAATTTACGGAACATAAATCCAAACACAATAAATCTATATAATTTAATGGAAGAAAGATTACCAATAACTTCTCAAGGAAATTATTTTGGAACAAGTTTAAATACAGATATTCTTATAAGAGATATAATGAATATTAAATAGAGAATTAAATAATTATATTTCGATATCCACCTGTTGTGTGAATTATCGAGCCCAAGCAACTTAACATACACTTACTGCGTTGAAATATAATGATAATATAAAGGCTGTAAAGCTACACGTTGATATAAAAGATGAAAAAAAAATTGGAAGATATATCGAGAGGTGGTTCGGCAACTCCCCCTAAGATTCATAGGAAGATAACCAATCATTTCTGAAGGAAATAATTTTAAATGTGTTTAAATAAATATACTCTTATAAAATAAATAATGAAAAAATAGAGAATTAAATAATTACTTTATTTTATCAATCCAATTATTATGTGTATTATCAAATCCTAACCATTTACCCTAAACTTTATTATCCTTTTTCCTTAAGATTTTTCAACATGATACTGTATATATCTGGATAATTTGTTCTCTGTAAATCTTGCTCACACAAATGGCCTTTTACTTCTTATTTACTTATATCATTCAATTTGTATGTAATTGGATCAGAAACTTTAAATTTATTTCAAACTATTCCGTTGACCATTTAGGCATATATGCTTTTTCAAAAATACCTTCTAATTTACTAATTCTTACTTTATCTCCGATTTTAAATTTAGCATTATTAACGTTAAATTTTGTATTAAACATTCTTAATAAATATTTTCGTTATTTTATTGATATCTATTTGCTTCATATTAATTGTTCTATGCTTCGTATTGTTGTAATTAGGAAATAATTTTGACAACATATCTACCCATTTATAATTTCCTGGAATGTCAATTTGTTTCCACGTTTTCCCTTCTAATGATCTATTGAATCGTTCTACAACTGAAGTTTTGATTTCTGTGTAAGTATAATAATGATTGATACCAAATTCTGTCATTAGTTTTGAAGAAAAATTATTGTAAAATACTTTACCAATATCTGTTTGAATATTCTTGGGTTTTCTATATTTTTAAATGCTTCTGCAACATTTTGACCTGTATAATCTTTAATTGGGATAACATAAGCATATTTTGAAAGCACGTCAATGATTGTTAATAAAAATTTATATCCTTTATAAATCTCAGATATAAGTTTTAGTTTTCCCGAATCCATTTCAAAAAAATCAGCTTGGTATATACCGTCGATTCAATTATTTGTTGTAATCTGCCTTCTTGGAAAGATTTTTTGCATGGGTTTATTTATTTCGTTTTTAATTTCTTCCCGAACACCCTTACCAATCAATTTCGTTTACCAAATTTACTTTTTTACTTTCACATTCTGAACATAAGACTTCAATTCTAATTCGCCAATTTTTTCTTGTCACTCGATGAGCATCACCTGTGTTTGTTTCTGTTTCGCACTTTAACTACATGATGTGCGTCATTTATAGTGAGGAAAGTTGTATCTAACAGCCTTATTGCATCTCTAAAATTATCATTGATGAAGTGCCATTGACGTCGATAAATTTATCTTCCTCGTCTGTTTTTCTGAGACGTATATTTTGAATTTTGTCATAAAGAAGTACAGACGACATTGTGGTTCTTAAATTATAGGTCCACCGAATTCGGTATCTTGCATAAAAGAAACAATGACGTTTGTATCTCTATGGTAGTGATGTCCATCTTTTTCAAACATTCCATCGGCTCAATGAAAGTGAACTTTGATCATTTCGAAGGGAATTATTTTTGGAATATCAAGCGCAAGGGCTTTCTTTAGTTCTACGATTTGGTAATTGAAACCCAATACTGAACCGATACTCTCTTCTTTATCAGAGTACAATTTAAAGTCTCTCTTGACTTCAAATCTGTTTAGATGTTTATTTACTTCAATAATTATACAAGGTTCTCATTTTGGAATAAATTTCCCTAAATTTTCTAGAGTATATTGACCTGGAGTATAAACAATACAGTCATCAAATGTGGTCCATCTTCCGCTGATCCAGAGATAACTTTCCATAATGGACACTATTGTTTTTTGAAGTAAAATTTGGCGACAGAAATCGAGAATAAAATCCTGTTAAACGAACTTGAGTAAATGTATTGCTTATAGGCACTGTAAGCGTCTTTTTAGTATAGATGTATCACCACTGAACTTAAATAACCTACTCATTTATAGGAAAATAAATGAAGGCTGACTGGGAAACAAAAATAAGATTTTCTGAGAAAAAATAAAACATAGACATGGAGAACTTTTGCCAAATTCTGTTCGTCGTGCCTTTATTGGGCCAGTGGCTGTGGAAAAAGTACGGTTATGCTAGATAATTACCTCTTAGCTCAAAGATGGCTCAAACGGAAAACGTTTATTCAAAGGCTTTAGACCAACCAAATTGTCAAAATCTTACCAGCAGATGTTAGAAAATTGAAGATAAGAAGGATCTTCAATAGCTACGTTCACCGACAATAATGAGGGTGCTATACTTTTACATGAGTGCGAAGGATTTTCCGTAGTTTTATTTGACAATTTTTTCTAGAAAATCAGGACATAGTTAGGAATGTTTTACTAGAGGCAGACACAAGGGTATTTACTGCTTCTATTTAGCTCAAACTTATTCTAGAATTCCAAAAGACTTGGTTAGAGATCACTTGAACTTTTTAAATACATTCGGATTAGACGATACCAACTTAAATCTTGTTTACCATGAAAAAGTCGGAGGAGACATGAAACCAGACAAATTTCAAGAGATGTGTAATAACGGTTGTAATCAGGGTGATTTTGAATTTGTAATATTAACCTGACTCGTAACACACACGATGGAAAATACAGAAATAAAATTTCAACGTTCTTAAACATATAGACACAAACTATAACAGCATGTTTTACTGTTAAATAAACGCCAGCATATTATGAGTCTACGGTTGAAAAACAGCCAAAAAATAAGAAGAAAAGGAAGAAAGGGAAGAGAGAGACAGCGAAAGAAGATTCTGAAACAGCAATTAATCAAGCAAATAAAAATCTTAGAATACTTCAAAAACTAAAAGAAAGTTTCAGAGCCTGGATTTTAACCCTAGAACTGCCAAACGTCGCGCTTGCGACTCAATAGAGTGTCACTAGAATGCCAACGTCGCACGCGCGACGCATAGTACATGCATTCGCTCAATCAGTCATAACATCATTTATCGTTCACTTACGTTATTTTAATAAGTAAGACATTGAAGAGGAAGCTTCAAGTCTTTCATCACACATTCCTCACTAGCCGGAAGTGACTCAGTCAAGGTCAGGGTAGGTATAAATGCAGCTACTCTTTCCTGATCTCCCTGGCGTCTCAGTTGCTATGTGACTTTGCACTCGCTCGCTGTTCCTGTGAGTTTCTGTGAATATCTTTCGTTTTCTTTCAACAGATTGAGTTTATTATTAAATTGTTTCTTTTGAAGTGTAAACTTTCATCCTGGATGATGAGCTACGTGATTCAAGTGATATTCCCAAAGTTCTTGAAGATGATTGGGATGCTTCCTCTTCCAGCGATATATTTTCTTTAGCTGATGATTCTTCTGAGAGCGGAGAAGAATATATTCCAGAATCTGAAGTTGAAAGTGATTCCGATGAAGAGAGCAGGCCTGCCGACTTTTCATTGGATGCTACTGTTTTCGTAACACCAAAGTGGTGCAGGGTTTATCCACCCGAACCGGAGTTCGATGTTTCCGGGAAGTTCCGCGTAAGGGATCCTCGCATTTTGATCTATCCGCCCCGAAACAGTCCACCTATTACGTATTTATACTTGTTCTTTACGGATTTGATTTTGAAGCTCTTGGTAAAAGAAAGTAATGACTATGCGGCGAAAAAAAACCTAAAGGACGTTCTGGAGAAATGTAGGCCTCTTCACGTATGCGAACCTGGTTTGATGAAACTGTCTCCGAAATTAAACAGTAAATTGCCATTTTAATAAATATGGGGTGCACCGTGAATGCTATCATAAACTGCAGCATTTCTGGAGGCCTCTGAGGTATGGCAGGAAAAGAAAACTCTCCGAGAATGACTCCCAGTAATGCTCGGCGGCTGGCGGAACTGTGTGCAGCTCGGAAATTTTAATCATTTTGCGATTTTATTTTATTTTTACTTTTGGGAACTTAATACTTTTAAAAACTAGACGAAATTTGGCATGTTTTGTATATAGTGATTTTTGAAATGAGTGGTTATTTATTAATAATGGTGAACTTGAAAATAGGAAAAACACTTTTTTTTTAGTTTTCCAAATTTTTGATCGCCTGACACCCACCAGATATGCAAGTAAATGATCTAATACTTATGTAAGCATCTTAAATAAAGCTTTCTGAGTAATATGGTGTGCTGCATTCCTAAAGTTTCTGCACTAAACATGCTTAAATTTGTTAAAAAACATAAATGTGTAATACATGCGAAAATGGCCTGGCATTTAGGGAAAAACACTCGGCACTTCTAGGGTTAAAGCCGATAACAGAATACGAAAAATCCAACGAAATATGCTATTGATAAAGTTAAAAGTAAATGAGGAAGAATCGAAGAGAGTGTCGTTGAAGCGACAGAAGAAAACAGAGAGGTTGAGAAAAAAATTAATACCTTACAAACACGACTTTAATAATTTATTTCTCTTACCTTCAACCCCTGAAGAAAGATCGTTTGAAAAAAGTTTATTCGCTGACGATGAATCAATCCGTTTTCCAGCAAGAAGAAGTTTAGTGCCACGTTTGGAAGAAGTTGAAGAGCGAGAAAAAGTAGAATGGTCAGAGAAGGTATGTTGAAGGGTAACTCAAATCTCATCAACGCAGGACCTAAATTACTCGACGCTCACAACAATGGCAACGATTTTATATTTGGATTCAAATCAGTAGGAAGGGACAGGTATATTGGACATTCGAAAATTATTTTTGATCACGAGATGATTTTGTTTTTGAGGAAACCAGCAAAAATTGTGTATGAAAAAGGGGTCTCTTGACACTACTAATAAGAAAAGATATATTCAACAGAGAGTATACAAATGAATTTTAGATAACTGGCAAGAAATTGCAGTAGGTGCATATATAGTCTATGAAAATAACGATTCGAATACGGGAAAAGTGAGATCGTGTAATGGAGATAAAGGGGATGTTTATTTTAAGCGATCTTTGGAAAGAAATAAAAGCAGAGAAAGGTATAGGAAAGGTACCGAGAGCAAAGTCTGTAAGCACTCCTCCATAAACTGGTACTAGGTTTGTGAAAAAATACACAGAAAAGTCGATAGAATAAATTTCGATGAATGGTATTCGAGATTTGATCGATAGACTTGTAGTTATTCATGGAGAGAAGAATAACGGTAACAATCAGTTTTACAACGAGAAATTTGGGATCAAAAAATACTATCGAATAAGTTTAGTGACTTCATTGTCAATCATCCTAAAGACAATATTTATCTAATTCGGTTCTTGAGTATTCTTCCTCATACTTTTCGGAAGTCAGAAAATCATGACAAAGGAATAGTAAATTGGGAATTGAACCATTTACCTCTGTCCAAAATGAACATTCCTGGGTTTAATTTTGCGGGCCGTTTACCAAGTTAGAAGAGAGATTAGCGAGAGGCGATAATGGAATAAACCCTGTTGATGAAGCTTGTAAACCTCACGATATCGAGTACCGAGGTCACAAAGATTTAGAACATGGACATGAAGCCGATAATGAATTATAAAATGCGGCAAAATAAAGATAAATTAACAAAGATGAAAATTTAAAACAAAGAACAGCCGCAGCAGCAGTTGTCGCAACTATGTGGGGAAAAAGGAAATTAGGTATGGGTATTGCAGTCCATCACAATGTATTGGGACTGTAAACATTTTTATTCTCTACAAATAAAACCGTTTAGTATCAACTTGACGTCTTGTCCTAGTGGAAAATTTAAACACAGGTCTGTTTCTATAAAATTTTCAAACGATGATCTAAAGGAATTAGATGCCCTTGTTGGTTACCTAAGTGAGGCACAGAAGAAAAAGAAACAAAATCAGATTAAAAAAGGGTGAAGTTTACTTCTAATATTTGCTATATCTCTACTTAAGAATATGCGAGCATTTACTAAAAAGGAAAGAGGGTAAATGACTGTCTAACAAAACACGGAAGAGGATTCTTGCCTATTACCTTCGCAGCATTAGGCGCTCTTGGCGCGCTAGCTGGAGGATCTGCGGCAATAAACAGCTCTGTCCGCAATAAAGGAAAGATCGATGCAGATCTAGAAGAGCAAAAGAGGCATAATTTCGCTTTGGAGACAAAGGGATCTAGTCTGTCAACATTTTCTTGGATCACTTTTGGTCAAGTACGGCTTAGAGAAAATTAGTGAAGCGCTAAAAAAGAAATCTGGTCAAGGCATTGTTTTAGGGGAGATGATACAGGCATCTTAAATTTATTGATCAAACAATATCCACGTCTGCTAAGTAATTTAGACATAGAAAGTTAGTAAAAATGTAGAGATTAAAATAGATATACCGAATAGATATTGAATCAGGCATTGTGAATCTAGATACTTCTCAACATTCTGGTGCCCACTGGATTTGCTATTTCAGGAAAGGTTATGAAAAATTTGTATTTGATTCCTACTGTGGCGGGATACCCAAAAAATTCGTTAATTATCCCATACCTGAAAAATATTCTTTAATAAAATATGTAATACAAAATTTCGAAGAATTTTTGCCTATTTGCTTTGAAATTTTTCTCCAAAGGTCATGATAACTCAAGTGAAGTTTTTTACACAACTAGCAAGATACCCGTGCTTCGCTACGGTTTTGTAATGAAATTTATAATTGAGTGCTAAACGTTTTATATATAATCCGACGAAATTCGCGATCTGATTCGTTTTCTGAGAGATTACGGCACATTTCCTCCCATTTTTCAATATTTATGTCCAGCAATCGATTTAGTACTTCCCGGGCTAGGTCCAGGTATTCCACCCGGCCAGTTGGGTCCCTAAATATTTGCCATCTTTTCCTATAAGCATTTTAAATATGGATCAGATCCTTGAGGAGATCCGGCGTGATGTCGTCTTGGATGTCTTGGCGGTACTGAACCCGCGGGCGGACTCCATTCGTAGTCATTACCCGACCAGGAGTTTTTCAAGCGCGGTGCGCACATTTTGACGACGCTCCAGAACATTATTATTATTATTATTATTATTATTATTATTATTATTATTATTATTATTATTATTATTATTATTGATGGTCTGGAACCCACAGCAATATGCAAGACCGCTACTTGGCGGAGACGCGGTGGTGGTGTAGCAGTATATTTTAGAGCTGATATTAAATGTAGAATAATTATCAAATCATCATCTGGCATCACTCCACATACGGAATATATGTTTGCTGAGACCATAATTAACCGTCAAAAAGTATTGATAGGAGTTGACTATAAACCACCGAATGTTACTAATATCTCTGACCTTGAATCTGACCTTCTCAAACTAGTACCAACCTACGAGCATATACTAACTACTTCTTGGTGACTTTAACTCAAATATCTTAGCCCCGAATGGCAAATCAGAACGAATAAGCAACCTACTTACCTCCGTCGACATGACGATCTTACCGCTTTATGCAACTAATCATGTTCATACACTTAAATATACAAGCCATACTGGAATTGGCCTCCTAGTTACAAACAACCCGCATAAAGTTCTTAAGTACGGTCAATTTCCTGTACCTGGCATCTCAACTCATGACTTAATTTACCTGTGCTACTCTCTACGTGTACCAAAATACAAAGCTAAATACATTAATTATTGGGATCTGAAAAATATCGATCCACAACCACTCCAAAATGATGCGTACAGTTTACCTTGGGAAGATATAAAGCAGTTGCCGGATACAGACATGAAAGTGAGAAGATTTAACTCTCTAATCATAGGACTATATAGCAACCATGCTCCAGTTAGGCAAGCTAGAATCATTCGCTCGCCTGGACCTTGGTTAACAAGCGATATAAAAGCAACAACGGCTCGCCTTGACGCATTGTTCCGCCGATACAAGGAAACAAATAATCAACTAGATTTCGAACAGTATCGTCTTTTACGTAACAGAACAAAGCAATTAATTCGCAATAGCAAATTTAATCACATTAAAAATGTAACAAGGAACTTAAATGCACGTGAAACCTGGAACGAACTTCGAGCTATGGGTGTTGGAAAATGCAAAGAGCCACATTTGCCAACTATATCTCTCGATACACTTAACTCTCACTTCGTAACTAACCCAATAAAGGAATCTCAACCTCAAAATCATATCAATCTAAATAAAAGAATCAGTGACCCTACAAAAAAACGAAAATAATTTATCTTTTCACTCTGTCAGTGTAAATGATGTAAAGCGTATTTTGAATTCAGTAAAGTCACAAGCTAAAGGATCAGATAACATCCCAAAAGGCTTTATAAAAAAAGCATTATTGGCGTGGTCCTACCGATTATTACCCATGTTGTAAACCACTGTCTCACCACAGGGACGTTTCCAACTGCATGGAAGGATGCTCTAGTAACCCCAATATTGAAGCATACCGGTACCACAGCAAATGCGCCATCTGATTACCGGCCTATTTCAATTCTTCCCCCCTCTCTCGAAAGTTCTTGAACGAGTTGTACACGAACAGCTAGTAGAATTCTTAACCAGACATTCTCTTTTTGACCCATTGCAATCTGGTTTCAGAAAGGGGCACAGTACTACGACTGCACTTCTTCGGGTAAGAGATGACATAAGACTAGCAATGGACAAACGGCAGGTGATGATACTGACACTCCTTGACTTTAGTAGTGCGTTCGACACGGTAAATATAGACATACTATTATCCAAGCTACGCTCTCTGCACATCGGCCAGATAGCCC
Organism: Anabrus simplex; assembly: GCF_040414725.1. Classification (NCBI taxonomy): domain Eukaryota; kingdom Metazoa; phylum Arthropoda; class Insecta; order Orthoptera; family Tettigoniidae; genus Anabrus; species Anabrus simplex. Next base: position 1,017,844,943 of record NC_090266.1, read on the forward strand.
TTAATTTTTTTAAGTCGTACCTTACAAATCGTCGCCAGTGCGTAGTGGTAAACAATCAAAGATCCCAATGGGCTGTCAAATTATCCGGTGTCCCTCAAGGGTTTGTTCAAGGGCCCTTACTGTTCGTCTTGCATTTTAATGACATATCTTCCACACTCCAGTATTGAAACTACCACTTATATGCTGATGACATGCAGATTTACAAATACACCACTACAAACAATTTACATGAAACAGTTCAGTATATTAATTCCTTTTTAATTACCACATCGAGACTCGGGAATACATTGCTAATGGACATTCGACACCTTACTTCCTCTCATAAATTCAAATCTGCCTGCAGAAAGTTTTTCCTGGGAACATAAAACTGAGTTGTGTGAGTCATTGTGTGTGTGTGTTGTGTGAAGGGGTTTTCTTCATTTATTATTATTTTTATTATTATTATTACTATTATTATTATTATTAGTAGTAGTAGTAGTAGTAGTATTGTCACATTAATTGGTGTACTGATATGTAGGCCTAAGTTAGTCTTAGAATTATCTGTCCGTAGTATTATTTCTTTTTGGAATTTCTACGCCCTTTTATGTTTACTTTTTAAATTTTGATTATAGAGGTTAAGTGTAACAGAGGGCCGTGAGCCCTAACTTCGCCACAAATGTAAGTCAGGAATAAATAAATAAATAATAAAATACATCTGCTGCCATTGTCATTGCTGAAAATGTGACCAGCAGCCTCGTCGCACGTAGGCATGTGCGCGAGATTTCTGGCGACACGAATGACATACTTCCGTGCATTATTGACCTTATTATAGAGGTGAATAATTGCACTGTCAATGTCATTCCTATCGTTTATTTCAAATGTGTTTAATTTTTTATTTTTATGCCAGGAGAATCTACTGTAATCGAACTTTAATTTCTCCAAAGGAAAAGATGGTTCTTGAAAACGAACCAAGCAAAGATTAATAATGATCCGTTTATGATCAGAATAAGTACAAGTTGAACAGTAAAATCAATTGGTCTGAACTCATTTTTCACCCCATCGCCGTTAAGTTGATTTACCCCCCCCCCAAAAAAGTGGGTGTTTCCTTATGTTTAAAAGAGATTCCAAATACCAATGTTCATGTCTGTTACATTCAATTCTGAGATATAACTATCCAAATAAAAAGAATTCACTTTTATCACTTCCTTTCACAAGTGAATTTCCCGTTAAAATACTAGTTTCTTTAATAGTAAAGGATCTACTAAATACCAATTATCACGACGCTAACATCTTCAGGTTTTGAGATATGTGTCCTCATAAAAGGAATTCAACTCTTTTTCACCCCGCTCCCCATTATGGTTTCCCCACAAAACGCTTTTTCCTTTGTTTTAAAGGAGATCCAATTAACAATTTTCACGTCTGTGACAAATTTAGTTTTTATTAGATGTAAGTATCCTCATACAATTAATTTTCCAATTCTTTAGGTGGATTCCGAAAACAAAAAATACGTGTTCCTTCATTTTTACATGAAATTTCGAATACCAAAATTCACGTGTGTAACATCTTCAGCTTTTGAGATATCAGTATCCTAATTAAAAGAGTTCAACCCCATTTTCAGTCACTTTTACCCCTCCACCCAAGTGGTTTTTCAGAAAACCAAAAATACACGTTTCTTTATTTTCAATAGAGATAAAAATACTATTTTTCACTTCGGTAACATGTTAGGTTTTTGAGATATGCTGTAGAAATGCTCATTTTAAAATTTTACCCCCCTTTTGTTCCCCTTAAGTGGAGTTTCCGAAAACAAATCACCTATGTTTCATTACTTTTACAGGAGATTCAAAATACCAGTTTTTACGTCTGTAATATTTTACGTTTCTGAGGTATACTGTAGATATAGCCTTTCTAAAAATTCACCCCAATTTCTCACTCCTGTTTAACCCCCATTAATTGGATTTTCCAAAAACAAAAATGACCTGTTTCTTTATCTTCAAAGGAGATCCCAAATACCAAATTTCAGGTATATAATATCTTTTGTTTCTGAGATATAAGTATCCTCATTTAAGCCATTCAACTACTTTTTTTACCCTTTTTAACACCTCCTATTGGGATTTTCCGAAAACAAAAAATACGTGTTTCTTTATTTTTAAAGGAGATTCTAAATACCAATTTTTACATCTGTACACTAAAAGTTTAGAGATTTATATACACTCATTTTAAAAATTCACCCCCCTTTTTACCGCACTCTGTTTGGCGTCCAGTTTTCAGTGACAAACCTCCAGAGAGTACCCTAGATCTTTCATTTGCTTATAGATGTCCTCTACTGTAACTTTACAAGGTTTATCACCCGCTCATGTTTTCGTTTCTCATTTGTTAGAGTCCTCACAACTCCATGTTTTACTTTTATTTTTAACAATTGCATCTCTCTCACTTGTATTAAGTATTACACACTTGCCATGGTACACAGTTCCACACTTACCACAAGTAACCTTCTGACCTCCTGTGATCGAGTATTCACAGACCTTGTATGGAGCCATGTTAGAGGTTAAGTCTCCGTGTAGTTCTTTATAAATGTCCGTAGAGCCGTTGCCCAGGTTACTTTCCAGAAATTACACTTTTCACTGGCTACACTTTCTTTAACTTTAACAAATTTACTACATTTATGGTAATATCCTCCTTGATGTCGCCTTACTTTGTCCAATTTACAGAGCTTCACTCGCAAACACTTCTACACGACTGCCATGTTTTAATCCATTTCCTCTTCCAATTATTATTTTATCAAGCATTCCTGTTGAGGGTCCCATAAACTAAAACCATGCTCTAATTTGCTTCATAATTATCAGTAACTTATACACCCTCTCCATTACATCCTTGCTGCAACTTCTAAATACGGTCATGACAATATGACGAGATCTCTATCCTTTACTTACAATCATGTGTATGTGATATTCCCATTGAAGATATTCCCCTACATTAATACCTAGGTACTTAAATGTTCATGAATTTCTGACATCCGATCAACACAGTAATTAAAACTGTGAGGACTTATCTTCTTTGTGAAACTTACAACCTGACATTCCAACCCCGTTTACCATTATGCCATTGTCTGCTGTCCATACCAAAACTTCGTTCATTTAGTGCTCCATACAGTATAACATCAAGCGCAAACGTCCTTATATTTAATTCCAGTTCCTTACTCATATAATTTATGCGTACATTAATTCACAGAGGTACAATACCACTGCCAATAACACACCCTTCATAATCACTGCAGGATCAGATAATTCTTCATCTACCCTAATTCCCAGAGATCTATTTTCTACAAATGTAGCCACTCAATCAGTCACATATTTTGTCTATTTCAATAGCTCTAATTTTCACCATTTATAATCCAAGATATACCCTGTCCAACGCCTCAGATAGTTCAATAGCGACGCAGTCCCTTTAAGCCCTGAATCTGAAATATCTGCTATATCTTGCTGGAATCCTACAAGTTGAGGCTCACAGTAATAACTTTTCCTAAACCCAAACTACCTTCTATCAAACCAAGAGCAATAAGTTTCGAGGAAATAGGAACTTGTGTAAGCCTCTATGCTGTATAAATGGGACGCGAAATTGTTGAACTTGTTCTTAAAAGGGACAACTCCACACACAATCTGTTAAATACCGGTTAAAATATAATTACATATTGCACATGTATTACTCCTCCTTTGTGAAACAAATACCAATGAATATGTAGCATGTGGAGATTATTTACTGTACTACTGCATGCAATACTTCGTTTTTAAAAGGAATTGTGTTTTATGGAATAGAGTACCATTTTAATTAAGATAGGGGATATTGCAGAATTAAATATTTTAAGTTTTATTAGTGAATTAACGTTAAAGTCATCGCAAGAAATAAGAATCAGTGTTCAGTGGTTGGTTTAAAGATATCTGTTTTCTGGTGTAAGACTTCTTGTATTTATTTATTTATTTATTTATTTATTTATTTATTTATTTAGTTATTTATTTATTTATTTATATATTTATGACACATGCCTGTAACAGAGCTTCACTCATATTGCAACAGACATTACAAAATATAGTACAATAATATACATTGCAAAACAGAAAAAGATCACGAAAAATTAAACAACATATTTTGAAAAATTATAATAAACAAATTTAGAAGAAAAAGCACAGAAACAACAATAGGTTATATACAGGTCAGGATAAGGTAGTGGTGCAATTACTGGCTCCTGATTACATAAGTAGGAAGAGCTAAAACTTTATGTGCAAGCACACACATATGCGAACAGAGCAGGTGCATGATTAAGAGTGTAAAAGTAATATCTCGGAGTTTATAGACAATTAAAATCCATTTGGGTTATTGACAAAGGGATAGTGCAATGAATTCTATTTTCGTTTTATAAGATGTTGTTTGTTAAGGTTGTTTAAGTATATTCACTTAGGAAATCACTAGACATTTTTTGAAGTGTGTTAGGGACATTGAGAGATCTATGTCGTGGTTTCTGAGTAAGTCATTAAACGTACTACACATCCTTACTAATGGCGAGTTTTTATGAGTGAATATTTTGGATAAGGGATTGTAAAAGTTCGTCCGGTTACGCAAGTTAGATTTGCTTACGTTAAAATTTATTCTGGCTAGTAGATCACCACTATCTATGACGCCATTTATAATTTTGTGTAGAAACAGTTGTTGGTATAATTCTCGGCGAGCGGTTAATGAATTGCAGCTAAATTCTTCTAATAAGTGACTATATGATATTCTCAACCTATATGATGACTGATTATGCTTCTTGTAATAATAAACCATAAGAATCTCTTTTGAGCCCTTTCAATTTTATTTATGTAAGATTTGTAATTTGGCATCCATATAACGGATGCATATTCTAATTTTGACCTCACGAATGAGTTATATAGAACACATAAAGTCTTAATGTTATTTATGTCCTGCTCGTTGCGTATGATCAAACGTAGTTGTTTCAGTGCTGTATTTACTATTATTTCAATATATGCACTGAATGATAAGTTACTGCTCATTGTACCTCCTACGTCATTTACGGACTCGACTCGTTTTATATTCTGTCCGTTCATGAAGTATTCACACTGAAAAAGATCATTTGCCGTAGAATAAGTCATCACGAAGCATTTGCTGATACTAAATGTGATTTTATTCTTGACGCTCCACAAGTAGATATTCTCAATGTCCCTGCTTAGAGAAATTCAGTCACTAACATGTGATATCTTCTTGTACAACTTAAGATCCTCAGCAAACATGAGGCATTTAGAATTTACGACATCTGGCAAATCATTTATAAATAACATAAACTACAATGGTCCTAAATTTGAACCTTGAGGTACACCTGAATTAACATTGAATACAAAAATTTGGTCTGATGATAGGTGACAAACTGATATCAGTTATGTAAATAAGAGATTAGTTTTAGCATAGGATTGTTAAATCCAAATCTAGATAGTTTTCTAAGAAGCACACTTTGATCAATCTTGTCAAACGCTTTCTCGAAGTCCGTATAAATCACATCAACGTATTTATGACTGTTTAAAGCATTAGCCACATCCTGAACTACATTTGATAGGTTTGTGATAGTTGACCTACCAGGATAGAATCCATGCTCATAAGGTGAAATGTAGCTTTTAACATGATTAAAAATTCGGAAATAAAAAATTGTTTCAAAAACTTTTACAAAGGCACATATTATGGAAATGGGTCTGTAATTTTGTACATCTGAATGATCTCCGACTTTATATATCGGGCATACCCTTGACGATTTCCACATTTCTGGGAACACACCTGTATCCATTATAAGATTAAATATGTAATATAATGCATGCATTAATATATCTGAACAACCCTTTACTATGTAAGGAGGAATCCCGTCTGGCCCTCCTGATTTAGTAGATTTAAGTTTCTTTATAGCCTGAATATATTCCTTTTCACCTACATGTGACACTGGGAGTGAAGAGTTTGTTTTCGTAGGAGATCCCACCTCATAATTACCCTTGCAACTATTATTTACATACACCTTGCTGAAATATGTGGCAAAGCCATCAGCTATTTGCTTAGCGCTTCGCAAAGGTTCACCATTTAAAGTCATAACCCAGGCGTTTGATGTATTTTTCCGTTTATTTTTAATAAAATTCCAAAATGATGATGGATGTATATTTATAAGTTCTTCGGAACTTCTTTTGAACGTATTGTATGCATTTTCTCTCAATGATTTCGAAAGCTTTCTCGTCTCTTTAAACATGATCTTATTGTTTTCCGAATTCTGCATACGTTTCCGATAATATTCCTTTAATTTTACGGTTTCAATAATTTCCTTCGTAAACCAAGTTGGATACGTCTTCCCGGTTTTTATTTTCATTTTTGGAACAGTTTTGTCCAATATCTTGTCAAAAACATTATAGAAGTATTTTAAAACTTCATTAGGATTTTTAATGTTTTTAGATGATCCCAATTTTCTCTTTCTAGCATTTGTAAAGACTATGAAAGTCTGCTTTTGAGAAATTGTGCATAATTCTTTCAGGGTTATCAATTTTATTCGTTTTATAAAGAGTTTCAAAATATATAAAGAGGGAAGGGTGATGAAAATCTTCACTAACCAACGCAAAATTATTTTTAGTAACGTTAACGTTAGTCACATTGGTCAATATTACGTCAAGTGTCCTTCCGTTATGGTTTTTAACACAGTTCATTGATTTAAGGTCGTGATAGGAGAGAACGTTTGCTAGAGCCCGGTAACAGGGACCTCCCTGCGTTAGGTCATATTGATTATCACTTATTGCTGGTAGGTTAAAATCTCCAGCTATTATTAACCTATTAAATTGAATACCTGGACATTCATCAAATAGTTCGTTAAAAGACAAGTATGTTTCCAGTTTAGAATTAGGCGGAAAATAAATTGTACTGATACAGTAAGTAAAGCCCCCTATGTACAATTTTATGACAATACATGCTATATTATCTCTTCTGAATTCAATTCTATTAACGGTTAAATAATCCTTCACGGCAATTAAAACTCCACCTGCACTAGCAAACTTTCGATCCCATCTGTACACGTTATATCTGTTATCAAGAAGCTCACTATTGTATACATTCTCCTTCAACCAGGTTTCTGTGTGGATGACAATGTCATATTCAGCTGATAATATGTTGTTATAAAATATATTTGTTTTTTGTTTAGACCTCGCACATTTTGATAGTCGATTGAAATATATTTGCTACTGGATATACTGAAAAGTAATTAAAATAATTAAAAAGTAAATTTGATAGACATCGTAAATTTTATGACAAAGTGGCCAGGTCTTCAACTGATTTTACCGTATAAACATATCTATCATCCACTTGCTTTTTAAACTTAAATGCACCTGACCTGTCAACCCACACATACGCATAATGTTTTTCTTCCTTGATTTTTCTAGCTTCGGAGAACAACTTCCTTCTGAGTACTGTTAAACTATGGTTTACGTAAATAGGGTCTCTGAATGTGAATCCAGTGTCTGCCGTGTTCAAATTCCTCTTCACCTTTCGTCGTTCCATGCAATTGTCCTTATCAATACGTCTAACAAAATTTACTACTATTCCAGCATTTTTCTGGTGTTGAGACTTCTTCAGCCGATGACAGGTGTCGATCATTTGATCGTGGATGACCATATCCAGACTGCGACCCACCGTTTTAACAACATCAACTATGTTTTAATACGCAACTCCGGGATCCCATGAATTTCCACTGTGTTCCTTCTCCCATATTGTTCAAGATCATCGATCCGCATTTTTGCATCAGCTAACTGTTTTTTGAGAAAAGAGTTTTCATTCTTGAGTTCCGTTATTGTCTTCATGCAATTTTCGATCATCTGATGTTGCTGTTTAATCAGAACAGCGTTCTCGTCTAGCTTCTCGTGAGCTAGATTTAATGATTTTCCCATGTCACCTTTAATTATTTGTGTTTATTGTTGTAATTCTATCATTGTGTCCCGAACAGATGTCAAACTCTTCACCTCACTGTTAATTTACACGAGGAGATTGAACATTTGCTCCAAGTTGGGAGTATCATTTGTTACACTTTCATTGTCTGTGCACTTCGTTGTTAAGCATCTTTTACAATACTATTTCTGTTCAATAATTTTTGAGAGTTCAATTTCATCCTTGAAGCCTGCACAAGTATTATGGAACCAGTTGCTGCATAGCCCGCAATTTATTTTTCCAACTGTATCCTGACGTAAGATGCTCTTGGAACACACAACGCACACACCCATAGTGCTGCCCTCTTTGGATGCCACGTACTCCTACTCTGATATCCTAGCGCTACTGGTGAAAGTGAGTGTTACTACGAGCGCGCAGCAACACGGTGCAGGAGTTGGCAGTTCTGCACTCTAGAACGTCTTTCACTTGTCACCGGTAACAAATACTCGAAACGGCATTGATTGGTTCTTAACAATTGTTTTAAATTGAATATTCTGTTATAAACAACAAGTAACATACTTTTTAATTACGTTTCCTGTCTATGAAACTTATTTATAAGGTTAAAACGGGTCACCCTCCACCGTAGCGCTTTCTTCACTGTTAAACTTTCACAAAATACGGAGTCGTACTAGCACACGTCCACTCACTCACCCATTGTTAACATATCTCAGTAACTGATAAAGGAAGCAAATAGAGGTGGTATAAAGACTCTGCAAATTTCTCGTCTATTGGAATAATTGACTGTATACTCTAGAATCCTACAAATCTCACTCTCAAGTTCTTGAGGCTTGAATGGCAACCACGAGATTTCTGCAAATTTACCGCTGTTTCATTTAGGTAATGACATTAATTGCTGTATATATAACGTTCTCCTGCAGTCCGACTCATTGGCTAAATGCTCAGCGTTGAGGCCTTCGGTTCAGGCCTTGTTTCATTTTCGAAACTACGCAAAGAATTTCTGCAGCTCGTACTTATTGTTTTATTTCATTCGTGCTGACCAGAGAAAAATGCTGTTTCATACGAGTAGCTACATATGTTGCATCAGCCGCTCTTGCACGGCACATATCCAAAAATCATAAAGGAGACGTTTAGTTCAGCCTATTTACAGGGGATGTCTACATGGTACATGGTGGTAGCGCGTAACTATAACGGGCGATGGTACATGCTACGTGAACATACAAATATCGCAAAATCACCAGCCAAGTGGCACGTAGCACGTTGCTCTTTTACACTGTTTCCCTCAAATTTACATATAGCGTCGTGAATACTAGTTACATTAATGTGAGCGTAGACCTATAAATTCTGTGCGTATACATGATATTTACAGTTTTTAATAATTGCTTAAACATCTTCAATATAAAATAAGGAAAAGAGAAGAGGAGAAATTACAGAACTCTGAGACGTCGGTGTCTGAAACTGCTTCCATGAGGATGTTCATTCCACGATGTAAAGTCATTGATTAGGAATTGATAGAAAATATTTAACTACGTCATTACATTGGATGAGAATGCCAACGATTCATATTTCACCCGCAGTATGCCTTTACCCAAACGGCGGAAGTCGTATCTAACAGTATTAACATTGTCAGCTACCTTTATCCATTGCACATTCAATATAATTAATTACACTCACCTTCGCTGTGGTTAGGATGACATCCAGACTGATATTCATTGAATAAATTATTCCAATCAACGTAAGTCATAATGTCCTTACGAACTAATTTTTCAAGAACGTTTTACAGATATTGTACTATGCATTTAGGTCGTTAATCTTCAGACGAATTAGGATTATCGCTTTTGGGGATCAGGCGAATTGCATTGCAGCGGAAAAATGTCACTCGTTAAGGATTTATTTATCATGCGAGTTAAGGTAGGAAGGATAACATCTAGAATATTGTTCAACATCTTAAAACTGATACCATCACCGCCAGTAGCACGAGAGCTAATAGACAGAAAGGTTTGCTTCCCATGAGCGAGTGAACCACGAGATAAATGTAGTTATTCAGTATTTTGTTCTCAATCATATTTAATTTTATTTAAATATTGTTATTTGATTTTCACTTCTATCGGACTACGTCTAGCAGCAAAGTGAGTCCTGAGCTCCTCAATGTCTGTGCTAATATTGACTTGCTTGCTTTCAGGAACCTTACCTAATCCGTTACGTATCTTTAACTGATCTTAATAGCTTAGATATGTCCTTGGTTTTAGCTGAGAGTGTTAGGAGTGAATCTTAGCGTTACGAATCATCTGCCTTACTTCGTACCTTAGTCTTCTGTAAAATTCAGAATTTACAGTTGAACTCCCTTTACGGTATATGTTATAGGCCCTATCACAATAAGTCATCTGTTCACTTATATTTTGGACTTGTCAAGGAGTTACTGGGCGTGTGACCCATGTTGTTTTCAGAGTGATGTTTCTATTCAACCCACTATCATCAGGCTTCGAAATAGTGTGCCATCTTGTGCATTCCGTGTAAGACTGCAGAGCATGGGAAGCGATCAATAATCTTATTGACTTTCGGGGAATACACATTTCGTGAGGTGATCTGTCTCTTTGGGCGAATGATCAATACCAGAACTACAATCTGCTTGTCTGAAGGCAAGCTAAGAATGCTCGTTACAAGTTGTGAGCTCGGAACAATTCGGAGGACTATTTTCAAGAATATTCAAATCATTCTGGCATATATAGAGTTACAAACTGAAAGGTGGTAAGCCAAGGAAGTAAGGGAATTATTCAGTGTGGAATCACATCTCAAGCCTGAGGAATGTAAGCGGACCCACACTAATGAGTCGCTCTGTATCAGATTCTGACTACCAGGGAACATAATCGTTTTCTCAAGTAACAGTGGGTGAACACTAAAATGTTCTTTACAAGTTGAATTCGAGGACAAGGAAAGTATCTCGTCTTCTCTATAGTTAGGAATTTTTCTCCATGTGAGAGTAACGATTTTAACAGCATTTGAGTTTGGAACTCCAAATATTGGCAAGTCGTTGTCAATACATAAACTTTTCATCCAAGTGGAAACATAAATAATTCAGTGAACTTCCAGGTGTAGCTAAAAGACTTACCGGTAGTTCAATACAGACAGGACTGCTAGTCAAATATAGCTGCGTTGTCTTAGTACATGTAACTGGTAACATTTATTCGAGTTGTTGGGGAGTTGGGCACAGGAAACGTTTCGTAATTAACTTGTGTGCACGGACCACTGCATTAAGAGGGAAATCTGTTGATATAACGGGTCCTTTTATTCAGTGATAGGCATAGCCTGCGGCTATATATTTTTTTCTCCAGTTTCTCGAGTGCGCTATTTTGGCGAGGATCTTGAAAGAAAACGTGTGTCTATAAGGTGAGGTACCATCCAGTGTATATTTCTCTTCAGGTTCTTATTGTAAGTTGTGAATGAACCGCTAAACTGTATAAAATGTGTGCACCTTAAGTATATATAATGATATCATTGATATCCAATATGGAGAAGAATCCCCCAGGCTAGCCGATGAATTGGAATCATGGCTTGGATTCATTGCAAAATGAAGGTCCATGAGATTCTTCTTTCTACATGTAAATAATACATTCCTTGTCATGCTAACGTTCTTTCTTTCAAGTCAGATCATCACCTTGTTTCATTTCAAGTAGAAATACCTTTTCCCTGCAAATTAAAAATATAATGTGTCGTGTTTTCCAAATATTATTTGTCTTACTGTGAGCGTTAGGTAAATGTCGCTGTAAACTTTGTCATATTTGTCATGTCAGAAAGTTTTAAAAGGTTATTACTGGTACTATTGCGAACTTGTACGCACTGCGGCTGCCAAAATTGTAGTATGTTTCTTGTTGCTAAATTATCGTTCTTAACGCGTCGGAAAATGTAGAATGGATATTATTGCTAAATTGACGTTACTGTAGTGTCAGGAATTGTAGAATGATATTATTGCTAAATTATCGCCGTTGTCGTATCAGACAGTGTAATATTGTCATAAGTGCTAAATTGGATTTAGTAATATTAAATAACATTAATAGTAAGATGTGCAGCTTTTATAATCTTGATCGATTTGAATATGGAATGGATTCATATTGCCAGAAGTAAGACGAGAGAGTTCATGGTATTTTGAACATATTTCGAGACCCGAGTATCACTGACATTTGAAGGTATAACAGCATTCTGGAGTAATATGTCGTTTCTAAGAGTAGGATGTTATGCGGGTGGAATTTTGTGCCGTTGTTTTTGTGTTGCATAACATAGGTTTGGTTATGGTCAGGGGAGTTGTGAGCCCGTGAGAGACATAGTTATGTGCAGTATTCCAGGCTTCAGTATCCTGTGGTATGCTATTGATATGTAAAATGCCGGTATATGCATGTGTAATGTCCGATAAAATCAGTACGGTTTGAAAGAATTATTTTATGTTAAACCTGTGGATCGAATTCTACGTAAAATCGTTTATCGAGAACTTAAACGAAGTTGGGTCTTACAACATACCAAAGTGAACCTTTATGACCGCTAAGTAACTTCTTAGGTCTCAAAGGATTGAAATTTGACTACAAAAGACAAGTGCTTGATTTACATTTGTGTTAAAATTATGTTCTTCGTATAACAAATTCACGTTAAGGTGGAGTAATTCATTAGGAGCGCCTTGTCTGGCCGTAATGTCGGAAAGTTTTAAAGTGTTATTACTAGTACTATTGTGAAATTGTACGCACTGCGGCTTCCAAAATTGTAGTATGATTTTTGTTGCTAAATTATCGTTCTTATCGCGTTGGAAAATGTAGAATGGATATTATTGCTAAATTTACGTTACTGTCTTGTTAGGAATTGTAGAATGATCATTACTGCTAGATGAAGGTTGCCTGGATCTTCATTAGTGTCCGTTTATAACAGAGTGGAGTCATCGAATATTACATAATATGTTGTATTTATTTGATACAGTGATTGTTATTATTTGACGCCGGTATTTTTCGGGTTGTAGACATTAAAATTTAAGACGGAGGTGACTGATGTTCACGTAGACATTTAGTTCTTGGGTTGTACATAATGATGATTATGGATGTTGGGATATTTAAGGTAACTAAAGCTAGGTGAACATGCATTTTGGGAAGAAAAGTTTCGTATTTACATAAAGGCAACGTAGGTTGATCACATGCTCGTTTTTGTGATCATGCTTAGTGAAGATTGGCTGGATCTTCATTAGTGACCGTTTATAATACCTTGGAGTCATCGGATATTACATAGTTTGTTGTATTGGTTTGATACAGTGGTTGTTATTATTTCACGCCGATATTCTTTCGGGTTGTAGATATTAAGATCTAGGATGGACGTGACTGATGTTCATGTAGACATTTGGTATTTGGTTTGTAAATAATGATGATTTTGTGGTCAGTTGATCATGAATAGGATTGTTGTATCTGAAGTTATGGTGGATGCGAATCACCGATTTAGCTGTGTTCGCATTCCGATTCAATGTTCTATAACCTAGGTGATGTAGAATGGTCGTAACCACATGAAACTCCTTGTGACAATCAATAGTTCACCGCTAGTCCACGAATATTGTGAGTGAGTGGTGTGTTTTAGGCATTACAGTTTTACAGGTTCTAAATATATTTCTTACCATTTACTGTTTATTTAATTGTGTATTCTTGTTACTTAATATCGTAGATTAGGGAGTTCATTTAAGATAATTTACTAATGGGAAACCTACACGTTACGTTGATTTATATTTTAAGGTTGTGATTTCTGTAACGTTATGGAACGTTAACTCGATAAGATGGTAAGCATGAACATTTCATTCACAAATGTTAATTATGGGCTGTTGTGTTGTCTCAAAAACACAAATCCCAACCAAAAATTTTCAGTGTTCAGTGTTAACAGTGCCCAGTGTTAACAGTAAGTTCAAGTGACAATCTCGGATGTAACCTAAAAGTTAATGATTTTCTTTACTCAAGATTGATTTTAAATTATTTTAATAATTAGTAAATGTTGTTCTTGGAATACAGTCAGCATTTTGTGCTTTTTGAACATTCTTGTGATATCAGTTTATGACTCAATTTGTACAATCGTAATTTAAATATCTTCAATTATTTGAATTAAACTTCGGAGCGTTATATTCCGCCATAAGCACAGATAACCTCCTTAAATGTGAGTGAACAGTTAGTGATCGGTCAAAATGGAACTGAAGTTTACCTCTTTTCAATTAAGGATCCAGGTGACGAATTATAAGGTACCCTGCGCTGGTATTACGTTGGTGGTTAACCTTAACTTCAAAGGGAGTCTGGGGTTCGAATCGAATTGATTAACCCACGGTTGCATATCGAAGCCGAATGTTATGAATTTTAGGTCTTTTACTTTTTTGTTTTAGTTTTCAAGTGATGGTTTCTCGATTCATTCCGACCATCACGCAATAAATACGGGTACCATGAGGCCATTAATTATCCTTTAATTATTATTTGGTTCAAAATTTGTTTTTTTAATGTTTTTTTTTTTCGTTTTCAATTATATACTTTTCTAATTTTTATGAACAATAAATTTGAGTAAGTACTTCTCTCTCCTTAATTATAGAAGTCAGGCCTCTCTTATTCCCCGTCAATCATATTAGCAAGTGATAGGAGAGCCCATAAAACTCCTGAGACTAATGGAACCTACGGATCACTTACAGGTTTCACTAGCATACAGTGAAAGTAGAATGCAACAGAAGTGACGAACTTTACCATCAACACCATTCACATGAGGACCATTGTGCCATGGAGTGAAACGAGAATACTCAATGAAGGCATCTTCATGTTTCTAAAATAAATTTTTTGGTTTATGTTTGCAGATTTTGAATGAATATACAACATATACAACATCATGATGGGAAATTACAGGAACGGAGATAATCTTGTCGGGATTGTTCATTTCTGTCAAATTAAGTAAACTGTGGGAAGTATTAGTGTGGTACGTCGGTACTAAACGCAATGGCCTCATTGTAGCATGCTAGATTGTTGGTGTTAGAGTCTTCTAATACCCAAATATGTTCATATCTACAAAGGACATCCTCTATATCGGTAGTGTGACTGTTTCGTGAAGGTTTGTAAACCACATCCAAAAGAATCCCCGTGCCAGAAATTTCACTTTCAACAAATATAAAATCAGGTTGTGCAGAATAGATGTTCTGAGTTTGGTAAAATATTATGTACATTAAATCATTACGTATTGTACCCTAGGATAATGTTTTTGTCAGCATGAGCTGGCAGCAGCTGGTGTTCTGAGTTCTGCCTCAACGCTGTAAACTATGGGAAGTATTAGTGTGGTACCTCAGTACAAAATGCAACGGCCTCATTGGTGAATGTTAGATTGTTGGTGTTAAAGTCTTCTGGTACCCAAATATGTTCATATCCACAAAAGACATCCGCTACATCGGTAGTGTGACTGGTCATATGATCAAGTGATAGAAGAGCCCATAAAACCCCTGAGACTAAAATGATCTATGGATGACTGCAGATCACCTTATAGGGTTCATTAGCATACAATGAAAGTAGAATGTAACTAAAATGTTGAACTTCATCATCAACACCATTCGCATGTGCAACTGTGTGCCATGACGAAAATATTAATGAAGGCATCGTAATGTTTCCTGAAAAAAGGAAATTGCTTAAAAATACTCTATTCTAATATTTAATTTATTATAGTTTATAAATGTACTTCAAATCGGCTTCTGCGGCTTGTCATGGCTCAATGTCCCCATCGGGTTTCATTAAACGCGCGATTTTTCAGTTACTCAGCCATGACATAACCATCCGATTCATGACGAATTTCGGCTATTTGCTTTACGTCGCAACCACACAGATATGTCCTATGTCGACGATGGGATGGGAAAGGCAAAGGAATGGGAAGGAAGCAGCCGTGGCCTTAATTAAGGTACAGCCCCAGCATTTGCCTGGTGTGAAAATTGGAAAACACGGAAAACAATCTTCAGGGCTGCCGACAGTGGGGTTCGAACCCACTATCTTCCGATTACTGGATACTGGCCGCACTTAAGCGACTGCAGCTATCAAGCTCGGTATGACGAATTTAAATACATACTTACCACTCTCTTCACTTACCCCAGGGTCCGGTGTTCGTCTTCTCAGAGTACATAAGTGATCCCAATCTACGAACTACTCACTCGAAATAATATAAATCAGACTAAATTAAATAATTCATTTATTGTCAAAATACAAAATAACATTTAATTGAATAAAAGAAGAAAGCAAATGAAATAGTCGAAGTTAACTCAAAAGATTGAAAGAAATCGAAATTACAATTGAAATTAATTCATAAATAAACAGTTACAACCCAACAAATTATTATAATGAAGATATCAAATTAGTAAAATTATTATGTTACACATCGTAGTACCCACTGGCTGGCTAATCGCCTCTTACAAACTCAAACTATTCACACGAAAATCTTGAGTCAATTACGTATTTGACTTTGAATGCAAATAATGGTAACATCTGACTTAACTCAATGTTTCAGTGCAAATACTGAAATAAATCGGTATACTTTTAACACCGTAGAACACTTGAAATACGGAGAGATGCTCATTTTATTACATTTCATAAATTTACATCAAATCGGGCTCTGCGGCCTCTCATGGCTCAATGTCTCCATCGGGTTTTATTAAACACGCGTTTTCTCAGTTACTCATCCATGACTTAACCATCCGATTCATGACGAATTTCACTACATACAACTTATGAAATCACTGTGAAGTTACACAAAAATAATAGAGGCCATTCACCTCATCTACTTGAACACTCTATCAACTGAACAGACATTACTACTTAAATAGCCTACTTCTAAATAGAACATTAGCCGAAACAAGACATTTGGGTCGGTTATCAGTTATTTTAACACACTTAGCAATTCCATTGATCACAAAAATTATCAACTCAAGTGTCACATTCACACATATAATTATGTGCCTGTCTGTTCAGCAATTTTTATTCCAGTTATATTAGCAAATTGACCTTCGTTGGAATGTTGTTTTTGTTGGACTTACCTAGCTGTCAACCTGTCCTACTCTACCGCTAAATAGACGATTGTCGCAAGTCAATTATGTATATTAATTTACAACGGTGACAAAATTCAATTTCACCCAACCTGATTACCAAATATATGAATATTTTGAATAAACCCTCAATAGAGCATGGGCACCTTTGCAAGCCTGAAAAGAAAAATATTTAAAATACTCTATTCTAATATTTACAGCCATTTTTCATGTCTAACTGTGATTTGTCATGACCATGTTATAAGTTATTCATATAATCTACGATACAAATCTTACTCATCAAAATTCTCCTACTTTAAACTTTCCGAAATGGCGAATTACATCTCCAGATTAATTAATAATAACAAATACTATAATAACGAACTTTATGTTTGACTCTCATATTCATTTCCTATGGATTACTATTGTGCATAAAACTATTCCTGCTTTCAACAGGAGCTCAACATTCTGATTCATAGGAACCAAGTAAACTTCATTTAATAGCGACTGATATTTGCATAATGTGTGCCAATTTTAAATATCTGGTCCTTTATATCTAAAGAGAGAGCATTTTATAAACGGACCTTAACCATTCTCTGTCAGCTAAGTCCACATTTCTGTCCCTTAAAAATCTATATAACATCGCAGACTTCTCGGTTTTCTTCTATATTACGTCGAAGATATGGCACTCAACTTTGAGGTTAGCACATACAATTCCTCATCTCTCTGTCTCATTTATCTCATCGGAGAAAATGCACTCTTCACTGAGGCGAGTACATTAGAAACTCAACCGTCTTGTACAGGGACATAACTTTATTTATCTATGGGACAACACTCACTTATTTCATGCTCATTTCCTTATAATTACACTGAAGAAAATGGAAATTGCAACACCCAGAAGGAGTGGTGCTACATTGCTGCAAATGAACATGCAGGACGAGTGTTCGGTTGTGCTTCGATGATGGTACACTTTCATGTCCCTCTGACCGCCAGTTTGGACAACAATCAATACAGGATGTGCCCACCACGAGCTGCAATACATTGATGAATTCGTTGAGGTATGGAGTCAATAAAGCTCTGAGGAATTGTGGCCCATGCTTGCTGCACTGCACGGGTCAGTTGTTCCAGAGTTGTGGGTGGCTGAGGACGGTTGGCCAGTTGTCGACCCATCATGTCCCACACATGCTCAATAAAACTGAGGTCCCGATATCTGGCGGGCAATTCTAAGGTTGTGATGTCGTGGAGAGCTTCTTTGGAGATGCGTGCAGTGTGAACCCGGGCATTGTCTTTCTGAAACATCCCATTAGCAATGTTCCCCATCATAGGGACAACCACTGGATTGAGTACATTATCAACGTACTGTCGAGCAGTCATAGTGCCCTCAACAAGCACTAATTGTGATTTCACATTAAAGCCAGTAGATCCCCAGACCATAATGCATGGTGTTGGCCCTGTGTGCCTCTCGACAATAATATCTGGGTGGCCCCTCTCCCCGGTACGTCGGCGCACACGATTCCGGCGATCTCTGTGGGCAATACAGAAGCGCGATTCATCACTAAAGACGACCCTATGCCATTCGTCGAACCACGTCGATCTTTCCCTACACCAGGCCAGCCTTAAACGTCGCTGTTGTGGAGTCAATGGAACACCTTCTGCAGGGACACGGGCTCGTAAGCCAGCTGCACGCAGGCGATTACCAACTGTTTGTTGTGTAATGTGGGGTGCCACAGCTGCTCGAATTTGCGATGCTGTTGCATGGGGTTCCATCCGGGCCATCCGAATGATGCGGCGATCCTCTCTCACAGTTGTCTGTCGCGCTGGGCCTGTGCCTGGTGTACGAGTGTGGGTACCTTCATTTGACCACTGCTGCCATATACGTTGTACCGTAGATGCCTGTCGGCTAACAAGTGCAGCGACAGTCCTTAGCGATAATCCAGCCTCACACAGCCCAATTATCCGAGCCCTCTCGAACGGCGACTGTTGGTGATAGCGTGCTCTTCTCTGTCGTCGAGGCATGTTTGACGGGGAACACTTCACTGCACAGACTGCAAGTCTACTACGCTACACCTGAGTCTGTATGCTGGAGTTGATTCCTCTGGGACCAATCACGTGGGGAGACCTGTAGCAACAACCCAATGGGTCTGAATCATTGATCGTTTACATACCTATATGGCATCGTTCCGTATCTTTAAAATCAACACAAACGACCAATGCCTTCATGGTGTTGCAATTTCCATTGTCTTAAGTGTATATAGATCATTCATCATCATCACATTACCCATTCCGACAGAGGCCGTATGTGAGTTGGCAATCGAATTTCTATGTTTATGTTGGCTCACGAATGATTTCTAACATTTCATTGCCATCCCAATAGATTCAATAGGAAAATTACCAAACATCAATTACTTTACATTGAATATTATTAACTTTAGAATACGTCCATGACCCAGTGAAAGACTGGAAAACATGTTGTAGGTTTTCATTCATTCATTCATTCATTCATTCATTCATTCATTATTACCTTAAAGAACCCTTATCTCGAGGAAATCGTGATTGTTACGATCCTTACTCCTATCATGATATATACTTATTATCGTTATTATCATTATTATCTTAATTATTTGCACTCAATTTTTATTATTAATATGATTGGAGTTACTTATTCCCATTGATTTATTATTATTATTATTATTATTATTATTATTATTATTATTATTATTATTACACTACACAACTTGAGTTTTGGACACAACTTGTCAACATAAGCAAGCCACAAATTGTCCTCAAACCAAAGCCATATGCCATGCAATTCCCTGTCATCCAAAAACAACTATGATATCGACTAAAATGCTGTCTGGGACGTGAAAACCCTAGATCTTAGAGATCTTGCCTGTTTTTCCGTATTGAGAATACTTAACATTATTTATAATATTACTCATCGGAAGACAGCTGGGCGATTTATGTACAAATTTACTGAGAATTAAAACATTTCGTATGTCCCACATATATTATGGAGGTGCAGGTGATGTCAGTTGCTCTCCGATCTCTCCGTCGGCGCCCGTTTATGGTGTTTGGGCCATATAGCAAGCACTCATCTTCATGGTGAATCGGCGTGTACATCCAGTGTGCTGCATCTTCTTAACAAGTAACACACTCGCAACAATGTCGATGAATAACGCAATCATTCACTCATATAACACTGATAAAATTAATCTTCTTAATACTAAATACAGAGCAAAACACCCCATACACTGCTTTCGTCTGCCTCAAAACGCTCTGGCAATAAGAAAACATTTCAGGGCGATAGTCCCCTGTCGTATCAGCTGGCTAGCTACCTGTCCTTGCAAAACTGTGCACTGTCTCGGGCTGCAGGCCACTTTGTTTTAGTGCCTGTGGTGATCTACACTCAACTGCTGGTCATTGACAGCCTGCCTGCTTCCCTCGTCTCAAAAATTGGTTACGCCGAGCTAATGGACTTTACTTGTAATACCTTCATTAACTGCCTGTCTTTACCTGTCTCCAGCCTACTACTGTTCTCCCACACAATTATTTACAGTACAGTTCTGTATTCCCCTGCAAACAATGACGCTGTCTCTCTCCTGTCAAGGAAATAAAAGAGAAACCTGTTCCACATTAGCTGATAAACGTTCCTAATCATTCCCCGTGTCTTAGATCTGCACACAAATTAGCATTACTGTCCAATTGTCTTAGCTTGCATCCTAACTGCTACATGGCAGAGACTCACTGACGAAAGCATGGTAATAATTGTCTATGAATTTGACAAAATGCGAAACTGAAAACTTAAAATGAGACTGGCGATACCGACCGACGGTACTGGCATGGTACCGGCGTGGCTGCTGGAATCGGTAAACTGTAGTTTGACCCGACTGAGCGACTGATGACCGGTGACTGGATAATCGAGTGAAGGTTCAGTTCTGCTAGTTTTAAAGTTTTACCGGGGCTACATTTATCCGCGATGTATGCGGGGTTTAACATAGTCATTTTTGGTGTATACTGGGTTCGATAACCTCACTCGAATGTGCTTCGAGTTCGAAATACCCAGGCTTGCACTTTGGTTGACACTATTTTTATACCCGAATGTTGAATGATTGGTTCGCATAATTTAACCCACGGATGTACACTGACTTAGCAAATGTCATGGGACAGTCACCTAATAGCGTGTGGGGCCTCCTCTGGCCCAGCGAACTGCAGTGAGACGCCATGGAAGTGAGTCGACAAGTCCCTGGTAGTCCTCTGGACGCAGCTGATACCAAATCGTTTGCAGAGCGGCCGCCAATGCTTGTCTGTTCGTGGGTGCAGGATCCATGGCACGGAGCCTGCGTTCCAGGACATCCCAGATATGCTCGATAGGGTTCATTTCGGGGCTCCTGGGCGGCCATGGCAGTCGTTGAACCTCCGCTGCATGTTCCTTGAACCATTCCCGGGCAACGTGGGAGCGATGTGGCAGCGCGTTATCATCTGAAGCACCGCAGAACCGTCTGGGCGCTGGAAGGCCAAAAATGGGCGGAGATGGTCTCCGAGTAGCTCAACATACCGCGTACTATTCAAAGTCTCCTCCAGAACAACTAGGAGGCCAATTCCATACCAGGAAAATGCAACCCAGACCATAACAGAGACACCAGCGCGCTGGACCACACCTTCAAGGCAGGCGGGATCCATCGCTTCATGTGGTCTGCGCCACACACGGTGCCTCCCATCGGCATGGTGCAGTTGAAATTGTGATTCGTCCGACCATATCACGTTACGCCATTGTTCCAGTGTCCATCCCTGGTGACTGGCGACAAATGCGCGTCGTTGTGCCCGATGACGTTGGGTTAACAGTGGCACCCGTGTGCGGCGCCGGCTCCCATACCCCATAGAACCCATGTTCCTATGGATTGTCCACTGGAAGACATGTCTAGCACGGCCTGTGTTGAATTGAGCCGTGATTTGTTGCACGGTTGCCCGTTTGTCACTATTGACAATACGTCTCAGATGTCGCCGGTCACGGTCATCGTGGGTGGCTGGACGGCCGGTCGTTCATCTGTTGTGGACGGTGATACCTGCATTCAACCATTCACGATACACCATGGACACTGTTGATCGTGTGAAGCCGAATTCCCCCACCACTTCCGAAATCGCACTTCCCATCCGTCGGGCGCCGACCACCATACCCAGTTCGAACGGTGTCAGCTCACGACGACGTTCCATGTTACACCTGTCACATGCACAGCCACTGCTCACAAGGTCTCCTATACAACTGCCGCTGGCACAGGGGGCGTGTGGTGCGCAGACAACACACCTGCGCATCAGTGCTCCGCAATCCCATGACATTTGCTCAGTCAGTGTACACTGGCTGGGTGCCATCATCCGACATCTGGTTATAATCTCGGTGCCAAAGTACTACAACAAAGCACTTGTGAAAATAAATTAATTTGGAGCACAATGCCTGCTGAATATCGCTAGATTTCACTTAATCATACCGAATTCTCGAGCATTCGAACTAGCATCGTGAAATAGAGTGATTAGCCTTGACCTCTCTTGTTAGATGTTTGACAGATGAACAGCTCAGATTGGTTGATGTCGTCCATCTTGAAAGAATCCACTACATTTTCAACGGGTGTTCATATCTCTGTCCTGCTCGTGAGAAAAATCGTTTCTCTCTTATTTCTGCTACGCAGTTACATTCGGTGAAAATTCTTTACCGACGGTAGGAGCTCGATGAAAATATTCCTCACGTTGGCTACCGGCGCACTTAAGGTAGTTTCGTGGTTTTGTGACCAAAACAAACGTGCCTTAAACCGTGTTCACTGGCTCAACAGTCTTGTGGGGTGGTCTCTTTGTTCTTCCGAGTGGAGAGGTATAATTCAGATTCTATGTACTATGTGAATTCGTTGAAGTTATAACAAAATTAAATTTCCCACATATCACATTCGGGATATGGGTGCAGTATATACATATACACTGACTGACAGAGCAAATGCAACACCAAGGAGGAGTGGTTCGAAAGGGATGAAAGTTGGGGAAAAAACAGAGTCGGCACGGAAGAATAACTGATGTTTATTTCAAACCGATATGCAGGTTACACAATGCGCACGGCATCGACTCAGTAGGATGTAGGACCACCGTGAGCGGCGATGCACGCAGAAACACGTCGAGGTACAGAGTCAATAAGAGTGCGGATGGTGTCCTGAGGGATGGTTCTCCATTCTCTGTCAACCATTTGCCACAGTTGGTCGTCCGTACGAGGCTGGGGCAGAGTTTGCAAACGGCGTCCAATGAGATCCCACACGTGTTCGATTGGTGAGAGATCCGGAGAGTACGCTGGCCACGGAAGCATCTGTACACCTCGTAGAGCCTGTTGGGAGATGCGAGCAGTGTGTGGGCGGACATTATCCTGCTGAAACAGAGCATTGGGCAGCCCCTGAAGGTACGGGAGTGCCACCGGCCGCAGCACATGCTGCACGTAGCGGTGGGCATTTAACGTGCCTTGAATACGCACTAGAGGTGACGTGGAATCATACGCAATAGCGCCCCAAACCATGATGCCGCGTTGTCTAGCGGTAGGGCGCTCCACAGTTACTGCCGGATTTGACCTTTCTCCACGCCGACGCCACACTCGTCTGTGGTGACTATCACTGACAGAACAGAAGCGTGACTCATCGGAGAACACGACGTTCCGCCATTCCCCCATCCAAGTCGCTCTAGCCCGGCACCATGCCAGGCATGCACGTCTATGCTGTGGAGTCAATGGTAGTCTTCTGAGCGGACGCCGGGAATGCAGGCCTCCTTCAACCAATTGACGGGAAATTGTTCTGGTCGATATTGGAACAGCCAGGGTGTCTTGCACATGCTGAAGAATGGCGGTTGACGTGGCGTGCGGGGCTGCCACCGCTTGGCGGCGGATGCGCCGATCCTCACGTGCTGACGTCACTCGGGCTGCGCCTTGATCCCTCGCACGTGCCACATGTCCCTGCGCCAACCATCTTCGCCACAGGCGCTGCACCGTGGACACATCCCTATGGGTATCGGCTGCGATTTGACGAAGCGACCAACTTGCCCTTCTCAGCCCGATCACCATACCCCTCGTGAAGTCGTCTGTCTGCTGGAAATGCCTCCGTTGACGGCGGCCTGGCATTCTTAGCTATACACGTGTCCTGTGGCACACGACGACACGTTCTACAATGACTGTCGGCTGAGAAATCACGGTACGAAGTGGGCCATTCGCCAACGCGGTGTCCCATTTATCGTTCGCTACGTGCGCAGCACAGCGGCGCATTTCACATCATGAGCATACCTTAGTGACGTCAGTCTACCCTGCAATTGGCATAAAGTTCTGACCACTCCTTCTTGGTGTTGCATTTGCTCTGTCAGTCATTGTATATACTTCCCCCAAGTACTCCCTCTTTGTCACATTTCTTAACCGAAAAATACATTTTTATTCAGCAATTAACCTGGAAGAGATACCTTCTAACACGTTTCTGAGAATACAACATTATGTGCATCATATGGGGATAATGTTTCAGTTAAATAATTTAAGGGAGCCAGATGTGACAGCAATCGCAGTGCATTCGGACGGAAAGAAGAAAGTAAATCTCTCAAGAACGGTTCATTTTCGCCAGGTTAAATTCCATTATTAGCAGGGACACCCGAACGTTTTACGATCCTGTTACCTGAGTTGTACCTAGACTGAAAGGTTGACTGTAAATAGATGAGACAATAGAGAACGGTAACTTAAATAAATATACAAATTATTCGCACCAACTATGAACGTGCAATATTTGTTATAACCTTGAATCAGGTTGAAATTTAATGAAAGCTGCGAGAAGTGATTAAAATACTACAACAATTGCGAGCTGAAATGAGCAAAAACAAATATAGCTAGAATTAACAACCAAAAGACCATATAGGCTTAAAAGTGATTACTAATATAACTAACCTTAGTTAAATGGATACTACACTGTAGAAATAAAAAGCAGATAAATATTAAACCATGTAAAAGTGAAAAAGTCTAATTATTGACAAAGTCAGCTGGTTAAAACGGAAAGTAATTTAGTAATGTTACAACGTTCGCCTGAAAGCTATTTAGGTTTCTGGATTATGTTGAAAATGGCTACTGACATAAAAACTAATTGTTCATTGGATTCGGTTCTGTCAATGATGTTTATTAGTCTTCAGTGTGACAGTTCATTCATGCGATCGATGTGAATTCTTGAACCATTGAGTCTTTAAATTATAATATCGCCTTGAGTGGACCATACGTTTTTGAATCCAAACCGGTAGATAGCAACATTCAAAACCGAGAGACTAATGATTGTCAAGTCTTCTCGAATAATTATTTTCGTTCCCTTAAATTTCCTCTTATTGCTGTACGCTTTCCGCTTTGCTCTGCGCGACATAAATTTCACTATAATCGATTGCGGCTTGAGACTCTGCCGACCGATACGGTGGTTGCGGTGGATATCGCTGGAATTCACACTTTCGCCTATGTCCCTGAAAACATTAACTGCCTAACACTACAACAGCATCATCAATTCCGAGGAATAGTTTTGAGCAAATAATGAGATATTTTAACTGCTTTGACAATAACAATTCGGATGTAACCGCCAAATTTGTGAAGGTAAAGTTTTGTGGAACATGACTAATGAACGAAGGTTGAAATTCAACTGCAATTATGTGGAAATTTGCCTCGATGAATGCATGGTGAAGTATTCTGGGAAGCACAGTTCGAAGCAGCACTTGCAGGGCAAACTAGTGAGATTGTGTTTTAAGGTTTGGTGCACTTTCGCACGTTTCCTCTCCTTCCGGTCCACTCCTTTCCTCTATAGTCTGTCCATCACGTCTTCCATTGTAGTCTGCCAATGGCATTTTCTAATTCAACAACGCCAACAGTCTGTCTTCCCATACAGTCTTCTAACTTCATTTTCTGCGATGAAAATCATGTTAATGGTCCTAAATTCAACACATTTATGATACTGTAATCTTCTTCTTTGTAATGTCATGCTTGTTATGAGAGAATGTAATCTGGCTATTCACCTTTGCTTTAACAGGTGGCGCACCAGCGCCGTGCTTGTAAGTGTCCCGCATACACTAATGATGAATGGGATACCTAGTAACTGATTTTCACAATAATATTACTGCCTGTATGATATTTACGTCAGAATATGAAGAGATAACAACCGGATGGTCGCTCTCTGCATGTTCTTCAGCGCTACCCGTTAAATGCGCCCACTGGTGTTGCTATAATGGCCGATATCTTCAGCAACGACGAATGCACAGACATAATTTATCAAATAAATAAAGAGATTAATTTATTTTTTAGGATAATATGCTAATTCAAGCACTAATACACCCTTCGCCCATTAGCTGGAAGGACCCATCAAGTGATTTCGGCAAACCATCTTAAATTTCCTTCGAGAACACAAATCTGCCTGGCGGCAGATTGCAAGTGTTAGAGTGACTGAGAGATATTATTAGAGAAGGACCAGTTCGTTCTTCCTGGTAACTGAGGAGAGGTAAATGAAACGGTGATTTCTAAACTTTCGAAGTCCATGATTTTACCAAACTGGGTTTTTCGTGGTATATTGTTTCATGAAGTGGACCACATCCAATGACGAGAAAACCACACGACTTTGCATTTCGCAGCCGTATATATCGACAACTGAATGTAACAATAATGTTATTAGATTTACGTCCTACTAAGTACTTTTACGGTTTACGGACACGCCGAAGTGCCAGAAATTAGTCCCCAAGAGTTCTTTTACGTGCCAGTAAGTCTACTGACATATGGCTGACGTATGTGAGTACCTTGAAATACCACTGGACTGGACCAGAATGGAACCTGCCAAGCTGAGGTAAGAAGGCAACGCCTCAACCGACTGAGCCACTCAGCCCGGCACGAATGAGTGTTACAGCGAGTGCAAGAGAATGCCAATTCCAGGGAGATTCTTGAACTCAACTTCCGTCTTGCTTATCGCTGCTGTCACCAAACGAAGGATAGCTGGAAGTAATGAAGAATAAATTTCGTGTGCATTCCTTAGAAATAGAATAAGTTATTGATTTGTGCGACTCGTTGGGTGAATGGTCAGCGTACTGGCCTTCGGTTCAGAGGGTCCCGGGTTCGATTCCCGGCCGTGTCGGGGATTTTAATGATTTCTGATTAATTCTTCGGGCTCGGGGACTGGGTGTTTGTGTCCGTCCTAACACTTTCCTCTTCATATTCACACAACACACTACACTACCAACCACCACAGAAACACGCAATAGCGATTACATCCCTCCATATTGGGTTGGCGGCGGGAAGGCATCCAGCCGTAAAACGGGACAAAATCCATATGTGCGACGCAGTTCGCACACGTGACCCCACATGCGTGGGAAAAGCGGAAGAAAAAGAAGAAGAAGTTATTGATTGCAAAGAAAGTTTCAAGACATATTTTATTTCCAGCATAACAAAAGGCAAAGAGAGGCTTTGCGTTACAAAATATAAACCTTTCAAGTTCGATAGTCGCCATTTCAGTAAGAGGAGAAAAATAATAAGTGGGATGATGCCAGAATACTTCCGCGTCCTAATATCTAACAAGTTGCCGATAATCCCTGAACGTGTCCGCCTCTGTGGTGTAGTGGTTAGTGTGGTTAGCTGCCACCCCCGGAGGCCCGGGTTCGATTCCCGGTTCTGCCACGAAATTTTAAAAGTGGAACGAGGGCTGGAACGGGGTCCACTCAGCTTCTGGAGGTCATCTGAGCAGAGGTAGGTTCGATTCCCACCTCAGCCACCCTGGTAGTGGTTTTCCGTGGTTTCCCACTTCTCCTCCAGAAAAAAGCCGGGATGGTACCCAACTTAAGGCTACGGCCGCTTCCTTCCCTCTTCCTTGTCTATCCCTTCCAATCTTCCTATCATCGCAAGGCCCCAGTTCAGCATAGCAGGTGAGGCCGCTTGGGCGAGGTACTGGTCATCCTTCCCAGTTGTATCCCCTGACCCAGAGTCTAAAGCTCCAGGACACTGCCCTTGAGGCGGTATAGGTGGGATCCCTCGCTGAGTCAGAGGGAGAAACCGACCCTGGAGGGTAAACAGATCAAGAATAACAATAAGAAGAAGAATCCATGAACGTAGGGCTTGCAACAAAGCAATCACAATTCAGTTAAATAAACTTTATGATGTTAAGTCTCTGATGTATTTACAACCAACTGCTGTGGAGTTCATTAAGTAAATTATTTGATCTGATGATCCAAGTAACGAGGACGAAAACAGAAATTATGGTGTGGTTGCAGAATAGGCGTGAAAGAATACTTTATGGAATGTTTTGCGAACTGTGCATTGGGTATGTCTGGAGCTATGTGGGATATATATTTACTCAGAGCAGGAGTACAAGAATTTCAATTTTATTCTTGTAACTTGTAATAACACACAATTTTGCAATAAAAATACTCAACAAGTGTAGGAGACAAGATGAGGAGTGATGTAGTCTGCGATTACCTTCCTCACTGGGCCAGAAAGTGTCATCGTAGTGCAACTGACAATACGAGCAACACCTTTCATAATACATAGATGAACTAATCAAATTTCAAATGTCACAACCCAGCTCCGCCCACACCCCAGCAGCTTCCTCATTGCCACAGCCATGCATGAGACTGGGGCTTTAGTGAAAGCTACACTTTACTCTGGTTTGTACCAAATTCTTATTATCATAAGAAAATGTCCGGATCATCGGTGCTAGGGTCCAAGGTTTCAATTCCTGGTAGAGTTAAGGGATTTTTATCATGATGGACAATGCCTCTCCTTTTTGGTCACTTTCGATAAAATTCAAACGCATCCGGTAGAACGGATGGTATTATGCTATGATTGCAACAAGAGGATATGGAATTCTTGAAGAAACGTACTCTTACAACGCGTATGCCCGTTGAGAAACTAGTCTATAAGTCTATAAGGTCAATAAGTTCAATTATCAGAAAAACTTCATGGATAGTCTGTGGTTTCGGATAAGCAATAGGATTGTAAAAAGCAATATCATTTTCAGAATCCATGACGTAGGGATGCTGGTTAACGAAGAAACAAACAGTGTGGAAAGAAAGAATGAAAAACGTACTACACGTTGGAAAACCACAGCAGCAAGCCTGTACGAAATACATTTGATGTTATGAAATAATTCAACCAACGCATATAGTTGTAAACCTACAAAATTTGGACAAGGAGGACAATGAAGAAGATGATAGTGCCAGGGTCAACAGTTACATTATAGGGAGACACTGGCAGTTACGCTACAGTAAAGAACCAGATACAGTAATGAACTTGACATTGTTGGAGGCATTGTTCAATGGTATTACTGGTAGGTGTACCACGGAGAATATTATTTGAAGTTAGGGTTATGCTTGTTCCTCGTTGATTGATATGTGTGTGAATAAATAAGTGTAGAGCACTCTTCACATACCTCGGATTTGATCCAAACAGCTTCCAATTTGTGACCTACTGTGAACTGAATACAAAAATGTGTTGAGGTGCATTGCAGTTCACTAAAATAATTAGTTCTGAAAAATTGAACTGTTTAAGTTAATGTCAACCCTGTTT
Organism: Anabrus simplex; assembly: GCF_040414725.1. Classification (NCBI taxonomy): domain Eukaryota; kingdom Metazoa; phylum Arthropoda; class Insecta; order Orthoptera; family Tettigoniidae; genus Anabrus; species Anabrus simplex. The sequence continues at coordinate 1,017,874,468 of NC_090266.1, forward strand.
AATATGTCGGTTATACATCACTACTCCTAATCTCCCTGCACCTCTTGTTCTCCTCAAAAACCTATCCTCGTGTATATTGACTTCAGAGACTGGAAATTGCACTGACCGTGTGATAGAATTTGACGCCATAATCAATCCATAAGAATTTCAGTATAAAACTTAACATAGAGTATAATAAATTATATTATACACCGCGATACAGATATTCCTTCAATAGATAAAATCACAGCTTTATACGTTGCAAGTGAGGCAGTATACAGTTTTGGGCCTTTGGATAACTGTAACATGTCGCTAACGTAGTTTTTCGTGTCACAGATGTTAGATCGATTTCATTAAACGTTATTTATTTTCAACAATGTCAAAATGCACCATTAAATTATAAATTAAGACCACCTTCATACTAGGTAACCAACATATTCTAAAATATGAAGTGCAGAGGTGGTTCTCTTTATCCACTTTTTCAAATCCGGAGGAATATTTTCTTTTCTGATCACGATTGGTCTACTAGTCTGCACAATGATTCATCCACTGTCGCATAAGGAAGGGAAGTTGTAGTACCAACAGCCTAGAAAACAATGTCTCATAGTACTGCGAGCTAACACTAATCATTTGCCCGTATAGGGAAATATTAGTCTATTTGTTTGACCGTAACACAAGAATTTCTTCACTGGGCAATTTATTTTCCTGCATTTAAGTCAGTTAGGCTATAGTCAAAAAACCCACAACATTACACTTCTATTAATTCCATTGGAATGAAAGATTAGAAAATATTCTAGCAGATTTCTCTTCCTAAATTTTTAGGCTAAATTACAGATACGTTTAGAAAAAAACACATTCCTATCTGCAATAGATTCGTCACTGGCTCTGCTTCTACCAAACAACCGCTGAGACGATGATATTAAGTGAAATAATGAGTATGAAAGAAGGTGAGGAAAGCTATTCGTGTAGGCATATATATGTATGGTATATAATATGAACCATCTAGCACAATAATTAAATCATCAGTGAACGTTTCCAACATCTTTTTAACCGAATTTAGTTGCTTAAGATAGCTCTGATCATCAGCGCCAAGTAATTATTTGAGTAGGGAATTTAAGATAACCGTCGCTGTTTTCAGTGTCTTTTGAAGTGCGCTTAAATGTAATTATTTGTGTTTAGGAATATCATAGGTTCGGCATGAATTCAGACAATATTTCGAGTGAGAGTCGGGAAACACCAGGAACATTACGCTAACAAAAATAACCGCCGACATGGGAACGCATATGAAAACCTACAACCTGTTTTCGAATCAGTGACTGGGTCAGGGATGGATTGAATGAAGTCCCCATCTTGCGGCAAGGATGGGAATCGTTCCGGCTGACAGAGCCTGTCGCACTCCACTGGGGCAATGATTCATGACTGAGAGATGAAATGAAATGATAATGGAGAGTGTTGCTGGAATAAAACGTGACAGAGTAAAACCGGAGTACCCGCAGAAAAACATGTTCCACCTCCGCTTTGTCCAGCACAAATCTCACATGGATTGACCGGGATTTGAACTACGGAACCCAGCGGTGAGAGGCCGGCGCACTGCCACCTGAGCTACGTAGGCTTCCTTAGGAACGCACAAACTAATAATAATAATAATAATAATAATAATAATAATAATAATAATAATAATAATAACAATGCCTAAGCTAACGTTAGCAGAAATTTTAATTTGACGCTGTCTGCTCGTCAATTTCGGCGTCCCTTTTCAATCTAGGCGCACTAGATGGCAGAGTAAACCAAATGTATCTTGGGCGTCCACAGCTGTGTTTTAATGAATTTTGTCAGGTAAACGGCAAATGTGTCGCCAGAGATCATTTACATGCCGACAACTTACGACATGGAGCGTCGAATGGACTTTTTCCCGCCGTTCAAAAATCCGACTACCTCTGCCAGGTTTGAACCCGCTATCTTGGGGTCCATTAGGAAGCAGACCCGGCCAACAGCTGGAACCTGCAGATGATGATGATGATGATGATGATGATGATGATGATGATGATGATGATGATGATGATGATGATAATGATGATCTTGGGGTCCGGAGGCTGATACTCTACCACTGATTCACAGATGCAGCTTAACCTTCTAGTTTTATTACTGTATGACCATAGATGAAAATTAACTGCCAGAGAAATTTTAGCATGTACGGTATAACCTACATTTTAGGAAGGACAGCAAAGTGGAATGAATGCACATTCAAACAATCTTTGAGAAACAATTGTATTACATCAAAATTTAATTGTTTGAAGCAATGGACGCTAGTTATATTTTGCGCGTAATATTTACGGAAATTTATGATTTGTTTCAAAGTGATTGAATAAAATAATTATTGTAACCAATTGTCTCTTTTGGACTGGTGGAGATGTGCATGCCGCCTCTGTGGTGTAGTGGTTAGTGTGATTATCTGCCACTCCCAGAGGCCCGGGTTCGATTCCCGGTTCTGCCACGAAATTTGAAAAGTGGTACGAGGGTTGGAACGGGGTCCACTCGGCCTCGGGAGGTCAAATGAGTAGAGGTGGGTTCGATTCCGACCTCAGCCATCCTGGAAGTGGTTTTCCGTGGTTTCCCACATCTCCTCCAGGAAAATGCCGGGATGGTACTGCACCCGCTCACCTCCTGAGTCCCAGACTAGCATTAATCTCAGGGGTGATCAGATCGAAAAAGATTTAAAAAAAAGTAATAAAGAAAATCAAATTTATATATCGGCGCACCAAATGAACACAGGGATGAACGGGGCATGCAAATTAAGGTAACGGGGGACGACTCATTCATGGATAAAAATTATAGACTCCACAATAGGACTGGGAAGTCACAACTTAAATTTCATGGGCATACTGGACTATCTACAATAAAAAGATATGGAAACTGTTTCCTATTGAAATTGCAATGAGGAGCAATTTATTAACTTATTTTGCAAACTACACATGATGACAATTATTACATTGGGACACTTCCATCCTGAAAAATAAATGACATACTACTTGGATTTACCTCACTACTCTGGTAGTGTAAAACATTTGGTGAATTCGCCCCAGTTGGTTACTGGGGGTCGAATTCACATCCGCATGAGTGGACGTTTCATCGCTGGAGATCTTCTTTCGGAGACGAAGGCATGACAGTAAATATTTACTGTCATCTCCTCGTTCCGTTTGGACATGAGACACTTCCGGTATGTACATTCTGGTGAGCCGGACACCCGCCGTGGAAATGTTATCGTCTCGAAAACGGGAATTTATAGTACGGACAAACTCTAGCCTATTATTTCCAGATTCACAAACATACCAGGTAGAGCTCATTAACTCATTTTTTTGCTAGGGACTTTACGTCGCACCGACACAGATAGGTCTTATGGCGACGATGGGATGGGAAAGGCCTAGGAGTTGGAAGGAAGCGGCCGTGGCCTTAATTAAGGTACAGCCCCAGCATTTGCCTGGTGTGAAAATGGGAAACCACGGAAAACCATCTTCAGGGCTGCCGATAGTGGGATTCGAACCTACTATCTCCCGGATGCAAGCTCACAGCCGCTCGCCTCTACGCGCACGGCCAACTCGCCCGGTCTCATTAACTCAAAGCCTATTTCAATATTTACACTTGTCAATACGACAAGACGTACGGAAAGGTTCATTACTATGCTCTGACAATGAAGACATGTGCCGTCCGTGGGTTATCTTCGTATCTACCGCTAACAATCTCCTCCGTGAAAACCCAACATCTGGTTCTGAGCAGTTCGACACATGACGACTGTTCCTATCACATCCTCCTATGATTATTAAATATCATTATCATTCTTTACCTGATCATTATCATATTCTGTGATTACCATCAATTATTTTATTATTATCATTAATTTCAATTATAATCCTATATTTGATTATTATCAGTTGTCATCCGGGATGATTATATGCTAACCCTTGCCGACGTTTCAAACAACGAGTCCTTCTTCCTCGCAATTTATCCGCATAAATTTATGATCAGTTTCCTAATGAAATTTATTATTATTATTATTATTATTATTATTATTATTATTATTATTATTATTATTATTATTATTATGGGAACTTAATTTCACGTGTTACACTACCGTTAGCGATATTTATGGTTTAATGCATAAGCTTTTACAATTTCGGTCTACTTTGGCACTAAGCAATTGATTTAAGACAAGATTCACTTGGATTATTATTATTCTTATTATTAAAATGGGAAGTTTGATATTTTAATCCCCACTCTTTAGAATTCAGTCACATATGTTAAATCCCGTTATGAACCACCAGGATCTGCTTTATATCGGTCGGGACAACACGGTATTCGGTACCGCAACCTTCAGTTTCGTACTGCCGTTAATTTTATGGGGACACATGTCCTCCCAAGACACATCTCACAACCTATGGCACGTCGCGGCTGGGCAAATACCTGCAATGCCGGCGATTGCTAACTATTCCTTCCTACTCATTTGAAATCCAACTTTATTGGAACTCTTCAAACATTTAATTCATAAATTACTCCTCGGTGCGTGGATTCTGCCACTCATAACACCGGAATATGCATTTTATATATCATCTTAGGCCTTGAGATTCATCTATTTCATCATTACAAACAGTACGGCTCAATTTTATTTCATGCCAGATTTTCGTCCATCATGACTTCCAACTCTAAATATGGGCTCAAACCACTCTGGGCTTTCAATATATCGTGACCATTCTAATTCACGTGCCTTTATCGCTTTAAAACAAATTGTAATGGTTAAGATTAAGTCCAAAAACGTGAAATCAACAATTCGCGTACAAATCAAACTTACTGCCTGACTTAAAGTCTTTTACGCTACAGGTTATCTCCACATTGATTACTATTTCCGCTACCAAACTCACAAAGCATTATCATGACTATGATACTATAACTTGAAAGCGCACAAAATCTTATTATTATTATTATTAATTTACTTTCCTTTGCCAACTCACAAACATTATTATTATTTCTCACTCGCAAACACACCGAGCAGTATTATTATTATATAGAACTTGCGAACGCAGACAGCGCATAAAGCAGTATTATATTTATTATTATTTTGACCTTCCGTACGCAACACAAAATTTACTCTCTGGCACTTTCATAATCTGGCTGTCTGGTAGCAAATATTCCTAACTAAAATACAAATAATCACCGCAGTGATTGAAAATCAAATAAATGGGTTAGCACAAAAAGGAATTTAATAGTTGAAATGAACTTAAATCAAAGTATTACAAACAGCATGCATTAATTGAAAGAAATATATGCCATATTTATATTATATACAGCAAACAAATACTCAAATTAATTAATCTAACCCATAATTACGTTAATATAAATTAGTTCGTCCGTCTATCTTAAAAATCATGGATTCGTGAGGCGAACCATGTTAAGTAACCATGATTAATCTACACTGAACCCCGTTTAGTCGCGATAACATCCACAAATATTAAATTTGTGTACTCATTCCTATGTAGAATTCCATTGTCTCGTAGCGGATGAGAAGCCTCATGGCCCCATGGGAACTTACTCGTCCATCATATCGCACTTTATAAATTTAACACAATAAAACACTTCTGGGCGACTACCCATGATTACCACCTTATTAAATAATTTACAGTGATTTACACAACAATAGTAATTAAAAAACACTTATAGGTGCGTCTAGACCCATGACACTCGCACAATATATTCTTCATATGAGCCCGAAACACACGTCGTGACACATTACGACCAAGTGTCGTTTCATTTGAACCGGCGCGTATCACGTCTTCAACCGGCACTTCCTGGTTTATTTCTAAGCCGTCTTGATAATCGCCTAGCTCCTACAGTTCCCTGCTACAATAATTGTTACACCGTCTGTCATGAAATAGTTATTTCAGGCTCTGAACACTGCCTTCAAAAAGTATTATCGGCGTTCCTGTCGATCCTTTAAATTCCAACACATGAAATGTTGAGATATGTATTAATTTCACATACTGTGATATTGATAATTTACACTCGATATACTGAATATTTATCACTGTTCGTCTTCACCTTCATGACTACTAACGTATTTTCAACTCTAACAGAATCTATAATGCGTTTTCTAGTACTGAGTTACAGAGTCACCGTGTCAGCGTATCAAATTATTTCAAACGACTGGTTGATGTGAAGCTCAACTGGTCACAACTGGTGACTGGTAACAACTGGTGATGTGAGGTCCCACTGCTGGTTATTTGTGGACGATATGGTTTCCCGCCGTGGTCATCCGTGGTCATCTCAGAGGGAGGGGGTTTGGTTATCCTAAATCGGCATATGCAGGTTGATTTGGATCTCTTAATTTATCCCACTTAATAAACCGGCGATACACATTCATGTGTCGTATTCTGAACTCATATCGTTCGGTGATCATAGAGATATCACTTGATTCCTGTCCTCCACCTTTCGCGCGCTAAGTCGGCGTCCTTGATGGCGTGCTCATCTTGACCAATGGCGCTATAGCGTGGGTCATTTCCAAGAATTCATTACTTTAATTTATTACAATTACAATTAATCAACATGGGAATGATATCACAAAAATCCCCTCTATTCAATTCTGTGGTTGGAATAATTTAATTATTGTTATCGGAGAAGCTAACTGGAGTTCACTCTGAGTTTCTCTTACGTTGGTTTATCTGCGAGCCTCTGATAAATTTTGCCATTGGTCAACACCGCATCGGTTAGTTTAAGATCTCTTCGTTGCAACTTGACAACACAAAATGCCTCGAAGCGTTGGAAATACTGGTACGTCATATTCTCCGTATCGGTGATGCACCTGGCCTCGCCCTTGTTCAGAAATAAATGCTCTTTCACTTCCTTATAGCCATTACTTCTGTTGTTGTGAGCTCTAGATTTAATCCTCTTAGCTTCTGACCAAGAACATTCTCCCCATTAGGACAGGCTAAACTGTGGCGACGGATTGTCGCGATATGTCTGACTATGTTGAAATTCTTCCGTCCACACAAAACTGACACTGTACATAATTTAATATTCTGATATGTCTGCATTCATCTTATAAAAATCAAATCATGTAAACTAGGGCCATCTCATCCGGGTATTACGACAATTGTGGGTCTAGGCCCTATCATACGGTTATATCCTCGTTTTATTTTGCGCGTAAAATTTACAGAAATGTATTATTTGTTTCAAAGTGATTGAACAAAATAATTATTCTAACCAATTGTCTTTTTAGGACTGGTGGAGATGTACATGCCGCCTTTGTGGTGTAGTGGTTAGTGTGACTAGCTGCCACTCCCAGAGGCCCGGGTTCGATTCCCGGTTCTGCCACGAAATTTGAAAAGTGGTACGAGGGTTGGAACGGGGTCCACTCGGGCTCGGGAAGTCAAATGAGTAGAGGTGGGTTCGATTCCCACCTCAGCCATCCTGGAAGTGGTTTTCCGTGGTTTCCCACATCCCCTCCAGGAAAATGCCGGGATGGTACCTAACTTAAGGCCACGGCCGCTTCCTTCCCTCTTCCTTGTATATCCGTTCTAATCTTCCCATCTCCCCCACAAGGCCCCTGTTCAGCATAGCAGGTGAGGCCGCCTGGGCGAGGTACTGGTCATTCTGCCCAGTTGTATACCCGACCCAATGCCTCACGCTCCAGGAAGCTCTAGGATACTGCCCTTGAGGCGGTAGAGGTGGGATCCCTCGCTGAGTCCGAGGGAAAAACCAACCCTGGAGGGTAAACTGATTAAGAAGAGGGAGGAGATGTGCATACATGGTGTAATATTGTTATGGGCTTCTCACAAAGGCATCCGTGGTGTGACTCTCAATCAATGTACGCACATTTATCGTGAAGTGCTGATTGAGTGACTGTCACAGTATCAACACTCACGTAAAACTACAAGACTCTTTTTCAGCTTCTTACCCTGCCCATTATACTGTAATGATGATGGTGATGATTGCTGTTATCTGTTATTTGCTGAATAATAAATGTACGAAATAGAGAGTATAATTTTGCTGGGTATAGTCAGCTTCCAACCGCCTCTGTGGTGTAGTGGTTAGTGTGATTAACTGCCAACCCGGAAGCCCGGGTTCGATTTCTGGTTTTCCGTGGTTTCCCACTTCTCCTCAAGACAAATGCTCTGGATGATATTTAACTTAAGGCCACGGCCGCTTCCTTCCCTCTTCCTTGTATATCCCTTCCAAACTTACCATACCCCCCGCAAGGCCCCTGTTCAGCATAGCACGTGAGGCCGCCTGGGCGAGGTACTGGCCCTCTTCCGCAGTTGTACCCCCGATCCAGAGTCTGAAGCTCCAGGACACTGCCCTTGAGGCTGTAGAGGTGGAATCCCTCGCTGAGTCCGAAGGAAAAACCAACCTTGGAGGGTAAACAGATAAAGTAGAAGAAGACGAATGTGTTAAATTGAATATAGTAAATTCTTAATTGTGCTTGTACACGTTAATTGTGTAGAAATGGGAGATCATGCAACCAGTTAGTAGCTACATTCATCGTGTTTCTTAAGAGAACTTTAGAAATATAATTTCGCTTGGGCATGATATTCAAAGAAAACTTCTTACTGATGTAAGCCATACCTTCCTGTAAGCCTTTAACTATTGGATAGACTTTCCGACTTGCTATCTGACGAAAGCTCTTAACCGCTTTTCGCCAGTAATATACGGCGAGATTAAAATCCCGTACAAAGTTTTTAATGAATAGCTCTACAGACTTAGCTTAATCTTGACTACACTCACCGCCGGAATCACATCCGTTCAAAGAGCTTTTTAAAATGAAGTCACACAATGGAAGAGATAATACCACCGTCTCTTACAAATGTCTGCATTTCAATTCTAATCCATGTGTTTTTTTTTTGTTTTTTTTTTTTATAGTAGAGAAAGACATTGCATGTGGAAAGTGGGACTTGTTGGCTCGATGTACATTCTCTCCTGCCTATTTCTTTTATAGGCTTGTGTGAAAGTTACAGCACCATTGCATAGGAAAGTTCCTACTTAATATGATTTACGTCGCAGTGAAGGCGATACACTTTAACTCTGGAAAGCAGTTTTAAATTTGGACAAAATTGCTGCATCATTTTATGTTTGTCAGGTTCAATTCTGGCATAGTCCGGTAGTATTTGAATATGCTCAAATACGTCAGCTTCCCGTCGATGTACTTCCTGGCACGTAAAATAACTCTTGAGGGACACTATTCCGTTATCTTGGCGTTTCCAGTAACCGTAAAAATTAGATAGTGGAAAGTAAATCATTGTTATTATTAGTATTATTATTAATGTTTAGATTACAAGAAATATTTTACTAAAGTGTCGTACTGAATAAACATATCGTATGCTCATCACCAGGTCATCAATTGAAACTCAGTTTTAATATTCTAGACATTATTTTAATAATAATAATAATAATAATAATAATAATAATAATAATAATAATAATAATGTAACTGGCTTTATGTACCACTGAGTACTTTTTACGGTTTTCGAAGACACCGAGGTGCCGGAATATTGTCCCACAGGTGTTCTCATAGGTGCCAGTGAATCTACAGACGCAAGGTTGACGTATTTGAGCACCTTTAAATACCACCGGACCGAGCCAAGATCGAAACTGCCAAGTTGGGTTCAGAAGGCCAGCGCCTCCACCGTCTGAGCCACGCAGCCCAGCATGGAAAGTAGCAAATACAAATTAACATATGAATGCTGTTTTTTGGATTTTTTTATTGCAAGTAGTTAACTGGAGAACTCGTAACCCGCCCTAGCTTATACGAGGATTGCATGTAAAGTAGTAGCAACGTAATCCAGACACTCGCAGAAGAGCGGGCAACGGCAAATAGATATGGGAGCGGTCAGGTGACGCTGTTGTCGAAGTGTAGTTTGCATTTGACGGACATCAGTTGGAAGTGTTGTTGTGTGTCGTTGAAGTGAATAGTGTCGATTTTACCGATCTAAAGTATGTTTTCAGAAGGTGTTCAGCGTTTGTGGATGTTCGAGGTTGCCCGTGGAAAAAATACATCAGAATATTGTCGAGGATTACATGAAGCCTGTGGTGAGAATGCATTACCCTACAGGTCGGTTACACGATGGGTCAAGGCGTTTCGTGCTGGTCGGAATGAGACTGCAAATTTGCACCGCACAGGTCGGCCAAGACCAACTACAATACCTCAGACCTTAACCGACCTATCGAAACTGCCCACAATGGCGGTTGTTGGAGTGCTAATATGTGCTTGGTTTGATTTGTGTAAGTAGTGTTGTTAAAAAGTATTTACGGAAATTTGAATATTATAAATCGAAAATTATATCTATTTATCACATTTAAAATGCTATGGAGCCTCTTTCAGTGCTGTAAGAATCCGTTTGTTCCTGAAAAAAATCGTATGTATTCGAACAATTCCGGTGGTGATATGGTTCTTGTCCTCATGCTCTTCTCTGAAACTGTTTTAATTACACTTTCACTTACCTGTAAGTATGTTTATAGTTTAATCAGATGGGTCGTATGTGCTGTGTGCCTGGATGTAAGTCCAATTATAGGGTCGGAGCAAAAGCTTCAGTGTTCATATTTCTAAAAGACCTAGTATTCAGGTAGATCGGTTAGGTGTATTCATAGGCAAAACTTCGATCCAACTGATACTAGTGTTGTGTTCATTAATCACATGATATCAAACTTATTGTTTGGGAAGTTACAGTATTATGCCCGTAATAGGTAAGGCATATTGATACAGTTGGGTGCCGCGCAAACTTCTGAAGTTACCTAATGATACCCAACCTAGCGTTTTCCCTAATCTGCCAACGTACCAAACTACAAATTTAAATCAGTCCCCGAAAAATCCAAAAAATCGTGACTCAGAATTACGACTGAAATATGAATATTTTTAAACGGGTACAAACTAATCAAAACAACTAACACCATGGCACTACAGCCCTCCAAGGCCCTGCTCAGCCCGAAGGCCTGCAGATTAAGAGGAGTTGTGTGGTCAGCACGACGAATCCTGTCGGCCGTTAATCTATGCTTTCTAGACGGGGGCCGCTATCTCACCGTCAGAATCTCCTCAATTGTAATCACGTAGGGTGAGTGGACCTCGAACCAGCCCTCAGATCCAGGTATAAATATCTGACCTGGCCGGGAATCGAACCAGGAGCCTCCGGGTAAGCGGCAGGCACGCTACACCTACAGCATGGGGCCGGCAAACGGGCAAAAGAATGATGTAATTGAATCATTTTTAGTGTTTTACAACGGAGGTACGTAAAGGAAATCTAACCTCATTTCTCATGAGATTAAATGAGGATTACTTTCCTTTTTATATAAATTTCAAGAGTACAATGTGCCATCAACACCGATGACATTTAAGGTGACTAGTGCTTTCAAGAGTATCATACAAAATATGTGGTATTTAATATCCTTGTACCTTCCTTTTTTAATCTGCTTACCTTCCAGGGTTGATCTCCCCCTCGGACTCTGCGAGGGTTCCCACCACTACCGCCTAAAAGGCAGTGTCCTGGTGCGTGAGATCGATGAGAGGACAACAATTTTTCTAACTATTAATTATTAGAAGATACAATAAAGCAGAAAGTAATTAGCATTATGAGTTGAACTGAAGCTCACAGATAGCCTCTTGTTGGAGAGCATCGCTTTCACACAGGAGTTGAACATGATGATGCTATGAGTAATTGAAGCGGTACCGATCTTCACGAAGATGGTTTAAGAATTTACAACAGTTTGTAAAGCATTTCCAAATTCTAATTTTATCTAACAAACGTTAGCAAAGATTATGATACTCGGAAACATGTCATTGAAGTGTTAAACCGTTTTCTGTTAACAGATCTAGAAGGAAAAATTAATATTTTTGCATTCTTTTGTTTACAATTCCTTTGATGAAGGATAAATTGAATATTCCATTACATGTAGTGCCTTAGATAGAACTATTAGATTGCGTAACATCATCTTATGCAAACTCCAGACTGAGTTCTATTTGAAGCTGTGCACTGTTCATTGAATATAATGGGGAATGATTAAACTCAATGGCTATATTATACAATATCCATTCAAGATTGCTGTGACCCATTGCTTTGGTAACGTTTGAATTGTATAAATAATAGCTTGAAATTTACTATTAACAATTATAATAGTGTTTATCTATAGATATTATACTTTTGAAAGAAAATGTTTTGTGGAATAAATTGATTTGTGAGCGAATATACGAACCTCCTGATACTAAACGCAGAAATATAGATATTCCTTCACCTAATGAACAGAGAGAACAGATCATGGGAGCTCATTTAGATAGAGATTTTTATCGAGATAATAATATTGTGAGCAAAGCAGTTGGAGCAATATATCTTTCTTGTAGGTTTGTTTGTGGGTTACTGTAGTCACGTCCTAGTTCGTGAACCATGGGCAACAGCTGAGTGGCCTAGTAAGTGGTCCTCAGATTCGGGATACAAGTTGCTATGGAATGGGAGTGGACATCTCGGACATATTCTGAGACGTGGCCCTCCTTGTGCTCAGGCGGCTAGGACTATACAATTCACCGGTGGTCCATAACCCGTTAGAGGATAGATCCTCACTTGGACTATGTGCAAGTAGGGTAGCATTCTGATTCACGAATTTACCGAGCTCAGAACACTTTAAGCAAGCCTCGGACCTATGGGAGTAATGGAGTCCCACTCCCATTTGACAGGCGAGGGACTCCTTGGAAAGAACTTGGCGAACGAAATGGAATTCGATGGGGAGCTATCAATATTAATGGGGCTTATGGAAGAAAGAAGGTAGAACTGGCTGAGTCAGCAAAGAGGATGCATCTGGATGTGCTAGGAGTAAGTGATATTCGGGTAAGGGGTTATAAGGAGGAAGAGATAGGAGATTATAAAGTGTACTTGACGGGTGTTAGAAAGGGAAAGGCAGAGTCTGGAGTAGGGCTCTTTATCAGGAATACCATTGCACGCAACATAGTTTCGGATAGGCATGTAAATGAGCGAATGATGTGGGTAGATTTGTCAGTTGGAGGAATTAGGAAAAGAATTGTGTCTGTGTATTCAACATGTGAGGGTGCAGATGAAGATGAAGTTCACAAGTTTTATGAAGCATTGAGTGACATTGTGGTCAGGGTCAACAGCAAGGATAGAATAGTGCTAATGGGCGATTTCAATGCGAGAGTTGGGAATAGAACTGAAGGATACGAAAGGGTGATTGGTAAATGTTGGGAAGATATGGAAGCTAATGGGAATGGAAAGCGTTTGCTGGACTTCTGTGCTAGTATGGGTTTAGCTGTTACGAATACATTCTTCAAGCATAAGGCTATTCACCGCTACACATGGGAGGCTAGGGGTACCAGATCCATAATAGACTATATCTTAAGAGATTTTGAATTCAGGAAATCTTTTAGGAATGTACGAGTTTTTCGGGGATTTTTCGATGATACACTATCTGATCTGTAGTGAACTAAGTATCTCTAGGCATGGGGTAGAGAAAGTGAAATCTGTCTGCAAACGAATAAGGGTAGAAAATCTCCAGGACGAGAAAATTAGACAGAAGTACATGGATATGATCAGTGAGAAGTTTCGAACAGTAGACAGTAAGCAGGTTCAGGATATAGAAAGTGAATGGGTGGCATACAGGGATGCTGTAGTAGAAACGGCAAGGGTATGCCTAGGAACAACTGTGTGTAAAGATGGGAAAAGGCGAACATCTTGGTGGAATGATGAACTGAGAGCAGCCTTTAAACGTAAAAAGAAGGCTTATCAGAAATGGCTCCAAAAAAGGGCCGAGGCAGACAGGGATTTGTACGTAGATGAAAGAAACAGAGCGAAACAAATAGTTGTTCAATCCAAAAAGAAGTCATGGGAAGATTTTGGTAATAACCTGGAAAGGCTAGGTCAAGCAACAGGGAAACCTTTCTGGACAGTAATAAAGAATCTTAGGAAGGGAGGGAAAAAGGAAATGAACAGTGTTTTGAGTAATTCAGGTGAACTCATAATAGATCCCATGGAATCACTGGAGAGGTGGAGGGAATATTTTGAACATCTTCTCAATGTAAAAGGAAATCATCATGGTGGTGTTGCAAACAGCCAAGCTCATGGGGAGGAGGAAAATTATGTTGGTGAAATTATGCTTGAGGAAGTGGAAAGGATAGTAAATAAACTCCATTGTCATAAGGCAGCAGGAATAGATGAAATTAGACCTGAAATGGTGAAGTATAGTGGGAAGGCAGGGATGAAATGGCTTCATAGAGTAGTAAAATTAGCGTGTAGTGCTGGTAAGGTACCTTCAGATTGGACAAAAGCAGTAATTGCACCTATCTATAAGCAAGGGAACAGGAAGGATTGCAATAACTATCGAGGTATCTCATTGATTAGTATACCAGGCAAAGTATTCACTGGCATCTTGGAAGGGAGGGTGCGATCAGTCGTTGAGAGGAAGTTGGATGAAAACCAGTGTGGTTTCAGACCACAGAGAGGCTGTCAGGATCAGATTTTCAGTATGCGCCAGGTAACTGAAAAATGCTACGAGAGGAATAGGCAGTTGTGTTTATGTTTCGTAGATCTAGAGAAAGCATATGACAGGGTACCAAGGGAAAAGATGTTCGCCATACTGGGGGACTATGGAATTAAAGGTAGATTATTAAAATCAATCAAAGGCATTTATGTTGACAATTGGGCTTCAGTGAGAATTGATGGTAGAATGAGTTCTTGGTTCAGGGTACTTACAGGAATTAGACAAGGCTGTAATCTTTCACCTTTGCTGTTTGTAGTTTACATGGATCATATGCTGAGAGGTATAAAATGGCAGGGAGGGATTCAGTTAGGTGGAAATGTAGTAAATAGTTTGGCCTACGCTGACGACTTGGTCTTAATGGCAGATTGTGCCGAAAGCCTGCAGTCTAACATCTTGGAACTTGAAAATAGGTGCAATGTGTTTGGTATGAAAATTAGCCTCTTGAAGACTAAATTGATGTCAGTAGGTAATAAATTCAACAGAATTGAATGTCAGATTGGTGATACAAAGCCAGAACAGGTCGATAATTTCAAGTATTTAGGTTGTGTTTTTTCCCAGGATGGTAATATAGTAAGCGAGATTGAATCAAGGTGTAGTAAAGCCAATGAAGTGAGCTCGCAGTTGCGATCAGCAGTATTCTGTAAGAAGGAAGTCAGCTCCCAGACGAAACTACCTTTTCATCGGTCTGTTTTCAGACCAACTTTGCTTTACGGGAGCGAAATCTGGGTGGACTCAGGATATCTTATTCATAAGTTAGAAGTAACAGACATGAAAGTAGCAAGAATGATTGCTGGTACAAACAGGTGGGAACAATGGCAGGAGGGCACTCGGAATGAGGAGATAAAGGCTAATTTAGGAATGAACTCGATGGATGAAGCTGTACGCATAAACCGGCTTCGGTGGTGGGGTCATGTGAGGCGAATGGAGGAGGATAGGTTACCTAGGAGGATAATGGACTCTGTTATGGAGGGTAAGAGAAGTAGGGGGAGACCAAGACGACGATGGTTAGACTCTGTTTCTAACGATTTAAAGATAAGAGGTATAGAACTAAATGAGGCCACAACACTAGTTGCAAATCGAGGATTGTGGCGACGTTTAGTAAATTCTCAGAGGCTTGCAGACTGAACGCTGAAAGGCATAACAGTCTATAATGATAATGTATGTATGTAGGTATGTATGTAGGTTTCAACGAGGAGGTGAAGTTAGTCAACCAGTTTTGATACAGAACGAAGGTGAGCTATCTGACGAACAGTCTACAAAGTGTAGCGAGATTTTTTGATCGATCGCGACGAATTAGCTGCAGATATCATCGATGAATACTTTCTAAAGTGTGAAATGATTTTAAAATGCGTTTAATTTTAGGGTGTATAACTTATAGCTTTCCAATGTTAGAGACGAATTCCTTGATATACTTGATATACGCGTATGCTTTGAATGGGTATATATTTGTGTCCTTAACTATGTAAATTGGCATTATCTAGATTTCCTACAAAAACGTATAAAGGGTTATGTGCCGAATATGTGTCACGTGACGAAACAGAAAGGAAGTTTTTGACCTTTGAAGCAAAGAGATAACTATATTCCCAGAATTAAGATCATAGTATGATAAAACTGTGATTGATACAACCTTTAAAAATCTAAGTAGATTTGAGAGTCGTTGATGAGCTTGGTTCTTAGGAAGGATTTCAGATTTGAGAATTAATATAAACAAATATGTAGGGACCGTGCATTCCGCGATTCAAATCCCGCTCATGCCATGTGAGATTTGTGCTGGAAAAATCCGAGGCGGGATATTTTTACTCCGGGTCCTCCAGTTTTTTGCTAGTGGTTTTACGTCGCACCTACACATATATGTCTTACGGCGACGATGGGATAGGAAAGGCCTAGGAGTTGGAAGGAAGCGGCCGTGTCCTTAATTAAGGTACAGGCCCACCATTTATCTGGCGTGAAAATTGGAAACCACGGAAAACCATCTTCAGTGCTGCCGACAGTGGGATTCGAACCCACTATCTCCCGGATGCAAACTCACAGCCACGTGCCTCTAACCGCACGTCCTCCGGTTTTCCCTGTCGTAATTCATTCAAGCAACACACTCCAATATCATTTCATTTCATCTGTCATTCGTTAATCATTGCTCCAGAGGAGTGAGACGGGCTTTGGCAGCCGGCACAATTCCTATCCCTGCCGCTAGATGGGGGCTTTATTCACAGTGGCGGTGAGCTCTCAGGAGCACATGAGCACGTGAACACCCAGTTCTAACGCATATTCACGCATTCATGGATACCGGTAATTCAAAATTGTTTCCTTTCTTCGACCTGATTTCGTTAATTGATCTACAGCATTCGACCTTTATCGAACTGACAGCTGTTCGTTTCGACTGGCAAAGCCAGGGAGCACACTGGAGATTTTGCTACCAGCCTTAAGACTGTACGCATGTGCATGGTTTGTATACAGATATCTCCATAAGCGTGGAGCACGCTAAGGAATATGCCCTTCCATCTACAACCGCGCTCAAACGAGAGATAGTACTACAGTTGACCACAAGGGGCCGCAATCTCCCTGTTACTGTTGGCCACAACTCCCAGAAATGACTATTGCATTGTATCGCTCGAAGATTTCGCTAGTAGCTAATTCTGAACAGGAGTTCGTAATCACGGGATCAGAAAGCCTGAGCGATTCAGCCCGCCAGTCCTAATTTAAGAATTTTTTGTACACTCACAGATTAGTCTCGGAAAAATGCATCCTCGGTTATAAGGATTCTACCATATTATGAGTAGAGAAACAACCGTATAAGGAACTTTTAGCGAAATGATTTAAGTACTTATATTGTACTTATTTGCATTCTACTTTGACATATTTGAGACGTGATCACAAATTTTGTTGTAAACCCCTGAAAATTTGGTCACTAGGCGCCACTGTTTATTCATTCCATTCCTGTCCCGGTCGATTGACTGGAAACAGGCTGTGGATTTTGAGATTTGTGAGTAGGGACCGTGCAAGTTGGCTGTGCGGTACGGGGCCCGGAGCTATGAGCTTGCATTTGGGAGATAGTGGGTTAGAACCCCACTGTCGGCAGCCCTGAAGAGGTTATTCCGTGATTTCCCATTTTCACACCAGACAAATGGTGGGGTTGTAACTTAAATAAGGCCACAGGCACTTCCTTCCCACTCCTAGCCTTTTCCTATCCTATTGTCGCCATAAAACCTATCTGTGTCGTGCGACGTACGGCATATTGTAAAATAAATATAGTGCTCAGTGTTGGAACGTCAAATAATTTACCACTACCACCCTAAATCGTTCATAAATTAGCTGTTGTAAACTTGCTAAATACAAAGAAACCCTGTTTTGCTTGCAATTTGGTTGCAGGCTTGTTTTCTGCCAAGAGCAAAGTTAATCGCTTTTCATTACCTTACACTCTGATTACGAGGAAGTTTTGAACATGATATGCCTGTACTTATGCAAATGAAGTACGTACTTAAATATCTTTGAATATCAAAATAATATATCTGTGAATATTTTCGAAATTCATTTTGATGATAATAACTGGGTGTGTATCGGAGGAGGAATTATCATAAATAAACTATCCACGCTTGCACCGCTATATATCTCCGAGAAGGAATGTGAAAGAAATGTATATTTATTATTGCTGCGGATAACAGACACATTATAATTTTTGTTTGATAAAAGATCTTTCACGTATTCTACGATCCAGCCTCACTCATCAGATATCTCGAATTTATGTAAGTAGGAGTCTGTCGTGCTTTTATGATGACAACAAATTATATTTCCATACGTTAGATTGCAAACGGTTTTCTGTTGCAAAATGTGTAGTGCCTACCGACAGCCAGAAGTTTGTTAATTTTAGTGAATATGCAGACTGAGTGTGTTTTCTCTCCATTAGATGATGATGAGAAACCGGATTCTAGTTTTACACATCATCATCATCATCATGATAAACCATACGCGAATAGCATTGTAGTTTTGATAGTGAGTTATGTTCATTTCTACTTTGCAGAGGTGAATATTGCAAGGAATGGTTCACTAAGGAACACTATAGTTTCGTCGATAAATTAGCACCGCACTATTTTAGTGTCAAACCAATCTCAGTGTTAACGCCAGAAGGAAAAATCTCATTTTTGTCTCGTGATGAATGTCATATTTGTGGAAAACCTATTTCAAATAATGAAGTAAAGTTTCACGATCATTGTCACATAACAGGGAATTATAGAGGATGTGCTCACAACCCGTTTAATCTAAACTATAAAGTAACAAAAACTTTACCGGTATATTTCCATAATTTAACAGCTTATGATGGTCATTTTGCAATACATTCAAGGAAATGTGTGAGAAAGATGAAGGATGAATTGTGTAAAACGACAGTACCATATAATTACTGTCAATAAATATGGAACGCTATAAGTAGGGGCGATTTGTTGAATTGAGATTTAGAGATACGTTAATTTTTTCATGTATTTCGCTAAATAACGGCTCATCTGCGTAAGTGCTGACTCAATGAGGAATGTATTAAACAAAATGTCACGTGTGCACACCACATGTAAGTTAGAACACGGTTTCCTTGTGCTCGGTTTACCCCGTTGAACGATCTAACTTGGGGGATATGTGCGTGCGAAGGACAGCTAGATATTATTAATTTTAAACAAGTGACACGAAGAGCAATGAATTACATCTACGAACTTACATTTCGTAAGAAAGGCAGTTTGCTGGCCTCCATTAACATTTTGCGTGTGCACACCACACCCAAAATATAAAACACTTCCTCTGAACTCTCTTTATCTCGCTGAACAGCCTAGCGTGGCATATAAGTGCTCGCCTCGGTAAACGACCTAACGTAGTTACAAAGCACAGGCAAAGGCCAACTATAACACAGTATATTCATTTTGACGAGGGGGATGCAACAAGGACGAATTATTACAATTACTTTCCATCACCATAAAAAGGAACTAAACCTATTACATCCAACTACGCGCGAAGCAACACATGCGCAATCTCTCTCCTTAACAACTCCCGCCAAGTCGGACTCGTTGACTGAATGGTCAGCGTACTGGCCTTCGGTTTAGAGGGTCCCGGGTTCGATTCCCGGCCGGGTTGGGGATTTTAACCTTCTTTGGTTAATTCCAGTGGCTCGGGGACTGGGTGTTTGCACTGTCCCCAACATCCCTGCAATTCGCACACCACACATAACACTATCCTTCACCACAGTAACACGCAGTTACCTACAATTGGCAGATGCCGCCCACCCTCTTCGGAGGGTCTGCCTTACAAGGGCTGCACTCGGCTAGAAATAGCCACACGAAATTATTATTATTAACTCCCGCCAAGGCGAGCAGCACACGCATGCTCTGTAATCATCTAGCCATTCCCTGCGACCGCCTTCCCCGCAAAGCCCCGTGTCCCCCCTCCTATATCTCAAATCCCCATAACTACTCTACTAATATAAATAAAACTTGGGATTCACCCTCTTCTAGCGTCTTTTGTTTATGCTGATCTTCAGACTAGCAGATCCGGCTAGACTTCTTTCTCTGAGTTGTATGTGTCACATTCTGTGTTGAACGCCAGTTTATCATTACAAATATTCAGCTTATCTTATCAGCACAATAATTAATTTGAAGCAAGGCTACTGAGGAGACTGAAATGGTGTACGAAGAACGTTACTTTTGCTAGAATGTTGGATCATTATACAGAATTTCAAGATAAACGACATGTTATAGTGGGCTGAGTTATAGCAAGGATATCTGTAATGGCTTTGCATATAAATAATTCCGCTTGTTCTACAGATGAACATCGAATTCATAGAGTGGTCCCTACTCAATTTTGTTGCTTGTATGACGTCTACTACACTTATCCGTGCTAATATGAGTTCATATTAAAATTTAAATTGCTAATTAGTATCAGAGGGCTACTGCTTATACTGAAAGACACTACGAAAGTAAAATTGGAAATTCATGAAAAACAGTCACCAAAATTAAAGCATTGGACACATCTTCTTGCTAGTGCTTTAAGGTCGCATTAACACATCGAAGTTTTTCGGCGACACAAAGATGGGAAAGTGCTAAGTTTGGGAAGGTATCGACAGTGGTCTTAATTAAGGTAGAGCCCCAGTATGTGCCAGGTGTGAAAATGGTAAACCAAGGAAAACCACGTTCAGGGCTGCCGGCGGTGGGGAAATTCATCTTGTGCCACCTATGGTTATTGGAACTGTCACTATCATGAAATTATTATTAATTTTGCTTTTATATTTCACTGTTTTTAACCATTCAGCGATACATGAATTATTCATCAAGGAACTGTGAGTATGCCGATCAAAGCAGGCAATAACGAATATTGATGAAGTATATGATTTGAGTAAGTTATTTTGATTGGAAATTTGAATAAGCAATATAACAAAAGGTATAAAAAGTTCCGGTTGAGTGTTGACTAACTTTACTTATGTACAATGATGAATCAAACTGAAAGTTTCAGTTAGTTACGAATATTGGACTTTTGATTTACGAAATTGACACCAAAGATCATTGAAAAAATGTCGGGTATTTATAGAATTGCTATGCCAGACTCTGCCACAGAATGTCGCGGATTGCGACGAGCATAAGCTAAGTGAAACGAATGTTCTATTCGTTTTCCGAATTCTCGCCTTGGCATCTTGACTAGGGCTCGACAGTAATATGCCTGTCCGTATACCTACCCCTGAGTTGGTACTGATGCTGATGATGATGCTTGTTGTTTTAAGGGGCCTAACATCGAAGGTCATCGGCCCCTGAGTTGGTACTAGGGATCCTGCCGTCAAGAAAATAAAATATGCGATGAAATGATGCGTGTCTCCTTATTGGTAAAGCCCAGTATTTCTTTTGTTTTATAATTCACATTTCTCCTTGTGAAGCAAAAGGCATCCGGGAAAGCTGCACATTTGGTACGTTCTGCAGCCAGGTCTTTTACTTTATCCCATGTTTTTACAACTCAACTCAGTTCTCCTCCAGCAGTTCGCCTTCAAATGTTCATTGGTCTTTCAAGCTTCCTCTTTATTTCTTGGATTCCATTATAAGACCGACTTTTCAGATACTACATCCTGTTTCCTTTTTCTATTTTCTATATCAGTGGGTTTCTGGTTGATTTCTTTCCATAGGTGTTTGATTGTGATAACCTCAGGCTATCTTATGCTGATGATACGCTGCAGACAGCGATTCGCGAACACTTGGAGCCGGTGTGTGACCTTGCACAACTCACAGTCGTACGGGAGAATGGATGACACATTTGAATTGGAAAATCGTAACTTAGTTTCCCTTGAAAGATTGTTGTTATTCATGAAAGGGAGTAGTAAAACGAGTGTCCTATTCGCTTTCCTAATTCGAGCCTTGACATCTTCCGCTGCACCAAAGGTTTTGTCATTCTGCTCCCAAGGTATGCAAAGACACTAAATTCCTCTATTTGATTAGCCTGATAGTGCGGGCAGTACAATTGACTCTCATCTCTTTGGTCTTTGAAGCAATTATTTTATTTTAAGCCAGCAGCTGCTGCTTCTTGTTGTAACTCCCATAGCATCCTCTTCGCATAGAGTATTCAAAGTTCTTGGAGAGTAGGCTGATGTTATTAGCAAAGTCGAATTCTTCGTGGAAGCTCTCATTCTGAAATTGTATACCTCTACTCATCCCTTCCACTGCCTTCCTTATTATTCGATCAAACAAGAGTTAGAAAAATGTAGGAAAGAGGACGCAGCTTTGGCGGACACCTGCGATGATTGGCTGTTCACCAAGGCCCATTATCTGGGTCAGAACTGATTGCTAGGTGTTGGAGAGGAGCGATCGCACCACCACTAAGAAAATTATGGTATGTGGCCTCCGGATAGGCCTGAAACAGGTCTTCCCAGTTGACGTCGCATACGCAATCTGCGCGTTTGTGACGCCGGGGCCCTGACTAAGATGAGTATAATGCAGAAAAAAGTATAAAACACCCAGCCTCCAAGCCAGAGAAATTAACTCATGAAAGTTAAAATCCCTGACATGGCCGAGAATAGACCCGGAACCTCTTCGACTAATGGCTAGTTTGCTAACCATTTAGCCATGAAGCCAGGCGCACCATCACTAATGCCAGTTTTAAGGAACGAAGTTGCGTCCCGCGGTAACGTGAATACGTACATTTTAAGACAAAGAAACTGGTAATGCGGTACAGAACATACGCGGGGATGGAATGGAAGCGATACCTCTAACTCGTATAAGCTTTCAAATTGTCCTATTTTTGTTCCAGAATGAAATTCCCGAAATATCATAGAATTCAGATGTTGGTCAATGATTGAAATTTTTCTTCTAGCTAAATAAGTGATATTATTAATGTCTCACATAACCTAACATTTTTAAATAAGCTGACTTAAGGATTCCAGAGAGGAAAGTAATGCAGTATTTGTCCTCTTTGTGGAGGTAGAATGCGATAACACTGACGGATTTGCAAAGATGAACCCAGCTACAAATATTTACGGAAAGATTAATCAGAAAATTTCCAGTAACTAGTCATTCTTGTATGCGAATTCGGAATTCTAGGATCAGACCACTTTGTACTCGAGCACACTATGTGAGCTCAGGGAGAAAGGAGAATTATTATGGGCTGAAAATGGAAAGTTTATTTTTGTAGTATACACGCAGTACATTGTAACCGGGAGAAGAGTGAATACATTGCTCATCAGTTTTAAATCACTATTATAACTTGTACGTATTTCTTCATTTTGAAACATGTGCAATGAGAGTTTATATTTCTAAAATCCTAATGAGCATGTGCTGTATTCATGGAATGCTACCTTATTATATCAGTGAAACTCGAGTTTCATTCCAAGCACCTATACGTTATTCTCCTGCATTTAACATGATGTCGGTTCAACAGACCAACCTAAGTGTAAAAGCTGACGACTGATATCAGTATAGAAACAGAAATGGAGTAAACCGATTGTACGAATATTAGTGGAGTTAGAATACCATTTGAAGATATTAGATATACATATAGAGCTGAAATACAATTAATTATTATGAAAGAGAGGGTACAGGAGCGAAATTTTGAAATTCGCATGCATATATATCAGTTGAAGTATCTATGGGAGGACTACTGGGTAGAACGGTGAAAGGATGCTAGACATAATCATTTTAATGAGAGTCTGTTGGGGTAGGGAGGTTTAGAATGATGGTGATGTTATTAGCAAAGTCAAAATATTCATAGAAGCTGTCATTCTCCAACTGTATTTCTCTAATTATCCCTTCCACTGCCTTCCATATTATTTGATCTAACAAGAGTTAGAAAAAAGGAGATGAGAGGACGCAACTTTGGCGAATACCTGCGAACTAGTTAACTCCAAAAAATGAGAGATATTGAGAATGATAATATATGACCAACAGTACATTACTGGATTTCTGCACAATTAGCAAACAATAAGACAAGGAAAGAGTAACAATTAAAGAAGTAAAAATTATGGTGAGGGAATATAATGAATGAGACATGTCAATTATAAGATTTACGGTATCACTTGGAGTCAAACTTATGGAAGGCGAAGATAAAATTAAAATAGGAAAAGAGGAAAGATTTCACACAAATGTCAAACTACCAAACAGATAGTAGAATCAACGAAATTACTTTATTTAAAGAGAAATATATGTTAAAGGAAATATAAGCTCTATTTCAGAAATTAAGGGTAGGAAGCATGGTTGTCTTAACGCTGTTCAACGTATTATAGGACCTGAATGTTATTTCAACCGAGATGGTGAATAATAATAATTTTGTGTGGACATTTCTAGCCGAGTGCAGCCCTTGTAAGGCAGACCCTGCGATGAGTGTGGGAGGCATGTGCCATGTGTAGGTAACTGCGTGTTTATGTCGTGGAGGATAGTGTTATGTGTGGTGTGTGAGTTGCAGGGATGTTGGGGACAGCACAAAAACGCAGCCCCCGGGCCACTGGAATTAACCAACGAAGGTTAAAATCCCCGACCCGGCCGGGAATCGAACCCTGGGCCCTCTGAACCGAAGACCAGTACGCTGACCATTCAGTCAACGAATAGGTCGGGATGGTGAATACAAAGACGATACTGATACCCTCTCCTCAGCTTCTGGCGATCCAGAACTAGAGGAAGCTGGTATTTTATTCTACTCTACCTTACTAAATGTAAGGGCTTACATAATGTTAATAGAGACGTATGAAATATTCCGCCTCTGTGGTGTTGTGGTTAGCGTGATTAGCTGCCACCCCCGGAGGCCCGGGTTCGATTCCCGGCTCTGCCACGAAATTTGAAAAGTGGTACGAGGGCTGGAACGGGGTCCACTCAGCCTCGGGAGGTCAGCTGAGTAGAGGTGGGTTCGATTCCCACCTCAGCCATCCTGGAAGTGGTTTTCTGTGGTTTCCCACTTCTCCTCCAGGCGAATGCTGGGATGGTACCTAACTTAAGGCCACGGCCGCTTCCTTCCCTCTTCCTTGCCTATCCCATCCAATCTTCCCATCCCTCCCCAAGGCCACTGTTCAGCATAGCAGGTGAGGCCGCCTGGGCGAGGTACTGGTCATACTCCCCAGTTGTATCCCCCGACCAAGAGTCTGAAGCTCCAGGACACTGCCCTTGAGGCGGTAGAGGTGGGATCCCTCACTAAGTCCGAGGGAAAAACCGAACCTGGAGGGTAAACAGATGATGATGATGATGATGATGATGATGATGATGATGAAATATAAAACTCAAATCTAATAAAGCGCTTGAATGATTACAGAGGGTTTCATTTGCAAATGCGAAGTGGGGCGGCAACAAGTTGACACGAGACCATGCTTTGACCCGAGACGAACTGAATGGCAAATGTCCTCACGCTCATCAGCGTACGGTCATAGAATCGCTGGAGTCGGCTTCCCCAGGCAGATACAGACCTCTATCATAATAAAGCCACCATACATATTTTGCTGATAGGACATTCATCATAATTCTGTTGGCAAATGTATCCTCATACGCTTTACTTTGTCCATTGTGGCAACCCGTAATTGCGGGAATTCGTTGATTGGTTCAATAAATATATAACTCAGATATTGAGATATACTACTAACAATATATTTAACGGAAATAAGCTATATCGATTTGGAGAATCCACTGTAAGTATGAAAGTTTATGAAGAATATGTCACCGTTCGTTAGTATGGAAAATGAAATCCAGTATTCTCATGAAGAGTTACACTCCAAAAGCCAATGGGAAAAACACATATATCAGAATGACAAGTATATAACATAGAATATCTAGGCCTCAAACAGGATGAGTAAATATATGGTGTGTTTGTTTTTAACTATTTGATAAATATCTCTACTCTCTCCTTTTGATAAAGGTCCATTGTCTTAAAACAACTGAATTCACCTTAAAGCAGAATTACATAGAAATATTTTTAAAACGTGTTCTGATGTTTGTACATCTTAGTATGGATATCTTGTTTAATTTGTGATTCATCCATGTGCAAATTAGTTCTACTGGTGCGCGACTGCGTGTTCGAATTCACTAACTTGACTATATTTTTTCCGGATACGAAGCTGTTTACAACAACGAATCCTTGATATTTTTGCATACAGGGAATCTTAGTGAGCTCCAGCAAATATTATGTACAATCATGGATCGATGAATCCTAACAGAAAATATTATGACGGCTACCGAGCGAGTGTGTCGTGCAGATAGGGTCGCGTAGTAAAATTGCATTCGGGAAATGGTGGGCTCCAATCCCACCTTCGGAAGCACCGAAGATGTTTTCCGTTGTTTCCCATTTTCACACCAGGCAGATGCTGGGGCTGTAATTAAATTAAGGCCACGGCTGCTACCTTCCCTTTCACACACTCTACCATCGAAAAGCCTTCGATATGTTAGTGCGAAGTTAACCCACCAGCAAGTAAAAATAATACCTGATAGCCGGTTAAATTATTTACACGTGAAATTAAACATTTTGAAAAACCTATTGAGTACAAGATGTACTCACTCAGTCTTCTGTCTTCTTCACTGGAAGTAACCTTATTTTTTAGAAAAATATATTCACTGACGTCATGAGAATATTTATATCCATGCACAAATTGAACCGAAAGTTGGCATTACCTATTTTAAGCACTTATGACTGCACATTGTACCAGAGATAAATTATACCCAGGACAAGAATCTGTTCGATAAAGTTAAGTAGTAATTATTTATCTACAAAATTTAAAAGATTGGGATTGTCGTACCAGGAACTTATTTAGCCGTACTTACAAGCTGCTGTTCTGTCATTCTTCTGCATTCGCTAAGTCGTGAAGTGAGGAAGGTTGCACGCACAGATGTACGGTTTGATTATCATTGTTATTAATACTATGAGAAACATGATCAGCGCAATAACTTAATTGCTGGTATTCTACTCAGATGGCTGAGGTTTTTCTGTTTGTGATTCCTAGGATAAAATTCTGTCTTTAAGAATCATGTGGCGTCAGGTGGGATATCTAGACATGAAACCCCAACCAAAAACCAAAATTATTTAGGGTGGCTCAAGAAATACCAGAAATATGTATTAAGGGGGATTTCGCACAGTACTCTGGCTACTCGGCTTCCAACCCTAGTAGGTTATTCCGATTTCGAATCCTGGTGACGTCTGGAGGGTTATTTAGTACGCCACTACAAGACCACTAAGATTTACGGAATTTTAAAAGTAGGAGATAAACATTGTTAATAATTTTTAATATTATGTTGTTTGTTGGGGGGAGGGGGCATGTGAAATTTTAACACTTGTAGATTTCTATTTTCCTTTGAGGTTTTTGAGTAATTCAGATGATGAACATTTGAATTAATTATTCGAAGCAATCAACATCAGTGCCATTTTGGATGCCTGGAATGATTAATAATGGACCTACGATGCAGAACCTAAATAGTAAGCTAGACAACAGGAAAATCCTTCGGATGTACAAATAAGCCCCGTAACACAGGCACTCTTAGAGCGATCTGCGGTGAAGGCAAATATTGTCCAGCTTTCGTTGTTATTACTCCACTAGGAAGCCCTTAAGGCATCTAATTTACCCAAAAAGCTATTCATTTTCCTCTTCTCTCCCATTATAGCGTTCTTTACTACACTCCAGGATGTTTTCTCCACTGTTTCTCCGTGACTTTCCAGACTGTTTATGAAAAGCTTTCCCAGTTTCTTCTTGGAATCTAATTTTTTAAGTTTAATTTCCACCCCGTGTGAGCATTTTATTATCCTAATATATCTTCTGTCTTTTCTTGTACAATTTTCCCCTGTACTACGAATTCCTTTAGTATTGTGGACTCCCTTCCTGTGTATTTACGGAAACATTTCGCTGGACATATTCATATATTTGTGTCTAATTTCCATATCCTGATGCTTTTCCAACTGTATTCGTCTGTGGACGTATGTTACAATTTAATAATAATAATTATTATTATTACAAGTCCGCCTCTGTGGTGTAGTGGTTAGCGTGATTAGCTGCCACCCCCGGAGGTCCGGGTTCGATTCCCGGCTCTGCCACGAAATTTGAAAAGTGGTACGAGGGCTGGAACGGGGTCCACTCAGCCTCGGGAGGTCAACTGAGTAGAGGTGGGTTCGATTCCCACCTCAGCCATCCTGGAAGTGGTTTTCCGTGGTTTCCCACTTCTCCTCCAGGCAAATGCCGGGATGGTACCTAACTTAAGGCCGCGGCCGCTTCCTTCCCTCTTCCTTGCCTATCCCATCCAATCGCCCCATCCCTCCACAAGGCCCCTGTTCAGCATAGCAGGTGAGGCCGCCTGGGCGAGGTACTGGTCATTCTCCCCAGTTGTATCCCCCGACCCAAAGTCTGAAACTCCAGGACACTGCCCTTGAGGCGGTAGAGGTGGGATCCCTCGCTTAGTCCGAGGGAAAAACCGACCCTGGAGGATAAACAGATTAAGAAGAAGAAGATTATTATTACAATAATATATGTCCGCCTCTGTGGTGTAGTGGTTAGCGTGATTAGCTGCCACCCCCGGAGGCCCGGGTTCGATTCCCGGCTCTGCCACGAAATTTGAAAAGTGGTACGAGGGCTGGAACGGGGTCCACTCAGCCTCGGGAGGTCAACTGAGTAGAGGTGGGTTCGATTCCCACCTCAGCCATCCTGGAAGTGGTTTTCCGTGGTTTCCCACTTCTCCTCCAGGCGAATGCCGGAATGGTACCTAACTTAAGACCACGGCCGCTTCCTTCCCTCTTCCTTGCCTATCCCTTCCAATCTTCCCACCCCTCCACAAGGCCCCTGTTCAGCATAGCAGGTGAGGCCGCCTGGGCGAGGTACTGGTCATACTCCCCAGTTGTATCCCCCGACCAAGAGTCTGAAGCTCCAGGACACTGCCCTTGAGGCGGTAGAGGTGGGATCCCTCGCTATGTCCGAGGGAAAAACCGAACCTGGAGGGTAAACAGATGATGATGATGATGATGACAATAATATACATCTACACTTTGAAAGAAAAAATGGGCTATGAATTTGAAGTTCTAGCTCAAAATTTGGTATGAAGTATTTCAAAGGTGGAATGAAAATTTGTTTCATACTTGGGATAATTTTGAACCAGAACTAGAAATGAGATTTAATAAGCTCCATATTTATCCGGCCTCGCGGTGTAGGGGGCAACGCGTACGCCTATTACGCGGCGGACACGGGTTCGATTCCCGGCCGAGTCGGGAGTTTTTAATTGTAAATTATTAATATCTCTGGCTTGGGTCTGGGTGTTTGTGTCGTCCTTAACGTTCCTTTCAACGCTTTACACTTCCGCAGTTTACAAATACAGGCAGGTTCATAACATATGGTGCAAAGTAGGGGAAAAAGATCTTTCTAGGTCGACGCCCCGAATAAGCAGCATTTAAAAAAACATCATATTTTACATGCAGTGACATAAAAGCGGAGAGGTCGAGAGCGCAGAAGTCTTTCCTGACTTGAATAGTTTACAGCATGAAGTTTGTAGGAAGGTTACCCAATATTTCTCTTAAATATTTGAACACATTTACTCAAGATAATATGCTTGAAACATTAATCCCGTAATTCATCAACAGATTGTCGATCGATTTGTATCTGGAGTGGAATCCTACAGCAATGAGTATTGTAAAGTAAAATGTTGTCGAGTAACGAATTCTACAAAAATCACAAAGTCAAATAAAAGAGGGCAGCATATATCACTTGATCAGCCACTGAAATGAGTGACCTTCCAGTGTCTTTCTTGAAGGCCACTGCTGAAGTGTAATGAAACAAAATCTTTACATGGCCTAGTAGTAATGCTGAGAGATTCTACTGATATATATACCCATGGTTCTGGGTTGAGTCTATTACATTTCAATACATGCTGCAGCTCTCAAAGCCTCTTTCGCGCACACAAATATACGGGATTCCTACGCATATGTGTGTGTGGGTGTGGGTGACTGTATTTTGTAGCACACACAAACGTTGCAATGGATTCATTCCCTACCCTCGTCACGTTTTCGTGCTGCCTCTCGGAGAGGGCCTGTAGCTCTCAAGCAGGGCACCCGGCACTGTGTTACCTATTGTACGCTTGTCGTCAAGTGAATTGCCAAATAAACCCGACCGGACAACCAGATTACTTTCTGCTTCCCTCATCTCCCCGTCTTAGCCTTCCCTCTCTTCCTCATGCTGTCCTTTCTTCTCTCACTATACGTGATTTGCACTCAACTTCCACCCCTATTTCGCTCCCCTTTGTTTTCACCCCTTCAACATGGTTCTTTCTCTCCTTTCATTTCAGCCAAAGCCACTTGTCACGATCGAACCTTCAACTCTTTTTAAACCCCCAGCTCCACCCACTCCTTCTCTCCATCCGCTTCCAAATCTCGTTTCTCTTCTTCTTCACTTTTTCTGAACCCATTGCCCCAGATTTTTTATATAGTTACCTCTCAATACTTTCTTGAAAGCAACGAGTTTAAATCTAGACAAAGCCCTGAGATTCAATCAATTTCACGGCTTTTCAAATTGAATGAAATTCTTCATTCCTGACGAATATAAAGGTAACCAAATTGAAAAAAACAGGATTGCACTAAAATAAATAAATACGTAAATAAATAAATAAATAAATAAATAAATACTTGCGGGGCAGCGATATTTTTGTGTGGAATGACTGAATACAACAA
This sequence comes from Anabrus simplex, assembly GCF_040414725.1. NCBI lineage: Eukaryota > Metazoa > Arthropoda > Insecta > Orthoptera > Tettigoniidae > Anabrus > Anabrus simplex. The sequence goes on from NC_090266.1 coordinate 1,017,905,071, forward strand.
TGGTCATTAGTAAATTTCCCCAAGTTACATTCCTGTATGTATTCTAAATTATTGAAGATCAATGCGTAGAACACATCACTTAGATTCATCAGTCAAGCCTAGACGAGTGTAATCCGACGTGCATATGATTCTTGATGTGCTCATACTTATCAGTAAACTTATAGAACTAGGCGAACAGTTTTTCCTTACAAATGTCAAGGTGAGTTTGCTTGTTTTTTTTGTTTTTTTGTTTTTTGCTAGTTGCTTTACGTCGCACCGACACAGATAGGTCTTATGGCGACTATGGGACAGGAAAGGGCTAGGAGTGGGAAGGAAGCGGCCGTGGCCTTAATTAAGGTACAGCCCCAGCATTTGCCTGGTGTGAAAATGGGAAACCACGGAAAACCATCTTCAGGACTGCCGACAGTGGGGTTCGAACCTACTATCTCCCGAATACTGGATACTGGCCGCATTTAAGCGACTGCAGCTATCGAGCTCGGTAAGGTGAGTTTGAAAGGTAATAGTAATAATAATAGGAAGTATTTCACATCTGTCGGCAAAATACTTGTTCATAGAGGAAATAGCAACTTACTCTTCCCAAAAAAGATTCTCATTATAAGGGAAATCAAGACCATCTTAGTGAAGTCGAAGTAACTAACGAAGACGAAAACAAGGTAGAACCATTTGACTTTCAGTACAGTGAGGTCATGTATTACCTCATTTTATGTAACAAATATAGGCATTAACAGTCATATTGTATTGAGATCAAAATATCTAAGCTGACGGCCAAAACATGTCATTGCTAATGAATATGTTCTTTTGTCTATGAAACATGAAGTAAAATAAAAATAACATTTGTGGTTGAGGTTGTTGTTGTTCTTTTAAAGCGAAGCCTACAACATTATAGGAGCCAAAAAATAATTCAATAGAAAATGATAATTAATAGATATCTAATAAAGTTCTCGTTCTACATGTTTAAACGAAGGAAAAAACACATGAAAAATATAAATGAAAATAGACATATCGAAAGGGGAAATATTTTTTGAATAATTTGAAAAAATATATATATTCTTATCTTCAGATTAGCAGATTAAATTATGAGATCAGTAGTATTTCCTACTTTGCTTTACGTTTCACTAATAGGGAAAGTCCCCTCAGTTTTAATTACTGCGTTGATGGTGTGAAAGTTCCCTTCGGGGATCATTGTATGTACTTAGGTGTTAATGTAAGGCAAGATCTTCATTGGGGTAATCATATAAAGATGATTTTAAATAAACGGTACAGATCTCTGCACATGGTTATGAGGGTGTTAAGGGGTTGTAGTAACGATGCAAAGGAGAGGGCATACAATTCTCTGGTAAGACCCGAACTAGAGTATGGTTCCAGTATATGGGACCTTCACCAGGCTTACTTGATTCAAGAACTGGAAAAAAAACAAAGAAAAGTAGCTCGATTTGTTCTGGGTGATTTCCGACAGAAGAGTAGCGCTACAGAAATGTTGCAAAGTTTGGGCTGGAAATACTTTGGAGAAAAGAGACAAGCTGCTCAACTAAATGGTATGTTCCGATCTGTCAGTGGAGAGTTGGCGTGGAATGACATCGGTAGACGAATAAGTTTGAGTGGTGTCTTTAAAAGTAGAAAATATAACAATCTGAAGATAAAACTGGAATTCAAAGGGACAAATAGGGGCAAATATTCGTTTTTAGGAAGAGGAGTTAGGGATTGGAATAACTTACCAAGGGATATGTTCAATAAATTTCCTATTTCTTTGCAATCATTTAAGAAAACGCTAGAAATACAAGAGATAAGGAATCTGCCACCTGGGCTACTGCCCTAAATTCGGATCAGTAGTGATTGATTGATTGATTGATTGATTGATTGATTGATTGATTGATTGATTGATTGATTGATTGATTGATTGATTGATTGATTGATTGATTGATTGATTGATTGATTGATTGATTGATTGATTGATTGATTGATTGATTGATTGATTGATTGATTGATTGATTGAGTTTTTCTAGCAGGCAAAACTTTCGTCTAAAACTAGAGATCAACGCACTTGATCAGACGGCGGATGACGATGAAATCTGCTATAAAGTATACAAAGAGATTTTCCCCCCTATGGAGATAAGAATTTGTTAATCTTCCGAAAGAAACTGCAACCTCCGTCCGTGAAGATCAGTAGAAGAACCACCACACCACAGTTTCCCTTCAAGTGACCTCAGCTTGCTGGTGTCAGGTTAGCTAATTAGTTTAATAGCAGGCACCTAGTACAGTAAATTGTAAAGAAAAAGTAATGAGTATCTGAAGTATTTCTGGTGAGATGTGCGTAAAATCCCCAGGGAGGAGTGTGGACTTTTTGAAACGTAAATGACGAATGTTATATCCAACGCCTAAACTGTTTTATAACGCCAGAAGTAGTATAGATTTAGAATAATATTATTTGCATGTATACACTAAGTAATTACCAAAGTGTGCAGGAAATTTAAATAGGTCTTTCTGAACGTTGTGTAAGAAGGAGAAGTTAGTTAATTCGTTATTATATTTAACACGTCGAGCGCCAGACGAAATTCTTTAAACTTTCGCGTTGCACCGTGTTTTCTTTCTGTATTAATCTCTTCCCAAATATTGAAAACTGTAGGCAAAAATATAAATACGCATAAATGTAATGAAAAAAGCGTCTTTTTCCGACAATGTTCATAGCGGTCCCTAGGGACCACCATGGTTCTGACGTAATATGTTCTGCTGGGATCAGCGGTCCCACGTATCGGTCCGGGCAAATTTCCTCACGTTTATAGGATATACTTTCATTCATATATTTTCGGGTCATTCGTGCTTCAACAGTTGGTAAGACAGCACCCGCGCTTATATAAGTTCATTGCTCTTTTATGTCATACGTAGTCGCGTGCGTTTATGTAATCATTGTTTTAGGGCGGCATTTCTGTGTATGGCCGGTGTTTAGTACTATTCTGATGGTAAAATATCTGAGCGTTCCAAAAAGAATTTTACCAGGTAAAGATTTTGTTCATTACTGTAAAATATTAATTAAGTTTTTGGTACATAAGAGCATATCCATTTCTAACACATTCCACTTCTCTCTAGATTCTTCCGAATGAGAGGATGGGGAGAAAGATCAACTTTCTTCTACCGATTCCGTGGAAGACTCTGTATAAATACGCATAAATGGAATTAAAGTATATGTTTTTCTGGCAATATTCGTAACAGTTCCTAGGGACCTCCATGGTCCTCTCGTAAAACTATTCCGCTGGGACTAGCGGTCCCTTGTAGGTGTCCGGGCAAATTTCTCACGTTTATAGGATATACTTTCGTTCATATATTTTCGGGTTATTCCTGCTTCAACAGTTGGTAAAGCAGCACCCGCGCTGATATAAGTTCATTGTTCTTTTTATGTCATAAGCAGCCGCGTGCTTTTATGTAATCATTGTTTAGGGCGGCATTTCTGTGTATGGCAGCTGTTCAGTGCTATCGTAATCGTGAAAGCGTCTGACCCTAGATGTACCGAACTTTCGGCAGGGACCATAGTGGTCCGTGCCTGACGTTATTTCCATTTAGTAGCGGTTTCCTGGTCTCCAGCAAACGATAAGTTTAGTGCTCACTCAGCGGTTCCTGCGGACCGCCGTGGTCTGACGGGAAATTCGGCCGGCTGTCCCGGCGGACCGCTCGTGTTAAGAATGCTTGTCAAACGAACCCGCGACATGTGTGTAAGTATGGATATATGTATAATTTGAAAACTGAAAGGTAGTCTCCCCTAGCACCGCACTCGGAAACGTTAAGAAGGAAACAATGAAGTAGGATTATTTATGAGATAATTGTTGCAACAAATGACACTTTCAATGCTCTCGATACTCGTTACTTGGAAAATTCAAAAATTAAGATGCCTTTGATTATATTACTTGAGTTAGCTATTCGTTTATTACAACACTTCCTGATAAAATGTGTTGCTTAGTTCTGGGGACATCGGGCTCATAAAACATTCATATCCAATGTGTTAAACGTAACACAAACTCATAGAAGTTTTCGGCGACGTTCACCAGACTCGGGCATTTATATGTGTGTCAATATAATTGATTAAAACTGTACTTTCTGACGCTGTATGTATTGTAAGCATCACTATAGGAATCCAAAATTACGAGGACAGACAGTAATTCTAGTGAATCGTAACGAGATTTCTAATGTGTATCAAATGTGAGTCATAGATGCAGGGGACTCATAACACAAACCACTGGGAAAGTGAACTTGACCAGGACGCATACATTGTCTTCAAACTATCTACAATAATTGTAAAAGATGCGCACAGATTTTAATTCAGTTTAATTGAAAAATGTCTTCGAATGAAAGTTTGAAGTTTCACTGCAAATAATGTGGTAAATTGGGTCGACAAGGAGAGTAAAATACGAGACGGGATGGCAAAGTGATGTTATCGGGAGATAGATTTAGTCAAGGAAGCGGAGGGTTGTGTTTTGTGACAGAGAGTGAAAGATACAGAAAATAAACTATAAGAGAATTGCAAGAGCAAGAGAACACCAGCAGAATTAAATAAGTTAAAATATCTACATATGCTGTATATAATAACGACCGATATGTTAACTAAGAGAGAAATGACGGTGGTAACTGTGTGAATAATAGGGCTATTAAATATCAAACGTATAAGATACTAAAGTTAAATATGTACTACGTAATCAAAACCACGGAAGTGACGTAATCTATTAAAATATCTTGAAGAAACAAAAATTGGGGAAATATATATAGAGTGCCAGAATTATGCCGGGGGCCGATAACCTGCGATGTTAGGCCCCTTAAAACAAGCATCATCATCATCATCCTCAACTATGCCGAATAAACAAACAGGGGTGCTCTTTGTGTTATGTCAAGGACGATGGTGCAATTGGATTGGGAGAGAAAATGGTCTTTTGGAGGAAACGCGGTTAGTTTGTTACTTCCGACCGCACGATTCAAATTGACGAACTCGCCGTTTTTGCTGTGCCAGAGAGCCAGCGGCTGCCTCTTGCTGTGCTTCAGAGGAGGGAGGGAAATGTGAAGTGGGAGCCGGAGGTAATGCTCGATGCGAATGCACGCATTTCTCGTTCGTTTCGCATAGTCGCTTTCCAGCCCCTGTATATAGTTTGTTCTGCACACATTGACGACTACGCAAAACCCGTAGAAAGAGAAGAGGAAATTGTACCAATAATACAGGCAGCTTTACAGGTCACAAATCCTGAACCGAGTCCGAAGTTCACTAATACACCGTTGTGAAAAGTGCATCGAAGTGTGAAGGGGGCGTATTGAAATCTACTTTAATGAAACCATGGGGTGTATTGTTTCCTTCGTTCAGTATTTCATTCCATTTACATTGTTGTGAGTGATGGAATACACAATTGTGGGGTGGCAGCCTTGCATCTTCGAGCATGTTAAATAAAAACGAATGTTACTGCGAACTACAGACGAGGGAAGAAACGATCTGGTTGAATTACAGTGTTTTATTGTACTGTGTGTGGAATTACAGCTGTTTAATAAACGAACTGTGGATTTCCTGTAGGAGACAAGGACAATCCTGTGCGAGTCGAAAGAGGGAACTTATGCTTAAGCGCGGAGCATCATCTTTGTCACCATCATACACCCCACTTCTCCTCCCACCCCTTCTCTTCCCTGAAGAACGGCAGCGACTTGTGCCCCGACACAGCAAATACGGCGAGTTCATAAATTTGAATCGTGCCGTCGGAAGTGACAAAGAAACAGTATTTTTTTGAAAAGAAGAATTTTATCCCCCAATACGATTATGCCAAGTTTTTAACATAACACGAAGGGCATCCGTGAATGATTTTGATGTATCCACAATGATGCACAGATAATGCTGTGAAGTTGTGTTCACGGATTTATTCATAATTATTTAGAAATTTAATGCACATAACCTTCATCACTATATCACAAACAAAACACTTCACTCAGAGAAAATCAACAAAGCCGACATTTCAAAAACTGCCTATCACTTCAGCATGACCACTGCAACCACTGCATGTCAACTACCAACTTTACAAAGCCAATTCACAAACTTCAAACACTCGTTAGCACGACGCACGTCTGCTCACAACAATTCCTGTTAAACCATGACTCTTACTAAACAATAATTCGTCTCTGCCACCAAGACCACCTCCTTATATATGTGCTTGACATGTCTTCTAGAAAGATACAGTTTGTCGTAAATTCTAGATTTAATGTATAGAATATTCTACCGAGTTCGCGTCTACCCAGTACCAATCTGAATGTTACAGTGTGTTTCAAATTCTGTAGTGGATTACAAATTATATATACAGGTAAGAATAAATTAATTACAGGATTTTACATATAAATGTCTATATGCAGCACATGTTTCATGACATAACCTCGCACACAATGTGATCATTCGACTACGTAAATAATAATAACAGTAATACTAATACCAATTGGATGTCAATACTTCATAGCTATACATTACAAGTAATAATAATAATAATCATAATCGTAAAATAATAATAATAATTATTATTATTATAATTTCGTGTGGCTATTTCTGGCTGAGTGCAGCCCTTGTAAGGCAGACCCTCCGATGAGGGTGGGTGGCATCTGCCATATGTAGGTAACTGCGTGTTATTGTGGTGGAGGATAGTGTTATGTGTGGTGTGTGAGTTGCAGGGATGTTGGGGACAGCACAAACGCCCAGCTCTCGGGCCATTGGAATTAACCAATGAAGGTTAAAATCCCCGACCCGGCTGGGAATCGAACCCGGGACCCTCTGAACCGAAGGCCAGTGACCATTCAGCCAACGAGTCGGACATAATAATAATAATAATAATAATAATAATAATAATAATAATAATAATAATAATAATAATAAATAATTAATAATAATAATAATAATAATAATAATAATAATAATAATAATAATAATAATAAATAATTAATAATAATAATAATAATAATAATAATAATAATAATAATAATAATAATAATAATAATAATAATAATAATTCGAGCTCGATACTTACATTTTTTACCCATGGGTAAGAGAATATTGTTTTCGAGTTATATCAGGTGATCACACTTGCGTCAATTTGTTGGTATAGTTCTGATACTCCCTGCATATAAAACATGAAAATTAACTCTACACCCTTCATATCTTATTAAACAGAGAATGGAACAACCTATGCTGAATAGAAAATTGTGTGATATTATTAGATTACCATTTTGAAAGAAATCGAAGAAAAGTGAAGACAGGATGTCATTTTTTATTTCTTTACAATTTGCTTTACGTCGCACTGACACAGATAGGTCTTACAACGACGATAGGTTAAGAAAAGGCTAGGAGTAGGAAGTGAGCGACCGTGGCTTTTACTTAGGTACATCCCCAGCAGTTGCCTGGCGTAAAAATGGGAAAATCGTCCTCAGGGCTGCCGACAGTGAACTTTGAACAAGAAGAAGTGACGTAGACTATAGAAATGAATTGACATCTCGGTAATATGATATAAAAATAAATTCCACGTGTAATTAATCATGACAAGACACTTTCAGTAGAGATTCAAAGGGATAATTAACCGTAAATCATATTTCAATTGTTTTTAATTTTAATTAACGTTCGTATCATTAGAATTTTGTATTTTGTGTTTTTAATTTCAAATAATAATCTACATGTGTCTGTAAGTTAATAATTTTTTTCCATGTCGCTGGTTATAGATTACGCTATGTACAAACATGCAATAACAGTATATAATTATGATTTGCATCCATAAATTAATTACAAATAAGAACTTCAGATAAATAAATACTTTTAATTTTAATATTGAACTAATGATCAAGTTTATTTTCTATACACTTCATACATTGTTGCCGTTTTGTTCAACCGCACCAAAGTAACAAGGAACGTTACTGCGACTAACAGACGAGAGGAGTAAGGTCTGGTGCATTCCTTGACTGACAAGTGTGTCTTAATTACAGTGTGTTCTTGTACTGTGTGTGCAGGCACGACTGTTTAATAAAATAACTGTGGATATTGCCTGTAGAAGACAAGAAGGAACCTGTGCGAGTCGAATGAGGACACTAGTGTATAAGCGACTAGCATCATCTGTCTCCCCTCCCTCCCCTTATCTTCCCTGAAGGTCAATGTCGTTTGCATCTGGCGATCAATTTTTTCTGATTTGTGCTTAACATTTACCGTGCGTGTGACTGAGGTCCCAATTTGAAAGTTTACTATGAAATTATTAATATTCTTTTAACAGGCGGAATGGTACCGAGCTATAAAAATACTGACAGGTTAGGAGGGTAGACAAAATAAATGTGTGGGAAAGTGTTTCAACCTTGAAATGTTCAGGTCGCAAGTTGACGATTAGAGCCACACAATAATTAGCGGACGCAGTACCGAAGTGGAAAAACAATGAAAACCTACAACCTGTTTTCCAGTCATTGACCGGGTCGGGGATGTAATGAATGAAACATTACATCTGTTATTACAATGGGGTCGCCACTCCCAAGGTGATTTATTAATGAGTGATAAATGCTATGAAATGATAATGGAGAGTGTTGCTGGAATGAAAGATCACAGGGAAAACCGGAGTACCTGAAGAAAAACTTGTCCCGCTTCCACTTTGTCCAACACAAATCTCACATGGAGTCACTGGGATTTGAACCACGTTATCCAGCGATGAGAGGCCGACGCCTGCCGTCTGAGCCACGGATGCTCGCAGTACCGAAGTATTTAATGACAAAAATTCCCGAGGAATGTACAGCCCATTTTGAATTTTGGCCTTTAAAACTGACTTCTGCCCAGGTACTAAGCAGAAACTGGGAGTGCCAGGTGGGAAGCTTGGCTCATCCTCAGGCTTGTTGCTTCGCATTCATCACCAGGGATATGATAACCAATTTATATGTTATGCATGCATCAAAAGTAGCAATCTGTGTAAATCGTAATAAATGAAACTATCGATGAAGTTCTACTATGCAATTTACGTAGGAATTTTATATAGTAATGATATTTAAAGGAAGTATAAACCATTTCTCATCTCCGCGTACATTTTTCGTGACATATTCACAGCTATGAGTACCTCTCCTAAACCTTACGCACCACAGTGACTATACTTTAAAATAGGAGAACTAGCAAAAAAACAGCTCTGCTAGATTTCGTACACAATCGTTCATTTAACAGCTTGGTCATCCATGTAGAACACTTAATATGGTGTCAACGTTAATGTGCTTTTCTTTCAATAAAAAGGGGCTTGGTCTCTTTGCTGTATTTTTATCATTATTGTTTTCAGGGTCCTAACATCTAGGTCAGCGACCCGGCCCATGTTTAGTAACAGAAAGCATTAAAAGCTGTTTCGTGGATGACCGACAATATGATCTGTTCTCAGAGTTCATAGGTTTAACAGGCTGTGATAAACCTTTTCTTGAATGTCTAAAGTTTATGGTTTTACGGTTGGTCACATGTATTTGGCGCCACTTTACTTATACGTCAGCAAGTAACAAACACTGTGCATTGCATTTTATAAAGGATTTCTCTGCTACAGTTATCAAGTCAGACTTTTAACATTAAAACATTTTATAGTATTAGAATCTGGATATAAAACAAAATGTTAATCTACGAACACTTGGTGGAATTTTTTCCTGTGTCCAATGTGCAATTCTCTTTCCCCCTCCGTACAAGCCGGCTTTTCCTAACACCCCCACTCGAGCCATCTAAAAGAGCTATATCGTTGGAAAAAGACTGCATAGTATTCTCAATCCCAGGGGTGCCTCAATCTTTATGGAGCATTTTAAAGTCACGCTTACCAGTTCCATTGGTGAGTTGCTGCATTGAGCATATGAGATTTCTAGAATGTGTACAGTAAACCGCGGGAGAGAAATACAAATCTTCCAGTCTATTGCTGCCACTTGAATTAAATTGACTTTACCCAAGTGTTTACATTGCATGAATCATGGCCTTGAATAGAAACGGATATCTGAAATATTAGGAAATCGCTTACTCTCAAAGCGTCCGAAATTCCTAATTTTTGATATAAAATATAAGTAATTGAACAGCAGCAAGATGGTGACCAGGTGACCTCACTCGTTGGCTTTCTCTGGCCAGTATAACAGGTTCAGTCCCGCCTAAGGACAGTGGCTTTTGTGGATGTTGTTAAACGTCTCAGTGTCACTCACTTCCAACACGTAAAAAAATCCTGCGAGACAAAATATTGACTCTCTGAAGTTTATTTGGACGGTTATCAGTTATAACGAATGTTAAAAGAATATAGAAATTGATTATCATTATACAGGACTTTTGCGAAATACTCAGAGCATCACGAGAATCAGCTCATATACTCAATGTATGTTAATTCCATCTTGCTGCTGGGGTTTCTGAACTGGAGTGTATTTGTAACTAATGAGGGCTAGTGCATAAAAGAAAGTGCCTGCATGTAACATTATTTCATGTTATATGACGTTCAAGCAAAAACTCATGAAAAATCATTTCAAGAATGGCTAAGAATGGAATGATAACCATCCGTACTTTACGGTTAATGCCCGTCTTCTACCACACTCACCAAGATTTATATATTTACGGCCGATGACGAGCCAACGGGGCGATAAAGAATGAGATTATCAGGAGAGTTCTTAGCGTTTTCGATGTGCACATACTTGAGTAATTGGGACTTCATTATGTGTTTTAAGTATTTAATATTCTAGCATTTGCTTGCGTCTCATAGTAAAGTTCATCCGCAATCAGTACACGCTGCTTACCGTTCTTGAGTTTTAAGTTCGGTAGCTAAAGTTCATCATCATAATCAGTTTACCCTCCAGAGTCGGCTTTTCCCTCGGACACAGCGAGGGATCCCACTTCTACCGCCTCAAGGGCAGTGTCCCGGAGCTTCAGACTCTTGGTCGGGGATACAACTGGGGAGAATGACCAGTACCTCGCCCAGGCGGCCTCACCTGCTATGCTGAACAGGGGCCTTGTGGAGGGGTGGGAAGATTGGAAGGGATAGGCAAGGAAGAGGGAAGGAAGCGGCCGTGGCCTTATGTTAGGTACCATCCCGGCATTCGCCTGGAGGAGAAGTGGGAAACCACGGAAAACCACTTCCAGGATGACTGAGGTGGGAATCGAACCCACCTCTACTCAGTTGACCTCCCGAGGCTGAGTGGACCCCGTTCCAGCCCTCATACCACTTTTCAAATTTCGTGGCAGAGCCGGGAATCGAACCCGGGCCTCCGGGGGTAGCAGCTAATCACGCTAACCACTACACCACAGAAGCGGACGGTAGCTAAAGTTACGTCTTCAAAATACATCTGGCATAGCAAGAGACTCATATGCTCGTCAAAGATGTGCGAAATCGTGTGTGTAATGTACGTAGAATGCCAGCCGTGAGTCAAAGCTTCAATGTTTTTGTCAAATTCACCTGCTGAGACGTAAATCGCTTTAGAAAACCCTCCGCTCTAAACATCGATCTTTTAACTAGAATACAATACCTACCCTCTCCCCCTTGTTACGAATCATCTGAAAATGAGGAGAGAGTATTCAGTTTATTGAATTCCAAAATTGTTTTCATACATGTATTGATAACTTTTAAACTGCTCCTCAGCTGGCAACGGCGTCCGGAGAGGCGCCCGGTCGTAATAACCTGCCGTATACATTCGTATAAAATCATCCCCAATCCGGCATCTAGGAACGGCATTAAGGGGTAGACAAACAACTACAAAAACAACAACAATATCAAGCCAAAATTACCAGGAGTTAAGGAAGACTAAAAATGTACAAATTTACTGTTCAGAACTGAAGCATTATTATGCTTATTGTTGTGACACTTTCTTCAGCACAATCAGTCAGATATAATGCATTGGCCGGTAGTTCGTTAGACTTTCTCCAAATGGAATGAAATAGTGCCGTATTCTAATGCATGTTACTCAAATTGAAATATGAATTGCATAAGCCAATCTAAGGTGGAAACGATTCGGGGACTCTGCTTACAAACTACCAACACTTATCATCCACGTGTAGTACTACTTAAAATGGATCAGTTTCTGCGATGTACTTTCATGCAGTTATATGCCAAATTCAAGTGTACAATTCACCAAGCCATTCTGTGGAAGTTGATACAACTAGCTGATAAACCGTGTGAAACATCAAACTAGCCATGTCTTTAGTTACTCGATTTTTGTGATTGGCAGGAATATATTTCTTACCACACTCGACAAATATACAGTACACTGAGCATTGAATCATTCACTTTAAACTTGATTTGGTTTATGTAAAACAATTTGAGCGAAGACCCGTTTGGGTATTACACTTGGATGGCTTCGCTTACACGCTGACTCCGTCCTACGTAGAAAGAATATGAAGACTGCTAACAAGTTCAACTAAATTCATAGATGAGAATAGGAAATATTTGTAAGTTTTATTATGTCTTCATAAACAAATGAGATGTTTTCCATTGTAACTAAATATAAGGTTGAGAAACCCCCTTGAATAAACAAGCGGCTCACGCAATCGACGAATGTTGGGTTGTTGCCTTGCATCTGCGGCGTCAGAACCTAATGCAACCGTCATCTGTATTCAATTTCGAGCAAGACTCATAAGATAAAGTAATTCGTTGATATTATTGCGTAAAATTGCAATATTCAACAACTATTGGCAGCGTACCGCAAGCTGTTCAGGAATAAAATGTCTGCGCCGTAGAAGATGACGAGTCTGTAGCCCAGACTCACTCAAATGGCGGAAGATGATTCTAATTGAGATCAGCTTGTACGTGTCTTTAGTTACTGCAGAACCTCTATGATGAGGTCTCCCTCTCTGCTACTATACATCGGTGAATGCGACGACCTTCTATGTCCGTACGTCTGCAGTACATCTGGTGGGGCCGATAACTGGTCTACGTGACACACGACCTGTATGATTTCATGATTGCACACAGCGTGTGACTGTGGTGGCAGCACGGCCAGTATAAATGGCTATACGACAAGTCGAACATCCAGTTTCGTGCATTCTGACAATACGAAACCATTGAAATCGGTTTAAGTGGTTATATTCGACTCGAGTACGTCACCGTGGCATATTTACTTGGCTTGTAACATGCACAATCCTGACATCCCAGTGTATGCAATGGTTGTTTTGCACTACTGTCGTCTACATCACGGTTTGGGGTTGTTTCTGTGGCTTCTCATGAATCATTTACGTCTAAAAATTGGTGTACTATGTAGCTTTGATATTATTGTAAACAGGATTAATGCTCTTTGGAGAAGAAATTTCTTTGTCAAAAGTTCTCTACGAGGGTCACTCCAAAACAATTTTTATGTACGATATTAGTTTCAATTCTACACCATTGTCATTTTATCTGTGTATTAGGCACACAATGTCACTTCTCTACATCATATCAGTACCTGAAAATGCTTTACACTACCTCAGAACGAGCACATATATTAACAGTAAACATCTAAACTATTGTGGGGGCCGATGACCTTCGGTTAGGCCCTTTAAAACAACAAGTAAGCAAACTATTGTGGTCACGAGAGGTTCGTTATTTTCAAACCTCTTCACACAAAGTGAGTCCTTCACTTGACCAAAGGGATGGTACCACAGACTGACTAATGAGACTTTTAATGCGATTCTGGCAGTTTTGTCGATACCATAATGTGGGTAATACCCTTGGCGTGGCGTCGAATGTTGCCCTGCAAGCCAACGTTGACGTGGTCGAACATGATTCAGTCGAGCGTGAAGTCTCCTGTTTGCCATATATACATCGGAATAAATGATGGTTCCTTGAGTCGTAACGTCCGAAATCGGCTGTCTTTCCGATTCCGAGCAAACGGTAGCCATATAATTTCATGCAAAAGTCATCACTTTGAATTTTACTTCTGAGGGCGAATGCGTATATTATTACTCCACTGATTGTATCTTCGTCTCCAGTTCAGAATGACGTAGTCATGATTCATTTCGCATCATAATTCCTGAAAGGAAGTCATTTCCACTAGTCGCGTACAACAACAAAATTTCGCTGCACACTCTTTCTGCTTTCTTTATGGACACCTGTAAACATCCTTGGAGGATAACTGGAGGAAAACTTTCTTAACCCCAGCAGATGTAGCATTCTGCACACGCTTGCTTCTCCAAGTCTTAGTTAGCATGACATTTCACTCATATTTATGTTTTGCTGTCCATGACCATTTTCTGAATGTGCTACGCATTGTCACAGTTTGGTGCAGTGTGTTGACTGCCATTGCAGGGACAATCCCGAATTTCGATATGCCTACTGTATATGGCCCGACAGTCTCCATGCCCAGAAACTTACTGTGCTGCGATCAAAAGTGCCATATCCAGAAGCTATTTCAAATTCATGCGAATGTTTTCCTCAGTCTCATTCTCACAGCACAGGAACTCTCCAACAGCACGTTGCTCTTGATTGCAATGACCATATTATGCGTGAGAACTGGTTGAACTATGTTCGAATACAAACGAAAAGTGCGCCTCTATGTATTATGCCAGTATAAAATGTTTAGAAGAAAGTGTATTCGTTAAAAGATGTTGTTCTTTAGGTTTGGAGTGGACCTCGTAGACTGTACAATACAAGACGCTTTTTGAGTTAATGGTATCTATAAAATATGTCTAAAACACTGGAATGTGGTATTACTGTAAAAGGCTAATATACGAGACGTGCTAGCTCTTCTGAAATAAGAACAAACCCAATTCTGTGCAAACCACGAAGACTCCTAAAGGACTGGAAGATAAAAGGTTCCACTATCAGTCACTTGGCAGTAACTGATATAGCGTGGTTAATCCTATACTCGATTGCTTTGCACCGATAAATTAACCTGGCACTCATTTTTACTGTAGACTGAGTGAAACCCAAGGCCACGTGAAGAAGTTGAATTCTCGTTTCAACATTTATCGACTTCCTGGCGGGGAATGAAACGCAGGTCTTTCTGGTGAACCAATCACGTTTTTACCACGTCGGAAATATATCTCTCTCCTCTTGCTCTAACAGGATTTTAGATCAATTGTATGGACTGAGCAGGATTTCTCAGTTTTGTGAGGACAATTTAAAGCTACCTGATGTTATTGCAGATGGAAGAGTAGAAAAGAACTAGCCGCCACTCTACGTTATTGGATCATATCCGCAGCCCTTGGTGGGCACAGTTCAGTGCCTAACGATGATTTTTGAACCGAAGAGCGACATTGAACCTTGTCTTAATTAGATAGTAAATATATTGTCGTTGTCTGTAGGAGAGATCCCAGTTATATATCTGCGACCGCGCTGTATGAATAAGACACGTTTTAACTGACAAGAGTATCGATCTGCTTCTGACGAATTCACGTGATTAGCAGTTCACATCATATTAGGACTTGCAATTTTACAGGTGAGTATTCGGAAATTACACACTGAAACAGCTGCAAATATATTAAAATAGTTCATTATTCAATAGTGTTAGCATTCATGATACAAGTATGATAACTTATACCGGAATAAACAAGGGAACCGGAAATATTTGCTATTTGCTATTAGCTTTACGTCGCACCAACACAGATAGGTCTTATGGCGACGATGGGACAGGAAAGGCCTAGGAGTTGGAAGGAAGCGGCCGTGGCCTTAATTGAGGTACAGCCCCAGTATTTGCCTGTTATGAAAATGGGAAACGACGGAAAACCATCTTCAGGGCTGGGATTCGAACCCACTATCTCCCTAACCGCACGGCCAACTCATCCGGTTTAAATTAAAGGAAAAGTATGAAAAGTTGCGATTGCGAGAGAGTAAGCGAGGCGCTTTATTTGTGGTTTAGCCGGAGAAAGCAAGAAATGAACACTCCCTTCAGGGCCTATTTTGCAAGGGAAAGCCCTCAAATTTTGTGGGGAATTTAAAAATGGGTAGGTCTTGATTTTCGACTAAATTAGCTGGCTCGGCAGATGGAAGAAGCGCAATGGCATCAGACAGTTGTGGCGAAAAACTATCTGATGATTTGAAAAATGTTAATCAATTCAAGCAAAATTATCACAGACTAACTGAAAAGGAGGATCCGTCTGAGCATCAAATTTACAACTAGCAACTAGAAAAAAAAAAAACACTTTCATTTCAACTAACCGTACATGCTCTTTTCACACACCAAGGCTTGATTTCGGATCTCTTCTTTATTTCACAGTATTATAGCAGTTCGCCCGACACCTAACTTTAGTAATGCTTCGTCTCTGTCCATTCTCTCTAAGACGTCCTATTTAATTTTCATTGTCACGTTAATTTGTTTTCTTTCCTTCCCGTTCGACATGTTCAATTGCATAGAATACACAAGACAACACTTGGAAGCCTGGATGTAAATTGAGGAACTGTACAAACAATAATCTCTAAGTTTACATTACAATAGCGAACAGTCTTCAGTCAAGTCCGCTAGTGGATAACAAGAATAGAAAGGAATGTAAGTATTGATTAACAAGGCTAACTACCTTTCACCAGCAACTTTTGAAAGGGGAGATAAGGAAGATTGCAATTTCCACGAATAAAACAGTAACTGTCGCCAATTTCGTTAGACTGTTCCATGAATTAGTGTCACAAAGGGAAAGGGATACAAATTGAATACCGTAACAAATCTCTGAAGAGAACAAGAAAACTTGTAGATATTCAGACGCATATGGTTCGTGGTGTGGGTTACAGTAGTCGCATCCTAGTTCGTGAACCATAGACAACGGCTGAATTGCTCGTTAATTGGTCCTGGGAGTCGAGATACCAGTTCTTATGGCATGGGAGTGGGCAACTCGGGTATATCCTGAGTCATGGCCCACCTTGTGCTCAGGACCAAACAATTAATCGTTGGCCCCTAACCCGTTATAGGAGAGATCCTCGCTGGGGCTAAGTGTAAGTACGGTGGCATCCTGCTATACATAATTTACCGAGCTCAGAATGTTTTAAGCAAACCTCGGCCGTATGGGAGTACCTTGAAAAATCCAACATGTATTTGACAGGCGCGGGACTCCTCGGAAACGCCTTTGTGGACGAAATTGAATTCGATGAGGAGCTATCACTGTTAATGAGGCTTATGGAAGAAAGCAAGCAGAGCTGGTTGAGTCAGCAAGAGGGTGCTTCTGGTTGTGTTAGGAGTTAATGATTTTCGAGTAAGGGGAGATAACGAGGAAGTGGAAGGGGATTGTAAAGTGTTATTACCGGATGTACGAGAACTGTTCGTAGAACTGTTCTTTATGAATATTATTGCACGCAACATAATCTCTGTTAGGCACGTAAATGTTCGAATGAGTTGGGTAGATTGGCCAGTTGGAAGAATCAGTACAAGAATTGTCTCGGTCTATTCATCATGTGCGGGTGCAGATGAGGAGGAATTTGAAAAGTTTTATAGAGCACTAGCAAGGTACCCGTGCTTCGCTACGGTATTATACTGAAATTTATAATTGAATGCTTATTGTTTTAGATATATAATCCGCCGAAATTCGCGACCTGACACGTTATCAGCGAGAATCCACCAAAATTCCCGATCTGACTCGTTTTCTATTAGATAACGGCACGTTTCCTCCCATTTTTCAATCTTCCTTTCCAGCAATCGATTTCGTACTTCCCGGGCTAGGCTCAGGTATTCTTCCCGGTCATTTGGGTCCGTAAATCTTTGCCATACCGTATTTTCCTATAATCATTTTTAATCTGGATAAGATCCTTCAGAAGATCCGGCGTGGTGTCATATTGGGTGCCTTGGCGGCACTGAACCATCAGCCGGACTGCATTCTTAGTCATTACCCATCCAGGAGCCGTTTCCAGCGCGGTCCGCATATTTGACGACGGTCCGGAACATTATTATTATTATTATTATTATTATTATTATTATTATTATTATTATTAATGTTATTCTTATTCTATTTCTTCTTCTTATTAGTATTACTATTATGTGTTGCTGGGATGAATGATGACAGGGAAAACCGGAGTATCCGGAGAAAAACCTGTCCCGCCTCCGTTTTGTCCAGCACGAATGTCACATGGAGTGACCGGGATTTGAACCACGGAACCCAGCTGTGAGAGGCCGGCGCGCTGCCGCCTGAGCAACGAAGGATCCTTATAAGTACATTAAGAACAGTAAAATCAATTGGTCTCACCTCCTTTTACACCCCACCGCCGTTAGTTTTTACTAACCCCCCCCAAAAAAAATTAAAAGAAGGCGTGTTTCTTTATGTTTAAGGGAGATTCCAAACACCAATGTTCACGTCTATTACCTTCAGTTTTGAGATATAAGTATCCCCATAAATATAATTTACTTTTGTCACTTCATTTCAAACTACTCCCCCCCCCTAAGTGAATTTTCCCGCAAAAAATACTTGTTTCTTTAATAGTGAAGGATCTTCTAAATACCAATTATCACGACTCTAACTTCTTCACTTTTAGATTTATGTGTCCTCATGAAAGGAATTCAACTCCTTTACACTCCCGCCCCCCAAGATTTCCCCCCCCAAAACGCGTTTTTCTTTGTTTTTAAAGGAGATCCAAATACGAATTTTCACGTCTGTAACAACTTTAGTTTTTATTAGATGTATATATTCTCATACAATTAAAGTCAATTAATTTTTCAATTCTTTCACACCCCTCCCCCCCGCTTCATTGGATTTTTCGAGAATACGTCTTTCTTTATTTTTAAAGCAGATTGCAAATATCAAATTTCACGTCTGTAACATCTTCATTTTTAAGATATCAGTAGCCTAATTAAAATAATTCAACACCATTTTCAGTCACTTTCACCCCCCCCCCTCCACCCAAGTGGTATTTCCGAAAATTTAAAATACACGTTTCTTTATGTTTAATAGAGATAAAAATGCCATTTTTCACTTCTGTAACATGTTAAGTTTTTTTAGATATACTGTAAAAATTCTCATTTTAAAATTTCACCCCTTTTGGGTTCCCCTTAAGTGGAGTTTCCAAAAACAAATCACCTATGTTTCTTTACATTTACAGGAGATTCCAAACACCCACTTTTTACGTCTGTAACATTTTACGTTTCCAAGATAATCTTTCAAAAATTTCACCCCAATTTGTCACTTCTGTTTAACCGCCATTAATAGGATTTTCCAGAAACTAAAAAATACCTGTTTCTTTATTTTTAAAGGAGATCCCATACACAAATTTTCAGTTCTGTAATATCTTCCGTTTCTGAGATATATGTATCCTCATTAAAGGCATTCAACCCATTTTTTACCCTTTTACACCCCTCCTATTGGGATTTACAGGAAACCAAAAAATACGTGTTCCTTTATATTTAGAGGAGATTCTAACTACCAATTTTTACATCTGTAAATTTTAAAGTTTTAAGATGTAGACACATTCATTTTAAAAAATTCACCCCCCTTTTCACCCCTCAATATTTGGATTTTCCAAAAACGAAAAAATACGTGTTTATTTACATTTAAAGTAGATCCGAAATACCAATTTTTAGGTCTGTAATATCTTCAGGTTCTGAAATATAAGTAGCCTCATTAAAGGCATTCAACCCATTATTCACCCTTTTACACCCTTCCTATTGGGATTTTCCGAAAACAAAAGAATACGTGTTTCTTTATTTTTAAAGGAGATTCTAAATACCAATTTTTACATCTATAAACTGTAACAGTTTTGAGATAAAAATACACTCATTTTAAAAAATCACCCCCTTTTCACCCCCCCCATTAACTGGATTTTCCAAAAACAAAAAATACGTGTTTCTTTATTTTTAAAGGAGATCCTAAACACCAATTTTCAGGTCCGTAATATCTTCAGTTTCTGAAATATATGTAGCCTCATCAAAGGCATTCAACCCCTTTTTCACCCCTTTTCACCCCTCCTATTGCGATTTACCGAAAACAAAAAATACGTGTTTCTTTATGTTTAATGAAGATTCTAAATACCAATTTTTACATCTGCAAACTTTAAAAGTTTGGAGATATAGATTCACTCATTTTAAAAATTCACCCCCTTTTCACCCTCCCATTAATTGGATTTTCCAAAAACAAAAAAATACGTGTTTCTTTATTTTTAAAAGAGATCAAAAGTACCAATTTTCAGGTCTGTAATATCTTCAGTTTCTGAGATATAGGTACTGGTATACTGATTAAGGGCATTCAACCCATTTTCCCCATTTTCACCCCTTTTCACCCCTCCTATTGGGATTTCCTGAAAACAAAACAATACGTGTTTCCTTATTTTTAAAGAAGATTCTAAATACCAATTTTTACATCTGTAAACTTTTAAACTTTCGAGATATAGACACACTCATTTTAAAATTTCACCCCTCTTTTCACCCCCTTAGCGAAGGAATATCCAAAAATCCTCTCTTAGCGAGCACTTACATCTTAATATGAATATATCCCCAAAATTTCATTTCGTTACGTCCAGTAGTTTTGGCTCTGCGATGATGAATCAGTCAGTCAGTCAGGATAAGTAGCCTCATTAAAGGCATTCAACCACTTTTTAGCCCCTTTTCACTCCTCCTATTGCGATTTTCCGAAAACAAAAAAATACGTGTTCCTTTATTTTTAATGAAGGTTCTAAATACCAATTTTTACATCTGCAAACTTTAAAGGTTTGGAGATATAGATTCACTCATTTTAAAAATTCACCCCCTTTTCACCCTCCCATTAATTGGATTTTCCAAAAACAAAAAAATACGTGTTTCTTTATTTTTAAAAGAGGTCAAAAGTACCAATTTTAAGGTCTGTAATATCTTCAGTTTCTGAGATATAGGTACCGGTATCCTGATTAAAGGCATTCAACCCATTTTTCCCCATTTTCACCCTTTTTCACCCCTCCTATTGGGATTTTCTGAAAACAAAAAAATACGTGTTTCCTTATTTTTAAAGAAGATTCTAAATACCAATTTTTACATCTGTAAACTTTTAAAGTTTTGAGATATAGAGCAACTCATTTTAAAATTTCACCCCCGTTTTCACCCCCTTATCGAAGGAATATCCAAAAATCCTCTCTTAGCGAGCACCTACGTCATAATATGAATATATCCCCAAAATTTCTTCTCTTTATGTCCAGTAGTTTAAGCTCGGCGATGATGAATCAGTCAGTCAGTCAGGACAAGCTACTTTATATATATATATAGATTGAGTAACATCGTAGCACTGTAAACAACAAGGATGGAGCAGTGCTAATGAGCGATTTCAATGCGAGAGTTGGAAATACAACTGAAAGATATGAGAAGGTGATGGGTAAATTTGGGGAAAATATGGAAGCTAATAGAAATGGGAAGCCTTCACTGGACTTCAATGCTAGTATGGTATTAGCAGTTATGTGTACACTCTACAAGCATAAGGTTATTCACCGTTACACATGGGATGGTAGGGGCACGAGATCCATAATATACTATATAATAAACCACTTTGAATTCGGAAAATCTGCTAGGAATGTGCGAGTGTTCCGGAGATTTTTTGATGATACCGATCGGGATCCAATCTACAAGGAACTAAGTATCTCTAGGCCTAGGATAGAGAAAGTAAAATCTGTCTGCAGACGAATAATGGTAGGAAAAACTCCAGAACGAGGAAATTAGAAGAACTGTACATGGGTATGATTAGTGAAAAGTTCCAAACAAGAGACAGTAAGCAGGCTTAGGTCTTAGAAGGAGAATGGGTAGCATACAGGAATGCTGTACTAGAAAATGCAAGTGAATATCTAGGAAAAACTGTGTGTAAAGGTGGGAAAAAGTGAACACCTTGGTGGAATGATGAAGTGAGAGTAGCTTGTAGAGGTAAAAAGGCGTAACAAGGAGTAATGCATGAAAGAAATAGAGCGAAACAAATTATTGTTGAATCGAAGAAGAAGAGGAAGAAGAAGAATTCGTGAAGTTCTTTCGTTAATAACTTGGAAAGGCTAGGTTAAGCGGCAAGGAAACTTTCCTGGGCAGTAATAAAGAATCTTAGAAAGAGAGATAAAAAGGAAGTTAATATTGTTTATGGCAAATTAGGTGAAATAATAATAGACCCCGGGGAATCACAGGACAGGGAGAAGAAAAATTTTCAACGTAAACGGAATTCTCTCTATTGACGTCGCGAACAACAGAGCTCATGGGGAGGAAGACAATGATTTTGGTGAAGTTACGCTTGAGGAAGTGGAAAGAATAGTGAATAAACTCCATTGTCATCAAGCAGAAAGAGTAGTTGAAATAAGACCTAAAATATAGTGCGAGGACGGGGACGAAATAGCTTCATCGTTGTTTTATTTTTGCTATTTGCTTTACGTCGCACCGACACAGATAGGTCTTATGGCGACGATGGAAAAGGAAAGGCCTAGGAATGGGAACGAATCGGCCGTAGCCTTAATTAAGGTACAGCCCCAGCATATGCTGGTGTGAAAATGGGAAACCACGGAAAACCATGTTCAGGACAGCCGACAGTGGGGCTCGAACCCACTATATCCCGATTACTGGATACTGGCCGCACTTAAGCGACTGCAGCTATGGATCTCGGTGCTTCATACTTTAATAATATTAGTAAGGTACTTCCTGATTTGAAGAAAGCAGTAGTTGCATCTACTGTATCTATACGTAAGGCAACAGGAAGGAATGCAACAACTATCGAGTTATTTCAATCATCAGTATACCAAGCAAGGTGTTCACTGATATTTTGGAAAGGAGGGTCCGAGCAGTTTTGAGAGTAATTTGGATGAAAACCAGTGTGATTTCAGGGCGTAGATGGACTGAAAGGATCAGAATTTCAATATGCGCCAGGTAAGTGAAAAATACTAGGAGAGCAATAGGCAGTTATGTTTGTTTTGTAGATACAGAGAAGGCGGATGACAGAAAACCGAGGTAAAATTTGTTAGCCGTACTGGAGGACTATGGGGTTTAGGGTAGATTATTAAAATCCTTATGGTGGTGGTTATGATTATTGTTTTAAGAGGAAGTACAACTAGGCAACCATCCTCTACCATTTATATTGACAGTTAGGCTACGGTGAGGATTGGTGCTAGAATTTCTTCGTTCAAGTCACTTACAGAGGTTAGACCAGGCTGTATTATTTCACCTTTGTTGTTCATAGTGTGGCTACTCCAACTACTACTCTTATACCTTCATATCTTCCACACAATATAAATAACATTTGTTTGAGCGCCAGTTGCTTTTTTAAGAAAAACAACAAAATTCGGTAGAGCATACCTCTTATATCAATTATCTCAAGGCGTGAGGTGATAAACTCACATATCTGGCAATATACAGGGATATGGATCAGGACAATATTAAATTACTGTTGCATTTCCACAATTGAGGATTGTACTTGGAACTGGAATCACTTATTATAATTAAAATAAAACTGAGTTTATGACTATAATTTACGTCACAATGAACAATCATTGACGTCTTTTAATTTAACAAAAGAAATATATCGTGAGATTTGCGGTACTAAGAAAAGGAAAATTTAATCTAAACAAAAAAAGCTATTGGCATGAACTTGAAGTGCGATGTGATATCGCCGCTGATTACACTCTTCTTCATGTTATGAATGCATAACATGTCTGATGCTTTAATTACCTGTTGTCTGCATACACCGCTGTTGAACTTGAAATTCTTGGGAAAACCTGTGAGCTGAAGTCGGGAGCCGTCTGCTGTTATCTTCTTATATAACAAGGAGTTGGCCTACATACCATGTACGCGTGTAGGGAGTTCCAATGTAATTACGTCCACTCAATATATTATAAATAATTGGAAAATATTATTGAAACATCTTGTGAAGTCCATCCTCACAAGAAGATGATGTTTCTTTATCAGCATAGTACCCGTCTCTGCTCGGATACAACCACCACTTGTAGACCTCCTCGATTATTACAAGACCTCTTGAAAACACAACTCTTAGCTCTGACCATCACACTAAGACCACTTCTTCCATTTGATACATCAGACTGTTACATATGATCTCCACAATATGAACTGAATACTATGAACTGAGTAGATATGAACTGAGTAAGAACAGAATACCTCTCCCCACCGTCGCCTTGACTTATATAACCTCGCGATGACGACTCATCTCCCTACTCACTCTTCATCCCTTCCACTTCAACATACAGTAGCTGGCGAATACTGACACTTGGTCGCTATCACGTGCCCACGCACTGATGTCATCAGTCAAGTGTTGTCTAAGCGTACCCAAGCGGCTTGAGAATGACTAAGCTGAATGCGTCACCGGAAAATCTACTTGCACAGTTAAACATAGCCTCGATTGCAAAATACTGTGCCAGCTCATCCAGCCAGAGTTACAAGCCACAGCACGACAATATGAAACCAACAAATCTCACTTACTACAATACAGAATAATTATAAATAAATTTCACTTAACCTATGATTAAATACAATAATATACGTGATACCTAATTATTACAGTCCAAATGATGAGAAACAGAATATATAAAATCTAATGAATCGGGTTAATAATAATAATAATAATAATAATAATAATAATAATAATAATAATAATAAATACTGAATGGAATCTGTAACCCTGTTGTACGGTTACAATAGTTTACATAGATCATCCACTGAAAGTTATAAAGTGGCGGGGACGGATTCAGTTAGGTGGTAACGTATTAAGCAGTTTGGCCTATGCCGAGAACGTGGTAGATTGTGCTGAAAGCCTGCAATCTAATATCTTGGAATTTGAAAATAAGTGCAATGAGTATGAAACGAAAATTAGCCTTTCCAAAATTGAAGTGATGTCAATAGATAACCTCAGAGAACTGGAATACAGAGCTAAAACAGGTAAATATTTTCATGTACTTACGACATGTATTCTCCTAGGATGTTAATGTAGTAAGTGAAATTGAATCAAGGCGCAGCAAAGCTAATGCACTGAACTCGCAGTTGCGATCAACAGTATTCTGTGAGAAGGAAGTCAGCTCTCGTACGAAACTATGTTTACACCGGTATATTTTCAGATCTGATTTGCTTTACGGGAGTGAAAGCTGGGTTAACTCAGGATATCTTATTCATGAGTTAGAAGTGACAGACATGAAAGTAGCGGGAATGATCCTTGGTGCATTATTTTCGCAAGTTGCTTCACGTCGCACCGACACAGATAGGTCCTATGGCGACGATGGGACAGGAAAGGGCTAGGAGTGGGAAGGAAGCGTCCGTGGCCTTAATTAAGGTTCGGTGTGAAAATTGGGAAAAATGGAAAACCATCTTCTGGGCTGCCGACCGTGGGATCCGAACCCACTATCTCCCGATTACTGGATACTGGCCGCACTTAAGCGACTGCAGCTATCGAGCTCGGCGATCGCTGGTGCAAACAGGTGGGAACAATGGCAGGAGGTACTAGGAATGAGGACATAAAGGTTAAGTTAGGAATGAACTCGATTGATGAAACTATACTCATAAGCACCTCCGTTTTTGGGGTCATGTTAGGCGAATGGAGGAGGATAAGTGACCTGGGAGAATGATTGGCTTGGTCATGTATGGTAAAAGAGTTGGAAGAAGACCAAGGCGACGATTGTTTGACTCAGTTTCTAGTGATTTTAGAGTTAGAGAAATAAACGGGGCCACAGGACTAGTTACAAGAAGAAAAGTATGACAGCGATTAGTAAATTCACAGAGGCTGACTGAACGCTGAAATGCATAACAGTCTATAATGAAAATGTACGCAAGGGCGGCCCGCCCTAATGTACTAATATGCTATTGCACACTCTCAATTTTCTTTATTAAGTACTTATAAATCATAATAACGAATTAATAATATTCTCTATAGCATCTTGCATTAGCGCAGTCTTTCTTATTTCTATTAAGCTAGCTCTGGGTTCAGTAACAGTAATAATAATGGCGTATGGGCTCCGGAGAGGCCTGGTGCAGGTCTTTTTCTAGTAGACGGCCTATTAGGCGACCTGCATGTCTGTGAAGATGAGGGCCCTACCTAGGTTGATTTCTAATATTGAATACGCCACACACACACACCCAGCCCCAGAGCCATTGGAATTTACCAATTAAGGTTGAAATCCTCGACCCGGGCGGGAATTGAACCCAGGATCCTCCGAACCGAAGGCCAGTACGCTGACCATTCAGCCAACGAGTCGGACTCAGTAACAGTAACTGCGTGCTGTCACGTTAGTTTGCGAAGTATCATAGCGTGCGCTAGAGCCTGCAGAATCGTCTCTTGTCGGAGCTAAAAGTAATATTAAGCAGACGAACACTCTTCTCACCACCGCTTACAACTGGGCTGCGGTGTGCTATTCCTGCCTGTAGAGAACCTTCGCTCGCTCCCTTCTGTACGTGCCTTACGAGTTTGTTCTTGTAGTGTTTCTTTTGTAGACTCTTTAATGAATCAGCAGATATTTATTGACTAATTCATTGTATAGGTGAAGTACAGAAGAAAAAATAGAGGTGAAATCTCTGGGACACTAACACCTGACGTTATTATAAATCAGAAAGCAAAGGGCGGTTGTAACTGTATTTCTAATGGGAAATTTCATAGGAAAGTGCGCGCAAACCATTGGATATGCTGTAATGAGAATAGGAACATTATTTGTAGTTTTCCTTGTCTGCTATTTTGTAATAGGGACTCCTTTTCGTGGAATAGATTGCGGGTGACTGATTTAGGCCACCTGAACAAATTCATAAAACCACACAAGGATAATATTAGAGACATACATAACGTGTTGAATCTCTGTCCTATCGGCGTTTAAATGTATCAACACAGCTAAGGCGTAAATATAATGAAGAAAAATTCAAGCAAAATCAACAAGTGATTATCGACTGTACAAAATTCTGCAGGGCATTTGAGCTTGCATTGAGAGGTCACAACGAGACCACCATTTCTGAAAATCCCAACTTCTTCTTAGGACTAGTATATTTCGTGACAAGTATAGATAACACAATTTGGGAATACATGGAATCGAATCAAGTGTTTAAAGGGATCTCCAGAACTGATCAAAGTAAACAAGTGCAGTGTATGTTAGAAGTTTTTCATGAAACAATAATGCAGGAAATGGAGGAAACACATTTCCTTGCAGTAATGGCAGAAGAAACAGCTGATATCTCTCAAGATACACAGTCGGTTTTTCGTTACGAGAATAAAGGCAAGTCATTTGAAAGGTTTGGAGAATTTTTAAAACTGACGGTCGAAGTACAGGTTTAGTTTCTGAATGCATCTTAACCGAACTAAATCCTTTGTCTCAAGATAGAACATACAAACTAATCTCGCAGACTTTTGATGGATGATCCTTAATCAGTGGAGCAGTGTTGCAGTATCCTAGCGCACACTTCATTCATTGCTATTCTCACCAACTGAACTTAATTATGGAAAATGCTGGTTCAAAAAACAAATCCTCAAGGGTGTTTTCCCTCTATTTATCGGCTTTCCCCGAACTCTTTTCAAGGTCACCACAACGCTTGTCTGAATTGCAAACAGCGCTCGAATTCCGAGCTACCTTGCGACTGAGTGGAACTTTAAATCTAGAACCGTGAATGTAACATCCGAGAACAAGGAAAGTTTGGCTAGAATTAGATAAGTGACACATGACAACAAAACTTGTCATAGGGCGATTGGTTTGAGGTGTTATTTGGACAACGGAGAGTATATTTACTAGTTAATATTTTTGGCAAAATAATGCCACAGGTAAACCTTTTTATACAAAGAGTTACAATCAAGATTGGCAGATGCAATCAAAGTAAGCAGTGTCTAATTTCATAGATGTTGTGAGGCAAATCAGAGATGCCACAGGTCAAAGCCATGGTGAAACAGACTCTTCATTTGCATGTAACGGAAAGAAAATGGAAGACAGGCAGACTGACTCAATAAAAGTGTATGATAGAATTACACACGAGGATTACCATCACTTCAGTTCATTAAATCATCTTGACGCATTGAATTTATTGTACTCTATCAACTTCTGTGACTCTTCTGAAATCTCTCCAGAAGGGGAACTTAAAGCAGCAGTTCAATCATATTCCGCTCTGGATAAGAACAGAATTAAGACAGAACTACGCGTTTTGTCTGAGAGGCAGGCCTTCTAAAATACTGAAGGCTCTGTCCCATGCTTCAGTGTGTAATATCACACAATCTATAGAATACGTTCTGGAGAGTGACAAAGTTACTCAAAATTATGATTACAACTCCAATAACGACAGCAGAACCTGAAAGACGTTTTTCAAAACTGACAAGAATTAAAACTTCCTTAGCGCACACCATGCCGCAGGAAAGCCTCACTGCACTTGCAATGTTGTCAATCGTAAAGAAGATGGTATCACGCGCAGAAGGGTTCAACACCACAATGATAGGGAAATTCTGCACTAAGAAAGAGTTCAGCATGGATTTCACTTTTCGACAAGAGGTGAGTTTCAGTTGTTGTTTCTTTTCTATTTCGTAGACGGTAGCACACTTAGTACTTCTGTCACTGGCCACCACTGGATATAGGCCTAAGTATGTGTGTATGTATGTACGTATGTGCGTGTGTGTGTGTGTGTATGTATTGTACCAGGAATGCTGGTACGAAACAGAGTTCCCGATGTTTAATGTTGAACTCCGTGCGATAATACTCTGGCCAGCTACAGAGCGTGAGCTGTGAGCAACGTGGAGCGTGTGACGTCACGTCCTGCAAATCTCGGTCAAGGCTAAATTGCGTCAGCCGGGAGAACATTCCAAATGTTCTATCATTGATAACTTATGTTCGGATCAACGTAAAATTAAAATAATAATGTCATCGTATTGATCAATTTCTTTGCCAACATTATTCCCAAGTTTGAGGGAAATCCATCGTAGCTTAAGGGAGATATTAAATAAAATAGAGTTGCCTCAGTTCTCCAGAATCGTATATAAAAGGGAGGCCTATTTTCATGACAAGTTAGCCAACTATGTGCCACAGTCGAGGTCGGACAATCGACTGGATGGTTCTACACCACCGGGATGTGAGTTACAAGTTCGAGCCTCATCAAGTGTTTGAAAGTCTGCGTGATAATTACTTTAACTCTAAGATGTTTCTTATCGAATTCATAAATTTCAACACCGTTCGTGTGATAGAGAAGTTTCACTGTGAATTAAGACATGTCAATTTACGTGCATTTCAAATGATTAATTATTTATGTGACCAGCACGAGTGTAATTAGAGCTTGTATATTTTCTCTCACGAGTGCAATGTTTTCCAAGTGATTAAATATAACTCGGTGTTTAAATCCAAAAGGTGATAGAAATTTTCCCAAACAGTAAACTTCAAACTGTATGATTGACATATTTAACCGAGTGAACCATTACAATCGAACTTAGATTTTCTCAAATGAATGACATTCTAAGTAGGACTCTGTCAGTCACAATTCTGTGATGTCTTAAACTCGTGTTTTACATTCGAAGGACATTTCTCGCATTCTTAAGTTAGAACTTGTATTTGTAAATACATCGAACTCAGGAATTTTCTCGAATAGACTGTGTTTGCATTACAACATTATTTCTTATAATTAAGTGAAGTGAACCGGACTAATTTTACTAGATAAAATATTTATTACAGTGATTAATTCCAATCAAAGACTGTATTTGCATTAATCAAGTGAAGTGAATGGGACTAAATTCACAAGATAAAATTCTTTATTTACAATTTATTAGAATGATAACTTCCAATTAAGGGTTGTGAATTTAAAAGTAATCTCGAGTGCAGTACATTACTTTTGCACGTTATTCTTCAGGAGATGTTATTTGACTGTGATAAAGTGACATATTTATTGTTTCTTCCTAAGTGACTGATACATCAAAAGTTCAATTCCATTTTACATTACGTGTTCAGTTCAATTTCACATTTAACTCAGTCTAATATTTGCGAATGTGTAACTTCAACTTTAGTAACATTCAATCTTATTTTTTTAAGTGTGATCAGATCTCAGTGGCTGGTGATTTATTTTGAAACCATTACTACTCCTAACTTTGTCTGTGCAGAAGTCATTTGCCTAAACGAGTACATTTCGGGCACAAGTGCATTGCCGTGTTCTATTTCTATATCTACGAGAGCTTCTAGATCTTCTAGAATTTCGAGAACTTCGAGATATTCTAGATTTTTGAGATCTTCCAGACCTTCTTCGGAAGACGATGCAAGGGTGAACGAGCAATAGCAGGACCGCAGTGTACATTACCAGCCCAGACCCAGGACGGCACTCATAAAAGCTTTTGTACTGAGGCGATATGGAATTTAACATTTATTTTGTGAATAAACTCTTCAACAATTTAAGAAAGAGTCCATTATACTTATTTCATGCCAACCTGTCCTTTCTGTAACAATTCAGATAGAGACCGGACACACCCTGTGTCAATCTCATGCCTAGCTAGCCGACTTGAACAATTTTCCTGTTACAGTATGTGTGTATTCAGACGCATCAATACGTACAATATTGTATTAAAATAATACAGGGCTGTTATTAAAATGAACTTATAGCGTTTGCACTTTTTAGGCGACGTTAAATATTACAGTATTACAGTCTAGCTATCAATGTACCACGTCATTTCAAATATATTCTGCTTGACAAGCGAAAATCATTTGGCGATTGTAAAAGAAAAAGGAATAATGCTCATTAAGCTCATTACGTTTTCGTATTGTACGAAATGTTGAATTATCGGGAGTCGTGTTGAGGGGATTCTTCTGTATCTTGGAGCACAAAAATGTAAACACTGTGACTATATTTATGGAAATTAACAAATTGCAGAACTGAAGTAATCTCTGTTGTTAAGAAATATTGAAATATTGAATGTCATGCACGGAATACGGAATTTCTAGGCCTGAATTACGTGAAGTGCTTAAGATGTGTATTCTCCAAGTTTGGTAGTACACTAAGTGCACTCAAACTGCAGTGTAATAAGGTGAAATTATCCATATAACATATTAGGCTAGATACACGCACAAAGGGCAAATTTGCTATTTGTATTTGGTAGCATTGTATTCATCGTAATATTGCAGGGCAGCCTGAGGGCTCGACTCTCATGTACCTAACAGTATGCACATGGCTGGCTACGTGTTACCTAAATGTGTGCATGTGCTAATGTAATGTTCTGTAAACAGGTAGGCTTTCACCAACGGTCATGTCGGTTGTGCACGAGACGTTCCAACGGTAACTTCATGAGTTCACAACATGCACGAGCGAGCGCGTGTACAGTACTCTAATCCTTCAGAATTTAGGCAATAACCCATGTACTGTAAGTTCATGCAGCAGACTGCTATATACAAATGTAATGCTAGCAAATATCTGTCGGAATATTTTCCTTGTAGTTTCATAATATGTTCTCACAAGCGTCACTGTCTGTTGCAGTAATAATTCTTGATTAATCTAAACATCATTATATACATTATCCTGATAGTACGACCATAATCTATCTGAAATCTGTAAGTAATCTAAAATGAAAATATGGCGTATTTTAATGGAATGTGTTCGCTATAAGGATGACCGTTGGGAGATGTGTCACTGCTTGAGTTAACGACAATTACGCACAAATAACAGTGTCAATTTTCACGAATCTAGCTGAACATTTCTTGTTAAAATGGAAGCAAAGTCCGCATTGTGAATTTCTGGATGTCCATGATGTACATTTCAACTAACGTAAAGCCTGAACAGATGTGCATTGCAATTTTTCTTCCTTGTATGTATAAGTCAGAACAGAGGAAATACTTATAAATTTGATATACTAGCCCGAACATGACAAGAAATAATTGAAATAGTAAGTTTACGAGTCATAGAAATTCTACGTTTTACGTAAATAATATTTGTTTTGGTCCAACTTTTAATCCCTCGACACTTCTGAATGTTCAATAATGTATTTGAACATCGACAACGCATAACAGCAGAGGTTCATGCAAGCATCGATGAGATCTCGTAATGTAAGTCTCTTTAATAATTCAACACCCCATTGGATGAGACTTTTCTATTCACCGATAAAGTACGAAACCTTCCTTTTACGGTGTTATCATTAATCACTCCACCTATCTTGGATTTATTATTGTAGCCAACAACATTTACATACTGTTGACTGAATGCTTTTGCCTTTTGAAGATCGTAACTCCCACGTTCATCAATTATTCCTGGAATGTCCTTCTTAGAAATTGTTTCTGCACTAAAGTACCTATACATACCTTTCCATTTTTCATAAAAATTTGTATGACTGCTAATTATGCTTGCCATAATGTTATCCTTAGCTGACTTCTTTGCTAGATTCAATATACTAGTAAGTTCCTTCAATTTCCCTTTACTTTCATAGCTATTTCTAACTCTATTTCTTTCCAACCTGCACCGCCTTCCCAGTCTCTTTACTTTTGTGTTATAATATAGTGGGTTTTTACAATTCATTAGCACCTTTAAAGGTACAAACCTGTTTTGACGTTCCTCGATAATTGCTTTAAACCCATCCCAGAGTCTGTTAACATTTTTTACCATTTTCCACCGAATATAGTTACTTTTAAAAACTACCTCATTTCTGTTTTATCAGCCATATTGTATTGCCTAATAGTGCTACTTTTAATACCTTCTTTTCTATCACATTTATTTTTAACTAGTCAAAAACAGCTTCGTGATCACTAATACCGTCTGTTACTTCGGTTTCTCTATAAATCCCTCTAGTTGGTTCGTCACTTTCTGAATCAGATGTCCTTTCCGTATTAACTTATTTGCCATTTCTTGGTCATGATTCATGTCGCTCGCATTACCTCCCCAATTGACGTTTGGTAAATTGAGATCACCCGTTACAATCACGTTCCTTTCCATATCGTTTCCCACATAGCTGATTATTTTACGAAATAATTCCGAATCAGCGTCAGCGCTACCCTTTCCCGGTCTGTGAATTCCAAAGACATCAAGTTGCCTATTATCTTTAGAGATGAGCCTTAAACCTAGAATTTCATGTTTGTCACATTTCACTTTTTTAACTTAAAAATTCTTCTTTCAACCTTCTAAACAAATTTCCTAACTTTTAGGTACCACTGTGGTTTAAGTGAAGGCCATCTGAGCGCAGATTCCAATCTCCTACCCATCCATTAAGATCTAGAATTATCACTCCCAGATTCCCCACATATCCACTCTATAGTCTCATTTCAATCCCAAAGCACTTTCAAGTCAGTATCTCTCCTACACAGTATTCCAATGATAACAATCTCCGCTTCCTTAAACTGCACCCGCGTTGCACTTACCAGATCTCACACATCCACAACTATGTTGGTACTTATACCGGCTTGCCTTACGTTGTTTGTACTAACGTGAAACACTACCACCTTGTCATTTACCTATTCCTTCTCTTCTACTTTCCTCGACATCTGCTTTAACCTAATTCCTGGATAACACTCTACCCTCATTTCTTTTCCTCCACACACTTTCCCCACATGCTAACAATTGAATTCCCCATGACCAGAGCCTCAAACCCTACCCATCTCATTTGATACCCTCCCCACCTTGTCAGCCGTATTTTTCTTGAAAGCTACAGAATTTACTTCATCCTCCCTTTTCTGCTTCCCATGACCCTGTTCCACCTGTCCTTTCCTGTCATTTACTCTACATTTCCCTTTCCTACCTTTTCCTTTCCTCCTACTCCCACAATTCTCTCAGCAACATATCCTGTTCCTCATCTCCCCTCTGTTGTTCTATCTGCAGTGGCTAGTACCGACTTCTCACAGACACCTGTCCTGAATTCTGATTCTGAATAGAGTCCTTAGCGTGCAATGTCCTTCCCTTTAAAACATTAGACCCCTTGTCATCTGCAATTTCCCCCTTTCCTTCTCCTAACATTTTTACACCTACTGTATACTGTACGTTGTTTGAGGGAGGTCTGCTTTCCTTCCTGTCCTGTGAGAGAATCATAATTATCTCCCTCAAACTCTCCAACTCCTCCCTCATACTCCTTAATGCCTGGCCACACCCACAATCCCACACTTTCACTCCTTAGCCATTCTTCAGGGAATAATGGACAGAAAAATTAAAAGGAAAGGTTAGTACACAAAGATCACAAACAATAAGGTAATTAACATTCTACTACACTAAAATACTACGTAGTCGTACTATATTTTTATCCTATAACCTCCTAATAGGATGGAAACTGCCGTTAGTAACAGAGAATAAGCACGCTAATTTCCAATAAGATACTACAGTACACTACAATAATTTTTAAACTACATTCAGACGTATGCTAATTTCAATAGGTTATTACTGAGCACAAACAGGAATGAAAATTGCAATTAGCTTTGAAAATCGCAAGAACTATTCAACGATTACCAACAAAGTTAAATGCGTAGACATATGAAATTTATTACTATTTTATCCTACTACGCACTAATAGAAATGAAAAGTATCGAAAAGGTTACCATGCACAAAGATCACACGAATATAACAGGCAAGATACTTTCCAATATACCGTATCTACACTACAATTCTCAACTGAAATGTGGTTATGTGATTATTACAACTGGTGGATTACTATTATTTTCGCTACTCCTTGTTCTGAAAAATGAGAGGTTGTCTACAATAATTTCTAAAAAATAAAAAAAGAACTTCTGTCAAAACTTCGCTGGGGACATGAATTGCAATTATTAGGATATAGGAATATGATTATTATTAGCTAACCGCTCTTAAATACTGAAAGATCGAAGGTGCGAAGTATAAATTACTGGCACTCGAAATACCTGCTCAGAACTACAAATAATCAGAATACAGGAATAATCTGATTTTTATTTATATTTTCTTGACTACACTATAACTTTTTTCACGACTGTAGCCAACAATGCAATATTTGAATACGAAGAGTGACAATAATCCATAACAATAGAGCGACTGTTAGCTATTTCGCCAGTGAAATACTGAATATTCTTTTTAAACTCTTCCTTTAAACAAAATTTATTTAAGGGCATTGTTACCTTCTTGATATGTGAAACATTTGGACGCTATTTGAAATACGGTACCCTGTATATTGCCTGCACTCAAATAACCTTGCCGAAGTTACAAATCTTCTTAATATCCCGTCTTTGTAAGTATTCTATCAAAAAACCTACTAATATTTAAAAAATAATGTTTAGAAAATGTAATTTCTTCTTTCACGCAGTCCTAACCTACAACTTATAATCGAGCGAACGCCTGCGAAACTACTCAGTGTAAAAAGAAATGTAAATAGATACCACTAGCCTCAATTACTACAAACAAACACTAAACACCAATATTTGTGGAACTAAATGTACCACACACACTCACTCACAAACACACAAACTTTGCTAACTTTCTACAACTATTAAGTACTTTATCACTATAAAAATACAGAGCTCTTTGAACAGCCAACCACTCTCTAGCGCATCCGACAATGGATACTATGAAGACCTAATGACTGAGGTACGTCATTTGTGATTAGAGTCTGGGGCATATTTCCTTATCTTATCCAGCTACTCTTTTTACACATATCAGCTCCTAAGTTGTTATTACATCCATTTTGATTATTTACTTAGGGGCAGACTAGAGCAAGTAGATAATCTGTAACAAAATGATCAACTCCTCGAATTCAATTCCTGGCCGGGTCATGGAATTTTAATAGTGAACGATGGCTCGGGGAATGCTGTCTGTACTGTTCCCAACATTCCTGCAACTTACACTACCCTCTATCACACTAACTTAGTGTTTTCCTAGTCGGAAGCTGTACATAGCAAGCGCTACACAATACTTGTTAAAGGCATATTATACTAAGTGAAATAATAGCAGCGTCTTGCCTGGAAATGATCATTCCAGGAAAAATATAAGCAGAAGAATCTAACGATGATTGTTTTGCAGTTGTTACATATAGCAACCTAGGATCATATTCGTCGATAGTCCAGTGTATTCGGTGTGGTGTGTGGTGTGTGAGTAACATTAGCATAGGAGAGATCAGAGATATTCGAAAAAGTGAGCAGGTCTTTCAGAGCTGTAATACACAATCCAGTCGCCTGTACTAGAAAAACACGAGGAATATCAGGAGCCTTGATGAACTCTTAAACGTTAATTAACGCAATTTTCCTCAGCATAACCTTCCATACCAGGAACTTCAGGCTACGAAACTTACATTATTGTCGATCATTTGCATAAATAAAATAACAATTATGTATGTACGTATGTACGTATGTATGTATGTACGTACGTATGTATGTATGTACGTATGCATGCATGCACGTACGCGCTTCATGAGAAAATGGCTGAACAAAGTTCAATGAAAATCGGGTTTTGATGGTCAGAGGGGAAGGTACTACAATCTACGCTCTCCATTTCCCTGAGTGAAATTTTAGTTATGGGTAAGATATAAAAAATAATTGTCTAATATCTACGTTAATATTCATCCTATCGATAAATGCTACATTAGAAAAGATGTAGAAAATTAAACGTCCCATCCTGTGTGCAGTAAAATCGGCACTACAACGAACTTTAAAGGATATAATTGAGGTTTACTATTTGTATTTATTTACTGAGTCCTGTCATTGTTAATGTTACTGAAAACTCCCATATAAAAAAGAGCAAGTTCTGTTCATCCATAGCTCATACATTTTATTGCAGTAGAAAGGTTAATATTCACGACGTATGAATTTTTAATCTGTCTCAACGCGGACTCTGAGTGGACGATGCCGAGTGAAATAGCCTCTCTTTGTTGACAATGCTCTTGAGGAACCTAAATCCACCGAAACTGCACGAGAGTAAGGATTTTGCACAGGAACGACAGTGTATGAACAGGTATGCTACGAGAAGGGCTGATACTGTATTCATGGCAAGTATTCCCCTAATTCCTGGCAATAGACCCTTTTAATTTAAGTCATATCAGTTGTCAGTAAGTCTACACTTCGCCATGTAAATAACTGTGTCGCAAGGTCAAACTATCACTACGGCTGGGTAGAGCTTGGAATATCATGATATGTCTCACACGGCCAGTTGTAAGTGACTTGCTCTCGAGTAGGTAAGGGTTATCCTGCCCGAAGGCAGGTCCGAAACTCCTCAGAGGTGTTCCTGAGCCGGAGTTTACGTGCGGTAGGGTGGCCAGTTCCTTTCCGCTCTTCCATTCCCTTACCCCCACCAACAGCGCGTGGCAAACCATCCAACTCCTGACCACGCCCAATGTTGCTTAACTTCGGAGATCTCACGGGATCCGGTGTTTCAACACGGCTACGGCCGTTGGCTTGCTCTCGAGTCAAATCCTCTAATTCTGATTTTATACATGTGCCTGTCTGTAAGACGCAAAACATTAATTATACCGAGGCGCTCCAAGTGGCACAAATATCTCAAAGTTACTCAGAAACACCCACAACGTACAGTATTTCAGATCTCTAATTCTACTCTCATTTTCAGGCTAATATCTTATTAATGGGCGTTTCTTTCTAAAGAAAAGTGGCCTTACACATAATTTCATATTGCTATTTCAATTTACCTTTAACCACCTGCATGACCGACGATACCCGGTTCTCTAGACGACGGACAACTACTCTACAGTCGCTTAACTCTGGACGGCCTGACTGAAACAGAAACAGTCCTGTGCGAGAAATATTGATCTATGATGAACTATGATCTACAATGACAAATTCACAAAACATGGCATGTTGAGGTCAATATGAAGGTCATGCAAGAATTTCCATTAATTTAAATATTCGTGATGAAATATCATTCAGTGAAATGTAGTGCTGGTGGAAATATTTGAGGACCTCAGACATAAAATGTCGAGATTGGAGAAATGAAGAACGGACAAGTATAATGTCCTGCCACCCGACTGGTTTCCTCACAATTCTAATTCGGTTGGCATTTCGTTCGCCAGACGAAGCAGGCAGAAAGGGCGGCTCGGCTTGGGGGGTATAAATGATGTCCGCCAGTGATTATGGCTATTGGAATTGGTTTTGGCAACCGTAATTCCGTTGAAGTGATTATACAGGGGTTTGGGGAATGAATTTCGAGAGACGATTTAAATGCAAAAATAGCTTGGCAGATATCGACTACACGTGCTTAACATTGAGTGGCTGTAGGCTTAGTGCTGGAATCTCGAAATGCGTTTTGTAGCTCCATTAACAGTGAAACATGTGGGTTTTAAGCCCGCTGTAGCAAGTCCAGCACAACATTTTACTCGGTAAAAAGTGAAGTTCTTTATTCAGAGGAGTCGGTAGACTCTTAAACACATGAACTGCGAGGGGTGTATTTCCATCAGAAATTCTCTTGTGTACGGAGCAGAATGAAGAGAGGATTATATCTGTAGTTCAATGCACATGGACAAGTCCCTAAGCGGGATTATAGCCTTAAGATAATACATTATAAGTACTAAAACCGAGCATATTTATTGAGACATTGGTTTCGAATCCTGGCCGTGTGAATGATCCAGATGATTTTACTAGATGGTAGGGCCCACCTATGTAACGTAACGGTTACCCACTATTAGCTGCCGTCTTTGGGGGCCCTCTTTCGATTCCCGGTACTTCCATAGTTTAATATTTGTAGGAGAGTTGGTATTTAGTTAATAGGAACATGGAGTTCACCTGAAAAGAGCTACACTACTTCGGGGTGAGGACACGAATTTACTTTACTATCTGCATATACAACTTGGTATTTTGGAACTATAGAGCACCTTGTTGTTTAGTAGGTCCAAATAATTTGAACAGCTCAAACCTTGGTGAGCAGGAACGCAGAGAATGATCTAGAAAGGGATAGTAGTGGGGCAAATGCCGGATATTATTTTAGAGTCAGGCTGGGTAGAATCTGATAACCTGTGGGCCTCTGGTCATGCTACTGTATTTATTGTATCTAGAATTGTTATGGGGGGTGCATATATACGTTCCATTCCAGTATTTGGTTTAGAATTGTATGGAAAGGATCCACGAAAATTAAACACAGATTAGCTATTATGAACATAGCAAGTCGAAATTCCGCCCTCGAAATGATACATATTTTGAGACCTAACGCACTCGCACACAATGCAGTCTAAAACCTTCTACATATATATTCCTATGAGAACGAATAATTTTAATTTCTTTGTATATTTGAGGAGTGTCTGCTCAAAATGTGCTATTTCCACTTGCAAAACAACATCAGTATTTCGTCCACATGCATAACAGTAGTTTAATATTATCGGTTGTCATGTCCGACTCGTTGGCTCAGCGTACTGGTCTTCAGTTCAGAGGGTCCCGTTTTCGATCCCCGGCCAGGTCGGGGATTTTAACCTTAATTGGTTAATTCCAATGGCCTGGGGACTGGGTGTCTGTGCTGTCCCTAACATCCCTGCAACTCACACACCACACATAACACTATCCTCCACCACAATAACACTCAGTTTCCTACACATGGCGGATGCCGCCCACCGTCATCGGAGGGTCTGCCTTACAAGAATTGCACTCGGCTAGAAATAGCCACACGAAATTATTATTATTATCGATTGCCGTGAGCAATTCAGACTAGGAAAATGTAATTCCTTAAAAGTTGTAACAAACCCGATCATTTGTACGTTCTATGTACCT
Source organism: Anabrus simplex (assembly GCF_040414725.1). Classification (NCBI taxonomy): domain Eukaryota; kingdom Metazoa; phylum Arthropoda; class Insecta; order Orthoptera; family Tettigoniidae; genus Anabrus; species Anabrus simplex. The sequence goes on from NC_090266.1 coordinate 1,017,944,442, forward strand.
TTTATTTTACTTTCCTTGTGCTCTTCTACAACTTCCTTACGGTGGAAATAGCACCTTTTGAACATACACTACTTATTTTTTCATTGGGCTTTTCCTGTTTCCCATCACGTTCTCTCCGATACAGATTTGTATTAAATAAAAGGCTAAAAGTGGGGAATAATTCGTTAATCACCCTCTTCGGAAGTGGATGGGAAAGTATAACATTCGAGACTCTGCCAACTGGAGACTCACATGAATGTATCCTATTTTTAGTTCAGGGGCAAAAATCTTATTTTAATAAAACATAAGAATGGAATCATGTATCCATCAAATACCCATTTAAAAATGCACTGCATTTATAGAACCACGTCTAAAAAGCAAGCTTGAGTTTAAAGTGACTGTTATCGTTATCATTGATACGTGACTTTTAGTGTTACGTGGGTTCTGAGCAACAGGGACGTGACTATTCTTTTCTTAGATCCCTCATGCACTAACCGGAAGTCGAACCACGGCCACCTTGGAAAGAAACTAGCGATAACGCACTCAACTATCACACTGTCCAGCCACGCATACAAGTGTGTGTAATACTGTTATCTATGCCATCTTATCCTGAGATTGAGCTCTTCATCTGTAATAAAATTGTAGGGGGTCCGCTGTCTGTAATTTCTTTCGTTTAGCCAATTTTTCAGATATTTATCCGTTTTAGGTCAACTCAAGACCGAATCGGTGGTTTTTACCTTTCGTGTCTGTTTGTTTGTCTGTTTGTCTGTCTGTTTGTCTTTTCCAACATCACGTCGAAACGGCTGGATAAATCTCAACCAAACTTCATATTTAGAGTATACTCATCCCGGGGAAGGTTTCGATATGCATATCATTTTAAAATCTTTGAATAGACGGGGGTTTATAGGAAAACCAGAATGGTTTTTCCACCTTCACGTCGAAACAGCTGGATAGATCTCAACCAAACTTCATATTTAGAGTATACTCCTCCCGGGGAAGGTTTCGATATGCATATCATTTTAAAATCTTTGAATAGACGGGGGTTTATAGGAAAACCAGAATGGTTTTTCCACCATCACGTCGAAACGGCTGGATAGATCACAACCAAACTTCATATTTAGAGTATACTCATACCAGGGAAGGTTTCGTATTGCATATCATTTTAAAATCTTTGAATAGACGGGGGTTTATAGGAAGGTTTCGATATGCGTATTATTTTAAAATCTTTGAATAGACGGGGGGTTCCATTTTCTCTTATACTATTGATTCTCTGTAAACTTCGTTTACCGTACGTGAAACGTCTCTTCATTATAAACAACTTTCGTTATGTTCATAATTTACCTTACTCTTCACATGACGGAGAAATTTACAATTTTCCGCTGGTATCATGCTCTGCATTGAGTGACCGACAGACCGACAACGAACCTACAGGTTACCATGGCAACGTCTCTGACTGCATGCCAGCAGGGAAGTAACGTATTGCCATTTTCCTCATCATGCTTTTAAATTCGTGGTTGTTCCTTGGGTAGAAGGCAAGAGAGGCGTCAATCGGCCTATCTGCGGGATATTGGCGGAATATCGTTGGATGTTATAACCGTCCTCGAATAGATTAAGTAATAACACCATTAGTCATCTTCTTATTATGTGTTTACCTAAGAAGCACTGGACCTAAATTTCTCCTCTGTTACCGCTTTACTATATCCATAACTCACACTAGCATAATTTATTGAGGGGCATTTGATTTTACAATACATTCACTTGGCATTTACATATTTGTCGTTATCCGGCTGTCCTCAGTTATAATCCATTTTATATTACTTTCAATTTTCTTAACTGTATTATTTTCTTCCTTAATTACGCCGTATGTACGCGAGTGCTACAAACTACTGGATGTATTTCCACCAAGACTCATATTTAGAATACACCTGTCCTTGATAGGTTTTAGGGCAAATATTGTTTCTAAATCCCTGAACTGACTTGGGGTTTATACGAAACCGAAACAGTGATTTTGCACTTAAACAAAATATACACAACCAAACTTAATGGAAATCTACCTACCTTGGTAGAAATTAATTTCTAAACCTTTTTTCGCATGTGCATCATTTCGATACGAGGATTAATAAGGGAGATATCATTAACGGACCGTTTTTCTGTACAAGTTCCATCGGACTTGACTCACGAGCGGGTGCGTGTAAAGCGTATTCCTTACAACTTGAAAACTACTGAAGACATTCGAACCAAAATTTATATTTAGCATCCACCTGTCCAAAGGTAGGTTTTAATCATAAATATCATTTCATGTTCCGGAATGGACTGGCGGTTTATAGGGAACCGAAATGGTGATTTTACTCTTCCACAATATATACAGATCAAGACCAACCTGACTGGAAATCGACCAAACGTGATGGAATTCCACCTATAAACATTTTTTTTTCATGTGCATTTTTTCGTCAGGAGGATTAATAAGGGAGATATCATGAATGGTCACTTTTGCAGGTTAAGTCCAGCGGACATAGCCCAAAAGGTGTTTTACATGGAGCAGATTCCTTAACTATATAAATCAAATCGTAACGACTGTGTGCCTCTACACTGACTATTTTGGCGAAATTTTCGTACAGCTTTCCGCTTAAGGGGTAATAATGACCATCTCCATAATTTTTGGTTTACTTTCCTGAAAGTCCTAATTTTTACCCGCCTCGCCCAAAATCCAGATTGCGGCATAATCTGCCAGAAGAAAAAGAAGATAATTGAAATTTGACAAAATTATACGTTTTAGCCTGTAACGAACGGAAAATATCCTAGACCATTAAATTTTTAACTTTTTATCCCCGAAGAATATCGAAATATGCAGGCAATTTTAATGATGGTGCAGACCTTCGGAAATTCCTATCACATAACGGATTGCACAATCTCCGTTCAATTTCGAATGATCTACAACCTTGGTCTTATAACATTTTGCCGTCTCTGTATCCCTTTTACGTTTGATTTTTCTCTATTAATCGATGTTAAGTCAATTTAGAATCTTCACATGCATAGTTCATACTTTCAATTACTTATATGAAATACAGAATCATCATACTCTTCACGAAAATTGTCCCACCAAGTAGGCATGTGTGAGCCAAATGCTATGTATGTAGCTGTCACATAATTATCCGAAAAGTAATGTAATGTGAGATAATCTCACAAAACCTTTACCCTGTTCCACGTTTCTAACTCAATCTGACCCAAGAATAGATGACATATCATAGGACCAGCTATTTAGGCCACTAAATCCGGCGTGTCTTATGGTATAATCCTTTGTCGATATGACGTACGTTTAGTAGCAGTTAATCTGTAAATGAAGGTCTTCAATATTGTAAACACGCATATACTTTCGTATGTCGATCTATATATATTCAATGATGTCGATTTTTAGCGATCGAGAAAGGGTGGGTCTGCTATTGTAATCAGTACTCCCCACACCGACTTTGACTGGCAGTAGGAAAGGGTTCCTTCTCCAACTCCTGTGTAACTGTCATTAGTAAGGAAGGTCTACAGTTGTAATGAATAGTTCCCTTCTCGATTTGACTTGCAGAAGGCAAGTGAACATGCAGTTTTGTTTAAAACTCCCCTACCCGATTGTATTTGGCAGTAGGCAAGGGTGCCCGCCATTATAGGGAAATGTCCTCATCTAAAATGTGACTGGCATTAGGCATAGTGGCCTGCTATTTTGATGGAAACTCACCAACTTGGTGTGACTAGCAGTAAGCTGGCTGGCGGTAAGAAAATGGGCCTGGCATTATAACGATAACTGCACAACTCAATTTCGAGTGATAGTAGGGTAATTGCCTACCATTATAATAGAAACTCCTCAACTGTAATCTGTCTGGAAGTAGGAAAGGGGGCCTGCAATTATAATGTATACTTCCCAACTCGATTGTGAATGCCAGTAGGCAAGTGAGCCTGCCGTTATATCACAAATCCGTAACAAACACTTTACATTGGAAACAACGTACGGGGATATCCCCATGCTCTTTCTCGGATAACGCTAAGAGACATGCAATTTTAAAACAATCTTATTTACTGCATGTACACTATTTACTTCGATATTCGAATACAACGTAGAATACCGTAGCGAAGCACGGGTATATTCGCTAGTATTATCTACATGTATAGCATATGCTCATTTTTTATTTCGTAAACCTATCTCCTTTATTTCAATTTTTGCCAGATTCTACATGCTTTGAAAATTCCACAGATTGTTCATTCATGGAAATTTTCTCCCTGTCAATGAAAATTAAAAGCTACAACCTGTTTTCCAGTCATTGACCGGGTCAGGGATGTAATGAATGAACCATATATATAGGCTGTTAGTACGATGGGGTCGCCAGTCCCAAAGTGATTTATTAATGACTGATAGATGCTATGAAACGAGAATGGAGAGTGTTGCTGGAATGAAAGATGACAGGGAAAACCGGAGTACCCGGAGAAAAACCTGCCCGGCCTCCGCTTTGTCCTGCAAATATCTCACATGGAGTGACCGGGATTTGAACCACGATATCCAGCGATGAGAGGCCGACGCGCTGTCGTCTGAACCACGGAGGCCCTCCCCTCTCTCTTCTTGTCAATAACATCAGTACTTATGTATATACCTAACCTCAGTTGTATTCATAACACCTTTCACATTTTTTCTAGTGGTTTAACGTCGCACTAATGCATCGAAGGTTATCGATAACGTACGGATGGAAAAGGCTAGGATTGGAAAGGTATCGGCCGTGGCCTTAATTTAAGATAGAGCCCCGCCATTTTCCTGGTGAGAAAATGTGAAACCACGGAAAATATTCAAATTGTCAATGACGGGATTCGAACCCATTATCTCCCGAGCTGCGCGACCCTAACTGCAGGGCTAAATATCGCGGTGAATTTTTAATTGTTGGCAATTAAGACTGGCCAAGTATTAAAGTGAGTATCATCCCTAGGAATAGATGAACACTCCATTTTCTATCACTGAGTATAACATTTTCGGTTTGAAAAACTTGCATTCTGAAATTCTAGATATGAATAATGTTGTATACAAGGAACTTGGTATACAGTAACACAACATAAAGTTTATTGTTTCAATAGTTTGACACAGTATTTACAATAAATATAACAAAACTTGTCTCGAAGCTTGAATGATTTGCACGCAGTTAATGATGATATTAACGGTAGACTGAAAGTCTGTAACATATATACATTTACAAAGAGAGAGTCCTATGTACACATTTACACCTATGTTGAAGAGATAGTCTATTTCACTGGGAAATGTCCTTAGATAGTCGAAAACTATCTGTTGTGGGATAACAAGTGTAACTTGTATAGAGAGTCGCGTTAATATAATGCTTGTATTGGACTTAGGCTTGCAAGGAACTTGCATCAATATCTTAATTCGCAGAATGCTAAGATAGTCGTCGGAGCACTGGTGAGGACTTGGGAGTGTAGCAGAATGCTTGACTCGGGGCTCGACGTGGCTACGGGAATCAGGGAAGATGAGGCAATGTCCGGAGGTGAGACCTCACAACCAGCAATCTGTCCACCTGTTCAAGACACGTTGTTAAGAGGAATGCCTCCGTGTTTGACTTGCGGTGTGGGCTGGCTGTTGGACACTGGGGTAGTCCTCGGTAAGGCGAGGAATGTCGCTCCTTATATAGCGCTGGCTGACGTCACAGACGAGCATGCCAGGCGCAGTGCAGTTCTCTCATAGGCTCTGGAAACATCGGTGATGCGGCGGGTTGCGGAGCTTGCAGGCGCGGCGCTTGAGCGCGGAGGACACACACAACAAATAATATGTAAGAAAAATGAGAAGGGGTAAGAATATACCGGTTATTACATATGCGCTTCCAAGCGGTCAGGTTTGCGTAACACATCCCCGTTGAGGCCACGCCAGCTACCTTCTCAATTCCAGCCTTCTACCATCTCGCAAACCTTAGATGTGTAAGTGGGATGTTGAATGAATAGCAACACAAAATAATTGTCCCGAATATTAAAGGTGCCCTATATGTAACCTTGTATCAAACTAGAAAGTATGGGCAGGTCCTTGTCGAGCAACTCCTCCTTAGAAACATTATAATCCAGAGACCATTTACAACTTCCTGACATACCTCTCTCTCAACTTCCCGAAAATCTGCATGGGAAAGTATTCATCAAAATTAGAAACGCATTTAATTGTAATTAATTCATTCATTCATTCAGGAAACCTGTTCGGTAAAGAGCTACATTATTTATATTTATACAAGTTGAAACTCTCAACTAACCGAGTAGGTCTAATTGCTGTGTCTGTGTGATTGTGTGTACTTGTACAAGATTGTGACCAAATTCGCATGCAATGAAATCTTCAAAATTTAACAGCACTTGACTTGATACTCCTTGAATGTTATAACTCTGAAGAAGACCCAGCACTGGAAAGGATAAGAATAAGAATGAAAATAATAAAACGAAAACGAAAAACAAGATAAAAGTAAAGGATAAAGAATGGTTTACTTGGTGACGTGATGATACTTTGCCGATTCTGCGGTCTAGAGTTACGAAGCCTGCCTCTTATACAGAGGTCCCGAACTTGATTCCCGGCCGTGCTAGAGGATTTTACCATGACCTGGGGGCTAGTACCAGGTTTAATTGACATTCATGAGAACAATTGAGGATCTGCTTGACTTCAATATGTTTATTGGTCCCGAAAAGTGAGAGGATTCGTTGAGCTGATCACGCGTCACCTTAAAATCTGCAGTCCTTCATGATGATCAGCGACTGCTTACTAGGCTAAGGCCCATCCGTGTTACAGTAACATGGGGGTTTGTTTCTGTTTTTGCATTTGGTGATACTTTTGCTATTCTCGTACCCCGCTAGTCTTGCGACTTTGTGCAACCTAAATAAAGTGATAACAGATGAGAGCGTGTCTACCTGAAAATATTAGGGTCCCAGGATTTTGATCGATTTCCTGTGCATTGAAGTATCCATAAATTAACTACAGTTCATTGGGTCGAAGCTTATTGAATGTTGCAACACTGAACATGACTTTGCATCGGAAAATATATTATTATTATTATTATTATTATTATTATTATTATTATTATTATTATTATTATTATTATTATTATTATCGTTTGTCTACCTGTTACTCCTATTTCCTGATACGGGTCGGCAATGAGGTGAGCTGGCATGATTTTACGGCCTGATGCCCTTCCTTACGCTAAATTCAGTTGAGGAGCTAATGAAGATGAAATGAACAAATGAACGATGGTGAATGAAACTGGGTAAGGAGGTGAAAGGATTCGGCTGTACCCTATGAACAGGAACTCTCCAGGCATTTGCCTGGAAGTGAAAATGTGAAATCATTCAACACCATTCATAGGAGAGCCGACGATGGGTCTTGAACCGGCTCGTCTCGAAGGTGTGGTCCAGGGCGCTGGTCTCTCTGTTATGGTCTGGGGTGCATTTTCCTTGTGTGGAATGGGCCCCCTAGTTGTTATGGAAGAGACTTTGATTGGTACGCAGTATGTTGAGGTGCTCGGAGACCATCTCCACTCATTTTTGGCCTTCCAGCGCCCAGACGGTTCTGCGGTGGTTTAAGATGATAACGTGCCGCCACATCGCTCCCACGTCGCCCGGAAATGGTTCCAGGAACATGCAATGAAGGTCTAACAACTGCCATGGCCACCCAGGTGCCCCGATATGAACCCTATCGAGCATATCTGGGATGTCCTGGAACGCAGGCTCCGTTCCATGGATCCTGCACCCACGAACAGACCAGCATTGGCGGCCTCTCTGCAAACGATTTAGTGTCAGCTGCGTCCAGAGGACTACCAGGGACTTGTCGACTCACTTCCACGGCGTCTAACTGCAGTTCGCAGGGCCAGAGGAGGCCCCGCACGCTATTAGGTGACTATCCCATGACATTTGCTAAGTCAGTGTATAGTACGCGACGCATCAAAGTTCACAAATTGTCACAAATATGCCAGCTTGCTTCACGGAGAGTCTACAGAAGGAATCCTTGCCGCAGCCCTCACATTTGCTAGGGACTACATCAATAAATACAGCATTAATAGTACTTTCCTCATCCATCCTTCAAGAGCTGTTTTTAATGTGTTCGTGCAAGTCGAAAATGTAATGGAACAAAAACTCTGTGTAAACATAGTCCATGGGGCAATATATTTTACAAGTCTTTGGACAGTTTACAAAGTATCACTATTAATTCCAAAGAATTAGGGTGCTGTGATGACCACATTATGGTCATTATCCCTAAACATGTTTTACATTATATGATGTGTCGATTTTATTTTGTAAAGAAACAGACCAGAAAGGAACTGAAAACTTCTTAGACCACAACGTCTACCCGAAAGCTCATTTAGTGGAGAAAGAGCCGCCTTGCGGAGGAACCGATGAAAGGGGAGAGATCACGCTTTCTCTTCTGCTCGCTATTATAGCACGGTGAAAGTTGCTGCGAACAAGAAGCCATGCATATCTTCATGTGCTCCATGAATCACTTGTAATGTTCAGGCGTTAATTGAGTGTGTGAGAAACGCGTTAGGTCATGCTGGCTTAGAAGAACAAAGCTATTTGGTACCTGCATATCCATCATGATGAAGCATGAAGTTGGTGCAAGGCGTAATTAAGCGTATCTAAATGGGTTTACTGCTGTATTGAAAAGGAGAAGGTCTTGATTTTTCAACAAAGACGGAGTCATTACAAAAGTGCTGATCTCAAATATACTAGACCCATCTATTGTCAATACGTCGCTTAAATACCCTTCTGTCCCGTGATATAGGGAATAAATCACACGTTTACACGCGGAAAATAATTGCAAATATTTTGAAGTCCTCAGCTGTGGTTAAGCTAGCCAATCTACTTTGTTAAAAATGTACCATAATACTTCATAAAAAATAGGGGCAATAGCAATATCTTCTCCTTACAGGCCATAAAGGTCCTTCCAGGAGTGGAAGTTGTAGACTTCCGCTATCCGTATCCTCGGCACAAAGTGGGATAGAACGGTTAGCTCTATGTTCGGCCGCCTTTTGGATGAGGGATGACCCTGGTAATCATTTAAGTTCCAGTGGTAACTTGAGGTACTCAAATAGGCCAACCTCTTATCGGTAGATTTACCAATTGATAAATGAACTCCTGTGGGACAAAATGCCGGGACCGTTGGCGTCCCAAAAACCGTAAATAAGTTAGAAAAATTTAAAACTGTATTATTGTTATTCCTAGGTAATTCTGAGGTGTAAAGAGCTATCCAGATTCATTTTAGGTTTCTTCTGAGGGAATAAGGCTGAAGGCCATTCTGACACCAAATGACCCTCAAAGTGAAAATATTGCCTTAAAATCCACTGGATTTCGAAATTAGGCCATCTTGGCGGAACGTATTAACGATGTCACTACGCTAAACACGACCCTTACCCACTTTCCAATTTTGGTGCCAGTATTACTGAACGATCGAAAAACATATACATCATATTATGGCTATCTGAAGTCTTTATCTACTTTACCGCTGGAGATTTTGGTTTCATCGTAACTGGTATATAGATATTACACATAGGAAAGTGGAGGAACAGTTTCGTTGTAGGTGCCTTTCAAGGAGTGATACCAGTTAGAAGAATTGATAATTCAGTATCTTCAACTACTGTGCATGATTGTTATGTCCCGTAGTACATTCAATTGTTGACCTTTTCAGAAATTAACATTCAAGTGGCAAATGGAGTTTGATTAAACCACTAACATATTGTAGACTGCACGACCATGGCTTCAGTTTTCTAGAAGTAGTGGTGTAGTTATTTAAGCTACAGAAGAGGATGTGGTTTCTCTTGGACGTCGTTAATTCCTTTGTGTAAAGATCAAAATTTTATATCTCATATCTTGTTTGTTCTACGGTATGGAAAATCTCCGACGTCACCAACCTTACTTAAATGTCTCCAAGCGTGGGTTTTGACCAGTCTTGAGAAAACATCTAGGGCTGATGTCTTAATACTATATTAAATGATATATCGATTTACAAGCTATCTTCGCTGGTATGAAATATTCAACTCATGGTTATCGAGTCATTGAGACTCTTGAGATCTTTGTCGAGCAATAATTAATTTAAAGGTGGAGTTTGAGAAAGGAACTCAGAATCATAAATACAGCATGTTAGCGACTCAGTATTTGTGTTGCAACGGTTCAAATCCCGTTACAAGATGATATCTGTATTTTTATTATTCTAAGATTTTATCAGTATTTTATTATTATTATTATTATTATTATTATTATTATTATTATTATTATTATTATTATTATTATTATATCAGTATTATTATTATGTTATCTGTGATATTGTTACTACTATTGTAATTATCAGTCTTATTTAATTCAATTTTGCAATGCCTGTTGCTTGCAAGATTGTACTTAGATGTATGCATATATACGTATGTGTAGATTATCATTAAGTACCTGTACAGTGAGAGTTTCGATGTATCAGATGTGGAAGTGACGTTGTAATATTGCTATACCACTGGCGATTCTGCCAAGTCATCGCCACTCCATGGCTACGTCATCGTATTTATTTAGATATGCGCTCAGAGAGTCGGCCGCCCCGGGCTATTTCACCACTGTCTGTAATATCTGTCGCGTAGGTGGGAGTATGTCATTGTTATTTCTGGAGATTACGTAGCTGTGTCAACCAACGTCTATATAAGGTGGGTGCATATTGTAGCGTCAGTCATTACTTAAACGGAAGCAGTACAGTGAAGAAGTCTACTAGATCAAGAGGCCTTAGTTGGTCAGTCAACGAGTGTGAACGAGAGATGGTGAAGACTCAGTGAGCCATTAATTATTGGTCATTGAGAGAGTGAGGCCAAAAGTTAGTTGGTCACTTAGTTGAAGACACGGACGCAAGGGCTTACCATGAAGTCAGAGAGGGCAACCCTGGACCTGCCAAGAGGTAATACCATATTGACTTACAAAGAAGTCAGATGATATGGAGAAGAAGCAGTCACAAGGATGTATCACCAAGTTAGGCGTGACACATCTACAGTAAACACCAGATCAAAGGAATACGTCGTAATTACACTAAAAGTGTTGAAGGTACAGTCAAGTGAATCAGTGAGGGAAATATTTCGTATAAATTGTTAAATGTCCGGTCAAGAAGAATTCAAATTCATGCCTAGTTTCTTTCAGTTGCAATGTCATAATTTCATATTCTCATCTGTTTTATCGCAACAAGACTCACTATTTTTTGATATATTATTTAAAGAATATATATTGTTCTATCAAACGAATTCATAGTTTCATTTCATTGACAGTAAAATATCTTAACCTCAAAATTAATGGGGAAACCGAACGCCAATCTCCTTTTCCCAGAACTTATATGGTATGTTGTCAAAAGTAAGCTTATTACCCCACACCCTAGAGATAGTCAAGAGTCTCATTCTATCATTGCTGCACTGAGTGGCAGCTGGCGCCCTTCAAATAACGTATGTGTAAGTAAGCAGGTAACAAGTAAGTGTGAGTACAAGGTCCGACGAGTGTGTATTTTATTTAATGAATGTTAATTTTCATATTAAATGCAGCTATTCAGATTTTTCAAGTTAAATGCAGATTTATAATATTTGTAAATTTAGTGAAAGAGTTAGAAAACTTACAAAGTGTCGACGCAACGTGGGACTCGAATAAATTCAGAATTTGATCTGAATGACAGCATATCATAGATTCATTTGGGAAGAGTGTGCGCATTTAAGCCTACGGAAATTATTACCGGTAAATGTCAGGAGTGTAATTTTGTGATATATATTTGTATTTTGGGGATATGTCAAGGGATTTAAAGAGGGAAATTAATTTGAGATCGCGTACTATCGCTAGTGAACCAAGGATGGACAAGGAAGACAATAACAAGTCATGTGACGACGAGGTCATTGCTTCTGCGGACATCCAAGGAGAGATTGAAAATAGGGAGCAGGTGAGCACGATGGAAGGTTCTGAGATAATTCAGGAAAGTGCAGAAGTTGGAAAGCACACTGAAACTCAAAAGAAATTCTCCGGGGTAATGAATTTACAATTTAATTTGCCAATGGCCAAAATAACCGAGATTTTTGAAGACTGTAAGAAAGGGACAGAAGAAATAAAGAATAGTAGTTTCTAAAAGTGTAAGGAAAAGATTGATAATGATAATAAAGAAATTAAAGAATTTTTTATTAGTAGTAGTACTGGTGAAAATGATAAGAAATAAATGGAAGAAGTGATTGGTAGCTGCAGTAAGATGAAAAAAAAGATTGATACTAGTAATGAAAATAATAATAAACAGATGGAGGAAGTGATTGGTAGCTGTTGCAAAATGGAAGAAAAGATTGATACTAGTAGTGAAAATAATAATAATAAAAAACATATGGAAGAAATGACTAATAGTAGTATCGAAAATATCAATAAACAGATGGAAGAAATTGGTAACTCTCTATGTAGAAAACTGGATAAAATGATTAGTAGGAATAACGAAAGTATTCGTAAAATGGATCAAATAATTAGTAGTAATAATGAAAACTGTAAGAGACAAATTGATACTAGAAATAAACAAGTAGAAGAAATAATTGATAGTAGGAGCAGTGCAATCATTGGTAATATAGATACTAAGGTATTAGAAATAAATGATCATGAATATAAGTTAGAAAGTAAGTCAAATAAAGAGTGCGTAGAAATTGAAGATGAAATGAAGTTGAATCGGAGCAGTCTTCATATTCAGACCGAGCAAGTCAAAGAAATATGTACAGAGGACAGTAACAAGATCGTACCGGTAATTATTAAGTTGTCAGAAATATCTAGTAATCGGGAAGAAATTCATGAGGTAGTCGAGAAAAGATTGGACAAGATTTGCAATGCAGATGGAGAAGATACTGGGGAACAGGATAGTAGAAATGAACAAATTGAAAGCAAACTTGTGGAGGTCACTGAACTACGGAATGAACAGGAAATGCTATCACAACAGGTGAGAGAGAGAGAGGAAGAATTGAAGGAAGAAGTGAGAATAGTGGAAGATAATTCTGAGAGAGCAGCGGAAGAAGAAGAAGAAGAAGAGGAAGAAGAAGAAGAAGAAGAAGAAGAAGAAGAAGAAGAAGAAGAAGAAGAAGTTGTGAACTGCCAGGAAGTGATACGACAGAAAGGTACAGGTGAGACGGCGAGAGAAGTGGTAATATCGAGTGATTTGTTCAGTAGGGATCGTGATTTAACCGGGTTTTCTGAAGAACAATTCAGTTCTATAGAATTTGTAAATGTAGTTGAGAAAAGATTTGTTAGTAAGTTGAGGAATAATAATACTGAATGGGAATACGTACTGGAAATCTTGTCGAATGTTTTTATCGGTGAAAGTAGAATATGGTTTCGAGTGTACTGGGATAATATGTCTAATTTGGGAGAATTTAGAGAAAATTTCATTGACAGGCTTTGGAAGGAATGTGTGGAAGGGCGCGCGCGTAAGAGAGAACGCATGGTGTCTGGGGAAAGTAGTATAGTAGAGAGAAGGGGGAAAATGTTAGCCGTGTATCAGAGGAGAGGGGGTGATCATGATCCGCAGAGGATTAATGGTTGTGTTGATGGTGATAGTGGTCAGAAGAGTAACGAGAGAGAATCGGAAGATGGGAGGCGTATGGATTTGAGTTGTGAGAGAGGGGATCAGAAGAGTAATCAGAGAGAATCGGAAGATGGGAGGCGTATGTATTTGAGTTATGAGAGAGAAGGTCAGAAGGGTAATCAGAGAGAATCGGAAGATGGGAGGCGTACGGATTTGAGTTATCCGAGAGATTATGAAAAGCCGAATATGAAGGTTATCAAAGTGTCGTTATCGAGTCAGAGTATTTCAGATTCACAGGGAATCGGGTAAATTAAGTAGACAGGCTGAAGGTAGTAAATGAACAGGCATTTAGTATAAGTAGTTATGTAGTGAAAGTAGATTTAAAAGTATAGTGTGATTGTGACCTAAGTAATGATAAGTGAGATATTTAAGTAGTGACGTAGTCGTAGATAATGAAGTAATTAATGGTAATCGTAAATTAGACGTAAGAAGTGTTCTGTTAAGTGATGTAAGTACTTATAATACTGATAATGTGATGTAAGTAGTGAGGGAATAACTCCGAGGATGGAAATTGTTATACGAAGAAGGTAAGCAAAGGTACTATTAGATATTATAACAGCCGTTGGGTAAGTCAAAGTGAGTAAATAAAATGATAGCGGTACCAATCATAATTGAAGATATATGTAAGTTTCAACTATGCCTTGTTGTACCAAAGCTTGTGTATTCGGTTATTATGGGAGCTGACTTGGTTGCGAATCATGGAAGTAGAGTAGACTTTAATTTAGGTAGTGTGTGTTTGTTCTGGGACTAATCTAGCAAAGAAGCACGTATTAATTATGATGGTCTGAGGTAAGTGTGTTGGTGATGTGTGTTCTTTGAAATATATGAGAGGTAAGTGAAGTTGTTCCTAGTGTGAGGAAATGTTTTGTTGGGTGTGTTACGTGTCTATAACGACCAGTATCCGATGGATAGTCGGTATGAGGCAGTGACGTGAGGTACTTTGAGTGAATTACAGGAGTAATTGTGTTCGATGTTAGGTAAGCATCGAGATGTATTTAGTGGTTAAGTGAGGAAGAACACGTATATGAATATGAATTTGTAGTACATGACCATTGATCTTTTGTGGGAGGTAAGTACCCCATTCAACTTAAAAATGCTAGTGAAGTCTAAGAACAAATAAACATTATGCTGGATTACGGAATAATTGAACCATCTTGTAGCCATGGTGTTGATTCTTTAATTGTTGTTGCCAAGTAGGATGTGATCTATTGAGATATGTAAGTCAATGAGGGCAAAATTGATTCAGTTTGAGTGACAGAGTGCTACTCAGAGTTCCATTCCATCATCTGCAGAGGCGGGAAATATCTTGAAGTTATTCTTTTGTATCAGCGGTATTTCACTATTGTGAACCGTATCGGGAAGGTGTATATTCTTTAAGATCAGGAAGGGAAGGTTGTCGGTATTTATAGTATTATATGTGTAAAGAAGTACTTCACGAGAGATTTGTTGAGATAAAAATAAGATGATTAATTTTTGTGAGAAACTGGCAAAATAAAACTAACATCTGCGATTTGCGTGTGAACCAAGTGTCGTATTGGTATATTGGAAGAATAAGTGCTACATTGTCATGTTCTGTGTGACAAAACTGAGAACAGGACAGTGGAGAGTTATCTGCGATAACAATATGCGAGAAAAGTTCTCATATAAGTGAATTTTCACAAAATAACTTATTATGTTAAAAAAAGGAGAAGAATGTTGTATATTGATTGAAAATTATTTGTGTGTGTTAAATTAAGGGCTATGCTCTTGTGTATTGTATGAGAATGGGACACTGGACAGTTATGTGCGATGACAATGTGCGAGAAAAATTCTCATATATGTGATATATTATAAAATGTATGGATGCTGAAAAAGAAAATTATTGTTGTATACTCATTTAAAGTGTTACTATGTGTCAGTGTTATATTTATATTATGTTGTTCATAAATCAATCGATTCTTTGTTCTTCGATTTATTTATGAGGGAGGCGAATAGTAACGGTTCAAATCCCGTTACAAGATGATATCTGTATTTTTATTATTCTATGATTTTATCAGTATTTTATTATTATTATTATTATGTCAGTATTATTATTATGTTATCTGTGATATTGTTACTACTATTGTAATTATCAGTCTTATTTAATTCAATTTTGCAATGCCTGTTGCTTGCAAGATTGTACTTAGATGTATGCATATATACGTATGTGTAGATTATCATTAAATACCTGTACAGTGAGAGTTTCGATGTATCAGATGTGGAAGTGACGTTGTAATATTGCTATACCACTGGCGATTCTGCCAAGTCATCGCCACTCCATGGCTACGTCATCGTATTTATTTAGATATGCGCTCAGAGAGTCGGCCGCCCCGGGCTATTTCACCACTGTCTGTAATATCTGTCGCGTAGGTGGGAGTATGTCATTGTTATTTCTGGAGATTACGTAGCTGTGTCAACCAACGTCTATATAAGGTGGTTGCATATTGTAGCGTCAGTCATTACTTAAACGGAAGCAGTACAGTGAAGAAGTCTACTAGATCAAGAGGCCTTAGTTGGTCAGTCAAAGAGTGTGAACGAGAGATGGTGAAGACTCAGTGAGCCATTAATAATTGGTCATTGAAAGAGTGAGGCCAAAAGTTAGTTGGTCACTTAGTTGAAGAAACGGACGCAAGGGCTTACCATGAAGTCAGAGAGGGCAACCCTGGACCTGCCAAGAGGTAATACCATATTGACTTACAAAGAAGTCAGATGATATGGAGAAGAAGCAGTCACAAGGATGTATCACCAAGTTAGGCGTGACACATCTACAGTAAACACCAGATCAAAGGAATACGTCGTAATTACACTAAAAGTGTTGAAGGTACAGTCAAGTGAATCAGTGAGGGAAATATTTCGTATAAATTGTTAAATGTCCGGTCAAGAAGAATTCAAATTCATGCCTAGTTTCTTTCAGTTGCAATGTCATAATTTCATATTCTCATCTGTTTTATCGCAACATGACTCACTATTTTTTGATATATTATTTAAAGAATATATATTGTTCTATCAAACGAATTCATAGTTTCATTTCATTGACAGTAAAATATCTTAACCTCAAAATTAATGGGGAAACCGAACGCCAATCTCCTTTTCCCAGAACTTATATGGTATGTTGTCAAAAGTAAGCTTATTACCCCACACCCTAGAGATAGTCAAGAGTCTCATTCTATCATTGCTGCACTGAGTGGCAGCTGGCGCCCTTCAAATAACGTATGTGTAAGTAAGCAGGTAACAAGTAAGTGTGAGTACAAGGTCCGACGAGTGTGTATTTTATTTAATGAATGTTAATTTTCATATTAAATGCAGCTATTCAGATTTTTCAAATTAAATTCAGATATATATGTTTCAAAAGTTTGTCAGACAGATAGGAAAATTACAGTGTGGAGTAACTGATGGTGGTGTTGGTTGTTGTTTCAATATGAAGTACAACTGAGCAACCATTTCCCTGGAGGGACAATGGCAATTAAGCGGGATAGACCATAGTCAGAGCTGTTGTTACTAACTTTCAGTCTCTACTCTAGAATCTCTGAAAGGAGAATATCTCGACATTATTACTCATCCGTTCTTTGACGAGAAAGAATAACAGTAATTGTTCAAAAGATTAGAAAGTTTACCGGTTTGATCAGCAGACTCTACTTTTTTCGGAATTATGCAACACGAAGTTTGTAACCTAACATAAAGACATCTCCCATGTCGTCTAATAATAAGCATGCTTGAAATAGTTATCCGTTGCTGGTAAACCAGTAATAGGAAGTGAACCGTGTTACGCGCATATAAATAACGTTCCGTGGTTATCAGGAACTAGGTTGACGAAGTATTACGGTATAGCAGGCATGAGCAGGCTTAGCTCGCTAGAATAGCCCGGGGCCAGACGCTTGTCAGCGTGCCAGCAGTGACCTGCGGGATCTACATCGTACACTTCGGAGGAAACATCCGGCACTGCTGGGCAATGCCATACTCCTACAGCCCACACTGCGACGCCTGTCAGGTACCTTGTGCAGCGGTCGGATCTCAGTCCATGCGAGTTTGATCTTATTCCGAAATGAAGATGTGGGATGCGCTTTGCAGACGGGGCCATTGTAAGTGCATATCCGCGACACATTGTACACATTGAAGCAACCTATACCGTCGGTCATATTCAATGCCTTTCCCTTTCTTGGAAACAGTATGCTGAACTCCTGAGGGACGTTAGCTGCTTTTAAAGCACGTTTGTACTCGAATTGCACATAACAAAATACCACAACAACACAACGTTCTATGCGTGCCATTCGATTGCCCTCAAGCCATTAGCTCGTGTATCCCGAACCCATTCGTTACTAGCATTCAGATACATACTGCCCTTGCCTTCCAATGCAGATCGTGAGATTCCCCATGCTGTAGAGTTACCGGACGATATAACAGAATTGTTATGATTTATTAAACGAACGCCGCATGCAGTTTAGACTTCCACTCGGTCTCAAATAATCAGTTTCCCTGGGCGAGTTAATACCGACTATGGTCTTGACATCTATGTAAAATACGTGGGTTCGATTCCCCATTCGGAAGGAGAAAGTTTTAAGAAACGAGATGTTCACTTTCGGAAGAGCACATGGCCCTGAGGTTCACTCAGCCTATACCAAAAACCTACACAAAAAATGTGTATCACGTTAATATCTGGGGGCAAAATAGCCAGGCTAACTTGTGAATATGTCCAATTCGCTTCTTAACCATGGTCAGTTTAAGAATAACCCCACATTCGTCAAAGAGTACGGGTTTATTGTAGCCCTACACCAACAGCTACAAATTCGATAGTATACCATGAGACGATGCTTGGCCCACAACAACACCGCAAACTGTCGAAAATGAAAAATGAATTTCTACAGTCGTTTCTTTGATATGGTGTGGTTGATATATCTGCACAATGTTTTTATTTTGTCCAGGAACATAATTTATGGAAAATATGTGCGACCACTTAAACTGAACATTGTGGCAAACTTAATTTTTTAATCATTCTATCAAGCGTCTTTAAAGTACCCTGAGAGAAATCGGCCGTAGATCACTAAATGTTAGAGTAGATGATTTGTTATTTCCTTCAGATGCTTAAACTCCCCTTATAACTCAAAAACACTTTAACGTCTTACTTGAATCACAAGCCCTCGCTGAAATATGGAACATCGCGTTACCCTGTGTCAAGGTCAATGGGAAGCAATGCAATCTGTCTGTGATTTGAACTTTGGCTGCAAATGAAGTTTACTAGTTTCTTGTGTTCAAGGTGGAAGACCACGATACCGAATTAGGAACCTTCGCTCTTCTACTTAAGGATTAAGAGATTTAAGAAAATACGACAGTTGTAATGCTTTCTTCTTACTTGACTACGATACGAGGCATTTACTTGTAGCTAATTGGGATCTTTGAAAAGTAACCCAGAGGGTGGTAATGATTTGATATTTTAAGGATCTAAACTTCTAAATAATCGCTGGAATTTACATGCATTTATTTCACGATTAAAGTCAAATACTAAATTATGAAGAATAGTTTATTTCGTTACGGTTTTATCGTCTTTCTCTGCGCTTTTTACTCCTATTTCCGCATCTCTTGTGATTTTGTTAAAATGCGAGGATGTATCCACATGCTGAAGAATGTTTAGACCTAAAATATACATATCAAACAAGTTTTACGTCATCCCTGTGTATCATTTAACTGTCTTTTCACCTTGGCCTGTCCTATGAAGACTTGAAAGAATACCTTTGGAATGTTTGTAAACGAACAACTGCATGTACCCCAACCAATAGGCAAAACGCCATACTTTCATTGGAGGCAGTATTTCAGTAGAAGTTGTAGCACTAGTGTGGAAGCGTTAGATGTTTTCTAAGCATATAATGGGTGTCTATGGTAACACGACGTGCAATGACGACATGTGAGCGTATACGCCTAATCGCATTATATCAAGAAGAATTGTCAACAAAGGCAGTTGCGCGGCGTATGGGCCGTAATCAAAGTGATATGCATTGAACATGGAAGCCGTACAGGGAGACATGAACTATCGACGACTAGCCACGCACAGGTCTTCCACCGGCTACCTTCCAATTTTAGCTTGGAGGAGCCCTGAACTAAATTCCATCGTGCTGAATAATGATCTCTGGGGCCATAGGTCCCCAAGTTTCAATTAAAACTCTGAGAATCACTTTGCAAGAGGCACAAATTTACTCTCGATGTCCATGGCGAGGCCCAGCTCCCAAACACAGACATCATGGGGCGATGTACATTTGGGCCCAAAATTATGTTTAGTGGTATTTTCAGAATTGGCATAAAATCCTTTCCACCGATGAGTGTCACATAAGCCTTGTTCCTGACGATCGTCGGCGAATTGTTTGGAGACAATATGGTCAGGTTTCACGTCTTAGATACACTGTCTAGCGCGTGCGGTAAGGCAGTGATTCCCTGATGTTATGGGATGGTATAATGTGGGGGCACTTTACTCCACTCCCAATCATGTAGGGCAATGTCATGGCTGTACGATGCATGGATGACATCTTCAGACCCAAAAAACTAGGCCAAGCGTACATGTGTGATACACATTCTATCTCACAACACACCGCGGTGTGAGCAAAGCACCGGAGAAATCCTTCCCTTGGAACAGGATTCTGACAAATACAGAGATATACCTTCGTTTGGAAATTTGCCTTTCACAAAATGGATTCAGGCTCACAAGGAATATTGCCGAAGTGCCTGGCGGTTATTCATCTCATCTATTGTTAATTGGCATAAATGATCCATTAGATTGCAGTAACTCCAGTTTTAGCTGCCTATACTGACTCGCTCACTGCAGATAAGCAGTTAGAGATAATCCGTGATTGGTTGTGGCAGTACATAAGAACGCGTTCCTGCCTGATTCCAAGGTAGTTGTTCATGGTTCTTGAGATTGCAAATTTATGTTTGTATCTTTCTTACTGAGAACTGATGCAAATAAGTTGTTTGAGGTTTTAGACCAGACTGAACAGCAGTCTACACCACGTCAAGAACAAGAGAAGGAAAGAAGAATTGCAAGCACTATTTTCAGTTTTATTAAGAAACTTGAAGACGTCACTATCATTGAAAATCTGGGGGATGAAGAATTGGTGCAAATGCCTGCCGAGAAAATTAGTGATATCGTGCATGTTTATGTGCTTTTAACTGATGATGCAGCTAAGCACTGTGTTCCTTCCGATTATGTCCATTGAACTTAGAAACAAAGGATGGCCATTGATAACGATCATGCATCACTTTTGTAGGGTCAGGAACAACAGCTGTCTGCCACGTTATCAGATATATGATGAACAAAAAACAAAACCCAAGAAACTCATATATGTATATTGGAGTATGATTGGTCTAATTTTCCATAAACAAACCTAATATAATAGCTGTGCATGACATTGATATGAGGCGTTTAGCGTGCACGAAAACTAGAGTGCTTGGATCGACTGATTTCAAGGCTGGATAGCCCTAGGTTTGGAATTAGAAGGCAGTTCACATGATTACTCGTCGCAAAGTTACGAACTTGAAACATTTAAAAACGTGGTCAATCGCGAGAAGATATTGGGGATTCTGCGATTGCATTTGGTGTTGAATTCACTCGCAGGATCGTTTCTAATTATTCATCGGCTGAAATTCTGAATACTGACTAATGTGGATTTAATGATGCAATTCATATATTTCGCACATTATCATATTCGTATACAATTAAGTCCATTGTACCCATGGAATGTGAGCTTGTCTCTACACTTCTTATTGTCTCCTAGCATATGCGGTATACAGCATAAATTGTTCAAAATCAGCCGAAGCGGATAAGGATATTCTTGAACAATAGCGGAATAACAATCTCTCTCCAAATGTAGGAACAAAGTCTTGTCTGGTTGTAGATTTATTTTCACTGCATAAACGAAATCTGCTCATTGTTCCAGAAGAACAATTGCAGGCAACAACCATTCCACCTGGTGCATCTCCCCTTGTTCATCGTTTGAATGCATACTATATTGGCAATGTAAACGCTTTTGTGAGCAAGTTTTACTCCACAACACTAATATCCACCTCTAGAGCTATAAATCTATAAACCTTCATGCTATTATCCAGTCAGTTCATTGCCCCCATATTCAAAAACATGATTAAGCATGCCTCGTAAAAGAGCTGCATTTTCACTTGAATGCGATGCCTTTGTACTCCTGACAATGTTACCAGGGTCACTAAAGATTCGAGTTGCTCAACTCCCAACTGCACAAATGCAAAATGTATCCAATGCGTTTAATGTCGATTACATTTGTGCATAACAGATATCTATAACAAGACCCACAAACATGTTTAACTGTATGAAAGGACAGTTAAAATTAGTAGAATAACACAGGGGAATGCATATGTTCCTTGGCAGTGACAATTCCAAATATCAAGTCAGTTTTCCTGTGCATGCTACAGTTTTCATGCAATACGAGTTTAAATTACTATTGCAGGTTTTGGTTTTTACGCTGAATGTTCTAGGTTTCACACAAAATGATTTTCATTAGTGTTACAGATTTTTGTTCTATGCTGAAGTTAGGACACAACAACAGCAACAACAACAAAAACAACTAATACTACTACTACAACAGCTACTACTCCTCATAATGATATGAAAAAGACAACAAATCAATGACCAACTTACTAAAATATTCTGACTATAATTGGATCATTTGGGTGGGGCTTAAAATGAAAAAACTACCTGCTTGGACAACAGAAATGTTTCATGAAATGCCATTGCTACCTGTGCATGTTGGAGAGCCGTGCTTGGGAGAAACACTGGACACAGAAGGAGTGGCCTGAACGTGGAGCTCTTGAAGTAGGGATGCAAAATATTGTGAACGAACCTATTGTCAGCTGAGACAAAATCATGTTCCGCCCACTTCATATCAAGCTTGGCTTGATCAAGCAACTGAATACTGAAAATGAATGTCTCCAACATATTGTTTCATTATTTCCTGGTCTATCATTCGAGAAAACAAAAGCAGATGTGCTTGGTGGTTCTCACATTCGATCCCTTACGCGTGACCATGAATTTGTCAGGAAGATGGATCAAAAGAAGAGAGATGTATGGATGTCTTTTGTAACAGTTATTAAGAACTTACTTGGTAACAAAAAGAGATAAAGCTATGTACTCATGGTTCAAAGGATCAAAAGGCATTTTGCGGTCTTGGATGCATCATGAGTAATAAGATACACTTCCTGAATAGCCATCTTGATCAATTTCCCGAAAACCATTCGGATGTTAGCGAAGAACAGGTGGAAAGCTCCCATTAAGATTTTAAGACACTGGAAAAGCGTTATCAAGGGCGTTGGGACAGGCATACGTTGGTAGATTACTGCTGGAGCATCAAAGGACACTGCCTTGAGCAACTCCACAAAAGCAAGAGCTACAAGCGCAACTTCTTGCCTGATTGAGTTTTGCATGCCCTCTATGTCACGTTGTCGCATTAATTAATTAATATCTTCGATCCGTGCATACATTTAAATGCTATAGCATCCTCCTTCGTACCGTAACGGTTAGTGTTATTAGCTGCCGTCCTCGGGGGCCCGGGTTCGATTCCCGGTACTGCCAGAAATTTAAGAATGGCAGGAGGGCTGGTATGTGGTTGAAATGGTACATGCAGGTCACCTCCATTGGGGGTGTGCCTGAAAAGGGCTGCACCACCTTGGGATGAGGACACGAATTTACTTTACTAATGCTATCATCATTATCATCATTATCATCATCATCTGTTTACCCTCCAGGTTCGGTTTATCCCTCGGACATAGCGAGGGATCCCTCCTCTACCGCCTCAAGGGCAGTGTCCTGGAGCTTCAGACTCTTGGTCGGGGGATACAACTGGGGAGTATGACCAGTACCTCGCCCAGGCGGTTCTCACCTGCTATGCTGAACAGGGGCCTTGTGGAGGGATGGGAAGATTGGAAGGGATAGGCAAGGAAGAGGGAAGGAAGCGGCCGTGGCCTTAAGTTAGGAACCATCCCGGCAGTCGCCTGGAGGAGAAGTGGGAAACCACGGAAAACCACTTCCAGGATGACTGAGGTGGGAATCGAACCCACCTCTACTGAGTTGACCTCCCGAGGCTGAGTGGACCCCGTTCCAGCCCTCGTACCACTTTTCTAATTTCGTGGCAGAGCCGGGAATCGAACCCGGGCCTCCGGGGGTGGCAGCTAATCACGCTAACCACTACACCACAGAGGCTGACTACTAATGCTATACTTCAGAATATTATATGTTTGTATTTAATAGTTTTCATGTCTTATTTATGCTCAAAATAAGTTATTCTATAACTTTGCATTCCAAAACAGTATGTATAATCGTACGCCATTGCATGTTTTAGTGTTTAACTGACATACTAGTATATTATCGCCACAAAATGTGACTAAGATAATATCGCTCAATAGTAAGTTGAGATAAATGCTGAAGAATTCAAAAATCTTACATTAAGGTATAAAATGTTTAAAACGATTTTTTTTTGCTAGGGGCTTGACGTCGCACCGACACAGATAGGTCTTATGGCGACGATTAAAACGAATTGCAAAACAACTGTAGCTTATAGAGAAAAAAAAATAACTTCACATATAAAATAAGCGCACACAGATTAGTTATGAACAAGTGTTTTATCAATGCAACAGAAATGTGTTCCCTTGTGTAATTGTTATTTATGGCTGAGTTTCCTGTGGTATTCGTTATTGTATCAGTATATATATCTATAAACATGTATAATTACCGATATGGAAAACTAAAGCTGATAAAATGAGAATTGAATACATCTGAAATTTCCATCATAATTGATTTTATACCATTTACCGTACTGATAAATATCAGTCAGGCCAGGGGCGTAACGTTAGGTCCTGAAATCAGGTGGACCAGGGCCTTTAAGGGCCCCGCAGACTCTTCGCAAGAAATTAATGTATATCCTAATATCACATTGAACGGAAATGGTCCGAGCAGTTTTGCAAAAATCAGTCTAAGTAGATTGTTTTACAATTTGTACGAAGAAGAATCGCCATCTAACAGCAGTTATTATAGCACAGTTCTAAACAATGCTTTCCGTTGCCTACTCTCGCAACACCGATACACTCACCTCACAAATAACTGCACCAAATTATTTAAAAATAATTATAGCATTCAAATCGTTACCAAAATATCATATTTAGTTAAAAAGTTATACTTTCTTGATGTGTAGTTCATCTGAGATCTATTATGCACAACTTTTGCTGAACTTTATAAACTTTTGAGACACAAATATTCGACAACAATGTATAGTGCTAATACGAGTTAGGAGTAGTAACACTCAGTCAGCTCAGTTTCGACCGAGCTCTCTTTGCGCGAAGTACATGCGCTCTTTGATATTTTTCAAACTTTATTTGAACAGTTTTTAATTTGATTTTGTTACTACATTTTTCTATGTTATAACGGAATACATTATTTGGTCTCATTTACAGAGTGTAATTACGTAGTTACTGAAATATGAAACCAACTTTAAGTACGAACACCGAAGTGGTAAATGGCTCTGCAGCTTAGCCGGTAAACCACTCAGGCAGCCAAATAAAACTTATTTTTAAATAATATTACAATCGTGAATAACCCCTTTGTCCGACTGCTTGGCTGAATGGTCAGTGTGGAGGTCTTCGGTTCAGAGGATGCCGGGTTCGATACCCGGCCGGGTCGGGAATTTTAATCGCGTCTGATTAATTCTTCTGGCTCGAGAACTGGCTGTTCGTGTTTGTTTCAACACCTTCCTCTTCACAAGCAGACAACACATTACACCACCAATCAGCACAGAAGCACGCAATAGTAATTACATTCCTCCACAGAGGATTGGCGTCAGAAAGGGCATCTGGCCGTAAAACAGGGTCAGATCACATGTGCTACAGAGTTCGCACTCGCAATTCCACAGATTTAGGAAAAGTGGTTATTATTATTATTATTATTATTATTATTATTATTATTATTATTATTATTATTATTATTATTATTATTGTTACAGTTATTATTATTGTTACGGAGTTTTGGTGGACCAGCAGAGGTGAAAGAAGGTGCTGGGTGGAATAGGTCTCAACTACGAAATTAAAGTTAATTTAAAACTTTAACAAAGGTTATATTTTGTTTTCAAGATCAAGAAATAACAAGTACAACAGGTACCCAGTAGCATATCAACAAATTAAGAAAGTACAATTTCAGTTTGTTACTGGATTTGGGCTTCGAGCCCCAGACTCACAATCCTTGAGCAGTGAGCCCAACTTTACCTATGTATAAAGTTCAACAAAGGGGCAGAAAACCCCAATCATGCCAAGGAGCACTTGCTCCTAATTACCCAGTACAGCCTCCTCGAGGCACACAGAAAATCCACTTTTAAGAAAGAGCAAACCCGCTCTCAAAGTTCAAGCCTATTCAAAGGCCACACCAAACTCCACCTTCAATCTGCCCTCCAGGCACACAAGAACAGGAGTAATAATACCCAACCTACTGAGGCCTATTCAGTAAAGAAACAGGTCAATTACATGGCCCAAATTTCTGAGTTGAATGGAGGCGTAACTTGCACTCCTAATACACTTTTAAAACCTACTTGGCACTAGGCCGCTTACGCAAGGGCTAATCCCATACTACGGAGGTGACACGATAAGAAAACTTATTGACATTACGAAGGGAGGAAAAACGGAAATGAAAACGTAGTCACCTCAGAACAATATGAGTGGGAGCTCGAGAGGGTTAGGCACTCTCTATCCCAATTTATAGTTAAAGAGCCAAAATTTACCAAATGTCTATTACATTTTTAAGATAGGTTACATTAGAAAGGTTTCGAACCTGCCCCGCGGGTTAAACTGCTGAGCTAGCAAGAAATGAAGTTATAAAATGGCCATTACCTTATAGATGAACTGCTGCCCGAAGAAAGAGGCGCTTCCCACCCCCTGCTACATAATCACACAAGGAGAGATGTTACTGAAGTGGCGACGAGCCATGAATCTCAGCAGTTTTATACCCCCAAGGAAGCTTCGAGACCTTTCGTGAAATAAAAGAGCCACACCCCTTCCCTTTATTGGCTAACACCAAGCGTTACACACAGCATGAACAAGAAACCTAGGATTGGAGGAAAATTAATTAAGAAAATTCGGGATTGGCTGCATTCGAAACTGGCGGAAATAAAGATTAATATTGCCAACCCAAAAGATGAAAGAAAGAAATTTAACAAACAACAATCTTAGGGATATAGAATTTCTTCAAAAACAGTTCGTTCACTTCGCACCAGGGTGCACAGTTATAGTTTTTATGTAGTGACATCTAGAAGAGAATGTCCACACTTCTTGCTACAGGGCAAACAAACAAAAATCGAAATAGACACAGTTCAGAACACTCCAAAATTTACAATAGCGACATCTTCTGAGAAACCTTAGAATTAATATGGTTGTTAAAGTTCAGGCTTTCTCCAGTAGAGAAGTTTCAACTGGCGCAATGTTTGAATTAGCGGCGTGGAGGTGTACCGCCCGGTACAATTATTATTATTATTATTATTATTATTATTATTATTATTATTATTATTATTATTATTATTATTATTATTATGAACGAATGTGGAATAATCATGACAACAATAGCAATGAAAATGATACCAGAATGTGTTAGTAAGGAAAATAAATGGTTCGATGAAGCATGTCAAGATGCAGTTAATGAAGTAACAACATGGCGTAATAAGTGGCTGCAGTCTAAGAAGGATATAGATGTTGAGGAACTATACAGAGGAAAACAGAAAGAAGGTAGTAAATTAATTCGTAGAAAGAAAAAAGTCTACCTGAGACAACATATAGAAACAATCCAAAATGACTACATGACAAGGAACATCCGCAAGATGAATGGAACTGTCAACACAATTAAAAAAGGATTTAAACCAAGATCGAGTATTATGAGAGATAAGTCAGGAAATTGAATTGCTGATCAGGACATATTACGAAATTACTGTAAGGAATACTTCGATTCCTTGCGGAATTTTGCTGATCCAGAAACCTGTATTGGTAAACATCCTTGTTCTCCATTAGAAGAACAAATACAAGGGGCATCATATCAAGAGGTATTACAAAGTATTATACGTTAAAAAGATAAAGCTTCAGGTTGTGACAACATTCCGGCTGAGCTTATTAAATGTGGTGGAGAAAGATTACAGAAATACATATATAAGATCATTCTAAGGGTATTGCACGATAAAGTTATTCCAAAAGAATGGCAGGGATCACTATTGTCCCAATTCATAAAGGAGGGGATAAGGAAAAACTTCAAAATAACTGCGGAATATATCTTGTATTCTTTTACAGCTTTTAAAACCATTTGCTGGAAATGTTATAGGAGACTACCAGAACGGATTTCGTAGGAACAAATCCACTACAGACAACATATTTGCAATTAGTACTATTAATGATAAGGTATGGAAACACACGGAGTCGGTTCATTATCTCTTTATAGATTTCTTCAATCCGTAGAGAAGGGCTGTGGTACATCATGATGGAGTTTTGCTTTCCCATAAATTTAATTAACATTTGAAAACTGTGTATGGATGGTAATGTTAGCTATGTTTTACTCAAGGGCTGAAAGTTAAGTTCCTTTCAGAATAAAAATTGACTGAGACAAGGGGATGCACTATCTTCTCTTCTATTCAACATTGCACTGGAGAAGATTATCAAGGAAATTAGCCCTTGTACCTGGTGGCATGATATTGGGGAGACAACATAAAGTCTTTGCATATGCGGACGACATTGCTCTTATTGGCCGCAAAGAATTAGAAATTCGGCTGTTATTTGTGGAACTAGAGAAAATGGCAGCAAAAATTGGCATACGGGTGATAAAATGAAAAAAAAAACGATTGGGGAATACATATTTAGAATAATAGAGGAATTTAAATTCCTTGGTGTATTAATCGATGAACAAAACCGAAGGCAACAGGAACACCAAGCTATAAATAAGAATGTAAATAAGGCATTTTACACTATGAGGCCTACATTAGGCTCTTAAGTTTTTAATAAGGAATGCAAAAATTATTATGTACAATACAATCATTCGATCAGTACTTCTGTATGGTTCCGAGACATGGAGTATAACCAAGAAAGAGCAGCAGCAGTTGCAAGTCTTTGAGAATAAAGTTTATAGAAATATACTTGGCCCAAGGTTCGATATTATCTGTCAAAGCTGGCAGAAAAGATCTAGTTATGAGAATTACACCCTCTCTCAACAACACACTATAATGAGTGTGATAGAATCCAACAGACTGCGCAGGGCTGGACATGTACTGAACACAGCACCAGTAGATCGATACAAGGGATCTCTTAACGGGAAAAGACTTTCAGGAAGACTCCTAAGCACCTGGAGGAAGGAGATCAACACGGTATGTCGGGCCCTCCGAATTGATATCTGGGATACCGGGCACAAGATCGAAAAGGATGCAACAGGATTGTGAGACCGGCGTGGAACTTCACGTCCTTCAGAAGTCTACGGAGTGAGTGAGTGAGTGAGAGTGAGTATTATTATTATTATTATTATTATTATTATTATTATTATTATTATTATTGTCTGATTCCTTGTCTTGCATGGTTACCGTCGAGGTCTTCAGTTCAGAGGGCTCCAGGTTAGTTTTCCGGCAAGGTCAGGGATTTTAATCGTGTCTGATTGATTCTTCGGGCTCGTAGACTCCACACTACCAACCACCACACAAGCACGCAAGAGTGAATACATCCCTCACATACTGTTGGCGTCCGGAATGGCACCCGGCCGTAAAACAGGGCCAAGTCTGCATGTGCGACACAGTTTTCAATCGCGACCCCACAGGTGTAAGAAAAGTGATTGAACTATTATTATTATTATTATTATTATTATTATTATTATTATTATTATTATTATTATTATTATTATTATTATTATTATTATTATTATTATTATACCCACCATTATTGTATAAATGTATAAGGGTAGTATGCCTGTCTCTTACCGTGAGGGCTCGGAATCAATTCTGGTCAGTCCATGGACTTCACTCTAGACTCTTAAGTGCTGAAACGAGATCCACACATACTCACTAAAACTACTGAGGACCTGTCTGGTGTGAGAGGTGGTGGATCCAGTAGGTAAACCTAAGGAATACGACTGACGACATCAGAAAGCCGACCATTTGGCATTTCAGTATCTGCAGGTTATTTGGCTTGGCAGCAGTTGCCCTTGCAGTCCAAGTCCTTTAGTGGACTAGTGCACCACGATTTGATTTATTATTATTATTATTATTATTATTATTATTATTATTATTATTATTATTATTATTATTATTATTATTAAGTTTTGATCCTTCTTTATTGAGATATATCGTATTGTTCGTACTATATGTTTTTTCTGACTGAAATGTGAGCGTTGCTGGAGTCGTCATTCCATATTCATTCAGTCCCCGTTGGCGATTATTGTACAATTTCCAATGTGTTTAGTAGACTGATATGGCACAACCTGCTCTGGTTCAGTGGCGAGATATTCCTTACTCCCAATTCTCTGGTACGCTTCTTCAGTGAGGATCCAACTAACCTTTAAGCTGAGCATTCAGCATGCACACACTACTACCCAAAGGATGTTCAAATAGGGTTTTGCCCTCAAATCTTTCTCAATATCTTATTTTTCATAAAATAGTTCTAAATGAAGTAGGCAATTTTTTGTGCGACGTCCTAAACTATCATAAATTGTTGCCGGTTATAATCGTTCTCAGAATCAGTACACTGGATTCTCTTCAACGTAATAGCTGCAGTTTGACGACATTCGCTACATACTAATAAGGGCATTTCGGAGCTTTAGAGAGAATTTTTGAAAAGAAAAAAGATCCTCGATACTCTTGGTTCTCTCAGTGTTCTAATGATTAATTTAAGAAATACTCGGATACTTAAAAAATAAAGAGTAGAAGATGTGAAGTCTGTATTGAAATAAATATTCTCATGTAACACGAATCCAAACTGCTTCATCAGTCCACTGCAGTACGAATAAGTGGGCACCCGGAGAGACGGTGAAGACACTGCAGATCTCAGCAACCCACGCAAATGACAATTTCTTGGAAAGAAATATTAAAGTATCTTTGGCCAATAATATAGCATTGATCATAATCCTAAATTGAATATACAGCATCATTTCTTTTCTATGTGACGTTCATAAGACACTCCAAACGTCGAAATGAAAATATAGTCCCGCTTCTCCAAAGGTGGACAATGAGAAAGCAGGATATAATAATTAAGTGATTGTGTCTCTTAATACAGAACTCACTATATCGACTATAACCCGCACTACCACTATGACAACTACTAGGTAAGAGTGTGGAAGCTGAAGAAGAATATTCTATGCTATTTGCTTTACGTCGCACCGACACAGAGAGGTCTTATGGCAACGATGGGATAGGAAAAGCCTAGGAGTGGAAAGGAAGTGGCCGTGGGCTTAATTAAGGTAGAGCCACGGCATTGCCTGGTGTGAAAATGGGAAACCATGGGAAACCATCTTCAGGGCTGCCGACAGTGAGGTTCGAACCCACTATCTCGCAGATGCAAGCTCACAGCTGCGCGCCCCTAACCGCACGGCCAATTCGCCCGGCAGAAGAATATTTGCCTAAGGGTTACTCTACAGAAAGATAGGAACATTGCAAGGTATGAAGTGCGAAATTGAAATTGTCTGTGCTGCTATTCTGATGAAAGCAATACATAACGTAGGTGACTATGTAGTTGAGCTTCGTCAAAAAGGAACTGTAGCTGACCGTGGTCCTTTCGAATATTTGTAACTTTGTAACTTTGAAATAACCAAAGTAACAAGAAAGTAGCGTCTGTTTGTTCGTCTTATAAAAATTATTGGGTGGCTCAACATGTAGGATAACAATACCATACAATACAATACTTAGCACATATGCAATGTCTTCCGACTTCACCGAGGACCAGAAAAACACACGACCATAATGGGACTGTTAGAAAATTAGACAAATATTTAAATGTGTTATGTGGTCTGATTCACACGTGTGAGGTATACTTTGAACACTAAAATAATTCGTAAAAATTTTCTGACTAATTGCGAAGTGACATACTATTGCTGCACGATAACACTTGGCCACATTCAGCCAATTATACATGTGAGTGACACATGACACATCCGCTACCATTGGGAGGTAAAGGACCGACTTTTCCTGATCTAGCACCAACTGATGTCCATCTTTTCAAGCAATTGAAGAGGCATCTGGGTGGAAGAGGATTAGAAAGAGTCATTGGCTGAGGCGTCATCTCCTAAAATAAGGCTGCAGACTTTCATTCTCCCATGCCAAAATAGACTACTTTGTATATCTTTGAAACCGCCCTGCTCCTGACTGAATGAACAGCGTATTGCTCATTGGTTCAGAGAGCCCCGGTTTCGTTTCTCGGTCAGGCCGAGGATTTTAACTGGTTATTCTTCTGGCGTCTGGACTAGGTGTTAATCTTCACTCAGTACACTGCTCCTCATTTACAAACAACACGTCACACTACAAATCACCACAGACATATATACCGCATCTTAAATGAAAATGCATCCCTTCACATAGGTTTGGGGTCAGGAAGGGTATCCGATCGTAAAACTGAGAAAAATTCCCACAAGCGTAGATCCCAAGAAATGTGGGAGAACAGCAAGGAAGAAGAACGTAAAAGTGCATCTTCGAAACACATTTAGGATGATACGAGGATGAAATCTAGAAAAATAATATGTATCAAGTCCGTATTATGTAGGAGTTCCACGTAGTTTAGCAATGAATGACATATTGAACACTGTTACTGAATAACCTTCGTATAATATTGTAAGGTTACATACATAATTCGTCGCTGTTCGAGCAAAAAGTTAAATCTCACAATGCTCTTCCTATCCATTACTTTCCTTAAGACTGGTCGCGCCTCCCACATTAGGATGTGTAGTTCATCAGAATAATTTTCGTAGTGTTCATTTTCGTACGCTAACGTGTAAAGGAAAATGAACCTAAGGTATATTATACTGTAAATAAAGCAAAGCGAAGTCATCTCCGTACAGGCCATGAAGGCCCTTGGAGGGGTGGAAGGTAAAGGTTTCCACTATCCCTACCCTCGGCACTTGATGGTGTGGAGAGGTTGGCTCTACGCCCGACCGCCTTTGCCCTTATTAATTATCCTGGTACTCATTTATGGTGTAGGCTGAGTGAACTTCATGGCCATGTGCACCTCCGCAAGTACAAATCTCGTTTAATTTTACTACCTCTTGACGGGGATTCGAACCCACGTCCTTCCGGGCGAACCGAGCACGCCTTTATCACCTCGGCCTGGCAGACCCTATATTATACTGTAGGAGTGGGTAAATTAGTCATGCAAACGTACATTCCCAGAGTGCGTACGATAAGGTTCATTTTCCTTTACATGTAAGTATAGGGAAATGAACACAACGAATAATTTTCTTGTTGTTCTTCATCACCCGTTGTCCGGCTCCATGGCTAAATGATTAGTGTGCTGGCCTTTGGTCACAGGGGTCCCGGGTTCGATTCCAGGCAGGGTCGGGTATTTTAACATTAATTGGTTAATTTCGCTGGCACGGGGGCTAGGTGTATGTGTCGTCTTCATCATCATTTCATCCTCATCACGACGGTCAGGTCACCTACGGGTGTCAAATCAAAAGACCTGCATCTGGCGAGCCGAACTTGTCCTCGGACACTCCCGGCACTAAAAGCCATACGCCATTCCATTCCATCATCTGTTTACCCTCCAGGGTCGGTTTATCCCTCGGACTCAGCGAGGGATCCCACCTGTACCGCCTCAAGGGCAATGTCCTGGAGCTTCAGACTCTGGGTCGGGGAATACAAATGGGGAGGATGACCAGTACCTGCCCCAGGCAGCCTCACCTGCTAAACTGAACAGAGGCCATGTGGGGGATGGGAAGTTTGGAAGGGTTAGACAAGGAAGAGGGAAGGAAGCGGCCATGGCTTTAAGTTAGGTACCATCCCGGCATTTGTCTGGAGAAGTGGGAAAAGTGGGAACCACGGAAAAGCACTTCCAGGATAGTTGAAGAGGGAATCGAACGCCCCTCTACTCAGTTGACCTCCCGAGGCTGAGTGGACCCCGTTCCAGCCCTCGTACCACTTTTCAAATGTCGTGGAAGAGCCGGGAATCGAACCTAGGTCTCCGGGGATGGCAGCTAATCACACTAACTACTACACCATACAGGCGGGGGAATATTGTTCTGATGTACTAAATATCCATATGTGGCTGGGAGGCGTGACCAGTCTTAAGGAAAATAATGGACAGTAAGAGCATTGGGAGATATGACCTTTTGCACGAACAGCGATGAATTTAAGGTAAATATTCATAAACTTAGTACGAATCATCGAAGGGGTTCGGATTTCCTTTGGATAACCACAAGAAAGGTAAAGTCGAAATATAGTCATAGGACTAATGAAAGCAATTACGATCTTAACTC
Organism: Anabrus simplex; assembly: GCF_040414725.1. NCBI lineage: Eukaryota > Metazoa > Arthropoda > Insecta > Orthoptera > Tettigoniidae > Anabrus > Anabrus simplex. Next base: position 1,017,978,497 of record NC_090266.1, read on the forward strand.
AGTGTTCAGAACACCCATCATCCGAAATGGGCCAAATCTATGTTCACATTTAAAGGGTAATCTAAATACGCACAACTATGTAGGTTAGTAATTTATTTCAATGCTATCAACTGTTGTTTACATAGGGATACCTTGTAGGAGGTACGATTTCCTTTGTATGACCACAAGATAATTCAATTCGAAATATATTCACAGCATTTGTCCGACTCCTTGGCTGAATGATCAGCGTTGAGGCTTTCGGTTCAGGAGGTCCCAGGATCGATTCCCGGCCGCGTCGGAGATTCTAATCGCGGTTGATTAATTCTACTGGCTCGGGACTTCGGGTTTGTGTTTGTCTCAACACACTCCTCTTCATATTCACACAACATACTACTAATCACAACAGACACCCGCAATAGTGATTACATCCCTCCACATAATGTTGGCATCCGGCCGCAAAACACGGCCAAATCCACATGTGCAACACGGTTCATAACCGTGACCCCACTAATGTGGGGAAAATCGGCAGAAGGAGAAGAAGATATTAACAACATTTATGAAGAGAATCCATAAATATGAAGATAGATTTCTTCGTAGCATTTAAAGGACTCAAATAACGATTCGGTTGGTTGGACGAATCTATTTAAATATGTGATCACTTAAATTCATCGTGTCCTATTTTAGTCTCTTCTAAACTGACTTCTTTTGTTCGCTTGATTCTTATCAGAATAGGCTATAACAGAGTTCATACTTTGAAGGCTGCATTATTGAGCACCCAAAAAGTGTTTGTTTCTTTGGGTGCTGTATTTCTGTGTAATTGCTAGGGGATGTTTTTCCCATTCGAGGGAGAGGAACTTAGAAAGCAGGTTCATTAGAATTCTCCTGCTGTCCGACGGTCGGAATTCCACGTTACTCTTCGATTTCACGTTTGAGCAACTCTGTATCGAGTCGCTAGTGTTGGCGCTCGAACGAAGAAGAACCATGCAAGTGGTTGCGGGCTATCTAAAAAAAATCTCTTCCCGTTCTCAACATTTCCCAGTGTAGGGTACATAAGCTGCTGGTGTTAGAAATAGAGTATCACGACAGAGAAACGTGTAACATGTTACCACAAATTTACCAGGAAAAACATCAGTTCACTTATGTAATACCAGTAAATAGTCTCGATAAATCTTTCCTTAATTTGAGGCTATACATCAAATGAAATGAAAAGATGGACTTAAGAAAAAGACTTGATTCTATTTTCTTGACCTTTGGTTAAAATTATCTGTCGCTACCAGTATGTACGTGTAAAACAACTAGTGTACTACTGAAACCTCCACGATATCTAAAGAGACATAAACTAGGGAAAATTTTGATTGAGTAAATTTGCAGGATTAATAAATTGTTCTTAAACAGTCTTCGAACGTAGTGGATTTCGAGCATCAGCTCCAACCAACTTTCACCTGTTCGAAAATTTAAGATAATCAGACCACTGCCGTTTACGGACTGTACGCTGAGAAGCAGAAATCTATGAGAAAAATGTATGCAGGTATTAATTAATTAATTAATTAATTAATTTATTTATTTATTTATTTATTTATTTATTTATTTATTTATTTATTTATTTATTTATTTATTTATTATATCTGTAATCATCATAACATCATAAGCTCATGCTTGCGTTGATCGTGCAGCGAGATGTGGGGAATTATTTTCCAAAATTTCGGGGAAATTGCGAATAAGTAGTAGGCCTATTAATGACTGGTGACGGGTCACATTTAAGCGCATTTAATGAAATACGATCATTTCTTAACTTCTGCTATTTATTTATTTATTTATTTATTTATTTATTTATTTATTTATTTATTTATTTATTTATTTATTTATTTATTTATTTATTTATTTATTTATTACTTTCATGCAACACCTTCACTACGGATAAAACGATTCTATCTCTTCAGCGTCTTGCACCGTGTCTTTGATAAAAAGTGACTTCAGAATATCATAAGATCATGCTTGTATTGATCGTGCAGCGAGATGTGGGGAATGATTTTCCAAACATTTCAGGGAAACTGCGAATCAATAATATTAATGGCTAGTGACGGGTCACATTTAAGTGTACATAATGAAACACGATCAATTCTTAACTTCTGGTATTGTTTCGAGATCTATAGTTTAAATTGATTTGCTGTCACTGCATCATTTAGAATCTAAGGGCATCGTTGTCAGCAACTTATCCAGGCTATTTTTCAAAGTTTGTGTGGCTATATATCCATAGTATACCTGGTAGAGGGAGTATAATTACTGCTGTACTTGTGATATTGTGGTGTCTAAACTGACCCATCATTGTGAATTTATAGTAGAATGTGGATAAATTGTTTTTCAAGGTTTGGGAAACTTACGGAATACCATGTTCAGAATGCCCGTCATGCACAGTTGGTCAGGTCTACGTTCAACTTCACAGTGTAGTCAAAATATGCACAGCTATGATGGTGAGTAATTCGTTTCCATGTTGTCCACTATTACTTACTTAAGAGTCCTAGGTAAGAGGTATGATTTCCTTTGCATACTCTAAAGAAGGTTAAATTTGAAATAAATTTACAGCGTATATGAAAGTTGTTATCATATTAATTCACTCGTGCTTGAATATGTTGTCATGTAACGTTACTCACCTCATTCCAATAATTCACATGGTACTTATAATTTCACAAGTTGACCTCTGCGGGATGAGGAAGTGAAGGAAGAGAGAGTTGCGTGGACCAAGCTTATGTGAACTGACAATTCTGAATTACATATTCATACAAGTTGCACAAAATCATTGACCTTGTCTCTCACTTCAGTATCGTGACGACACTCCCACTAGCGTGTTTTTTATTGTGTTCATGTGGGCCGAAACTGCTAGGGGCCAGCGTAAGTCTACAATGTGGGTTGAGCCTGCGGCAATTAAATGAGTAGCCCTGGCGAATTGTTGAAGCTCGCGATGAGGAAGTTGTTTGGGAGATGCTGAAAGTGGCAAACGATTGAATGGTGCCGGGAATGGTCTGCAAACAACATAAACTACAAGATACTTCTTCCATTGGCCTATAAAAAGTGCTAAGCCTGAACTGCCTTGAAGTGAACTTCTAGTGGAACGACACTGCACTGTGATAGACCGTGTTGGAGATCAGAATTTCGACACGCCTAACGGCTGTTTTACCTTGCTCATGAATAAAATTGAAAATTCAAACGCCAGTGAACGTGTAGATAACTGTAAGTAATAGTTCGACAATAATAAGGGCGTATTGCCTCCGGAGAGGCCTGGTGCCGGTCTTTTTCTAGTAGATGGCCTATTAGGCAACCTGCATGTCTGTGAAGATGAGGGCCCTACCTAGGATGATTTCTAATGTTGAAGACGCCACACACACCCAGTCCTAGAGACACTGAAATTAACTAATTAAGTTTAAAATCCCCGACCCGGCCGGGAATCGAACCCGGGACTCTCTGAACCGAAGGCCAGTACGCTGACCATTCATCAAACGAGTCGGACGAGTTCGATAAATTCAGTCGATAGTAAAACAGATTATCTCTCTGTGTAACAGCTTACTTTTGAAACCCTGATGATCCGCCGCAATATATTCATTCCCGTGCTATCACTGAAGTGTGATCTTTGTTTTATGTCACTGATCTCTTTCAAATTTCATCACCTGTTTGGAATGACTTTCACTTTCTGCTTAAACGATTGTATGAAATGCGGAATACACCCAGTCGCATGCACGGGAACATATATGTCGCTTGTATTTTTTACCATGGTGCAGTATTCTATACCACAACGTCTGAAAGAACATATAAGAAGGTTGTGCAATTTGAAGAAAGCAAATTTAAAATTCATACAAAAACTAAGTGTGACAAGGAGGCATTAAGAAAAAGAATGAGGTATTCGTTGATTCAGATCACCAAAAGAGCCACGTGTTATACTGGAGTTTCGGAGAAATTCGTGTTTTACCATTTCCTGAAAAAAAAATCGCCGAACGTGAACGTACCCCGGTCCATATTTCTGATATCAATAAATGTGTGTCATGTTGCCTGTGTAATATACTCATTTTACGCTGATGAGAAATGAGCTCCACCTTTCTGTATACTGCAGCCCATTCTGAAAGACGAACATGATGTTCCATGGGTAGAAAGTTCACTTTCGAAGGTGGCAAGGATTTTAGTGTTGAAATTGAAAAGGCTCTGAACAAAAGAAAAGTGTTCATTGAAAATCCTTGAACCTCATAGCGGTGGCACGATTATTTAATAAATATTATAAGTCCTGGATGAATTATACTACTACTACTACTCGTATGTCATCGGTCACAGTGTGCAGGCTTTCTAATTTGACGCCATCTGGCTGAGTGTCTATTAAATTTAACGTTTTGCTTTACACTAGGCTTGATAGATGTCAGAGTAGCCGAATCTCTCTTGGGCATCTATAGCTGAGCTTTAATTAATTTTATCGGTGTGCACCAAATGTGTCACCAGATATATTTTACCTGCCGACATCGAACAACATGGTTTTTTTCCTGCCCATCAAAAGTCTGACTACCTCTGCCTGGTATGAGCCCGACATGAAGTGTCAGTTCGGGCCGTTACCACGTCCTGTTGATAATTTTCGACATTCCTCTTAGGGGCGGAAAATGAAAGTTTACTAATTAACTTTCATATTGAAATGCACAGTTCACTGCAGGAACGATTTTTTTTTTAGGAGAACTTGGTCTGAATTCAGTCATCAGCCATATCTTGGATAGGTTACTCGATGGCCGAACTCAGTGTAGCAGTTGGACCGATATTTCGATTCCGGCTAAATTCATTGGCATTTAAGGAAGTTTGAATGGGACTACCCTGTGCCTTTGCCTTACTATACGTTAGGAATTCTTGTGCTAGACAACGTTCAGATACTCCAAAGTCTCTCAATAATCTACAGAAATTGAAGTAATGTTAAATAATTACATTACCATAAAACAGTTCACACGATAATATTTTATTTTGAACAGAAGTTTAGTGCAAAGTATGAGGTAACCCCGGAATGTGGGCATCAATCAATCAATCAATCAATCAATCATGAATGATCTGCATTTAGGGCTATCATCCGGGTGGTAGTATCCCTAGATTTTCTTAAACGTTTTAACAGAACATGGGAATTTATAGAACATTTCCTTTGATAATGTATTCCAAACCCTTACTCCTCGTCATACAAATGAATATTTGCCTTAATTTGTCCTCTTGAAGTCCAACTTTATTTCCATATTATGATCTTTCCTAATTTTAAAAGCTCCGCTCTAGCTTATTCGTTTGCTGATGTCATTCCACGCCATCTCTCTGCTGAGAGCTACAAACATACCACACAGTAGACCATCTCGTCTCCTTACTCTCAAGTCTTGCCAACCCAAAGTTTGCAATATTTTCATAACCCTACTCCTTTAACGAAAATTTTCCAGAAGAAATCGTGCTGCTTTCCTCTGAATCTTTTCCAGTTCTCGTATCAAGTAGTCCCGGTGAGGCTCCCATACACTGCAACCATACTCTAATTGGAGCCTTACCAGAGACATATACGCCTTCTCTTTTACATCCTTACTACAACCCCTAAATAATTTCATAACCATGTGAAGAGATCTGTAACCTTTGGTATCAAACGCATTAATATGATTACCCCAATGAAGATCATTCCTTATATTAACACCTTGGTACTTATATTGTTCCCCACGACATACTACCACCACATCACGCGGTAATTAAAACCGAGAGGACTATTTCTCTTCGTAAAACTTATAACTTGAATTTTCATCCAATTTACAATCATAGCATTATCTGCTGTCCATCTCACAACATTGTCTAGGACCCCTGCAATCGCTTACACTCCTGCAACTCATTTTCGACTCTATACATTATAATATCATCCACAAAAAGCCTTATCTGGGATTCCATTCCGTTACTCTTAATTTATATATATAAGGAAAAGTGAGTGTCCAATACTACTGCCGTGCGGAGCCCCCACTTATTCACTCCTGGTTCACCTACTCTAATTATCTGAGTTCCGTTTTCTATAAATTTAGCCACCCATTCAACCACTCTTTTTTCTAGTCAAATATTCCTCATTTTCGTCAGTATCTCCTATGATCTACCCCCAGGGCCTCTCAGGGTGCATGCGCCGTGCAGTGCACGGGCGCAAGGTGTAGGAGACGACTTCACTAGGTTGACCAGAGTGCAAACCCCCACTCCACTTTCCCTACACCTGTTTCACCCGTTCGCCCTGTCTTCGCCTTCTCCACCTACCCCGCTGATCTTCCCCTCATTGCGAAATGTTTATGTGCGGTGAGAGGTGACACTGTTGTATGGGACAACGTTGCCGGTGTTAAAACTCTCTTGTTTCAATTTGGTTTGAGCAGACAATTTATCTTCTCTAGCTCTTCTTTTCCTTTATCTTTGCAATGATACCAGTTATGCCTGCAACAAGGGACCGGCTGACAGCAATTTGAGAGCCATCTTTAAATTACAATCAGAAATAGGCCTACTCGCACGCAATTTAGTTTTCGTACAAGTCAAAGCAGGAAAAAATACCTTTCACATATGCGTGGGGAACCAAACATAGAAATAATCTTAGCTGCTTCTCGATGCAGCTTAGGAAAATCTTCCTTCGAAAAATTCTCGTAGAATTTGAGCAAAGCCTTTGTATTGGAAAATAGATCTTTTTGATTAACTTATCGCATAATTATTGTCTCACGCATTAAGCATTTGGCTTTATCGTCACGACTGACAAAGAAATACGAAAGTTCCCAGTTCGATTAAAATTGACTTTCGCAAGCCTTTGCTTTCTTTGAAACAGGTGGCTCCATTATTATGTTTTTGTCTTGCGCTTATCTATTTCACTGATAAACAAGTCGTCTATCACCGAAAGGTTCGTCGCTCTCAGCGCACTACACCATACGAGTCAAGCCGAGTTGAGCCGAGGCGGAACGATGCACAGTGCACGGAGTCTCTGCGCCTCGATATGCATGCGTGAGATTTTAAGCGTTTGAGAGGCCCTGATCTACCCTATCAAAAGCCTTGGATAGGTCATTAGCAATACAGTCTGCTTTACCTCCTGAAACTAAAATATCTGCTACATCTTGCTGGAATCCTACTATATGAGCTTCAATGGAATGATTTTTCCTAAACCCGAGCTGTCCCAGTTAGTAATTTTGTAAACATGTCTAATATAATCGGGAAGAATAATTTCCCAGAGATTACAAACAACACATGTCAAGCTAACTGCCCTGTAATTATTCGCTTTATGTTTGTCACACTTATCCTTGTACACAGGCGCTGCTGTTTCAACTCTCCACTCATTTGGTATCACTCTCCCGCGCAAAAACAAACAAATTTGTATTTCAGATATGGCTTTATATTCCAGCCCAAAGTCTTTAATAAATTCCCGGTAATCTTGTCAATCCCAGATGCCTTTCTAGCTTTCAGGTTTTGTATCTGTTTGCAAATGTCTTCACTATCATAGGTAAATTTCAATAATATGCCAGCATTAATCGCCTCCCCTATTTGGACATTATCTTTATTTCCAACTACCTTTACATACTACTGATTGAATATTTCCGTCTTCTATACGTCCTCACTTTTACACTCCCCTTGTCTCTTTTTGTTCATAATTATTCCTGTAATACACTTCCTGGAACCAATTTCTAACATAAAGCATCTCTGCATAATCTTCCATTGCTCCCTGAAATCGACATGACTACCAATAATGTTTGCCATTATGTTATCCTTAGCTGATTTTTGCGCTAAATTCATTCCCTACCACTTTTAAAGGTATATATCAGTTTCCGCACTTCTCGCCAACTCCTTTAAATCCATCCCATAGGCTGTTCACATTTTTATTTACCATTTTCCATTGATATAATAATTGTTTTTAAATATTTCCCCATGCCTCTTTCATCAATCCCAGATATTGCCTAATAGTCATACATTCCTTTATACCACATTTATTTTCACCTACGACCAGAACAGCTTCATGATCACTTATACCATCTGTCACTTCAGTTTCTCTATAGAGCTCATCTGGTTTTATCAGCACCACGTCTAGGATATTTTCCGTTCTAGTACATTCCATCACTTCCTGATTCAGCTGACCTTCGAATATTAACTTATTCACCATTTTTGGTCATTATTTCTGTCGTTCGCATTCCCTTCCCGGCCTACATTTGATAAGTTCAGATCACCCGCTACAACAACTTTCCTTTCTATGTCGTTCCCCGCATAGCTGATTATCTTATCAAATAATTCCACATCAACGTCAGCGCCAGACGTTCCAGGTCTCTACACCATAAAAATATCAAGTTTCCCATTATGTTTACAGATAAATCTTTCACCTAGAATTTCGTGTTCCTCATCCTTAACTTTTTCGTAGCTTCAAATTATTTTTCACCAGTATGAATAATTCCCGTCCTATCGTTCCTAACCTGCCTCTGCGACAAAAACATTTCTGTGAGGAAATTTCAGTATCCATAATATCACTTCTCAGCCATGAATCAATTCCTGTTACAATATTTGGTAAATGCATCTATCAAATTTATTAATTCTATTCCTTTCTTTAAATTACTTCTACAGTTTAACATGATTATGTCATTATGTATTATGTCATAAAGCTGAGTTACTAAGTACCAAAAGGTTAAAAGTGGTGGTGTATACGAAAAATCAAACTATGACGAAAATCATCCAGTGCTTACATCATAAATCCCGGTTTTCTTCTCCCTTCAAAATGGAGGAAATCATCGCCGTCTGTCTTTGTCCTCTCAAGATTATTGTTCAAGCATGTTCTTCTTCAGGGCCCAGGAATTGCTGCCTTTCTCGCAGATCAGTTTTACAATACATTGGATGTATCTTCAACCAAACAACACAATGCACTAATACTGCAGTTGAGTAAAGCGTAATAATATTTTTTTGTCCACAATTACATCGAAGCAATATTCGTAATAGTAATTAAGTGCTAACATTACCATCGACGAACAATTTCCATTCCTTCGAAGTGTGTTTAATCGTATCCGTTCACTTTGCTTGTGTTATTTTATATTGCTGCTTGTGTTTAACACCCAAAGGCTGATTTTTAAGTGCTTATTTTTCAGGAGATATGGACCATAGACATGTAGAACGCTAGGTCTTAAGAGGAGCAATATGATCGGGCTCGATAGCTGCAGTCGCTTAAGTACCCAGCATTCGGGAGATAGTGGGTTGGAACCCCACTGTCGGCAGTCTTGAAGATGGTTTTCCGTAGTTTCCCACTTTCACACCAGAAAAATGCTGGGGCTGTACCTTAAATGAGGCCACGACCGCTTCATTCCCATTCCTAGCTTTTTCCTTCCATAGTTGCCCTAGACCTATCTGTGTCGGTGTGACCAAAAAGCAACCTGTAAAGTAAACTTGAGCAATATGAACTTTACTTAGTATAGAAATCTGAATCACTTTCCATCATTAGCAGAATATCTGGTCCGAGGAATATATCGTTTGTTTTAGGAAATGCATATCAGTTTATTTATGAAACTATTTGTATAAGAACTTAAAAGGGAGAACTTCACAAGGTATACTTCAGATTAACTGTATTTGTGCTACTGAAGGTATGCAAGATGCAGGAGAAAACAGTAAAAGTTCCCAAGCTTTTGATGAGTGGGCGAATAAATTACGACAAGCGTGCTTGTTTTTGAGAAAAATGCATTTCCGACCAAAACATCTACAGTTTAGGCTATATTTCAGTAATAAATTTACTAAATGATACTTTGATATTACTTTAAAAATAGAATTAAGGTGCTTAAAATGTGATTCTGAACCTAACTCTGTTGAAAGCAATCATGTACATGGGAGCATTACATTAAAGCATAGGCTGGGACTGAACCATAATCTGCGGCAGACTAATCTCTTTACTTAATATTGAAAATGTTGTGATAGACCCTCGCGCACCGAAGAGCAACCAAATCACCTCCCAGCAACTGCGGTAATGTGATGCTTTCCTGCAAAGTACTTAAAACAGGGCTCATAGTGTCTCTTCATTTCAGAATTAACTTCTTTGCCCTGAACTGTTACTCTCAGACCTTATTGTTGGATCAATAACAACGCCGATGTTTTCTCTTTCGGTCTCCACATTTACAGGATCCATCGGTAGAGATACAGTGCATTTCTTCAAAGACTTCAAATCTGCCAGATATTCGAGAACTCAGACCTTATTGTTGGATCAATAACAACGCCGATGTTTTCTCTTTCGGTCTCCACATTTACAGGATCCATCGGTAGAGATACAGTGCATTTCTTCAAAGACTTCAAATCTGCCAGATATTCGAGAAATCTGACCTATGTTGCCTTTTATTTCTCACAAGTTCCCGTTTCGAGCAGAAAATAAGAATATGGCGGAGGGCTTCTGTTTCACTGCAGTGATGGCAACGGTTTTCTTGACTTCTATCGGGAACGCTTCGGACTGCTATCATATTACAGTTCATTTTAATGGCATTAGTCCATTGGGAGAATGGAGCCAAGACCACACTCAAACTCGGGCAGCGTGCAAGCCCAGAGGTGGTGTACCTCCCGACGCGCCAAGGTGGAGCAGACATCGGCAGACACCGGCAGACATCGCTGACTTTGCAGCCATCAACCATGTCTTCAGGCTGCTAAGCTCCCCAGATGAAACATAGCCAGACTGGCGTTGGGAGGGCTCCAAATCGTACTGAAGATAGATAGATAGATAGATAGATAGATAGATAGATAGATAATGCCTTTATTGGTGGCGAAGTTAGGGCTCAAGGCCCTCTCTTACACTTAACCACTAGACGAGTATACATGTACATAACTTATGCAGTACTTACAAATACAATTAAAACAAATAATATTAATAGCAAAAACAATAGTAATAATATTAAAAATGACAACAAAAGAATCCTTAATTTTAAAATACACAAAGTAAAATCCACTGCAATAATCCGTTCATTCATCCCATTCATTCTTTCATTCACTCAACAATTATCCAGCAAGTCAGCAGGATCTACTCAACAAATACTCGCGGCACGCCACTTTAAACTTTAAGAGGATTGGAAAGGATCATACGCCAAGGGATATGGCAACCTACCTCGCCGGGTCCAGGAATGACCTCCTGCTGTACAGGAACTACTAAATCGAATTTTCCTGATGTCTTCGGAGTGAGAACAATAAATCTGTAACCGAAAAGCATCTGAGAGGTAGTTGTTAAAGCGATCGAATGAGTTCGTAAAAGCTGCACCCTGATGGGAGAGTTGACCATGTACGTAATACTTATATCATATGTTTTGCCTGTAATAGTGTTTCAGTTTAATGTTATAGCAATGTACTTAAGTTCTGAACTGTATAACTTGGAATCCGGGCAACATAGTGTTCGATATAGAATGCCGTGGTGGCCTGCTTGCCGGAGATTGTTTCCATTCTGCATATATCACGCATTACAGGCAGGAAACATAGATGTTAATTAGAATGAGAATCGACACCTGGAGAGATAAACGACAAATATTGACGGGCATAAATGTAGACTTTACTGTATCTCTAATATATGGTCCGAAACAAGGAGAAATCGCAAAGTGAAGGTTTTGGAGAATATGAAGAACACGAGCACTGAAAGAAAGGTGCTGTTTGACCGCTGTAGTACTTCAGAAGGTTGCAGTAGATACGCTGGAAAGCATTACAAAAACAAAGTAATCATACTGTTCCCTAAACCTTCCGAAGCATTGAAAATGGTGTATGGAATTCAGAGGAGAATACTTTTACAGGAAATGGGACCGTTAGTGACCGACTGTAGATAGTAATAGTTTCATCCATTAATTCGTATACTATTCTTTGGCAATATTTACGTTGATTCCTCTTAGGGATTTTTGCCAAATTATTTATAACTGAAGTTACAATTCTTTCAAGGAGTCTTGCCCACCTAGTGGCCATGATTGCTAAGGCATCAACTCTTTAAGTTCTGACGCCGTGGTTCAAGTCCCGTTGCTGGGAAAAGTCACCCTCAGAGTCTTGGTCTGGAGGGCAGGAGTGTTATATATTTTCTTATAACTGAATTGCGTGACAATGGCCTAGGTTCAATTCTAAACCTCTCCACCGGGTTGAGATTGATTTATCAAACCGATCATGGTGATTCATCAGTTGGATGGGATCATTAAACTTTGGGCAAGCCCGTAGGCGTTATTCGACAGGTGGACGCTTAATGCAGACACCGGGTTTACACTCTCCCTACGTCATTTTCAATCATCGTCACACAATCAGATGCACCGTCAACCCATTGATGTCAACTACACAGGTGGAAAATAAAATCCGAACATCAAGAAGATATTAGTTTAGAGGAATGGAATGTAGAGTAAGCAATTGTCTAGGTAATATATTCACTTCATTAAAGTTTCCAGGTTACAGGTTCAAGTATGTACGAGAAGAGATGTGATATGGTTCTACAATAATAACCACTTTAGTCACCATGATTTTGAATGCAAGTGTCCTACGGGTGCATTATATCATTTTAAGGTAAGGAGTTCTACGCCTGTTGCACTACGTCTGTGAAATCAGCAACGGTTAAGGTAACCCATGAGTGAATTTTCGTGAAAATCGATGAAAAAATTGAAATTTTGATTTTGATGTTATAAGATACCCCAGGCCTTCTTCTATGTATGATGAATTAAAATTGCGAACAGTTTTCTTCTGGGAAAAAATTACTATTATTCTTTTTCAAATTACTATTTTTTGCTGATATTTAAGGAAAAATTTATTAATGTTAAATTTAAAAAAATTCTAGTGGATTATCTGCCTTTAGCACATTAAAACCAAAAGCAATTTTAAAAGGTGCATGTTTGATGAACATGTTGACAAAATATGGAGTTGAAAAATCAAATTTGCAATACGAGGAACTTTTTCTATGGCATCCCATAAAAATGAAGTAATTTGACCATATCTTTTGAACCATTAAAGCTACTGAATTGAAAACTTATAAACTGTCCTCTGATATCATGTTACATCTTTGGTATAAATTTGAAAAATATAGCTTTGATAGTTTAGGACTTTTGAATTTCACTCATGGGTTACCTTAATGCTGGTATTGGATGATGGTGGACTTGTCGTCCTATAATGTCCCATATGTGTTCAATGGGCGAAAAGTCTGGTGATCACGCAGGCCAAGGCAACTGGTCGACACTCTGTTTAGAGAGCGTTGGGTGACAGCAGTGGTATGGAAACGAGCGTTATCTGTTGGAAAACACTGCTTTGAATACTACGAATGAATGGCAGCAAAACCGCTTCAGTCACCAGTCTGATGTATAAATCTGCTGTTAAGATACTCGGTATAACAACAAGAGTGCTCCTGCTGTCAAATAAAATCATTCCCCGGACCATAACTCATGGTATAGGTCCAATGTGTCGACGCGTACACAGCTTGGTTCCAAGCGCTCATCTGTCCTCCTACTTACCAATCTACGGCCGTCGCTGGCAACAAGAAAAAAGTGGCACTCATCTGAAAACACAACAGATCGCCAATCCACCCTCCAATGAGCTCTGGCTTGAAACCACTGAAGTCGCAGATGGCCGTGATTCGGAGTTAGTGGCATGAATGCTACAGGACATCTGACTCGGAGCTGTCCCTCAAGTAATCTATTCGTTACAGTTCTCTGTGACATTCGGGTGTGAAATGAAGCTTAAATGGCTGCTGCAAATGTAACAATGAAGAATACGGAGGTCGTCGCTCTCCGTGGTGGCCCGCGTGTGGCCAGATCCCCGTCTTTTTGGTACAGTGCCTTCCCGTGACCATTGCTGCCAAAACCGATGTACTGTTTATACATCCTTGCCAAGTCCTTCCGCGGTTTCACGGAAAGAATATCCACCTTCTCGTAGCACTATTACAAGGTGTTGTTCAAGCTCAGAAGGTACTGACACTGCCTTCTTCGTCTCCTAAAAGGCATGTTTGACTGACGCCTATCTCAAAACGTCAACATCGGACGATGACTAACGCTCACGAAGTGTACAACACGAATTTAAATAACCTTGCTTTGCAAGGTCATAATGGCCCTACTAGCGCCTTCGCGGACTAGCCAGTGTAGACAGATCTGCATCAGCTGCCACCGGAGACTTCACGACATCGTCACATCAACACCACGATTGCACATTTTAGCCTCTTCTAGCATTGTTAGTGTTAGAGTTTGTCATTTCGTATCGTTTTACGGCGGAAATATTATTTTTGAATTGATAATTCGATCTTAAAATATAAACGTATCAATTGCTGGATTTTCTAGATTTTTCTGTATAAATTCAAGAAAATATCTTATCGAACCAAATCAACCCTATACCAACACCAGAAATGGAAAACGGACGAGATTGTGACTTTTCGTACTGAATTAACCATTCTATTATTATTATTATTATTATTGTTATTATTATTATTATTATTATTATTATTATTATTATTATTATTATTATTATTATTATTATTATTATTTGCATTGAATTCGATATGAATAATACGTATGTTGTGAACACATTACCAACTTATGAGAATGAAAGTTTAATCAGAACTTAGTTTTCACTGTTCATTGAGTTGCAATTCACAAACAAGTTCATTTTGTTAAAAAATATCAAGTTTAATATTTCGTTAGCGGATGGCTTGTAGTGCCGAGGGTGTCGAGGTTATGTTCGGCTCGCCAGTTCTGAAGCTGCTTTTCCAGGTATACCCCAAGGTGGTGAGCAACAGCACTGTGTTTGGGTATTATCTATGTGTTTAGGTTTAATTTTACGGGGTAGGAATTGGAAGGAAGCAGTCGTGTCCTGAGAAATGTACCATCCCGGCATTTACCTGCAGTTGAAATTGAAAGCCAAGGAAAAGCATTTCGAGGATGGACGACGGACGATTCGAACCTACCTGTCTCCCGAGTACAGAGCTGGTAGCCATAGCTGGCTGTGCTGCAACATTCTGAGCTAACCTGTTCAGTAGTTGAATAGTAAGTAAATTCGTATACTCATATTGAGGTGGTTCAACTATTTTTAGTCACACCCCCAATGGAGATGAGCTGCATTTACCTTTTTAAACCTTTTTAATCTTCTGGAAGAGTCGGGGATCGAACCCAGCCCTCCGAGGATAGCATCTAATAGCGCTAACCGTTACGCTACAGAAATGGGCAGTTGAATAATAATAATAATAATAATAATAATAATAATAATAATAATAATAATAATAATAATAATCTAATTTAATAACCTAGTGCCACTGATGATACTGAGTTATCTGAACATATTTCTTCCAAATCACAGTTCTCATTCGATAGCTCTTACGACGCTCATTTAGAGTTATAGTTCGTCATCTTTGAATGCTCCTACTTCATCAGAATGTTAAGCTTACTATATCAGTGGTAGAATGTCGGCCTCCGGATCCCAACATAGCGAGGTTAAACCCGGCAGAGGCTGTCAGATATTTGAAGGGCGGGAGAAAGTCCATGCGACACTCCATGTCGTAAAATGTCGGCATGCAAAAGATCTCTGGTGACACATTTGGTGTTAATCCAACAAATTTCATTAAAATTCAGACACAGACACCCAAGACAGAGTCACTTTACTCTGCCATCTAGTAGGCCTAGAGTAAAACGTAACGTTGAAATTGACGAGCAAGCAGCCAGATGGCGTCCAATTAAAATGTCTGCACACGGTTCTGAAGTCACTTATGGTTATAATAATTATGATTATTATAATATAATATAATATAATATAATATAATATAATATAATATAATATCATATAATATAATATAATATAATATAATATAATATAATATAATATAATATAATATAATATAATATAATATAATATAATATAATATAATATAATATAATATAGATCATTTAAGATTTTAAAAAGCAGCTCTGTTATTTCCCAAGAATATTATCAAGAGTATAGTGGACAATTCAACTGTTTTATCGATCATATGACTTTCAATTTTAACAAAATTTCTAAGACTTTATTTTAAATGTCGTAGCCATACATCAATATGTTAACGTGTCTTTCCAAATTTAATCATATCTATTTTGTATTATGATATATTTATATTAATTTATTATAACTGATGATGTCCCTTAGGGGACGAAACGTGTACTAAATGTAATAAATTACATATTGAATAGGCGGACAACTTGGTTATAATATTTAACTTTGTCTTGAATATTTACTACTCAAAAATTAATCTTTCATACCTTAGGATCTCAGACTCTTAACTAAGGCAATTAACGATTACAGTAACTTCGAGAGTCAGAAAAGGAAACCTGACTGCAGCTCAAGAGCAGAAAACAGTTTTTTTAGAAATATCTCCGGTTATTTGAAAAAGTAACCCGAAATCATATCCTAGCAGAACAACTTCCATTAGGAGTGACACCAAGAAATTAAATAAATACGGTAATTAAGAAACTGAAGAAGGAAAACTTTCAACTTAATAATCATTAAATCCTTAAATCAACGGTATCGGATGACAACATGCACATCCAACCCGCATAGCAAATCAACACCATTTCCCAGACAACTACATTCAACTCTCACAATAGAGAGAACGCACGTCAGCAGTCAAAGCATAACAGACAACACACAGACGAAAAACGTTTACAAGTTGCAGTCATGGCAACGAGATCACGTGACCCGAGAAATAAAATGGCTGCGCATAAACAACCGAATTAGCCAAGAAACACTTTCCATCTCACTAACTTACATTTCCCTAGATGCAGGATACTATCCTCATTTTTCCATATTGAAAGTCAGTTAAAGTAGAACAATAAAACTTTGATTTCCACCTAGTCAATACTTTGAAAGCAATTATAAAATTAGGATCTCATCCTTATTTTATTGCTAAATTATTAAAACATAGGACGTGTTTCGATCAATTATTGGACATCTTCAGCTATACACATTTTTAACAAGGTTAAAATCGGTAATATTATTCTAATAATTTGCAACTTATTGTTTAATTGCTAACAGACTTAATCATAATAACTATTAAAGTTCTTTTGAATATAAAACATTTTCTATTACGTCGTCTTATTAAAACAATACCACTTTTTTTTGCTAGGGGCTTTACGTCGCACCGACACAGATAGGTCTTATGGCGACAACACAATATCACTATTTGTATTGTTTGAAACATTAAAAAAAACAATAAAATTTGAAATACAATGTCACAAGTTAGTCAGATATAAATACATTTATAATCTGTTGAAGTTGTTGAATATCCTAAAATTATTTGTTGGATACACATTAAAATCTTTTTGCTACCATTGGCGTGAACTTTACCACACTTTGTCCCTTATGAATATAAAATCTTTGTGCATTCTCAAAACAGTTGAGTTTGGGTGTGACTAACATACTTTTCATCCGTAAATTAATCAAATGAAGCACACTGTTGATTATTTATAAATTTGTTGTACTTTAAATCTTTAACGTCCAATTGTTCAAATTCACGACTTGCTTGTAGACTTTAGCAGTGTAGAGCAATTCTTCAAAACTTTAGCATGAACTCTGTCAAACGGGGACAGTTGAGTTATGATGATAAGCAAGTGGTAACTTTCTCGAAATTTACGAAAGTAAGTTTGTTGACATCTTTGTAACAGGAAAGTAATTTTGTTAAAATATGTTAAACGGTTTTAAAAGTTGAAGAAGCTAATGTTGAAGGATCAGCATTTACCTTTTTACTTCTGTCTGTATTTACATTTGTGCATTCAACTGTTGGACGACTACTTGTGCTCCTCGTGTTGTATGTGTGTGTCCGCATCTGCGGGGCACTGGGAGGGGAGGCAAACGAGGGCGGCGCTCTAGCGAATGACGTGATTCTCGGAGGGGAATGTTCAGAATTTGTGTGGAGGGGTGTTTGTATATTCGTATATTGACTATTGTTGTTATTCAGGATAAAATTCTTTGTCAGTTTCATACTATTGAGTTTGAATGATTGTATTAACTTTGGAATTTGTTCTATTAATGGTTTTTGATTTCTATTTCATCGCTTAGGTTTTCATCTTCATTGAAGTATTTGTCTGGGTAAATATGTATGTTCTCTAGCTCATTCATTAATTTCCCTTTTTCGACCCTTCTGATTATTTTTAAATCCCTTTCTATTGAGGTAAAATGGTGTCATTTTTCTTGCATATGATTACTCATCGCAGAAAATTTGTTATGTTTAGCTGCGTTTACATGTTCCAAATATCTAGTTATAAAACTTCTACCAGTTTGGCCAACATAAGAAAAACCACAATCTGAGCAAATTAGCTTTTAGATTCCTGAACTTTGGTATTTGTTGTTACGTGAATTTACACTATTGTGGTTGAAAAATATATTTCTATTTGTATTTCGTGTTCTAAATGCAATATTAATTTGCCGTTTTTGATCGGATTCGTGATTTGGTATACTGCTGGGTTGATGAATATAAATTTTGCGAATTTTGGTTTTTCAGTATTGATCGGAATAAGGTTAGTGGTTAATTTCGATTTCACTCTATTAATGATTTTGTTCACGACATCTATTTTATAACCGTTGACTGAAGCTAAGTCTTTCATAAACTGAATTTCTTTCTTTAAACTATTCACAGAAAGTGGCATTTTGAAGGCTCTGTACATCAGACTAAAGAAGCGGCTTGTTTCTGTGATTTTGGGTGTAGGGAATCTTTTTTAATAGCTATTGGGACGTAATACGTCTTTCTGTAAATCTGAAAGTTAAATTTATTTTCTGTTCGTGTTACTGTAATATCTAAAATGTTTAATGAATGATTATTTTCTTCCTCCTTAGTGAATTTTACTTTTTGGTCTAGATTATTTAAAAAGTTTAATATATTATCACTGCCATTAAGTTTGCTATCTATTATAACAAAGGTATCGTCTACGTATCTCAACCATAAACATAGTCCTTTTATGTTTGATTTTATTTTGCTGTGCTCTAGATGATCCATGTAAATATTTGCTAAAATTCCTGATGTGGGGTCACCCATCCCCAAACACATTTGTTTGTAAATTTTATCATTGAATGTGAAATAATTTTTGTTTAAAACAAAATTTAATAGATTTATAAACTCTTCTATTTCGTACATACTCAACTTGCCCTGTTTAGTTAGATTAGATTTGATGATTTCAACGGTTTCTTTAATAGGTATGCTTAGATACATATTTGTTATATCATAGGAACATATCCTGTGATGTGGTTGTAAGCTAAAACTATTTAATTTTTCGCAAAATTCAATTGAATTGTTTATCATTGAATCGCTGTTAAATTCGTAACGTTTCCTTAAAAATTGGTGTAAAATTTTTTGAGATTTTATAAGTAGGTCTCCCTCTACTATTGATTATCGGTCTAACAGGCATATTTTCTTTGTGGATTTTAGGTAAAGCTTTAGCTGTTGGTAATTTGGGATTCATATTAATCATTTTTGATACCCTTGTTCGTATATAAAAAAGTAGAATTTTTAAGTACGTTCTTTATATTCTTCTGTATTTTATTTATAGGGTCTTTGTTAGTTATTACATAATTATTTTCCGAAAAAACCTCTTCTGTTTTGCTAATGTAATCGTGTTTATTTAAAAGACTGTAGTTTCACTTTTGTCTGCTTTAGTTACTATAACATTGCTATTTTTAATTTTGGTTCTTAAACTATTTATTTGTTTAGATTGAGTAGAAACTGAGTTGTTAATTAATTCTTCAACTAAGGTAGGATTTTTTTAAATATCATATCTAGTATCATTTTGTGAATCTACTGGTACTTGTCTTACATTCGACTCTGCTTCTGCTATTGTAGTTATTAAGTCGTCTATTCCGAAATTAATACAAATATTCAAACCCAATAGTATAAAACTGACAAAGAATTTTATCCTGAATGACAACAATAATCAATATACGAATATACAAACACCCCTCCATACAAATTCTGAACATTCCACCCCGAGAATCACGTCATTCGCTAGAGCGCCGCCCTCGTTTGCCTCCCCTCCCAATGCCCCGCAGATGCGGAGACACACATACAACACGAGGAGCACAAGTAGTCGTCAAACAGTTGAGTGCACAAATGTAAATACAGGCAGAAGTAAAAAGGGTAAGTGCTGATCCTTCAACATTAGCTTCTTCAACTTTTAAAACCATTTAACATATTATAACAAAATTATTTTCCTGTTACAGAGATGTCAACAAACTTACTTTCGTAAATTTCGAGAAAGTTACCACTTGCTTATCATAATAACTCAACTGTCACCATTTGACAGAGTTCATGGTAAAGTTTTGAAGAATTGCCCTACACTGCTAAAGTCTACAAGCAAGTCGTAAATTTGAACAATTGGACGTTAAAGATTTAAAGTACAACAAATTTATAAATAATCAACAGTGTGTTTAATTTGATTAATTCACGGATGAAAAGTATGTTAGTCACACCCAAATTCAACTGTTTTAAGAGTGCACTAAGATTTTATATTCATAAAGGACAAAGTGTGGTAAAGTTCACGCCAATGGTAGCAAAAACATTTTAATGTGTATCCAACAAATAATTTTAGGATATTCAACAACTTCAACAGATTATAAATGTATTTATATCTGACTAACTTGTGACATTGTATTTCAAATTTAGAACAACGTTTTTAAAGTTTTAAACAATACAAATAGTGATAATGTTTTAATAAGACGACGTAATAGATAATGTTTTATATTCAAAAGAATTTTAATAGATATTATGATTAAGTCTGTTAGCAATTAAACAATAAGTTGCAAATTATTAGAATAATGTTACCGATTTTAACCTTGTTAAAATGTGTATAGCTGAAGATGTTCAATAATTGAACGAAACACGTCCTATGTTTTTAATAATTTAGCAATAAAATAAGGATGAGATCCTAATTTTAGAATTGCTTTCAAAGTATTGAATAGGTGGAAATCAAAATTTTATTGTTCTACTTTCCCCAAGATGTTTTTCTGAGCACTTTAAAACAACCATTCATACATTAAAAATTAAATTCACCCTAATATAATAATGGGAAATGTCACGTAGATGCCACAGCAAATGACTTATATCGGTCTTTACAATTATACCCATTGTGAATTTTTAACATATAAATCATAAGTTTACGTGCTTGGAACTATACAGCAGACTTAAACATTTGCAAAGGCTTACATGAAGGAAACCCCAATTACTTTAATCATAACATTATCATGTAATGATAATCTGTAACACAATCTCGAAACGTGTTCACATGTAATTCCTTTGATCGAAGAAAGATCAAATATCATCATGATTTAATTTAGAAAAACGCTTGTGCTTCAATCGAAGATCATGGCTCTTTCCTCTTCCTTACTCAATTTGTGATTAAATTTCCAACAGCACCAGCAAGGATGGATCTTTACTCACTCACAACCGCAGAAAATTTCCAAATAATAATAATAATAATAATAATAATAATAATAATAATAATAATAATAATAATAATAATAATAATAATAAATGACAGTCTGGATATTGTCGTTATGCGCAGAGATAACAGGGACAAGTTGAGTACCTTGCATGCTGCTAGGTGGAAGCAGAATGCAGACAGCAAATCTCACTCAAGACTAGCGCTCGCGTGAATCACCCAAACTACTAGGAGCTTGCAGGTAAATGCAATAACTTAAATAATATTCCGATAGTGTCAACGGAGAATGATATGGCCTGATAATTCGCCTCGATACAATGTGGCAACCGCCAAGTACTCAGATACTTCCAAACTCTTCAAATTCCATCAGAAAATAACGTATTAGGTTTCAGGTTTTTAATTAATAGTGGTGTTAATACAAGGTACCCTCAGAAATTAACTGGATAATTTAATTGGGATAATCATTTTTCATATAATTGATCATTTGTTTGTTTTTTCTGTGTCTTCGTGTAACTTAATTTCATTAAATTTCATCACTTTTCTCTTTAAATACTGCCTGAATTGTAATAAATATGAGTTAGCAAATTTATCTTCTTTTATTTCAAGTAGTAGTTAAAATATTCTTTCGTACCCCGTTGATCATCCGACGAAGTGACTAAAGGACAGAAAATACACCATGGGACAACCAAGGGTCCGTAAGTATTTGCTTACGATGCTCAGATCCTGAGGGAAGATCGTCGTTAATGTGTACACAGCCTAGTAAGCAAGAGTGTTTATAGCTTTGTACGTAACTTAGGGGTGAGTTTATCGAGTAACACTTGGAACCCGGCATCTACAAAATTCCAGAAAGATCTGGGAAGTGTGCCTTCTAGATGGACATTGTAGTACATTACAAAGACTGATGTAACTGTAGCAGTGGATCTGAACATAATTTGATCTTTGTGTGTTTCTCCGTCTGTGAAGAGAAATGTGCAACAGATTGTCGAATCAGATTTCTTTAAGGTGGTTTACACTAGTAGAGTGCTGCATATTGTGAACCACAATTAATCATGTGTAGATAAATTAAAATCACGTGATCATTTCATTCATATGAATGTTCTCTGCTGGACATATGTAAGGTATTGTCATTTCATAATTTTTTGCCGTGTTTCCGTTGTAGCACACCTCATAATAATGGGAATTAAATGGTATGATATAGCAGGTAGTTAATACGAGTATTATTCAATTTTTAATTTCTATTGTTTTCACCAATTGACATGAGAACCCATAATTTTAAATCCCACTTTTTAACGGTAACTCTCCCTACACCGTAATATTTCTCTGTCCGTGTGGCATTGTTGTATCTAGATATCATTGTAATATACATTACAGTGAAGTGACTTTTAGACTTCCGGTTCAGTTCAGTGCCTCGCCTGATGGCACGATTAGTATGGTAGATTACATGGCCCTCTATAGCCATGGCCGAATTGTGCAATATGTGGCAACGCCGCACCTCGTCCCTTCAGTTGAACAGTTTGGTATGTGACTCTCCATGCTTATATATTTATACCGATATATCCATTACTATTGTGACTGGGTGATGTGAACATTTTTCAACCATGTCAGATAGATGTGCAGTGCGGGGTGCGCAAGCAACTACGATAGCAAAATTTGAACGTTACATAAGTTATTGTATTTTTCTTAAGGATCCCGAGCTTCGTTGTAAATATATTACTTTGGCCCTACATCCAGACTGGTTGCAAACAAACTGATCAGTGGTATGAACGAAACATTTTCAAGACAGTGACTTGAGCTTTATTGAAAGATATATCCATAAGGATGAAAAGGCGCGTTTCCGTTAATACAATCAGCCCGTTTTGTGTGAAGGTACAATTCCTGAAGTGTTTTAAAATGTTCCCCCATATCGAAGTTATGTTCCAGGAGTGGAAGGATTTTTTTGAAAAAGCACAAACGTGTACTGTTTGAATTAGACACTTGTAATACCTTGCAACAGTGTACATGCAGTAGTAAGAGAATTGACTGTAGACCGATAAGTTGTAAATAATCTAAATATAAAACATGTGCTAACCAGGTAAATTTCAATCAGACAATCTAAAGTCCACATTTAGACAATATGGTCAATTACCAGGTGGCAATTATAATAATAGTGTGAAACGACTATTAGTGGCTAAAAGGAAAATAAGGTTTAACAGTGTTTTAGGACTCCATTCATCTAGGTACAGGTAGGTTATGTTTTCCTTCGAAATTTTCGAGGTAAATAATGACACTGTGAAACCTGACGCAAAATAGATAAAACATATTATGACACGTTAAATCATGACGTGATTAGTTCCCTCCAAGATTTCGTTCGTAGTGGATGCCGTGGTACATTTTTATGGGATATTCATAACGAATTATGGCATTAAAGTGGTGATGATCAAATAATTCAGACACTTAAATGAAGCAGGAAAAGCAATCGGTACTGCTCCCAGAATATACCAACAATAGCATCACCTTAAATCGTATATTAGATGTATCTTTCCCGGGTGATTTCCATATTCCAGGCTGCGTACGTTGGAGTAAATTAATCGCTCAACAGTGAATGGGGATTTTGTGTCTTATCGTAGGTTGATTTCTCACTTCGACAATGGTACTGTATCCATCCAGCTCTCGTTGAGAATCTTCCACTAGAGTAACGAGAGCTCAGTTCTCTTCCCAAACCGACAAACATTAAAATAATAAGATATTACTGTTGCTTGTTGTCTTAAGGGGCCTAACATCGAAGGTTATCGGTCCACATTATTACTGTTCTCGTAACCGCTAACGTCATATAAATCTCCAAGTAACTCTGCCAGAAATTATCATTAATTATCCAAGCGAACACTTTAGAAATACTGCATCAAGACTTCTTGCTTCTTTGGGATTCAATTATACTGTTACATTCCGCAAGGATTATATTCCCACAGATTAGAAGTGGATTCCATGTTATGTCTAAACGTTGATTAGGATCGAGGGTGAATTCCGGTGAAGTACGGTACCTTGAATTTAGAAGAGACCCATTAATTGACGTATGCTAATCTTCGAATGCAAGAACAGTGATGCATTCGACGGTGAGTTATTTGGGAAGAATTCCTCGACGACAAGGATGTTGCCTCAGTACACAGTCAAGTAGGTCATTATCATAATCATCATCATCATCATCATCACCATGGACACGACAGCCATTCGTGGGCTGCGAGCTTCTTCTGTTCGGTGCCACGCACTTTTAGTCCTTAATTTCCAAGATCCTGATGTCCTGAAGCACACATTCCTCCCATGTCAGCTTTGATCTGTCATGTTTTTCAAGATCATTCTGCCAACTTATTAAACACCTTCTTCATAACCATTGGCTCGCAGTATGTCCACCTAGCTTCTTGATCTTAATGACTTTAAGAATGCCGGTTCATTCAATATCCTGTTAAGCTGACAGTTGTATTTCCTTCTTCATACTCCATTTTCTTCTTCTGAGCCGAAAGTGCATCTCAAAATCCTTCTTTTGAATATACAAAGCTGGCTTTGATCAGATCTTGACAAAGGCCATTGAAATAGTGTAGTGGACAGTTCATCTAAAAAAATAGGTTATTGTATTTTGTTTCAGCAATTGTCTTTTAAAGAATGATCGTAATCTTAACTTTCATAAGCCTTCTGAAAATCCCAATTCAACAAAACACCCCAAATAATTCAGTGAATAATATTATAAGGCATTCGCATTATTTATTCCTATTCCTAGGTGAAGAAACATGACAGGAATATGAAGCACAGTGGTTTACTAGTTTTACTTGCGTTAGGTTTCCCCTCGTACAACATCATGTGTATTGTAAGTTCTTCCAGATTCATTTCCATCACCCACACAGGGACTTCATGTGGTGCTAAATAAAGGCTGAATTCGCTCTCCAATTCATAAACAAAATATTATATGCCAACAGAATGGCAAGTAGGTCCCAAGTGTGATTACCAAAAATCCGATTTGCGAATTGGTGTTGGTAGTGAATATATGCTTGGTTGTTTCAAACTCGTTTGGATGTAACATTTGTAATTTTATCGGTATTCCAACAAACAAATTAAGAACTTGCAGATGAAGTTCTGTTTTAAATTCACTCAACGTTTGCTTCGATAAATAATGCATAGAATATAACACGTTTTTTTAAGCATACTCTTCGGATTGCTTCAAATTTCTAGGTAGAGGTAATCCACTCAAAGGTACGACGAACACTAGGCCTGAAAAAACTGGATTTCTTCCATATAATTAATATCATAAGGTAGTTTTCAAGTGAAAGTATTTTATATCATTGGAAAAATCTGTCGGGCTACTTGACTAAATGGTTGGGGTCAGTTTAGGAGGACCCGGGTTACATTTCCAGTAGGCTCGAGATTTTAGCCACATCTGATTAAATCCTTTGGTTCGAGAACTGGTACTTTGTGTTTATATTAACACACACCTCTTCATATACGTACCACACGTCACAAGGTCACCATAGAGACGCGCAATAGTGAATATATCCCTCCACGCAGGCATGGTGTTAGGAAGTTTCCACACATCATCTCCAACAGGATGCCCGGACATAACACTTCCTGACGCAAAAACTGAGCGAAACTTTACACGAAAAAAATTAGCATAAAACTTGGTACCTCGTTCCGTTCTACGGTTTTTCGAAATAAAATAGGCTATTCCTGGTCTTACTTCTTTATGTATATTTGTCCAATACACACTTGGTTGTTAAACCTGCGAATTTTTTAAAAATGACAAGCAAAGCTTAGGGCAATTTCTAGTGAATGTTATAATTTAAACTCATTCTGAAAGTAATAATGAACGCTTACGGATGGAAACTTACAAGCGCTAACTTGCGGAACATTGAAGAAGAGCACACAAACACACGCACAATATAAAATTAAACTATACTGATCTATATCAAAAAAGGCTTTCACGGCGTGGAGGGATATATTCACTATTGCGCGTCTCTGTGGTGACCTTGTGACGTGTTGTACGTATATGAAGAGGTGTGTGCTGGTTCTATTGCTGTGATTATACTGATCTAATTCATTTAATCATGTCATCAGAAGTATGCATTCAGTAGGCCAAACACAGTATTTTCTTAACGCAAATACTCAAAATATATATGTAAATTATATGAAAACAAATACTGGGAAGATAAATAACTTAATAGAAATACAAAACAAAATAATGGTCTAAATTATGTACATGATTTTTCTCTACTTTAATAACAAATTTATAATACAAAAACCATAACTAAACTAAACATAACTAAATAAAACAAGACCATTGTGAATACCTTGACGGAGTACAGAAGATAACAAAACCCGGAAATATCATCTGAATTTACAAATTGCAAACTACAGTCTATAACTTTCTATTAATCACATTGCCACATCCTGGAAAATAATATGCGTTTGTGGCAAATGCATTTTAACAAGTGATGAATTCCAGTGATAAGATGTCGTGGATGCTTGAACGTTAAACACGTTAATACTGTTTGATTATGAGCTCTAACTTACTGAACACGAAAGAAAGGAAAATTCAATAGTCTTGGGGTATTAAATTTATTAGTTATAATTTAGTTAATGTTCGTAATGAAATAATATTTCTTCTATTATTTCTTGATGTGAAGAGCCTCCGTGGCTCAGACGGCAGCGCGTCGGCCACTCACCGCTGGATACCGTGGTTCAAATCCCGGTCAATCCATGTGAGATTTGTGCTGGACAAAGCGGAGGCGGGACAGGTTTTTTTTCCGGGTACTCCGGTTTCCCCTGTAATATTTCATTCCAGCAACACTCCCCATTCTCATTTCATAGCATCTGTCAGTCGTTAATAAATCACTGTGTGAGTGGCGACCCCATGTTACTAATAGCCTATATCTGCTTCATTCGTTACATCCCTGACCCGGTCATTGACTGGAAAACAGGTTGTAGGTTTTCATTCTCATTTATTGATGTGAAGTTAAAATTAATGTTTAAATGCCAGCGTGGTGTATCACAAGGACAAAATATATTATTTTATAATACAAATACCTCACAAACTATTTTTTTTCTACTATGTATGTATGTTCCGTCTTCAGCCCTAAGGCTGGTTGGATCCTCAACAGCTCTGCCATCAGCTGTCATAGATGGCCTAGGCATCACTGAAGAGGCGTACTAGGGAAATGAGGAGTGAGGTAGTTTCCCGTTGCTTTCCTCACCGAGCCAGAAGTTGCTATTACATATCAGTCTGCCAAGCCCACTGAAATGTATGCACCAACCGACCCTATGAGCAACATTTTCACACCATTCATAGCAGGGACTGGCTGCAGAAGGAATGGCATTACTAGCATCACTCATACCTCTGTCACTTTCATATTGTCAAAGCCAACTATATGACAGAGACAGATCAATGAAAGTAACAAAATTACTCTAGCCCATACCAGAAGACATAGTGTACTGTAAACACTAGGTCCTGCCAGCAAAGGCAATTTTTTCTACTAAAGCATGTATTTGTTCCATATAATACTGGTTCCGGATTACAAAGTCACATTCCAGTTTACTCTTCAAAAGGTAAGTGAATAAATAATTTTACAAGTATTGAAGGCTTGGTAAATAATATTAGTAATAATAATAATACTACTACTACTACTACTACTAATAATAATAATAATAATAATAATAATAATAATAATAATAATAATAATAATAATAATAATATAGAATCACAAATGAATGTATGCGGGATTGGGTAAAGGTGACCGGGATTAATGACGATATCCAGGAGTCAAGGCTGAGGCCCCATTTCTCCAACTCTGTGTTAAATTTTACTTAACAAATGTTAACTAACAACTGTTATCAATTTAACACTTCGGTTAAAAGTGCCCTGTTTCACGAACACAATTCCAACACTTGTTACTAAACAGTTGTTAAAGACAAATTAACACATTTCCGTGAGATTTCTGAACGGGTTTGGCAGTGAGTGTATTTTGTTCCTTTACATGATGTAAAGCGCTCCTAGAAGTATGTTGGAATAGTATTTTGTCACACATGGTTGACATTATTATAGGTTATGGTTAGCGGAGACTGCTAAGACGTCAACATGTGCAGTAAGAGGCGACAAAATAGTTATTATACAAATGCGGGACAAATTTTGTTATAAATTTTAATTTGAAAGTATGCTACTGTGCGTGAAAAATGAAAGAATGGACTGTTATGTCACAACTTTCAATATATTGTTATATAAGTGCAATCTAAGGCTCCTACATCACACAGTAAATGTGATAATTGATGAGTATTGAATGATTTTCGGGAATTCTTTTACTGCGGGGAAGTTATGTATTGCCTTGTTAATGCTGCAATAGCAGCAAGAATTCTTTGCAGAATTCTACACACTCTTGTCTCCCCGGCTCTGCCACGCAATTTGAAAAGTCGTACTAGGGCTGGAACGGGGTCCACTCAGCCTCGGGAGGTCAACTGAGTAGAGGTGGATCCCATTCCCTCCTCAACCATCCTGGAAGTGGTTTTCCGTGGTTTCCCACTTCTCCTCCAGGCAAATGCCAGGATGGTACCTAACTTAAGGCCACGGCCGCTTCCTTCCCTCTTCCTTGTCTCTCCCTTCCAGTCCTCCCATCCCCTCACAAGTCCCCTGTTCAGTATAGCAGGTGAGGCCCACCTGGGAGAGGTACTGGTCCTCCTCCCTATTTGTATCCACCGACCCCAAGTCTCACGCTCCAGGACACTGCCCCTGCGGTGGTAGAGGTGGGATCGTTCGCTGAGTCCGAGGGAAAATCCAACCCTGGAGGGTAAGCAGATTAAGAAAGAAAGAAAAATCGATTGAACGCAGGGTCTGACCTCTCCTTGTAAAAACTATAAGCAATTGCTGCACTGGAGACACTGATAAGTTTCACTCTGTTCAAAACTCTAACCTATTTTCAATTTCTTCTAGTACCTTGTTCATTATGGCTTCGGTAATTAGATATCTTTGTAGAAATATTTCTTCTGACAACTTATTCTAAAGTAGTCTTTTTGTTAATATGGGTCGTCCTTTGCCTTCTTCAGTTTATAAATAAACTTCATGCAGGAGTAAAGTTTCAATCTTGCGTCTTCTACATGCCTCCATTTTGAAATTTTAGCAGCTGTTAAGAGGTTTAACACAGGGTTGCTGCCATGTTAATTTAACACAAGTGTTATTCGACCGTGGGGGTAAACAGATAAAGAAGAAGAAGAATACAGATCATGGTAGAAACACTCTATTTACACTGACTTGCTAAACGTCATGGGATAGCAGTGATTAAATGTAATACCCGGTACTGCCACAGTACCGTAATGTCTTGAAGGTGCCCAGAGTTGGCTCGAGTGTGATCAGACGTCTCGGCAATAAGTGTAAACACCGTCTGTGCTGGTCGTGGTAAGGCAACATGAATTATCTTCTTTCGAACGGGGCATGTTTGTCGGGGCCAGATGGATGGAACATTCCGTTGTCGAAGTTGTGTGGACCCTTAACATTCATTGATCCACGTTGTCAAGCGTATATCCAGAATACCTCCTGGAAGGCATTACCGTCCTCGGATGCTTAATGGTCGCGAGTAGTCCGTGGTAACAGACAAGCCGCACTGGCTCATATCACCATGCGCAAATCCAACAAGTGAGTGCAGCGTTCCTTAACATCAGTGGGATATCGCAGTAGAAGACCTTTGGAAAGGCCCTTGTTAACACTACGACACGGGGACAGCATCTCACCTGAGCACATAACTTTGCTAATTGTCGATAGCTACTGTTTCAATTGCAGAGCTGATGGTAGGGTTCGGACATGGCGCTGGTCCTATGAAGCCATTGAGCCCAGTTGTCAACAAGGTACCGTACAGCTGGTGGTAGCTCCATCATGGTGTAGGGTGCTTCCATGGCCTGGGCTGGATCCACTGATCCACCTGAACAGTTCATTAACCAGTGACAGTTACGTTGAACTGCTTGGTGACCACTCGCAGTCCCCATAGACTTCACGTACCCTTAACAACGATCAAATACTCCAGCAGGTTAACGCACTGTGTCATTGGGTCAAAGTTGTCCAGAATTTGTTCGAGGAGCGTTCTGGAGAATTTCAACGACTGCTGTAACCTTCTCGTTCACCTGATATGAACCCAGTCGAACATTTATTGGACGTGGTGGTGAGGTCCATTCACACCCAAGATCCTGTACCTATACATAACAGGTATCTGTGGTAATTATAC
The DNA here is from genome assembly GCF_040414725.1 of Anabrus simplex. Classification (NCBI taxonomy): domain Eukaryota; kingdom Metazoa; phylum Arthropoda; class Insecta; order Orthoptera; family Tettigoniidae; genus Anabrus; species Anabrus simplex. The sequence goes on from NC_090266.1 coordinate 1,018,009,065, forward strand.
AAACGGCATGGGTCATAATCTCTCCACATGTATTTCTTCCACTTGTGGAATTGATGCCACGACGAGTTCCTGTACTAGGCCAAGCTAGAGGAGGACCTATACGATACTAGGCCCCTGTCCCAAGACGTTTGGGAAGTCTAAGCAGGTATGCTTTTAAAAATTATATACAAAAAGGAGATTAAATTCCTGCAAGCAAAACGATACCAAACGAGCTAAAATAACATGTATAGTAGTATCCTGTACTGATGTGGAATGTAGGTTGTTAGAATACTTAGCTTATTCTGCGAATCTTGTTGCATGAGACCTCCCCTTGTTCTACCACCAACCTATACTCCGCGCTAATACATAACAATACGTCGTGTGACAACGTTTAGTTCTCAACTATAATATTTAATAACTGCAATGCACATCCTTAGCTGAATGGTCAGCGAAGTGGCCTTAATTTCAGGAGGTCCCAGATTCGATTGCCGGCCAGAGTTTTACCTCCTTATAGTTAATTCCTATCCCTCAGGGACTGGGTGTTTGTGTTCGTCTTAATTCTTCTTCATAAACACACATCGCACCACGCTATACTGAATACATCCCTCCAAATATGGCTGGCGATACGGGTATCCCGCCGTGGACTGGCCAAAATTACGCAAAGTGCCGACCTAAATAAATTGTGAAAAGGTCAGGAAGAATATGGAATAGACGAATAAGAAGAAGAAGTAGTGTTTAACATTTTCATGTATGACATTGCGACAAGCACAAATTTCGTGAACACATCTTTTTGTAAAGAAGAACATGTATATTATAGTTTAAGGTTATATTACTGATATTGTATAATTTGAGAAAACTGAAGATATATGATCGACTGGACGGAACACATTATTCAGTGTAAATGAAGTTTCATTTCAACTTTGATATCATAAATTTTAACCTTGAAGAATTTTCCCAAGTTGAAACATTTTCGTCTCTCGTTAGTTCCTACACATCTACTCTGCTAAATTGTAATACTCTGCACACATTCAGAACCGGTCAACCTGTCATAAATTACATAGGGAACTTTTCGGTCGGTTCCTTAGATCACATCTCACTGTTTGTATCTCAGTGTTTGTTAATGTGCCATGTGGTAAATAGATTCGACTAACAACCTTTGTAATATTAAATAGTTAATCATTTCCTTATGTGGATATGGTTAACGATTATCCTCTCACAAAACATATCTAAATATACGACCTCGCAAGTTGCGATTTAATTTGTCTATACATTGATTTCCACCGACCGGTAGAACATTACTTTCACATTATGACTGTTAAACAGCCAACACTGAAAAGCCTGGCTTCTAGATGACGATAAGAATTCAGTACGGACGTGAACGACACGTCCTACCCTTCCATTCCCTTCCATTGCTGTAAGACCTGAATTTACAGGAGTTTGAGAAGTTTAAATTTTAATTAAGGCCGAAAATGTGGGAAATATTATCTCTACACACAATGTAAATCTCCAGCCTACTCGCTGTAATCTGTAAAGCAGATAGATCCAAACATCTCTCCAGCTCACGTGCAGAACTCAAGGGGTATGAACTTAGACAGTAACAGTTTTCTCTTATTGCAGCTGTTAAAGTGTAGTGCGATATAAAATAAGTGACGACTCTGCTCCTACGGATGGTATGTAGTAAAGCTTCGTGGCCTGGTATATCCTTGTATATAAAAGAAGATCATTTTAAGAGATGGGCTAGAGACTTGCAGATATTCGTTCATGATAAGCTCATGTACTGTAGTGAACACAAACAATTTTAGGACTCCTTCGTCTGAACGATGCACTAGCTTTTTGAACGAACTATTGGTTTTCCCTTGTGCATTCTAAGATTGATGTCAGTGATAGAGGTGAGGTTTATATTATAATGGAGACGGGTGAAGCCAGGCTTCCAATTTCACCACCAAATCTTCATTCCTTGTGAGAGGACCCCAAATCATGGATGTAGTTCCAATGCGTAGAGTATTTCGGAAATAGCATTCTTTCTCACCTTGATATGCCTTTGCTGGCGAGATGTAGCGTTTACAGTGCACTATGTCTTCTGGTATGGGCTATATCAAATTTGTTACTTTCATTGACCTGTCTCAGTCTCATCCTTGGCTTTGACAATATGAAAGTGACTGAGGTATGAGTGATGCTAGTAATACCATTCCTTATGCAGCCAGTCCCTGTTATGAATGGTGTGAAAATATCGCTCATAGGGTTGGTTGGTGCATACGTTTCAGTGGGCTTGGCAGACTGATATGTAATAGCAACTGCTGGCTCGGTGAGGAAAGCAACTGGAAACTACCTCACTCATCGTTTCCCTAGTACCCCTCTTCAGTGACGCCTAGGCTATTTATGACAGCTGTTGGCGGAGCTGCAGAGGATCAAACAAGCCTTCGGGCTGATTACCCAACATACATACTCACCTTGATCACGAAATTACGAAAATTGTGCGGTTCCAGTAACTTTCTCAATAAATAAATAAATAAATAAATAAATAAATAAATAAATAAATAAATAAATATAGTCTTAATATGAAGCACCATGTTAATCTCTTATTAGTAGTAGTGAATGATTTATTTATTCTGGATAACAGGGATATATTTTCTTTCGTACACTTAATAACCCCCAATTTAGGGTTGTTATTATTAGTAGCAATAACTGCATTTCGTTGATGTATCATAACTAATAATAATTATAATAATAATTATAATTGTACCGGGCGGTACACCTCTACACCGTTTATTTAAAAGTTGCGCCAGTTGAAACTCCTCTTCTGGAGGAAGGTTGAACTTTATCTATTCTATTAATTCTCTACTTTCTCAGAAGATGTCACCACGTGGAAAATTTTGAGTTTTTGAACTGTGTCACTTTTGATGTGTTTTTGTTTCGCTTGAAGTAAGAAGTGTGAACTTTCTCTTCTAGAGGACACTACTGAAGATCAACAATAGTGCGACCTAGTGCGGAGTCAAAGAACTATTTTGTTGGAGAAATTTTTATTTCAAAAGTTTGTTTCTTGTTAAATTTCTTTCTGTTATTGTTTAAGTTGGCTGTATACCCCTCTTGTTCCCCTTGTTTTGGATCTAGCCAACCCCGAATTTCCTTAATTAATTTTCCACCAATAATGTGTTTCTTTTTCCTCTATGTAGGGGTTTCTTTTCCCTAACCAATAAAGATTTTGTGGGAGGGTGTTTTCTTTCCCCTAACGCCTAGAATCTTCCGCGAGAGGATATAAACTGCTGATTTTGGGGTCTCCGGGCCACTTCTGTTCCATCTTTCAGTGTATTAAGTACATAGCAGGAGGCGGGAAGCGCCTCTTTCTTCTTCAGCCGTTCAACACCAGGTAATGGCCTATTAATAACTTCTTTTCTTGCTAGGTCGGCAGTTTAACACTCGCGGCGGGTTCGAAGCATTTCCATCATGTAACCTTTTCCTAAAATGTAATTACTCTTTTCATCTTTTTCTTGTAAAGCTACATATTGGGATAGAGAGTGCTAACCCTCTCGAGCTCCCACTCACATTTGTTTTGAGGTGAACTTATTTTCTCAAACTATTCTTCGTTTATGTAATGTAAAGTGTTCTTCTCTAAGTCACCTCTGTAGTATGGGATTAGCCCTTGCGTTAGTGGCCCAGAGCCAGATTAGGTTTTAAAAACAAAGTGTATTAGGAGTGCAAGTTCGCCTCCTCTCAAATTGTTATTTTAGAGGTCATGTAATCAACCTTCTTTTCATGTAATAGACCTCCGTAGTTTGGGTATTTTACCCCTGTAAATACGTCCTTAGAGGACAGCTTGAAGGTAGAGTTTGGTGTGGCCTTGTGATAGGCTTACAATTTTGAGAGCGGATCGCTCTTTGAAATTTGTTTCTGTATGCCTCGTGCAGGCTTTATGTGTAATGTTTGGAGCCAGTGCTCCTGGGCATGAATGGGGTTTTCTGCCCCTTGGCTAAAATTTTCTTTGGGAGTAAGGCGGGGCTGATTGCCCAAGAGTTATGAAGTAAGGGCACTGAGCCCGAACCCAGTAATCTTGTACCTACATTTTTGCTACTCTGTACCTGTTATGATTGTTATCTCTTGTTTTTGAAAAGAAAATATAACCTAGTTAAATTTTAAATTAATTTTACCTTGCACGTTAATTTCGTAGCTTGAAACCCATTCACACCCGCACCTTCTTTCACCTCTACCTACCACGGATATATCCGTAACAAGTGGTAGCAGAGCGTGGTTGAATGGGTCTCAATTTAGCCCCTTTTGACGGCTAAACATTGCTTTAATTCGAACTCTAACAGTTTTCTCAGTTGCTGGAATTTTTTGAGTTTTTCAAAATTGTTCTGTCATCATGCCCGGCCCTCGCGATGTTCTCCTCCTTAACTACTTGCGCAAAGAGGAGTTGATATATGAGTTAACTATCAGAAACGTTCAATCTGGAGGCACGGTTGCAATAGATACTAACAAGCTTAGAGAGTCCCTTGATTTGCCCATTTCCATCCCCAATTTGGGAGAGAAAGAAATTGATGACTCTCTTTCCACGATTGTCGAGAATATTACTGGGCTAGCATCGGTAGTCAGCTTTTTTGATGAAAACGATCCATCTCCTAATCAAATTAAGCGTGTGCAAGGCAGGCTGTATCACTTTGCAAATAGAGTTAATGATCTGTTGTCTCTAAAGGTGAATGACGTTCAGAGGAAGCAAGCTAATACGCTCCTTGAAACTATTTCTGAATTGTCTAATAAGGTCACTCAATTGCTAACCGGCGAAGCTCCTCCCAAAACTGATCAACCCGCCACGGTGAATGTAGGTAACGAGGAAGAGCCTCCTCAGGGAGAAGTCAATAGGATAACCGTTGCTGCTCAAACTATCTCTGCCCCATCGAACAACGAATCTGAACGCCGTGCGTCATTGAGTAACATCCGCTCTGAATTAACTTCTTTGCCATTGAAACCTTTAACGACTATGTCACCTGGGTTCAGCAGCTTGCCTCATCCATTGGCAATGTTGCTTAGAGGTATCTCTAAGTTTTCCGTCAACACCACCAGTGACGTAATTTCATTTTTAAGATTTCTAGTGGAATTTCAGGATCACGCCCTTGTGTTTTCTCTTTCCCCATGTCAAATTTTGCAAATTATCTATCCTTATGCTATTGGTGTTCTATCTGACAAAATAGTTAGAGCCATCGCTGAGCAATCTTCTATTGAGGATTTCCATGCCCATTTGCTAGCTAACTTCATCCAGGCTAGGGCCAGGTCCTCCCTTATTCAGAAATACTATTATCGGGTACAGCGCTTGGATGAAAACCTGGAAGACTTCATCCAAGATATTAAGTTTTATACTAGGGTGTTTGCTCTTCACTTCCCTGAGGATCAAATTGTACAAGCTATTGTGGAAGGTATTTCACCATCCTATAGGTCATATTTGTGTTTCGCGGCGTGCCCGCAAACGTTCTCGGAACTTGAAGCATTGGCAGTCTCAGCGGAAGGAGTTAGATACGCCGATTCTTTGCGTGTCGCGAAAGAACCCCCGCCTTCCTTTAGTAACACTCGGCCTCCACCTCGCCGACCAGTCAATCCCCGTAAATGTTATGCTTGCGGGTCGCCTGACCATCTGCGGAATAAGTGTCCTCTGATCAAGTCAAGTGGGACAAGGAATGGAGCAGGGTCATCACAAGGCTGTTTTAAGTGTGGGGCCTTCTCACATATCGCCAAGAATTGCCCAAACTCAAATAGCACCCCCTCCTGCTCAACTTCTGGTGCAAATTCCAGCTATGCCAATAATAAAAAGTGACTAGTGGCGTCGGCTGAGCCGACTAATCCATCTTCCCGAGACTCAGCCCCTAGTAAACAGGTTGTAAATGCAGAGAACGACCAGCCTTCAAATTCATCTTTTGAATGCCCTAAAGAGTGTCTTAGGATTGCGGCGGATACCCCCGCACCTGTTCCTTTTCTTAAGATTGAGTTAAATAACGAGCCTATAACAGCTCTCTTAGATTCAGGCAGTGTTTGTTCCATTATTTCGGCTGATTGGTATTCTAAATTGAAATCTGTTTGTAAACTCCCTGACTATGTCTCTTCTCCTGTTCAATACGTTTCGGCTAATTCATCTCCATTAGAAATTCTAGGTTCCTTACTGGTCAAAATTCGTGTTTTTAAGTTTACATGGAAAGTTAAATTGTTTGTGGCCAAGCAATTGTCTTGCCCCATTATATTGGGAGCTGACTTTATTTCTCACACTGGTCTTGTGCTCGATCTCCAGAGTAGGTCGTGCACATTCAAATTTGCGTCCAATTGTAGAATTCCCTTGTTAAAGTGTAATTCTGTATCCTGTTCATCTATTTCGCCTACCCAAGATGAGATGTTGTTAGACCTTAGACATCTACCTGAGGAGCAGGCTGATAGTATTCGCAAACTGTGTCAGTCGTTTCCCGAGGTGTTCTCTGATACTCTTGGTGTTACTGACCTTATTGAATACAAAATTGAGGTCACGGATTCGATTCCTGTTCGCTTTCCACCTTATAGGCTGTCTCCTCCTAAAATGAAGGCTCTGAAAGAAATCATCGATCAGATGTTGAAGGATGGTATTATTAGGCCCTCTAAGTCAGCGTATTCTTCGCCTATTTTTCTAGTCCCGAAACCCCAAGGAGGCTTCAGGCCTGTCATTGATTACAGGGCTCTCAATCGGAAGGTGGTGTTGCAATCTGTGCCCCTTCCCGACCTTCATTCTTGCTTTTCATGGTTTCGTAAGGCCAAGTTCTTCACCATCTTGGACTTGAATCAGGCCTATAATCAAATTTCCCTTGCCGAAGAGTCTAAACATCTTACAGCGTTTGCCACGGACTGGAACTTATACGAATACAACCGCGTGCCTTTCGGGCTCCCCACGGGGGCAGCTGTGCTCACTAGGCTACTAGATAGGGTCTTCTCCGACATCAAATTTGAGTACTTATATCACTACTTGGATGATGTCGTCGTATTTTCCGAGACTTTTGAAGAACATCTAGATCATCTGCGAGAAGTTCTGAATCGCCTTCGTAAGGCTGGGTTAACTGTCAAGTTGTCCAAGGTTGCCTTTGCTAAGCCCTCTATGTCATTCCTAGGGCATATTGTGTCACCCGATGGGGTAGCTGTCGATCATTCTAGAACACAGGCCATCCGTGATTTTAAACCTCCTAAGGACATCAAAGGTATCGCTAGATTCATTGGTATGGTGAATTTCTTCAGGAAGTTTATTCCTAACTTCGCTAATAGAGCGGCGCCCTTAAACCTTCTTCGTAGGAAAGGCATCAAATTCGAGTGGGGACCTTCTCAACAAGCCGCTTTCGAAGATCTTAAATTAGCTCTCTGTAATGCCCCTGTACTTGCTATGCCTGATTTCTCGAAGAAATTCATCGTCCAAACGGACGCGTCGTCGTCAGCTGTAGCTGCAGTCCTTCTTCAAGAGACTGAACTAGGGAGGCGTCCCATCGCCTATGCATCTAGGACTCTATCGGCTCAAGAAGCCAAGTATTCCATCTATGAGCTCGAAGGGTTGGCAGTCTTATTCGCCTTAGAAAAGTTCCGTCTCTATCTGGAACATGTTAAATTCGACCTGGAGACAGATAATCAAGCCTTAAGCTGGGTCTTAGGTAGGCCGCGTCGTACTGGTCGTATAGCCCGTTGGGCCATCCGTATTTCTGCCTTCCAATTCGATGTACGACATATCAGAGGTACCGAAAATGTTGTTGCTGATGGACTCAGCCGTATGTTTCATAACGACGTCGAGACCCACGAACCGGTCGATAGTTCATCACCTTCCGAGTCCATACTATCTGGTGTTAATGCCATCTTAACAGATGCTCCCATGCTTTTTAGGGATATTGAGAAATACCAACGTGAAGATCCGACGCTGGCTCCTATAATGGAAACCCTTTCTTCTGGGGAACATGTTGTCCCTTATGTTCTGAGGAATGGTGTTCTATGTTGCCCTTCGAGGCATGATAAGTTGATGAAAGTTGTTGTTCCAGCGGTTCTTGTACCTATGATCTTCAAATACTATCATGAGACCCCATTGGGGGGGCATCTTGGAATCTTTAAAACTCGTGAAAAGATTCGTGAAATGTTCATATGGAAAGGTATGGACGGTGAAATCCGTGAACTTGTAAAAGCTTGTAAATCTTGTTTGCTCAGTAAACCCACCATGTCCACTAAAGTAGGCCTTTTGTCTTCTCATCAAGCGTCGCGCCCCATGGAACGCCTGTATATTGATTATGTGGGACCCTTCCCCCAGTCAAAGGGCAATGCCAACAAGTTCATCTTTGTGTGTGTAGATGGTTTTACAAGATTTTCCTGGTTATTTCCGACTAAGCTGGCTACCGCTCAGTCAACCATTACTTGCTTAAATTCTATTTTTGCTTCTTTTGGTCCGTGTCAATATATTGTATCTGATAATGCTAAGGCGTTCACATCAAATTTATTTCGTAAATTCTGTTTTGACTTGTCCATCTCTCATGTAACTACTTCTGCTTATTACCCTCAACCTTCTCTGGCTGAACGGGTTAACCGTAATCTCAGGTCCGCACTCATTGCCTATCATCATGAAGATCCTTCCAGGTGGGACACGTCCCTGCATTGGATAGCTTTTGCTTTGAATTCGGCGGTTCATGAATCTCACAAGTTTACTCCAGCTTCCTTGATGTTCAAGTTTGTTCCCAACTCGCCGCTCTCTAACCTCTGGTCTTTGAATGACATTCTACCCGAGACAATAGATCCGGATAACATTAAAGATCTTTGGAAGAAGGCTAAAGCCAATCTTAAAGTGTCTCATGAAAAGGTTAGGGAAAGGTATGATCGTGGACGGAGACCCACCACTTTGAAGGTAGGTGACCAGGTTATGGTCAAAAATTTTGTTCCCGCGGGCAAGCTTGCCCCCAGATTTCATGGGCCTTGTATCATTCTCGATTTTCTTACGCCGGTTACCTTATTGCTAAGTAATCCAGCCACCGAGAGGATATTTAGAGTTCACCTGTCCCAGGTGAAACCGGTGTAATTTCTGTGTTAACTTGCTTCATATTATTTTGAAAGGATATGAAGGTTATATTTTTTTTTGAGTTTCACTTTTAAGGCATTCTGCCCCTTCTGTAATATTTTGGTTTTAGATGTAAGCCTTGTGTAAAACCTGCCCCGACCCGTTAAACTGCCATCCTGTTCTTGCCACGGCCATTACCACGCTCCCGTCTCCTGCTTCACCTTACACTGTGGCTTCATAATAGTAAATGCCATGGATATCTACACGCCGCTGGCCCCTCAACCTCTCCACAAGCCTGTACCCTCAAAGAAGATGATAGTCCAACACAATTCTGCCGCCTAGCTTTAATGTTTCAGCGCCCCCGCAGCCGCGCAGCGCCGTGCAGCGACTGGGGAGGGGGATGGGCCCCCTCCTCTCCAGCGAGGACGACATGTGCACGGCGAGCCGGAGCTCTCCTCCCGGCCAAGGCTGATGTGCGGCGCACGACCTACTACATGCCCGCAGCCTGTATCTGTTCACCGCGGGCGCGGCGTACTTCAACTCCTCTGCTCCCCTCATAGTGCGGGCGAGCGGTATCTCAGGGTACTTGAGGGGTCCGAGCGGCCTCCGTTGGACGCAAGCTGCAACGGCCGGTCTGGCCATCCGACTCAATCTACATCAACTACATGGACAGTCACCATAAGCAATAATTACACTTGGGAATTCAACAACAATATTTGGTGGACATTGCTAAACTTTTCTTCACTTTTAAGCATTAAAGGTTTATCTTCAGAAATTCAACTACTACAACAGAAAAACTTTACTGCACCTGCAACAACAAAATTTTGAAATTGCAACCAACCAAATTACTAAAATCTTATAAATGCTTCCGCAATTAATCTTAATATCAACATCAAAACTTGGACCTTATTTTGGAAACAAAGCTTATGTTCTTCTGTGTTACCCCTTGGAGGAACTTTTGGGGGGGGAGGTCTGTACCGGGCGGTACACCTCTACACCGTTTATTTAAAAGTTGCGCCAGTTGAAACTCCTCTTCTGGAGGAAGGTTGAACTTTATCTATTCTATTAATTCTCTACTTTCTCAGAAGATGTCACCACGTGGAAAATTTTGAGTTTTTGAACTGTGTCACTTTTGATGTGTTTTTGTTTCGCTTGAAGTAAGAAGTGTGAACTTTCTCTTCTAGAGGACACTACTGAAGATCAACAATAGTGCGACCTAGTGCGGAGTCAAAGAACTATTTTGTTGGAGAAATTTTTATTTCAAAAGTTTGTTTCTTGTTAAATTTCTTTCTGTTATTGTTTAAGTTGGCTGTATACCCCTCTTGTTCCCCTTGTTTTGGATCTAGCCAACCCCGAATTTCCTTAATTAATTTTCCACCAATAATGTGTTTCTTTTTCCTCTATGTAGGGGTTTCTTTTCCCTAGCCAATAAAGATTTTGTGGGAGGGTGTTTTCTTTCCCCTAACGCCTAGAATCTTCCGCGAGAGGATATAAACTGCTGATTTTGGGGTCTCCGGGCCACTTCTGTTCCATCTTTCAGTGTATTAAGTACATAGCAGGAGGCGGGAAGCGCCTCTTTCTTCTTCAGCCGTTCAACACCAGGTAATGGCCTATTAATAACTTCTTTTCTTGCTAGGTCGGCAGTTTAACACTCGCGGCGGGTTCGAAGCATTTCCATCATGTAACCTTTTCCTAAAATGTAATTACTCTTTTCATCTTTTTCTTGTAAAGCTACATATTGGGATAGAGAGTGCTAACCCTCTCGAGCTCCCACTCACATTTGTTTTGAGGTGAACTTATTTTCTCAAACTATTCTTCGTTTATGTAATGTAAAGTGTTCTTCTCTAAGTCACCTCTGTAGTATGGGATTAGCCCTTGCGTTAGTGGCCCAGAGCCAGATTAGGTTTTAAAAACAAAGTGTATTAGGAGTGCAAGTTCGCCTCCTCTCAAATTGTTATTTTAGAGGTCATGTAATCAACCTTCTTTTCATGTAATAGACCTCCGTAGTTTGGGTATTTTACCCCTGTAAATACGTCCTTAGAGGACAGCTTGAAGGTAGAGTTTGGTGTGGCCTTGTGATAGGCTTACAATTTTGAGAGCGGATCGCTCTTTGAAATTTGTTTCTGTATGCCTCGTGCAGGCTTTATGTGTAATGTTTGGAGCCAGTGCTCCTGGGCATGAATGGGGTTTTCTGCCCCTTGGCTAAAATTTTCTTTGGGAGTAAGGCGGGGCTGATTGCCCAAGAGTTATGAAGTAAGGGCACTGAGCCCGAACCCAGTAATCTTGTACCTACATTTTTGCTACTCTGTACCTGTTATGATTGTTATCTCTTGTTTTTGAAAAGAAAATATAACCTAGTTAAATTTTAAATTAATTTTACCTTGCACGTTAATTTCGTAGCTTGAAACCCATTCACACCCGCACCTTCTTTCACCTCTACCTACCACGGATATATCCGTAACAATAATAATAATAATAATAATAATAATAATAATAATAATAATAACAATAATGAGAGTTCAACGTCCGTCCTACCCAGTTACTATTTCGTCAGATGCCATGGATTCGTAATTTTGTCCCACAGGAAATCCTCAACGTGCCGGAAGCCAACGACATGCAGTTGACATATTTAAACACCATGAAATCCCCGACCTTTCCTGAAATCGACTTTGCTATCTTGGGAACAAACGGCCAAACATTTACTGACTGTGCCTTTGGGGTCGCCCCTGAACTAAGTTGTCCTTGCCGTAGTTCATATCACGATGTGTCTCATAAGGAAGCCCATGTAAACACTTAAGTGAATGTGGTAAATTGCATATTATCTCCCGTGGTAAAATTCCAAATTGGATGTCCCTTCCTCCCGCTAAATATTTTGAAATAGAAGGTGCATTTGTGTAGTAGGGAAGAGGCGAATTTTCGTTGATCAAGTCAATGTAAAATTAGGGGATGAACATAGCAATTCGCTGAGAAAGAATTGTGTTTCAGCAATGGAATCATCAGGCATGGGAAAAGCAGTCCTCATACAACGTGCAGTTCATAACAAAGGGAAAAATATTATTCATATCTGCGCTAAAGCTTGCATGAATAAATTCCAGTGTAACGAGTAAAAAGGGACGGAGTGACGCTCGTGATATATCGCACTACATGTAAAAATGCACCTTTAGAGTGCTCGCTTATAAACATAGCTTTAAATGTACGCAGAGGAGGTTACATGTAACATATCTGAGAGGTACGCCTTACAGAAATTTTCATTATAAATACAAAATGTTTCTTAAATAATGCACATTTTTATACCTGAGTGTGCTCAGACACTCTCAATGTGACAAGTAAAAACAAGCAGCTGTTGGCTGCTGTTGGTGGCTATCTTTAGGCAAGGGTTAATTAGAAAATTTCAGAGACTCTGTCGAAGACGAGTAGTAACATAATTTTCATCCCGAAGAATCTCCATAGCCTTAGTATATTTACTCTCTTGCAGGAACGGCAATAACAGGATTTGTTAGATAAGTTCCATGCACACTGTAGTCTACTAGGGTAAGAATTTAAGGTAACATTAGCTTATAGAATGATTCAACAAGGAAACCAACCGAAAGGCTTTAAGGATGATGATATTGTAGTTTATTTAATTACAATACACCTCACAGAAGTATGCTTACTATTATCCGCGCAGTATCTAAAGATATAATTTAGACCGAAAGGCCACATAAATTAAGTTTATTTTGTAAAATAAGTCACTGGTCTTTCATTACCATTTGATTCAATGAAGAATAAAACCCATGCGAACATAAATTGACTAAATTAGAAATAAATGAACTTGTAAACCAATCTAATTCAGGTCACAGATTCAGAAGAGTGACAGCTGAGTGGTAATGTCAATGATTTCTCAGCAAGGATTCCGTAGTTTAATTCTCAGCTAATCGATGTGGTACTTTTGAAATGAAATGCCACACTAGTGTCATGGAACTGGAGGTTCTCTGGTTATGATCACAATATCAACAGTCTTGTAGAGCTACAAGGTTAGTACTTTTCTAGCTTTCGGTTGTCCTGCTGCTTCGCGTGAGAGCGTAAAGTAGTATTAGTCAACTGCCCCTAAAAGCTTTTTTGCTAGTGGCTTTACGTCGCACCGACACAGATAGGTCTTATGACGACGATGGGAGAGGAAAGGCCTAGGAATGGGAAGGAAGCGGCCGTGGCCTTAATTAAGGTACAGCCCCAACATTTGCCTGGTGTGAAAATGGGAAACCACGGAAAACCATCCACAGGGCTGCCGACAGTGGGATTCGAACCCACTATCTTCCGGATGCAATCTCACATCCGCGCATCTCTAACCTTACGGCCAACTCGCCCGGTGCCTCTAAAAGTAAACATTCTGTTTTATAATCGAAGTTGATTCTGTGCGAGTATATCTTAAGTCATTGGAGGTAGGATTGCAAGGATGGCAGCCTTCGCCCTTATTATCTAAGTATTTTCTTCATACAGAAGTCTTGGGACATCTTAGTTGACACTGGAATTCGGATTGGGAAGAAATTGGCTGAAGCAAGTATGTTAAGCGTAACTCCGGTATTCACCTGAAGTTAACGTGAATAACACATCATTCACCCGACTAGACCTCTTCTATTTACATTTTCAATATTTATGTTTCATGCCCTGACTTGCCCAATTGAATTCTGAGAGAATCCCTCTTCCCCTACCTCTGTCTGAATATCCCTAAGTCGTATTATAATCTGTTTGCTCGTCGGTACTTCAGCCATCTCGAATTTCTTCTGCTAATAATTTCCGAAACCCATACACGTAAGTATACTTCTCACTTTGGTTAACCAGTAACCATCCTGAATATTTTCCCTCTGGTGCTGCAGAAGCTGAACAACCTCTCCTCCCTTCAGTTTAAGCGAATATTTCGAGATTATTTTTGGAATGTCAACTTGAATACTTTCTTCACATATTATTCTAACCCCAAAATTTTCTGTACAATTTGGTAACCTCATTTAATTATGCAGAACATAATACCCGATTCAACATCTCACACTTTCTCTACCAGTTCCATATTCGACTTTTCACTATAGCTTACAAAACATGAATCTTATACTAGTATTTAATATATGGAAATATATTTTGGAAGATTTTTTTATTGATAATGCTACACCTTTCCACATTGCTTGCTTTATCTGGTGAAACCATTTCCCATTGTTTTCTATAGGCATATTCCCAAATATTATGATCTACTTGTGACCTATACTTTACAACAATCTATATTCCATTGCTCATTTTTATCTATTTATTCCCCTTCTGACAAATCAGAACTTTCGTCTTAGAAATTGTAATTATTTAAGTATCAGTTTTTACAAATTCTTCCCAAGCATTCATACTCTTTTAATGCCTCCGGCCGTTAACATGATCTATAGGACATTGTCAGCAAATTTAGGGGCCGGAGGCCTTAGATGTTCTTAAACAACAACCATCATCATCAGCAGTGAAATTTAGGCCTGGTATTTCATGATTTTCTAGAACTGGACTCGCCCACTTCTCAGCTCCATTACCAATTAATGTATCATTGATAAATAACAGAAATACAATAGTAGGTAGCTTACACCCTTTTTTCAGGCCCAATTTAGGTTCCATTTGGCCTCACACTAACTCTCGTCATCCACCCTAATGTTTCATTGCTCACATTTATGATGGCCTTAATAGCTTGTATCATCTTTTTACATACCCCCCAAGTAGGCGTGATTTACCAACCAATGCCCCCTTGCTGACCATGTCGGAGGTTGTTTCTAAATCTAAAGCAGTTATGTAAAATTTTCTTCCTTTCCGTTGAATGCTGTTATCTAGTATTGTTTTTAAAACCATAATGTTATCTGCTTCTGTTTGATATCTCGAGTGATGGAAAATTCTTCCGCTCACTTCATTATTTTATTGACCAAAATTCCTGTATATAATATAACGTTATAGTCCAGTAACGTTATACTCCGTATTGGATTATTTCTTTCACCACGCTTTTTTGTAAATTGAACACAGGAAAGACCGAAGACTCAAATATCTTAATGAATAATTTTGTTAAGATTTCCAACATTTTCTGATTTTTAACTTACTGGTTCTTTCCAACACTCGTTTGTTAGTGCCCCTGCCATCCTACATTTGGCCCATTCTACCATATCTGAAACCTCACATTCTGATATTTCTTCATATAAAGAGGGAATACGAATCTCCAAACCCTACGAGAGAGTCAAACACAATCCATTGTTTAACCAAGTATCCTGCCACCATAATAGTGTTTGAAAATAATCAACCCAAATTTCGTTGGTAATTTGAACTTCAATTATTTTAATATTATCTCCTCCTGTCCCTGCTCTTATAACAGTAAAAGTACCGGATACTGATGAGATTCGGTCCAATCTCTAACATCCATTTTCTTTGCAATTTCTACAACATCTCTTGTGCACACAATCAAATCATTTGCACTACCCCCCAGGAGTTATAATATATGTCAGCTTCCCTATTTCATCCCTCATGCTACCAACCATTCAGGATATATATAGACCTTCTATAGCATATAGTTCTAACAACTCTCCCCCACATATATTCCGTTCATTATTATCACTGCTTCTACATCCTACGATTAGTTCCAACCCGTCTTTATTATATGTTGGGACTGACTCCCCTATCCGTGTATTCAAATTTTCCATTATAATAATTCCTGCTTCTTCAAATTTATTTACTAATTTAATTTCTTCTATTAAACCCGCAAAAATATGTTTGTATGTTGTGACCCTTGCGAATGATTATATAGGAACCCCATACATATATCTCTTGGCCTTCTACTGGCCACTTTGAGTTTTATCCACACTACATCCTCCATATCGTTAGATAATTCTTCAGCCTGGTTACTAATCTCCTCCTTTATAAGAAGTGATATTTCTTCAGGGTTTTTGCCTCTTGAATCTCTCTTCCTTTGCATTGCACTTCTATAGCATACCCCTTCTACAGAAACGTCCTCCCTTCTGTTAACCAAATTTTTAAACAGGCAAATAATCTCGAAATGGTCAACAAGCTGGCACTATGTATCAATCCTCAGTTTACTGAATAAACCTTCTATACTAACAAAGCCAAACCCCCATCCCCTTTACTTCGCTTTACTGTTACATGTAACACTTCCTCTTTTGCTCCTTGTATATGAACTATACTTCAATGTCCCTCTTGTTTCCTTTTTATTCTACGGGATCTCCACATCTTGGCCAAAATATCCTTCAGATTCTGTCCTTGTTTCTCTTCCTTTGTATCCTATATTCTCCTACTTCTTCTTGCCGCTGCCGGTATTCTACTGGTGGCGGCCTCCGTTACAGCATTAGGTGTCAAGCATTTTCTTACAGGTCGTTCGTCTTCACTGGTAAAAATGTCTTCGTTCTTTGTAGATGTCAGCAATCCCGCTGGCACGTGATCCACTTCCTTTGTATCCTATATTCTCCTACTTCTTCTTGCCGCTGCCGGTGTTCTACTGGTTACAGCATTAGGTGTCAAGCATTTTCTTACAGGTCGTTCCTCTTCACTGGTAGCTGTCAGCAATCCCGCTGGCACGTGATCCACTTCCTTTGTATCCTATATTCTCCTACTTCTTCTTGCCGCTGCCGGTGTTCTACTGGTTACAGCATTAGGTGCCAAGCATTTTCTTACAGGTCGTTCCTCTTCACTGGTAGCTGTCAGCAATCCCGCTGGCACGTGCTCCACTTCTGCTCCTTGCGCGTCAGAACTCCCTCCGTCTTGTGGCGATGTCACTGCACTGTCTTCCGGAGCCAATGCCTCCTACTGCGCTGACGAGTAACTCTTCCTCCAACCATACCTTACGATTATAAAACTCTTGTTCCTTTTGAACGATGTAAGACCCTATATTCTGGCTTTTCTCGTTGGAATTCAAGAACTTTCATTTTCTTTTTCCACTTCAGGTCCCATCTCCCTGTTGATTCATACCTCCGTCCCATTTAAATTCTTCGCATTAAGGTGAATTTGGTAGGCATTCGTAATGGATACCAGTTTAAGCTTTACAGGCCTGTTTCCTTGGTCCTTACTATTGTATGCACGTCATGCACATCGGATTACGTGCAGTTCACTTTCACTCCTGCCCTTGTCACCTCCAACACAGATGTTAATAACGACAGCTTACTCTCGTCCCTATTCTCTTTAATGCCATAAATGATGAGGCATGTGTTACGTTGTGTAAGCGTTTCTTTCCGGACCTGCATTTCAAGCTATCGTGTGCGCTGCTCCAGCACCTGTGGATGTTTCGTTAACTTTCTCTCTCCTCGTGGTATTTTATAAGCGTTCCCTTACCCCTGGTAGACCGCCTTCCAGGCCATTTTTAGGTCCTGCATATCCTTCTTCTGATCCATAATCAGATCCTCAGTCATGAATGCTTGGCTCACACCCTTCTTCACATCCTTAAGTTTTTCATAGCCAACCCCCCCCCCCCAACTAAGGGACACTGGATTAATCTCCACTCCTCCAATTACCAAAAGCACAACGATCACCATCACTAACAAAACCATTTTAAAGTAATTGATGTCATTTTACACTGCACATTCCCGGGAGTTTAATCGGTTATTCCATTGTCCGATGTCCGCCCTGAAGTGTTCAGTACCTGTTCACATTTCGCTCACACCACTCAGCACTCACATACACGCGTCCGATTCCCTTGCAAGGTTCCAATCAACTCCTAGTCTACAATTATAACACGCTCTCAGATTTAAAAAAACGTTTTCCCATATCACACTGTTCGTGCGTGTCCATGCAGAACAACGAACCAATCAATCAATATTCCTCACACACGAACGCAATCAATTAAAAGGAATTTATAATATATATATATATATATATATATATACTTCCACTCTCTCGCTCTTGTTCACAAAATACTGCTGTAAGACTACATATTAACATAATTATCCAACAACTATAACAACAAAAATACAGTGGAAAACCAAAAGCGAAGACCAAGCTACCGCGTCACCCGACTCTGATTTGTTCCACATGACTCACGGAAACTTGAGTTGTAAGTAGCACTGTTTTCCCATCCGTTTGTACAAAAACGTTACCCATGTCACATACGGAGATCTTCCAACTATTGCAGATTCCCATTAGCGGCACTTGTTATATCACATTGATACTGTATCTTTATAATTCTGTGTTCACTGATTCCAACACTTCGTTTAAGGATATTTTCACTTGTGCATCACGCGCTAATTGTTCCAGACCATAAATACGGTACCCCGTGACTTTCTCCAACATGTAAGTCACCAAGCCGCCACAAGTGATATACTCTAATACCAAGTGCCTAAGCTCTCCACAGTTTGTAGGCCAGTACCACACTTCACATTCCACGAAAAATTTCCAGTCAACCACGTTCCACAACGGTTTTAAGTAAAGAACTGATGTTTTCTAACATGGCTATACACACCTGAGTCTCCTCCTACTCTTTCATGGTACGTCTAGATTGGTCATAATTGCCATTCAGTCACGAGTGGAAAATCCTCTTGCCATTCCAAGACCACGCCCCGAGCCTCTTTCGGGTTCACCGGGAGAGTTGGCCGTGCGGTTAGGAGTGCGCAGCTGTGAGTTCGCATCCGGAAGATAGTGGATTTGAACCCCACTGTTGGCAGCCCTGAAGATGGTTTACCGTGATTTCCCATTTTCACACCAGGCAAATGCTGGGGCTGTACCTTAATTAAGGCCACGGCCGCTTCCTTCCCATTCCTAGGCCTTTCCTGTCCCATCGTCGCCATAAAACTTATGTGTGTCGGTGCGACGTAAAGCAACTACAAAAAATCTTTCAGGTTTCACGTCACCCGACTCTGGTTTGTTCCACATGGCTCACGAAAACTTTCTGAGTTGTAAATAGGACTGTTTTCCATCCGCTTGTACAAAAAGTTACCCATGTCACATACGGAGATCTTCCAACTTAAAATATAGAGGATAAATAAACAAATTAAACCACAATATTAACACGAATAATGGCAATAATAATAACAATAATATCTCGTAGTTGTAAATACAGTGCGAGGGTGTGATATGTGTACTGTCACAGCCTGATGGTCCATGGTACGGATTACTGTACACACTACCTATTAACGGTCGAGTGACCTAATAAGTGGTCCTGAGAATCAGGGCACCAGTTGCTCTAGAATAGAAGTGGGCATCTGGCTGAGTCGTGGCCGTCTATGTGGTCAGGCAAATTCACCCTAAAGCTATACAACCCACCTGTGGTCCCTACACCGTTAGAGTGGATACACTCACTTCGACTATGTGTATGTAGGCGAACATCCTACTTCACAGAAATTTACCGAGCTCAGGTTGTTTTAAACAAGCTTCGGAACTACAGCAGTGACGGTGTCCCAGTTTCACTTTGCAGACGAGGAACTGCTTGGAAACAACATTGCTCAGCAACATTTTAATGTCAAGTTATTTCCGATCCTCATTTTCACTTCTCTCAACATTATTATTTCAGTGATTATTTCTGTCAACTAATAGATTGTTATCAGAAGATCATGCCATAATATCCGGAATGACTTTGTGAAAGAATAGTTCTTCCACAAGTCAAACTCAACACGTGGTTAGATGCAATTAATATAAAATTATTTATATAATTATTTAATTAATTGTCGAAGTGGTAATGGAGTGGCTGTGGCCTTAATTAAGGTTCAGCCCCAGCATTTGCCTGGTGTGAAATGGGAAACCACGGAAATCCATCTTTATAGATGCCGACAGTGGAGTTCGAACCCAATTTCACCGGAATGCAAGCTCACAGCGCATCGAAACTTGCAACAACGAAATAAAGAAATAATATCAGATTCTTTCCCTCTCAAGACTGTTCATTTTAAATTTAATGACATTTCATTTGAACAAGCGTGCAAACCGATATGCACTCTGGCGGCGCTTGTCTGAGAATGTGAGCGAGATATCACAGCCACCGCTTCCGAACACAAGACACTGTAAAAGAGACTGGTTTGGGTTTGTAGGTGTTGTTGAGGGCTAAGGGAGCGCCAGTGGCAGCGTGACGTAACGCTTCAATTTCATGCACTAGAGAGCAACACGTAACACGCACAAGCATGGCCAGACTAGGTACAATTCTAAACTGATTTATATTTCAACCACCAGAGACAAGTACACGGAAAAATATAGACAAAACCTAGGGTTACCAATATAGTGATTTTGTCACTAAATCTGACGACTGTTAACGACGAGATATTCTTCGTTTTCTCTTGCTAAATCAGACACCTAGTGGCATTTTGTAAAACTCGCTTTAGAGACAGAAGTAAATCTTTCTCTATTTCAATGTAACAGTCTAGGATTTTCAAGATTAATTTCGTTGAGTTTCATTAATATAATATGGTTATGCAGTTAACTTTACCTACAAGAATGCAAGCACAATATATCAGAATTGATTTTTCTGGTGTTTATTTTGTGTGTTTATGAACGATGTCATTATATTCACATTATTTGTGTCTGTAATCATATATGTTGCAGTGGATATCCCTTTCTAATTTATGTACGTGTGTAAAGCACCCTTGAATTTGAAGGCAAGGCATTTTTTAAATTTCAGTTTCACAGCAAATGAAATTGTAGCTAAGTGTTTGTGCGCGTGGTATATTGGCAATAGCTATAATTAATAACTAGTATTTGGAACCTAATAGGAATAGGAATCTTTCGTTGTACTTCTGTGCCTGTATGGGTTTAGCAGTTACGAATACATTCTTCAAGTTTAAGGCTATTCCCCGCTACACCTGAGAAGATAGGGGCATCAAGTCCATAATAGACTATATATTAACCGACCTTGAATTCAGGAAATCTGTTAAGAATGTGCGTGCTTTCCGGGGATTTTCGATGATACACACCACTATCCGATCTCTAGTGAACTAAGAACCTCTAGACTTAGGATACAGAAAGTGAAATCTGTTTACAGACGACGATAGGCAGAAAATCCCTAGAACGAGGGAATTCGATAGCAGTATAGTTTTATGATTAGCGAAGGTTCCAAATAATGCACAGTAAGCAGCCTCAGGATACATAGAGAGCATGGGTACCATACATAGATGCTGTAGTAGAAACAACAAGGGAATGCCAAGGAACGACTGTGTGCAAAAATGAGAAAAGCGAACATATTGGTGGAATAGTGAAGTTAGAGCAGCTCGTAAAAGTAAAAAGAAGGCGTAGCAGAAACGGCTCCAAACAAGGACTGATGCAGACAGGGAATTTTACGTAGATGAAACAAACAAAACAAAACAAATAGTTGGTGAATCAAAAAAAGTTCTTGGGAAGATTTCGGTAATAACCCGGAGAGGCTAGGTCTAGCAGCAGGGGAACCTTTTCGGACAGTAAGAAACAATCTTAGAAGACGAGGGAAAAAGGAAATGAATGGTGGGTGTTTTTCGTCATTCAGGTGCACTCATAATTGATTCCAGGGAATCACTGGAGAGGAGGGAGGAATATTTAGAAAATCTTCTCAAAGTAATAGGAAATCTTCCAGTTGATATCGCAAACAAAATAGCTGTTGGGGAGGAGGACAATGATGTTGGTGAAATTACACTTGGTGAAGTGGAAAGGATGGTAAATAAATTATATTGTCATAAAGCAGCAGGAATAGATGAAATTAGACATGAAATGGTGATACAGGAATGAAATGGCTTCATCGAATAATAAGGTTAACAAGGAGTGTTAGCAAGATACCTTGTTATTGGAAAAGAGCTGTAATTGCACCTATCTATATGCAACGGAGCAGGAATAATTTCAACAAATAATGAGGTATCTCGTTGACCAGTATGTCCGGCTTCATGGCTAAATGGTTAGCGTGCTGGCCTTTGATTACAGGGGTCTCAGGTTCGGTTCCCGTGAGGGTCAGGAATTTTAACCGTAATTGGTTTATTACTTTGGTACGGGGGCTGGGTTTATGTGTCGTCTTCATCATCATTCCATTCTCATCACGACGTGCAGTTTGCCTACGAATGTCAGTTCAAAAGACCTGCACATGGCGAACCGAATTTGTCCTCGGGCACTCCTTTCACTGAAAGCCATACGTCATTTTATTTCTTTGACCAGTGTAACGGGAAGGTGTTTACTGCCATTTTGGAAGGGAGGGCGCGATCAATGGTTGAGAGTAAGTTCGATTTTCATCCTCTGGGACCAAAGGGAGGTTGTCAGGATCAGATTTTCAGTATTTACCAGATAATTGAAAACTGCTACGAGAGAAATAAACAGTTGTGTTTACGTTTCGTAGATTTTTAGAGAAGGCATACGGCGGAGTACCGGGGTAAAATATGTTCGCCGTACTGTGGGACGATGACATTAAGATTAGATTACTAAAATCGAGCAAAGGAATTTGTGTTGACAATTGATCTGCAGTGAGAATTGATGGTAGAATGAGTTCTGTGTTCAGGGGACTTACAGGGGTTATACAAGGCTGTAATCTTTCACCTTTGTTGTTCGTAGTTTACATGGATCATGTGCTGAAAGGCATAAAGTGGCAGGGAGGGATTCAGTTAGGTGGAAATGTAGTAATCAGTCTGGTCTCTGCTGACGACTTGGTCTTAATGGCAGATTGTACCGAAGGCCTGCAGTCTAATATCTTGGATCTCGAAAATAGATGCAATGAGTATGGTATGAAAATTAGCTTTTCCAAGACTAAATTGATGTTAGTAGGTAAGAAATCCAAGAGAACTGAATGTCAGACTGGGTAAAAAAGCTGAAACAGGTAGATAATTTGAAGTATTTACGATGTGTGTTCTCTCAGGATGATAGTATAATAAGTAGAGATTGAATCAATGTGCAGTAAATGTAACGCAGTGAGCTCGGGGTTGCGATAAACAGTATTCTGTAAGATGGAAGCCAAATCCCGTACGAAACTATCTTTACCAACGTCGCTTTACGGAAGCGAAAGCTGGGTGGACTCAGGATATCATATTCATAAGTCAGAAGTAAACCACATGAAAGTAGCGAGAATGATTGCTGGTACAAACAGGTGGGAACAATGACAGACAGATACTCGGAATGAAGAGATAAAGGCTAAGTTAGGAATGAACTCGATGGATGAAACTGTACGCATAAACCGGATTCAGTGGTGGGTCATGAGATGCGAATGGAGGAGGATAAGTTACCTGGGAGAATAATGGACTATGTTATGGATTGTAAGAGAAGTAGAGGGAGACCAACACAATGATGGTTAGACTAAATTGCTAACGATATAGAGATAAGAGGTATAGAAATA
Source organism: Anabrus simplex (assembly GCF_040414725.1). Classification (NCBI taxonomy): domain Eukaryota; kingdom Metazoa; phylum Arthropoda; class Insecta; order Orthoptera; family Tettigoniidae; genus Anabrus; species Anabrus simplex. The sequence goes on from NC_090266.1 coordinate 1,018,032,305, forward strand.
AACAGGCCACAGAACTGGTTACAAATAAAGGATTCTGTCGGCGTTCAGTAAATTCACATAGGCTTGCAGACTGAACGCTGAAAGGTATAACAATATGTCATGAAGATGTATGTATGTGTGTGTGTATGTATGCATGCATGTATGTATGTATGTATGTAATACCCGTTCATCGGACGGTAATTGGCAGTGGATTATATGTTTCCTTTAGGCATTTATACGAAGTAACACGGCTCTATTCACACGTTCAATTTTAACATGTTAAAATGATATTTCCCTACGAAAGCGCGTGGCAGTAACGTGAAATATGATGAAGCTGAACAATGTCGAGAGAAAATGGGGAAAATTTCCGAATTTATTGTAGGTTATAGTTCCTGGTCCGATGTTGTTAGAAATTCACCCTGCTTCTCAGGTTGCATATTGTATATCTGACCACTATCGTGGCGTCCTGACGTTGATGATAACTCCTTAATATCTGCCCTATCGAAAAGAGTTAAACTTCTCTTTAATTTTCCCGTTGCCCAACTTGAAGTGGCACGCACGACTTGCCCCACGGGACTTGGACAAAAAGTTCAGATTTTTCGTAATCAACTGCTTTATTATCCGTAGTACGATAAATACGTCCATGACATACGGGACGGATATAACATATTCTTAAACGTTTGTTATATACATTATTTTGATGGACCTAATGTTAACGAAATATTTGAGAATAATCTTGAAAATACCAAATTATATGTGATTACCATGACATCATATGTACCTGATAACACAATACTGAGTGACTAGATTCAAGATACATAGTTTTGTTGAAGTAACTCCAGCAGTGTTTCACTTTTAGGAATATACAAACATATACCAGGTGTATGCATAAGTTTATGCCGGATTTTTGATCAAGGAAACAGGAAATTTTAAAGGGAAATTTATTTTTTGTTTATTCAAAATATTGACCATCCGCTTCTACACACGTCGCCCATCTTTCAAGTAATTTATGAATACCATTCCAGAAAAACTGTTTGTCTTTTGCGGCAAGCCATTCGTCGATCAGTTTTCCAACTTCCTGGAAATTGCTGAAGTGCTGCTCTGCGAACGCGTGCCCCATTGATGCGAAGAGGTGATAGCCAGATGGTGTCAGTTCGGGGCAGTACGGTGGGTGCGATAGGATGTCCCATACAAGCGATTTCAAGGTGTCTTTCATTGGTTTAGCTGTGTGAGACGGCGCATTGTCGTGTAACAAAATCATTTTGCCATGTCTTCTGGTCCATTCCGGTCGTCTTTCAATCAAAGCGTGATTTAAATGAATCATTTGTTGGCGATAGCGTTGTGCATTAACGGTTTCGCCAGGCTTGCTCTTCTTAGCACTTTTGTGGTCTACCAGAATGCACAATGTCTTTGACATTAAAATCACCACGTTTAAATTGTAGAAAACATGTCTCACATGTTCTAATCGATGGAGCGTGTTCACCATCTGTTTCTGCCAGCAAACGATGACTTTCTGCAGCCTTTACTTTTGATTAAATAAGAAAAGCAATGCGTGCCGCAAACGGTCTTTTTCTGGCACAAACTTCAACATGATCACTGAACGATACAACACAGACACTAGTGTTTGGTGGACTCAGCTTGTGTGTTGGTAGGTTAATGTCAGACGATCAAACTGACGTATGTGTCAATTCATACGCTTCGTACTGTTCGCTGGCGCCATCTCGAAGTAAAACCGGAAAATACTTATGCATACACCTGGTAGATAACTAGACAGACAGACAGACAGACAGACAGACAGACAGACAGACAGACAGACAGACAGACAGACAGACAGACAGACAGACAGACAGACAGACAGACAGACAGACACCAAAGGGAAAAGTACTACCTCATGTCATCTCGGTGTTCATTTACATTAGATGGGGTTAATTCTCAAGCCGAGCGAAATATAATGCATCCTCTGATTTTCTCCTTCAAAATAATTGTAGGTCTGCGAGGTTGCCGTCAATGGCTGCGGAGCATGGAGACCGTAGAAAAGTTGCAATTTTCCGCGTCATTTGAAGAGTACGCGAAATTATGTACATGAAAAAATTATTTAAAATAAAGGGGCGTTTCACATATAGTCTACAGATTTTACATACAATCAATGTTTGGTCGAGATACACTGACTGACAGAGCAAATGCAACACCAAGAAGGAGTGGTTCGAAAGGGATGAAAGTTGGGGAAAAAAACAGAGACGGCACGGACGAATAATTGATGTTTATTTCAAACCGATATGCAGGTTACACAATGCGCACGGCATCGACTCAGTAGGATGTAGGACCACCGCGAGGTACAGAGTCAATAAGAGTGCGGATGGTGTCCGGAGGGATGGTTCTCCATTCTCTGTCAACCATTTGCCACAGTTGGTCGTCCGTACGAGGCTGGGGCAGAGTTTGCAAACGGCGTCCAATGAGATCCCACACGTGTTCGATTGGTGAGAGATCCGCAGGGTACGCTGGCCACGGAAGCATCTATACACCTCGTAGAGCCTGTTGGGAGATGCGAGCAGTGTGTGGGCGGGCATTATCCTGCTGAAACAGAGCATTGGGCAGCCCCTGAAGGTACGGGAGTGCCACCGGCCGCAGCACATGCTGCACGTAGCGGTGGGCATTTAACGTGCCTTGAATACGCACTAGAGGTGACGTGGAATCATACGCAATAGCGCCCCAAACCATGATGCCGCGTTGTCTAGCGGTAGGGCGCTCCACAGTTACTGCCGGATTTGACCTTTCTCCACGCCGACGCCACACTCGTCTGCGGTGACTATCACTGACTGAACAGAAGCGTGACTCATCGGAGAACACGACGTTCCGCCATTCCCTCATCCAAGTCGCTCTAGCCCGGCACCATGCCAGGCGTGCACGTCTATGCTGTGGAGTCAATGGTAGTCTTCTGAGCGGACGCCGGGAGTGCAGGCCTCCTTCAACCAATCGACAGGAAATTGTTCTGGTCGATATTGGAACAGCCAGGGTGTCTTGCACATGCTGAAGAATGGCGGTTGACGTGGCGTGCGGGGATGCCACCGCTTGGCGGCGGATGCGCCGATCCTCGCGTGCTGACGTCACTCGGGCTGCGCCTGGACCCCTCACACGTGCCGCATGTCCCTGCGCCAACCATCTTCGCCACAGGCGCTGCACCGTGGACACATCCCTATGGGTATCGGCTGCGATTTGACGAAGCGACCAACCTGCCCTTCTCAGCCCGATCACCATACCCCTCGTAAAGTCGTCTGTCTGCTGGAAATGCCTCCGTTGACGGCGGCCTGGCATTCTTAGCTATACACGTGTCCTGTGGCACACGACAACACGTTCTACAATGACTGTCGGTTGAGAAATCACGGTACGAAGTGGGCCATTCGCCAACGCCGTGTCCCATTTATCGTTCGCTACGTGCGCAGCACAGCGACGCATTTCACATCATGAGCATACCTCAGTGACGTCAGTCTACCCTGCAATTGGCATAAAGTTCTGACCACTCCTTCTTGGTGTTGCATTTGCTCTGTCAGTCAGTGTATAATCAATAGTGTAAGAGAAATTTGAAAGAAAACACTTCTGGTCTTTCCATAAACCCCCAGTAGGTTCAGTGATTTGTAAATTATTTGCAAATCAGAACCTGCTCCAGGATGAGCAGACTCAAAATATGATGTTTGGTCGAAATATAATCAATAGTGTAAAAGAATATTGAAAAAAATGAACTCTTCTCGTCTTCGTATAAACCTCCAGTCTATCCAGAGGTTCTTAAATGATATGCGTATCGAATCCTGCTCCAGGATGAATAGACTTTAAATATGATGTTTGTTCGATATCTATTCAGCCATTTACTCGTGATGGTGGAACGAACAAATAGACAAAGAAACAAAGAGACAAACAGACACGAAAGCGAAAAACTACTGATGTGATCTTGAGTTGACCTGAAACGGACAAATATATCAATGTATGGTGAAATAAACGACATTACAGACAGCGGACCCTCTACAACAGAGATGCTCACGCTGGGTTTTCGGGCTCGCAGGCGACGAGTACAGCGAATACTATTCAACCACAGTGACGTGAATACGCCACAGGCCTTGAGGATGGGCGAAGTTCTCCCTGTCACCCTCGATCACTGCGGCGATACCCGAGTTTGAAATAGAGGCAGAAAATCTTGAAAGAACGCATAAATCCACGTCATGTTCAATTTAAGTTATAAGAAAAAAGTTATTTATGTTTATTACACTTTATGTTTTTGACCAGATACAATAAAGTGTTACGCCTACAACCTCAAACATTTTTATAATGCACGCAATGAATTTAAATTTTCACTATAACATTACAGTATAAGACGTGTTTTAGAAAGAGTTTTAATATATTACGAAGTTCAGGTGTTTAAGCTGTTGTTTGTGGTTGTTTGAGTTTAAATAATCTGATAAACTCTACAAAATTACCGGGAATAACATCAATGACGTTATTTATTTGAAGGCATCCTGTACATTTACCTGGTAGATATTCTTACATTGTTGTACTTTAATCTTGCATACTAAATATCCACCTATGTCCTCCCTCGTGATGGAACTCCCTTTCGCTATTTAGAGGCTAGCTATTATCACCGGACGCCTAATAAATTTTAAATACTATTTTCAGAAATTCAGTGAACAAGGAAAGTCACACAACACTAAAACACTGCGCAAAATATTTGTTGCATTATGTAATTATATTAATTTTTACTTAATGAATTACAGGAATTTTACTGTTTTAAGAAATGTATATACCGTCATTCCCATTGAAGGAATTGTAAATTGTAGCTTCTAAGCATAAACCCTGTACCTTTCTAGACGGTAACACAAACATTATAATGTGTCACTTTTCTTTGAATGAATGCATACAAGAAAATAAAACTGACTGTTAATATAGAATGCAGTACAAATCAAACTGGAATATAATGAAAAGGTCAGTTCTTTTGTTGTGTTTATAGAGTTTTATTTTAGAAAATGAATCCCAATCAGCACTTCGCTGAGTAGTGGAGAAGAGCTTCGTAATCACCGTCGAACTTCAATACTTCCTCGCTTTCCTGCAAAGTGTGTCGCTCTCTCGCCTCACTGTGACGCATGCTTGTTACGTAAGCTGCCCACATCTACGTCACACCAGCCCGGCCGCACCTGGCTAGTCTCAACGGGCGCCCAACTGAGCACCTCTGCTCTACAACTATATTCATTTTAAAGATTCCTGTGTGAGGCAAACACGTGTTACTTTCAGTAACATTATTAATTGAGTTCAAGGTATCGTTTGAGGTTTTGGAGCAAAACTTTCGGTGAAAGCAGAGCTGAGTCGCTCAGACGGTTCAGGCGCTCGCCTTCTGGCCCGAACGTAGCAGGTTCGATCCTAGTTCAATACGGTGGTGTTTGAAGGAGCTCAAATACGTCTTCCTTGTGTCGGTAGATTTAGTGGCATGTAAAAGAACTCCTTACGGACTAAATTACAGCATCTCGGCGTCTCCGAAAACCGACAAAATAGTCTGCGGGACGTAAAACCATTAACAGTGTTAACTTTTGGTGTCTAGGACTTACATATATTTTCTTCATATACATACTGTTTGCTAATATGTTCAATAATTTTCTTAAACCAGGGATATTAAGAAAAATGCAAGTGGATTGAAGTCAATATCTAAATTAGTTCGTCAATTTATACATTTTTACAATTGATACTTCATTAAAGGAACGGTGTTGTACAAAAGCACAGTCAAATATAGTGTTTTCATTTTCCTTAGAGCATAGGTAAATATGCACTATCTGTACTTACAACTTCCAAAGATTTGTTTACAAATGTTGAATTTGCTATCACCAAAAATAAAATAATCACCAGCCGACACTGCCAGGATTAGTAGTACGTTCAAAATTTAATTCACCATTACTTGTAGTGACATATCGTTTATTACGCCATCCTATTTAGAGATGATTGCCAGTACATTACCTATCTCATTACATGTCCGAAATTTTATCATCCATAAAACCCAATGATCAGTCATCATTTCAATAATTATGTTCTTTTTCTTGCAATTTGCAAATCAGACCGGCAACTTCCGCCGACTAATGCAGGAAAATATTTATGATTGAACTTCCTTAGAGTGTACGTTGAGTTACTCAGCCTGAAGCTGGTTGGATCGTCAAAAACTCCACCATCAGCTGTCATAATCGGCCAAGGCATCACTGAAGAGGAGTGTTATGGAAATGAGGAGGGAGGTAGTTTTCCGTTGCTTTCCTCACCAAGACAGAAGTTGCTATTACGTATCAGTCTGCCAAGAAAACTGAATTGAATGCATCAACTGACCCTATGAGGGACATTTTCACACCATACGTAATGGGAACTTGCTGCATTTGGAAAGGCATTACTAGCATTGTTTATACCTCAGCCACTTTCATATTGTCAAAGTCAAGATTGAGACTGAAACAGCACAATGAAAGTAACAAACTTGTTCTTGCCCATACTTGAAGAACATTAAATCTTTCCAGCAAAGACAATCCGCAGAGTAGAATGTTAAAAAGGAAACAACAGAAGCAAGGTGGTAATTTTTGGTGTCCGTTGTTTATGTGATCAAAACAAAGTGGACGTCAAATTTGTGCGTGGAATCCTAGATACAGGGATTTGATTTTAATTCTAAAAATCCCATATGCTTTAGTCGGGATTCGAGCCGCCTTAATGAGAAGCCATTCACTAGAACTTGTTAGATAAAATTGAGAGGTCACGACAATTTTGTTCTTATAAACCACGGTTCTCTGCATTTTATTACACGGCCAGTCTGGAAGGGTCTATGAGTGGAAATTTGGTTCGTACAGTAGAAAGCATACATTAGGCCTATTACATTACCTGACTTCCACAACTATCATTCTTTCATCAGGTGTCTATATATAATACCATGTGGGAAACCATGAAAGGACTAAATATGAATAATTTACGTGTTTGAATTAAACTGGAGACATTATTTTCAATTTTTAACAATCCCCCCCTTTTACCTCCATCGCCACCAATCGTAGGAGTTATGCCCACTAGAGTATTCATGGAAGCCATTTACCATTCACGTGTGCCAAAGGCCTGATAATCACTCAGTCCATAACAGATAAAATATATTCTTGAAAGTGGAGGAGAATGCTGCGGAAAGAGACTTCGAACGAATATTCAGACTACGGTCCATGTTCACACAATTGCCCTCATGAGGTTGAAATGAAACTCATTCCAGCCCTCACATCAGATTTTAAATCACTGATAGTGACTGGAATCGAACACGCAGCCTGCGGGATCGTAGGCTTAATAGGTACCCTGAGACCATACTACTACTAATACTACTACTACTACTACTACTAATAATAATAATAATAATAAAAATAATAATAATAATAATAATAATAATAATAATAATAATAATAATAATAATAATAATAATAATAATATCATTTAGACTTTCACGGCCCGTGTAACTATTCATGAGGTATATTTTTGGGCTTATGCCGTGTAATTAATTATAAAAACACACTCAACGCGTTTCGATAGGAAACTTGCCTTTCTTCATCAGGAGACACAGAAAAAATGAAGAGACGCATAACAGGTTGCTAGGAGAAAGCAACAAGGAACTTGAAATGGTGCCCTAAGATGTAAACGGCACGCCATTTTAGCCCCAGATAGAGACAACGAATGGCTCAGGCAGCTAGGACTATACAATTCACCGTTGGTCCATAACCCGTTAGAGGAGAGATCCTCACTTGGACTACGTGCAAGTAGGGTAGCATCCTGCTTCATGAGTTTACCGAGCTCAGAACATTTTAAGCAAGCCCCGGAACTATGGGAGTAATGGCGTTGGGATACCAGTTGGTATGAAATTGGAGTGGGCATCTCGGACATATTCTGAGTCATGGCCCTCCTTGTGCTCAGGCGGCTAGGACTATAAAATTCACCGGTGGCCCATAACCCGTTTGAGGAGAGATCCTCACTTGGACTATGTGCAAGTAGGGTAGCATCCTGCTTCACGAATTTACCGACCTCAGATCATTTTAAGCAAGCCCCGGAAATATGGGAATAATGGAGTTCCACTCCCATTTGACAGGCGAAGGACTCCTTGGAAACAACTTGGCGAACGAAATGGAATTCGATGGGGAGTTATCAATCTTAATGGGGCTTATGGAAGAAAGAAGGTAGAACTGGCTGTGTCAGCAAAGAGAATGCATCTGGATGTGCTAGGAGTAAGTGATATTCGGGTAAGGGGAGATAAGGAGGAAGAGATAGGAGATTATAAAGTGTACTTGACGCGTGTTTGAAACGGAAGGGCAGAGTCTGGGATAGGGCTCTTTATCAGGAATACCATTGCACGCAACGTAGTTTCTGTTAGGCACGTAAATGAGCGAATGATGTGGGTAGATTTGTCAGTTGGACGAATTAGGACAAGAACTGTGTCCGTGTATTCACCATGTGAGGGTGCAGATTAGGATGAAGTTGACACGTTTTATGAAGCATTGAGTGACATCGTGGTCAGGGTCAACAGCAAGGACAGAATAGTGCTAATGGGCGATTTCAATGCGAGAGTTGGGAATAGAACTGAAGGATACGAAAGGCTGATTGGTAAATGTGGGGAAGATATGGAAGATAATGGTAACGGGATGCGTTTGCTGGACTTCTGTGCTAGTATGGGTTTAGCTGTTACGAATATATTCTTCAAGCATAGTGCTATTCACCGCTACACATGGGAGGCTAGGATACCAGATCCATAATAGGGTATATCTTATAAGACTTTGAATTCAGGAAATCTGTTAGGAATGTACGAGTTTTTCGCGGATTTTTCGATGATACAGACCACGATCTGATCTGTAGTGAACTAATTATCTCTAGGCCTAGGGTAGAGAAAGTGAAATCTGTCTGCAAACGAATAACGGTTGAAAATCTCCAGGACGAGGAAATTAGACAGAAGTACATGGATATGATTAGTGAGAAGTTTCGAACAGTAGACAGTAAGCAGGTTCAGGATATAGAAAGTGAATGGGTGGCATACAGGGATGCTGTAATAGAAACAGCAAGGGAATGCCTAAAAAAAACTGTGTGTAAAGATGGGAAAAGGCGAACATCTTGGTGGAATGATGAAGTGAGAGCAGCCTGTAAATGTAAAAAGAAGGCTTATCAGAAATGGCTCCAAACAAGGGCCGAGGCAGACAGGGATTTGTACGTAGATGAAAGAAACAGAGCGAAACAAATCGTTGTTGAATCCAAAAATAAGTCATGGGAAGACATTGGTAATAACCTGGAAAGGCTAGGTCAAGCAGCAGGGAAACCTTTCTAGACAGTAATAAAGAATCTTGGGAAAGGAGGGAAAAAGGAAATGAACAGTGTTTTGAGTAATTCAGCTGAACTCATAATATATCCCAGGGAATCACTGGAGAGGTGGAGGGAATATTTTGAACATCTTCTCAATGTAAAAGGAAATCATCCTGGTGGTGTTGCAAGCAGCCAATCTCATGGGGAGGAGGAAAATGATGTTGGTGAAATAATGCTTGAGGAAGCGGAAAGGATGGTAAATAAATTCCATTGTCATAAGGCAGCAGGAATAGATGAAATTAGACCTGAAATGGTGAAGTATAGTGGGAAGGCAGGGACGAAATGGCTTCATAGAGTAGTAAAATTAGCGCGGAGTGTTGGTAAGGTACCTTCAGTTTGGGCAAAAGCAGTAATTGCACCTATCTATAAGCAGGGGAACAGGAAGGATTGCAACAACTATCGAGGTATCTCATTGATTAGTATACCAGGTAAAGTATTCACTGGCATCTTAGAAGGGAGGATGCGATCAGTCGTTGAGAGGAAGTTGGATGAAAGCCAGTGTGATTTCAGACCACAGACAGGCTGTCAGGATCAGACTTTCAGTATGCGCCAGGTAATTGAAAACTGCTACGAGAGGAATAGGCAGTTGTGTTTATATTTCGTAGATCTAGAGAAAGCATACGAGAGGGTACCGAGGGAAAAGATGTTCACTATACTGGGGGACTATGGAATTAATGGTAGATTATTAAAATCAATCAAAGGCATTTATGTTGACAATTGGGCTTCAGTGAGAATTGATGGTAGAATGAGTTCTTGTTTCGGGGTACTTACAGGGGTTAGACAAGGCTGTAATCTTTCACCTTTGCTGTTTGTAGTTTACATGGATCATCTGCTGAAAGGTATAAAATGGCAGGGAGGGATTCAGTTAGGTGGAAATGTAGTAAGCAGTTTGGCCTTTGCTGACGACTTGATCTTAATGGCAGACTGTGCCGAAAGCCTGCAGTCTAATATCTTGGAACTTGAAAATAGGTGCAATGAGTATGGTATGAAAATTAGCCTCTCGAAGACTAAATTGATGTCAGTAGGTAAGAAATTCAACAGAACTGAAAGTCAGATTAGTGATACAAAGCTAGAACAGGTCGATAATTTCAAGTATTTAGGTTGTGTGTTCTCCCAGGATGGTAATATAGTAAGTGAGATTGAATCAAGGTGTAGTAAAGCTAATGCAGTGAACACGCAGTTGCGATCAGCAGTATTCTGTAAGAAGGAAGTCAGCTTCCAGACGAAACTATCTTTACATCGATCTGTTTTCAGACCAACTTTCCTTTTCGGGAGCGAAAGCTGGGTAGACTCAGGATATCTTATTCATAAATTTATTAGAGGTAACAGACATGAAAGTAGCAAGAATGATTGCTGGCACAAACAGGTGGGAGCAATGGCAGGAGGGTACTCGGAATGAGGAGATAAAATCTAATTTAGGAATGAACTCGATGGATGAAGCTGTGCGCATAAACCGGCTTCGGTGGTGGGGCCATGTGAGGCGAATGGAGGAGGATAGTTTACCTAGGATAATAATGGACTCTGCTATGGAGGGTAAGAGAAGTAGAGGGAGGCCAAGACGACGATGGTTAGACTGGGTTTCTAACGATTTAAAGATAAGAGGTATAGAACTAAATGAGGCCACAACACTAGTTGCAAATCGAGGATTGTGGCAACGTTTAGTAAATTCTCAGAGGCTTGCAGACTGAACGCTGAAAGGCAAGACCTAAACGTTTCATAAAGGGTAAATCCCACTTATTAAGGCTAAGCAAGGAGAGAACATGTACCAAAAGCATGGAAAATACCATTCAGTGAAAATACACGAAATAACTAGACATCTTTGTATACATTGTACCGGTTATGACAACTTCTTCCACTCATTCCTTCCTCGAACCACTGTAGAAGTACGACATTTTAACTCTAAATATGTAGATTTTTCTTTAACTTTTGCGATTGGAGGTTTACCACTATCACTGTCTCACACAGCTTGTCTCCAGTTATTCTTTTATGTAAAATGCTGACAATTTGTACTCCTATTCCATAAACTGCTACCAACTGAATGGCCGACTCTTCATTCTCGATTTTTTCCGTGTTTTCTATAACTTGCTTCCTTTTTTCCCGTTATGGTTAAAACATATTATTTTCGACCTTGCTCTCCCATGACGAGATAACATTGAAGACCGTGCTGACTGATTAACAAATGAACATTTCAATTTTTATGGAGACGCTAGACTGTAGTTTATTTATTCTTATGTTTATTATTTTTCATTGGGTTCTTAGTTTGCACACTTGCACACCAATAACCAAGAATTTACTGCCCATATCAAGCGGAATTTAAACCGGGGTCTCAACGATGGCAGAGGCGATGTAAAGAGTGTAACTTCCAGGACATGTGATTGATCTCGAGGAGGAAGCAAGTCCGATGGTCTAATTAGCTTTGTGACAGCTTGTTACTGGATATGGTATCCATGTGAGCGAGCGACTCACTCCTATTGATTGGTGTCCTCTCAGGCGCGCTCGGCACAACGCCAGGACATTTTCAACCTTTCTAATTTTCTTTCCGTTCTCAAAATGTGCCTCGAATAATAACTATGTACTTTTACAGTATATATATCTAAGTTTCATGGTTGTTTCTTTTTTTTTTCATAATCTGCTTTACGTCACACCGACACAGGTAGGTCTTAGGCGCCGAGAGGATAGAAAGGGCTAGGAGCGGGAATTAAGCTGCCGTGACCTTAATTTAAGGTACAGCCCCAAAAAACCACGGATAAATCATCTTTAAGGCTGCCGACAGTGGGGTTCGAACCCACTCTCTCCCGAATGCAAGCTGATAGCTACCAGACTCACACCGCACAGCCACTTGCTCGGTCTCGTGGTTGTTAAGAACTGGACACCGTGTCTTCATTTTTCCAACTTTTAACCAATCCAAGAATAATTCATGACGATTATCGAGTCCAATCCTACAGGCTATCTGAGAGTACTGGAAGACTGACTGAGACGTACCGGGCATAAATTTATAACTCCAAAAAGGCTCGCTTCGAGGAAAATGTTGAAAAAATTTACGAGGGAGAACTCAACAATTCGTCTACCTAATTTCCATTAGGTCCATTATATATATAATTCGCTGGGGCCATCAAGGACCACGTTAAGTCTTGTTGCATTTGACATTGAACTTGGCCTTCTTTAGAGCCCAAATTTCCCTCATTCTTTGTGAGTGAGCCTGCTTACGCTCCACTGTCCAAGGGGCACCGTGTCTTCTCTTCGGTTGCTCGTCTCGGTTTAGCCCGTTCGTCAATATTTTCTTGCGGAAGGGATCTCTGTTAAGGGTGTCTTCAGCTGATGATTTGCAGGTCTTCTTTGGTATTTCTAAACCAGCAAATTGTGGTTTTGGGGTTTGAATAAAAAAAGTGAAAGATTTCTTTAGTTAACTTTCATCCGTCCATTATTTTCAGATGACCGTAAAATCGTGCCCGTCTTTTTCTGATTGTGTCGGTAATTTTCTCTATTTTGCTGTAGACTTCCTCGTTGGATCTCTTTTAATGGATTCCATTTCTGTACTTTGATCCCAAGATTCCTCTCACAATTTTGCGTTCTTTTTCCTCCAGTTCTTCAAGGAGTCCTTTGTTGGCATTTAGAGACAGGGTTTCGGCTGCATATAGAACTACTGGCTTCAGAACTGTTTCATAGTGACGCATCTTGGTGTTTTGGGAAGGGCATTTTTTGTTGTAGATTGTGCGAGATGTTTGGTAGGCTATTTCCAGTTTGCGTACTTGCTCCTGAAGTGCTTCTTTGTCCAGCCCATTTTTCATGATGGTCTCACCCAGGTATTTGAATTTGTCTACTCGGGTGATGTCCCCGTATTTTGTATGGAGTTTTGGTGGAGCCTCTTTGATGTTAGTCATTACTTCTGTTTTGTCAAACGATATCTGCAGACCAGTTTGTTCGGCAATTTCCTTTAAAATTTCAACTTGAGCTCTAGCAGTTTCTACGTCGTTTGAGAGAACAGCAAATTCATCGGCAAATGCTAAGCAGTCTGTTGCGATCTCCTTGGATTTGGTTCCTATTCTTAATGGACTGTAGTTGGTTTCATGTAATCTCACCCGCCAGCTTCTGATGATATTTTCAAGAACACAGTTGAAGAGTATCGGGGATAGCCCATCACCTTGTCGGACTCCTGTTTTGATGTCAAAGGAATGAGAGAGACATCCGTGGAACTTCACCTTGGATTTTGTATCGGTCTGGGTGGCTCTAATTAATGCCAGCAGTTTCAAATCAACTCCAAATTCATTTAAGATTCATTTATTATGATTATGATTTTTTTTTGCTATTTGCTTTACGTCGCACCGACACACATAGGTCTTATGGCGACGATGGGACAGTGAAAGGCTAGGAGTGGGAAGCAAGCGGCCGTGGCCTTAATTAAGGTACAGCCCCAGCATTTGCCTGGTGTGAAAATGGGGAAACCACGGAAAACCATCTTCAGGGCTGCCGACAGTGGGGTTCGAACCTACTATCTCCCGAATACTGGATACTGGCCGCACTTAAACGACTGCAGCTATCGAGCTCGGTATTATTATTGTTATTATTATTATTATTATTATTATTATTATTATTATTATTATTATTATTTATACATCGAGTTGAGCCTCTATGGACTGCGTGGTATCAACCAACTTCATTTCAGTGTCTAGGTCTTGTTCTTGTTCCGGCTTTGACTTCCTGCCAGTATCTTCTGAGTCCAGCGACGAATGCCTGCTCATGCTCATCAGACAAAGGTCCTTTCCGTCTTCTGGAAGTTGATGCCATTTGGAAACCTTGATAGTTGTTCACCAATATTCTGAATGCGTTCCTGTCATGAATTTCATGGTCTGAAATACCAATCTGCCTCACATCTTTTTCGCATTCCTGGAACCATCTCGGCCTTTTTGCCTTATATTGAATAAAATTCCATATTCTTTTTGTTAGCCGATCATCAGTCATCCTCAAGAGATGACCGTAAAATAATAGCCGTCTTTTCTTAATTGACGCTGTAAGAGGTTCTGTCTTGCTGTACAAATCCTCTTTTGGTCTCATTCGCCACTGTCCATCAACCCACCTATTACCTAGGATTTTTCTTAGTATCCTGCGCTCTCTTTGTCATTTGGTATGCCTGGTCTAACTTCCTCATCCTGACATTGATTGCTTCCTCTTCTTATCCATTCTACTGGATGACTTCACCATGATATCTGAAATTCTTGACTCGACCGATTTTTCCAAGATTAGTGATCATCCATTCTGGTCCATCACAGATGATTTGTCATATATTTTGTCTTCGGAATAGAAATGTGGAGTCCTACCTTTTTAGCAACTTCTGACAGCCTATTGATCTTGTTGACTACTGAATCTATGTTGTTAGCAAAAATGGCCAGATCATCCGCAAAGGCCAGGCAGTCAGGGTACATCCCTTTGTGCTTAGGACCAATTCTGAACTGATCTTCTTTTGTTTCTTCTTGGTCTAACAATTTCCTCCACTCTCGAATGACTTTTTCCAAAACACAGTTGAAGAGGAGTGGGGATAGTCCATCTCCCTGTCTGACACCCGTTCTGATTGTAAACGGTTCTGAGATCTCACCCATAAATTTTACTTTCGACACTGTGATGGTTAGAGTTCGTTTGATCAAATTTCTTGACGTACCGTCCACTCCAAACTCTTCCAAAATATTCATTAATGACTCGCGGTCAATGGAGTCATATGCTTTCTGAAAGTCAACAAACACAACCACGTAACTGTGTCCTCCTGTCTTCTTGTACCTTATGATACTCTTCAGGTTAAATATCTCTTCTGGGCACGAACGGCTTTTTCTGAAGCCAGTCTGATATTCCCCAATTTGTTGGTCAAGATGAGCTTCAATTCTGTTCTGAACTGCTTTGGAGAAAATCTTATATGGAACAGATACTAATGAGATGCCCCTATAG
The DNA here is from genome assembly GCF_040414725.1 of Anabrus simplex. Classification (NCBI taxonomy): domain Eukaryota; kingdom Metazoa; phylum Arthropoda; class Insecta; order Orthoptera; family Tettigoniidae; genus Anabrus; species Anabrus simplex. Next base: position 1,018,047,590 of record NC_090266.1, read on the forward strand.
TTGTTGACATTATTTTATCACCTTTCTTGTGCAAAGGGTGGATTAGTGCTGACAACCATTCAGTTGGTTTCACCCCAGTTCTCCAGATATCTTCAAAAAGCTTGACTAGTACATCTAGAGTTTCATCATTTGCCGGCTTCAGTAGTTCTGCCACTATCGAATCTTCACCAGCTGCCTTATTATTCTTTAAGCTGCTTGTAATCTGTTTGATCTCCTCTTTACAAGGAGGGGTTGAGTTGGGTAGTTTGTGGATCGGGTCGCACACAGGGAATCTTTCTTTTGGTTCATCACAATTAAGAAGGTTTTCAAAGTACTGAGATATGATCGTACAGTTTTCTTTGTTGGTGAAGCCCAGATTTCCATTGTCGTCTCTAAAACAAAGGCTGGAGGCTTGGTACCCTCTCAAATTAGTCCTGAATGTTTGATAGAAGTCTCTGGAATTGTTTTTCCATTATTATTATTAATATTATAATTATTTTTATCACGTACTCCATACGTTAACGTAGGATAAATTGTGCTGGGTTATAAAATAACTGACAGGGAGCTGAGATAACATTTAAGGAGGGTTTGTATAAATCTCATCAGAGTAGATGTGAAGTGATATAGAGAGGAGTGAACTGATATAGGTGTCTTGACGGAGTTGGAGCTGTCGAATTTGCACTTACTCCCCGCACTGTAAGCCTTTGAAACCATTTTTTTATTTCCTTCGTAACTTTTTAGACGGCAACGGCATGGGAACCACAAACAAATAAACTCATGGATATTTGTTCTGGCTCCCACAGACATGTTCCATATTAGGAACAGAAACTGACCTGATGCTGAGTTCGACTTTAAAACTTTGAACGCTTCAATTCATTGCTTAGGTCAGACTGCACAGGAGTTATATTTTGCCTCACATGTTTATACCCTCATTGGGTATATGTTAGGAGCCCACTTTATCTTTACACACGCCGAGCGAGTTCGCAACGCGGTTCGAGGTGTGTAGAGCGCCATTACTATCTGATGGAACAACACCTTATTACACTAAGTAACTTTTTTATACGGTCCGTGTGCTGCAGTATAAGTGAGAGAGGGAGAGGGTGGGGTGGTGGGGAGCACGTTCTCTTCGATAGTTCCTATCGAAGTGTTCACATCGGCTCCTGGCGACTACGTTAGTGAGACAAGGCTTCATTTTACTTCCAGTAATACAGCAGTAGCCACCCCCTTCACTACCTTCCTTCACCTCATTTCCCCTACAAGCTCGGGGCTTCGCGCATGTTTGTACCTCCAGATACTAATCCTACTGTAGGTGTCAGCTTGCATTCGGGAGATAGTGTGTTCGAATCCACTGTAGGCAACACTGCGAGGATTTTTCGTGGATTCCCATTCAACTCCAGGCAAATGCCGGGGCTCTTCCTCAGTTAAGGCCCCGGTTGCTTCCTTTCAAATCCTAGCCCCTCTCTATCCCTTCGCCGCCATGAGACCTATCTGAGTCGGTGTGATATAAAAAAATGAACAAAACTCTTAACACACCTATTCCAGTCATTATCTCAAAATATCGAAACATACACACGCTTTGAAAAACGCTCCAGTTGTCCAGGTTATCAGCAGCTACCACAAGTGAGCACACGGGGAAAATTGTGAAATATATGCCCCTCTACTCAAAAACCAATAAAAAATCTAATGCAAAGCAAAACATTCTCCGTACAGGCCTCAGAAGGTCTTATCATATCGGAAGGTAAAACTTTCTACTATTTGTAACCTCGGCATTAATTAGGAAACCGTGTTTGGTGCACACCGGTATACCCCATACCTATAGTGGAAAACTTAACCTTCCACTCGTCTAATGACCTCCATGGCCTGTACGGAGATTGACTTTTTAAAATTGTACAACTACAGTATTCAAATTTCGCAAATTTTATATGGAAATAATAATTAAGGAATTTAAAGAGGAAAAATATGAAAATAAAGTATACAGTTTACTGATACTTCGACACAATGAAATATTAACTTTAGATGTCTGCTCGTATTAGATATTACTCTGTTTACAATAGGAAGGAAATTTCAAGAGAGTATGGATGCTGGTATGAACAAATCGGTGTGAATTTTAAAATCCGGCAAAGAAGATAACTGTGATCTTGTAGGTACCGTATATTATATAGGTGAGAACAGGTAAGCTTTGCAAAATCTGCTCTCAGAAACTCGGCGTACGTCTGTGGGGAGAATTTTTTCAATAAATTAGAGGAAACAAAGATTTCTTCTCTATTTGGCAGGTGGCTAATGCATGATGTATGACAACAATAGTAATACAAATTTAATAATAATAATAATAATAAGAACATTCCATCAACTAATTTTACGGTTTATTGTGAGACACCGAGGAACCGAAATTTTGTCCCGAAGCAGTCCTTTTACGTGTCAGTAAATCTACCGATACCAGGCTGGCGTATCTGAGTACCTTCAAATAGCTGCGTAACTGAACTTGAGCTCAGATTGCCAGTAATGTTCTTCCGTCTGTGCTGTTCATCCCAGCAACGCAATTTTCTCTTTCTTCTTATTATTACTGTTGTCAAAATTGTAGTTATGGAAGGCTAGCGAGTCTGTCTACTACCCAGGGGAGCTCAGTTTAATTCCCAGCCAGGCCAGGGATTTTTACCACGATCTGAAAGCTGACACGATGTCCACTCAGGCTATATGAGAATAAATGAAGGGCTATCTGACGGAGAGAAAGGGTTTTTGTGGAAAGCCAAGAATAACAGGGGAAAAGTTTCGATGCACTGACCACGCGTCACCTTCGGACAAAGTATCGGTGGCTTAGTACGCTAATATACTGTATATTAGAGGTTAGTGCCATGGGTTATTATCATAATAATCTAATAAAACGATTTTAAAACTTATTAGTCTTTCGAACACAAGCCTTTAACATTATAAATTATATAAAGAACACACTATTAAACAAAGAATGGCATGTTTCGTTTCGAAAAAACGTTATCAGGTTCTATCAAATCACACCTTTTTCACAGGTATGTTATAGTGTTAAGGCTATTTCGTGTTCAACAGGCTGAAAAAGTTGAAAGTTACATCAAGTTATTCTATACTGAAAAAATGTGGCTGCCTTCTTAACAAATTTATTAGTAATAATAATATGATGAAGGATAAGAAAATGAATTTCAATTGCAGGCATATTCATGTTATCTTCATTAAATTCTGTACTTGTAACTGGATAAGAAATAATTTTCTACTGGGCATTTTATTATCCTGGGACTATGCCATGTTAAACGAATCAAACAGCAGCAACCCTTCATGTTACTTTCGCGAAGAACTTCCTCGATTTGCTCAGAGGAAATAAAATACAACGTTGAACTTCTGAGGAAGTGGAACTATGTCTTCGAAAAACGTAAAGTCTTCCTGCTGTTTGGCTTGCTTAACAAGGCATAAACCAAGGACACTATCATATCTAATATTCTGGTCCGTGAACGCCTGAATCAAGACAATGATTTATTTAAAATCTGTTGTCGTTCACCGGCAGAATGTTTCTGTAAAAGACCGCCAATATGAGGCACTGATCATAAATAAATACATATTAAATCCCCAGCTCAGAAAATACAGTCTTCCTTCCTTCGCACATTGTACAGTCGATGAGCCACAGCTCAGTTATAGAAAGCAGACACTTCTCCTTATGGAACATAAAGCGCCGGTTCTAGAAAGTATGCAAAAAATAGCAGTGCTCAAGCTTTCAGTATTTCCTCCCTGTGTGATGGTTAAAAAGAAGAGTTTGCAAGCGGTGGGAGGAATTCATACTTTCCAGTACACAAATCGGGAATGTATGGTATTTACTGTACAATATGTAGCATACTTTATGATTTGTGTATGCAAATATATTCGTGTTAAGCGCCTGCGGGCTTGCACACTGTTTATTACTCTTGATATACGTCTGGGAAGCTAATTATCTTTTTTTCGCCCTCCAGATAACAAAATGATGTATGTGTAAATGTACGTAAATTTATGCAACCGACCGGTTACTGTAATAGCCAGGCCCCGTGTCCTTAACACAAACATTCTTTATTATTTTAACAGTCCTGTCAACGTTCGGTAAGTACAGATGTTATGCTTGTGTTGATCTCAAGCTATGCGATACGGTGCCACAGAGGCAAGACAAGTCAAACTCCGTGTATGTTGACTATACGAAGCGGATCTCCCTGGGGGTTATCGCTTCAGATTGCTTTATGCTCTTGCGTTTATTGGATACGGAGCCGAGAGAGTTGTTACAGGCTGCATCAGCACTTGAGCGAGCACGAGGAGTACACTTGGCACCCCAAGGGGCCAGGGTGCAACAACTTCCTCTCCTCAGAAAATCAACTTTCCTTTTATACCAAGATTCAATACAGATATCAGAGCAAGTCACCATATCCCTACGTTCAAACGTAAAACTTGTATTGGAGATCAATACCGATAATCCCAAGGAAGGTTTTGTGGAAGGACCGCACTATATACTGGATCCAATTGTCTATACGAGAGGAGACGTCATGACTCCAGTTTTCAAGGCTTTATGAAATTGTAAGAGATCACAAAATTTTTACTTGTATACGGACTGTCAAAATAATTCGGGATTGTAATTAAAGAAATTTCAAATCAAAATTACCAGATATAGACGCGAAACATGTGTATTGCTTTGTGTTCAAGTATCCATTACGAGGCCTTTTAGCGCCCCCCAAGCCAACTGGAGAACGTGTGTGGGAATCTCCACGGAAGCGAGAGAAAATAGTTTTGGCAATGATTTTCCTATTTCTGTCATTAAAAAATCAGTGAAAACTGAAGTTTCTAGAAAACACATGATCTTGATATTTATATTTTCCAACTGGATGAAAAGATTTTGTGGGACCTTGCGATAGTAAAGTTACAGGATGACAGAGTGAATTATCGTGGGAAGTAGTGGACTTTCCCTCTGCTTACAAGCTTCCTCACGACGTCGCTGGCTAAATGTGTAATATGACAGCTCCCATGGAACAGTTGCCTATATTTCCTTGGGTATGAAGGCAGTATCCACATCGGTCTGCCGCGCCGTATAAATTCGTGTAAATAGCAGAAGTCCATTATGGGTCCTTGCCGTAATTTCATTCGATGAATATTAGTTTTAGTCTGAATTTCGACTCGCTTTGCGGAAATTTTAAAATGATTCTTTTAAGTGCAGTCTATAACTTCAAGTGTTGTGTGATAACCTACTAGTAAATTCTGTGTGATATCAGGCATGAGGATAACAGTGGTCGGCCCGTGAAAAGCGATCACCTCACAGTACAGTTAGAACAGGAAAATGTTACTTTGGAGATATCCCTAGCGCAGTGAAGAGGCGATAAGATTGTCTCAAATAGTGACCAAGGGTCGCAAGTAAGCGAAAGTCTTTTAAGAGTATATTCAACACCAGCGAAGTGCTTGACAAACCACTGGAACTACTTTTAAGAGTATATTCATCACCAGCGAAAGGGTTGACAAACCGGTGGAACGCCTGTAAGAGTATATTCATCACCAGAAATGTGTCTGAAAAACCAGAATGTTTTAATATAAAGGTGTTGTGTATCAGCTTCCTAGATATATTTCTGTAATAGAAATTCTTTGATAATCATTTGTTATTGTTTAACCATAGGCGTTGTTTATCAGATTCCTAGTTATACTGTTTACAGTGGAGGCCAATTATGACTTCATTTTGTTTCGATTATTTGATTCGAGAGAGTGTCATGTAGGTTGAATCCACAAGAATCTTTACGTATTCATCGCCCGTACTGAGCAGCAGGATTTAGCGCTTGAAGATATGAGCTCCTTGGAACTTCAGCCTATTACAAGTTGATTTGTCTACCACATATCTGGTATTTATTAGCTGTATTCTTTTTCAAATCAACGTGGGTTATTGTTTCTGTTTCTAGGTTCTGCTGTATTGCTTCTCACTGTGTGAATATTTTACGATGTGTGTGTTGTTGGTGTCATACCACTATTCTTGTCTACATCAGTGATTTGAACCAACATAATGTCATTAGCAATCTTGCAAATAGTTTATGTAAGTTAGGAAGATATGGCAGCTAATCAATTAAACCGTATTTTGGCAGATAAATAACTACCAAGATTGTCTGTTAGACAACCACTTTTACAAAATTCCCTAGCAATTTTTGAAACTTCATAAAATAATATTTTTTTTTATGTTAAAATTTTTCACTGTCATAAATAAGTAATATACATTCAGTACCATCATTACATCGTAAGGAGTGTTGTGACTGCCAAAAATCTCTCAGAAATGAAGCCATGATCCCTATACTTCCCCACTGTTAACATACAGTATGGTGGAGCGGTAAGCAACAAGTTGCAAGTGAACCGTATCACTTAAAAACATAAACATCACTGTAGTATTCGCTTGGTTTCCTCATCATTCAGATGATTATTTCTTTAAACTTTCATTTTATTTTTTCTCCCAATAAAACTGGAATTTAGTAAATTAATTTTAAAGTAGAAAACACGTCAGTTTTCTTTAAAAGTAGATTTTTACCGTAATATTTTCCTCTCACGAACTCATCAAGAATACAAGTGTAAGCACGCCTGGGAGGTCCATAAGAGTCTGTAAGTATTCATCGCCCGTACTGAGCAGCATGGCAAAACGACCTCGCAGGGTACATAGATGGTACTATAAATTAATGGCGGCCCAACATCAGGACTTTTGTGTTTTCAAGCGTGAAGCCAATTGTTGTACAGTGGATTGTAATCAGTTAAATAATGTTGAGGTATTATAAAGCAGTCTTTAAATATTTCCTTTTTCACATTACTTGACGTAAGTGTTTTACATGGAAAAGGTATCACTTAAGAAATACATTTTGGTTAGTCAGCATACTCTCGTGCGTCATATTAAGTAATAATATAGAAGTCTGAAGATAAGATCGGTCGGATTTTGAAATTGTTCAGGAGGGACAGGATACTTGCGAGAAAAGGCACGTTGGACTTATTGAGCGGTTAGAAAACTTTCAGGTGGAACGAATAAAATTCTGGGGGAAACGAATAAGAGTAGACCTGATGTTAGTGGACAGGTGAGAAAAATTCAAACAGAACTCAGTGAGCGGTTAGACAAATCAGTTGAACTTAAATCAGAACTTACTGAAGAGTAAAATAACCAAATAGGGTAAGCAAATAAAAGGCAGGTCAAATTAAGGGAGGACACAAACCGACATTGCCAAGGAAGTAAGGAAGTACGTTGGAATTTATAGGAGCGTTAAGCCGAAGGGATAAATAAACAGCTAGCAGATTTGAACGCGAAAGTTGATGTTTTTCTTATTTTTATAATCTGCTTTACGTCGCACCGACAGCGATAGCACTTACGGCGACGATGGGATACAACAGGGAAGAAAGCGACCGTGGCCTTAACTAAGGTACAGCCCCAGAATTTTCTTGGTGTGAAAAGTGGAAACCACGGAAAACCACCTTCAGAGCTGCCGACAATTGGGTTAGAACCCACTGCCGCTCAAATACAAGCTGAGAACTACGTGATCCAACCTGCACAACCACTTGCTCGGTAACTTGATAGCAGTAAAACGATGGCGATGATAACAGATCAAGTAAAGATGTTATTCATAGGCACCGAAGCTGTGGACAACAACGTAGAGCAAGTTAGACCGGAGGTGAGACAATCACTGACTCAAATAGTAAGTGGGAGTGAAAGAAAGAACACGCGATATCCTAGGTGAAAGAAAATCAAATGAAAATGAGTAAACACTTTAAAGAAATCATGGATGAATTTGCTGAAGTAGCGTCGAATATAGGGAAACCAAACAAGAATGTTCAAAGGGAATGGAAGAAAGAATCCTGACAGCACAAATTTCAAACAATTTCAAGTATATACAGAATGAAATGAAGGCGATGAAGACAGAAGTAAATTTAAAATTAGAGGAAGTTATAGAGAGAGTTGAAAGGCAGAAAATCTGAGATAAAACACATTGTTCTTGTTAAACCTGGTAGTCAATAAGCATAATCAATTAGAGCAAACATCAAACCATTCTGCATTTTCTCCGGAAGTTACAGTTAGTAGTAATAATTTCAATAAAGTTCATATTAGCAGGTGAGCAGAAGGATCAATAAACGTCAACACAGTCGGAAATTCAAGGATTAAGTCACGTCATGAAAAAGATTCGTCTTCATGAAGACGAACCTAAAAAGGTCCACGGTATTTCACTAGTAACTGCTAAAGTTTTCATACGATTGATACGGGAATACATTAGAGCGATACCTAGAAAAATCCGCCATGAAGTGGTATAAAGGGCTTTGTTACTCTTTTCATTCACTAGACCAATTCAGGAAGATACGTTTAAAAATTGTGAAGTGCAGAAGCACATCAAAACTTAAGGTTAGAATTCTGCCCACCTAAATAAAATTATAATTTTCCTACGCGTTATGAGGAGAATTTTACGAATCAACTTATGAAAATGAGAGAGCTGGGCTTACCACCCTCAATATTAAAGCCAGCACATGTCATTCGAAAGTAATTTTATGGCGAAGGAAAATGAATGTCAGTTGTTTCAAAAGTAGAGTCACCCGTGCAAGCCGAAGAGATCATGATGGAATTAGCCCACGCTGAAACTCAATAGCAGAAGCGAAGTGGACTGAAGAACGAACATCACACTCGTGTGGTAAACCAAGTTCAAGTGGAAACTAATCCAGTAAATTAGAATAAACAAATGAAGTACTACTTTTGACCAGAAGGGGATTTCAGAAGGAAATGGAAACCAGCAGAATATAAAAATGAAAGATTGCAATATAGACGAGAAAACGCTTCATGGGTTATACAATCTGACGATTTGATGGAGCATACTTTAAGTCTGGAAAGCAATAAAATTAAAGAGCTCCCACTCGTAAGTGTTCGTATTCAAAATATACAAGTCAAATATATAGTTGATACAGGTGCAAGTATCATTCAATTATCATGGACTCTATTTAACTAATTAGAAAGTAGAAGTAAAATCATAGTAATCCCGTGTCGAACATAAAGCTCAGAGAAGTAATCCCAGGTAGATGGCTGTATAAAAAATCCAGACTTATTTAGAACTCACTGTTGGAAACTCAGTTTTTGAATATCCTACTGTGGTGACGGATAAATAAATTAAAACTGATCCATGATTGCTGGTACAAACAGGTGGGAACAATGGCAGGAGGGTACTCGGAATGAGAAGATAAAGGCTAATTTAGGAACGAACTCGATGGATGAAGCTGTACGCATAAACCGGCTTCGGTGGTGGGGTCATGTGAGGCGAATGGAGGAGGATAGGTTACCTAGGAGAATAATGGACTCTGTTATGGAGGGTAGGAGAAGTAGAGGTAGACCAAGAGGACGATGATTAGACTCGGTTTCTAACGATTTAAAGATAAGAGGTATAGAACTAAATGAGGCCACAACATTAGTTGCAAATCGAGGATTGTGGCGACGTTTAATAAATTCACAGAGGCTTGCAGACTGAACGTCCAAAGGCATAACAGTCTATAATGATAATGTATGTATGTATGTATGTATGTATGTATGTATGTATGTATGTATCCATGAAGTAGATTTTATACGGCATACAAGTTCAGTTACTGACCTGAGGAGAACCCCTGTGACATTTCGAAAGGTTGAACTGGTAGAAATTGTCAAATTGACCACCAACTACCCAGAGAAGGAAGGAGTAAACCAGCTTTGTAGAGAGGGCGTGAATAGTTTGGAAAATGTCAAGGAAGAAGAACCTACCATGGAAATTAAGTACATGAAGACTAATGAAGAGCATTTCCAAACTGTACATGGTACTTCAGATATTGAAGTTAAATAAGATATTAAAACCATGATAGAAGAAAGGATATCAGAATGTATATCATCAAAAGAAGAAACAGATCTTCTCGGATATTTATTTTTACAGTACATGAAAGTATCCGACTATATACCTGGAAGACTCTTAAATTTCATTTATGCTTTAGCAGTGTATGACTGCATAACTTTCAAAAGGAGACCTTATCCCGTACTCGATAAATATTATCCCCAGGTGAATAAAATGGTACAAGACATGGAGAAGTGTGGATTAATTTCGAAAATGCCAACTGAGTTTATAATCCTCTAGTAGTAGTAAAGAAACCCGATAATTCATTGGGGGAATGTGTAGATCCTCAATCTTTCAGTGACAAATGAATACCGAAAATAACCGGAACCGGCAATTGAGAAAATGATTCGACGTTTGAGAGATAAGATTTGTTTCACCGGTATTGATCTGACGTCATAATATCATCTTATTGAATTAGAAAACAAATCAATAGTCCTTAAATGTTTCATGGTTGATCAACAGACTTACGTCTTTAATAGATCACCCTTTTAACTAAAATACAGGTTTAGAATTACTACGTGAATTGAACAGAAATCTAACGGTTAAAGTTAGAGAAGTAACAACTCGCTACGTTAACAACGCTCTCCCCAATTCCATATCACGTCCAGACAATCTTCAAAATATAGGAAAATTACTGTTTTATCTCAGTCCCAAGTATTCTGAGACTGTGGTACCACTCCAAGAACCCCTTCACGAAAATGGTAAGGGGAAATGGGACCAAGCATTAAAAGTGTTCTCACGGAACTGGAGTGTGTATCGTAGAGATAAGATAGGAATGGCAGGAGGGGGAGTATTTAATCTGATGAAAGAAGAATTTGTAAGCGACGGAAAAGTTAAAGATGGAAAACAAGAAATTCTATGTTGGAAGGCTCACCTAAAATTATAATAGGCAACTTGATGCCTTAGGAGTTTAAAGACCCGGAAATGTAAGCGCTGACGCTGATTCAGAATTATTTGTTAAGATAATCACCTATGTGGGAAAAGATATGGGAAGGATCTTGATTGTAGGGGGTGATCTCAATATAACAAGTATCAACTGGGAACGTAATCCAAACGACAGGAAGCATGACCTAAAAATGCCAATAACTTAATATAAGAAGGACAGCTGATTCAAAAAGTGATGGAACCAACTCTGGACGTGGTGCTGGTAAAACCAGATGAGCTCTGTAGAGAAACCGAAGTAATAAATGGTATTAGTGATCACGAAGCTGTTTTTGTCGTAGTTAAAATAAATGTGCTAGAAAGAAGGTCTTAAAAGTAGGACTATTATGTAGTACATTTGGCTGATGAACCAGGCATGAGCGAGTTTTTAAAAAGTAACTACGATCGGTGAAAAACTCTAAATAAAAATGTAAACAGATTCTGTGGTGGGTTTAAGCTAATTGTTGGGGAATGTAAAAACAGGTTTGTATCTTCAAAGGTAGTAAGGTATGGTAGAGGCCCACTATATTCTAATAGAGAAGTAAAGAGAGTAAGAAGGTGGTGCAGGTTGGAAAGAAATACAGTTAGAAATGGCCGTGGAAGTAAGGAGAAATTGAAGAAACTTACTAAGAAATTGAATCTAGCAAAGAAGTCAGCCATGGATAACATGATGGCAAGCATAATTTGCAGTCATACACATTTTAGTGAAAATGGAGGGGTTTGTATAGGTACATCAAGGCAGAAAAAGTTTCCAGGAAGGAAACTCCAGGAATCAGTAATTAACGAGGGGAGTGCGTATGCGAAGATCTTCAAAAGGCAGAAGTATTCAGTCAGCAATATGTAAAGATTGTTGATTACAAGGATAATGTCCAGATAGAGGAGGTGATTAATACTAAAGAAGTATTAAAATTTACCTATGATAACAACGATATTTATAATACGACATAAAATTTGAGAACTAGAAAAGAAGTTGCAGTTGATAAGATTTCGGGGTATATAGTAATGATAATGGTTTGGGATATAGTACCATATATGAAGTACTTATATGATTATTGTTGCATGCGGGAGCTATAGCAAACAAATGGGTAGTTCCTATAGTAGCCCCTATGTAAAATTTAGAGGGTGATATACATAAAGAGGAAAATTACACACCAATCAGTTTGACATGCATTGCAAGTAAGCATTGGGAAAGAATCCTTCCTGAATGTATTAGGCATGTTTGCAAAATGAATAACTGGTTCGATAGAAGCCAGTTCGGGATTAGGCTACTGAAGGCCAACTTGTAGGATTCCAGCAAGTTTTAGCAGATATCCTGTATTCAGGAGGTCAAATGGACTGTATTGCGATTGACCCCTCTAAGGCATTTGATAATGTAGATCATGAGAGACTACTGGCAAAAGTGAGTTCAATTGGACTAGGCAAATGAGTGACTGAATGGTGGCTATATTTCTGGGAAATGGATCTCAGAGAATTACAGTAGGCGAAGCATTATAATAATTAAGAGGGGAATTCTCCAAGGCAGTATTATTAGACCTTTATGTTTTCTTATATATACAAATGATATGAGAATAGAAGTGGAATCAGAGATAAGGCCTTTTGCGGATAATGTTATTATGTATAAAGCAATAAATAAGTTACGAGATTGTGAGCAACTGTAAAATGACCTCGATAATGCTGTGACATAGACAGTAAGCAATGGTATGATTATAAACGGGGATTAAAAGTAAGGTTGACAGTTTCACAAATTGGAAGTCCTCTCAGTTATAATTACTGCGTTCATGGGGTGAATGTTCATTTTGGGGATCATTGTAAATACCTAGGTGTCAATATAAGGAATGATCTTCACTGGGATAGTCACATAAATGGGATTGTAAATAAAGGGTGCAGATCTCTGCACATGGTTATGAGGGTATTTAGGGGATGTAGTAAGGATGTAAACGAGAGGGCATATAAGTCTCTGTTAAGACCACAACTAGAGTACGGTTCCTGCTTATGGGACCCTCACCAGCATTACTTGATTCTAGAACTGGAAGAAATCCAAATGAAAGCAGTTCGGTTTGTTCTCAGTGATTCCTAACAAAAGAGTAGCGCTACATAAATTTTGCAAAGTTTGGGCTGGGAAGATTTGGGAGAAAGGAGACGAGCTGCTCTACTAAGTGGTATATTCCGACCTGTTATTCGAGAGATGGCTTGGAATGACATTAGTAGACGAATAAGTTCCAGTTGTGTTTTTACAAGTAGGAAGATAAATGAAGATGAATGAAGTATGAAGATAAAGTTGGAATTCAAGGGTAAAAAGTGGGGCAAACGTTCGTTTATAGGAACTGGAGTTAGGAATTGGAAAACATACCAAGGGCGATGTTCAATACATTTCCAATTTCCTTGCAATCATTTAAGAAAAGGCTAGAAAAACAACAGATAGGGAAGCTCCCACCTGGGTGACTTCCCGAAATGCAGATCATTAGTGACTGATATAGTGAAATAGTGAAGATTCAAAAGTACGAAACTTGGTTACCTAGATTTCAAGAGGACCTTAATTTTGAAAACCGATGCTTCCTCTGGACACATAGGTGCAGTATTATTCCAAGAACACCCGGATCAGACTTATAAAGAGAATACCCGGATTTATTCAGCCGTGAGTTAAGGAATCATGAAGTGAGATTATCAAAACAGAGCTGAAAATTTTGGTTATCGCGCAAGCACTACTGCACTGCCGAAAAATGATTTATGGTTTCCCTGTTACTATACGGACCCATCATAAGGCCCTAATCTTCATATATAAAACAACAGTTGCTAGTGAGATTCATCCGTTGATATTTATTCGCTCAGCAGTTCGGCATAACTATGGAACGTTGTACCGGAAATTCGAACGTACTGCCAGATACTTTATGCCGAAATACGAATGCTGAAGCATGCAAATATGCAGATCTAGTTGATGACGGTAAGGAGTTCTTACTTCAACTAGGTTAGTTGTAATGTGTTGAACAAGAAGATGAGTTTTGTGGAAAATTAATCGAGTATTTTTGAAGAGAAATTCAGCCCAGAGTACCATGGTACAAAGAAATACAGAGGCTGACAGAATAGTACTTATATTTACTGGGAACGTTATTAAATTATGTCGTTAAGGATAACATCAAATTCAGACTTATAATATTGCAGAAACTTCAGAAAGTACAGATATGGCGCGACCATAGAATAATTGGTCATGTGGGCATTGACATTTCTTAGCTGCCACGTTGCAGGAGAATTTCTCTTGGGCTAATTTAAGAAACACAATGTTCGTTATACACAGAAGACCCTCATATCATGAAGGAGAGTGATCTAAATGCAATATGGCTTGTGATTTAGGAATGTATTTATTCTTGTAGCAGACAACCCCCATTTTTCACAAGAAGTACCAAAAAATTAAATCCGCTATTAGAGTTTACTCGGATTCAAATGTTCTCATATCACCATACGAGAGTCTGCGACGAATAACATACCTTATTAAATGATTATAGATGACACAGGCACCGTTATTTTCACAGATTACTACATACGTACGAGAACTTCTTATTCGAGAATTTGGAGCATTCTATTTCAGATCAATTTAAACGATACACCCATAAATAAGTGTACACAATGCACTAAACCAGCCATACTTTTATCAATATTCAGTATCTTAAGTTCTCATGAACTTCAAAATAATGCTATCATTAATGAATTGATTTGGAAAATCAATAATTAAATGTTCGGAATTTTACCCGCAATGACATTAGTGACTTTGTATTTTGAAATAAAATAATTGATGTGAATGCTTAAAATTATTTCAAGCAATACTTCACGTCTTATGATGCCACCATATGAATATAAATAGGTTCGAATCCATTTTCTGAAAAAAGAATGAATGTGCATGAGACCTGAAAGTGTGCACACTTTGTTATAAACAGCTATTTTATCAGTTCACGTTTGTTCCTCGAGGAATTTTGTGGGATTATATTCAGTCAAATACATCAGTGCGAATATGATTTCTTTGTCTAAAGTTTCTTCCATTTTATTTACCTCTTAAGTCTTGTAGTAAACGAGTTGAGTCCATGTCACCGGTCTTGTAGTCATTTACTGTAGTAGGTAAATGAATAAAACATTCCAGCGGTGTCATTTTGTTTGCTCGCTTCCGCAAGCAGATGATTGATGAGGTGGGAGACGAATGTTTCTTTAATATTTTTCTGTTACTCAAACGCATAGATCACCAGATCCCTGGTTATAAAAGCATTGCATTGAGAAAAATGTTAACAATTGAAAAATATATACATCTTAAGAAAGGAGTTTGGAAGTTCTCAACGTGTCACGCCTTGGTTGTGGGATATATGTTCTTCAAGTGTGATGTTGACTGCCGGATAACCAAAGTGCATTTACTACGTTATTTTAAAATTTATATGATTATACCTAAAATCAGAAAGGCGTACGGTTCAAAGGGTAAGTGCTCTCTTCTGACTTAAATTCCACATCCTGGCATTACAAAGTACATGGATGGAGCTGCGTTCAGTACCTGCTGTGACAAATGGAACAGAGTATAAAAGCAATTGAATGAATATGTTTTATTACGTATTTTATGAGAACTTCCTAAGAATATTTCAAAAATTAGAAACTATTACAATTTTTAGCTGTTATATGTTGCACAATAATGAGTGAAGAAGGTCACCCTACACGGGTCATTCAGCTGTATGTTAGGATTCAGCAGTGTTATCTTATTAAAATATCTGCCCTACTTGTTCTTTCCTGGCCATGTGTGTGCCCACATTGCACACTCCCAAGTATCACTTAGGGTCGGCTCTTCTGAAAGGTAGAGTACTCCCTGTGTTTGCATATCTCATCCACTGGAATGCCGCTTCTATTCAAGGCCTTTTTGGCTGTACGCCCCATGTTGCTCTCGGACGTCCGCGTCATCTCCTTGGTTCCTCGATAGCAAGAGCTCTCCTAACGGGATGGTCTTCATCTCGACGTTGTACATGTCCGTACCCGCGCAATTGCCACTCCTTCTATTTCCCTCAGATAGGGACCGTACTAAATGATCGCCGTATATGCTCATTGCGCACTCGGTGCAAGAGGGTGACACCCGCTGACCATCGCAGCATCCACATATATGTTACACTCATTTGGCGATCATGCTTCTTTTGCCTTGTCCAACACTCGGAGCCGTAAGTGAGGGCAAGCCTAAAACAGTCTTGCATATCCTGCCTTTGAGTTTCATTGGCATCCTTTAGTCACATAAGACTCATGTCAGCAAACGCCATTTGGTCCATCCAACGGTGATGCGATGCTTGACGTCATCATCTATTGTCGTATCGGTGGTAATAACTGAGCCCAAGTGCTTGAATTTATTAGTCTTTGCCAATGGTTCACCCGCTAAGAAAACTGTATTGAGTTGACCGTGAACTTCTGGTTTCAGAACATGTACTCTGTCTTCCTATGGCTTATTCTGAGTCCATTCGTCTCCATAGATTTTCTGCAACGTTCTAAGGCTGCCTCAACCTCTTCACGTGTTTTACCAACAAGGACGATGTCGTCTGCGCATAGAAGGGTCCATGGTAGTTGTGTCATCAGTTGTTCGGTGAGATCGTAAATAACTATATTGAATAAGACAGGATTCAAAGCTGAATCTTGATGAATACCAACCTCAACAGGGAAACTCACAGAGATACCAGAAATAAACTTCACCTTCTTAGAGGGATGAACATACATGTCCTGGATAAGCCTCACATATTCCTCCGGAAAATTTTGATGTCACAGTGCAGTACAAACGATTTCTCTAGGAACGCAGTCAAACGATTTCTATAAATCAACGAGAACCATGTGGAGATCCTTGTGGAGTGCACACTGTTTTTCCTTCAAAATTCGGAGAGTTTGAATCGCATCGCTAGTTGAGACTCCACTTGTGAAGCCGCACTGGTTCCTATGGATGTTTATAATTTTCTTGGTGCGATTGGCAATGACACGTTTCCAAACTTTTAGTATGTGTGGGATGCGTTTAATGCCACTGTAGTTCCAGCATTCTCTAATATCTCCCTTCTGCTTGAATATAGCCACAAGGCAGCTTTGGCGAAACTGCTCCGGCATGGATTCACCAGCGAGAATCTTATTAAATATCCTAGTAAGCCAAACAATTCCTTCAGTACCCAGAACCTTCCACAGCCCAGATGGAATGTAATCAGGTCCTACTGATTTGCCATTATTCATTTTGACGCAGCTCTCTGAACGTCAGCTGGGGTAAACATGAGCTCAGGGCCATGCACAGGATATTCAGGAACTGCTTTGTCCCTGGGGAATTCTTCATTTAGCAACTATGTGAAGTATTCCTGACAACGGTTTTTGATCTCGGCTTCTTTTGTAAGAAATTTGCCTGTTTTTTCGTTTATATATTTCGTGGCAATGATATCTCTGGAATGCTGTTCACGGTGGGCAGCAATCTTATAGATTTGTCTCACACCTACTGAAGTATCTCGGCCTTCAAAGAATCCTTGAACAGCCTCTGGAGAGAGGATGTCCCAGCATTTTAAAGCCCTCAGGGACCGGGCTACCTGTTGGTCCGCGGGTTGTATTGGGTATTTCAACTAGCCCTACTGAATGTATGGTCCTCCTGTCCGCCACCTGGGGACGCGCTCTCTAGGGGTTACAGGTTCCCCCGAGAGAAAATATCTGCTCTACTCTTGGGTGTCAATTGTAATATAAATAACGTAAAACATGAATAAATATATAAAATGAAATAATAAATTACCTCACGCTTGGGCGTTAATTGCAACATAAAAATGCATTGATAACAATATTAATATTCGTACCATAATTGAATATAATTATCACTTGGCGAGCTCCAATGGAATAGCATTTATTAAACCATCAACTGAGGCTACATTGACCCTTACGAGGCTACTTTCGCTCTCAGGACAAAAATATATTAATTTTTATTGTACGCATATACCTCAACCTTTATTAATACTACCTATCATAAACAATAGGCGATGGCGCCAGTAAAATTTTGCGGTATTTGAAATGCTTCCATTGTCGTCCACCAAAGTGCAGTGTTACTGTTTACAAACTAAGCAAGAAAAAGTATAGTTTATGTTGGCTTCCTACGTCCTTTCTATAGACTGACTCACATATGTGGGAGAAAATTAGTAAGTTGACAATTCAGTTCTCTAATCCCTTAGATATGTGCTCTACAGGTGAGAATAATAAATCTCTTTCCGTTTATTACTCATTAGAGAATGACTGAATAGTGAGCTGTTATCCACCATACTTGGGGATACTTTGGCCCGCTACATTTTCCTAGGCCAAAATAACCCCCAGTAACTCAGAAGCAAATTCAGCTTTGCTTATATAAATTTCACAGAGATCTTTTGTTCTCTTTATTTCAGATGAAAGAAATATGGTTCGTGCATATGTAAGGAAGTTTGAGGCAATGAATTATGCCAATTATACGACAGAAGAACTAGAAAAATGGTTAGAAGTTATTAGGTCAGGCCAAAAGAGACAGCGATCTGCTTTAAACTCCTACAAAATTCCTAGAAGCACCTTAAAGAACAAACTGAAAGGGAAATTTGTGAAGAAACAAGGCCATCCAACAGTATTCAGTCCCGAGGAAGAGAATATGTTAGGAAATCACTTCACTAAAATGGCTGAGTTTGGCTTCCCACTAAGGGAAAAAGATTTTAGTTTTATTATTAAACGCTATTTATATAAGAAAGGTATTTTCATCAAATGGTTCAAAAATGCCTGGCTATGAATTTATTAAATAGTTCCTTAGAGAACTTACTACAAGACTTTGCACTAACATTAAACGTGTGCGGGCAGCAGTTGAAAGGACTGTCATTAATGAATGATTTGATCACATAGAGGTTTAAGTGAAAAATGTGCCCCCCAGAAAACACATGGAACTCTGACGAGAGCAATCTAAGTGACAATCCAGGCACAATGAATGTGATTTGCAAGAAGGGAATGAAATATGTTGAGAAAAGCATGAACAGCTCAAAAACGTTGACCTATGTTATGCTTTGTGGAAATGCTGTGTGGGAACTCTTACCACCATATGTTGTTTATCGAGGTGAACATCTGTGGCAGCAGCGTAGCCAGGATCGGCCGATGGAGAGGGGGCCGGGTGTATTGTTACAAAATGATGATAGAACACAACAAAGATGCTCGTGCGTCGTTATAAGGACACTGATACAAGTGAATTATGTTGATATTCAGATTGCAGTACACTAAGAAATCTTACATTAACCCATTTATGCCGCATATATATCTTTCTAATGTTATGTTTTGCACTACTGAAATCGTTTTATTTATCTCCGAAACATACCGGAAAATGTTTCAAAACCTTCTGGTGGTGTTGTTTAAAAATTATAGCATGGGTCGTAAACGACCTGCTGGGCATGGACCCAGGGGCATATCTCCAACATGGGCATTGGCTATTTTGGTGTTTAGGTTCATCGAGATATTTCTTAATGATAAAAGAAGAACTGGTGTATTGTCTGACTAGTTATTTCAAAAAATAACAAATGTACTACCTACAGAGATAAGTACAGAGGTAAGTATTATTAACAATACGTAGATAAATCAACCATCATTCGAGTTTCCTACACAGTGTTACACTTTCCTGTGAATACTCATTATTGAAATGGCACAACAGGCTTTGTCGTCATTATTATAAAACAAATTTCTTTCATAAAGGACTGAATCAGTCGAAATTACTGAAACTACGAAGCTAAAAACACGTTCTCATCTACCCAGTGCACTTTACTCCTTGTGGATTTTTGCCAAACAATGAGGGTGTAAGCAAACATCACACCTTTGGCATGCTCCGACAATTATATGTTTGAAAATGCGACAATGTCGACGAGGCGGTCGTCCACCAGAAGATGACCACAGTGGCTTTCCCGAATTGCCTCAGTCACCGGAGCACGCGTCTTAACATGATGAGGATGGGTTCCATAATTGATTGCCTGTGTAAGACAAGGGTTAATCCACAAAAAATGTTTCGAGATAAATCCGTTTATATTAGATTATACAAAACACACAACAAAACGGTAAATTTAAATATCAATTTATAGTCTTTAAATTATTTACATATCAGCGTAACTCAGAAAATTAAGAGCTGAATAATATTTTAAGTTTAATCGTTAATAAAAAGGATATTACTTTAAAAATAATACCGTATGCAAAGAACGTAATACTGTAAATTAGGATTTTCCCCTTCTTGGTTTTCATTATCAAGATCTTTATTCACTTTCTTAGTAGTTGGTTTGAGGCTTAAAAATAGTCCGTGATGCACTCCTGGAATATATGGCAGTAGACACAGCAAATCTCTGTGTTTTAAATGATTAATATTCCTTCATGATTTGTACAGGGTAGTCGGGTTTTCCAGTGCTTGTTTCAACACTTCGTTCGTAAGCAACACTTTTATCTTTGTGTTCCTTTCTGACCTCCCAGGTTGTTTTCGTAAAATTTGAACTGTTGTCCATGACTCTGGATGTGAGTATGAGAACTTAAGGAAGAGGAAACCTGGCATATCTTTTGTTACTTTTATTGTTGTTATATCCCTACTCGGTACTATTCTACCGTCGGCACTTAGTTTGTTCTTCACGACAATGTTTAAGAGTCTGAAGTCTGCACATTCCATGCTTATTGCTGTAAATGGTCCTTTGATCCGGGCCCTTTTAACAATGGTTCTCCATTGTTCAGGAGTGTAAACATAATCAAATTTGCGAGAATTTTGCTCTATCATTCCAAAATCGCTATCACTTGGCAAGAATGTGTGGCGAAGCACCAGAAATGAACGTTTCATTTCATCAAACTTCTCAGTGTGTATCAAAATGTAATACTTACATCCTTCACCCATTATCTAATCTGGCAAAAGTTTCTTAGTTTTTTCACTTACATAAAGTCACCACTATTTTTCAGTCTTTTAGCTACGGACCTCTTACAATTGTCTTCCTTTCGTTCTATACATTTACTCACAGTAAAAGCACAGTTCATGCACCACTCACACTAACACTATTACTTGTACCATCACAAGATATATTCTGGTTAGAAAAGTAACTATATGTCACTCTCGCCCCTCCACTCCAGTTGACTGAGACATGTGAGTTAACCACTTTTCTTACTAACAGTACAGCTGATTCCCAGAGTCCTCGGATTTCTGTGTGTATTTGGACAGACAAGGAGCTATCCCGCAACCACAAGTAGTGCACAGAATTGCTAAGATATACCAGCACTATGAACAAACAAGATAAAGCGAATTACTGACTTTTTGTGGGTTAGCTCCTTCTCTTACTCAGGCACTCAATTCTCTAACAAACTAGTCATAATGAGTCGTCGGAACGCCAGGGCCGAAGGAAAACTTCTGCCGAGCGCATGTTTTGTTGTTTCGGGTTGGTAGCGCATTCAGTGTGTAGTAAGGTTGCCCACAATGCTGTGTCTCGGTCTAAGCGGTTCCCCTTCCACAACGCAGTCACTGCCCAACGGTTTAACCAGCATGGCGCTCTCGCCGTTATTAGTAAGAATAGTGGTTAAAAGTGTTAAAGTGTTGTGTTCAGTGTGTTGATATTCGGGACTATCTGAAGCCTGTTGAGATGCCATTACTGTTTCAATACATCAGTTGGTTCTTATAGTACACTGCAACGTTTTAGGATTAGTTTATGACACTTCTGTTACCACGATTGAAGAAACAAGAAGGAGTAAAATAACTGATTGGTGACAATTTGTCTTTGCGTATCCATTCTGAAATATTGCATCTCTTTGAATAAAACTACATTAGATTCCTACGTTCGCCTACAGGATCCACCCACTTCACACAGCCACTAGATGTGCCGTGCTTCACTCCAATGAGGAAAGCTCGGACAAGCATTTTGTGACAATATAAGGATTTGCCAAATGGAAAGAAACATTAGGTGCTGCTTTAAGATGTGTTCCCATTACTTTTGAGGAAGCTGATGTCTGAGCTGAAGCAAATTGATGAGGGAAATAAACTTATTTCTGGATTCCGTAAATGTGGAATATATCCCATTGATAGGAATTCTGTTTTGAATTCTCTACCAACTGAAGAAGTTTCAGTAAAGGAAGTCATCGATGCTTTCTTACAACATCTGATCCAGAAAAGAAATGAGTGTAAGACACCAACAGAGAAGAGGAAACGCAGGAAGCGAAATATCTATCCAAGGAAGAGTATCTGTTCGATATACTTGGAAAATTCACAAGTATCCTCTATCACTACTCTCTCTGTCTCACGTGATGACCGTTCCTTGCCCATAAACAAGGAAAGATCCAGAAAAGTAATGGAGACTTCTGATTCGTTGCAATAAGGACCTTCTGTGTTCAAGTCTCGTCATCAGAGTTGCAAACCTCTGAAGATGAACATTGTGAGAAGCAAGAGTCCACTGATGTGAGACTATGTCAAAATGTGCACCTATCTACTGTTCTGAAAGTGGAACTGCGATTTGTGATGAACAGAAACACCCCGAGTTTTTCTTGAAGATTGACAGGCCCTACGATTGATTGTATGGAGAAATCTTTAAAAAATGCTGGAAGTGGCCTCATAAATATAATGTGGTTGTATACTCCTGGTCACCTGTCGTAAGAAAAGTATCTCCACCAATACTAGTTTCCTAAAGGCATTATTTCCAAGTGTCAGACTTGGACAATTTTGTGTGATCTAGGTTCTAGAGCATTCCATGTTCTTTTGCCTAAATACTTTCATACATTTTATTTATTTGTAACAGTCCTTTCTGTCGTATATATGTCAAAATATGTGAGTGTTGATTTAAATCAAATTCTTAGTAGGCCAATGAATTCGAGTTCCGTACAAATTTGTTCAGTTTAGTGCATTCCTAGTAATAAAGTCAAATTTCTTAAAATAATGCTCTGTGTGGTTGCCACGTTACCTGAATTACAGTACTTATTATGAGAGGTTTCTCCGTCCCAAGACAATAGAAATCGCCTTTTCTTATGACAATGCTTTCCTGGTACAATGCAGCCCAAAGTACGTGCAACTTTGGCCCAGATGTTTAAAAAGTAAAATCATACATCAATATATGTTGTAAAAACCACTAATGTGGTGTAAGTGCTGAGAAAATACTTATGAAAAGGGAAAGAAGTGTTTGTGAAATTATTAGAGCAGTTTCGTTCAGTATATGTTAACATTAAAAATAAAATTGGAAAAAATGGGAAAAGTAGCCTCAGTTGACGGTAAGTGAAAAAATAAAAAATGGCAATAATAAGTTAATAATTGTACCAGGGTTACACCTTCTCCGGTTATTTAAACCCCGCCCCTTCTCAATGGCCATCTATGTCAGTGAAAACGAAGTTTAAATAAATTCTAAAACCTTTCCTTTCCGACGGTCAGATGGCTCAGCCATCTATTTTCTAGCGACCTCCAATGGCTAAACACAAACTAATTGCTCAAGATATCTTTGTTGTTGTAGTTGGGAAACCTTTTATCTGATGAATGTATTTTATGTACCTAAGTTGTCAAAACTTTGCCTGGTTCCTCCTCTTATGCAATCCGCCTAACACATATGCCTATAACTATGTTCTCTAGCCAATCAAACGCAGGTGGTGGGTGCATGGAAATTCAGCCTTTCAGCGCTTGTATTTTAATTTAATCTAGAACATTCCCCTACGGAGCTATTTAAGGAGAGCGCTTCTGGTCTGATTTTTTTCGTATATTGAGAGTTCGACTTGACGGAGGTTAGAGAGGGCAGGAGACAGGGTGTGGCCGCCTTGAATATGATCCAGCGCTATAAGACAATGGCAGAATTTACCTAAACATGTGATTGTGCCAGCGGGTATTTCGAGGGATGCTTTTCACCAGTTTTATAATGACTAATATATTATTTTTTCTTTCTGGTCTGCAATGTAAGACTTTC
Source organism: Anabrus simplex (assembly GCF_040414725.1). Lineage (NCBI taxonomy): Eukaryota > Metazoa > Arthropoda > Insecta > Orthoptera > Tettigoniidae > Anabrus > Anabrus simplex. The sequence goes on from NC_090266.1 coordinate 1,018,071,258, forward strand.
TACGCAGTCTTCGGACTCTATTTATATTCCGTACTGGGAAAGCAGTTAATGTAACGGAGCACAAGTGGTGATCCTCGGATCTCTCCCCTTCAGATTTTGACCTGGGTGACTTAAGTTTCCATCTCTAAATTTTGTAAATTTTGTCTTTGTTTTCAAATTTTCCCCTTTTGTCACCCTTTCTAGTATGGGATTAGCCTCCGAATATTTGGGCCCTAATCCCATTTAGGTTCTCGTCTCTTCCAGAATGTTCATTAAGGTGTGCTGGTGTTTCGTCTCCTTGCCTTTAGTTAATGGCCTGTTGAGCGCAACCTTTTATTTTCAGCAGGATAGTCAATTATCTCCCTGTATATTCTTTATAGTTCTTAGGGTAACTATGTCTAAGTTTTGGTTGCCTTTGGGAAAAGTACTTAAACTAATTGCGGAACTTTTTAATAGATAAGCCCACGACCCTGGGGCAACCGGTGTATGAACACTTTGAAGTGGCGTCATCCTAGGGGTTAGCGAGTGTAATTTAGATTGTAAATAGCAACTGATTGTCTGTTTAATGCTAGCCTCTACTGCACCTTGGAGCTGAGACTCCTATAATGTCGTACCTGTTTGGAGCAAAACTAAGCTCTTTCTTTGTATTGTACCTCTCTGGAGCAATAATGCGCATTCATATGTAAGTTAACGACTTGGAGTTTCTCCCAGTTTATCTTGTACCTGATTGATAACTTATAAGTCCCATGCATTTTTGGAGCTGACGAGTTATATTCCAAATGCTTCTTGTTATACCGTTAAATTACTCTATCTGAATTCTAAGAAAGGACAGAAATAAAATTTCCAATTTTGTTTAAGTAAATGTTTGCTAAAAGTGATCCCCTGTCCAGCCATTCAACCCAGCCTCTTCCTATTCCTCTGTGAACCACGGAATCAGGGTAATAATAATAATAATAATAATAATAATAATAATAATAATAATAATAATAATAATAATAATAATAATAATAATAATCTCTTCAAATGGGAGTCACCCAATACCTGCTGCGGCAAACACCAGATCGATCATGTCGCCATCTCCTTCCCAGCACAAAAAGAAGTACACAACGTCCAAGTCCGCAGAGGAGCCAACATTGACTCGGACCATCATCTAACTAGAATCAAAGTGAAATTTACACCAAAACGCTCCTACCAGAAATCCAAGGCAAACAAAAAATTGGACACAGCACAAATAAAAACATCAAATCTCAGGGAAACGTGGGAAACAAATCGCAGCCAAAACATGGAACGAATTCCACGACAAAATCATGAAGGGGCATCAGAGCAAATCCCACTGCAGAAAAAGAGCAGACACCCGTTTTGGAACACCGAATGTGACCAAGCCATATTGAATAGAAAAAACGCATACCAGAAGTTCATCAGCAACCGTACACCTGAAAATGAAGAAAAATTCCGCGAAGTCCGCAGACAGACCTCTAAACTCATCAGACAAACCAAGAGGAAATACCTGGAGGACCAACTGAAGTCGGCCGAACAGGACTTCTGCAACTACAACACCAGAGAATTTTAAAGCGTCTTCCGCAACAGATTAAATGGGTACAAGCCCAAGAACCTCTGCTTCAGAAAACAAAATGGAAATTGGCACTCACAGATGACGAAAACACCAAGGAACTCGCGAGATACTTCGAGTCACTACTCAACTGCCCAGAACCAACGGAAAGGTTTCCACATAAACCCCACCCGAATCTAAACCCAGACTCATCCCCACCTAAGCAAGAGGAAATACACAGACACATACAACGACTAAAAAACAACAAGGCATCCGGAGACGACGGCATCGTAGCAGAGCTTCATAACCACCTAGGAAAGAATTCTCTCCAAGAACTCACACAAATCATACAAGAAATTTGGACAACGGAAAAACTACCAAAAATTTGGGCAAACGCCCCCCTCGTTCCACTTCACAAAAAAGGTGACCGAACAGATGCGAACAATTACAGGGGAATTTCCCTGGTGCAAGTCGCATACAAAATCCTCTCCGCAGCACTCCTCCATAGAACACACGAACAACTGGAACCACTCATAGGCGTATACCAAACGGGCTTTAGGCCCCACAGATCCTGTGCAGAACAGATACTCAACCTGAAAACCACCTTGAAACTACGACACACAAGAAAACAACCCACAATCTGCACCTTCGCGGACTTCCAGAAAGCATACGACTCTATTGACAGGCAATCCCTCTTCCAAACACTGAGTGAATACGGACTGGACAACAAGACTTAAAAAATCATCAGACTAACTCTCACCCACACAACCTCCCAAGTAAAATACATGGGAAATATATCTGAAAACTTTCAGATATAAACCGGTGTCTGACAAGGAGATGGACTTTCCCCACTACTCTTTAACATAGCCCTGGACAAAATCATGAGAGAATGAAAACAAGCTGTAAAAGAGCAAGGAAATTGGCAACCATTAAGTATGACAAGAAAGCATGTAAAAATCTCCTGTCACGCTTTCGCAGATGATCTCGCGATCCTCGCAACAAATGAACACAGCCAAATCGAAACACTCAAGAAATGCTCAGAAAAATTCGGCCTACAAATCTCCTTCTCAAAAACCAAGGTCATGTGCAACCACTGCAGCCTCCAGAATTTGAAAACAAAATTTGGCACAATCGAAAAAGTAACTGAGTTCCGATATCTCGGAGAAATTATTGTACCAACAGGAAAAGAATAGAAGGCCCTCGAGGTCCGCATCCAGAAAATGAAGAGAGCCCTCGGCCGAATGCAAAACATTTACAACAAAAAATGCTTTTCAATCTTCACCAAAATTCGACATTACAACACTGTGATCAAACCTGAAATACTATACGCGAGTGAAACACTGGATCTACACAGCAAAACAGTACTCAAAGACATCCTGAAAGAGGAACGTAAAATCATCAGAAAAGTTCTCGGCCCAAAACTGACTGACGGAGGATATAGACTGCAATCTCGTACAAAAACCGAGGAGCTCTCAAACCTTGCTGCCGACATCAGGAAAAGACGCCTGAAATTTTACGGACACATCAAACGCCTTCCAGAAAACAGACTGGCAAGAATCTTACTTGAGGCAAGAGGAAACTTCAAAACAAATAGGTGGACAACGGAAATCCGCCAAGACCTGGAAAAATCAGGAATCAAAGTGGCCGACATCGCTGACTGAAACTGCTACAGAATGAAATTCAACAAGTGGGAAGTAGAGTCAGAGAGAAACCACAAGAAGAAGACAGGAGCTAAGTGGACAGAACAACGAAGAACCACGATGAGAGAAAGATTGAAGGCTGCCTTGCAAAGAAGGAAATGCACAACATCTAAGTGAGCTTTGAGTGATCAGTTTTCTGGCCTTTTTCGCATCTAATAATAATAATAATAATAATAATAATAATAATAATAATAATAATAATAATAATAATAATAATAATAATAATAATAATAATTTATAATTTGTCCAAAATACAGGTAAATGAATGCCAGAAGTCACCGTAGGATCCTTAAATTTAGAATATTCAATCAATAACAATAATAATAAAATAGTAGAACATAAAAGATTCCACGCAAGACGTGTTCATAGAGCTGCAAAACTGGCTTTACCTAATGCCTGAAAGTGAATGAACAGGTAAGAACTGCACCATGGTTCTCCAATAACTTCTCCACTGACTGAAATTTAGCTATCTATATCCTGGCCTAACTATAATCTGCACATTAGCACTTAGTTAACACACAATACAGAAAGATAGCAACGCACTCAAGAAATATGTACAACTGCTGAAAGACTCCCTATATACATTCAATAATCCTAGAACAAAACAGTGGGAAACGACAGCGAGGACTACCCTACCATTTGTAGTGAGCCCGATGACCAATTAATGCAATCCATGTATAGTATAGCTACGTTACATTTCCCTTCACTTTTTTCTATGAAACATCGACACAGTATATCACTTTGATACTGTACCACTTTCTTCACTGACACCAACACGTGATTTTTTATATACATTTTCGCTTGCAAAAACACACACTCTTGACCTATGCTTTGAAACTGGGCCGTAGGTTTCCGACAGCTGCCATGATCTTTAGAAGACCAAGTTCCGCACCTTAGCACAAGAGTTGTATCGGTATGAACAAGCAAAAGCACTCAATCCCAATCCTGGTATGGAGTGGTCGAGAGGAATTCGTGAGAAGGACCATATCTGTGAAAGTTTTCTGGATGTTGAAATAGACATTGTGCCTCTTGGAACATATCCGTATATAGCCTGTCAAGAAATGCGCAGGGCATAACCGGTCTCCAAGAAATTTATTATATTTCTCTGCGCAGTCCAATACATTGCTGTGGTGAGACGATCGGCGCAGGTCAGTCCACTTCAATCCACTCCACTACTAACCTTCGATGAGAGGGGAAAATTAAAACTGAAAGGAAGAGAGTCTGGCGAAACGTTAAGAGATATAAACAAAATTGGGCTACGGCCAATAAACTCGGAAAAAGACATGTGTTAACAATGCTTACCAGCTCTCTCTTCGGCACTGAATATACAGTATGAATTAGTTTATCGTACGTCAGTCTGCCACATAACTGTGTTAGGATGTCGTGCCAGGTGACAGGGTGCAACAAAATGAGAAATTAACACTTAAAAGTATGATATAGCGACATGGAGAGCGTATGAAACAGCGAGATAGAGAAATAATGTACTATAAGCCATTGTTAATACCAGTCTCGCTCACAGTTGTGGGTTAGCGCTGGTGGTCAAACGCTAGCGTACCAATTAACGGAACATAGTGTTGATAGTTAGAGTTCCACATAGTGCTTAATTTTACATCTATATAAAGCTTAAGCAAAGGTCAGCGTGTGAGAGAACGCAAACAGTAAAGTTCATGTGCGCTGCGCATGTTGCACTGCTATACCATCAGAGTTAAGTCGCTTCGGTCATTCGCTATTAATTCCACGAACGACTACGTTGACATGCTTCTTATCTACGGGGAAGCAAGCTGACACTACGTCTGTATTAGGAACGGCCTCCAGATAGGTAACATCCGACTGCGAAGAATTTCCGCAGTGTTGAAACACGTTTACGAACAACAGGGGTACTTCAGACGATATCACCTGTCCGGGAGAAGACCGTAACGTCTGCTGGAAATAAGATGGCTGTTCTGGACACAGCTCGCAGTAATACACACGTGAGTACACGGGCAATCGTACAACAGCCAGGCTTTCGTTCTCCAACACTGTACGAGCATAAATATCTTCCCACCATAAACAGCTAAACCAAGGGCTCCAGGGCCGGGATAGTGTATCTCTAATGAATTTTACTCAGTTGCTGTTGCGAAATCTGGAAATTGGTGCAGCATTCCTCCCGGAAATCCTGTTCTCGGAAGATTCGTGATTCCACAATACTGGTCCCGTCAACAGCCACAACATGCGCTATTGGAGTACTGACAATCCCCACTGGGTACGACAGGCAGTCTATCAAGTACTAAGGGAAGTGAATGTAAGTTCTGGAATCCTGAGTGATCACCTTATTGGACCGTAATTACTTGTGGGTCATTTAACACACGCACGCTATCTGCACTATCACCTCCCACTTCTGTTACAGAATGTGCTCCTTTGAGAAATGTTTACGATGTGGTTTCAACAGAATGGATCTCATCTGAATGAAACACATCCAGGAAAATGGGTAGGAATAGAAGGATCTGTCCCTTGGTTCGTCAGGTCACCGGATTCAATGCAATTAGACATCTTCTTATTGGGGCATTTGAAGCATACGGTTTACACCCAGGACCAGAACATTTCTATCGCTTTCGACGAATCATCCCCGAAATATGCAGGCCATTAACGCCGTCTATGCTACAGAGTACTGGATTATCCATTCAGCGAGGTGCCCAGATATGCATAAACCAAGCAGGTCATCACGTCGAGCACCTGCTAACATAAGTAATCGTTGTTAGTGAAGTTTGGTTCCCTCCATTACCTATCCCATCTTCGTCCGACCATGATGACATATCGGCTCTGCTTAGAGCTACATTGAATTTAATTCACTGAAAATGTACGTGAATGAAAATATTTCTGGTACTTGTAAGACTCACCGTAGCGTTCGGCTTGCTCATACCATCTACGGTATATGGCACCACGGTATAATGCGTGCAGATTAGAGCTCATGTAATACTTTTAACACGGTCGCAGTATCCACTTCATGTTTTACAGATTTCATTTACATATCAGTTCATTTCGAGAGAGGCCTCGTTTTTTCTGTTATTTAAAACTATATTATGGTGGAACAGCTTCTTATATTTTGGTAGACCGTTGAAACAAAGATATCCGATTTACTGTGTTTAGTGTGTGTACCGAAAAGACAGATATTTTGATGTCGTACATTAAATTGCGGTTTGCATAAAACAATATTTTTCGGGGCAGGTGATTCACCTGGTATACTGATAACCATGTACGAAACTGGTTAGAAATTTGAAGGGTTAAGTATTTTGAGCATTCTTGCAGCAGGGCCTGTACAAAAAAAAACAACCTTTTGTCATCCTGTAAGCTTTTACTTTTAGTCAGATTTATATAAGTAGGCTTTGAAATCCCTGGTCGTTACAGTCATCTCATCAGATAGTTTATTAGGAACATACACAGTATTTCTTCTCCCGCCACCCTTTGTTTTCTTTCCCACTGGTGTCTTGAATTTTCGCGGATGTTTCCGCGCGATCCCCTGTGCGGTTGTTGTTGTTTCAAGTATTACAACTTGCAGTCCATTCACAGATCTGACTCATAACTGAACCGATCAAGGATTTTCAACAGTTATTTGAAATTGATAGCGAGACCTCGGATGATATTAAAATCAGTGCTCACTTAATATATACTAACTACAACAGTACATTGAGAGCTGTGACCGAACGCATAACTCCCAAGATAACCAAAAACAGTAATCTGAATAAACCACACTTCTGATTAATATCAGAACAAAATTAACTTGTGCTCCAATAACTGGCACATAGTAAAGCCGGAAGAAAATAATAGCTCTCATATTAAGACGTTGCCCGAAAAATGGCAAATGAGACCACAGACAAACTAGATTAGGTGACACTAACGACCATATCAGTGACAAAATCCGAATCAGAATAGGTGCCACTTCCTGTTCACATATCTACATACTGACCTGTAATTCAAACTACTTCGTGCGACGTGACTGTCTGCAGTAGCGGTCAGTAGCGGTCAGTAGCGGTTAGTTCAATTTGAAGTATATAAGCTGCCGATACTTAAAATGTCCGGTTGTAATCCTTCTCTCAAACCTTTAAACGTTTACGGTATTACTGGATTTAATTTCCTCCATCACTTTCTGTATCACTTTCTGGTTCAACGACTGAATACAAAATTATCTATATTACACAGGCATTATGTACCAATAACTGAATTATAGCTTAAAAATATTTGAGTAAATATTGATATAATCTAAAATCTTAATCTAATTACAATATTGAATGTTCCCACTGTTGAATTATACAGGATATAAAAATTATATATATAAAAGAAATATTTAGATAACAAATTGTTGTATAATACGTACGTATGTTACAAACTTGGCGATGTACCTACACACCCTGTCGGTCATGTCAACTACGGTATAATCAAGAGCAGTGTGTTGAAATGTGATACTGTTCTCCGTGGCTTGCCCTAGCCGTTGCCTACGAGATACACAAGGCCGGGAAATACAGCACACTAGACTCGTTCTCGAGATAATTCCGGCAAGTGCCGCTAGAGTTCTCTTTACTGATCGGTCTCGCCCGCTCATTGCAACACGTTCGAATATGAAACACTATAAAAATTCATTAAAACTAGTAATTTCAGAAGGCAGAAAACAGATATGAGATCAAAGATAGACCAAGAGCAATTGTTTCACTTGTTTTCTGCAACGTATTTCTTACAATATGCTTAAACGAAATAAGTAATTCACGAAAGACGCAGAGAAATCTCATAGCGAGTTTGTCATTTCTCACCGATTCCTTTAATTGTGCCTCAGAGTATCCGATAAGCGGATCGAGATTGCAGTCATAAATAACTTTGGGTTTAATCGCCCTTTCACCAATTATCAGCGATCCAATATTTTCCTCCGCACATCTGATATTTTGACATCCCTACTGAAGCCGCTGTTTGGTGAGCGATGTTATGCGCGTTACGCAAATATTTAGCGTCCTTTCACCGTATTTCTCTTTTTTCTTCCCGTAAAATTAAATTTGTGTTCGCCTCTGTGGTGTAGTAGTTAGTGTGATTAGCTGTCACCCCCGGAGGTCCGTGCTCGATTCCCGGCCCAGCCACGAAATTTGAAAACGGATACGAGGGCTGGAACGGGGTCCACTCAGCCTTGGGAGGTCAATTGAGTAGAGGTGGGTTCGATTCCCACCTCAGCCATCCTCGAAGTGGTTTTCCGTGGTTTCCCACTTCTCGTCCATGCAAATGCCACGATAGTACCTAACTTAAGGCCACGGCCGCTTCCTTTCCTCTCCCCTGCCTGTCCTTTCCAATCTTCCCATCCCTCCACAAGGCCCCTGTTCAGCTAAGCAGGTGAGGCTGCCTGGGTGAGGTACTGGTCATCCTCTCCAGCTGTATCCCCCGACCCAAAGTCTCATGCTCCAAGACACTACCCTTGAGCGGTAGAGGTGGGATCCCTCGCTGAGTCCGAGGGAAAAACCGACCCTGGAGGGTAAACGGATGAAGAAAGAAGAAGAAAATTAAATTCGTTCTAACATGAATAAAGCTCCTAAATGACCAATTTTAGCATCCTTTTTAATATGGTTTGATTTTTGGTCAAGTTCAGATACCGTAAAACTTGTTTCTGATTTCATTACCTGTATCCTACTTCTCAATTTACAGATTGTTTTCTGTAATCTGGTATATAATTTTCTCATCCGTATATGTTTTAGATTTAACTGAGATACTCGTAGACTTTCCTTGATATAGAAACGAGACTTGTACTCCTTTTTCGTATGTGGCTGTCGTATGAAGATATGGTATGGTCATCGTTATCTGAATCGGGACTTTTACTAAATTTTGATGGCAATACATCATTTTTGGGAGCTGGACGCTTCCTGCGTTTGACACTTTCCTGTTTTTGAACAGGATACACAATGAAAACAGAAGGAAATTTGAGTGATGTGCTTACACTGAAATCTGTTTTAAGAGAAGAATTGCTAGGTACCTAAAGAGATCCTGCAGGATAATGTTCACCCTAGTTGGTCTGGTCAGGTCTGGGAGTAGGCATTTCCTCCATACCCCCCCAATAGCTATGGTTTTCTCACCAATACTCGGGTGGCTGACACATGCATTGGTGGGGGAAACATTGAAGGCTACAACCGATAGAGTAAGATACCGGAGTTTGTTGTCAGATAGCTTTGAAATTAAGACAGGTGTCCGACAAGGGGATGGTCTGTTGCCAATATTATTTAACATAGGATTGGATGAAGTGGTGAAGCAGTGAAGACAGTTGAATAGAACCATGGGAATTGAAGGTGTACAGATTGGATACAAGATCAAAAACAATGTCATAGTGGATTGCCTTGCCTTCGCAGATGATAATTATGGTGTTGTTACATGAGAAGGAAGAATACGCGAAGTTGGCATTAGCAAATCTAGCTGAGACTGCAGCAAAGGCTGGTCTAAAAATAGCCTACAACAAGACGAAGGTACTGAATACGAAGACCGATTGGAATGTAAAAGGCCAAATGGGAGAGAGAGTCGACAGCTTCTGGTGCCTAGGTGAGAACATCACGGGTAAAGTAGAATGCAACAAAAGTACCACAGACAGAGCTCAACTGCTGCTGAAATTACGATATGCAGCCATGACTACATATGGAAAGAAGAACCTCTCGAGGAACGCCAAACTGCGACACTACATCAGGAATGCGGAATGAAATGCAACTGCAACGCTGACATTGGGCAAGAGAGCATGCATACAATTGGAGAAGGAGGAAAGAAGAATCTTGGGACATGTATGTGGCACCAAAAAGCAAGGTGATATCTGGGTACACAGATCAAGGCAGGAACTATATGCGAGTATAGAACCAATCTCGAGTGTGATAAGAAGGAGAAGGTTAGGATTTGTTGAACATCTCATGAGGATGGATGACAGTAGGCTGACGAAGAAGATATGGAATGCAACCTGCTTAACTGGAAATAAGTGGGTGAAGGAAGTCAGGGAAGATTGGGAGACTATTGGAATAAAGGAAAAATATCCACTGATGGCAGTACAGGATACGTCCAAATACAAAAAGCTCGTGGAAGGTCACATATGACAGACACCAGGATCCAGATTCAGATCACGGAAGCCGAGAGAAAGAGGAGGAGTGAGAGAATGAAGAGGTATTGGGAAGAAAGAAGACGTACCGAACAAGTCACTCGTGATCCTCAGGGGTCGTAACGAACCGAATAATAATAATGAGCGAATCGATCTTGCCGTTCTCGTTAATGAGTTCACGATATCTCCCGACTAGAGTGGCCGCCAGGTTTTCTGAACATGAACCCTATCGAACATAAAACCAAACCAAACGCAACCAAACCCCATGGTACTGCAGCCCTTGAAGGGCCTTGGCCTACCAAGCGACCGCTGCTCAGCCCGAAGGCCTGCAGATTACGAGGTACCATGTGGTCACCACGACGAATCCTCTCGCCGGTTTTTCTTGGCTTTATAGAATGGGGCCGCAATCTCACCGTCAGATAGCTCCTCAATTCTAATCACGTAGGCTGAGTGGACCTCGAACCAGCCCTCAAGACCAGGTAAAATTCCCTGACCTGGCCGGGAATCGAACCCGGGGCCTCCAGGTAACATTCAGGCACGCTACCTGTACACCATGGGGCCGGCTTCCTAAAGAACATGCCCGGAATATATTATAGAGTGCTGTTTATGGACATCATGACCCACCAAACACTCTGCGATATTTACGTCGCATCGCCATTGAGTAGTGGAACAATTTGGGCCAACTTTACCTTGATGAACTAGTGGACAGTATGCCAAGACGAATTCAGGCATGCGTGTGTACATGAGGACCTGTTAGTGGCATTAGAAGTACTGGTGTGTCCTGTTTCAGTAAATGAAATTGTGAAAGCGAAGCTGTATTGTTGTAGAAGCTCTCATTTGTTATTTTGTTAGGCAATAAATAACGCCGATAAGGTTTCTCCCTTCCGTTTTTTTGTTAAGTACCAGGAACTCTTTGGTGATACAAAACTTGTTTTGATATGTGTACGAGATACAGAAGATGGACGATTCAAGCTAACAGAGAATGACAGGTCATGAACAATGAGGAATGAATTTAGATTTCTGTAGATCTTTTTCAGACAAGAGCCAAATGCTGGGGTTGTTCATTAATCCAGGCCACGGTCGCTTCCTTTCCACGTCTACATCTTTTTTATCACATCGTAGCCATAAGACCTATCTGTGTCGGTGTGACGTGAGGCAAATTGTAAAAAAAAACACAAAATAAAAAAATAACAATAAGCCAAATATAAGACAGGTTAATTCCCTGAGGGTTTGATATTTCGCCATCCATTACTGAAGAAATCTGAATAATTTTTAGATTTAATTATTTACTTTTCAGTAATTAATTTGATAGGATTGAGGCAGAATTTGTGAAATCTACTAAAAGTAACATGCCGGAGCTTTGTCGCTACATATTCCATGTACGTAATCAGCTGCGTATAAATGTTTAAATGTGAATCATTCCGATTTTGTGTATAAAATCCCATCCATAAAGAATAATATGGTACTGATTTCAACAACTCCCTTCCCATGAATATATCATCGCAACACCAGTACACTTTATCATTGAAATCAGTATTTTACACAGTTTCCATTATTTGTTTCGTTTTAATGTTTGGGTAATTGACGTCCATATAATCAACGCAAGGCTGCACTTCATGTCAGCATTGTGAACGCCATTCGCTAATGCTGTTGGTGTGGATACTGGAAAAACAAAACATGGGTAGTGGGTGCTTCGAATAGATATCTGAATATTGGGGAAATGGAATGTCAAACGGCATGCTCAGTGAAAGTGAGAGAGCTATAATCTCAGAAAAGTGCAGAGTAGGCTGATTGAGACAGAAGATGAGGGAGGTGAGTAGTGTTTCGTAAAGTTGGTGAGGAGAGAAAGGGGAGTTCATGCCAAACTCACGCCACACCTGGCTCGATTTATGGGCAAACTTGCAAAACAATAATCCGAGGCTAAGCACTCCATTACCATACCGCTGATGTCCCTGTTTACCCCTCTCTCTGAACAAGTCCGATCCTCCAGATGAAGTGGACATAGATACAACAAGTTGAATGTTAACTGACCTTAAACCTGCACACTAGTGTACGAGAAAGTCAGCGTCACACATTACATACTCACCCCGTGCTGTGGTCATTCGCAAGGAAATATTTTTGTCTTATGTACAACTATCTAAGTTGTTCACCTCAAGTAACTCATAAAACTGTTAAGGATATCAAAACCTTAATTTCTAGTAATGTTACCAAAAGGTTCATAATCGAACTTGCAACACTTCTCCAGGGTGTCCATATCTGCGGAGATAACGTCATTCACTAAGTTTTCTTTAATGTAATTGCACTGTATTCAACACCTAGGGTTACAGTCATAGATATTGTGAATTCAGTGGTGTACTAATTTTTAAAAAAACTATTCGTTCTTGAGAAAATGGAATTTATTATCAACCAACCAATGAAGCACTGAACAAACGGCCAAGATACGCAGTACTTTTGAATCCTGAGCGTGTTGACATACGGTGACCCTTCACCTTCTTCTGACTAGGTATTCGCTCGAACGTGCACGCAAATATACTCTATGTTACCTATGTACTGTACATATTGTTAATACACTTGAGTATGCTATTATGTTAGAAAGCTGTCTACAGTAGCAGGGTTTAGTAAATTTTTAACGAATGTTATCACTTAAACTCTCTCTTAAAACAAACAATAGTACATCCTTTATTAGCAGAGTGTAGATAATATCAGTGTATTAACTGGCCAAGACATTTCTATGCTAAATATGCTCCTTCCTGCCGCCCGTGCTCGTACTCGGGGACTTAGTTTTCAGCTGATTTAGTTTTGCATCAGGAAGTGTGCGGTACCACTGCATGCTCCCTTCTTTCATTAACACGCCGTAAAGGAATCCATGAATATGAGATGTTAGTGAAGAAAAATTTCTTACGTTAGTAAACAATGTAAGGAGAGGTGCAGTAGCAGTGGATGTCCGTATTCATATCAGTCTTATTGACAATTTAAATATTTTAGACTAACAACTATTATTACATTTCGTATATCGGGAAAAATAACTATCATTTACAATATATATACACTGACTGACAGAGCAAATGCAACACCAAGAAGGAGTGGTCAGAACTTTATGCCAATTGCAGGGTAGACTGACGTCACTGAGGTATGCTCATGATGTGAAATGCGCCGCTGTGCTGCGCACGTAGCGAACGATAAATGGGACACGGCGTTGGCGAATGGCCCACTTCGTACCGTGATTTCTCAGCCGACAGTCATTGTAGAACGTGTTGTCGTGTGCCACAGGACACGTGTATAGCTAAGAATGCCAGGCCGCCGTCAACGGAGGCATTTCCAGCAGACAGACGACTTTACGAGGGGTATGGTGATCGGGCTGAGAAGGGCAGGTTGGTCGCTTCGTCAAATCGCAGCCGATACCCATAGGGATGTGTCCACGGTGCAGCGCCTGTGGCGAAGATGGTTGGCGCAGGGACATGTGGCACGTGCGAGGGGTCCAGGCGCAGCCCGAGTGACGTCAGCACGCGAGGATCGGCGCATCCGCCGCCAAGCGGTGGCAGCCCCGCACGCCACGTCAACCGCCATTCTTCAGCATGTGCAAGACACCCTGGCTGTTCCAATATCGACCAGAACAATTTCCCGTCGATTGGTTGAAGGAGGCGTGCACTCCCGGCGTCCGCTCAGAAGACTACCATTGACTCCACAGCATAGACGTGCACGCCTGGCATGGTGCCGGGCTAGAGCGACTTGGATGAGGGAATGGCGGAAGGTCGTGTTCTCCGATGAGTCACGCTTCTGTTCTGTCAGTGATAGTCACCGCAGACGAGTGTGGCGTCGGCGTGGAGAAAGGTCAAATCCGGCAGTAACTGTGGAGCGCCCTACCGCTAGACAACGCGGCATCATGGTTTGGGGCGCTATTGCGTATGATTCCACGTCACCTCTAGTGCGTATTCAAGGCACGTTAAATGCCCACCGCTACGTGCAGCATGTACTGCGGCCGGTGGCACTCCCGTACCTTCAGGGGCTGCCCAATGCTCTGTTTCAGCAGGATAATGCCCGCCCACACACTGCTCGAATCTCCCAACAGGCTCTACGAGGTGTACAGATGCGTCCGTGGCCAGCGTACTCTCCGGATCTCTCACCAATCGAACACGTGTGGGATCTCATTGGACGCCGTTTGCAAACTCTGCCCCAGCCTCGTACGGACGACCAACTGTGGCAAACGGTTGACAGAGAATGGAGAACCATCCCTCAGGACACCATCCGCACTCTTATTGACTCTGTACCTCGACGTGTTTCTGCGTGCATCGCCGCTCGCGGTGGTCCTACATCCTACTGAGTCGATGCCGTGCGCATTGTGTAACCTGCATATCGGTTTGAAATAAACATCAATTATTCGTCCGTGCCGTCTCTGTTTTTTCCCCAACTTTCATCCCTTTCGAACCACTCCTTCTTGGTGTTGCATTTGCTCTGTCAGTCAGTGTATATATATCAATACGGCCACCTGTGTGCCACGTTTACACAATTTTCCTTCTATACCGCAGACTGATACCCTTCTCTTTACACTCACGCCAAAGATTCTTGAGTCTTTGACTTCTTCTTTCTCGTTCTTCCACCGCGATGTTCCGTGGCTTCGCATGTTGCTCTTCAGACACATCCCTCATTCCCGCAACCTTCTTTCTAAATGATGTCCTTTCTTTTATATCCTCCTCCTTGATACCTATTTCTGCCAAGTCATTGTGCACCTGTGTAAGCCATCCCGATTGGTTTTTTTTCCACTTTTCATGCAGAAGAAGTATCCTGTTGGCCAATCTCTCAGGGTTCATTCTTTTGACACCATAAAACGTCAGTCTCCCTTTCCTCATTATAGTCGTGATTCTTTCAACTGTCTTGTAGAGCTCCAAATTCGATCTTAACCGAAATGTGTTTGGGTCACTCGTCGACTTTCTTGGGCCTAAGAATTTTCGTAGGAATTTTCTTTCTCTTTTTTAATGGACTGGGTCAGCCATCCTCGTCAAGTTTTCTGCTCCATAAAGGCATTCTGTTCTAACCATTGTGCAGTAATGTTTTAACCTGGCCTGAATTGAGAGGGACTTGGACTTATAGGTGTCATGACATAGTCTGAATGACAACTCCATCCTTCCCACCCTCTCCTTTAATCCCTCCTTTTCATCTCCATTGGGGGTGAGTATTTCTCCCCTGTATTTAAATTTTTGCACACGCTGGATATCCCCATACAGTGTAACAAGTCTGTCCGTGTCACCTGTTGTTTTATCGAAAGAGATTCTTAACCCTGTTTTGACAGCAACATTTTGCAGTTCTCCAACTTGTTTCTTGGCTGATTGACGGTTGTCTGTAATAAGAACGACATCGTCTGCGAAAGCAAGGCAGTCCAACATCAACGCATTTTTTCCACAGCCCATCTTTACCCCATTCTTCACTCCATTTTCAGTCATTCTCAACCTCCATTCCCTAATAACTTTTTCTGAAATGCAATTAAAGAGTAGTGAAGAAAGGCTGTCTCCTTGCCTCAAATCCGTTTTTATCTCAAATGGATTTGAGAGTTCGCCATAAATTTGACTTGAGAAAAGGTGATTGTAAGAGATTGTCGAATTATGGCAAGAGATTTCTCATCCACTCCAAACCCCTGCAGAACGTCCATGAGCACTCCACTATCTATGGTATCATATGCCTTTTTGAAATCAACGTAGGTCATGATTGTCCTTTTCTGATTTCTCACTGATCTTATTTTCATAAGTGATTTTAGAATATAAATCTGCTCAGCACATGATCGTCCTTTCCTGAATCCGGCCTGGTATTCATCAATTTGTTTATCTAGATGTGTTTCAAGCCTCCGCCGCAATTCTTTGGATAGGATTTTGTATTCTATAGGAAGAAGGGAGATATCTCTGTAGTTGTTGAAGTTAACTTGGTCCCCTTTCTTGTGTAAAGGACGAATTAGTCCATTCTTCCAATCACTTGGTATTTCTTCTTTTTCCAAATAAAAGCGAATAATTCCTCTAGTTTTTTCACTATATTTTAACCTGCAAATTTGAATAACTCTGCAGTGATTGAATCTTTCCCAGGAGCTTTGTTGTTTTTCCAGTTGCTTGATGATGTCCCTAATTTCTTTCTTATTTGGTGGTAATGAATCCTTCAACTTGAATTGAGGCCCTCCAAACAGCAATCCATCTTCAGGAGGTTCACAGTTCAGAAGATTCTGGAAATAGTTGGCCAGATACTCGCAATTCTTCTTGTCACCAATAATGAGTTTCCCTTGTTCACTTTTAAAACATAGATTACCAGGGGATAAATTTTTTATTTTGTTTTCAAACCTTCTATAGAAATATCTTGTGTTGTTTCACTTGAAATCTTCTTCTATGTTACGCAGCTGTTCTTTCTCGTATTTCCTTTTCGTATTCCGGAGAATTTTTGCTGTGTGTTTCCGTTGTTCCTTGAAGTCTTCGAAAATCCCGTGATTAGTACACTATTTATTCCATGCTTTAGACCTTTCCCGTTAGGCTACTTCACAATCGTCATTCCACCATGGATGTTTCTTCCTTTTGGCGATCATTATAGTCTTTTCAGCTGCGTATTGAATCCTCCTTGACATTTCGTCCTAATTCGAAGATTCCAAGACCTCAAGCTCTCGATGAAAGTTCTCGACAATCTCTTGGTTTATCTTGAGTTCATCAGTTCGATATCTCTTGATTTTGGGTAAGTCCTTATCTTGACTCCAACAAGGTAGTGGTCGGAATCTATGTTTGCACCTTTTTGCACTTCAACGTTCAAAATCTCTGCCGGGCTCGATGTGGCTACATGGTCTATTTGGAACTCCACTAACATGGGATTTGGTGAACGCCATGTCATTAATTTCTTCCTTTTTTCTTGAATTGGGTGGACATTAACTTGAGGTTGAATGCTTCACACACTTCGATAAGCCTTTTCCCATTTCTATTGGTTCTTATATGCCCAGGATAACTGCCAACTGTTTTCCTGTATTTTCTTTTCTAGCCAACTTGAGCATTAAAATCACCCATTAATATTTTAATCACATGTTCCGGAGTTTCCAACAAATCTTCTCCCAGGAGAGACCAGAATTCATCAACTTTATCTGGATTTTTCTTATTGTCCTCATTAGTAGGTACATGCCCATTGAAGATTGCATATGATTTGTTTCCACTCTTCAAGGTTAAGATGGAAAGCCTAGGGGAAGGTGATCGAAAATCAATGTTTGCATCTATAATTGAACTGTGAACAAAAAATACTGTTCCTAGAATTGAAGGTGATTTTCTTTTATTACCCATTTTATATTCCCTGATCGCTAGTTGTCTCTTTATTATCTTGTACTTGCCCATCATAGATACTTCATTTGATGGGAATCTTGTTTCCTGAACAGCGAGTAGCTTGATCTTGGATCTCTCCAGTTCTTTGGTAAGTTCCATCTGTTTGCCGACCCTTAGGAGGGTATTGACATTCATTGAACCAAAGAAGTGTTTTTTCTTGGTCCCGATCTTGCGGGGTGAGGGATTCTCCGACTGATCCCAACATGATGGTTCAGGGCCCCCAGAATCCAATGCCCTGTTTAGACCAGACTCTAGCTGGCCCCGGATTTTACCGGCTGGGGTAGTTTCCGATGTGCGTTTTACCATCATGGTAGATTGTGTGAATCATTTCACATGAGGGTGGAACTCGTAGGTCCCACAAATATTAGAACCAGATTGGTAAGACCTGGAGCATGCTTAAACAGCCGACCCTGACCTGGATACAGACGCTGACCACAACACCGCCCGCTGCGGGATCAGACATGTGTGGATTTACATTTCAAAGATAGTTCTTCCCCCTTCTTCACCGTTTGGGATCCAAATTCCTCATCTGCTGCTGAAGCTGTTGACTATCTTCATGAATGCTTTTTATTACTATCCCAAAAAGTAAGGATGCATCTTCCCCCAGTTCCGCCGTGCCAATGATCTTCATCTCCGCCTTCACTGACGTTGAGGTCCTCACTTGTAACCCTGAGCTGGGACCCTTACCTGATGATAAACACCGGCTCACTGTGCTCTGGGACTCACATAGGCAGGGCGCCACTCCCTGGGCAGGGCTGCCTCCGAAGAGGGTCCCTACCTGCTACCTATGTTTACAACATATGTTATCATCGATATGCTTTATTTACAAATTTAAGAGATCAGTTTCCACTAATGTGTAATAATTCATTATCATCCTTGTGTTCTAAATACCAACATTCCAAAGGGTCAGACATCGTTATCATTGGCCCCTCGCTATAAAGAATTCCTATTGCTATCTCTGTTACATTTTTTTTGCTAGTGGCTTTACCTCGCACCGACACAGATAGGTCTTATGGCGACGAAGGAATAGGAAAGGCCTAAGAGTTGAATGGAAGCGGATATGGCCTTCATTAAGGTACAGCCCCAGCATTCGCCTGGTGTGAAAAGGGGAAACCACGGAAAACCATCTTCAGGGCTAACGACAGTGGGATTCGAACCCACTATCTCCCGGGTGCAAGCTCACAGCAGCGCGCCCCTAACCGCGCGGCTAACTCGCCCAGCATCTCTGTTACTATCATCTCTAAAATCCATATGACGTGGATGTAGAACGCACACATTGTCTTAGGTTATATTAAGATGTACCACATTTAAGGCTCAATAACTGTAATAGCATATTTATGATATTGTTGTTGTTTTTAACAGCCTACTAACTACTTTCACATACCGAGCTCGATAGCTGCAGTCGCTTAATTGCGGCCAGTATCCAGTAAGTCAAGTTCAGTGTCCTAGGTTGGTTGGCAATGAGGGAAAGAGGTGATGCAGAATTGAATTCTGTACTACGTTGTTATTTTTTTCATGGAACAGACTCTGAAGGCAATCAAAGGGTTATACAAATAATCAAAAGATTCAAGGAAAAAAATAATCTAAGATTTTTTTGTGGTATTGTCAATTTATGCAATTGTCCTGTCTTTTTGGATAAATAGTCAGAGTAGCAAAATTTGGTTCGGAGGGCTCCGACATCGATTCCTGACCAAGCCGGAGATTTTAGCCTCATGTGATTTATTCTTCCGGCTCGGGGCAGGGTGTTTGTGTTTGATTAATACACCCATTTTCAATGAAAAAAATGAAATGGCGTATGGCTTTTAGAGCCGGTTAAAATTTCCGACCATGCTGGGAATCGAACCCGGGACCCCTGTGACCAAAGGCCAGCACGCTAACCATTTAGCCATGCAGCCGGACACCTATTTTCAATTATACAATGTTGATGTCAGGAAGGGCAATCCGTCGTAAAACAGGACCAAACCTTAACACACCACAGTACCAACCACCACAGAAACGTGTAATAAATACATGCCTAGAAGAGAGGTTTACGTCAGGAAGGGTATCCGTCCTTAAAACTAGGCGAAGTGTATATGTATGACAGAGATCGCACCCGCGACCCCACCAGCGAGCGGGATAAGCAACGGAGCAATTATCTTACTATATTATGAAAAATGTCCGACTACTTGGCTGAATGATCAGTGCCGAGGCATTTGGTTTAGAGGATTCCGGGTTTAATAGTCGGCTTGGTCAGGAATTTTAATTCCTCTGACTCTGGGACTGGGGGTTGGAGTTTGTCCCGACAAACTTCTCTTCATAAAGACAACACACCACATTACCAACCACCACAGAAACACGCAATAGTGAATACGTTTCTCCATACACAGTTGACGTCAGGAAGTACATCCGGTCGTAAAACAGGACCAAGTTCACATGTAAAACAGAATTCGCACCTATGACCCCACCTGAATATCTGAAAACTGACGGGAAGGTATCATAGTCTCTTTTTATATCCATTTTATGTCGCACCGACACAGACAGATTTCATGCCGACGATGGAAAAGGACAGGGCAAGAATCGGGAAGAAAGCAACTGTGGCCTTAATCATTATGGTACAGACTTTGTCTGGTGTGAAAATGGGGAAACCATCTTCAGAGCTGCCGACAGTGGGGTTCGAATCCACAATCTCCCGAACGCAAGGTAACAGCTACACGCCGTGGACCTCCTAGCAACTCGTTCGGAATTTATACATGCAGTATACAAGTTATATATATATATTTGTCCAAGTGTACAGAAGATCTGGAAAAATTGCTGAGTAACACAGGCACGACCTTGGAGGAGGTTAATGAGATTAATATGAATCCATCTAGAACAAAAGAAATGGAATGCAGTTAAATGATGTCAGCTGCTGTGGGAAATTAGAATATGGTATCTGAACGAATGTAGACGAATATTGCTACCTGAATACTTGAATAATTAATGATAGAAGACGTAACGGCAACGTACTGTGTAAACTAGCCCAAGCAAGGTACGTCCTTCTTGAGGAAAGCCGAGGTGTTGAAAGCACGCTCGGATCAGTCGGCAGAATGTGGGTTCGATTCCTTGTCCGGACAAACAATGGAAACGAGTCTTCCATTTCTGGAGAGGCGCATGGTAGTGAGTTTCTCGCATAGAACACCCGGACTGGGAATCAGGTTCATTTCTGGGGACAAGGGCAGCCAGGCATTACAATGCTCAATTTACGGTCTGTGGACAGCTTTACATTCCACTCCTGTAGGGGCGATTTTACCTTCCCTTTGCTACACTGGGGTAGTGATAAGTCTTAATGCTCAACATATATCTTCTTGTGATGAGTTGGGTAGTTGTCAGTCGTGAGTAAAAAGGCGCGGATCTTGGACACAGCACAGGAGAGAGTTATAAACTGCGAAGAAATAGCGAACATTGGAAAACATGAAGCCAATTGACCATTCCTAGGACTGATTACATACGACGATAGTAATGTGATGACAATTAAGTTGTTATTTTATCGAATATTTACTCCAAATCGGATCATCCATTTGTATTATACCGGTATATCAGGTGCATCTGTAAACAGCCATTCGGGCAGAGAGTCGTAGTTTGTCGTATAGACAAAATTCAACAGTGTGAAATGACAAGTCGTTAATGTTATTTCCATGTTTAATTGAAAAAGGAGTAGATATTTTAACTAATTGAGTGGGAGGGCTCTATTAATCACGATGGTCCGCGGCGGACATACCTCCCGTTGGGAGCTGAACGAAACAAATTCAAACAAGCCTATATTTTATGTGACTGTTGATATCGGGCCTCCAATTTTATATGTAACCCGAACCACAAGGGCATAAACTTCAAATTCAAATCTTCCATTGGCATCGCACGGAATTCGAGACCCGCGGGCATCTTGGTGAAAATCCAATTAAGATACAAGTAGATTATCACGTCCCCTGCCCAAGAAAAAAGAGTAAGAGGGGGGCGTCCTTGATGCAGCAGAGCCACGCTATAACTTTATAAATTTACTTCATATGTATTAACCGCGTATTGGGCATCAGTCGTAACTTCATAAAAATATACATGCTCCACTATTGAACATAAATTTTAACATTAAATATTTGATATTAATGATGATATTAATTCTTGAACCACAACTGAATGTAATTACCAATTGGCGACTAACAATGAAATGACATTTAAAACAAATATATATATAAATGATGATAATAATGGTAATAGTGTATAATTTGCTGAAAATGCATGTAAATCGGGCGCCAGAAGTCACCATAGGTTATCTAAAATATTAATAACGACAATAATAACAATGAAATGAAATGAAATGGCGTATGGCTTTCAGTGCCGGGAGTGTCCGAGGACATATTCGGCTCGCCAGGTGCAGGTCTTTTGATTTGACCCCCGTAGGTGACCTGCGCGTCTTGATGAGAATGAAATGATGATGAAGACAACACATACACCCAGCTCCGTGCCAGCGAAATTTAATGGTAGAGTATAGATGACTTGTCTCACGTAATGTTCATAAAAGGTGAGCCTTACTAGGCCTTAACTAATACCCACTGTAAAGGATAGACACTGGTAGGAGCATTAGACAAGGCTAACGTAAATGACATGTACCGTGTTGTGCTAGCGCGCATATAAACATCATTTCGTGTGTAGTAGCGGGTGCCACTTGTCTATGCCTGATAGGCACGGTAACTGTTGACATAGACAGCCGTCCAACCTAACGCACTTGACGATACATAGCAAGATATTACCACATGGCCCTATAAACTGACATCAGTTCGTAAGCAATCATTCTAATACTGTGATCGAATTCTGACAAAGTCCACAGTACATCCAGTAGCGGCGCCTCCCGCGATAATTGAAAATGGGCCCCTCGTTTTCTGATAAGGAATGTTACAAGTTTATTTCGTAGTACAGGGTTGTATATAATTACAATGAACAACAACGACGATAATAATAATAATAATAATATTAATGATGAAACGTCGTAGGGCTTTTAGCGCCGGGAGTGTCCGAAGACATGTCCGGCTCACCAGGTGCAAGTCTTTCGATTTGACTCCCATAGGCGAACTGCGCGTCGTGATGAGGATGAAATGATGATGAAGACAAGACATACACAGAGCCCCCTTGACAGCGAAATTAACCAATGATGGTTAAAATTCTCGACCCTGCCGGGAATCGAGCAGGGGCCCGTGTAACCAAAGGCCAGCACGCTAACCATTTAGCCATGAAGCCGGACATAATAATAATAATTATTACATAATTCAGTTTTCAAATCCGATGGGATTAAAACAATACACTTGTATGGCACGAACACACAGACAAGAAATGTATATTCCAATTACAGTAACCAAAACACGCTGACTGTCACAATATTAAGAAGTAATCTCGTTCCTAGGACCATATAATTTAGTAATATTTACAACTCGACCACCCATCGTAAGCCTACTTAGTTACACTGACTGCTGAGAGCTACAAACCGGCTCGAAACTTCAGCATTTAGAGTTTACATAAGGACGATGTTTTGGTTATTGCATCATCGCTGACTACTGGGTTCTCAGAATTGGCTAATTACTTCATAAGCTCTGTTGGTTGTTGTGAGTGGCAGCAAGGGATGGCTATTATTGGAACAGGTTGGGAAACCCACTTTATTTCAGAAATAAATACCGTACTACAGCACGACGACGGCCTAAGTTTGGAATAACAAATAATACTGTGTTGTGTGCTGTAGCTTTATCAATATGTAGAATCACTCTTCAGCTATTGAATTAAGAAACAGTCATGGGCCCCTCACAAGCCATGGGCCCCACCACCCCGTGGGGTCTGCTGGGTCCTTATCGCCACCACTGAGTAATTGGAATATGCATTTCTTGTCTCGTCCTTGACGTTTTGCATGAATAAATAACATGACTGTCTTCCAACAGTTCGTAGCTACCGGAACAGTAGAAAATAATCATACAAACTTCACAAATATATGACCGAGAAAACGACACAGTAACAACAGACATAGGTCATGTGAAAGTTTGGATGCTGTGGTATTAGTTTACATTAACATCAATCTACTGCGATTGATATAAAACGCATAGAATCCAAACCAGACGGAGTTATCTTCCATGGCCGAAACTGATCGGAAAATAAACCGTGGCCTTCGTGACGTAAAGTTAGGGACGTTGTCTGCGAGTTTAAGAATTACAATGTCTTTGTGAATAGAAAGGTTCCTATCGGTGTGACTGCTGTCAAAAATAATAATACCGAGCTCGATAGCTGCAGTCGCTTAAGTGCGGCCAGTATCAAGTATTCGGGAGATAGTGGATTCGAGCCCCACTGTCGGCAGCCCTGAAGATTGTTTTCCGTGGTTTCTCATTTTCACAGCAGGCAAATGCTGGGGATATACCTTAATTAAGGCCACGGCAGATTCCTTCCTACTCCTATCCCTTTCCTCTCCCATCGTCACCGTAAGACCTATCTGTGTCGCTTCCACGTATAGCAAGTTGTAAAAATAAAGAATAACCCTGGCATGTGGTCTCCGTCGGGGCCTGGTGCAGGCTTTGTAGATGTCCTGCGCGTTTGTGTGAATGGGGCCTACCTTAGGTGAACTCTAATACTGAAGACGGAACTTACACCCAAATCCTAAGCCAATTTAGGTTAAAATCCCCAACCAGGCCGGGAATCGAACTCAGGTCCCCTTGGACCAAAGCCTGTTATGCTGACCAGTTAGCCATGGAGCCGATCGTTCCCAAAATGGCACTATACAATAGCCGGAGATATTCCTTCTAAAGCAGTTCCATAGCACTCGAATATCATCAGAGATCGTACAATTATTCGATTACATTTAGTCGAGAATCTCGGAATCCGACTTCTTGGCTGCCAGCGTAGTGGCCTTTGCTTCAAAGAGTACAAGGTTCTATTCCCGAGTGAATCGGGGATTTTGTTTCACATAATTAATTCCTCTTGGTCGGGGACTGGGTGTCTGTGTTCGTTTTAATACACATCTTAATCTACACACAACGCAACACATCACACTACCAACCACCACAGATATTCCACCAGTAGCGCCAACCCCAGTATATAAGGAAAAGGTCAAGAAGAAGAAAAGAATCTCCAAATCACATCAGATGAAAGGGAACTCCGTGTTCTCTCTGCGTCCCGGAAATATTTTCTACATCATGGGAACTATAACGAGCGTCCTACCGAGCTCGATAGCTGCAGTCGCTTAAATGCGGCCAGTATCCAGTATTCGGGAGATAGTAGGTTCGAACCCCACTGTCGGCAGCCCTGAAAATGGTTTTCCGTGGTTTCCCATTTTCACACCAGGCGAATGCTGGGGCTGTACTTTAATTGAGGCCACGGCCGCTTCCTTCCCACTCCTAGCCCTTCCCTGTCCCATCGTCGCCATAAAACCTATCTGTGTCGGTGCGACGTAAAGCAACTAGCAAAAAAAAATATATATAGCTGTTTTATGAGGTGGGCTAGACACTTAAATGTCTGACCTTCTTTCAGTATTATATCAGAAAATTATTTCAATAACCCCATAATGATGACACGTGGGCATGACTTCAAAACAGAAGCAAATCGCCCGTCATTCGGGATACAGCAGTAGACCTTGAAGGCGACTTGGAATCTTGAAAATAATACAAGGATATTAAGACATCAGATAAGAGGATCAGGAGATGCAGATACAGACGAACAAGGGGCACACACGCTGCACTCTACATGGTGTGAATGCTATGTAGGCGATGTAAAACGGAAATATCGACAAGGACTGCAAAAGTAGCGCTCTCCCACTAGAAACTGTGTCAATAGGTCTACAAAAAACCAGTGAGCACAGGGGCGGAATTACAATTGCAGCACGCGTCAAGCTCTGGGAGCCTGGCTACCGCTGATTGTGTTGTTGGGTGGCACCATTGTGTGCACACTCCCAGTAATGATGTATTCACCGCCAGAGGATGCCAAGCCTCCATTCAGGTGTGCGCCTTCTGTGGGATATTGAAAGGCTAATGTGAAACCATATTTATCGCGAATCCCAGCCTTCGGATTATTGAAAGACGTCTACTATAACATTTAGAAATAAAAATTACATAATAAGACACGAATTAGTAGGTGGAAGAGTAACAGTATGTATTCAAAATCAAAGAACTTTACTCGCACAGGAATGTTAAATAACTTGAAACAGCCTTGGACGAATATACCACGGTGGTGTTGATGAAGATGGCGATGGTGATATTTCGTATTCTGACAAATGGCATCTGTGGTGAGTGAAGATTTGTTCTATTTCTTCTTTTCAGCCTTTTACACCTTACAATAGATCGGCACAATACGCAAATTAAGCTCTGATTTACAGTTGGATGCTTTTCTGACGCAAATTCAATATGGAAAAATTATGTGTTTTAGTAGCGGTTAGTAGTGTGATATGCTGTGTGTAAGTGAAAATGGGTACCGTACTAAGATGAAGACAAACATTCAGTCCTCTATCTAAGATAACAAACTACATGCAGCAAAATCTCCACTCAAGTCAGGAATCGAACCCAGAGTCTTCGGTACCGAAGGCCACGACCCCGAACATTCATCTAACGAGCGGAACGAAAATTGGGATTTAGGGTCCATTTAGGCCAGCTATGGACCGTGTGGTTCTTAACACTGGCGGGTTTCTTCTTACCGTCCCCATCCCCGCTCTGTGAGTGTCTTTTCGTTGCTATGTCCATTGCACCCCTTTTCCGCGGCATCATCCTAGTACAGTACCCATTTTCACTTGCACACAGCACATCACACTACCAACCACCACAGAAACACATAATTCTTCCATATTGTCTTAGCGACAGAGTTTACTTGATATTCTGATCAGCATTATGTACTTACCTCCTCTGCAGATTTCATTGGAGTCAATTTCTAGTAGTTCTATCTACTTCTACCTAGTTTTTAACTAGTCTCATCTATTTGTCGTTAGTCGTTTTCCCTGTAGAGATGGTACTAAAGACTCTCGAGATGAGTCTTTGTCCATCCTGACTACGTGACCGTAGAAATTGCAGTGCTCTCTAGTTGCTAGTATAGTTCGTCGTTATAACTAATTTTCGTCTTTGAAGAGGCCAAAGATTTTTCTCTGGATGTCCCGATCCTTCAGTTCCAGATTTCTTAGTTTAAGGCGAAGGAAGAGGCATTTATACCTTTACATGTTCTTACATAGGTGTAGGGCTCTATAAAGCTTGGTGCACGTGCTGTTTATGGTCAGGTCGTCTCTGATGTTCGGAATTTTCCAATTACAATTACTGTGTTCCCCTGTGGGATCAAGATGGGTTCTTCTCTGATGTTGGTGAGGAACTTTGATTTATTGATGGTCATCCTCAATCATACTTTAGCTGCTGTGTGGTTGAAGAGGATAGTTGGTGAGCAGCTTTTTCACTACTCTAATTATGGGTTGACTTATTCATTAATAATTTACTTAACATGCCCTCTGTAGCTCATGTAGCAGTGCGCCGGCCTCTCACCACTGGATTCCGTGGTTCAAATCCCGATCTCTCCATGTGAGATTTGTGCTGGAGAAAGCGGAGGCGGGACAGGTATTTCCTCGGGTACTCCGGTTTTCCCTGTCACATTTCATTCCAGCATCCCAAATAATTTTCAATTCATCTGTCATTCATTAATAATTACCCAAGAGGAGTGCGACAGGCTCCGGTAGCTGGCACAATTCCCGTCCTCGCCGCTAGATTCTTTCATTCCATTCCTGACCCGGTCGAATGACTGCAAACAGGCCGCGGATTTTCATTTATAATTTAATGTTACACATGTTATTTGACCAAACATCTCGTCAATTGATATAGATATTTAGAAACACCAGGCTGTGGGAATAGCGTCCTACAGGAGTTCGTTAATGAGTTGGATGCCAATGATAAGATGTTATCGCATTTCAACCCCCGCAGATATCACCGACCTTAACTGGAATACAACATCATATCTTGAGATCTTGTTCAAGTCCAATCACCATCAGAGGGTTGGGAAAAGTTCACCCAGGCTTGTAAAATAAATTGCGGAGATTTGTGGTCTGAGAATACCAATCCTGGCCATGGAGGCAAAAAGTATGGCAGAGGAGTTGTTACGCTGTTCACGTGAGACCGGCTAGAGCAGGCCCATACCAACAGCTAGAGCGCTCTGTGTTCGGTGAGAGTGAACTAGCCAAGTTTTGGGGTCGTGAGCACAATGTGTGGGGAAATTTCGTTGTTACGGGGTAGGGTATGATCAGCTGCCAAAGAGCTGCGATTGCACTGATATTTTTGTTTATCAATGTGCCTGAACGTTTATTGTAAATAAATAGTGCAAGTCACATAAGTAAAAATGTAAGAAATTAATCTATGATATTTTCATGAAGTTAATGATAAACTAAATCGCCGTATTAAATGTAGGTGAAATCTCAATTAAATTATTTATTAGATTATTTAAAGAATATATTAATAATAATAATAATAATAATAGTAATAATAATAATAATAATAATAATAATAATAATAATAATAATGGTAACAACATAACGTGCGAAGTGGCCGCGCGTGTTAACGCGCTATGGTTATGGAGCCAAGCTCCACATTCGGGAGACGCATGGGATCGAGTCCAGAGAATGATTTTCTGTGGTGTCCCCATTTTCACTCCCAGGCAAATACCATGACAGTTCCAATTTATCGGCCACAGCCTATTCCTTGCACTTCATTGCCCATTTTCATTCTCCATCATTCATTTCATCTTCGTTAGCTCCTCAATTGAGGTTGGCGTGAGAAAGGGCATCTGGTCGTAGAAACTTGCCGTATAAATGCATCTCACCTTACCCCGGACCCTGTATCAAGAAACGGTATTAAGGGGTAGACAAAAACAATGGTATCGACGTATTTTACGTAACAGTAGTCTTAAAACATACCAGGGCATTGGAATTTTGTCTTGCCGGAATTCTTTGACATGAGAGAAGTCAATATAACATGATGTTGCATTGTTTTACGTAAAATTATTGAACATGAGACATAAATCTGAACAGAACTCAGGCACACTCAAAAAATGAATGAATGCGTTCCACTGAAATACATAACTTTATTTGCGGAATGATAATTTTTAAAATGTGCTCTATCGACAAGTTGGCAGTCCTTTCAAGAGGCAAATTTTAGTATTTGTATTGTTTATAACGTGGAAATTACAAAAGTGTGTACCATCAGGGTGGAATTTAAGTTCAATAAAGTGTGTTATTATGTGTGTCTCACTATGTCTTACTCTGTGTGTGATTTTTTTAACAGTATAGCTGAAGGCAAGCAGCAGGTTCTACTAGGCTAATCTTCACATCACATGCGTTTCAATGGATGTCTTCATTTTATCTCAAGATCCATTTACGTTTCTTACCGACAATGCAACATTTCCTCTCAACTATCTTTGGGGGAATACTCCAAGTAAAAACATGGAAGCCCACGCCAAGCTTATCGATTTAGAAAGCTGAAGACGTTTTCAGAGACAATGCTACGAAACGAAACCGTGGTTGAATGGCAGTGCCACCTGAAATGGACTATTTTGTTTTTATTGTGTCCTCTTTACTAAAGACATTTATGAATGTTCCATTGCGCACATCAAAGCAGCTGTTAAATGCCATGAACTAGGTATAGCTCTTTCTGAGGCAATGCGTCTGGCAGCTTTCAAACACAATGATAAGTCGAGTGAAATAGGAATATAATGTAAAGACTGATTTCAACTCTTTGTTACCCGGAGTGGCAAGAGTTATCTCTCCGAGGTCACGATGAACCATTATTATTTATTACAATTTGCTTTACCTCACACAACCAACAATGTTTACCTACAATTGACATGCTCTGTGTTCGTGTCCTAGTCCATTCGATCTACATTTTCAATGTTTTCCATACCCGGTATGAAGGGAAGGAGGTTTGACCTCTAATGGGTTAAAGAACACAGCCTTTCTAGTAGAATAAGGCTGTCGCTAAGTAGCGCCAGAAGGAAATTTGTCAAAATCGCGCCTGTTCTTTCGAAGTTATGCATCTGTAATTATTTAATCTGCTGTGCCTTACAATCCGATCTGCTAGTACTGTGTATACCTTGAGCTGCAAGAAGCGCGGCATTTGTCCTGCTCCGCTGCAGTGAGGATTTCTCCATAACATAAATCACTTAAACTGCGTGCATACCTGTCGGGACAATCCACTCCCAGCGCGCGGCCTGTCATAGAGCGAGAGCTATTAAGAAAATGGTCCCCTTCCTCAAGGTGTTAAATGTGCTAACACCAAACTGCAGATGGATTCATCTCCTCCGTAAACACAAATCTGTTCCCTAAACATTGTACACAAGCGTTACTGTTTTCTACCGCAGCGTAAACATGAATTGCGGGAGGCGTCATGCTCTCTCCCTTGCTGCCTTTGTTTCAACTGCAGTGTCCGAGTTGTGGTTTATTTACTGTACTTGTTGAGTTCTAGCATGCGATATTGTTACGAATAAAACACCTACCGTTCTACTGCTCTGATTTATTTCAGGATGAAGCATTAAATGCACGCACACGATTCTATTCAACCAATAATAATAATAATAATAATAATAATAATAATAATAATAATAATAATAATAATAATAATAATAATAATAATAATAATAATAATAATAATAATAATAATCGTATGGCCTCTGCTACCGTGTACAGACATTTCAGTTTGACGCCAATTATCAGACTCCACTAATAGCTAACTATTTCGAAGACTGTCTTCTCTTCATAGCGGCCGGCTAGTTAGGTGTTCTACGTGGACGGGTGATAATCCTTATTGACAGGCTCACCTTACTTTCACTTGCACTCAAGTCAGCCACCCCGTCCAGCAGCTGTGTGCTTACAGATAGGTTTTCAGTCAGGGCTGGTTACCCCGCAACACGGGATGACTCTTTCTTGATTCAACTTAAGGGACATTCCAGTAATACACACAGTCAAATATGATGGTATACTTAATACTGAGAAATAAACAGCAACAGTTCAACGGTGCTAGCCAGCACTATAATATTCCACACAACAACGACAGTTAACACTGCTCCAGTTCTACTCACATCACTGTTCCGCACACAGAAACCAAGGCAGACTACAGTAAACGGTAACACACAAACACACACATAGTACTCCAAGACACTACTCACAGTATTTCCTTCCGTACACAACGATACTCTGACTCCGGTGGGACACTGACGGCAGGCAACACTACTGTCGCTTCAGCCCAGACATCAAATTCCAACACTCGCCCCAACACACTGACCTTGACACTGACTGACTGTTCGCGGCTAGCACCCTTTTTATAGCTCATGTGATAAGTACCGAAAAATTTGCAATGTGGCTTAACCTCGAAAAAAGTGCGCGGGGAATCGAGACGAGGAGAACCAAGAATGGAAAGACCGGCCACGCCTTCAGACTGGGAGCTCCCAGTTAACTCACTAGTTTCTTCCACAAAGTACCGAAGGGGGCTACAACAGGTGTGGCACGTAACAATACAGTTAGCATTCTACTATGTGCCTAACAACACCCCGTCCTGTTAATTCATAATGACCTTGAGGAAACATAGAGACATCCCTAAAGTTACACTTGCTGGGCTGAGTGGCTCAGACGGTTGAGGCGCTGGCCTTCTGACCCCAACTTGGCAGGTTCGATCCTGGCTCAGTCCGGTGGTATTTGAAGGTGCTCAAATACGTCAGCCTCGTGTCGGTGGATTTACTGGCACGTAAAAAGAACTTCTGCGGGACTAAATTCCGGCACCTCGGCGTCTCCGAAAACCGTAAAAGAATAGTTAGTGAGACGTAAAGCAAATAACATTATTATTAAGTTACACTTAAGTATGTTGATCATATTCAATTGCGGTACCTTGAATTTTTATATTAATATATAATTTGATAATAATTATTTCCATATGAGACCTATAACAAGATTACTTCCGGGCGAGTTGGCCGTGCGGTTAGGGGCGCGCAGATGTGAGCTTGTATACGGGAGATAATGGGATCGAACCCCACTGCCGGCAGACCTGAAGATGGATTTACGTGGATTCCAATTTTCAGACCAGGCAAATGCTGGGGCTGTACCTTAATTAAGGCCACGGCCGCTTCCTTTCCACTCCTAACCCTTTCCTATCCCATCGTCGCCGTAAACCTTATCTGTGTAGGTGCGACGTAAAACAAAATTGTAAACAAGATTACTTTCTTCAGCGATTTTCAGCTCTTTGTTATATGGGCGAGTATCAACGATCACAAGATAAGATGACATGTCAGTAACTTTTTTTTGCTAGTTGTTTTACGTCGCACTGACACAGATAAGTCTTATGGCGACGATGGGATAGGAAAGGGCTAGGAGTGGGAAGGAAGCGGCCGTGGCCTTAATTAAGGTACAGCCCCAGCATTTGCCTGGTGTGAAAACGGGAAACCACGGAAAACCATCTTCAGGGCTGCCGACAGTGGGGTTCGAACCTACTATCTCCCGAATACTGGATACTGGCCGCACTTAAGCGACTGCAGCTATCGAGCTCGGTGTGTCAGTAAATTAAAGCCCATAATAAATTATACGTCATTCAGGTAAAATATTTCCAGTTGGTTTAATCGCGTTATATTATCTCAAGATTAATATATATCTCCCATTTTTAGCTCTGTGTTGAACTTAATACCCCAAAATATTGAGTTGAAATTTAAAAATATTTTCGAGTGTGAGTAAATGTGAGCAGGATTGTAAACATGACATGAAAGTACCAGATGTATCTTACAGTGAAGCAGAAATAATCTAAGTTTGGCGGTAAAGAAACTCCTTTTGTTTATTATTAAATCTCTGGCAGTACCGCTAATCGAACCCAGGTCCCCGAGGATGGCAGGTAATGGCGATAACCGTTACACTATGCATTCAAACGTGCGATAACTTCAGAAACCAGCCTGGTGCGCCATTTTATAGAAAACACTCTTACGAGTCTGGGTGGTGGCTGCCGTGTAGAGGAAACAGCGTATGCTGAAGGGTAGTATTGTATGTGGTGCGTGAATTGCATAATGTTGCTGAAAGCACAAATACACATTCCGTGAGCGAAGGGAATTGACTCTTAATGATGAATTCACTCGACATGGCCGGGATTCTAAACGAGGCCCCGAGGACGGAATACCAAGATTCTATCCACAGCCGGGTTTTCATTGGTGTTCTAAGCCCTGCAGTATCTACATAAATAAAATTAAAGTTTTGTCTACATACTTGAAACTTTTTGCCCCATACATCGTTATTAACTCGAACTAGGTACACATAACTCGAAAGTTTGTTCAGTTCCATATCTGTTTGTTTGGTTTTGTGAACATCACGGGAAAACCGTACGATAAAATTTCTTGAAATTCGGTATTTACTTTCAGGAATATCCTGAGAGCTCACCAGGTTTCATACTATTTATTTAGCGCATTGTGACGTACACATATTAAGGACACCAAACAGGGAATATCAAATTTCTCCGTTAATATTGCCAGTATGTATAAAAAGCTGTACATCATAGAAGTTCTGTAACATACAATATCGGTCTTTTAAGTTTTATGCACTTTTACATTATGAATAAGATAATAACGGAGATATTCACGATTACTGCATTAAATTTTCCACATAATTCCAGATATTTCCGGAAATATTTGTTTCCATTGAAACCTCTACATAATAAAAGTTTTAAAAGCCACAATTTCTGGTCATTTATGTCTCATACATTTTCACGGCACAGCCTATCAAAACAGAGACACTTACGAATTTAGATTTTTGGTGCAAAGTCCATCAACGCCGAATATCACTAACGTGGAAATATTCTGCAAACGTCAAGGTTCGTTCGTAATCTGTTTTCCCTCCAGGGTCGGTTTTTCCCTCGGACTCAGCGAGGGATCCCACCTTTACCGCCTCAAGGGCAGTGTCCTGGAGCTTCAGACTCTGGGTCTGGGGTTACAACTGGGGAGTATGACCAGTACCTCGCCCAGGCGGCCTCACCTGCTATGCTGAACAGGGGCCTTGTGGGGGGATGGGAAGTTTGGAAAGGATAGACAAGGAAGAGGGAAGGAAGCGGCCGTGGCCTTAAGTTAGGTACCATCCCGGTATTTGCCTGGAGGAGAAGTGGAAAACCACGGAAAACCACTTCCAGGATGGCTGAGGTGGGAATCGAACCCCCGTCTACTCAGTTGACCTCCCGAGGCTGAGTGGACCCCGTTCCAGCCCTCGTACCACTTTTCAAATTTCGTGGCAGAGCCGGGAATCGAACCCGGGCCTCTGGGGTGGCAGCTAATCACGCTAACCACTACACCACAGAGGCGGACAAACGCCAAGGTAACATTCTAAACGGCAATGAAGGTCGCCGTCGTTGTTGCTGTTGTGAGTGTTTTATAACGTACAAAACTACGTGATAACCAATCCGCCAGGAAGATAATTAAGAAAACCATCGAAATGAGAAAGAAAACACGAAGAAAAGTAATTTACGTAAAGTGAGTCATGAAGAGAGGTAGAAAGGAAAAGAAAACTCATTTCACCTCGGATTCCTTGATATCTCCGAGCTGGAAGAAATCTAAATGATGTGTCCTAGAGTGTCCTAAGCCAATGAAGCTGATCAACCGAAACATTCTCTGGCTCCTTGGATGAATGATCAGCATAGTTCTCTTCTGTTAGGAGGGCACCGCGTTCGATTCCCTACCGGATCATAGATTTTATCATCATAATACCTAATTCTCTTGGTTCGGGGACTGGGTTTTTGTAATGTCCCCAACATCCCGGAAACTTACCCAGCACGACACCATCCTCCACCACAATACCAAGCAACTTCCTATACACGGCAGATGCTACCCACCCTCATCGGAGGTTCTGTCTTACGAGGGCAGTACTAGGCTAGCAAAAGCCACACGTACTTATTATTATTATTATTAACTATTACATTTCGGCGACTGTAGTCTATTGAAGTGCACGCTCTCTCTCTCTCTCTCTATCTCTGGTTGCCTCTCATCTCTGCTACGTTGCATTACATCAGTGCTTGTGTAAGAACTAACGCATTAATGACAGGTTCAACAGCTAATCAATTATCAACACAGGAATTGTAAGAAGAAACCGCAAAGTACACGTCTTTATTCAATTAATGGGAAATGTCTTACTAATTTTCGACCTCAAGCGGTATGTGACTTGAGCACGTTTAAGGTTGGTGTCGGTTTTGAACTCTTCAACTACCCTTTGTGTGTGCCTTTAATCAGCCGTACGTAAAGGAAACATTTTGTTAGTAAAGATGAAAGGATGTAATGAAATCCCTGGTAATATTTAAAGGAATCATTTAGGTGTAGGAATCGTAAGCAAATTGTTATACTTTTTTTTAATATTCTAGCCTACTTACAAAACTTTGGAATGCTTCAAAAAGTACCAGTAACGGATTGTGGTCTTTATTTTGTGCTCCCCAGTCAAAACCCAGGCAACTAACACGCAATTCAGGGGAGCTGATGTTCCTGACGACCTACGATTTGAATCCCACCGCTGACAGTGGATATTATGCCTAGGCCCTTTATACCTTATCCTGCTTTTATCATCTTTACTCCAGGCAAGTCTGAAGGCACCTCCGACCATTTTGACCAAGAAATAATTTGTATATCCATGGCTATCACCCACAGACAAAACTTCGATGAGCATTTTTAGGCACCATCCATACATGAATGATAAGGGACCGATAAACACCTTGCCCCTAACATCTGAAACAAGAAACAATAAGTACACTGGCTTCTGTGAAACAGATACGAGGAAGAAAGGGGGCTGTAACCCGTTATTGACTTTGTTATCATAATCTACCACAGACTTGAAGGGATGTGAACCGTCTAGCTGAGTGTGCTCGCTCAATGTATCCTGTAAATGAATTATGCCAGAGCTAGAAACCGATATTACGGCCACCGCAGCTTCATGGCAAGGCTTGTGGTGAACCGTAGATATCGGCCCACAAAGCGGTGGCTCTTTTCCACCAGGTTTAGCAATATCCCTCATGAATTGATTATACCGGGTTTATGCGCATATTTATCCAACTATACCGAAAACTGCTCTCGAGTGCTCTTCATACCACGACTCAAGCTATACATACATTATCATTATAGACTGTTATACCTTTCAGCGTTCAGTCTACAAGCCTCTGAGAATTTACTAAACGTCGCCACAATCCTCGATTTGCAACTAGTGTTGTGGCCTCATTTAGTTCTATACCTCTTATCTTTAAATCGTTAGAAACAGAGTCTAACCATCGTCGTCTTGGTCTCCCTCTACTTCTCTTACCCTCCATAACAGAGTCCATTATTCTCCTAGGTAACCTATCCTCCTCCATTCGCCTCACATGACCCCACCACCGAAGCCGGTTTCTGCGTACAGCTTCATCCATCGAGTTCATTCCTAAATTAGCCTTTATCTCCTCATTCCGAGTTCCCTCCTGCCATTGTTCCCACCTGTTTGTACCAGCAATCATTCTTGCTACTTTCATGTCTGTTACTTCTAACTTATGACTAAGATATCCTGAGTCCACCCAGCTTTCGCTCCCATAAAGCAAAGTTGGTCTGAAAACAGACCGATGTAAAGATAGTTTTGTCTGGGAGCTGACTTCCTTCTTGCAGAATACTGCTGATCGCAACTGCGAGCTCACTGCATTAGCTTTACTACACCTTGATTCAATCTCACTTACTATATTACCATCCTGGGAAAACACACAACCTAAATACTTGAAATTATCGACCTGTTCTAGCTTTGTATCACCAATCTGACATTCAATTCTGTTGGATTTCTTACCTACTGACATCAATTTAGTCTTCGAGAGGCTAATTTTCATACCATACTCATTGCACCTATTTTCAAGTTCCAAGATGTTAGACTGCAGGCTTTCGGCACAGTCTGCCATTAAGACCAAGTCGTCAGCATAGGCCAGGCTGCTTACTACATTTCCACCTAACTGAATCCCTCCCTGCCATTTTATACCTTTCAGCATATGATCCATGTAAACTACAAACAGCAAAGGTGAAAGATTACAGCCTTGTCTAACTCCTGTAAGTACCCTGAACCAAGAACTCATTCTACCATCAATTCTCACTGAAGCCCAATTGTCATCATAAATGCCTTTGATTGATTTTAATAATCTACCTTTAAGTCCATAGTCCCCCAGTATAGCGTACATCTTTTCCCTCGGTACCCTGTCATATGCTTTCTCTAGATCTACGAAACATAAACACAACTGCCTATTCCTCTCGTAGCATTTTTCAATTACCTGGCGCATACTGAAAATCTGATCCTGACAGCCTCTCTGTGGTCTGAAACCACACTGGTTTTCATCCAACTTCCTCTCAACGACTGATCGCACCCTCCATTCCAAGATGCCTGTGAATACTTTGCCTGGTATACTAATCAATGAGATACCTCGATAGTTGTTGCAATCCTTCCTGTTCCCTTGCTTATAGATAGGTGCAATTACTACTTTTGTCCAATCTGAAGGTACCTTACCAACACTCCACGCTAATTTTACTACTCTATGAAGCCATTTCATCCCTGCCTTCCCACTATATTTCACCATTTCAGGTCTAATTTCATCTATTCCTGCTGCCTTATGACAATGGAGTTTATTTACTATCCTTTCCACTTCCTCAAGCATAATTTCACCAACATCATTTTCCTCCTCCCCATGAGCTTGACTGTTTGCAACACCACCATGATGATTTCCTTTTACATTGAGAAGATGTTCAAAATATTCCCTCCACCTCTCCAGTGATTCCCTGGGATCTGTTATGAGTTCACCTGAATTACTCAAAACACTGTTCATTTCCTTTTTCCCTCCCTTCCTAAGATTCTTTATTACTGTCCAGAAAGGTTTCCCTGCTGCTTGACCTAGCCTTTCTAGGTTATTACCAAAATCTTCCCATGACTTCTTTTTGGATTCAACAACTATTTGTTTCGCTCTCTTTCTTTCATCTACGTACAACTCCCTGTCTGCCTCGGCCCTTGTTTGGAGCCATTTCTGATAAGCCTTCTTTTTACGTTTACAGGCTGCTCTCACTTCATCATTCCACCAAGATGTTCGCCTTTTCCCATCTTTACACACAGTTGTTCCTACGCATTCCCTTGCTGTTTCTACTACAGCATCCCTGTATGCCACCCATTCACTTTCTATATCCTGAACCTGCTTACTGTCTACTGTTCGAAACTTCTCACTAATCATATCCATGTACTTCTGTCTAATTTCCTCATCCTGGAGATTTTCTACCCTTATTCGTTTGCAGACAGATTTCACTTTCTCTACCCTAGGCCTAGAGATACTTAGTTCACTACAGATCAGATAATGGTCTGTATCATCGAAAAATCCCCGAAAAACTCGTACATTCCTAAAAGATTTCCTGAATTCAAAGTCTGTTAAGATATAGTCTATTATGGATCTGGTACCCCTAGCCTCCCATGTGTAGCGGTGAATAGCCTTATGCTTGAAGAATGTATTCGTAACAGCTAAACCCATACTAGCACAGAAGTCCAGCAAACGCTTCCCATTCCCATTAGCTTCCATATCTTCCCCACATTTACCAATCACCCTTTCGTATCCTTCAGTTCTATTCCCAACTCTCGCATTGAAATCGCCCATTAGCACTATTCTATCCTTGCTGTTGACCCTGACCACGATGTCACTCAATGCTTCATAAAACTTGTCGACTTCATCCTCATCTGCACCCTCACATGGTGAATACACGGACACAATTCTTGTCCTAATTCCTCCCACTGACAAATCTACCCACATCATTCGCTCACTTACGTGCCTAACAGAAACTATGTTGCGTGCAATGGTATTCCTGATAAAGAGCCCTACCCCAGACTCTGCCCTTCCCTTTCTAACACCCGTCAAGTACACTTTATAATCTCCTATCTCTTCCTCCTTATCTCCCCTTACCCGAATATCACTTACTCCTAGCACATCCAGATGCATCCTCTTTGCTGACTCAGCAAGTTCTACCTTCTTTCTTCCATAAGCCCCATTAATATTGATAGCTCCCTATCGAATTCCATTTCGTTCGCCAAGTTATAACTCTAAATATTCCCATAGTTATCCTAGTTAAAATAACAATATGACGTTCCCTACGGGATGTAATAGCAGGAAAAGTTTTAAAACTTCTCACTCTTCTCACTCCCAAATAGAGACAGTTCTGTGTCAATCACAGTTTTTCATTTAGCTTACTTCCATAATTTTGAAAAGAAGTATACATGGTGAAGTGACTCGCCTCTTCCTCTACCAAATTGTTCATTAACATTACATTTTTCAGACAAGTTACTGTGAGTTTTTTTATCCCTAAAGTTAAAATAAATGACCAGTGAGCACAAAAATTACGGGGAAGGAACAGATCAAGAAAGAAAGAAAGATTCAGTTCGTCATATTTGACCTTACCAATCAAACACACATTTATTTCTCATAGGATATTTGAATTCTCACGTGCTTATTTACTACACAAATTCTAAAAACAAAATTCGACTTTCAGTTGTTCGTGTTCGAGTATCGACTAAATGTTCCATGCATGGAACAATGCTGTACCGATATTTATTTATTAATCTCATTAAATGAACTATTTTATCGACGAAAAAATGGATATAGAAAATATATGTTGGAAATTGACGCATTTTTTATTCTTTTGTATCTACCTTGTCCAGGCCCTAGGCTAACCACTACACCACAGAGGCGGACAATAAGCTAATTACACTACAATACTACTTACAAGGGGGCATTCCCTACTCGTCACCACAGATTTCGCTCACATTTATAGAACATGCAGGGCTTGGCTAGAAATGAAAGTACCCAAAGTGGGAACTCCAGATGGCGAATCGTATAGAAAATAAAAATAAAAATGTTGACGCGGCTCTCGCACCGTATAAGCCACTTACGCTAACGCGCGCGCCGAGCAGTTGTTGGCGTAGGGGTGAGAGCTTGGACTAGTAATTCTTTGGTGGTGGGTTCGACTCCCGGTGTCGAGAATATTTTTCTCAATTTTTATATTATTCATTTATTTTAATTTATTTATATATATATATATATATATATATATTTATATATTTATTTATATGCGTCCGCCTCTGTGGTGTAGTGGTTAGCGTGATTAGCTGCCACCCCCGGAGGCCCGGGTTCGATTCCCGGCTCTGCCACGAAATTTGAAAAGTGGTATGAGGGCTGGAACGGGGTCCACTCAGCCTCGGGAGGTCAACTGAGTAGAGGTGGGTTCGATTCCCACCTCAGCCATTCTGCAAGTGGTTTTCCGTGGTTTTCCACTTCTCCTCCAGGCGAATGCCGGGATGGTACCTAACATAAGGCCACGGCCGCTTCCTTCCCTCTTCCTTGCCTATCCCTTCCAAACTTCCCATCCCTCCACAAGGCCCCTGTTCAGCATAGCAGGTGAGGCCACCTGGGCGAGGTACTGGTCATTCTCCCCAGTTGTATCCCCGACCAAGAGTCTGAAGCTCCAGAACACTGCCCTTGAGGCGGTAGAGGTGGGATCCCTCGCTGTGTCCGAGGGAAAAAGCCGACCCTGGAGGGTAAACAGATGATGATGATGATGATGATGATGATTTATATGCAAAGGGCATATAGGACGTAATTTTTTAAATGAGCGCACAATTGTAGAAAATTTGAAGTTGCGAACTTCCCCGACCTTCAAACAGAAATTCTTCTTTTTTATCCTTTATTGGCTATCTCTCCTCCTTTGCCAAAGTGCCATAAACGTGAATAGTCGTTTCGCTGAAAGATTCGTTTTCACCTGACAAGTGAAGGTTGCTCCTGGCGGCTGTACACCGACAATAGATTCTTGGCGCAGGAAGAAAACAGTCTGACAATGATATCCCAATTTTTTACCTTTTCTATGCCTTCTGCGTATAAATAAATAAATAAATAAAATTAATAAATCACCTCTTTGCTTAATTTGAAAATGAATAATATAAAAGTTGACAGAAAATCAGTGTCCACACGGGGAGTCGAACCCACGACGATCACATTAACAGTCCGAGCTCTAACCATCACCTCAACAACTGCTCTGCTTGCGAGATAACGTAAGTGGCTTATACGGTGCGAGAGCCGCGTCAACATTTTTACTTTTATTTTCTATACGATTGGCCATCTGGAGTTCCCACTTCGGGTACTTTCATTTCTAGCCAAGCCCTGCATGTTCTATAAATTTGAGCGAAATCGGTGGTGATGAGTAGGGAATGCCCCCTTGTTAGTCATATTATAACTTTATCCTATAAGGCCCTAACGGAACGAAAATGGCCGTCAATTACTGAATATCGAAAGGAATACACAAGAATTACACAATTCTAAACAACAGTTAATTCTATCCTACTTACAGAAATAGAATTCTAGTACGCGTTAAGTTTCTGGAGAGATATTTCTCCTTCTTCACAAGTACAGTGTTTCGCAGTAAGAAAATAAGCACGCCCATTTCTAATAAACTAACTACACAACAACTTTCAGCTACGTTCAAGCATAACCTAATGACAATAGGTTATTACTATATGCAAACAGAAATGAAAATTGCCATTAAAATTTGAATTCGGAAGAACTACTTATGGTTTAAAGCAACAAAGCTAAATAAGTAGACATACAATTAATTCTTCTATTTGACTCTACAGTGCTCTAGTTGAAATCAAAACTGTCGTTTACATAAATGCTGAAATATCGAAAAGCTTACCGTATACAAGGATAACACATGGATATAGCAGGTAAGATACTATCTAATAAAATCACTACCATACAATTCTCAACTGCACTTAGGCATATTCTAGTAATTATGACAGGTTAACTGGAATATTAGAACTGTTGTTAAAACTTACATACTTGGTATTTAGTCGGGTTATTATTCTTTTTACATCTACACACTAACAAAAGATAGACTTCTGCTCTACTAGACAAATAATAGGCAATGATACAGTATTCACGATCATTTCTAATAATATAACTATACTACAATGATTCGAAAGTGCGTTTAGAAGTATCCTAATATCAGTTGGTCATTTGAAACAATAGAAGTGTAGTTAAGACTAAATCCTTATCAGAAAGTATGTTCGTTTCATTCTTACAAGCTAAGAGAAATTGAAACTGCCCTTTTAAGGCACAGCACCAGCATTTGCCTGGTGAGAAAATAGAAAACCGCGGAAAACCATATTCAATGCTGCCGAAAGTGGAGTTCAAACTAACGATTTCACGAATAAAAGCCGACAGCTATGTGGCCCAAAATGCGCCACAACTTGATCGATGTATGAATGAATAAATGAAAGTGTACTAGATGAAAATAAAATGTACTTCAAAAATTTTGGTGCACTCATGTATATGTAGAGCCTACCCGTTTCTAAATACGTCCTAATATACATCTTGCATGGATGGTAAGTTATTATCTTCATTATTATTATTATTATTATTACTACTATTATAATTATTGTTAAGGACACAAGGGCAGTAGAGGGGAAGAAGGGGCAGCGCCTAGGCAACTGGACAAATTACCACAGAATTTTTAAAAATAATTTTGAATATATTTCTTAAATAAATGTTTGTTTCCTTTTCTGTTCTTTTTGAAAATCAACAACAATATTTAGTAAAAATAATAAAGATTTATACGGGTATATAGCACTATCTGAACAATATAAGCCTAAAAGCTTCATAAACACCTGCGGTTTTCTCAAGACTTAAGAACCTTTACAAATCTTATACTTCAGAGAGATATCAAACTCTCTACTTCAACTTTCAATGGCCGAACGGGCTTAGAATCCATATGAAGGTACCCTTTTAGTACGCTCAAAAGCTTATCAGTTTTACACTGTTTGTCACTTCTTATTCGCCCTAGTTCAGCTGGAAGCAATGGATCAGAAAAGTCCAGAAGAACCAGGAGCAGTAGCTCAAACTACACGGCCTAAAATGACTTAAATTAAACGTTAATAGATAAGGCCCGAAACGAAATGTGACTGGGATGCTACACCCACTCAAGCAATCCCGTGACATGACTAGCAATAAATATGCCACAGAGAATAATCCATATTCCATTGTGGCTAAGTGCGGAAATAAATGATCGAAAGCCAGAAGAAGTAATTTAAATTTGGAAAATCTTAGTTACAATGTCACAAAACAAATAAGAGAAATGAGGGTCCACTTTCATGCATCCTTAAGATATTGCATGACACCTGCTTAGGTGGTTACAATCGTAGGAAGAAAGCCCAAAAACCTCAATTTCAAAGATTAAGTTAAATTAAGGAAAACCTACATCAAAATAAGGTAAACCTGGCTCTACCCTAACCGTTACATGCTACAGGTGAACGCTGGTATGCAAGTAAGTTCACGTGATAGAGTAAGATTAGCTGCCTACATTATTAGTTACCCCAGGTCGTCTTCAACCTTTTGTGAGGAGAACCTCACTGATCACCATGCTGATCAAGATAGATACATAAGGTCCAAATTTGCTGCTATTAATAGGGACGAGCTTGACAATGACTGGTTGATTTAATTTTGAAATCATGCCTGTCTCAACTTAAAAACAGAAGACATACACTAGCTAGTGCCAACCCCTAACAGCTACAATACTTCACCAAAGAGAGTTCATTACAAGACCCTATGTGGCACCCAAAACCAAAGTAGTAATATCTGTTAACAAACTTGATCATGTGTTCTTCAAAAAGTTCAGTCTATCTCCAAATGACTTCTCCGTCCTTAGGCGTTTATGTCGTTACCTACCATTAGGGCGAGGCCTTATTGACGGTCGTCATCATCATCATACCCTAAAGGCTAAGCCTTGCCGCTGCAGCCACAGTTGTCTATCTTGAGCCAGTCTTTTCAACTCAGCGTAGGTCTTGCACTTCATCCTCAGAAGCAGGTTCTTGAAGTAAGACACTCTGGGTCGTCCTCTTCCTCCTTTTCCAGCAATTTTTCCTTCAATGATATTACAAAGGAACTCCTCATGCCGCAGAATGTGACCAATAAATTTTATCTTCCGTTTTTCAATTTCGGTTATCAGACTCCGTTCTTCCCTTATCTCTCTGAGGACTTCGGTATTGCTCTTCATTTCCGTCCAACTTATCCTCTGCATTCTTCTCGAGATCCACATTTCAATTGCCTCTAGTTTTTTCTTTTCTTGCATTCCTAATGTCCAGCTTTCGCAACCATACAGAAGCACGCTCCACACAAAGGTTTTGCAAAGGCCTTCCGAGTTTGAATATCTATATGTTTGTTGGCCAGCAGATGCTTTTTATCTTGGAATGCTCTCTTTGCCATGGCTATCCTCTTCGTGACTTCTGATATGCTCCGATTATCACTCGTGATCAGGGTTCCTAGGTAGCAAAACTGTTTCACTTGTTCTACTTTATCAGCGCCAATTTCTTAGTGTGTTACAAGTGTTTTCTTGTCTTTACATATTGTCATGGGTTTTGTTTTCCTTGTATTAATTTTGAGGTTCCATTCGCCTAAAGTTTCTGCTATATGTTGATCATTCTCTGCATACTTTTACCTGTTTCTGCTAGTATGGCAATATCATCAGCAAATCTTATAGAGTGTACTTGTTTGCCATTAATTTTGATCCCCGTTGTTTTCTCTTTCATGACTGCGATGGCTTCTTCGATGAACATATTGAAGAGATAAGGAGACAGTGGACATCCTTGCCTAACTCCTCTTCTTATTTTGGCATTTTTCTTTGTCCCACTGATTTCTAAATCAGTGTTCTGCATTCTGTATGAATTTAGTATGAGGCGTCTATCCTTCCAATCAATTCCTGCTTTTTTCATGGTAAGGAAAAGTTGTTCCCAGTCTACTCCATCAAAAGCTTTCTCTAAGTCGACAAAGGTCACGTATACTTTCCTATTCTTCTCAATTCTTCTCTCCAGAATCAAACGTAATGCCAGAATTGCTTCCCTTGTACCCCTCCCTGATCGAAATCCAAACTGGTCATTATCGATATAGTGTTCTAACTTCCCTTTAATTCTATTCTTGATGATGTTGAGCAGTATTTTTGAAGCATGAGACAGGAGAGTGACAGTTCGATAATCTGAACAGTCCGTGGCATTCCTCTTTTTTGGTATTGCAACAGTTCTGGTTTTACTAAAGTCAGGTGGAACTACGCCATTCTCATAGCAATGGGACACCAGCTGAAAAAGGTAACGTTTCATATCGTCA
Organism: Anabrus simplex; assembly: GCF_040414725.1. Taxonomy (NCBI): domain Eukaryota; kingdom Metazoa; phylum Arthropoda; class Insecta; order Orthoptera; family Tettigoniidae; genus Anabrus; species Anabrus simplex. The sequence continues at coordinate 1,018,116,044 of NC_090266.1, forward strand.
CCCAAGTGTTTCAGAAGTTCTGCTGGAATGTTATCTGGACCGGGTGCTTTCTTTTCCGGGAGACTGTTTAGTGCTGCATAAACTCTGAAGATGTGATTGAGGGACCCTTTCTGAATTCATTTATCTCGTGTTCTTTTTCAATGTAGCTGGTTGTATTATTTACATCGTTTCTTTGGTACAGGTCTTCAATGTATTCTTTCCAACGTTCACAGATTTCTTCGGTGTTGAACAGGAGATGTCCCATTTTATCTCTGACTATGGAGCTTATGGTTTTTGGTTTGTGTTGTAGGGTTCTGATACTGAAATATGCCTTTTCCACCTGTCCTCTGATCATGTCCATTTCTATAATCTCGCTTGTCTCCTTCATCCAGTTCTCCTTTGCTTCGCGACATTTTGTTGTGATCTGATTTCTAATTTCTTTGCACCGTTCTTTATTCCCTACTCTCCTCTCCTTATTCCTTTCGCGAATAAGGTTTATGATTTCATCAGTCATCCATGGCTTCCTCGGCTGTAACTGTCTTCTTCCCAACACTTCCTCAGCAGCTTCAGTTATACCATTCCTTATTTCCTCCCATTTTGCACTGTCATGAAAAGTCTCTGCTAACTGATTAGTTTTCATTTTGTATGCTTTTTGTATGCCAGTGTTCTTTAAACTTTGTGTGTTCCATTTGTGCTGGGTCAATTTCATATTCTTCTTTAGCTTAATGTCACACTTGGCTAATACAAGATTGTGGTCGCTGTCCACATCAGGTCCTGGATAGCTGTGGCTGGATTTAATCTGGTTTCGATATCGCTGTCTGACTAATATATAATCAATCTGATATCGTGAATTATCTCCAGGTGATTTCCATGTGTATCTTCTTCGGACAGGTACTTCAAAGAATGTGTTTGTTATAACCATATCATGCTGTTCGCAAAATTCTCAAAGTCTCTGACCTCTTTTGTTCATGTTCACTAGTCCGAATTTACCAGCATATTTCAAGTTGCTATGTGAACCAACAGAGGCATTGAAATCGCCCATTATGACCACATTATCTTTATTTCCTATGAGTTCCAACAAGCTTTCCATTTGCCCGTAGACTGTCTCTACCTCTTCAACGGAACTGTTAGAAGTTGGGCAGTATACCTGAATGATCACTACATCAACTGGAGTGGCTTTCACTTTGATCATCATCAATCTGTCACTTACATGATATGTGTTGATCACGTGACTGGACCATTTTCTTCGCAAGATAATAGCCACTCCATTCATTCCCGACTTTTCACTTCCACTGTAAATTATTCTAAATTCGTCTGAACAGAAGTCCCCGTTTCATGACCACCTTGTTTCACATGTTCCTAAAATATCAAGTGCTGTTTCTTTCATTGCGATTTTGATCTCTTCTAGTTTTCCTGTTCCTGTTCTTGACGGTACAATTATTATTATTATTGTTATTATTATTATTCTTATTATGATTATTATTATTATTATGATTATGATTTTTATTATTATTATTATTATTATTATTATTATTATTATTATTATTATTATTATTATTATTATTATTTAACACCTATATGTCACAGCCCCTTGACATACGAACGAAACATCAAGAAATGTTGCTTTTCTTCAATACCAAAATTGAACTCTTGGCTCTCAATGTGAAATATAATTGTATGCATTAGAAGAAAATTGCTTACAGGTCACTTTCTAGGTATCAATAGAAACATGCTGGAAGGTTTTATAAATAGTGTTTTTCTTTAGGTCAAGTGTGAGGCATGAAAAAGTCAATTGTAATTTCGTAATTTTCAGCTCCTATACGCATTTTCTGTAATTACTGATACGAATAAAAGTCAATGATGAAGTATGATGTAAATTATCTGTTTCATATGCATTTTTTCATTGACCTCCTTTTATTGAATTTTTCTAACCATAATACATATATGGTAGGTACTCCTAAACGTGATTTAAGTAACGTCTCATTTCATGGGATGTTGGGAACAACTCTCACAGCGCACTGCTTGTGATTTATTAAAGAAAGTAATTGTAAGAAAGCTGTAAATCTTCTTCATTTGAATAATTGTGCATTGACCGTGTTCTCCGTATAAGAGGGTGCGTGCAGAGCGGGCGACAAGCCATGACTGTGACTTTTATCTTGAGGTCGTTGCCACAAGCTCACAGGGGCAAGGCTTTAATAATTCGTACAATTTTCGTTTGTGTCAACCTCATTTCTTGTAGATTTTACATACAAACGGACATCAAGTATGAAAATAGTAACATACACATGTGTTCTGGTGCACTCACTAATAAATGTTAATCAGAGTTTCAGAAGTGAACTCGTGAGAAAAATTTTAACAGGTCTGTTTAGATACTTTTCCTATTACCGAGAATTCAGCCATTTAGTAACAGCTGTCCGACTCGTTGGCTGAACGGTCAGCGTACTGGCCATCGGTTCAGAGGGTCCCGGGTTCGATTCCCGGCCGAGTCGGGGATTTTAACCTTAACTGGTTAATTCCAATGGCACGGGGGCTGGGTGTATGCGTTTTCTTAGTCATCATTTCATCCTCATCACGACGCGCAGGTCGCCTACGGGAGTCAAATAGAAAGACCTGCACCTGGCGAGCCGAAGCCTTCCTGGGATATCTCGGCACTAAAAGCCATACGACATTTCATTTAGTAAGAGCTAATGTTATATTTCAAAAGCCTAGAGTGGATTTAGGCACACTTTTTGCCGAAGTTATACTCTAACTACTACGGTGCTTGTAGTGTTTTTAGTTTCAAAGGGACGTACAACTAGGCAACCTTCCCCTCACACACAGTTCATGTGGATGTAGTACTACTATTTTTACTAGTTTTTAATGGTTTTTGTTCGGGGTGTCGACCTAGAAAGACCTTTTCCTTGTAAATTGGCGGAAGCTTAACGTGTTGAGTGTGAGGAAAGGAGCGTTAATGTCAACACAAACACCCAGTCCCCAGGCCAGGGATATTAATCATTTACAATTAAATTCCCCTGACCCGGCCGGGAATCGAACCCGGGGCCGCTGGATGACAGGCAGACGCGTTGCCCCCTACAGCGTGGGGCCGGACTGTGGATGTAGTAATTGTTATTGGTTTTCAGGAAATCGTGGCCATCCTTTCAGAATTCTTACTGTGTCTAAATGTGTATGATTTTGAGACTTTTCTCTACGTCCTTACCAGCATTGCGAATGTAGATAATACTCAAGAATGTTTCATTAAAAATAAATCTAGTCCTAAGGAATCACAATTAATGCAACTATTTCAATACGGCCCCCACGAGCAAAATAAATTAAGATCTGACATGCGATAAGGTGTGGTGCGAAATATTGCACCTACCTCCATCAGTTGGTACGCCAAAATACTGTACCTTCCGTAATGGACAGGGAATATTTCAGTCTAGAGCAACAATGACAGTACTTTCGTCCCCTGTGATTTTTAACTGATTTTATACTTTCTCACTTCGGACCTCGATTTTTGGCCCCTTAAAATGATTACCATGATCATCTTGTTCCCGTCAAATATTAGAGTTCTAAGTTATATAAAATTGAGGACACCTAGATATAATCGATACATCGTTTCCAAATATCATAAAAGTATGATGTATTAAACGGATTTGACATACTCAAGAATACGGTAACGCTTGAAATTAGATGCTGCTAGCTCTCATTGTGAGATAAGACTATTTCTCTTAAATTACAGATCGGTATTTGATGCTTTATTTGGAGAGTAAAAATTGTTTCAGAGCGAATTGCATCCCAATGTGTTAAACATACGGCCCCGTCGAAATGAGCAACACTGGATGAGAGTTTCCTGGCAGTAAAAGGTGACAGATGTCTAGCTCTTTTAGTGAGTTCCTTGTGGTGGCATTCATCCCTCATACTGTAGATTAAGTATCAGAGCTCGGCCAAGAGTTGTGGAACCGTTAGCAAACGAATGTTATTTTGGTTCAATCAGTACACCACTGTTTAAAGAAGTTTCGTTTCAATTATGAGTGGAGCTATGATATTTTCTTACATAACCCGCAATAATATTTTTTCCTATCTGTCCTTCAACACGAGAGTGAAGACTGGCTGGATCTAGGATTTCTTATTCATCTACAAATTAAGAACAATAAATAAGGCTGTTAATTGGAAATTATAATCTTGCATGAAATTATGCACATAAATTAAGCATTGGATGTGGATTCATGTGAGGTAAATGAAGAAGAGTGAGTTTTCTAAGAGAGTAAAATACTGGTTCATGGAAGGCAAAAGGAGTTGTGAGAAACTTTACAAAGCTATTAGACACAATGTTATATATTTTGGTGTAAGATGAGGGAGCAGAAGAAACCACAATGTTCGATGCGAGTATATTATGTTTATACTTAATTCATTCACAAAGGATTCCAGACTGAACTTTGAAAGTTATTATAGTTATAGTGGGAGTAGGCCTGTACCCTGGTATTTATGTGTGCAGACACATACACGTCCGGCATATTTAGTTGAATGGATGATGAATCTACCAGCCTTCGGTTCAGTGGGTCCCTAGTTCGATACCTGGCCGGGCCGAGGATTTTAACTGCATCCGGTTAATTCCTCTTGCTCGAGGACTAGGTGTTTGTGTCAATACACACCTCTTCACTCACCCTACCAACCACTATAGTAATACGTAAATGTTCAACACTTCCTTTCACACGGAGTTGGCATCGAGGCGGGCACCCAGCCTTACAACTGGATCAAGTTCACATATGCGACAGAAATCGTACCCATGGCCCTACCGGGATGTATGAGAGGTGCACTGTAAGAAGAAGATGAAGAAAATTTGTCTGATGAACCTATATGGCTAAGGCTTAAATTACTAACACCATGACGACCAATTAGTCACCCTTAAATCAAGACTGAATGAACTGAACGCGTTACCTAAGGTCTGAGCGTGCAGAGCAACTTTAGATTTTTCTCCGAGGATGAAGTAAACTCTTCTCTATAATCCCTTCCATGACCCAACTCAAACCGAGTGATACTTTGGTAGAATGTCATGCGTCTGTTGTCCGTGTGAGAGAGAGGGCACTAGTTTAATATTCCTAGGGGAATGGATCGCTCCACAAGGTTAATTTCCACGTAGGCGCAAGTCGGAGTAGTCCGTCAAGGCTTTTTGTTGTTCAGGAACACTTTCTGAAGAAATTGAGATCATTAAGACATATTTAGAACTAAATTTAGAAGTACAGAATATGGAGATTACAGGTGATTTTTTTGGGCCAGAATATTGTTTGAAAACAAGGTCCGTGTAAAGGGCCAACTCAGCATCGTCAGGCAACAGGAAATCACATTGCCAACGGTATGACGCTTCTACTTAAAATGTTTACTCCTTCAGGATGAGAAAAGTAATCCCACAAACGCTTCCAGAATTTCACCTAGTCTCCATGAAGTTAAAATTATACAATTAGCACCAGTGCGATGGCACGGAGTTTAGGAACAAAGTTATCTAAATTTTGAATGGTGAAACTCTGCAAAATAGCAAGATACTTGTTAGCCGAGAGATTACGCAGGAATATTTGGCGGCATCCGCTGTGCCTATAAAGAGCGTGTGAGACTACTTGTTCAATGTACCGTGGTTTAAGACACTGTATCTGCGAAGCTCGGTATCACGTTATTGTGTCGAACCACGAAATCTGGGCTTAGAGAAATATCGACAGTGATGGTTCGTAATTTGAAGTTGTACAGAGCTAACTAGGACTCTGTCATAATTTTAGGAAGTGTTGTCTGAACATATAATAATTTTCGAAATTATATTTTCAGACTTGGAAATGTATCCAAGCATCGCGCCAGGAAAAAACTCGGATAATTTAGAGGGAAGTCTTCAAGAGACTTGATGAATTGCTCGCATTAGTACTAAACTTTGACTCTTAAATATAAGGATAATAATAAGAAGAAGGAGAAGAATGTTGGTTCTACTTCCCACAAATTACTTTTATGGCTTTCGGAGACGCCAAGATACCGGAATTTCGTCCCGCAGGAGTTCTTTAACATGCCAGTAAATTTTCAATAATGAGGCTGATATATTTGAGAAACTTCAAATACCACTACACTGAGCCGGGATCGAATCCGCCAACTTTAGTTCAGAAGGCCAGAGGTCCACAACGTGAGCTACCCAGCCCAGCTACTTTAGCTTTTCTTTGATGATGTAAGAATATTACTTGGTTGATCATTACATTCAGTGTTAGTTGACCTGGGTTAACAGACAGAATTATTGCTAGACACATTTTGTTCTCGACCAGAGCAGTTTTGTCGTAGTCGATGACGAGAGAACTTATCTGAAGAAAATCACCTGGTTGACTTAGACGCAGTACAGCTGGGGTCCGTAGTCGCTCCAGAGACAGGGAAAATCAGTATCGCAGAGTGCGGGAACGGACTGAAACATAATGCGATATCACATCAACGCGGTCGCGAGTTTCGGGAGAATGTGCTTTATGTTTTAAGGTCTAGATAGTGTAAATATGAAGATGAACATTAAACCTTCTCAATGGCTTATCGTAAGTGTGAATATGAGTAGATAAGTCCTATGATGTAGCCGGAGGCTGGACTATCATGATGCAAGGTCACCACATCGTAAGTCTGTATATTTTGATTTTAGGAAGTATATTCCGTAGATCTAGCATACCGTCGTGTTTTGTTGAATTTTGGCTGAGTAGTACCACATTTCAATATTATGTTAGAGTAGACCTCCGTTTTGAGATTAACCCCCTCCCTCATATATCGTACTAAGTCGTAGCGAAAACGAATCGCATTCCGTCATATATCGTACTAGGTCGTTTAGGAGCGTATACCTTTGCCATCTCTTGGTGAATTTCAGAGGCACTCTTACCATGGAGTATTTAGGAAAGATTGCTGTGTATCATAACAGTGATCGTTGGATAGTAGTTTAAATTCCTTTAGAAATATGTGACGTACGTATAACGGCAAGGTCTCACCCGATGTAAACAGAAATGGTGGTACGGTGAACGGTAGGTTGTGTTACTGGTGAGGGAATACCGTACTTGCAGGACGAATATATTGATTTAGGAGGTTATACTGATGAAAAGGATGGCTACAGCAGTGGTGGTAGTGATTTTTAAATAAAAATCGGAGAATTTGAAGATGAGGAGTGTTAAATGTAGGAAGATAATGGGCCTCCGCCTGTAAAATGGTCTAATCATTTGGATTATATCGCACCGGATCCCTTTAGTGAATATCAAGGTGTTTTCCACAACTTACTTGTAGGATCAAGTGTGTTCGACTAGTGCTCATTGCATTTTGGACAGGACTCTTTTCAATTTTCGGCAGAACATACAAACCAGTACGCGAAAATGAAGGAACAAAATAAAGAGGAAAAAATGGGAATCTACAAGAACATAATTTGTATTATATTGAAAATGAACTTTTGAAAAGCAAATATGCCCTTAGAAATAAAAACAAATTTGTAATATTTGAAGTATGAGTTACGTCTCTGCGGTTGTTCAAATCGCCCGCTATAAATTTCCCGAATTATTTTAACCTGTCAGAATTATTCTGCCCAATTTTGGTTAGTAAAATTTTAATTTTCCTTTTCGACAGTTTTACATACATTCCTATTAAAAATTACAAGTTATAGGAGTATTAGTTTCATATGTATTACTGTTCAAACGTTTTCGCTTCAGATCTGGATTTGTAAAAAGAAGATGTCGGGAAAGTTGAATTTTAGTAGCTTCAAAGATCCGAAGAAAAGTGTTAAAGTCACTATGTGGACATGTGAAATAATTTATTTTACAAGGTTGCAAGTTTGAGCGTATACATTGTCCAACAGCTTCGTTTTTGTCTTATTTGTGTTCCATAAATAACCGATTCATTCTTGAGAAAATGGTTACCAACTAATGTGGAATTCAAGGTTGCGAAATGTTGTATTTGGCATTCATTTGAGATGTATTTGAGGCCCAAGTCTATGCGCAGTTGGTGAAATTTTTATTTTTTATTTGATGAGATTCGGAATAGCCGGTATTATTACGTAATTGGAAAAGCCATTCATTTTAAACAGAGTTGTATTTATTCCCGTGAGTTTCATTTCGTCCTAAAGAGTGTGCAATGCGCCTGTGAATTTTTATGTGTAAACTAGTTTTGGGACAGCGTGTAGCCAAATTGAGCCCCCTTGTTTGTATTATATGTGTCGTGTAGATTAGAATTGTAACCGCGGATAGCCGGGTTGGCACACGTGGATGTGTCAGATGTCTAAGGTGGTTTTGGTAAGTTTTCGTCCCCCGTTGGTTCCAGATGTACGTGATAAAGTTGTTTCACGAGAACTATTCAACGATACTAAGTGAAACTTATCGAAGGTAGATTATGATTGGGCCTCAATGATTTGATTAAGAAGAGCAGACGGGGAGATTCGATTTATGCATTCATGTCAGGTTTACCCACGTTAATAATTTCATGTTGAGCTCAGGATTTCGTTTGAGAATCTCGTAGGTTGATCTAATGTGTTGTATCAGAAAAGGAACATTGTATCCATGGAAAAATAGGACACAGTTTTTGTGGATTAATTTCACTTAGTGTCGTTGAACGTTCTCGTAGAACAACATTATCACGTACATTTGGAACCAGGGGGGGGGGCGAAAACTTACAAAACCTACATAGACATCTAACGCATCCATGTGTGCCATCCCGGTTATCCGCAAAATATTCACTAAATGGTTGCATTCTTACCAGTAACCACTCAGTATTATTTTTTTATATTTTCGGAAGTATCCACCAACGTTGTAGGTAGAATATAACCTCACAAGTGACCCGTTGTGACGAAGGTCGATTTCAAAAATTAATGATCATGTTGGATTGCCGGCGGTGTATCTTTTCGTCAGTTATATTTTACTGATATTCAGTTGGACATACACGATTGGACTGTGTCGGCCGTTTTTCTTAGTTGTGATTTTAGGAATTCATTTATTTAAGAGTTTGTTTGGATAGTGCATATTATTCTCTTTGCTGGAGTTTGAGGTTAGATCACGGAGGACTGTTTAGTGGAAAACACAATAAGTCTTCGACAGTGTTAGAAACTGAATTACTTGGGGTACACATTCAGAATCAGTACTGTGTATCCTAGTTCGACACACAGTTCGCCTGATGAGAGTCATATTGCATTCTTACAAATATCGCGTTAAAAACAAAGAATTAACTCACATTGCTGTTCATAGTTCGTTTATAGCTGTTCTTCTACAATAACATTAAAATAATTTAATATATTATTTTGTTTACAATCAGAAAACTAATCTTGTAAGTCTAGCTAACACAGTGCTATGACTCAATCCCAGCAGACCACACCCACACACTTCAGTTGCTAAAGACAGTTTGTTTTCTGCTTTGAAACAGTGTGTATCAGACTTGAAATACAATTGGACGCAAAAATAAGGAAACGAGTGAGGAAGAAAGACACATCACAGTGAGCTGCTACCAAAAGTGGGAATCCTTCAAAAACATTGCAGAAATAATAAACAAACCCACCAGTACAGTAAAGGGCACCATATAAAGGTTCAACAAAAGTAAAATTTATTACAACAAAGCAAGAAGTGGTCGGCCGTCAATTCTGACTCCAACCGACAAACGACTGTTAGTCAGAAGAAGAATCCGAAATTAAGTGCTCTAAAAATTATATCTCAAGTTAAATTTTCAAGCATGTTACGCCATAAACAATACAAAATTTGGTTCATGAATCTGGGTATAACAGCCGACAACCAGAAGAAAATCCCATATCAGTAAGATTAACAGAAGAAAGCGACTTGCCTATGCCAAGGAGTATAAAAACGATGCCTATGACTTCTGAAGGTTATATTTACAGATAAAATTAAGTTGAACATTTTCAAGTCGGGTATACGAGTAAATAACTGTGAACTGGATGCGAAAAACCTCACGGCTACAGTTAAACACGGTGGTTAATCCGTACATGCCAATGGTGTTGGTGAATTGTATTTTATTGATCGTACCATGTACCACAAACACAACATTAACAATTTAAAAACCAGCTTTCCCAGGCGTGTACAAAATATGGAACTAACTTTGCATTACAACTTCATCCGAGATAACGACACTAAACATACAGCCCTCAACGCAAAGGTGTGGTTGTTGTACAGCACTCCCCTCTAGATGATAACACCATCACAATCGCCGGATGGAAATCAATCCTATTGAGAATTTGAGGCCTTTTTTAGAAGAAAGAATACAAAAACATGATATCTAAAAAAAAATGATCTCAAGATGGCATTGTTGGACGAACGGAGAAATATCTCAGCAGAAACAACTGCCAGACTATTCAAATCACTGCCAGGAAGGTTGCAAGAAAACATGGAGAACAAAGGACGGCCGACAGATTTTGAAGCTGTTAAGGAAGAACCCACAAATGTGTATTGTGTATCGCAGACGAATATTTGTTTAGTGTGGAATGAAACATTATTTTGTTTTTACATTTTATTTTTACTGTATACAACAATATTTTAATGTATGTTTTGTACACACGATATTATGTATCAAGTACGTTTACAATGCACGTGTCTTAGTGATTTTTTTTCCATATTCCGTTTCCTTTGTATTTTTAATCTTGGCGATTTTATGCGTATTATACTATCACTGGTTAAGTGTTGTAAATAAGTTGTCGTATAGTAGTTCGCTGTATATTTTTCGAGTGTGGTTGGACTCAGTGGTAGAGAAACCGATTACTTAGTAGGTACATGTAAGACATTTTTATGTTGTATAATCTTTTCGTGTGACGTAACGCTAAAATGGCTAATCTGTATATGGTGCATTTTTATTTTTCAGATCAATCAAATTTTTCCATCTGTGAAGAAATACTGAAGTATTTATTTGAGTCCACGTAAAATTTTTCTTCAATTAAATTCGAATGCTTATTTTAAGCATAGATTTTCATTTTAATATTTCGCCTTATGAACCTGAAGATTAATTGTAGCATTTAGGTTAATAAATATTAAACTAAATGTTACAATTTCAGTTTAGTTCAGAGTTTCGATTGTCACTGACACGTCCACTTTGGAACACTGTTTTTTCTGGTGCTTATTTGAAGCATTCTATTTGATGTAAATTTTCATCGCAAGTGACGCAATTTTTTTTTTCCTGGTTCTTTATATCTTGCGTCATTTTAAAATGAACATTCAAGCATTATGCTTAAGTGGGGAAGGACATTTGACTTAATCAAATGTTGATTAAATGTTACACATCGATTAAAGTTACATTGGATGTTTAGTCTTTTCGATTAAGGGTCGTTTCGATAAGTATCTGGTACGATGTTCGTGTATTTTAAATCGGTATATATACATCCAAAATATAAAATATATTTGGATATAGATGTCCGAGAAACAAATTTTTCACAAGCTAACCTCTTAACCTACGGTTTAATTTGAAATCTGCCTTTAGTTTTCAGGTTCCTTTCCTTTCAATTAAGAGTAGTGTTTAGTAAATACAACTTCAGACGATCATTGAGCTGGTCAGTAAGGGGACGATGTGTTGTTAATGTCTATGTTCTCAGAGATTTTACTCTGACTGTTTGTTTTTCTTTGTCGACGTAAAGTAATTTCCTTTAATATGTTTATTATTTTTTCTCTTTTGGTTTTCTCAATAAATATCGAGCAAGAAGAATTCTTTCTTCTTATTTGACAGAATCAATATTGTCTCTCTTACCCTGTCGATTGGATGACGATGTGACTACAACGAAGAGCACCCCCCCCCCCTCCCGAGAGACTAAGACTACTTCCTGAGTTTGTGCTCATGATGCCGCGGTACTGTAATCGTCGACAAGGGTACAGTACCAGGATTAAAATTCTTAACCCAGAACACAAGATGTGAGTGAGCACCCAGACAGTGGCGCCACAGACACTTTCGCTCAGATAAAAATATTCTACTTTCTTGCTGGAACACATATATATTTAGAGTAATTAACACTGAGCAAGCTTGTTTTATGCGTTGCTACTGTTACTGTGTGAAAGGCAAGTATCACTGAAAAGTCTCACACAAGGGGATGTTAAGGAGCTATTGAAACCTTTCTCACATATTTAAGACTGATTTGTTCAATTTCACAAAAGAAGAAAAAAATTACTAGTCGGGCTGAGTAGCACAGATGGTGGAAGCTCTGACCTCAAATACGCCAAACTTATGTCGACAATTTTACCGTCACGTAAAAGAACTCATGTGGACAAAATCATGGCATTTGACATCTCAGTAAATTCTGAGGGTAGCTAGTGCGACGTAAAATCTATAACAATAATAATCATACTAATGATATTAAGTCTCTAGCCGTTTGCGCTGTCTTTATTATAGACATATCCTGTCCTTCTGAATCGATATCATCGTCAATCGATACTTAAGTATTTACGCGTTTGATTTCATAACCTGGGTTACAAAGTGTATTCTGCTTAATTTATTTACTTTCGTAATAAAGTGTCATCCTGCAAAATACACGTATCGCCGGTAGTAATACAGTACTGTACGTTAAAGTGTTACATTTTCACCCTGAGGGATGACTGGGTATCTTTCCTTTTTTTAGCTACTAAGGAGTTCCTGTGATTTTTATACACACAGACGAGGGTGTTCTCAATGATGTCATCCTCTGTGTGATTACAGTATATTTGTTACCTGTATCACATGACAAAACAAATAAAAGTAATAATTTGTCCTTTTCCCAATATTTTTAGACCTTTACACATAAACCATACTCAGTTGAATGCAAATATTTATTTTTATTAATTCTTGTAGGACGATTCCAGGTAAAGATGTTGGTTTGTAGGTTAATTATGGGCAAAGCGTGTAGTTTGAAATTAAATATACATGAAAAATGCATTTCCTCACTGATATACTGTACACTGATTGTTAACGTATTTCTTTCAAAGAATAGCTCTCCGTAAACCCAACTTGTTCACACTGAAAATTACAATGACAATGTTAATTAGGACTTACCGTTTGTCCAAGAGGTAAATAAATGTCATTGATGATAAGGTAAATAAAACTCTATATAGTCAAATATGTTGTTAGTTATATCGATTTTAGACGCTCAGTCCATACAGGTTTATATACATGAATAGTAAAAGTAACTTTTCATATTCAGAAAATGAAACAATATTTGGCCTGATACCAAACCAACACAGGGAATAACAATTTACTTACAAATAGTGTATCCGTATGTGGGAGTTCAATCTTTCCCAGAATTAATACGACAACCTGTTGATTACTATTCCGTAAATTCGAACAATATACGATTAATCACTGCTGAAAATAAAGCCACTTCTGAAAGAAACTCTATAGAATATATCGAAGAAAATGTAAGAATAATAATAATAATAATAATAATAATAATAATAATAATAATAATAATAATAATAATAATAATAATAATAATAATAATAATTGTTCAGATTATCCCATATTTATCTGTTGTCACTGGAGCCACATTGAATCATGTAGGGTGTTTGACAAATGGTCAGCCCCTCCTCTCTCTCTATCTTACGTATGGATTTTATAGCCGGGAATGTCCAAGAACATGTTCGGCTCGCCTGGTGCAGGTCATTCTATTTGACACCAATAGGCGACCTACGCGTCTGGATGGGGAATGCAAGCTGCTTTACGTCGCGCTGACACCGATAGCTCTCATGGTAACGACGGGATAGGAAAGTGCTAGGAGTGGGAAGGAAGCGGCCGTGACCTTAATTAATGTACAGCCCCAGCATTTGCCTGGTGTGAAAATGGGATGCCACGGAATGAACGTTTTCAGGGCTGCCGACAGTGGGGTTCAAACTCGCTATCTCCCGGATACAAGCTCAGAGCTCCGCGCACCTAACCGTATGGCCAACTCGCCCGGTAAGATGGGTAATGATGATGATAATGAGATAGGGAGAGGGTGAAACTCGTTGCCAGCACATAGACTGCTCATGTCGAATAGCATCGAGAGGTCTGCTCCAAGCTTTACGTCCTCATCTGACGGATGAATTACCTTCACTCCATATGAACACAGCGGAGAACTTTGGAATTTTATCCAATCATTTGGCACGTAATCTTGTGATTACAAATTGTATACCACCACCTCCCCTACCCTGCCGGCCAACATTGTGATTCTGAAAATGTTTTCAGCCAACGGGACTCGAACTCGCTAACCACGGTCTCAGACCACATAGACTTCAACGCCTTAACGAACATAACCCTCCTAATATCGAGTAATTTTCCATATGAAAAACTACAAGCTAAATTACTGGAATAATCACGGGCTCTATATTGATGATGATGATAATAATAATAATAATAATAATAATAATAATAATAATAATAATAATAATAATTCCTAGGCTTTATTGAGCACCTTCAGTGGAACTTGTGTGTCAATTTAGACGATCTACACTTCCTACCAGTTCACCACACCGTAGTCGGTGGCTACAACTAACGAAACAGAAAACTCTCTGTTGACGGATCAGAGCATCAAAGATTAGAACATTTTCGTGAAATTTGCGTATCATTACATGCTAGGATGTATGATTTGACAAGCTATGTCTTTTCTAAAGAGTAGAATTCCATCAGTCTCTTCCAAACCAGCCACATTGCGTCCCTAAATTCTCCGCCTTATAATAAAGTTAATTACGAACAGAATTCAAAAAGAATCCCAACTAGCTACAACATGTAACTACACATACAGATCAACTAATAATCATAATGGAATGTAACCTTATTTACTTTAAATATGAAGAATATAAAGTTTACAAGGACGTATTTATATTTCCTTGTACAGTCAAATAGATTCAAATTGATCTTAGAATACAACAGCGGAACCTGGCCGTCCAGTAATCATTTCACGTATTTCAAGGATTACTCGTGTGCTGTAGCTCATAAATGATATTGATGCCGTTAGGAGAGACAATGTTTCAGTTAGAATTCGAATACATATGCAATTAACAAGGACTAAGAGTGAATTTTCGCAGTCATTTCAGCATCAACGTACGGTATTTCTAAATGTAACTATTTTCTAATATCGATCGACAGGGAGCACTCCTACTATCATCAAGTGCTTTCGTAGTAGTCAAGTCTTTGCCTTGGTTTTCCGTGGTTTCCCATTTTCACACCAGGCAAATGCTGGGGCTATACCTTAATTAAGGCCACGGCCGCTTCCTTCCCACTCCTAGCCCTTTCCTGTCCCATCGTCGCCGTAAGACCTATCTGTGTCGGTGCGATGTAAAACAACTAGCAAAAAAAAGTCTTTGCCTAAAAAATATATACAAGGACATCATGTCAATATCAAATAGGTGAGGTGTGTCTCTCTCATGTGTTGGCCGTTAAAGCACTCTTCTGCAGAGTGGGGGTTTCAGGTTAAAATCCTGCGTAGGCAATATTTTCAACTCTTCCGTCTCAAACTCACGAAAGTAATACACCGAGAATATTATATTTCCGTTTCATCCACCATGAAATTGAACGGAGTCACCATTTTCGACATGCAACAACTGTACAAATTTTTACCGTATTCCATCCTTGTTACTGGGCTATTTTTTCGAGAGCTTATAAACCTTGTTATTTCAGTGAAGTGTGTACTTGTGAAAACATATTTCGAGATATTTTATTGATAAAGTGCTCTGAGTTGTTTATAAAAATAAGCGTTACATTAGGTGAAAAGGGCTAGATATTTGCGATTTCAAAGCGAACTTGTTTGGAGCAGCACTGCAAATAGCGAGCCATTTAAATTCGATCCTTTGAATTGCGGGCGATTCGTTATAAAATCACTCCTAGTCCGGACCACGCAGCACACACCGACAATCCATTCTCCAAACAAGAGAGACAGCATCCAGACATTATGTACTCATCAACCTGTAAATGCTGACAGTTAAACAAAACGCAATGTGTACACTGAAATTGGAATGTGGGAATGGCTCTATTATACATAAATACCATGTGCAGGAAAGAACTTGCTGCGTTACAATCCTTACTGTTATTTTACTGTAATATATTTAGCTAAAGTAAAAGTGAATATATATTAAGTGATGAAGGCAACATATTTAATTCCAATTACAAGAACACAGCGGGGAGAATATCTAGATAATTGTCGCTGTCTCTCGACATTCATTGAAGATGTAGGGCAGGCACTGTACAACACTGTCCTCATGATAGTAAGGTATTTATTTGTATAATGAGTAGTATAAAATGAAAAGATGAAGGAACCAAAAGAAAAGTACTACAAATTTGCCAAACATATGATAAACATCAATTAGACTAGACTGCACCAGTGTAGTTGGTAAAATCGCGAGCGTTAAATCTTCTACTTCTATAATACCTCTTGTAATGACGTGAACTGTATTCCATTAGACGCATCGCATTCACTAATGATTAATTTTCAAGGTGGAATATGCATTTCTCGATGATATACGGTATTTAAGGTAAATAGGCTTCAATTTGACTGCAGTACTACTTTTAATTGACTATCCAGTGATCTTGAAGATGATGAATAACATACCTAGCGTGCGTAATATTATTCATCTTCTTTGACTGGATAAAGATTGAACCTGTGGAAATGAACCTTACCGTATTGCAAGAATGTACAGTATGTTCGCATGACGTACTTGCGCACTCCTATAATGTATTTAAGGCTCATTTCCTTTGCACAATGAATAATAATGTTATTTGTTTTACGTCCCACTAGCTACTCTTTTACGGTTTTCGGAGACGCCGTGGTGCCGGAATTTAGTCCCGCAGGAGTTCTCTTACGTGCCAGTAAATCTACCGACACGAGGCTGACGTATTTGAGCACCTTCAAATACCACCGGACTGAGCCAGGATCGAACCTGCCAAGTTGGGGTCAGAAGGCCAGTGCCTTAACCGTCTGAGCCACTCAGCCCGGCATTTCACAGTGAATGGTTATATGCCTAGAAACATACATATTCTTCACTTTTTGGCACATTTATTATCAGTTCATAAGAGATTATTCTACTTTTCCGGTCTTTTCTCTTTTCTCTGAGATTGGCACTAATGGGGATTATACCGGTACCGTATTTTACGGATGCCAGATGTCCTTCCTGCAGTCAACCTTACATGAATGGGGAGGATTTATTTACTGTTGCATGTTTCTGTGGTGGTTAATAGTTAGATATCTTGTGTAGGGGAAGGTGTATTATGATGTTCACAAATTTTCGGTCTCCGAGCTAGAAGAATAAACCAAACATGGTTAACCTCCTCAGCCCATCCTTGAAATAAACCCGGGGGCCTACGTGAATACGCAGATAATTTTTGCTGGGAGCCGGACTATCAGATATAATTAAGAGGCTGAAATATACATTCCGAAGAGAATTTTCGATCATTTAGAGCAATAATTTAAGTAAAAAATTAGTTTCTTTTTTTACAAAATATTAAGTTTTTAGACTACACTTTTCCATTGCCCCACTAGGTTTCATCCAGAACGGTTGTCGCTCATTCATGCTTACAAATTAATTACTTTAATCAGTTCGTGGTGGTCACTAAACAATTTCATCGTTTTGAATTTTCCTTTACAATAAGTGCATTTTGCAAAAACTTTACTTAAGTCAGCCGATTAACAGGAGGCCAATCCCTAACACAGGAGCAGGAAAGTGAGTGCTTGCAAGGAGAACCTCTAGCCTGAAGAAAACCCAACTGATGTGGGGCACCTTTCACCTGGCATACACGTTTTAGTTACTTTTTGTTTTCTACACCTAAAGGTCCACCATTTTAAGTAAATAAGCCGAGAAATGAAGAGAATTTTCTCAGTGTAAAGTCTTATTCGAACATCACAAGTTTCATCATCGTACTTTCTGACTGCCAGTTGACTTGTTAACTGCTAGTAGTTATAGTTTTTTCGTGATCTCGCGAATTTCTTATTTAAACAATAAAACGCGCCGCCTCTGTGGTGTAGTGGTTAGCGTGATTAGCTGCCACCCCCGGAGGTCCGAGTTCGATTCCCGGCTCTGCCATGGAATTTGAAAAGTTGTACGAGGGCTGGAACGGGGTCCACTCAGCCTCGGGAGGTCAACTGAGTAGAGGCGGGTTCGATTCCCACCTCAGCCATCCTGCAAGTGGTTTTCCGTGGTTTCCCACTTCACCTCCAGGCAAATGCCGGGATGGTACCTATCTTAAGGCCACGGCCGCTTCCTTCCCTCATCCTTGCCTATCCCTTCCAATCTTCCCATCCCCCTACTAGGCCCCTGTTCACTATAGCAGGTGAGGCCGCCTGGGCGAGGTACTGGTCATACTCCCCAGTTGTATCCCCCGACCAAGAGTCTGAAGCTCCAGGACACTGCCCTTGAGGCGGTAGGGGTGGGATCCCTCGCTCAGTCCGAGGGAAAAGCCGAACCTGGAGGGTAAACAGATGATGATGATGATGAAACAATAAAACACACATGCAAGTTTTGTGGAAACATATTATAAACTACATAAATTACTATCATCATCATCATCATCATCATCTGTTTACCCTCCAGGTTCGGTTTTTCCCTCGGACTTAGCGAGGGATCCCACCTCTACCGCCTCAGGGGCAGTGTCCTGGAGCTTCAGACTCTTGGTCGGGGATACAACTGGGGAGTATGACCAGTACCTCGCCCAGGCGGCCTCACCTGCTATGCTGAACAGGGGCCTGGTGGAGGGATGGGAAGATTGGAAGGGATAGGCAAGGAAGAAGGAAGGAAGCGGCCGTGGCCTTAAGTTAGGTACCATCCCGGCATTCGCCTGGAGGAGAAGTGGGAAACCACGGAAAACCACTTCCAGGATGGCTGAGGTGGGAATCGAACCCACCTCTACTCAGTTGACCTCCCGAGGCTGAGTGGACCCCGTTCCAGCCCTCGTACCACTTTTCAAATTTCGTGGCAGAGCCGGGAATCGAACCCGGACCTCCGGGGGTGGCAGCTAATCACGCTAACCACTACACCACAGAGGCTGACCATAAATTACTATAATAAATTTAATTATTTATGTGCGCGAAATATTTTAGTTTATTGGAGTTGTGAAGATGAATTGATGGTAAACTGATTTTCGCGACAATTACAAGTAGACGTGATGAATAGTGAAATTTGCTGCCTAATAATACTTATATACACTCATGTACATACGCCTCCGTAGCTCAGGCAGAAGCGCGCTGGCTGCTCACCGCTGGGTTCCGTGGTTCAAATCCCGGTCACTCCATGTGAGATTTGTTCTGAATAAAGCGGAGGCGGGGCAGATTGTCTCCGGGTACTCCAGCTTTTTCTGCCGTCTTGCATTTCATTATACGTGCCAATCATTAACCATTACCCCAGAGGAGTGTAACAGGCTTTGGCGGCCGGCACAATTCCTATCCTCTTTTGCTAGACGGGGGCTTTATTCATCCCATTTCCATTTTTTATTTATTTTCATTTATTTGTGTACTCGATTGATTAAAAATTAACCTTTTCTTCCCTAAGTTTCTTCTTTACGAACAGAAAGTATATTTTCCCATTTAGAAAGTGCGTATTAGTGAGCATATTTATCTACTACAATTAATATGAACAAATTATTGCTTACAACATTATGGTAAAAGACAACATTTGGTACTCATAGAAAAAAAATGTCCTAACCTACAAAAATTTTAAAGGATAGTAAGTAACAGAAGAATGTAGTGAAAATTATAGTATAAATGAGCCAAAATACGTGAATTTGCCCCCAATTTCACCAAAATTACCCAATTTCAAAAATTACACTCATTAATAGGCCTAGTCGTAAATTATATATATTTTGTTTATAGGTAACTATGAAAATTCAAATTATTATGACAATTAATAATAATAATAATGCTATTTGCTTTACGTCCCACTAACTACTTTTACGGTCTTCGTAGATTTTCGGAGATTATGACAATTATAGGCAAATGATTTTTAATGCAAAGTTTAAAAATCAGTAAGTGCAAGTTGTAAATTAATTACATTCATGTGTAATAAATACACAAAAACGAACTATTAAATATGACACACTAGAGCCATCATTTTTAATAAATTTCCAGAAATATTTTTGCTATCAGCCGATATCAGAATTTTTCAGTGTATTAAACCTGTTAACGTGTTTTTTAATTATTTTATTGTAAACAAATTTGGTTTCTCCATTTAAAAAAATGATACATCTCTTTGTTTTTACCGCTGTGACTTTATCTTCCCCTTAATTCGTTCACTTGTAAATGGTGCTACTATAAAGATGTTTCAACTTTTTAATTTGATTATATCTATTTCAAAACGAATAATGTCGTGCGGCCTCCAAAGAGACCTGTTGAAGGTATTTCGAGTTGACGCCGTACAGGCGACCTGCGCCTCTATGAGCCCTACCTAATTATAATGATGAAGGCGTCACATACACCCAGTCCCCGAGCCATCGGAATTAACCAATTAAGGTTAATGTCCCCGACCCGACCGGAAATCGAACTCAGGACCCCTTGGAACAAAGGCCAGCATTGTGACCATTTAGTCATGAAGCCCGACATAACTAAAAACTAGTGGTTTTTCCTAATGGTTGTTGTCATTGCTATGCAACGTTCGCCTTTGTAGCGCAGGTGTTAGTGCTACTAACTGCCTTCATCAGAGGCCCGGTACTGTCAAAGATTTAAGAATGACAGGAGGGCTGATATGATGTTAAAGTACGAAGGTAGCTCACCTCTGTCTGAAAACAGCTCTACCACCTTGGGACTAGAACAAGATTTTTGTCCGGCTTGATGGTTAAATGGTTATCATGCCGGCCTTTGTTTCAAAGAGTCCCGGGATTGATTCCCAGTCAGTTCGGGGATTTAATATTCATTGGTTAATTCTTCCGTTTCGGGGTTTGATGTTTGTACCGCCTTCACCATTAGAATTCATCTTAGGTAGGGATCCATCCTCACAGATGCACAGGTAGCCTATAGGGCGTCGTTTCGAAAGACCTGCTCCACGCCTCTTCTGATGCCATACGTCATTATTATTATTATTATTATTATTATTATTATTATTATTATTATTATTATTATTATTATTATTATTATTATTATTAGTATTATGCGGCCACCCTCTATTAACACTAATCAGAAAGAATGTGGAGGGTCCCCGATCTTCCAAGAATGAATGCATCGGCAAAGGAAAGGGCAGGTCGATCAAGCGGGTGAAAATGAAACTTCTTAGGCATTACAACCTATTAGCGTCGAGGTCGAAAGATGACAACTATTGACCAAGCGTGGTCGGATAGGAAGGATGAAAGTGAGAAGCCTGACACAAGTAGGTGGAAGCAATGCCAGACTCAACTACGGGAACCGTTGTTGCCAACACGCTCTCAAATTGAGAGCCACACGTCCCCTTTTAGTCACACCTTACGACAGGCGGAGGATACATACTACCACCCCGATCCACAGGTTATTTTATTGCTCCTATAGGTTTGGTTTTCGGAGCGAACACCCGCCCCCGACTCAACACACCGGACGCCGAAAATCTTGACCCCTCGAAAAATATTCCTTGGTACGGCCTTGCCGTGCAGTACAGTATAACGCTCATGCTCTGCAGTTGATGAAGAGGTTATGGAAACATTACAAGTACCCTGAGTTGCATACTCCATTCCATGGAGGTTGCGCTTGTAGGAAACAAGGAAACAGGTGACGTGACAACTACTCAGTCATACGTGTTCAGTCGAACATAGTACATATATTTGCAAGTTGAGATTTGTCGTAACAGTAATATACTCCAACAAAGACTAATTAGACTGAAACTGTGTTTTGTAGTTCATCGATGTTGGGTACGTAGCCGAGCTCCCGGAACAGCGCACCACTTAGGGGAGGTGGAAAATTCTGTCTAGTCAATGTTAAAACTTCTCTAGCTAGGACACTCAAATTTTTAGCTTTTTGTGTCAACCCCAGTAATTTCACTGTTTTATAATTATGTGACTGCTGTGGTTAATAATCTACATGATTTCCTTTTCCACGAAGTCACTTTTTAAAGATGTCTTTTCCACAAATTTCTAGGCAAAGATTCTTATTTTTTACATTAGTAGCATTATCATAATATGATTAGTACATGATTAGTAATTGAGTACCTCATTGCATGAGTTTTTATAACGAATTATTTTGAGCATAGCATCCAGCATTGCAAAATTTCAATAAAATATGGACCTCCAGTCATTTATAGGTCTCTATAATTCAGACAATGAGAAAGATATTTATACGAATTTGGTTCCGTAGGTTATTAATTGTATTAAGGAGTTTATGAATGTTACAGTATTATCCGTCCAGGAGTTTGCCAGGTAGAAATTCGTGGAAAATAATTCTTCTTTATGGGTTGGTTTAGGAGATGAAAAGATTTCATTAGAAACACGTAAAATTTTTGACTATAACTTGGTAAGCGCTTGAAACATGTTAAGAGGACAAGTTTCTTAACAAATGATTCATCAAGTTTGTGAAGAAAATGTATATTATTTCTTAGAATGAAAATATATAAATGTCTATGTTTTCTTTTTGGGGGGGATTCTGATTTCTCCTAAATAAAATATCGTCGTTGCCGGAATGAAACATCTATGCGATAATATTTTTGGAGACAGACTGACCCTCAGCACATACATTACGAAGAGCGAGAATGTCTTGACAATATTCACATTAGATGACAGAACCTTATCGGCCAAAGTTCTAAGCTAAAATATTTCACATAGCAGGTTTTATTCCGGCAAACGCGATATACGAATACATTCCAGTTTCTAGAATTAGCACTAATGTGAAGGCTACGCTTGTATGTAGTGATTCAGAAATGTCTCTGGTTTTAATTGTATTGTGGTGAAACAATACTGCTTCTCGCTAACAAGTTCATGTGTCATTTAGTGACTACAAACTTTACTTCCCCTTTAAAATCCAACAGTAGAACTCCCGGAGTCTATATTTCGTATAGTGTGGTATGAAATAATAGCGGCTACAAATCACATAGTAAAAAATAATCACACTAGTAATTATTATGGCTCCAGTTATTCTCTGGAGAAGGGTATGGTTTATTACCCTGCGGCCTACATAGTTACACATCATTATTCTCGCTCTCTCCTCTACCTCTATATTTCATGTACACTCCGCCAGAGCCGCTTTCGCCGAGCGTAGACTATCGCACTGGTACAGTCTTGGCTCACAGACGCAAATCAAGAAATCTGCGCCCAGTGGAGTGGGTTTATCTGAACGGTTTGTTTGAACAGTGGCATCGCATCGCAAGGAGGAGAACAGACCGATCCAATAAACGAGGGTGAATATGTTTCCCTAGGAGAGTTTGATATCACTGAAAATTCTCACCCCTGTATTAAAATGCAAATACGTCTTGTTCCAGAAGTTCAGACATGTATACTGATTTGGGACAATGTCAACTATATCGGTAACTTGAAAGCTCTGAGTTCGATTTCAGGATAATCCAAATATTTGAATCGTGTTTTGAATATTTAATCAGCCTCGCAGCTCAATTAACGGTATGCCTGATATTAGATACAACGAATCTGATAGTGATTCCTAGCAATGGCACTAAGGGATCAATTGTGCTGACCAGTGTCATTTAAAGCCCTGCAGGGTACTAGACAGGGCAGTAGTTCTGATGCCATTTTAAAACCAGTTTCTATCATGGGAATTCGAAACGTCAGCAATTGAAAGGAGAGAATGTAACACATCACTATTGCAGCATATAATCATTATGATTGCATTCATCTGGGATTTTATCAGATACTGTAATATTGATTTCATGAGGTACAGTGTGATTTGAAAATTCAAAAATGAAATACTGATCACAGACAGACACAAAATGGTAAATGAACCTTCTAACCTAGTGCTGAATTATAGGAATAGACGTGCTTAATACTACCGCGGTAACATCTGGAGAGAAAATGATCATAAAATTAATATTTTCGAACGGCGAGTAAAAGTGAAGCCAAGTAAGTGATGGGTGATACTTTTCACTAGCACTTGGGGGAAGACAAAGATTTACAACAATTTTAGGATTGTGTTATTAATATCAGTGGCGGGGAAACTGCAATGAAAGAGACACTCTGCATTCCGATGTTTATGAACAGCCTTCAGATGGAAGTCTAAATTCGTGACCATTTTAACTAAATGTTCTGAAGAAAATCTTGAAAATATTTATCATTATCAAACTGTAAAACTAAACGAAATCTGTGAATCGACGTCTCCTCATTGAAAAACTCCGTCTCTCCTTATAGGGTCAGTAAATGAGAGAATTTCGATTCACCGTATACAACATCATTGAATCATGTATTCGAATTATGAACGTCTACTTGGCTCATTATCGGCATAGTGGCTTTCGGTTCAAAGGACCCCGGCCGGGTCGAAGATTTTAACCTTAAATGGTTGAGTCCCTTGGCTCGGGAACGGGATGTTTGTGCTGTAACCAACACCCCTGAAACTCATAAACCACACATAACACTACCCTGCACCGAAAAACATGCAGCTTCTTATACATGGCAAATACCGCCCACCATCGTCAGAGGGACTATTATTATTATTATTATTATTATTATTATTATTATTATTATTATTATTATTATTATTATTATTATTATTATTATTATTATTATTATTCGGAAGTTGAAAGGACGGCAGTCTAGATGATTGACTGATATGGCCTCGTAATAACACTCAACATGCCTTAGCTGTGTTGATACAGCTGCACGGCTGAAAGCAAAGGGAAACTAAAGCCGTAACTAACTCCCAAGGACATGCAGCTCTCTCTGCATGAATGATGTACTTATGTACCGGGATAAAATATTCCGGGGTAAACTGGTCCCCCATTCGGATCTCCGGGTGGGGACTACACGAGAGGGGGCGATCATCAGGGAAATGGATACTGACATTCTGCGAGTCGGAGCGTGGGATGTTAGAAGTTTGAATCGTTGTGGTAGGTTAGAGAATCTGAAAAGATATATATAATTTCGTGTGGCTATTTCTAGCCGAGTGCAGCCCTTGTAAGGCAGACCCTCCGATGAGGGTGGGCGGCATCTGCCATGTGTAGGTAACTGCGTGTTATTGTAGTGGAGGATAGTATTATGTGTGGTGTGTGAGTTGCAGGGATGTTGGGGACAGCACAAACACCCAGCCCCCGAGCCACTGGAATTAACCAATTAAGGTTAAAATCCCCAACCCGGCCGGGAATCGAACCCGGGACCCTCTGAACCGAAAGCCAGTACGCTGACCATTCAGCCAACGAGTCGGAGCCAGTATCCAGTATTCGGGAGATAGTAGGTTCGAACCCCACTGTCGGCAGCCCTGAAAATGGTTTTCCGTGGTTTCCCATTTTCACACCAGGCAAATGCTGGGGCTGTACCTTAATTAAGGCCACGGCCGCTTCCTTCCCACACCTAGCCCTTTCCTGTCCCATCGTCGCCGTAAGACCTATCTGTGTCGGTGCGACGTAAAACAACTAGCAAAAAAAACAAAAAAAAAACGAGTCGGACATCTGGAAAGAGAGATGGATAGACTTAAGTTAGATGTAGTTGATATAAGTGAAGTACGTTGGCTGGAAGAACTGGATTTTTGGTCAGGCGACTACCGAATTATCAACACAAAATCAAACAGGGGAAATGCAGGAGTTGGTTTAATAATGAACAAGAAAATAGGGCAGCGGGTAAGCTACTACGACCAGCATAGTGAAATAATTATTGTCGTCAAGATAGACACCAAACTAATGCCCACCACAAGAGTGCAGGTCTATATGAATACTAGTTGAGCGGATGACGAGGAAATCGAAAGAATACATGAAGAGATAGATGATTTAATACAATATGTAAAAGGTGACGAGAATCTAATTGTGATGGGAGACTGAAATGCAGTGGTAGGCCAATGAAGAGAAGGTAATACAGTAGTAGAATTCAGATTGGGACAAAGGAACGAAAGAGGAAATCGGCTGGTTGAATTCTGCACCGGTCATAATTTAGTCCTTGCCAATACTTGGTTCAAGTGCAAGGAAGTCGCAGGTTGTATCGTCCTAGGAAACGTAGATGCTGCGTACAGGAAAATCAAGGAAACCCTTGGAGAAATAAAATATAGGTGTATGAATATTAAGAGCTCAGATGGAAAGCCACTTCTAGGGAAAGAAGACAAACAAGAAAGATGGCAGGAATATATCCAACAGTTGTATCAAGGTAAAGATGTAGATAATTTGGTTCTGGAACAAGAAGAGGCTGTTGATGCTGATGGATGGAAGACCCAATTTTGAGGTCAGAGTTTGACAGAGCTGTGAGTGCCCTAAATAGGAACATGGCACCTGGAATTCATGACATTCCCTCTGAATTTCTGACTGCGTTAGGAGAAACCAGCATGGCAAGGTTATTCCATTTAGTGGGTAAGATGTACAAGACAGGAGAAGTCCCATCCGATTTTCGGCAGAATGTTGTTATACCTATTCCCAAGAAGGCCGGTGCTGACAGGTGTGAAAACTACCGCTCCGTTAGTTTAGTATCTCATGCTTGCAAAATTTTAACACGTATTATTTAGAGAAGAATGGAAAAACAAGTTGAAGCTGAGTTGGGAGAAGATCAATTTGGCTTCAGAACACATGTAGGAACACGTGAAGCAATCCTGTCTTTACGTCTGATCTTAGATGATCGAATCAAGAAGGACAAGCCCACGTACATGGCATTCGTAGATGTAGAAAAGGCATTCGATAATATTGATTGGACCAAGCTATTTAAGATTCTGAAGGTGATTGTGATCAGATACCGAGAACGAAGAATTATCTACAATCTATATAAAATCAGTCTGCAGTGATAAGAATCGAGGACCTTGAAAAAGAAGCAGCAATCCAGAAAGGAGTGAGGCAAGGCTGCAGTTTATGCACCCTCCTTTTCAATGTTTACATAGAACAGGCAGTAAAGGAAATCAAATAGGGATTTGCAAAGGGAATCACAATCCAAGAAGAGGAAATCAGAACCTTGAGATTTGCCGATGATATTTTATCTGAGACTGCAGAGGACCTCGAGAATATGCTGAATGGTATGGACGAAATCTTGGGTAAGGAGTACAAGATGAAAATAAATCAGTCCAAAACAAAAGTAATGGAGTGCAGTCGAATGAAGGCAGGTGATGCAGGAAATATTAGACTAGGAAATGAAGTCTTATAGGAAGTAAATGAATATTGTTACTTACGTAGTAAAATAACTAACGATGACAGAAGTAAGGAGGACATAAGATGCAGACTAGCACAAGCAAGGAAGAGCTTTCTTAAGAAAGAAATTTGCTTACTTCAAACATTGATATAGGAATTAGAAAGATGTTTTTGAAGACTTTCGTGTGGAGCGTGGCATTGTATGGAAGTGAAACATGGACGATAACTAGCTCAGAAAGAAAGAGAATAGAAGCTTTTGAAATGTGGTGTTACAGAAGAATGCTGAAGGTGAGATGGATAGATCGAATCACGAATGAAGAGATACTGAATCGAATTGGTGAGAGGAGATCGATTTGGCTAAATTTGACGAAAAGAAGAGATAGAATGATAGGACATATCTTAAGACACCCAGGGCTTCTTCAGTTGGTTTTTGAAGGAAGTGTAGGTGGTAGGAACGGTAGGGATAGACCAAGGTATGAATATGACAAGCAGATTAGAGCAGATGTAGGATGCAGTAGTTACGTAAAAATGAAAAGATCAGCACAGGTTAGCGTGGCATGGAGAGCTGCATCAAACCAGTCTATGGACTGATAACTCAAGCAACACATTATTATTAACAACTGTAACCAAAATAGGTATTATGGCTAGTCTACAAAAGTGAAAAACTCATGAGTCGCATGGGTTCAATGCACAATATAACCCATAGCATTCGAATAGGCTTAGGACTTTCAATGAATGATATGAAAATGAAAATGCTATATACAGTACATATACACACTGGTTGACAAAAAATGAAGAACTGATTCTGTTGGGAAAGGTGTCATATGCCGTTGTAGCCTCTGCTGAGGTAAGCTGGCATACAACTCTTGTAACTGGTCCTTGATGTCCTGAGTACTCTCACTAGTTCTATTCACGACAGGTCTGGGGATCTTGCTGGCCACGAGAGTACCTCAACATCATACAGACGGTTTGTAGAGACACGTGCCGTATGTGTATGAGCATTGACCGTTTGGAAAATATCATCACGACACTGTCACGTGAGAAGTAAAACATGAGGACGAAGGATGTCCGTGACGTACTGTTGTGTCGTCAGAGTTCCATCAATTACTACCAGCCGTGACCTTAAATTATACCCGATGGCTTCTACCGCCATAACGCCAGAATTAACACCGTTGTGCTTCTCCAAACAATAGAAAATGTGGACCTTTCCCAGGTTGCCGCAATACCCGCAGGTGATTGACATTAGAGGTATTATCTACAAAAGAGTAGAACCGCGATCAATCACTGAATACAATGCGACGCCATTCATCATCAGTTCATACTTCTCGGTCACGGAACCACTTCAAACGCTTCAATTTGTGTTGTGGTGTTAACGGTGGCCAACACAGAGGACGGTAATTCTCCAGTCCGGCTGCTTCTAGTCTTCGACCAATGGTGTGGGATGACACAAAATGTTGCAGAGATGCCATTACTCTTGCAGATATGAAGGGGTTACGATGTGTTTGTTGCACAATCCGGCGATCCCCCTAGTGGTAGTTAGACGGGGTCGATCGGAACCTTGACGACGAGTATACTTCGAGGGCTTGGTGGAGAAACTCACTAAGTCAAAATTTGGCTGTTTTGACTTAATGACATTTTTGTTAAACTGAAGGTCAATTCCACAGACTGGAATAACTCATTAAGTGATTGCGTTGCATGGAAACCAGTGAATCCCATTTTTATGAATCTCATCAAGTCAATAGCAACTTTTAATATGAGAAGAAGAACTCACTAAGTCATTCCCACTGACTTAGTGAGTTTTTGTACCTAGTCTTCACTCTGATACTTAAAAGGCTTCATAAAGAAGAACTCACTATGTCACCTGGAATGAGTTTTTTTCAATTTTGTGGTTTAACATATAATTTATGTAAGACTTAAACAGTTAGAAAAGTTTATATTATTCCATCAATTGCTAATAATGCTGGAATTGTTTTGATTATTATGGTGGGAAGACTTTTTTTAAAGTCGGTATATGCAGGAGTTCAGCATTCATTGTTTATAGTTAAACCCGAGAAGAATGTGGAAAGAGTGGAAGGAAAAGGACAAGGTGGACGAAACAGAATAAATAAAAATGGAGCTATAGAGTCAACAAGAAGAAGAGAGATGAGTGTTTACCATACTCAAACATTTGAGGAAAACTACAGAGTGCTAAATGTCCTCAACATGTACATTGCCTTCATTGTACGTTTAAATTTACAAATCATTTCAGCCAACAAGGACGAGAAACCATTTGAAAAATTGTATTGGGGGTTATCAACCTATGAACGAAAGATGGACTTCATTCCTGGAAATGTTGATGTTTCTAAACCAAAGATCCACCGACCAAGGAAAGGTATTGATAGCAAGAAAAGGAACTGTGCTAAGTCAGACCATTATACAATGATGGCTCCAAAATTAGAGTCTGACAATCTTTTTTCATGAAGACCTTCAATATACATAGCGGACTTATCAACACAGCATTTAAAAACAAAAATGGACATGGTTCATTTTCTGAAAGTGACAAGAGAGGAAAAAATGAACCAGCAAATAAAACTCCAAAAGAGCAAGTTGATGCAGTCAGGGCTTACATAGAAAGTTTTCCTAAGATTGAAAGTTAGTATACGAGGAAATCTATCAGAAGGGAATATTTGGATGTTAAATTATCCATTGCCAAGATGCATGATTTATATGTTATTCACTGTGAAGAAACTAATACCACGCCTGTCAGTCAGCAGACTTACAGAAGAATATTTTGTAATGAATGCAATCTTTCCTTTTTTGTTCCAAAAAAGAAAAGACCAGTGCCCTCTCTGCAACAATTACAAGAATGCTAAAGGAGAGGCCAAAATAGAACTAGATGAATTTAGCAATCACGCGAGTAGGGTGAACCATTCTTTACCTAAGCCAAACAGTTGAACTAACATCGTGCATCACAAAATGATGCGGGATTTGTCTCCGCAACATTTGATCTACAGTCAGTTTTGCAGATTTCGTCATCTGATGTGTCTCTTATGTATTACATGAGAAAACTGAACATGTTTAACCTAATGATCTATGAGTAAGCTCCTAACAATGCTTATTGTTATGCTTGGACAGAATTAGAAGGAAAAAGAGGAAGTTCAGGAATGGGTTCGTGCCTGTTATATTGGGTAAATCAATTGCCTCCTCATATAAAAAGTTGTCTCTCTTCTCAGATACATTTGGAAGACAGAACCGGAATAAATGCATCTGTACCTTGATGCTATACTTTGTGCAGAAATCCAAACTGGATAAAATAGAACACAAATTTATGGAGAGTGGGCACATATACATGGAAGTAGATTCTATTCGCAGTGCAATAGAAAAAGCCAAAATGCCTGTACCAGTATATTGTATTCAGGACTGGTTGACTATAAGGACTGCAAGGTCACTAAGAAACAGGAACAGAGTGAACCGTATGAAGTCAAGGAACTGAAGTTTGGTGATTTTATTGACCTCAAGGATTTGGCAACAAAGACAATAAGGAATTCGTCAACTGACACTGCTGGGAGAAAAGTTTGTTGGCTGAAAGTAAAAGGATATTGGTTTATGAAAGACTACCCTTATATAATTGGTTATAGGTATGATTATTTTGGGGATTATCAAGAACTCGGTGTGAGAAAATATCAGGAAACAACAAGGATGCACTTCGCAGAAACTTTACAAGAGGCAGCTTCCAATCAGAAAAGAAAAGAAAAATTACTTATTATTACTTTGACGAAAGAATATTATTCCAAAATTTATCATGCTTGGTACAGCTCGCTTGCAGACTGGAAGATCATTGATAGAACTCCAGAACCTGCAACTTTAGATTCTGAAAGTGAAGGTGATGATCACTGAACAGAGCATCAAGAGTATGCAATCAATAAGTTATAAATATTATGTTGTAGTAGGCATTCACTATTTATCTGTAATCCCTTTATAACATTATATCAGTATATCGGTAATTCTTTTAAAATAATGCGTATGGTAGTATTTTTGCTTTGATCGGCAACTATGATTATGTACCTAAAAGTGTTCTCTCTTCAATATAAAATTATGTAACGCCTTATTTGGTAAAGGTCACCTGTATACCATTTGTTTTGAGCAATCGTTATCTTACTATGACTTTAAAAAATCATCCATCTAGATAATTACCATAGGTGAATTTCATTAAGTCAACCACCAGCGAAAACTCACTAAGTCAGAACAACTCAATAATTAACAAAATAAAAATTATACTGACTTAAATAAAAGTAAATATACATTAAATAAGGCATTACAAAGAGTCTTAAACAATTTACAATTACTTTGGTTAAGATCAGATCATTACTTTATAATTAAAATGCCAAACACTGAACTCTTACATTCTCCCCAAACTAAAACTCCATTTTCCCACAATAAGCAAATCATGACTTAGTGAGTTTCTCCACCAAGATCACGATTTGCCCTCATGTTCCCATGCAGTAGAACATCGGGACACTGTCAGATCCAGATGACCCAAAAATCTGGATATTGCCCGATTCGATCAGCCGGCCAAACGGAGACCCAAAATGAGCCCACTTCCGAAGTCTGTCAGGTACTGATAACCCTGTATCACACAAGTACGCGGCATATCCGTGTTCATCATAGTGATCAATCAACATTTCACACTCTTCACAACCCTTATATACCGTACCAGGCCTGGTAACAAAACTAAATACGAGCAAGACGAATGCGCTCGTGTGGCAGCTGTACCTGTCACAGAGGTTTGCAACTGTAATCGTTTACATAACCACGGATGTTGTGGACGTATATGAAGTTACATTAACGTCCGATCATTTCTTACAGTTTTTTCAGTTTTTTGTCAGTCAGTGTATGTGTGTATCCGTACGTACACACTGACGGAAAATGAAACCCCAACACCAAGACGGAGTTGTGCTTTAATAATAGAAAATCGGGAGGCGTAGTTTCAAATCTGTAAGATGACGCCTAATGGAATTTACGCGCTAGTCGACGAAGAGTGGTGCTAGTAGATCTACTATGACCTTGTAAACCAAAAGTGCTTTAAATACACACTGTATGCTTCGTGAGAATTAGTATCGTCCGGTGCTGCCGTTCTGAGATAGGTGTGATTCAAATATGCCTTTAAGGAGACGAAGAAGGCAGATTAATGAGCTTGAACGTCGTCGTGTAATACGGTCACAAGAAGGTGGATGTTCTTTCCGCGATATTGCAGAAAGACTTGACAGGGATGTATTGACAGTGCACTGGTGTTGGCAATAATGAGCAAGGGAAGGTACTGTCTGAACAAGACCGCGGTCCGGTCGCACACGGGCCACAACGGGTAGGAAAGAACACCGCATTCGCTGCATGGCAGTGATAGATTTACTTCATCTGCAGCAGCCACTAGAGATTCCATTGGCACTAGAATGACACAGCGAACAGTAACAAATCGATTACTTAAAGGCCTGTAGCGTTCATGCCTCTAACTCCGAATCTCTGCCATCTGTGATCTCAAGGATGCCAAGTTAGAGCTCATTGGATGGCGGAGTGGAGATCTGTTGTGTTCTGAAATGAGAGCCGTTTACATCTAGCTGCCATTTATGACCCTTCTTCGGTATAAAGGAGGCTAAGTGAGCGCTTGGAATCAAGCTGTCTGCGACGTCGACAAGGTGAATCTACATCAGGAGTTAGGGGCTGGGGAGCGATTTTCTTTGGCATCAGAAACACTCTCGTCGTCATCCCGAAAACCTTGACAGTGGATTTGTACGTCAGACTAGGGATAGAGCTGGTTGTGCTGTCATTCATTCGCAGTATTCATTGGGGTGTTTTCCAACAAGATAACGCTCGTCCTCATACCTCTGATGTCGCCCTACGTGCTCTACAGAGTGTCGACCAGTTGCCATAGCCTGAGAGATCATTAGATATTTCGCCCATTAAGCACGTATTATGGGACGGCAAATCCAGCGTCAAGCAATACTAGCAATAACCATTGCTGGTTTGACGGACCAAGGGCAACAGGCGAGGAAATTCACCTCACAAACTGACACACGGCACCTGTACGTCACAATGCATGCAAGCTTGCATGCTTACAATCAAAATCATGGCGTCTGCAGCGGTTTGTACTTGATCCTGTAACCTTCAAACTTTAATTTAATTGCTTAGCCTAAACTGCATTCCTCTAAAATTGTGTCTTCTGTGAGATGGGATTTCATTTTCCGTCAGTGTTTGTATAATATGCATATATAAACCTGTGTTTCAAAATACACTGCCGGACAAAAAGAAAACTGAAGCACCCAGAAGAAATAGTCGGATATCAATATAACTTTGTATACGCATAATCGGCGGGTATGCACATGATTAGAGTTGCAGTTCTCTGTGTCATGTAAAATATCCATCAGAGTGTATTAATACCGTTCGTGTTTAGTGTGGTTACTAGGCCTGGTAAGGTATATAAGGAGAGTGAAAAGCGTCAGATGTTGAGTAATCACTGTGAAAGGTTTGAAGTTGCCACGTTCTCGTGTGAGACAGCGTTGTCAGCACCTGACAGAGTTTGAAAGGGGCCATACCATGGGTCTTAATTTGGCCGGCTGGTCAAATCGTGCAATATCCAGATTAGTGGTGCATTCGGACGTGACAGTGGACAAATGTTGGACTTCACGGGGACGTGAGGGCAGGCATACTCGTCGTCAAGTTTCCGATCGACCACGTCTGACCACCACATGGGACGATCACCGTATTGAGCACCATGCACATCATAACTCCTTCGCAACTCCGCCTGCCATCCGAGAACAAGTAATGTACACCCTGAAACATTCTTCGTCATCTCGCACATTTGGTCCAAGGCTACAGTGGCAGCAGCTGGACTAGGGAATTGCCGTCCCATAGTTAGGCTGCCGTTAACACCACAACACAATGTTTGGAGTGGTACCGTGACGGGAAGCATGCGCCGCTGATTAATGACGTCATATAATATTCAGCGATGAATCGCGGCTCTGTACTACCCCGGATGACCATCGTCTGCGAATAGGGTGTCGACCTGGGGAGAGGTTTCATTCTTGCAATGTTTTGGAGAGACACAGTGGTGTTACACCTGGCATCATGCTGTGAACAGCCATCTGGTATGAATTTAGGTGCCATTCCTTAACAGGACAATGCTCGTCCACGCACGCAACGTGTCTCTGTGAACTCTCTGCGTAATGATGAGGTAATTCGCTGGCCAGGAAGATCTCCTGATCTGTCTCTGATAGAATTTGTGTGGGAAGAGCACGCACGTCAACTGCGTACCAGTGTTAGTATCCAGGATATCAAGGACCAGTTACAACAGTTGTGGGCTAGCTTCTCTCAGGAGAGGATACAACGGCTTTATATCCCTACGGAATCTGCCCATACATCTAGGCCAGATGGGGTGCAACGTCATACTGATAAGTGGGTTCGTACTGCCAAGTTCTTTGTAAATTTGAATCGATTTTTAATAACTCAAGTAACATCACATACCCTCTCAACACGCAAGGCTGCATTTCGTTTCCTCCTCGCCTTTCGCACGCTTTAATTTCTGTCAAGCAGTGTGACCTGTTAAACATATACAGAAACTACTTTACGTCAGCCTAATGTGGAAATCTATAGAATTCTATACCGTCATTCATGGACTGCAAACAACAACACAAGAATGTGGACACTTACTGTGTGTTAATTCTACCAAGTAGCGACCAAATGTATCAAACCTTTGTGTAGGTTATATACTCTATAATAACTCATGCAGTATATTGCCCTGTACCCACATACAGTGTGACTTTGCAGCAAACTTTGTTCTATAGGTTGTTCAGGTATCGTTTTTCTACGTGCCGAATGTTCTGCTCCAAATCGTTTCCAAAGTTATATAGAGATTAAATGGCATTTTCGAGCAAGAATTTTGTCCTGCAAGAGCTAATATATCGTCGCTGCCGGGACAAAACCTATGTGAAATATTTTAGCTTAGAACTTTGTCCGGTAAGGTTTTGTCAACTAGGGTGCAATATTGTGTGAATATTGTCAAGGCATTCTCGCTCTTCATAATGTATGTGCTGCGGGTCAGTATATCTCCAAAAATATTATCACATAGGGGTTTTTGTCCCGGCAACGACGATATATTTCATGGTGTGGAAAAGCTTCTATTATGTCCATCGTTACAGTGTAAGTAGATCATAGTGTTTTGAAGCGAAGATCGTCACTTGAAATGAGAAAAAATTCAGCACTACATTTTTATACTCAACTGCTCTTCATACGCATCCCCGCCAAGCAGAGGTTTGAGATGCTGTGGCTGTGCCATTTCAGAATCTGCTTCTTGTTAGAATCCTAAACTGGGTCTCTGGACAGAAAAACACTTCCGCTATATGTATTCGACCGAATGACTCTATAGGATCTAACCCTCGAAAAAAGAAACCACATCGACATAAACGGCTACCTTCCGGAAAGTTCTCAAATTACTTGTCACCGTACACAGGTTTCCATTTAAAACTTCATAGGTCCTTAAAAATAAAATAAAATGAAAATGATTTAAATCGATTATCGGCACGATAAGTTAACAAAAATGTTTAAACAGTCCCGCAGATCGCATGGCACGTAAACGTCCGAGTGATGACTGCGATGAAATTCAACTTCCCAAATATGTGAAAGTCGCGAGAGAGGAATTGCTGATACTGTACCCTTTTGAACCTAAAACGTTTGATGAATAGCATATTGTGGGATAAGACGTTATCGTGAAGGTGATGAACTCCCGCTATGAACAATCCAAAAGCACGTAAATGAGTGCTATTCATGACGATATGAGAATTTTTGCATACTCGGCAGCGTACAAGATTTTTTCAGACGCAAGAAATTTTTATGAAAATCTCGGAATTATGACTGTACGCTCCAATTGCATGAGCTCTATAACGAACGTAGATTGTAAATATAGTTCAGTGGTTGTAAAGTCACATGCACCTACCTGTTCACTGCGGTAGTGCTATCTGTGATTCTCGTCGAAGTTTCAAATGAATCACATCCAACAATTTACTTACTTCCTTTGCCTCAACTAATGCCAGCTATAATTAAATAAATAGTAAATTCAATTTTCAAAATTTCATCCATAAGTATTGCTCATGGCGAGACTAACTGACGTGGAATTGTACACATAGGATATTGAAAATAGGTCAGAGAACTCGGAGATTTAGACCAGGGGAAATATTATCTGATCTTGTAGTGAGAAGGAGAGGGTTCCGCAGGGCAGCGTTATTGGGCCCTTATGTTGTCTTTATATACAGCGCACATGATACGAGTGATGAACTGGAATCACAAATAAAATTATTGGTGAACGATGTATACTGTACTGTACTGTATAGATTAATAAATAAGTTACATGATTGTGAATAACTGTAAAAAACCTCAACGAATCTGTGAGATGGGTAGCAGAAAATAAGGAAGCCATACTTTTCAGTGTTGACTAAGTTAAATGTAATCTTAAAGCTTTTCAGTCTGTCAAAAACACTAATAACGACTCATACGTATGCACACCTTTTGTACTCGTCATATCGATACGGGGACACGGGGTAGAAGATGAGGTTATATGGCATACGCTTACGACCAAATGCCCTTCCTGAAGTCAACCTCAGTTAAAGAGCTAGTGAAGATGAAATGAATGTTTTTGAATGAAATTGGGTAAGGAAATCGAAGGAATTAGCTGTGGCCTGTGAATAGGAATTGTCCCGATGTAAAAGGGAAACCACAGGAAACCACTCTCAGGACATCGGACGAAGGCGTAAGAAACCACTCGTGTCCCGAATGTAGAGCTTGGCTGCATAGCCGTAGCAATAAGCGCGGCCATTCCGTTCGGCGCTAATTACGACACATATAACACTCTAAAATACCTGTAAAAGTACACAATATGGATTAATTATGATATATTTCGTTCTGCAAGAACATCCTCAGATTCTATCAAATCATTTTTAATCGTGCGCGTATGTATACAATATTAATTACATTGCATAAACTTGTCAAATGGCATGAATTTCTGATATTATGAACATGTAAAAATAAATAATGGTTCTGTAGGACATGTGCCGGCCCCGTGGTGTAGGGGTAGCGTGCCTGCCTCTTACCCGGAGGCCCCGGGTTCGATTCCCGGCCATGTCAGGCATTTTTACTTGGACCTGAGGGCTGGTTCGAAGTCCACTCAGCCTACGTGATTAGAATTGAGGAGCTAACTGCCGGTGAGACAGCGACCCC
Organism: Anabrus simplex; assembly: GCF_040414725.1. Classification (NCBI taxonomy): domain Eukaryota; kingdom Metazoa; phylum Arthropoda; class Insecta; order Orthoptera; family Tettigoniidae; genus Anabrus; species Anabrus simplex. Next base: position 1,018,153,327 of record NC_090266.1, read on the forward strand.
GGTCTCGAAAGCCAAGAATAACGGCCGAGAGGATTGGTTGTGGTGACCACACGACACCTCGTAATCTGCAGGCCTTCGGGCTGAGCAGCGGTCGCTTGGTAGGCCAAGGCCCTTCAAGAGCCGTTGTGCCATGGGGTTTGGGGGGTAGAACATGCAGGTAATTAAAACAGTTATTGGTGATCAGTTTCTGAGTGAACCAGAAGATTTCAATTAATTTTCTAACAAAACATTTAATTTTGATCCTGACATTAAAGAGTTTTCTCAGTCGTGGATACACTATTCCTAATCATTACTCTCTATGTAGTGGGTTAGGTTACAAATTTAAACACTTGTTATCCTAGAGGATATAACTACCTGGAGGAATGGCGGTGCATTAATTTAGCTCATCGACGACAAAACCTAACACTGACGTCAATTTAAGTGGTTCTGATATTCACATGTGTGTTGGATATTTGTAACAGCACGTATTGCGTTTGTGTCTTTCAGGTTCTGAAGGGGCGAATGCACATCTTAATGTATTTAATTGTTGTCATTAGAATGAATAGGTAAGGCAGATCACGAAGGTATAAGCGTTTTAATTTTGAACACACATTCATTACTTTCTTGTACAAAATCGAACATATCCTTGGAGAGCGCTAAACCTGGAAAATGAGATGTCGCTATTAGATGCCAACATAACATGTTTCGCATCCCAAATGCGTTGTTTTCTAGAACTTGCACACCAGTATCTAGTATATGAAGGGAAATTTCAATTGACTTTCGTAAATAATGGGAGGTTTATATTGCGAGGGAAGCAAATATAAACGGAAAGGAATTGAAATCACCTGAAGTTGTTACGTCACCTTAGGGGTAACATGAGTGTAATCAATGTGAGGTTATTACTCCAATGGGAAGTTCAGTAGAATGCCCTTGAAGTATACAAGTATACGCAGTTTAAATAAAAAGGAAAATAGACGGGCTCAGTGCTAGAGAAAGACTTTCGTTAGGACCGAATGAATATAAGGGCAAGAACAAGGTAATAGAATCTCAAATAACTTGCATATATTTTCTTTTCTAATCAGCGGACAAAAATATAACATTTTATGATCAAGCAACAGCAATTTAATAATAAGATTTCTAACGATAACCTGAAGGAGGATAGTCCCGATATAAAGCTTACAGGAGAATATAATAAACATTACAAATATAACTGCAATGAATATAATAGTTAAATTTAGAACTAGTGGTGCTGGTAACAACTTGCTAGATATTACCATTGCGGGTGAGAATGTGATACATGGAAACACAAAACCTATTCCAAGGGATCATAATACATATTTAGAGCCAATGGTGATAGAAACAACCTGCTTAACAAGACATGTGCGTGTAAAGACGTAATACATGAAAAGAGAAAACTTGTATAAATTACAATTTAAAAGTTCCAGGTTTGGGGAGATAAGATCCCCCACGCGAGATGTACGTCAGGCATTTAGATAATGAGGTTATGGAAGACGGTCATTCAGTTTCCGTGATGTAGTTTGGCATAGATAACGTAGAGTTTTACTGAAAGTCTTCTAGACTGTCCACAATTCGCATACCCCCTCCCCTTTCCAATTTCCGCCAGGGTACCCGTAGAAAAGATTTAAGTTAAAATTTAGATAAAATAGTCTCCATGTATCTCACCTCAAAATGCACATGCAAAGTGACAGGGCAGTGAAAGCTCTCATACCGCGACGAGTTCCTATGTGCTCATTACAGTCTCGATTTCACATCCCGAAACAGGCAAGGTGGCGAGAATATATAGGCGGTAAGATGATTTCAGAAGATACGAGCATGACAAACAGCTGAGCAGATGACGTAATATGAATACGAAGGAAACAAATGGACATCTAACATTGCGACCAGTCAAATTTCAGCGGGAGTGAGTGAAGGAATACACGTCGAAACATATGGAGTATTGACATGAAAGGTAAGTTCAAAAAAATTGACGTCCACACAATATACAGCACACGAAGTTGGATGGCACAAAGTAAGACATCAATCGACCTGGAGAAGCCTTCACTATGCCACATTTCGAAACAATACACCTTATATCCCGATGTTCAAAATTAATCAAACACATACTGCACACCATCTAATATATACACTGACTGACAGAGCAAATGCAACACCAAGAAGGAGTGGTCAGAACTTTATGCCAATTGCAGGGTAGACTGACGTCACTGAGGTATGCTCATGATGTGAAATGCGCCGCTGTGCTGCGCACGTAGCGAACGATAAATGGGACACGGCGTTGGCGAATGGCCCACTTCGTAAAGTGATTTCTCAGCCAACAGTCATTGTAGAACGTGTTGTCGTGTGCCACAGGACACGTGTATAGCTAAGAATGCCAGGCCGCCGTCAACGGAGGCATTTCCAGCAGACAGACGACTTTACGAGGGGTATGGTGATCTTGCTGAGAAGGGCAGGTTGGTCGCTTCGTCAAATCGCAGCCGATACCCATAGGGATGTATCCACGGTGCAGCGCCTGTGGCGAAGATGGTTGGCGCAGGGACATGTGGCACGTGCGAGGGGTCCAGGCGCAGCCCGAGTGACGTCAGCACGCGAGGATCGGCGCATCCGCCGCCAAGCGGTGGCAGCCCCGCACGCCACGTCAACCGCCATTCTTCAGCATGTGCAAGACACCCTGGCTGTTCCAATATCGACCAGAACAATTTCCCGTCGATTGGTTGAAGGAGGCCTGCACTCCCGGCGTCCGCTCAGAAGACTACCATTGACTCCACAGCATAGACGTGCACGCCTGGCATGGTGCCGGGCTAGAGCGACTTGGATGAGGGAATGGCGGAACGTCGTGTTCTCCGATGAGTCACGCTTCTGTTCTGTCAGTGATAGTCACCGCAGATGAGTGTGGCGTCGGCGTGGAGAAAGGTCAAATCCGGCAGTAACTGTGGAGCGCCCTACCGCTAGACAACGGAGCATCATGGTTTGGGGCGCTATTGCGTATGATTCCACGTCACCTCTAGTGCGTATTCAAGGCACGTTAAATGCCCACCGCTACGTGCAGCATGTGCTGCGGCCGGTGGCACTCCCGTACCTTCAGGGGCTGCCCAATGCTCTGTTTCAGCAGGATAATGCCCGCCCACACACTGCTCGCATCTCCCAACAGGCTCTACGAGGTGTACAGATGCTTCCGTGGCCAGCGTACTCTCCGGATCTCTCACCAATCGAACACGTGTGGGATCTCATAGGACGCCGTTTGCAAACTCTGCCCCAGCCTCGTACGGACGACCAGCTGTGGCAAATGGTTGACAGAGAATGGAGAACCATCCCTCAGGACACCATCCGCACTCTTATTGACTCTGTACCTCGACGTGTTTCTGCGTGCATCGCCGCTCGCGGTGGTCCTACATCCTACTGAGTCGATGCCGTGCGCATTGTGTAACCTGCATATCGGTTTGAAATAAACATCAATTATTCGTCCGTGCCGTCTCTGTTTTTTCCCCAACTTTCATCCCTTTCGAACCACTCCTTCTTGGTGTTGCATTTGCTCTGTCAGTCAGGGTAATTGAGTATAGAATGTTGAAATGGCCTTTATTTTTCCATCTCTAGTTTTCACCCAAATGCTGGGGTAAATGGTCTGATGAGATCTCTTCGTATTTGGAATCTGCTTTACAATTGAAGACACACGTATTCTCGGAGAAAACAATAAACGTGGTGGGATCTGAAAAAATTGAAAAATTAATTGAATTAATTGTATGAGGATGCTTAGATCTAATAAAAACTAAAGATGTTACAGACGTGAAAATTGGTTATTGGATCCGCGTTAAAAACAAAGAAAGAAGCGTTTTGGGGGGAAATCATCTTGGGAGCGGGGGGGTGAAAAGGAGTTGAATTCCTTCTATGAGGACACCAATCTCAAAAACTGAAGGTTAGAGTCATGATAATTGGTATTTAGAAGATCCTTTACTATTAAAGAAACAAGTATTTTAAAGGGAAATTCACTTAAGGGTGGGGGGAGTGTGAAAGGAAGTGAAAAAAGTGAATTCTTTTTATGGGGATAGTTATATCTCAGAACTGAAGGTAACAGACGTGAACATTGGTATTTGGAATCTCCTTTAAACATAAGGAAACATGCCTTCTTTTGGTGGGGGGAGGGTAAATCAACTTGCTGGCGGTGGGGTGAAAAAGGAGTTGAGACCAATTGATTTTACTGTTCATAATATATTTATTCTGATCATAAACTGATCATTTTTAATCTTTGCTGGGTTCGTTTTCAAGAACCACCTTTTCCTTTGGAGAACATAAAGTTCGATTACAGTAGATTATCCTGGCATATATATAAAAATTTAAACACATTTGAAATAAACGATGGGAATGAAATTGACCGTGCAATTGTTCACCTCTATAATAAGGTCAATAATGCACGGAAGTATATCATTCGTGTCGCCAGAAATTTCGCGTACTTGCCTACGCGCAACGATTGTGCTGATCACATTGTCAGCAATGACAATGGCAGCAGATGTAATTTACCGCCAAGTAGCGGTCTTTCATTTTGCTGTGGGTTACAGACCATCAATAATAATAATAATAATAATAATAATAATAATAATAATAATAATAATAATAATAATAATAATAATAATAATAATAATAATAATAATAATAATCTAGACCGTCGTCAAAATGTGCGGACTGCGTTGGAAACGGGTCCTGGCCGGGTAATGACTACGATTGCAGTCCTGCCGCGGGTTCAGTACTGCCAAGGCATCCAAGACGACATCACGCCGGATCTTCTCAAGGATTTAATCCCTATTAAAAATGCTTATATGAAAAGATGGCAAAGATTTAGGGACCCAACTGACCGAGTGGAATACCTGGACCTAGCCAAGGAAGTACGAAATCGATTGCTGGAAAGAAAGATTGAAAAATGGGAGGAACTTTGCCGTAATCTCTCTGATTTTTACATGTTCTTTTTTCCCCCATTTGTTAACTATTAGGCCTAAAAGGACAGCTCACCACTTGAGACCAAGCCACTCCTTCCCCTCCACTCTATTCCCTGTTTTCCAATTTCTTGATTCTGTATTTCAAGCATTCATTTTCAGCTTTCACTGCGGCTAAATATTCTTGTAGAACACTTCAAACGTTTAATATAATCTCATAATTGTCCCTTTTGTGTTGTATTGCTTCATTAAAATTGTCAGTTTACACTGCGGACATAACCACTCACTCACGTGGATTTTAGTGCTATTTACAATATTAGCAGAAAGAAAATGGTACCTTTCGTCATATTTCTTAGATATAAATAGTCTACTAGTTTTTACTACTCTGTTATATTTAACACATTTTTTCACATTTTAATCTACTTTCCACTAGAGATTCTGCAGACTCACGTATAGCAGTAGCCGTCGTGTTCCGAAACCGCTATTGTGTTCCTCGTCAGCCATGGAATACCTACGCTTCTTTAAGAACCTGATTTTGATATCTGTGTTCTATTGTTCATGCTATATCTATCCTTATCGTAAGGATTTTGGACAGGAATGTTTCCTAGTGGAATTTAAACAGTACATATAATATTCAGGTATAAAATCAATTGGCTTGCAGTAGAGGCAATAAAACAACGATCACAAGTGGTATCGTTAAAGAGGATGAATTCTACAGTTCGGAAAAAGATTTGTTTTATCGTATCATTACTTCAGCCGAGGTTTACTATCTACCATTTCCCCGATGTGTGCCGTCCATGCCAATTACAGAGTAATTTCCTGTTACTGCCCTATTGCCAGTACGTGCTAAATGTGGCTTAACTGGTTACAGTTTGTTTAATTGAATTTGTACATTACCCGTGGATTAGCGAAGCCGAAGAGATATGGTGCAAAATTATTATTTCGGTCCACACACTGACACTAGACTGTAAATTTTGTGGTGATTGTTGCGCAGTGATTACTTTAGTTGGGGTTATTGGCGGAGGTTGCTTCGTCCAACTAGACCTTCAAAAATTATCTATATTGTGCTAAGGAATGAGCGTTTAATATTACGTTACTGCTTACAAAATATATTAAATACAATACAATGGCAGGAATTTGCAATGAACCAAAGGAGGATATTACTGCTAAATCCAAGTTCTGATTACAAGCTTCTTTGAAAATACACTTCTGAAAACGTTTACTTCAAGTGTTTTAGCTGAAGTTATTTGACAAAGATTTCGAATATTTAAAAACTAGTCTTCATTTACTTTATAGCCTTACAGAAAATATTCGCCTCAAATGAATGGAACACTTATTTTGATTGACAACTTCGAATAATATATGCAGACAGTCTAAATGCAAGATTTCATATTGCATATTTATTACGCTGATAAACAAGAATGAAATAAATAAATAAATAAATAAATAAATAAATAAATAAATAAATAAATAAATAAATAAATAAATAAAGGTATGACATAATAATAATAATAATAAGTATAATAATAATAATAATAATAATAAGAATAAGAATAATAATAATAATAATAATAATAATAATAATAATAATAATAATAACTGCAACCACCAAAACCCCTGTGAAAATATACCAAGAAGATCATACAGCGCTCAGTCTGCAAGACCCAATGAATTTGCTGATCGCGTACTTATTTCCCCTTTAGTAATTAACGCTACTTCATCCGCTTCCGTGTCTGTTACTCTCTCTGGTTGTCCTAAATATCCAAGTCTATTGTTATCTTAGGCAACATAATCTCTTTCACTTGTTTCGTATTATTCCACTACCAAAGACGGTTTTTACACACGAAGTTATCCTATGTATATATCTTAATTAGCCTTACTCTCACTATCACAAATACGTTCCCACCATTTCGTGAACCTCACTCTCTTGATGTATATTTCCTCCACCTTGGGCATATGATACCTCGAGTCATCCAGACTTCACTCCCGTACAGCGAAGTTAATGTAATAACAAGTCGACTAAAGAAAAACAAGGTCGAATGTGAGCTCACTTCGTTTCTATAGGCTGCCTGTTGTAAATTGCCACTGCTTCTTCTAGACATTGATTTTTTCACACCCTAGTACAATCCTCCTCAGTGTTCTGGCTGAATAAACGCCTTACGCATATACACCTTCTGCTGCACCTTCTGCAATTTCTAATTTCCTTGCTAGGCGTTACGCTTCATTTACCTTAGAATTATTTCAACTGGTATTTTATTTATTTATTATGCCTATGTAGGTGGCAAAGTTAGGGCACTTGGCCCTCTCTTACACATAACCACTGTACGGATACCACATTGGGAGCAGAGCTAAGAGTACATAATATCATACAGTGTACTAGCTGATGCACCTGTGCTTCGCTACGGGATTCTCAGAAAGACTGACTGTGGTTTCTGTAACTGAAGTCAACATAGGTCATTACAAAAACGTCAGTGGAATGTAGCGATTAAAAGCAATGTTATAATTTAAATAATCAAATGAAAACCACACATTTTCTCACATTTAAAGAACAGTACTACGGTGCCGTTCTAACACTGCAAAGTTCCAGAGCTGGAATGACCAGGCTGTGAACAGCCGTGAACATTCCTCTGCCATTATTCCGTTAAATATGGACACTACTCATTCCAATCAGTGCCTCAGAGTAGGGATTGGTTAGCTCGAATGCTATGATGAACCGGTGTGTAACGTACCAGTAGTATAAGAAAATTTATGAACCAGAGGAATGGCATGCTAAAGAAGAAAGTTATCAAACTCCCCAGGTACTTCCCGCCATCATTCAGGCAAGCTGGTACACTCAGTACGACCGGGCGAGTTGGCAGTGTGGTTTAGGGCACGCAGCTGTGAGCTTGCATCCGGGAGATAGTGGATTCGAACCCCACTGTCGCGCATCCCTGAAGACGGTATTCCGTGGTTTCCCATTTTTATACCAGTCAAATGCTGGCACTGTACCTTAATTAAGGCCAAGGTCACTTCCTTCACACTCCTAGCCCTTTCCTCCCCCATCGTCGCCACAAAACCTATCTGTGTCTGTGCGACGTAAAGCAAATATTTAAAAATACTCGGTACCCAGCAGCAATCCTTTCTATTGGCGATGAGTGACAATAGAAGACCCAAAGCACGTCACAACAAACAAACAGTGGTCAATGTGATGTTATTATTGATAAATTTTATGAGCATTCTATATAGGACTTCACATTTAGTTTTCTTTCGTCTCTGTGATATTAGGGCGTCTTATAAAATGATTTATAGTGTAGACTGTAGTTCCTTATTCTCCGACTTTACACACATATTTTCATTAAATTCTGTTTGCCCATTTTCTCATGACACGGCGCTGATATGGACTTAGCAACAAAGTCCAAATTCATGAATATCTCTGTGATCACAGCCGGTACGGTAACAAAGTATAGGACATAAATAATCGGAAATGTGCTACTATATAACTTTAGTTTTGTAGTATTTATCGATAGGACGACTAATAACATAAATATTTGAGAATTAAATTCTAGGCCTTCCCCTAAACTACCATTTCACTCAATGTGAATAAAATTATTTATGGCCTAGATTTTAGCGAATTATTTTCCGACTTTTAATACCGATTTTCATTAAATTCTCTTCGGCCGTTTTCTCGTGATGCGTGTACATACATACAGACATACATACAGACAGACAGAAATTACGGAAAATTAAAACGTGCATTTCCTTGTTACTGTGGATACGACTGATACAGAAATACCATCCTTTTTAAATTCTGAGCAATGTACAGGCAAATCTCTTATTTTATATATATAAGATAATCCATACAATAATACATTACACTTTTCTATTTCACTGTCATTCACTCATCCAGTCATACAAACTAGTCAGCTGCATTCAGCTGGTTGACTCTGCAAGCAGTCTTAAATTTAAGTAATGAATGGGTACTTCTGACGCCAACAGGCAGGGAATTCCAAAGTCTGGAACCCGTCAGAAAAAAAAGAGTTGTTATACATAGAGGATCGGTGAACAGGAATAGAAAGAAAGGAGCCAGTGTGGTATTACTGCTGTGAAAGTAGGACAAATACTTAGGCTGGGATGAAATGTATCGTGGTCTGCTTTCAGTGAGCAGTCGGTATATCTTCATCAGTATATGGTACGTTCATCATTTATCAGGTTTCATCCATAAAATTGTGTGGTAGTATGGGGTGACTTGTATATCATAACTCGGACTGTATATAAATCTAAGGCAACAATTAAGCGCTCGCTGTAGTTTCGAAGTGGGCTCTTTTTGTGCGTCTACAAGAATGACGTCACAGTAGTCAAGAATGGGAAGCATTGGTGATTGTGTGAGTTTGGTTCCCACATTGCTAGCCAAAATATTGCTGTTTCTTAAGAGAATGAAGTATTGAAAACATTTATTTACAAACACTTCTAATAAGGTCAGATCAATTTAAAGTTTCGTTCATTGTCACTCCTAGATTTTTCACACTTTGGTTTAATGAAATAACTCTGCCATTCAGTGTAATTGGAGGAATGGTTTCGTACCGTAATATGGTCAACAAATGTTTAGACCCAATAATGATTACTTGTGGCTTGGAGGGGTTAAAGTGGAGGGAATTTTTGAAGGAGTAAGCATTAAGTCGCTGAAAGTCAGCTTTGATGCCCATTATGGCTTGAGGCAAATCAGAAGTCTTAGAGTGACAGTATATTTGTAAGTCGTCCGCATAAAGATGGTAGCTACAATTCTTTAAATTATATTATACTCGATGATGTACCCGAGCTTCGCTACGGGATTTTCAGAAAGACTGACCTTGTTGTTTTCCTAACTGAAGTAAACGAAGGCCATTACAAAAACGTCAGCAGGAGAGTAGCGATTAAAAGCAACCTTGTCATATAAAATATTCGATCAAATGAAAAACCGCACATTTTCTAACTTTTAACGATCTAACAGTCCAAAGTTCCAAAGCTGGAATGGCCAGGCCACTGACAGCAGTGAACACTCCTCTGCCATAATTCCCTGAAATATGCACACTGCTCATCCAGTCCGTGCCTCAGAGTAGGGATTGATTAGCTCTAATGTTATGATGTACCAGTGTGTTACGTACCAGTAGTATTAGAAAATTTATGAACCAGAGGAATGGCATGCTAAAGAAGAAAGTTATCCAACTCCCCAGGTACTTCCCGCCAATATTCAGGCATGCTCTTACACTCGGTACGACCAGGCGAGTTGGCCATGCTGGTTAGGGGCGCTCAGCTGTGAGCTTGTATCCGGGATATAGTGGATTCGAACCCCACTGTCGGCAGCCCTGAAGATGGTATTCCGTGGTTTCCCATTTTAACACCAGGCAAATGCTGGGCTTTATGTTAATTAAGGCCAAAGCCGCTTGGTTCACACTCCCAGCGCTTTCCTATCCCATCGTCGCCATAACACCTATCTGTGTCGGTGCGACGTAAGGTAATTTTTTTTAAAAATACTCGATACACAGCAGTAATCCTATCTATCGTAGATGAGTGGCAACAGAAGATACAAAGCCCACCACAACAAACAATGGTCAATGTAATGTTATTGTTGATCAATTTTATAAGCTATATAGTAGGCCTTCACATTTAGTTTTCTTTCGTCTCTGTGATATTAGGGCGTCTTATAAAATGATTTATAGTGTAGACTGTAGTTCCTTATTCTCCAACTTTACACACATATTCTCATTAAATTCGGTTTACCCATTTTCTCGTGACTCGGCGCTGATATAGACTTAGCAACAAAAATCCAAATTCATGAATATTTATATGATCATAGCCGGTAAAGTAACAATGTATAAGATATAAGCAATCGGAAATTATGTAGTATTTATTAATACGACCACTAATACTTGAGAATTACATTTTAGGCCTTCCCCTAAACTACCATTTCACTCAGCGTGAATGAAATTATTTATGGCCTAGATTATACCGACTTATTTCCGTACTATGCATACTTATTTTCATTAAGATAGGACCACTAATAACATCAAAATTTGAGAATTAAATTCTTACCTTTCCCTTAAACTACCATTTCACTCAGAGTAAATACAATTATTTAAAGCCTAGATTATAGCGACTTGTTCCCTGACTTTGCATACCTATTTTCATTAAGATACGACCGCTAATAACAAAAATATTTTTGAATTAAACTTTACGCATTCCCCTAAACTACCATTTAACTCAGTGTGCATAAAATTATTTATGGCCTAGATTGTAGCGACTTATTTTCTCACCTTGTATACCGATTTTGATTAAATTCTCTTCAGCCGTTTTCTCGTGATGCGTGTACAGACAGACAGACAGACAGACAGACAGACAGACAGACAGACAGACAGACAGACAGACAGACAGACAGACAGACAGACAGACAGACAGACAGACAGACAGACAGAAATTACGGAAAATTAAAAAGTGCATTTCCTTGTTACTGTGGACACGGCTGATACAGAAATACCCTCCTTTTAAATTCTGAGCAATGTACAGACAAAACTCTTATTTTATATATTGAAACGGTAACGCCCTACGAGCATTCACGTTTCATTCTTTTATTAAGTGGAGCTCGCTAATACCCGACCGTAAGCTTGCGCCGAGAGCACAGGCATAGTGGAAACTGCGAGCAAGTTCGCGACGTTCCAGAACACCGGCCAAGGACAAGCGACGTCACGCAGAAGGTTCCTTCGTGTTCCATTGCTGCATGAACGAAATATAAGCGAGTCGCCAGCCTGGGGTAAGGCAGAATGTAAGCAGAGAGCCTGCAGTAAAGCAGAGGGAGTGCGCGGTATGTGACGGCAGTGTGCTGAAGGCAGAGAGTGGAGTGAGTCGGCAGTAAGCCGTGAGTCAGCGAGCGTGTGCAAGTAAGCCGTCGCGACATAATTCGTCTCTCGATCCGGCTGTATATTTGAATTCGTTTAAAGACTGTGTTCTCGCCAGCTTGAATTCATTTAAAGACTGTGTTCTCACATAAACTGTGCCAGTTTTGAATTCGTTTAAAGACTGTGTTCTTGCATTAACTGTGTCAGCTTTGAATTCGTTTCAAGACTGTGTTCTCGCCAGCTTGAATTCATTTAAAGACTGTGTTCTCACATAAACGGTGCCAGCTTTGAATTCGTTTAAAAACTGTGTTCTCGCATTAATTGTGTCAGCTTTATTTCATTTAAAGACTGTGTTCTTGCATTAACTGTGCCAGCATTAATTTCGTTCAAAGACTGTGTGAAAGCAGCGGTAGTATTTCTAGCCTATGTCTATCCGTTGAACTGTGTTGCATTATGATCTTAAGTGCCAGTATTAATCTGAAAATCACGACGCACGGGAATTTGGACTGTCATTTATTTCAACAAATGTATTATGCTGGTGGAGTACAGTGCAGAGACTGTACTCGATAAATTTAATTTTCTTTATGAAGTGCTTGATCACCGCACCTCGGAAGGTTCTAGATTGTTTCATTTGCGTATTATTCCCAATACGAACTGTGACTCTAACTTTATCCTTGCTACTGTGGGAACTATTTCGGCGTGCTTCGCCATAGGGAAGTGTCACACCAGTACCCCATGACGTCAAATGTGGAAGCTCCACATTTCCCCGTTCCTGCCTCTGGTTCGAGTCATCAACACTAATACAAACACCAACGACGGAAGACAACGCCGACGCCGACCGCAAGACGACGCAGCCGCCGCGGGACAACGTCCTCTTTACGCCCTCAGGGACAAATCTACAATTCAGCTATAAAAGGTGACATAATTATTTGCCTATTTATTGAATAAACTAAAGGATCCACTTAATCATGAATTTTTCTTTCACTACCCTTCTCCCTTACTCTCTTAGCATGGGCCGTACACGCCTTGTCGTTCCTCATGCTCTCCGATAAACTGAAGTACGGGCGTTCCTGTTACAGAGAGAAGGTAGTGAATAGTGGCACCCATGACGTTGGGGCCCGATTAAAGAGAGTGAATAGTGGCACCCGTGACGTTGGGGCCAGATTAAAGAGAGTAAAGTGATAAAAATTAACTTTGAAATCAGTGATATCTTAACTTACCAATTCAAATAAAAGTGCATAGTACGTACGTTAATTCCAGTTCAGTGAATGTGTTAAAATTTTACGAAGTTCAATTCAATGACTTTGACGAAATTTTCAACTTTTGGCACAGAACTCTGATTAAGTTTATGGCACAAGTGATTATTTTTTTTCTCTTGTTATGTAAAACATTTCAGGCGTAATATTTATGCACAGTCTCATATAAATTTTTGATATTTATGTCAGTGAAACATTGAACTTTACCATTGGACAATAATGGTGATATTTAATTTTATGCACAAGTGTTTGATATTTTGTGTTGGTGAGATTTTGAACTTTACCATTGGACAATAATGGTGATATTTAATTTTATGCACAAGTGTTTGATATTTTGTGTTGGTGAGATTTTGAACTTTACCATTGGACAATAATGGTGATATTTAATTTTATGCACAAGTGTTTGATATTTTGTGTTGGTGAAATTTTGAACTTTACCATTGGACAATAATGGTGATTTTACGTATGAAGTGAATGATTGTATTTTCTGCATTTTGTGAAAATAACTACATTAATATGGAAAACATACTAGCTGCCATTGAGGCTTTAAAAATCAGTCTAAATGACAGGATTACGGAAAGTAACACTAATCTCGGGCGTAGGATTGCTGAATCTAATAATACTTTAGGAGCTCAACTTAAAGAATCTAACGCGGCCTTGGAAAGTCGTATGGAAGCCACTAAGGCTAGTATAGGTCAACTTAGGGAGGCTAATGAAGTAACTAATCGTAGTATCACTCAACTAAGGGAGGCTAATGATGCCAACATTGTAAAATTGACAGAATCTGTTGATCAAAAATTTGCAGAAGTTAATAATAATTTGGAACGTAGGCTCAATAGTGCAGGTGCCGAAATTGAAAAAAGATTTAAAGAGTCTAACAAAAGGATGGATTCTAAGTTTACGGAAATAAATGAAAGATTAACACGTGACTTAGAAACCATTAAGCAAGATATAAAATCACAAGTGGCGGAGGACTTAAAACTTGCTTTCCCGTCTTCTTCTCAGGAAGTCCTTAAAGAAGTAGAAAGCTTAAAGGAAGAATTTCAAGAGTCCCATGCTCAATTATCTCTTGCGCAAACTAAAATCGCGTCTATTCAAGACAAACTTCATGAATCTGTTAAAAATAATTTCATGAAGTTGGGAAACGAAATTACTCTTCTGAAAAGTCAGCAAGAGGAGGCCGACAAACGTGTCAAGACTCAGTTAGATAATGCTCACACGCAGATTACTCGTATCTGTCGCGATGTAGCAGAAGTCAAGACCGACATAGAGAAGGAGGTCAAGGAAATTGAGAATTCCGTACAGGGGAAAATTAAAACCCTAAAACTTGAACTCCAAGGGGGTATAGAAGCTCTCAACAGCAAAGTATCGCAAATCGAACAGGATGTTTCATCATCTAGCCTTCACAACACTAGTGGAGAATCCATGAATGTTTCCACAATTTTTAAAATAACTGAGGAAAAACCAGCCAAATTTTCGGGGAAAGAGGAGTATACTGCTAAGGAGTTTCTCCTCAACCTCGAAGAATTCTTTCAAGAAAATCACGTTAAGACCGACCGTCGTTTACGAATAGCATCTCGATTGTTAGAAGGCAAGGCGTTAATGTGGTTTACCGCTTTTAAATTCAGTATTAACACTTACGAAGAATTTAAGGAAGCCTTACTTAGACGATTTTGGAGTGCTGAGGCTCAGCACCTGATAAAACTTCAATTATACTCTAGAAAGTATAACACGTCCGTCAATTCCTCGCGATACTCAGATTATCTCATATCTCAGCTTAAAAAGATGCAGTTTTTCGACCCTCCTTTACCGGAGCAAGAACTTATTCAGGTCATAACGCTGCAATTTCCACCAAATGTTCAGGAAATATTGGTGGCAGCAAACGTCCAGGACTTGGAGCAGCTCGATGATGTCCTGAGGAAACTTGATACTGCGCACACTCAGAGCGCAGCAAAAGCAGGTCGAACCAAAGAAACTATAACCAACTTTACGGAAATGAAAACTCCGGTTCAAGTAAATCTAGAACCGCGAGAAGAAAGAGAAACTCGCCGAGATATTCCGTTTCGGTATAGAAGATCTAGGAATCGCCCCTACGAAGGGAGGGCTAAGTTTCAACCTGGACCTTCATGGAGCCAGGCAGCTAACCAACCCAATGATAATAGGAACTCCCAGCAGGAAGAATTAGAGAAACGTTGGATGGAGACTACGGAATATGTAAGGAATATGAACAGGGAAGAGGGCTTACCTGGAGCAGCTTCTTTGGAATACCAGGCAGAGATGCAGAGAAGAAATGAGAGAACGGAAATGGATCCAAGAGCTACGGGTACCAAAAAAAAACTTTGTCGAAGCAATAAAGAGATTGCCTGAAAACCCGGAGGGAGGAGAGGTAGTATGTAGAGCACTCATTAACCATTGGTATTTAGAGGATGCAGATTTACTATCTGAGGATTCAACACCACGACAGCCTCAGATACAACGCGGCTTACCGATCATTATCATTAAGTTAGGCAATATGATTGTCCACTCTTTAGTAGACTCAGGATCGCAAGCCTCACTAATTTCGCAGAAATTAATAGATGTGGCGCAGGAGACGTCCTACATCTCCATCTTGCCGGTTGCTCAAGTTAAGGTTAAAGGCATAGTTCCTGACAAAGCTATTAAATGCAAATTCCAAGCGTTTCTTGAGTTAGAAATTGGTGGTGTTAAGTTCCAACATCTGTTTTTGATTTTGACGCAAATGAAATTTGACTTAATTCTTGGATCAGACTTTCTCATTCAACATGGGGGAATCATTGATTATCCCGCTAATCTGATTAAATTTTTCCACGTCGAATCTGTAGGGCTACAGTTGGTTACTTATAATGACGTGAAGAATCCGGAATGTGAGACCCCGGTGGGCATAGTAGAAGGCAAGATGAGCGAGGCTCCGCCTGTCGAAGAAAGCGTCCACGAAGAGGGGCGACCCGAGGAAGTGGGACCCGTAGAGGACCAGATGGCGTCCATTATCGATGATGAATTTAACGAGGACCACTACAACTTCACGCTTTACGCCAATGTAGCTGAAAGCCCAGATTACGATGATGATGAAGTAATAAAGGCAATCCAAGAACTTTTCAAGAAGTTTCCAGATGTATTTTCCGAGAAACCTGGAGTCATTAAGGGTTTCAAGCACCACTTAGATGTTACTGACACATCACCTTATAAGAAACGGCCTTATCCGATACCCATGAAGTACTTGGAAGAAGCACGGGTCATCATTAAACAGATGGAGAATGATGGAATCATATCAAAATGCGTCACACCTTATATTAATCCTCTGGCTATAGTAAGAAAACCAAATGGTAATCTGCGCATATGCCTCGATGCGAGGGCTTTGAACGATAGGCTTGTGCTAGAATATGACCACCCTCCCCTTCTCCGGGATGTAATTAGGAGATTTCATAACATGAAAGTATTTTCTGCTATGGACATGGCTTCTTCATATTTTCACATTTTATTGGATGAAGATAGTCGGAAATTTACCGGATTCATCTTTGATAATGTCACTTATGCCTTTAATAGACTCCCTTTTGGCATTAAGAACTCTGGTGCAGTTCTTATCAGAGCCTTAGAGGAACAACTCTCCGATGAAGTAAAGGCAATCACCACCATTTATGTGGACGATATCATCATCGCGTCCGAGTCCCTGGAACAACATGTACGAGATGTCCATAAGGTGTTGGAGGAATTACAGACCAAGAACTTTAAAATTAACGCCAAGAAAAGCCAGTTTTTCAAAACTGAAGTTTTGTTTTATGCCATCTTATTGGAGGGAATGGGATCAAGCCCAATCCGGCTAAGATTCAATGTATTCTAGAATTTCCTAAACCCACAAGAATGAAACACATCAGGCAATTCTTAGGCCTCTGCCAGTTCTTCGCACAGCATTGCCCTAATTTTACTGAAACGGTAGCACCCCTGCAGCAGTTGTTGAGGAAGAACAACAGGTGGAAGTGGACTGATGTCTGCGATAAAGCATTTGTGGCGACAAAACAGATGTTGAAAGACAATGTTCAACTCGCCTATCCTAATTACGAGCTACCCTTTTATATTGAATGTGACGCCAGCCACGTAGGGATCGGTGCAGCTCTTTTCCAAATTGATCCAAGGGAACCTGAAGTTCGCATCTTTCTCTCGTTCATAAGACGCAAGTTGAGACCCCATGAAAAGACTTATACGATAACAGAGTTAGAAGCCCTTGCCGTAGTACATTCCCTCGTTTACTGGAAGAAAATAATCTTTGGATATCCGGTGATTATTTGCACAGATCATCAAGCTCTGACGTTTATTCTCAAGTCAGACATTACAAGCGAACGGATAACCCGATGGGCGCTGTTTGTACAGCAATTTGATATCACTGTTGTTCACAGGCCCGGAAGGAAAAATATCCTAGCCGACGCATTAAGTCGGAATCCGACAGATGAGGTTTCGATCCATGCGATTGAAGTCATGAATGAGGAAGACGAAGAGTTCTTGCGACGACTAAAGTATCTAGCTCAAGCTCAAGGAAGAGATCCTCTAAGCCATAAGCTGATTCGTTTTTTAAAAGGATTTATCCCTCAAGACGACGACGAGTATCCTCGTATATCTAGGATAGCTCAAAATTTTTGCTACCATGATGGCCTACTTCACAGGTACGTCGCCCTCGCTAGAACAACAGATCGTATTTATGCCCCTCCTCAAATAAGGACTGCTATTATATGGCATTGCCATTCCATTTCTGGACACGCCGGTACGGACAAGGTCCTAAACCTGATTAGAGAAAGGTTTACCTGGGAATACTTACGCCGTGACATCCGTAACACCATTAGGACTTGTGATATTTGTCAAAGGATCAAGCCCAATAACAGGCTCCTCCGGGAATATCCACGACCTTTAATACCTGAAAAACCTGGCCAGATCTTCGCAATGGACCTATATGGACCTTTGCCCAAGGCGTTACGTGCCAACAGATACATTGTTGTCACCATAGATGCATTTTCTAAATACACTATGTTGCTTCCAATTCAGAAGGCAAATACCGGGAACATTCTCCGCAGGATCCGTCGAAACATCATTCCCGAGATGGGCAAGCCGGAATTTCTCTTAACAGACCATGGAAGTCAGTTTACCTCCATGGAATTCCAAGTTGCCCTGGAAGAACTTGAGATAAGGCATATCATGAACTCCATCCGACACCCGGAAGCCAACCCAGCCGAACGGGTTATGCGAGAAATTGCCAGATTCTGTAGATTGTATTGTGGACAACAGCATTGGAAGTGGGTTGAAGTTCTGCCCATTATGCAAAGGATCGTCAATACCACCGTGCATGAGTCTATTCAGGACATCCCTTTAAGTGTACATAAAGACCTCACTCCTGACAGACCGTGGGATCGAGTTTTGCCTGATCAACCTGACGCAGTAGTGAGCCAACAAGCTCGCATTACCAAGGCCCTTCGGCAATTACGACATGCTGCCCGAATCCGAGAAAAGAAGTTACGACATCACAAGTTTCGACAACCCTTACAAGTGGATGACCTGGTATTAATACGCAAGCCTGCAGTTTCACACCCTGACCAGGGAATTTACGCCAAATTTTGTCCCTTGTTCATAGGACCCTTCAGGATACTTACCGCACTAGATAATGGTGCCTACGAAGTAGGAAGGGCAGATAGCGACGTTGAGGGGATCTTCAACTCGGCCAATCTCAAGAAATACTTTACTAGGAGATGAGCGAAAAGAAAATCGCCCAACAATTTTCTTTTTCCCGAGCAGGGGGGAGATGAAACGGTAACGCCCTACGAGCATTCACGTTTCATTCTTTTATTAAGTGGAGCTCGCTAATACCCGACCGTAAGCTTGCGCCGAGCGCACAGGCATAGTGGAAACTGCGAGCAAGTTCGCGACGTTCCAGAACACCGGCCAAGGACAAGCGACGTCACGCAGAAGGTTCCTTCGTGTTCCATTGCTGCATGAACGAAATATAAGCGTGTCGCCAGCCTGGGGTAAGGCAGAATGTAAGCAGAGAGCCTGCAGTAAAGCAGAGGGAGTGCGCGGTATGTGACGGCAGTGTGCTGAAGGCAGAGAGTGGAGTGAGTCGGCAGTAAGCCGTGAGTCAGCGAGCGTGTGCAAGTAAGCCGTCGCGACATAATTGGTCTCTCGATCCGGCTGTATATTTGAATTCGTTTAAAGACTGTGTTCTCGCCAGCTTGAATTCATTTAAAGACTGTGTTCTCACGTAAACTGTGCCAGTTTTGAATTCGTTTAAAGACTGTGTTCTTGCATTAACTGTGTCAGCTTTGAATTCGTTTCAAGACTGTGTTCTCGCCAGCTTGAATTCATTTAAAGACTGTGTTCTCACATAAACGGTGCCAGCTTTGAATTCGTTTAAAAACTGTGTTCTCGCATTAATTGTGTCAGCTTTATTTCATTTAAAGACTGTGTTCTTGCATTAACTGTGCCAGCATTAATTTCGTTCAAAGACTGTGTGAAAGCAGCGGTAGTATTTCTAGCCTATGTCTATCCGTTGAACTGTGTTGCATTATGATCTTAAGTGCCAGTGTTAATCTGAAAATCACGACGCACGGGAATTTGGACTGTCATTTATTTCAACAAATGTATTATGCTGGTGGAGTACAGTGCAGAGACTGTACTCGATAAATTTAATTTTCTTTATGAAGTGCTTGATCACCGCACCTCGGAAGGTTCTAGATTGTTTCATTTGCGTATTATTCCCAATACGAACTGTGACTCTAACTTTATCCTTGCTACTGTGGGAACTATTTCGGCGTGCTTCGCCATAGGGAAGTGTCACACCAGTACCCCATGACGTCAAATGTGGAAGCTCCACATTTCCCCGTTCCTGCCTCTGGTTCGAGTCATCAACACTAATACAAACACCAACGACGGAAGACAACGCCGACGCCGACCGCAAGACGACGCAGCCGCCGCGGGACAACGTCCTCTTTACGCCCTCAGGGACAAATCTACAATTCAGCTATAAAAGGTGACATAATTATTTGCCTATTTATTGAATAAACTAAAGGATCCACTTAATCATGAATTTTTCTTTCACTACCCTTCTCTCTTACTCTCTTAGCATGGGACGTACACGCCTTGTCGTTCCTCATGCTCTCCGATAAACTGAAGTACGGGCGTTCCTGTTACAATATAGATATGTCGTTTATGTACAAAATAAAAGTGAAGGGCCTAAAATACTACCCTGCGTTATGCCTGTCTTCCTGGTTAGCCAGTGAGAGGTTTCATCAAGGGTCATAATCCGTTGCGCGCGATTCTTGAGGTACTATGGAAAGACATTAACAGTTTGTTGAGTGAAGTAGTGATATTTCATCTTGTTTGATAGAGCGTTAAATGCGCTACTGAAATAAAGCAGTGTAAGTATTGTCACCAGTCTTTCGTCCATTGGGTGTCGTATGATATCAGTCAGTTTGGGCAGTGCTGTAGCTAGATTGCAATAAGTTTTTTTTTTTTGCTAGGGGCTTTACGTCGCTCCGACACAGATAGGTCTTATGGCGACGATGGGATAGGAAAGGCCTAGGAGTTGGAAGGAAGCGGCCGTGGCCTTAATTAAGGTACAGCCCCAGCATTTGCCTGGTGTGAAAATGGGAAACCACGGAAAACCATCTTCAGGGCTGCCGATAGTGATTGCAATAAGTCTAGGAAAGAATGGTCGTTTAGGTATTAATTTAGTTATAAAAATGCTGATTTTCAGATCATAGTAGTTGAATTTAAATTCACATCACATCTGGAAATACACGTTTTACAAATATTATTTCCTAACAAATTGTTTTGTTGTTTGAGTAATCAGTCCACAGACTGGTTTGATGTAGATCTCCATCCCACTCTATCCTGTGCTAACCTATTCACTTCTAGGAAAGGACTACATCTTTCATCTGCTCTAATCTGGGTTTCGTATTCATAACTTGGTGCAGCCCTGCCGTTCTTACCACCTATACTACCATCGAAAACCAAATGAGTAAATTCTGAGTGTCTTAAGATATGTCCTATCATTCTATCTTTTCCTCCCGTCAAATTTAGCCAAGCCGATCTCCTCTCACCAGTTAGATTCAGTACCTCATCATTCATGATTCGATCTACTCATCTCACCTTCAGCATGCTTCTGTAACACCACATTGCAAACTTCTAGTCTCGTTCCTTCTGAGCATGTTACCTTCCATATTTCACTTCCATACAATGTCAAAGTTCTAGACGAAAGTCTTCATAGCATCTTTCTAATTCCTATATAAATGTTCGAAGTGAGTAAATTTCTTTTCTCAAGGAAGGTATTCCTTTATTGTGCTAGTCTGCATTTAACGCCCTCCTTACTTCTGCAATCGACAGTTATTTTTCTACCCAAGTAACAATAATCGTCTAGTTCCTTTAAGACTTCATTTCCTAACCTTTCCTGCATCACCTGACTTCGTTCGACTACATTCCATTACATTTGTTTTGGACTTCTTTTTCATCTTGAACTCCATCCCCAGGACTGTACTCATACGGTCCAGAACTTCTGCAGACTCAGATTAATTAATATCATGGGCAAATCTTAGGGTTTTAATTTCCTCTCCTGGGATTGTGATTCCCTTTCCAAATTCCTCTTTGATTTTCTTTACCGCTATTTCTACATACACATTAAGAAGGAGGGTGGGTGCAAACTGCAACGTTGCTTAACTCCTTTATGGATTGCTGCTTCTTTTTCAGTGCCCTCGATTCTTATCCCTGCAGAGTGATATTTGTTCAGATTGTAGATAATTCATCTTTCTCGGTATCAGATCCCAATCGCCTTCAGAAACTCAAATAACTTGGTCCAATTAACATAATCGAATGCCTTTTCTAGATGTACGAACGCCATGTACGTGGGCTTGTCTTTCTTAATTCTGTCCTCTAAGATCAGACGTAAAATCAATATTGCTTCACGTGTTCCTACGTTTCTTCTGAATCCAAACTTATCATCTCTCAGCTCAGTTTCAGCTTGTCTTTCCAGTCTTCTCTAAATGATAGGTGTTAACATTTTACAGGCATGAGATACTAAACTGATGGTGCGGTAGTTTTCACACTTGTCTGCAACTGCTTTCCTGGAAATAGGTAATAACAACATTCCGCCTAACATTAGATGGCACTTATCCTCTATCATACATACTACACACTAAATGGAATAACCTCACCATAATGTTTTTTCCTAATCAGTCAGTAATTCTGAGGGTATGTCATCATTTCCAGGTGTGTTATTCCTATGTACAGTAGGTCTCTCAAAGCTCTGTCAAATTCTGACTTCAAAATTGGGCCTGCCATTTCATCGACATCAGCAGCTTTTTCTTGTTCCAGAACCTTATAATCTTTATCTTGATACGACTGCTGAATATGTTCCTGCCATATTTCTATCTTGTCTTCTTTCCCTAGAAGTGATTTTACCTCTTAGCTCTTAATATTCTTAAACCTAATTTTTCTTTTTCCAAAGGTTTCCTAGATTTTCCTGTAGACAGCATCTACCTTTCATACGACCCTACAACCTTCAACATCCCTGCACTTCTTTCAGCCATTCTTCCTTAGCTGTCCAGCACGTTCTACCGATTTCATCCTTTAATCAAGTGTATTCCTTTCTGCCCTAGTCACTTTTTGTATTCTTGTACTTTCGCCGTTTTTCAATCAGGTCTAGAATCCCCTAAGTCATCCATTGATGCTCAGCTGATCTTTCCTTTCTTCCTAAACTTTCTTAAGCAGGTCTGTAGACCTCATTCTTCAGGACTGTCGATTCTTCTTCTGTTGTGTGTACTTCAGCTTTTTTTATTCAGTCCTTGTGTAACATGTTCCTTGAAACAATCCCTGACACCCTCTTCTTTGATTTTGTCTAGATTAAATATTCTTGATCAAACCATTTTCTGCATTTCCCCTGTGTGATTTTGTGTTCATAATTCAGTAGTCGCCCGATCAAAAAAGCCTGTTTTTTCTGCTAATGTACTTCACTTATACCGATGATATCTAACTCTAGTCAATCAATTTCTCTTGCCACATTTCTATTCTACCAAAACGATTCAACCTTCTAACATTCCGCGCTCCGACTTGCAGAATGCCTGTATCGATCTTCCTGATGATTTCCCCCTCTCGTGTATTCCCCGCCCGGAGATCCGAAATGGGGACCAATTTATCAGCGGACGTCGCCATAAGACCTGTCTGTGTCGATGCGACGTAAAGCAACTACCAAAAAAAATTCTGCGGAATATATTACCCGGGAGATAGCCATCATCAATACATCATACATACAGAGAGAGCTGCATGCCCTCGGGTGTTAGTTATGGCTGTAGTTTCCCGTTGCTTTCAGTCATGTAGGACTACCAACATAGCTAACCCATGTTAAGTATTATTACAGGGCCATATCATTAAATTCTCTACTGCCATTTGGAACTTACGGAAGGCTGCTACCTTCCTTTCGATGTACCATTTGTTTGTCTGGTCTCTCGACAGACGCCCATCCGATAGTGTTGCACATAAGGCTCGGCTATCTGCATCACTGGGACGCACAAACCTCCCCACCGTGGCAGGGTCACATAGTTCGCAGCTTTTTTTTAATTATTTGCGACCGTGGGACGTTGAATCAAAATGTTAGCTCAAAAATTCCACTGTATACATACTGCACTTGATGTAGCTACTATGCAGGCTGTAATAATAAGGTATGATCAAACATTAAGGACACATTCCTCATACGTAGATGAACAACGTACAATATGATATATGGATATGGGTCCTGAAACAATTTATTTCCATATTAGAACTCAATTTCTGCAACGTAAAAATCGTAAAAAATATCCTCCGTTAGCATCGATGCATGCATCAAACCACCGTCGCAATGAATACCGGATTGGCGGATATATCCCTGGAGTACTGCGTATGGTTTCGCACCCTTCAAAATTACGGGAACGAAGATTCTGCATCTTGTACAGGGGCTCAATAAACAGGAGCTCTCTAATAATGTTATTGGCTAAAGCCAAAATAATGTAATTATAATTTATTATTTTATAATTATTATTTATTTATAATTTATAATTTTAATTCTTAACTGCAATTTAAAATATATTTAGAATTTATTATTTTTCTAAACGCTCAACAGACTGCTGTAGACAGTCTTTACATAGCATTGATAGTACGATACTTTGACACTCGACAAACTGATAAACTCGACAAGTTCACCTTGAACGGATCCCCTCACATGAAACTTCAGACCCATCCCCCACTAACTACTTTTACGGTTTTTAGAGACGCCAAGATGCCGGAATTTAGTCCCGCAGGAAGTTTTTTACGTGCCAGGAAATCTGCCGACACGACGCTGATGTATATGAGCAACTGCAAATACCACCGGACTGAGCCAGGATCGAACCTTCCAAGTTGGGGTCAGATGGTCAGCGCCTCAAACGTCTCAGCCGCTCAGCCCGGCAGGAGTTCCTTTATGGTCCCACAATTATAAGTATAGTGGGTCCTGGAAGTGTGGAGGACAGGGAATTCGTCCACCTCTTCCTGTCCATCTGTCATGGAATCCTTCCCTATGCTTTTTGTTATTATTAATATCATAATTATTATTAGTAACATTATGATAGTAATAATAATATGATGATGGAGATGATGATCATGATGGGGAGGAGAAGGAAGCAGAAGAGGAAAAAGAAGATTATGTTAATTTTTGAATTATTGTGAGAAAACTAATTGATATTCAGGAACGTAGTAACACTTTTGTTATAATAATAATAATGGCGTATGGCCTCCGGAGAGGCCTGGTGCGGGTCTTTTTCTCTTAGGCGACCTGCATGTCTGTGAAGATGAGGGCCCTACCTACGATGATTTCTAATGCTGAATACGTCACACACACCCAGACCTCTAGCCGTTGGAATTAACCAATTAAGGTTAAAGTCGCAGACCCGGCCGGGAATCGAACCCGGGAGCCTCTGGACCAAAGGCCAGCCCACTAACCATTGGGCCATGGAGCCGGACAACATTTTTGTTAATCTGGTTAGATGGAAGAGAGTGCCTTACAACCCTAATCTTGCCAGATAAATTAAATCTGATCTGTTTCATGGCAGTGCAGAGAATCGAACCCATTGAGCCAGGCAATAAGTTTCTTTCTTCTAACCCTACGCAACGACGGTGGATGGAAGTAGAATGCTCAAGTATAAACGCATTTGGAAAGGCGATTGTTACTTTGACCTTTCCGATACTCAAAATTGCCCTTCCTCTGAATATATATCTCATTTAAATACCCAGAGGTACCACACTTTGTAGTCGTTATTATCAAGCACTTTGGGAGAATAATTTCTCCCATGCTTCGCTCCTGGGTTTCGGCTTGTTTGACTTAAAAGCAAATTCTTCTCATTTGAATATAAATGAATTCATTTGAATGTCCTGCGAAAGCAAAGCTGGTTGCATTGGGGGTGGTGAGGCCACAAAGTCTCCGTGTTTGATGTGCTTATCATGATTAGAAGTCTGGAGAGGGCAGGCAGTGGGGTGCCCTACGTAATTCCGCGCAATCAGATAAGGGCGGAGAGAAAATGGCGCTTCGAAAGACAAACCGGAAATGAATCACGGAGGCAATTTGCGTGACCATTGCTGATGAAAGCCGTCCAGCTCCAAAGAAACGATTGCGCCAGGTAAAACCGACACACACACACACACACACACACACACACACACACACACACACACACACACACACACACACACACACACACACACACACACACACGCGCGCGCGCGCGCACGCACGCACACACATCCACACAAACACATACACACAGCGAGAGTAAGTGAGAGGGTGAAAAATGAAGGTGAGAGGGATATGAACGAGATTATTCTCCCCACATTTTTCAGAATGGACAAGGGAATGTGAAGGACGATTTAAAGGATAATCAGTTTAACAATCTGATACACTATGGAAAGCTTGTTTGTTATGAAATAATCTAAAACATCACTGAAGATGTGATTATAATCCCATGAGCTTAGTGCCCGTTTCATTACTCTTGGCTTTAAGAGACGGTACAGCACAGGAATCTGTCCCTGAAATGCTTCCTTTATTTCTCGCTGACTGTTGAACGTTGCACTACCATAGAAAAGTTTCGAGCGAGCTGATATAAGAAATGTAGGGAAATAGAAATTGCAGTGCCATGGCCATAATTAAGGTACATCTGCACCAGTTGTATGATGTAGAAATGAGAAACCACGGAATGCAATTTTTTGAGCTGCCGGCGGTGGTGTTCAAACCCATCGACTACCAAATAGAAATTTGCTCAGCAAAGACGGGAGGTTAACACACTTAAGTACTAATCAATGGGGTAAGGCTATGATTCCGCTGACTTTAACAAAAGGAGTGAGGACCTAACCAACTGTGCTACATTCTTTGTCTAACACAAAATGCATTACGGAGACACGAACGTACTCTCAGTCACGGTACACTACCTCGCTGAATTGCAACCGGAAGCCAGCAAAAATTTCTATAATACCAATTGTCTCAAGAGGTGGGAGCCCTGCGTTGGTTACTACCTTCGCGATAACGTTGTAGGACTTTGAGGTTTCTAACACTGTGAAGTCACGTTCCGGCCGATGGACTTTCCTGCCTGCGAGCTACTTTTGGAAACGAGCTCGGATGATGAAGAGAAAATTCTCCCGCGCTTTGCCTATCATTGAAGAAGATATTACCACGGAGCCGAGTAACAGATATGGAAGGAACGTCTCACCCGCTGGGGAAATCTGTGTCACACCAAGGTGAATGAAATATTTGAATAGATTTTAGGTAACGTATTGCATCCATAAAAATAATTTATCCGTGAAGTTTTTAAGAAATATTGTTTTATTTGAGACATCAAATAGAAAATTTTCAGCTCGTTCCTAACGGAACAAGGTTTTCATGGAATATAGTTCATTTTACTTTAATATTACCATCAAGAAAAACCAAAATAATGTAATTGTAATTTGTTATTTTTCTAAACTCTCAACAGGCTGCTGTGGAGAGTCTTTGTACAGCACTGATTGTACGATAGCCTACTTTGACACCCGACAAACTGATGAACTCGGCGAGTTCATCTTGAACTGATCCCTTCACATGAAACCTCAGACCCATCCCACAAACTATCCGATGATGGACAGTAGAGATGAAGCAGTTACATCTCTGTCACAATCAGACAAAGCTACATCCGCGTTTCAGTGATGAACTAACGACAAAATGCATCTGTGATTTTCCATGCTTTGGAAAATAAATTCCATAGGATGGCCTTGTTTTGGTCCATCTGACCTCATCACAAGTAGTTCATATATCACAGCAGTACCATTTTCACGACATTTCTTTATTTTCACAAGGTCTTCTTTCTTTCTTAGATGGATTACTGCCACCACTCGCTTGCCCCAGACGAGTCCTTTATTCATCACCAGAGCGTTAAAACCTCAGCTTCTTCTTTTTTCTCGGCATCTACTTCATTTTTTCTTCATTCAGGCCCTCCTTCATCACCGTGATCACCGCGAGGATCCTGGTCTTTAGCCCCATTCTTCTCCGATAATGTTTAGAGATTTCTGTAATTTAAATAAAGAAACATTAACATATTGCGGCGTTCATAATTTCTTTCTAGCAATGCCAGGGTTTATCCATTAATTCCTAAAAATCATCTGGAAGTTTAACCAGCCGAGGAAAAATGAAAATACTTGCATGCTAACGATTTCAATGTTACATAAATGACATGAGATGGAATTTCCATAAATAACTTGCTCTCTCCCATCTAAGACAACATGGAGGAAAGAAAATTTGGTTGCGCTGTACTTCGATCTGAAAAATGGTGTAGAACCACATTTGTCCTTTCCTTTTATCTTGATTTTTCGTATGTATCTCCAATATAGCACCCACTAATTTTGCACTCATTACCTGGGAAGGCAACAGAAATCACATTAATTAATTCTTACAGTAAATAGACAGTTTTGTTTAAGGTTTTCATGGCTTTCATGACGAATAATTAACGTTAATTTTACGCTACTGGTAACTTGTTAGATGTAAATTTAAAATTTTATTTTATTTTATTTCTTGAATGCTATAGGATTTTCCCCAGGTACAGGAGCCATCCTTTTCATACATCGTGAATTTGGAAATAAACTCAAAACTTCATATTACTGCACCCAACGGAATATAATGGAATATTACGTAATTTATGTAATCTAATTTAATCTAATCTAACGTGCTATATTAGGCCTGGGCTAAAAATAACGTTTTCCACAGTGTTCTCTTTTATATATATTTGCTGTAATATTATATATTGCATGTCAAAGAAAGCCACGAATTCTTTTCAAAATACTCTAGTAGAGTTCGTGCTAAAATCATGAGAATTTATTTAACAAGATGCGCTGTTATAGTGTACCCATCTGATCGAGTCTGATTGAAATCAAATATTGGTTTCAATAAATATTAAATGCGATTTTAGCCCGTACAGCAGATTTCAGTTAGAACTCAGCGGTAAAACTTCAATGATATTCGGAGTAGAGTTTTTAAACTAGTCAAGTCTCCAAATGTCACGTTTGTTATGATCATAAAAGTATTATCTTTGAGAAGAAAGCATTCGACATCCCGTACAGCTGCGAGTGAAAGTTAGGGCAATGAAGCAAACGTGGGAACATCACCCTGGACAGTAGACAAAGAAGCAGGAATTGGACAGAGAAAGAAAATCAAATCAGCCTACCCAATTCCCCTTATGTATCTTGGAATCGTCCAGACAGAGGAACGTCGAACACTTCTCAGCCAATGAAAGCTCGCCATTTTCCAATTATAAAACGAGCGGGCAGGAATATTCAGTTGATCTGTGAAATGTGACCGAAATTAAAGAAGCATTCGTGTGGTCCTAACATCAGGTTAAAGTATGGTAATTTAGGAACATGAGGCAATGTTAATTGTGTAACGGGGAATTAATAATTTGATGGTGAGTAGTAGTGATGCATGAGTTGGAGGCTAATGCCGCACCTTGGTGCGGGATAACCGACATCAACTAGTGGGCCAAGACACATATCAGCACCCCAGCCATCAAAGTCATTTAAAAATATACGATCGACGATCAAGACATGTCAATCGAAGTGCAGTGATTTTTTTGAGTTAGGCACGACAGAATGTTAAGTGATACGACTTTTGGTATGGAAAGTTTATGCTCTGAGTAGCTCAATCCAAAACGTGTAGTAATATTCTTCCGCCACAAGTCGGGGGTGAAGTCGAGAGATGACCGCGTCCTGACAGTCGAACTCAGAGTTGTCACTTTGTTAAGATGTCAATTGTGATCGGTCACCACCAGTGAATCAATTGTTTTATACTTGTCGTGGGTTTAGACACAGGGCAATGTCCAGTAGCTTTAACCTTGGTACGGCACTGACGATTTTAAACCAATGATCTTAAGAATAAAATGGAAGATTTCGAGTAACTTAGTTATGCTGAATCGGGGATTTTGTGGGTGGAATTGACACATCATGTCATATTTCAGTATTCAGCTATGTTATAGTCTTGCATCATAAACTGTTCCAAGCAGACGGGACATACGTTCAATACTAACCAGCCGGTAGTAGGTAAAGACTTTCCATTTCATTCATTTGAGAAAGAAATAAGACGAGTTATGTCACGCAAACAATCGTACAAGCTGTTTCTAACATTTGTGAATGGAACCGAACTAAACCTGCAGGGGAGGATTTCCCACAAGTGAGGGGAACGACCGGACACCTAATATAAACATTATGAGTCGACCTTGTACTGTAGTAGAAGCAAGCTAATTAGGCCATTCAGGCTGACAATTCTGGGATGAATTTAGAGTAAGTCAGCTGACCAAAACAGTAGCTCACAAAGAACATATTCCAGTTAACAACTTAGAACCTGAAGGATGTCCGCGTGTATATTTAAATGTGTTAAGAAATGTAGGTGTATTAGTATCGTGTATCAAAGGATGTGTTTAGAATTAAGGCTTCATGACATGTGTAGCGAGTGTATAATCAATTCAATGAAGGCCATTTGTGGATACAGCAAGATTATTGAAATGTCCAGCATCCAGGTCAACATCCTCTAAGTAAGCAGGACTGAAGCCGACGGAGCATGGGTTGAACAGGATTGCAGCTAACGCGTAACTCATGTAAAATCTAAGATGTAGTGTACAATAAATGTACATTATCACCAGGCGAGTTGTCGGTAGTAATGATCAATCAGTCGTCTGTTTGTGTCATAGTTAGGAGCGCAGTCAATATCTTTGTGTAATAATGTATTCCTATTCACGCACAATAATAGTAATTCATCATAATCATATTGACAACACTAATTTAGAAGTTAATATATATAGGCCTGCATTTAAGTCTAAATAATGTGCTGAAAATGTTTAATTGGCATGGTTGTAGAGATGAATAACATTTGATTTGAAATTAAATGATAAAGCAGATGTAGAGGGTTAAACCAGGTGAGTCGTGTCATAGAAAATAATAATAATAGTAATTAATTAGAGACAATTTTTCCACATTACTGTGTTCAAGGAGGTCAACTAAGTGATGTAGAAAGGCAACTGTAGCTAAGTGCCGGTTAAAAAATATTGGATCGCCGGTAACAGTCATGATTACACAGCGATTAACTATATCATAATTTTAAATAATAATTATAAATAGTCAGATGCGTAAAATAATATGGAACAGTCCGAATGGTTAATGATTCGTGATCTCACCGGAAGGATAGTATAACAGTAGAATATCTAGTAAATATATCATAGGTATTATCTTTGGAAAAATATCCGGGAAAACCAATTGGGAATTAGTAAATGCTATGAAAAGTAGGCGTCATTTAATCTGCTTATAGGTGCGGTGTTCAGTGGCAAGGTTTGGTAATGTGGAAGAAGTCCAGACAAGTTGATTTACAGAGCATTCTAATGAAGTCGTCTCGATGGGTATAATGTATCATATGAGAGAAGAAGAATTAATTTCTATGCCAGTGGATAAGCTGATGGAAATAAAGTATTATATGAGAGAAGAAAGATGAATTTTTATGCCTTTGGATAAGCTGATGGAAATAAAGCATTAAATGAGAGAAGAAAGATGAACTTCTATGCCAGCGGATAAGCTGATGGATATAATTTGTTATGAGAGAAGAAATATGAAGAAGTAAGAAAATAAAGTCAGTGCCCACCGACAAGTATAAGGACCTTATGACCAAGGACAACACCGATGCAACGCAACATCGCAGGTTAATGTGATTGCACACCTTGTCCGACGACAGATATTAGCAATCACGGTAACATTGTTCTGTTATTCCGAATACCCAAATGAGTTCACTAGGATATTTTGAGAAGGGATGTTTTATAATAAGCATGACAATGCCTTTGATTTTATGTTACCATGTGAAATTATGAATTGAAAATTCATTCCATTGTGGAGATTTATCTCCCGTATACACTTATCAGACTGTGCCTCTTATAATGGGCTTCTGATAACTTCACCTGCATACACCCCAGCGTCAGTGGGTAGGGTCTGACGTATCCCACTCTCATGAGTCTAGTGTCAGACCTAAGACAAAACGCTGGTTAATAGAGCAAACGCCTGAAAAGCCTTACATCTGATCTGTATGTGAAATTATGTTGACATCGCATGTTTGTATACTTTTATGCCGTAAACCAATTTATTTCATTTGAGTAAAGTACTGCAACATTTTATCTCGCTTATGCAAACTTGGAGAACATCCATGAAACAATATTCCTAGTCACAGCAGGCGCTAATTTCAGTGACAATAACAAAATGGACACTGAAATTAACAAGCGTCGTAGAATGAGACATTTAAACAATTTGACACTAGAGTGTTTATGTACAGACAAGTGCGTGAATAACCTCTATGTAAATAAAATGGAGTAGGATAGGAATAGGATGTCTCTTTATTTCATCTGTCTTTTGTTTATATTTTCAGTAGCTAGAGTAGAAAGTGTTTGACTGTGACTCTCAGTATAATAGTTTGTTCTTCTTTTGAGTGGAAGAGTTGCCCACAGTACTTCATTTAGTGTTACGAAGGAAGACAGCTGGCGTAGAAATGAAGTAAACTACTTCTTAGATTTGTTGATGATACTCAAGCAACAACCACAACAGTGAAAGTGTTACTGAACAGGAAATTTGCAATTAAATTTATTAGGTAGAATGATAGGGCCAATTTATGTCACTTAACAATGACAACCATAGCTGTTTAGTTAACCGATGGATAAAATGAAAATATGAGACGAGTTGAAATCTACGCGCATTGGTTTTATACAGTGATGACTATTTAGATAGTAATGATGTTTAAATAATATTTATTGTAACAAAAATCACAATGGGAGCAATGTCTCCATCACTTTAAATGTTCTGAGCACCTACATCATACCAGGTTATTTGCATTAACTGGCGAATTACTGCAATTGTTATTAACATTTTATATCCATTTTTGAAACTTTACTGGTTATCAATTCATGTCACGTTACACATGTCAAATGGACAGTAATCGTCATACTGGTGTAGAAAAAGAGTATCCAAATCAATGTCTTGTCATTTAATTAATTAGCGAGATAATTACAATTGTTAGTGAGTTACTATGTAATTTCTGTGGAGTTTAGATGTTAGAAGGTATCAGTACTCTTGCATAATTGGATTATTTTGCTACACTGCCACTATGGATAATTAATTTTCCAGTTTATTTTCTATTCCATATTTTGATGAAGTAATGTTTAATTTCGTTAATACATTTAATATAAGGAAACTCTCAGTCTGTGTCGGAGCATTATTTATTTAGCATATTAGCATAGCCCTCATATATTGTAATCCCTATAAAAGTGCACTCAAGACGACGATGGATTGATCGCGCCTGAGGAGGGAGTCTCTATGCGGTGAGTATCTTATTGAAGCCACTACTTGATACTACAAGCTCTACATCTTTGAGGGGTGCAATAGATAGTGAGTAGTGGACACAGGGGTGAATTTTGACGGGTGGATTTTCCAATATTTTCATTTTAAAATATTAATTTAAATACTGAATTTTTGCGTGGTACATGGAAATTCAGGAGGGAAAGGAACTCGGAATTACTAATATGTAAATTAACCTTTTTGTGAACGACCTTTACCGCAACGTTCTGTCTTTGGTCTTCTAAACTCTAAATTTCTGAATTTTTAAGAAGGTCGTTGCATGCCTTCAAAAGTAGATGGTGAAGTGTTCTCTTAACATGCAAATGCTTAAGTAATGTTTTGCAGCCTTTCAAGTTGATGAATGTATATTTTGTGCCTATTTCTCAACACCACGTTCCGACCAGAATTTTGTACAAATTCATACATGTTTTTACGTGTTGAAATTTCTTCGCATTTGTGCTCACAAATCCCAAAGTCATTAATGCTTCTTCGACCACCTTCTGTAACTGAGGAATGAACGTGAACGTCCGGAATAGTCATCGTTCCAGGTACTTCTATTCTGTTACAGGTCTAAGTTCATTGCATCCTGAATAATGTGAGTGAAAAGGGCCAGTGATTTACTTCAGGTGAATGACATTGACACACATTTTGGAATGTTTAGATGTAATTTATTATCTAACGTCGAATGCAGAATGTTCTTGAGGTCTAACTGATGATTCTTATGGTCAATGATTGCAATGGTTTTGAATACTTTAAGTCATAGCGTATTACAGACTATCAGAATACTTCACTCGATCAGGTAGATCGCTGATAAATGTGAGAAATATTATTATGCCTCGATAACACTCCTGTACTACTTTTGATCTTATCTGGTATTCACATATCGTTTCCTTTCACACAGATCGGAGGTGATAAACTTCCAGTTTCCCACATCTGAATTCGGCGAGTCAGGAAGCGGCCTGCTTAACCTTTATGTTACATAATTAAATAATATAATTCTCCACGTTAACGTTAGCAAATCTACATAGTTAATTGGTATTGTACAAATCTCTGCCTGTAGTCTGTAAACTCGACGAGGAACACAGTTTCGCACGTCATCTTGCTGGTTTTCATGTCTGCATGTAGCGGTAATTCAACCCACTTTTCACATTTCCATATTCTTACATTTTAAAAATTAACAATCGGAAATTTTTACTCACACTAATATTTAAAGGAAAATTGACACTTCTGGCCTTTCATATGACCCGCTCAATTCACACATACATTCTTCATTCCTTCCCGGAACTAAGGAATTTGTGACACAACGACCCTGTGCACACTCGTTCTTCGAACCCGACACTCCAATAACTGTTTGCGTCCTTGTAGACAAACGTCCGCGAGACTGACCAGGTGTCCAGGTATCATCCTGAATCTGAATGGCTATAGGTCTTTTATTATGTCGAACAACCGCGACTGTTCTCGAGAAATTTGTACTCTTCCTAAAATTTTCTTTTATCGATCCTACCATCGTAGGTTTACTTTCAATCACTTCCGTAAATGTTTATAAATTTCTAGTTATTTGCCGGTAGTCAACTACTTGTAACACTTTATTCGGTATCCGAACTCATGATACTGGTGAAATTTCCAAGTCCGTAACGCGTACTTATTTAACCATACTGTTACGCTTGGTGACAGCCCGAATAAACTTTCCACAGTGGGGTGTTTCACGTACTGGATCACTGTGCTAACGAGCGTAGTGACGGCCAGAATAAACTTCCAAGAATGGCTCGTTGTGTGCTGCACGCACTTCTATTTATATTAATTTCATCCCTTTTCCGAGTTCACGGAAAGTCACGTTAGTGAGAAACTCTAATTTCCTCGTTCGGCTACACGCAGATCTGCTGGGGCTTCAATTCGTGTTCCACACATGTGATTAATTATTTCTTGCCTGTGTGCGAAATATGAACTGACATCCATCGCAGGTTAATGTTATAATTAAAAACTTAGCTCCTGTCTTTTTGGCGGGCTGTCTCGCGCCATTTTTAGAGTCCTTCGTTTTCAGCCAATCAGAAAATGGGGTCGCTGATTTCCGAGAATAATCGCTGTAAATTTATATAAATTACCAACTTTTAATATCAGATCATGCTTCTAAATTCTTCCTCATTCTGAATCTGTACTCAATTTTTACTAATGTTATTTGCGAAATTTATCCGTGTAGCGCCTCCCACAATATAACGTTGGCATGATGGACTCTGTAAATGTTTCCTAGGCACATTTTGTCACTGGCCCATAGCTAAGTGGGAATTCAAATCTTGCACTAGTATCTCGTTTTACCAACTGCAGCATTCGAAAAACGCCTGAGTCGACAGTTTTTCTCAGACGTATTTTTCTAGAAATCCTGTATACTATGGTGGCCGTTCTTGGTAGAGCTCGGCCCTGGGGCTATGGAACTTTCCTGCTAGGTTCGGAAATAACCCTTGCAAACTAGTTCCATCAAGATAAGGCTACTGGGTAGAATATTTCCTCCCTTCTAATGTATGTCCTCACCAGCCTTTAATCGCACCGGGTACAGAAGTCTGTAGGATGTCACATCTCCTTATGGACCGGCCTGTACAATGTATAATATTTTATACTTTAGCGTATCTGTAACATATTCCTTAATAAATGATTGAATGACGCAGCTTACACTTGCACCAGTGTACAATAGTGAACTGAATATTGGTGTTAATACTAGTCAGATGCTGTAGAAACAGCTGTAATTGTTCCTTTCTGTGGCTACAGATCAGAAATGTACCATCTAAGAAACGCAGCCACACCTTAGGTTTCAGTTGTGCGGTCCAGAGTGCTGTTTGTTCGAACGTTTCCTTACAGAAAATTAGCGATCACCGGATTCACAGGACTGCCCATGGCGTCATCCTGGATTTGTTCGTAGAAATTGCCATTCTACAGGATATAGGTTGTGGCGAGGCAATGGTTGAACAGGTTTGTAATGTCCTCAGGAAAAATCTGAACGATGTGCTCTAGGGCCTCATTCACCGGCACCTTAGTGTATAATGAGACCACGTCAAAGCTGTCAAACAGGCCTTCGGCTTCTAACGGGATGTTCTTCGTCTTTTCTGTGAAGTGACCTGAATCTCTGACGTTCGTCTGTGTGCCACCGATGTAAGGTTGTAGTAAGGTGGCCAGATGTTTAGCAATATCGTAGATCGGTGATCCAATAGCACTAACTATGGGCCGTAGCGGTACGTTGTACTTGTGTACCTTGGTAAGCCATATAGTCTTGGAAGAAGACCTTCACTTTTGGAGGTTTCCCTCTTCAAATTGTCTGGCAATGACTAGGCCTTAAAACGGTTGTTAGAGTCTCGAAGAATACGATTGGTTGGATCTTTCGGTAATCTGCTTTAGGTCTCTGGGTCCAAAATCTCCGACATCTTCGCAATGTAATCATTAGAAGCCACGATGACCGCGGCTTTTTTCTTATCCGTTTTGATGACCTCCCTCTCTTGGAGAGTGAGGTTGCCCTTCGGTGCTGGTGCCTTTCTCAGTATCCGTGAGGCTCCGTGGTGGATTTCTTCTGCCCGGTCAGAAGGTAAATTGTGAATAGCAACCTCGATATTCGCGACGATCTCCTCCACGGGAATCGAAGGAGGGGTAACAGCAAAGTTTCCTCCTTTAGCCAGTAGAGAGGTTTCCGCATCTGACAGGCAACGGTTGGTCAGGTTGACGATTGTCCGTGAGGTATCCAAGGCAGACGTAGTCTTAGGCGCGGGATGATTCCCTGATATCGCTGAAATTTATTCTTTATTATTATTTATTTATTTATTCTTTCGAAGTCATGGAAGATAGTGGGTGATACGATCTGCTTTTTCCCAGTCTTGCGGTGAGTGTGTGGCACTCAGAAGGTAATGCAGCTGTAAAAGCGCTTGATCGATGGTAGCGAGCTCCTTGCGTGTGGAGCTTATACATCCCCACAGCAGTGAGCGCTCCGTTTTATCATAGATGCGATGTGACTGGGCAGAGCTGGAAGGTCTACTCATTCTCAGAAATTTGGGCACTTTCCTCGAATCTCTGCATCTGAGGAGAAAGGTGAGTGAATTCAAGAGCTGCGCCTTTTTTACCTAGTTTCTCAAAGCGACGGAATGAGTTTGAAATTACCTCCCAGTAGCGAAACGTGCGGACCATCACATGCTCCTGGACCACGGCCTACAAGCCCGGAAAATGCTGATATGATTTATAGCAGAGGCTGTGAAAGCCTCAATTGCTGTATGAATAGCCTCTACGTCCTTGTCGCCAGGAATTAACCTGGTACTCATTTTGGTGTAGGTTCAAGGCCAAGTGCATGATATTTAATATGAAGTAAAAATCCCTGAGGCAAGCCGGTAAATTGGAATAATGACTGGGATTCACTGTCATATATAGGTCTGTAGGATCGTTCAAAAATAACATGTGCTTTGTCGTGTTAACTTCCTTTCTTTCAAGGCACAGCTCCGCCTATTTTATATCCTATACTGTTGAAGTTAGCCTTCTCTGTAAGTTAAAAATTTCGTGTGTGTGGAGTTTTTGTCTTATTGCGAGTGTTGGGGAATTGTTGCTGTGTTCTAGCGTTAATGTTGTCATATTTTGTAGCCACATGAAGTTTTAAAGTGTTATTACTATTATTAAATTGTCCGTACTGCGGCGTTAGAGTGTAAGATAGTTATTTTTCTCAATTATCGTTCTTATCGGAACAGAAAGTGTAGAAATGTCTTCACGGCTAAATTATCGCCATTGTCGTATCAGAGGGTGTAATATT
The DNA here is from genome assembly GCF_040414725.1 of Anabrus simplex. Classification (NCBI taxonomy): domain Eukaryota; kingdom Metazoa; phylum Arthropoda; class Insecta; order Orthoptera; family Tettigoniidae; genus Anabrus; species Anabrus simplex. Next base: position 1,018,191,044 of record NC_090266.1, read on the forward strand.
GTCATGATTGCTAAATTGGGTTCAATGGCAGCTCGGAATTAATATTAAATGCCATTAATAATAAAATATGTAGCTCGCCCAGCGAAACATGTAAAATGTTGATAGAATTGTATATGCGGTAGATTTAGAAGACCAGAAGTAAGTTGTAGAGTTCAATTTTGTTGAGAACACTATATTTAACGTCCATGGAGTTGTGAGCTACTGAGACGCTTACTTTTGGTGTAGTGTTCCAGGCTCGATTGTCCTGTGGGGTAAGGTTGATATGTAGGTTGATATGTAGGATGCCAGAATTTGTTTCAAAAGTACCCAATGGAATAAGGTAAGTACGGATTGAAGTGATGTTTTGCGTTAATCCTATTATTCGGATTCCATATAAATCATTTGTCCAGAAATTTAAGATAGTTGGGTCTTCCAACATATCATAGTGAAGTTTGTTGTTGAGAACTCAAAGGATTGAAAATTTCAATTAATGAGAAAAGGACTGATCTGAAACCTGTGTTAAAATGTTGTTCTTCATATAGTATATACAGGGTGTTAGGTGTATACCTGCAGATATTTCTTCTAGCAATAGAGAACGATGTGACGAACCACTATATATCAAACTTTTAGTAATTCTCGGAAGTTATTTTCGAGAGCATAGAGATACGATGTTTTTAGAATAGGTAGTATGCCTTGTTCTTTTGAATGAATAGCTTCCCTTTGAGAACAGGCGAGTCACGCGCCATGTGTGCCAAACTGGTTTCTGTTTATGTTTACGTACAACAGCTGAACGCTACCTATGCAATACACGAGATGTTACGTAACATACTTGTCAAACTGGTTTTATGTTTAAGAGCAACTGAGCTACGATAACAGCTGAAGGTGGCTACTACAGTAGCGTATGCCTTGTTACGTTACATTCTCGCCAGACTGGTTTCGTAGTTGCCAGTATTCAGTTTCTGTCTTAGGGGCTTCAGACAACCCTGGTCATCGGTTTCGGACCCTGGATGTACCGAATTCTCAGTGTTAATACTGGTTCATTTGCTGTTATGTCCTTTAAGGGATTGGGATACGTGTGGTCATCAGCCCCGTGGTCTAGTGAGTATGGAAATGACCCGAAAACCTGAATCGGTGAGGGACCTGTACGAGCGTGTGATATAATTATTGGTTGGTATAGGCGCGCCGGGACGTGAAATACGGTACGATCCCCGTTGTGCATTGCGGAAAGGTACAAGAAAGATGGCAGGTCCTCACGCCAACGAAAGCAGTTATGGGATGCCCAAATGAGTAGGATCGGAATTGAATTATCGAAACACATCGAACGTTTAGTTTCAAAGGAATATTGGACATGTTATACAACTAAATAAATTAAACGTACCTACATTTCGTGCCTCCTTCCGGGCTGAGTTGCTCAGACGGTTGAGGTGCAGGCCTTTTGATTCCAACTTTACAGGTTCGGACCTGGCCCAGTCCGGTGGTATTTGAAGGTGCTCAAATACTGTACGTCAGCCTCGTGTCGGCAGATTTTCTGGTACATAAAAAGAACTCGTGCGGGACTAAATTCGGGCACCTCAGCGTCTCAGAAAACCGTAGAAGTAGTTAGTGGGACGTAAAGCACTTAACGTTATTATTATTATTATTATTATTATTATTATTATTATTATTATTATTATTATTATTAGGTCATTAAAAGCTGAAATACGTGGAAGAAAATAGTAAAATATGCGTGGTTTAAGAGGAAACAAGATGAAATGTATGTCACGTGAGTTAGCATCGTTCGCAGTAGTTACCTACAGATTACTATGCGTAAAACGAGAACCAGGTCAAGCTCGTGGGGATGAGTCAGCTGTAATCTCGTATTGTGTATAAACATCAAACATACACATCAACAAATATAAGAAACGTAAACAAGGTTACACGTTAGAGACATGTAGCTATTAACCTGAACGCCAGGCCGACGGTCGCTTTCATGAGTACAGATGAGTTATCAAATTATACACAATCCACAGATGTCGAACTTATCTAAGAAGATTCCGCCACAACTATATTACATTTTACTGTGATGGTGCTAATAACAAATCGCAGCAGCTATTGGCTTTACGTCGCACCTACACACCTTATGGCGACGATGGGACTGGAACGGGCTAGGACAGAGAAGGAAGCGGCCGTGGCCTTAATTAAGGTACAGCACCAGCATTTGCCTGATGTGAAAATGGGAAACCACGGAAAAACATCTTCTGGGCTGCCGAGAGTGGGGTTCGAACCCACTATCTCCCGAATAATGGATACTGGCCACACTGAAATGAAATGTCGTATGGCTTTTAGTGCCGGGAGTGTCCGAAGATATGTTCGGCTCGCCAGATGCAGGTCTTTTGATTTGACTCCCGTAGGCGACCTGCGCGTCGTGATGAGGATGAAATTATGATGAAGATGGCACATACACCCAGTTCCCGTGCCAGAAAATTTAACCAATTAAGGTTAAATTTCCGACCCTCCCGGGAATCGAACACGGTACCTCTGTGACCAAAGGCCAGCACGCTAACCATTTAGCCATGGAGCCGGACTTAAGCGACTGCAGCTATCGAGCTCGGTAAATCGCAGCAGATTACGCTACTGCGTGTTGAGATGATGTCGGTAGAATACAGTATACCTGTTAAGACATAAGGCTGCAGTAGAAGAAGAGGAAGGAGAAGGTAACGAGAGCCACATAGTCAAGCAGCACACAGCTGAACAAAGTGCACATTAGTGACACAGACATAAGAGTGGCGTGGTCGCGGGAACTACAGTCGCATTCGTAACTCTCTGTTGTAGAAAAATAATGAACTAACATACAGTACGAGCTCCGTAATTCCAGGTGGACGGTAACAAGACTATCTCGAATAGAAAAGTACGGATTTACGAACGTACACGAAAACGCCTGTGAACAACATAAGGTACCAATGTTAAACATTACAGTACAACAGTTTAAAAAACGAAAACATACAGATTGCATTAAAAGAAATGTTAAACTTTCTTTTGTAAATTAACAAAACACTCTAAGCAATCTTCTTAAGTTAAAAGTTAACTTATAGTTCCTATTTCAGTAATGATGAATATAAAACGATTATTTTATTGAATATTTATACGTGACGACGACGACGACGACGATGATGATGATGATGATGATGATGATTGTTGCCTTAATGTCATCGGCCCTTAAAACGCAAAGTGTCCTCTGTTTTAACTCGTAGGGAATAAGAAACATAATATAAATTGCTGGAAGCCTTTCCCGATAGATTCATGAAGGGCGACCCGTGTTCTGTTCTGCCACACGATACACTAGCAGCATATAATGGTATTCGTGGTATTCATACACTGGCATTATTCAAATACTACTACTGATGCTACTTCTACGAAGTAACTCGCGTACTAGAACGGACGATAATTCGCATCTCTGACAGCTGTTATTCAGGTCAAGGTCAGACAGACCGGTTTCATGTAGGGGTGGGGAACCCGTCCAGTGACATCCCCGTCGCTAAGAACAGCAGACAACCGGCATGTGACAGGTCTAGTGCTTTTGTCGAACTGCTTACGTGGAATATTCTCCCACAGTGCGATTTCATATCATGGTCTTTTGGGAGTCCAACTCGCCGTATGCAGAAACAACACGTGTTGACGTGTACGTAAATAAAGTTTATTACGTCAACGAAAGAATGCATGGGATAGAATTTCAAAGTGAGTAGTATCGGAATTGAAATGTCAAAACACATCGAACGTTTTACTTCGTACCAGTAAGGGACATGTTATAAACATAAAGTAATTAAACGTACCTTCCTTTCGTGCTTCCAACCGAAGAAAACATGTTTAAATGTAAATGAGAACCTTCTAGCTTACTGCTGATTTTGCAGTGCCTATTCAACGTATCAAAATAAACGTTGCCAGGCTGAGTGGCTCAGACGGTTCAAGCACTGGTTTCATGAACTTAGCAGGCTCGATCCTGGCTCAGTCCGCTGGTATTTGAAGGTGCTCAAATACGACCGCTTCTGATCGGTAGATTTACGGGCACGTTAAAGAATACCAGTGGGCAAAATTCCGACACCACGCGTCTCCCTTGGCACGTGAAGATTTATTATTATTATTATTATTATTATTATTATTATTATTATTATTATTATTATTATTGGGCGAGTTGGCCGTGCGATTAGCTTGCATCCGTCGAAAAGCCACTAACAATATTATTATACAAACTGTATTAGTCTATTATTACTGACTATTATGAAAATAAAAGTTAATCGCCCCACTCAAACTTCGTAGCTCGTAATCTGTCAGAAAACACTAAAGAAAATAGTGAACTTTTAACAGGTCCGAATTATTATTAATAATATAATTGCAGACATGCCTCAGAAATTACCGAAGCATGTACTTACAAATTGTTTTACGTCGCACCGACACAAATAGGTCTTACGGCGACAGTGGGAGAGAAAAGGGATACAAGTGGGAAGGAAGCGTTCGAAGTCTAATAAAGGTACAGTTCCAGCATTTCCCTGATGTGAAAATGGAAAACTACGGAAAACCATCTTCCCGGGTACCGACAGTGGAGTTCGAACCCACTATCACCAGAATAAAGCTCACAGCTGCGCGCCCCTAACCGCACGATCAACTTACTCTAAGCCCCAATGCCGGTCTGCGTAGCTCGGACGATAGAGCGCTGGTCTTCTGATCCCACCTTGGCAGGTTCGAAGGCGGCTCAGTTCGGTGGTATTTGAAGGTGCTGAAATACGCCAGTTTCGTGTCTGTGGATTTACTTGCATTTAAAAAAGTACTGCTTTACAAAATTCTGGCACTTCAGCGTCTTCGAAAACCGTGAAAATTAGTTAGTGGAACGTAAAGATATTAGTAGTAGTAGTAGTAGTAGTAGTAACATTATTATTACGGACGTTTTATTTAAACGGGTCCGTTACATTACCGCTTACTGTCCGGTAATTAGCCTTCTGTCCACCTCTGTGGTGTAGTGGTTAGTGTGATTAGCTGCCAACCCCCGGAGGCCCGTGTTCCATTCCCAGCTCCGCCACGAAATTTGAAAAGTGGTACCAGGGCTGGAACGGGGTCCACTAAGCCTCGGGAGGTCAAATGGGTAGAGGTGGTTAGATTCCAACCTCAGCCATCCTGAAAGTGGTTTCCCGTAGTTTCGCACTTCTCCAGGCAAATGCCGGGATGGTACCTACCTTAAGGCCACGGCCGCTTCCTTCCCTCTTCCTTGTCTATCCCTTCCAATCTCCCCATTCCCCCGCAAGGCCTACACAAGACCCCTGTTCAGCATAGAAGGTGAGGCCGCCTGGGCGTGGTACTGGTCATTCACCCCAGTTGTATCCCCCGACCCAATGTCTCATGCTCCAGGACACTGCCCTTCAGGCGGTAGAGGTGGGATCCCTCGCTGAGTCCGAGGGAAAACCAACCCTGGAAGGTAAACAGATTAGGAAAACGAAGAATAAGCCTTCTATTAGAAATGCCCGGCGGCAATTCCATAGTAGACCGAGCTCGATAGCTGCAGTTGCTTAACTGCGGCCAGTATCCAGTATTCGGGAGATAGCAGGTTCGAATCCCACTGTCGGCGGCCCTGAAGATGATTTTCCGTGGTTTCCCATTTTCACACCAGGCAAATGCTGGGGCTGTACCTTAATTAAGGCCACGGCCGCTTCCTTCCCACTCCTAGCCCTTTCCTGTCCCATCGTCGCCATAAGACCTATTTGTGTCGGTGCGACGTAAAGCATCTAGCAAAAGAAATCCACAGTAGCTATTGTTCCTTCGAGCAATGTTCACGCATGGTTGCAACTACGGTTTTTGAAATCTGTCTCATTAATAACAATATGACTGAATACTTACAGCCTTTTCTTTCAGTGTCTACCGTCCTTTCATTGACCTGAAAAGTTTATGAATAAGCATAGACAACTCGCATTGTCTATTATCAGAAATTCATGGTAGACTGTCGCAATAACAGCACAGAAATTTTGCGCTCATTTTTCATTTACTTATTAACTATTTCCTTTCATTTTGTCAGGTTGGATCACTGAGTAATGCCATTGACGTCTTATAAATCACACACAACTACACAATACTTTATTCGCACGTATGTGCTGTTGCGTATCTTCGAGGTCACTGTAAGGATCCTGTGTACATTTCACACATAGTACCCTAGACCGGTTTTCGAGTACAGCAAGTGGCCTGGCACGTGAGTCATCCTCGCCTACTTGCCAAGCCTTTAGACGAAGTGCACAACAACATGTGTTGGCCTGCGATAAGAAACAGGTTCAACAAGCCCTAGACTCTGCTACTGTACTTCCACTACGCGTGGACAGAATGACGTAACCGGCATATCCTGCTACGGCCGTTCAAAACACATTAGGTCCTGAAATATTTGCCTCAGTTATGGGCAAACTAATAGGACAAGCTAAAAAGTACATAGCATATATTGTGAGATGTCTTTTTCTTTGCCGACTAGCTTAATATCTGCACGTATACACCTAACACCCTGTATATCGTCGTTGCCGGGACAAAACCTCCTATGTGATAATATCTTTGGAGATATACTGACCCGCAGCACATACATTATGAAGACCGAGAATGCCTTGACAATATGCACACAATATTGCACCTTTGATGACAGAACCTCACCGGCCAAAGTTCTAAGCTAAAATATTTTACATAGGAGATTTTGTCCCGGCAGCGACGATATTCACGTTACGGTGCTGAGAGCGCCATGTTTGGTCGTAGTGTTGTTAAAAGTGATACAAGTTATGTAAATTTGGGATATTTCATACAGATGAAGTATAACATGCATTTTGGGAAGGAACTTTTCGAGTTAAGGTACTTATTTTTTGATCATGATTACTGAAGGTTAGCTGTATCTTCATTAGTGACCATTTATAGCATAATTGCATAGTAGGTCGATTAGATCCCCATTTTTGTGATCATGTTCAGTGAAGGTTAGCTCTATCTTCATTAGTGACCACTTGTAAAACAACAGCAACGTAAATTGATTATGTCATCGTTTTTATGATCATTCTGGGGGTGAGGGATAGTTGGACCTTCATTAGTGACCGGTTACAACACAGTGTCATTATAGATTATTCCATCATTATTGGAAGCATTTGAACACAGTGATTAATGCCGATATTCTCCCAGGTTGTAGATAGTGTGACTTTTTAATGGAAGTAATTGATGTTCACGTACATATTTTGTTTACTGGGTTGTAAATAATGATAGTTGTTGTGGATAGTCTATCTTGAATAGGATTGTTATATGTGAACGGTAATAGGTTAGTGGTTGAGTTATGTCAAGGGATGACGTTAGTGGGGTACATAGTCATGGTAGGTGCGAATTACCGACTTGGTTGGGATACTCATTCCGATTCAGTTTTGTATAATCTAGCTGATATAGAAAGGTCGTAAATACACTAAACTCCATATAACATTGAATAGTCCTATTTTATTAGGGGCTTTACTTCGCACCGATACAGATAGGTCTTACAGCGGCGATGGGATAGGTAAGGGTAGGAGTTGGAAGGAAGCGGCCATGGCCTTAATTAAGGTACAGCCCCAGCATTTTCGTGGTGTGAAAATTGGAGACCACGGAAAACCATCTTCAGGGCTGCCGACAGTGGGATACGAACCCACTATCTCCCGGATGCAAGCTCACAGCAGCGCGCCTTTACCCATACGGCCAACTGGCCCGGTATTGAATAGTTCACCACTGGTCCACGGATCTTTCGAGTGAGTGGTATGTTTATGCATTATTGTTTTACACGTTTTAGATAATGTTTTTACCATTTAGTGTCTTGTGTATGTATAGAAAAATATTGTGTATTCTTGTTTTTCTTTTTTCTATCGTAGATTAGTGAGTACGGATGAGACTCGTTCAGTTAAGCTGAATTCCTTAATAAAAACTCACACTTTAGGTAGATTTATATTTTTGTGTTATGATTCCTGTACCGTTATGGAACGTTAACGACATAATACAGTACATTTCTTCCAGACCGTATCATCGTAGACAACTTTTGTTGTCTCAAACAAACAAATAAACAAACATACAAACAAAACCCAACCAACAATTTTCGATGTTCGGTGTGAACGGTTTTCATTGTTAACCGTTTTTGGTGTTACATGTTAACAGATTTCAATGTTCGATGTAAACCAACTTCCTAATGTTAGTGTTAGTGTATTTTCCGTCCACTGTTAATTTCAGACATTTGTTCAGTGACATATTTTCATTAAGCTAAAATTGTACGCGATTATTTGAGTTCAAGTGATAAACGTAGATGTAACCTGAAACTTAATGATTTATCTTTTTCAGGATTAACTGTAAATTATTATAACAATTAGTCATTTCGTCTTTGGAACTAAAGTCAGTATTTTGTGCATTTTGAGCATTCTCAGTGCTTAACATTTTCATGATGTCGATATATGACACGAGTCATGAAATCGTAATTTAATGATCCTCAATAATTTGACTTAAACCTTGGAGTGTTATGTTTTACCTTGGCACATTCATCCTTTTTAAATATGTGTGAGCAGGTAGTGATCGGTGAAAATAGAAGTGGAGGTTACTCCAATCCTGATAAGGGTCCAGGTGACGAATTATAAGGTACACGTGTGCACAGAAATCGTGACCAGGTGTGAACAAAACATGACGTCTCCCCACTCCCTCGCTTACCGCATTGCTGCATATAGACACCCCGCTACAAGACTTTGTTGTGATTTAAATGGGCACAGAGGCGGGTGTATTGAAGAACAGTAGTAGGAAACTAACTACAGCATCATGAGGTAAAAGAGGATTTTAATCGTAAAGTGTTTGATACCATCGTAATCAGGAATATTTAGTAGCTGCGTCACTTCGGGTCATACTTTGAAAATATCATTTACCAGTTTGTAACTAGGTTCTAGATTTTACTGAAAATATATCATCATAATTTATCAGTTTGGATATAGAAATACGATACATTCTGTGAGTAGAAAATTAATAAGCTAATATAAGATTTAGATGTGTAAATTATTCAGCGTCCTCCTCCTCCTTTCCTCTTATACAGCTCATGCCGGATCGGGGCAATTATGGCACTTCTCCGCCTTCCTCTCTCCTGCCATCATTTCTTCACAGTCCAGGTTTATTCTACTTACACACCTCTTAAATGAATCGCTCCACCTTGTTTTAGGTATCCTTCTCGTTCTCTAAATTATTTTCACTATAATATTGTAAGTACAATTATTGTCCGACTCGTTGGCAGAACGGTCAGCGTACTGGCTTTCGGTTCGGAGGATCCCGGGTTCGATTCCCGGCCGGGTCGGGGATTTTAACCTTCATTGGTCAATTCCAATGGCCCGGGGCTGGGTTTTTGTGCTGTCCCCAACATCCCTGCAAACCACACACCACATACAACACTATCCTCCACCACAATAACACGCAGTTCCCTACACATGGCAGATGCCGCCCACCCTCATCGGAGGGTATGCCTTACAAGAGCTGCACTCGGCTAGAAATAGCCACACGAAATTATAAATTATTAGTACAATTATTATAACGGTGTAAATATTTCTTCATAAAAATAACTGAAAGTACATAAATCTTAAATGTATTGTTTTGATCCTGAAAAGTACAACAAAAATTATCCTATTGGAACATCCAACAAAAATAATTATTATACATTTAATCAGTTTTTACAGAAAAGTCTTACGTTCGAAAATATAAAACTATCACTTCATTCTAGAAAACATACCGATAAAATAAACGCACGTTAAAATAATTAACATACTGCACTGGCCATTGTTACATAATCAGAATCGTAAATTTTAACTAAAAATGGAAATTTACACAGAACTAATTGGGAAATTGGTACTAAATAGCTAAGCAATTTCTTTATTAAATACCCGCTTTACAATAAGTGTAAGTGACTAGTTCCTCCTCCCTTCCAGAACATTAATAATCAATCCACGTCCTATTCCTGTTTATCACTAGGAATCTATGAAATGCTGGATAACTCTGGTTCATTCCTCATATTCACCCAATTCGAGAAATATGCATTAACAGAGCCTCGATTCACTTGTTATAACACAGAAGCCACATCACAGTGTTACTGTACACTATAACGAGATCTTGGCCGCCACGGAATCAGAATAGCAATACACATACTCTGCCTCCAACACTACCCCTTCATTCCTTTACCACCCTTTTCGGACTGGAGTGGCCTCTAACACTACACCTTTGCTCCTTACCCCTCATTTTCAGTATCGGAATGGGGCAGTGTTGATTGTTTATGTCGGGACACCATTCTTGTCCATGGGTGTACACTGTGCTGGTATTACTTTGCCGGGTAACATTAAATTTAACGGAAGTCTGGAGCTCGGATTATAAGAGATACACTTGCACGAATATTTATGGTTATATTTATGGAAGCCGAGTTTTATGACTTTTAGGTCTTTATTTTGTTCTTACTGTACTCAAATGATGAGTTTAGATCCACGCGGCCAATCTGACAATAAATACGGATGTGATGAGGAAACCATGTCGTTTTTTTAAGTCAATTGTTGATTATTTCGTTAATAACGAAGCCATACTTCCCAGTGTCGACTTAGTTAAATGTAACTTAAAGGCGTTTCAGTCTTTCAAACACACATCAATATAATATATAACACTAAATCATACCTGCAAAAATGTACACATTTTTAAACTAAGAATGAAATGGTTCGTTCTACAAGAGCATCCTCAGATTCTATGTTGGTTTTGCACTTGTTTGCTAGCGTAGAGAGCAGAAAGATATATATATATATATGTAATATTGATGATGAAACTTGCCTTACCAACGGAGAGCAGGTAAGAAAGAAAACGGCGAGTGACCATTCCCAGTATTTAGAGAGTTCTATGGCATACTTCTGCGTCATAGAAATTATTATAGATATAGATAAACGTGGGTAATAGAGAGCCTCCGTGGCTCAGACGGCAGCGCGTCGGCCTCTCACCGCTGGATACCGTGGTTCAAATCCCGGTCACTCCATGTGAGATTTGTGCTGGGCAAAGCGGAGGCGGGACAGGTTTTTCTCCGGGTACTCCGGTTTTCCCTGTCATCTTTCATTCCAGCAACACTCTCCATTATCATTTCATAGCATTTATCACTCATTAATAAATCACCTTGGGAGTGGCGACTCCATTGTAATAACAGCCTATATATGTTTCATTCATCTCATACCTGACCCGGTCAATGACTGGAAAACAGGTTGTAGGTTTTCATTTCATTTTCAAACGTGGGTAATAAAGTAAACAAACTGGGTTCCTGTTTCGTCAACTTCACTGAGTTATTGCATAATCATTAGCATGCAACGAAAGAAAAGTACTGAAAACGCAAACATATTCTGAATATCAAACAGTACTTACTGTAGTTTTGCCAGAAACGTTCCACTGCAACGGTAATGGGTGCAGTAAGATGGAGTTAGAGCTCAAGCCGCCCGGGGGTCATCTGCCTATCTGCAGCAACACTTCGGTGAACACTTAATTTCCCGTAACATTTCCACTCCCTGAATCTTACGCCCTCAGATGCCAAAATCCGTTTTCCGGAAAGTCCACGAATCAGGAGAAGATACAGGCGGATTTTGTCCTTGCGATGGCCTTTGTTAAACAACCTGTTCGAAAATGTACAGAACAGTTATGTACATTGCGTGGGACGTGATGGTGGATATTTGGAACACATGTTGTACGGACGTAGTTATACCGTGCGAAACAGTTCTATTCACTCAATTTTTTGCAACTCCACAGGTTATAGATTAGTTATGAGAACGATAGCAACGTGGAATGTTCGTAGCTTGTTTCAAAGTGGAAAGACCCATAACGCCATCAGAGAGACGGACAGACTCAAGATCGACGTTGTTGGACTTAGCGAAATGCGTTGGACTCATTCAGGAAAGAGTGTAGTCAGTGGTTACCATGCATACTATTCCGGTAATGACGATCCTCGCCATTTTAATGGCGTGGGTTTCATTGTACATCGAGACATTAGTAAGTCTATGAAAACTTTTGTACCAGTATCAGATAGATGTTTCTCCCCTCCCCTGCGAACCATGTGACCTTGCCGCGGTGGGGAGGCTTGCGTGTCCCAATGAAGCAGATAGCCGAGCCGAAGGTACAACCATATCGGATGGGTATCTGTTGAGAGACCAGACTAAGGAATGGTTCATCGAAAGGGGGGTAGCAGCCTTACGGAAGTTACAAGGGCGCCAGTCTGGATGATTGACTGATGTGGCCTTACAATAATACTAAAAATGGATTAGCTGTGTTGATACTGCTACACGGCTGAAACCAACGGGAAACTACGGTCGTAACAAACTCCCGAGGACATGCAGCTAACTCTGTATGAATGATGTACTGATGATGGCTTCCTCCCGGGTAAAATAATCCGGAAGTAAACTAGTCCCCCATTCAGATCTCCGGGTGGGGACTACACGAGAGGGGGCGATCATCAGGAAGATGGATACTGACATTCTGCGAGTCGGAGCGTGGAATGTTAGACGTTTGAATCGTTGTGGTAGATTAGAGAATCTGAAAAGGGAGATGGAGATACTAAAGTTAGATGTAGTTGGTATAAGTAAAGTACGTTGGCAGGAAGAACAGGATTTTTGGTCAGGCGAGTACAGAATTATCAACACAAAATCAAACAGCGGAAATGCAGGAGTTGGTTTAATAATGAATAACAAAATAGGGCAGCGGGTATGCTACTACGACCAGCATAGTGAAATAATTATTGTCGCCAAGATAGACACCAAACCAATGCCCACCAAAATAGTGCAGGTCTATATGAATACTAGCTCAGCGGATGATGAATAAATCGAAAGAACATATGAAGAGATAGAAGATTTAATACAATATGTAAAAGGTGACGAGAATCTAATTGTGATGGGAGACTGAAATGCAGTGGTAAGCCAAGGAAGAGAAGGTAATACAGTAGGAGAATTCGGATAGGGACAAACGAACGAAAGAGGAAGTTGGCTGGTTGAATTCTGCACTGATCATAATTTAGTCCTTGCCAATACTTGGTTTAAACACCACAAACGACGGCTTTATACGTGGACGAGACCTGGAGGCACTGGAAGGTATCATATAGACTTCATTATGATTAGGCAGAAATTCAGATACCAGGTGTTGGATTGGAAAACATTCCTAGGGGCAGACGTGGCTTCTGACCACAAGTTGTTGGTCATGAAATGCCATTTGAAGATGAAGAAATTGAAAATGAAATGTCGTATGGCTTTTAGTGCCGGGAAATCCCAGGACGGGTTCGGCTCACCAGGTGCAGGTCTTTCTATTTGACTCCCGTAGGCGACCTGCGCGTCGTGACGGGGATGAAATGATGATGAAGACAACACATACACCTAGACCCGTGCCATTGGAAATAACCAATTAAGGTTAAAAACACCGACCCGGCCGGGAATCGAACCCGGGACCCTCTCAACCGAAGGCCAGTACGCAGACCGTTCAGCCAACGAGTCGTAGAAGAAATTGAAGAAAGGAAAGAATGCAAAAAGATTGGATCTAGACAAGTTGAAAGAAAATAGTGTGAGGGATTGTTTCAAGGAACATGTTGCAAAAGGTCTAAATGAAAAGGCTGAAGGAAACACAATAGAGGAAGAGTGGATAGTCATGAAAAATGAAGTCAACAGGGCTGCTGAAGAAATGTAAGGAAGGAAGAAAAGATCAACTAAGAATCAGTGGATAACTCAGAAGATACTAGACCTGATTGATGAACGACGAAAATGCAAGAATGCTAGAAATGAAGAGGGCAGAAAAGAATACAGGCGATTAAAGAATGAAGTGGATCGAAAGTGCAAGGTAGCTAAGGAAGAATGGCTGAAGGAGAAGTGCAAGGATGTCGAAGGTTGTATGGTCGTAGAAGAGGTAGATGCTGCATACAGGAAAATCAAGGAAACCTTTGGAGGAAGGAAATCTAGGTGTATGAATATTAAGAGCTCAGATGGAAAGCTACTTCTAGGGAAAGAAGACAAACAAGAAAGATGGCAGGAACATATCCAACAGTTGTATCAAGGTAAAGATGTAGATAATTTGGTTCTGGAACAAGAAGAGGCTGTTGATGCTGATGAAATGGGGGACCCAATTTTGAGATCAGAGTTTGACAGAGCTGTGAGCGACCTAAATAGGAACAAGGCACCTGGAATTGATGACATTCCCTCTGAACTACTGACTGCCTTAGGAGAAACCAGCATGGTAAGGCTATTCCATTTAGTGTGTAAGATGTATGAGACAGGAGAAGTCCCATCCGATTTTCGGCAGAATGTTGTTATACCTATTCCCAAGAAAGCCGGTGCTGACAGGCGTAAAAACTATCGCACCATTACTTTAGTATCCCATACCTGCAAACTTTTAACACGTATTATTTATAGAATGGAAAAACAATTTGAAGTTGAGTTGGGAGAAGATCAATTTGGCTTCAGAAGAAATGTAGGAACACGTGAAGCAATCCTGACTTTACGTCTGATCTTAGAGGATCGAATCAAGAAGGACAAGCCCACGTACATGGCATTCGTAGATCTAGAAAAGGCATTCGATAATGTTGATTGGGCCAAGCTGTTTAAGATTCTGAAGGTGATTGGGATCAGATACCGAGAACGAAGAATTATCTACAATCTGTATAAAAATCAGTCTGCAGTGGTAAGAATCGAAGGCTTTGAAAAGGAAGCAGCAATCCAGAAAGGAGTGCGCAAGGCTGCAGTTTGTCCCCCCTCCTTTTCAATGTTTACATAGAACAGGCACTAAAGAAAATCGAAGAGGAAATTGGAAAGGGAATCACAATCCAAGAAGAGGAAATCAAAATCTTTAGATTTGCCGATGATATTGTTATGTTATCTGTGACTGCAGAAGATCTCGAGAAGCTGCTGAATGGTATGGACGAAATCTTGGGTAAGGAGTACAAGATGAAAATAAATAAGTCCAAAACAAACGTAATGGAGTGCAGTCGAACGAAGGCAGGTGATGCAGGAAACATTAAATTAGGAAATGAAGTCTTAAAGGAAGTAGATGAATATTGTTACTTGGTTAGTAAAATAACTAACGATGGAGGAAGTAAGGAGGATATAAAATGCAGATTTGCACATACAAGGAAGTGCTTTCTTAAGAAAAGAAGTTTGCTCACTTCAAACATTGATATAGGAATTAGAAAGATGTTTTTGAAGACTTTCGTGTGGAGCGTGGCATTGTATGGAAGTGAAACATGGACGATAACTAGCTCAGAAAGAAAGAGAATAGAAGCTTTTGAAATGTGGTGTTACAGAAGAATGCTGAAGGTGAGATGGACAGATCGAATCACAAATGAAGGGATATTGAATCGAATTGGCGAGGGGAGATCGATTTGGCTAAATTTGATGAGAAAAAGTAATAGAATGATAGGACACATTTTAAGACACCCAGGACTTGTTCAGTTGGTTTTTGCAGGAAGTGTAGCTAGTAAGAACGGTAGGGGTAGACCAAGGTGTGAATATGACAAACAGATAGAGCAGATGTAGGATGCAGTAGTTACGTAGAAATAAAAAGGTTAGCACAATATGGGGTTGCATGGACAGCTGCATCAAACCAGTCTATTGACTGATGACTCAAGCGACAACAATCAGATAGAGTATGTTTATTACAACGTAATGAGAGACCAATTTAAGTGAATATCATTCAAGTATATGTTCCAACATGTGATTCGCCAGACGTTGATATCGAAGATTTGTGGACGAAAATCGAAGCAGCGCTGTCATACACAAAACCATCTGAGATAATCATTGTGATGGGGATTTCAATGCAAAAGTCGGCTATGGCCGACGGGTTGATGTAGTCGGTGACTACGGATTAGAAGCAACCAATCCTCGATGTGATCTACTGGTCCAGATGTGCCAGGAGGAGGGCCTTATTAAAGCAAACATATATTTCCAGCTACCTCCACGTCGCCTCTGTACGTTGACCTCAAATGCTGATAGCAGTACTGGGAACCATATTGATTACATCACAATTAACAAACGGTTCAGAAATTCTATCAAATGTGTGAAAACGTACCTCGGTGCTGATATAACTCAGACCATAACCTACTGTTTGCTTCTATGAATCTCAGGCTGAAGAAATGCCATTTAAGGGGAAGTTTTAGTCGGATTGAGATTCAGAAGCTTCAAGATCAAGCACTGAATGATGAATTTCAGTCAGCCCTACGTGTAAAACTTGCGGAAATTCAAAACGGCGTGAATGTAAATTATGTTGCAGGCACTTGGAATCACATCAAATGTGCAATTAACGACATAAGTCAAGTAAAATTAATGGATGCTGGAAGACGGAAAAAAAGCCGTGGATGAGAGAAGACATTTTGAAGCTTATGAACCAGAGGAGTTCTTTAAAGAACAGAGATCCTGTGAAGTACAAAAGTTTGCAGAAGTTAATACGACAAAAGTAAGGAATGAAAAGAACAACTCTCTGAGGAATGCAACGAAATAGAATTACTGAATTCAAAACATGATTTTTTCAACATGTACAAGAAAGTTAAACGAGTAACCGGTGCATACAACAAGAAGGGTAGTGGAGTCCTCCTTAATAAGAGTGGTGACATCTTAGCGAGCACAGAAAAGTAACTGAAAGAATGGATGGAATATGCACAAAATCTCTTCTTGGATCGCAGAAATGTGGATCATGGTGCTTGGGCAGACGATGGTGTGCAGTAGTAGAGTATGCCATAAGAACAACGAAGAATGGGACGGCTCCAGGCCCTGATGAGATGTATACTGAAATACTGACACTGCCTGGGAAAGAAAAATCCGTTCCATTATTAGTTGACCTATTCAACATTATTCACCGCAGTGGAAACATTCCCCAAGACTGGCTCAAAACAACCTTCGTAATATGTCCTAAGAAAGCCAATGCAAAATTCTGCAATGAATATAGAACAATTAGTTTGATGAGCCACGTTCTGAAAGTATTCCTAAATTTCTTGCATGCGAAAATTTATCATAAATGTGAGGAGAATATCGGAACCTCACAGTTTGGCTTCAGACATGGTATTGGTACTAGAGAAGCATTATTCAGTCTGCAGGTATTAGTCCAACGGTGTCGAGATGTCAATGTCGATCTTTTCGTTTGTTTCGTCATTTACAGTCCGCCATTATGAACTTATGAACATTCTTCGAGTATTAGGACTTGATGGTCGGGACATCCGTATTATTGGTAACATCTACTGGAACCAGAGTTCTAGCATAAGAGTTGATGGTCGTATCTCGGAAGAAGTCTCAATTATGAAAGTATTTCGCCAAGGCTGTATTCTTTCACCCATGCCTTTCTACATCTATTTAGAAAATAATTTTCGAGATGCTCTTTGCGGAAAGATTCAAAGAGTTTTGGTTAATGGTTTCATCATAAATAACATCAGGTATGCCAAAGACGCTGTGCTACTTGCAACCAATCTCCAAGATCTACAGGAACTACTGAAGCCATCAGCGCCATGGGCTTGAGGTTTAATGCAAAGAAGACCAATTGGATGATTATAAGTAGGAAAGAAGATGGCATTCGCGGGAATCTCACAGCAGCAAATGACCAGATCGCAAGAGTGGCAACATTTATATACCTGAGATGTCATATCAATGATGACTGGGACCTTGCTCATGAGATCCGATACAGAATTGAGCACGCCAGAATTTCTTTCCGGAGACTTAGGAAACTTTTGACACGCCCTGATCTTTCCATTACACTACGGACGCAACTACTCCGGTGCTACGTTTTCAGCATTCTGTTATACGGCGTGGAGGCATAGACACTAACTTAAATCATACACAAGAAGTAGTGGGAATTTGAAATGTGGACGTATCAAAGGATGCTGAAGGTATCTTGGACAGCTAAAATGACCAATATATATTTTTTGCACCCTACGAACAAAGAAGCAGAAATTCTCACTACCATCAAGGGAAAGAAGCTAGAATACTTTGGTCATATGATGCAGAACAGTAAATACCACCTTCTCCAACTACAGTAATACTCCAAGAGAAAATAAATGGAAAACGTAATCCGGGAAGAAGAAGGACATCGTGGCTCGCCAACTTGAGCCAGTGGTTTGGGGTGAAAAAGCTTACTCTGTTCAGGACACCTATGAACAAATAACAGATTATGCTATTTATCGCCAACGTTCTGCGAGGACATGGCACAAGAAGAAGAAGAAGAAGAAGAAGAAGAAGAAGAAGAAGTTTATAGACTATCCAAAAAATATTGTCCTTGGCTTCCCACAATAATGTCCGGATACGGCCCACGGACCAAGTGTCTTCAATATCTGGAGTTTCCTACGTGGTTCGAGTGACCGACGTATCTCGAAGGTCTGCTCAGCTGTATATAAATCAGGAGCGACGTGCGAGGCGAGTTCAGTTCAGTGTCAGCTCAGCCAGTGAGCGAAGGAGAGCGAAGAGTGCTACAGTCACAGATTCAGTTAATTAAGTCCGAGTAATTGCAGTCGAGTTCAGTGTGATCTCAGCGCTTGAGAGCCGTCGTGACATTTGAGTTTCCAGATAGTGGCCGAGTGTGAGTGATAGCCTCAGTTGCGTGGGGCAGTCTGTGGAGTGTTCGTTTGTAGAATTAAGGACTCTTTCTGTATGCCTGTCGTCATGAATTTTGTCTCTGGAACCAACTACTGTAGTAAACGTCGCGTGTACTGGAGCAGCGTGGAAGAGAACATCGGAATTCGGCATGGGGCTGTGAGTGGAGTTATACCAGAGTGTATGGACTGCAGATACCATCCTGAACTGCGAGAGTGACGTGTTAAGGCTGTGAACTTTGGACGCCGATAGCGGCAGTGGAGTAACTGAGTGATTGAAGAGACTGTGGTACTAGTGACCGAAGAATGAGTGAATTAGTGTGAATGAACAGTGAGGAACAGAGAGAGAGCATGAATCGTGAAATTGTGTCCTGTACTATGAATATAGGCGGTGATCTCGGTATGCCTGTGAGTTAATGTGTAGATTAAATAATTAGGTAATTAACCTTAAAAATAGAACGCTTCCAGTTTCCGTGCCTATTTATCTACCCCGCCAACACGTTACAATACTTTTCTCCTTTTTGCTGACCATTTTAAATCAATTTTATCTCCTTTCTCTATATTTCTCCTAACATCTACTACATCATATGATCGAACATGAAAGAGTTCAGCAAATTTTGCATTCAAATGACAGCGCCTAGGAAGTGATGCATATGTCTCATTCACAATATTCTTCAATAAGAAATGAATACCATTTTGCATTACACATTGCCCATTATACCTGTATAAGACCTCACAGTTACTAACTAAACTCATAAACTCACAATTCGGTTTCCTTAGTCCACGCAAACCTAAAAGAATGGTTTCAGAGTTTGAATCAGAATAATTAGAGTTTAAAATCTGTCATCATGCACTACCCCAGAACTCGGCTTCCAGCATTGCATTTGGTCTATTGCCACCTATATTGACGGTAGTTTTAATAATATTCTAATCTGCTGTTTGAAAATAGAACTACTATTGTTTGGCATAATTATCTATATACATAAAATAATATGTCTTGACTGACTAACTGATTCTTCATCGCCGAGCCAAGACCACTGGACGTAGAGAAATGAAATTTTGGAGATACATTTACATTACAATGTAGGTGCTCATTAAGGGAGAATTTTTCGATATTCCATCGCTAAGGGGTTGAAAAGGGGGATGAATATTTAAAATGAGTGTATCCATATCTCAAAAATTTTACAGTTTAAAGACGTGAAAATCGGTATTTGAATCTTCTATAAAAATAAGGAAGTACATATTTTTTGTTTTCGGAAAATCCTCTTAAGAGGGATAAAAAAGGTGAAAATGGGTGGAATATCTTTTATAAGGATACTTATATCTCAAAAACTGAAGATATTACAGGCATGAAAATTGGTATTAGGAATCTACTTTAGAAATGAAAAAACACGTTTTTTTCGGGAAATCTACTTAAGGGGAGGTGAACAGAAGTGACAAAGTGGGTGAATTTTAAAAATGAGTATATCTACAGTATATCTCAAAAACGTAACATGTTACAGACATGAAAATTGGTATCAGTAATCTTCTCTAAAAGGAAAGGAACACGCATAATTTGTTTTCTGAAAATCTAGGGGACATGTTAAGGGTGTGAATTTTAAAATGAATATATTTACAATATATCTCAAAAGTTAACATATTACAAACGTGAAAAAGATTTTCGGGAAAAGATCTTAAGGGGAGAGGAAATTGAACTGAAAAGGGGTTGAATTACCTTTATTAGGATACAGATGTGTCACAAACTGAAGATGCTACAGACTTGAAACTTTGTATTTGGAATATTCTTTAAATATAAAGAAACACGTATTTTTTTTCGGAAAATCCACTTACGGGAGTGGGGTAGGTGAAAGAAGTGAAGAAAGTGTTTAATACTCTTTATGATGATACTTAAATATCAAGTACTGAAAATGGTACATACGTAAAAATTGGTATTTGGAATCTTCTGTAAAAGGAACACGCATAAATTGTTTTCTGAAAATCCACTTAAGGGGAAGTGTTAAAGGGGGTGAAATTTTAAATGAGCATATGTACAGAATATCTCAAAAACTTAACATATTACAGACGAGCAAAGTGGTATTATTAATCTCTTTTACAAATAAAGTAACACATATTTTTGTATTTCAGAAAAACACTTAAGCGGGTGTTGTATAAAGGACTAAAACAGGGGTTCAATTATTTTGATGAGGACACTTACATCTCAAAACTGAAAGATGTTACAGACATAAAAATTTGAATTTGGAATATCATTTAAAAGTAAAGCAACGCGTATTCTATTGTTTTCGGAAAATCTAGTTGAGGGGAGGGGTAAATGGATTGAAAAATGAGTTGAATTCTTTTATGAGGATACTTATATCTCATAAACAAAGATTGTTTCGACCTGAAAATGGCTACTTGAAACCTCCTTTAAAAATAAAGAAACACGTATTGTTTTGTTTTCAGAGTATTATGTTATTGGGGGGGGGATGAATTGAAAAACGGGTTGAATTCTTGTTTCAGGAATTTGATATCTCAAAAACGAAGGATGTTTCGACGTGTAAATTGGTATTGGAATATCCTTTAAATATAAAGAAACACGTATTTGGGGGAGGGGGAATCAACTTAAGGAAGGTGTTAAAAGAGTTTAATTATTTTTATGAGGATACAAATAAGAAGAGGACTTAAAACAGTACACCCGTAAGGGGTATTGACTGGGGGTGAGGAATGATGAGAGAAATATGGATTTATAGGAAACCGTTTGAATTACGAAGTTAAAATCCTAGGTTTTAAATAACAGAATGTTTGAAAGAAATTTAACCCCTCTGGGAGTTAAATGGGGGTTAAAATCTGAAAACAAATATATTAATTTCTTTCTCTGAAATGGTCTAACATATGAAGACAAAATTCAAAATAGAGGTATATGTCGGGACAAAACCTCCTATGTGAAATACATTAGCTTAGAACTATGGCCGGTAAGGTTCTGTTATCTAAGGTGCAATATTTTAATAATAATAATAATAATAAATCTACTAGTGACTGAATCGAGCATTACTATTTCCTTTTCTGTGCCCCATACTTCTGAACCGTATATCATTTTAGATTTAATCACAGTGTTGTATACATTTCTTTGTACCCTAAAATCAATATTAGGGATCCTGTTATCTAATATTCTTATACTAGCTAGGGCTGCTGTACCAATCAGTTTTGCTCTCTTGACGTGTTCAGACCAATTTCCATTTCCTGATATGATAATTCCTAAATATTCTAACTTATTAACTACTTCCAGATTTACTCCTTCAAGATACCATTTTTCCTTTTTTGCTAATTTGTTCCCGTTTTTGCACACCATTACTCTAGTTTTCTGTACGTTAATTTTCATATTCCACTCTTTACAGTACTTCTCGATACCATCAATACTTTTTTGCATTGCAACTGGCGTTAGTGTGAACAGGAGTATGTCGTCAGCAAAGACAAGACCAGGAATATCCTGATTTTCTAAACACGGCAGTGCTAATCTTTCCTCAACTTCAAATTCTAGTATATCGTTAATGAACAATAAAAATAAAATCGGTGACAATTTACATCCCTGTTTCAAACCCATTTTAGAAATAATATCTCCTACTACTACTCCTTCTTTGACTCTCACAGTACACTTTACTTCAGCATATATCTTTTCTATAGCCTAAGGTGCAATATTGCGTGAGTATTCTCAAGGCATTCTCGCTCTTCATAACGTATGTGCTGCGGGGCAGTATATATCCAAAAATATTTTCGCATAGGAGGTTTTGTCCCGGCAACGACGATATTTTAAATCCTAGGTGTGAAATAGGATATAGTTTTAAACTTTCCACCCCTAAAGTGTTAAATGATGTTAGCTCCGTAAGCGGAATTATTCATCCTTCCAAAACCGTTTGAAAAAAGGTGTAATTTTATGAGAAGGGTCTATTTTTATGTCCTAAGTGTAAAATATGGTATACTTCGAAATATTTCTCCCCTAAGGCGTTTAGAATGTGGTTTACATTCAAAAACTCAATATTATTCTTCCGAAACCATTTCAGGTACGATAAAACATTTTTATGAAGAGTAGTCTTCTATATATTAGATGTTAATAAATATTTGAAATCATCCACCCCTTTAAAAAAGGATTCAATCCTCCATTACTGATTGACGTACAAAATCAAAATTTCACAAGTTGGTTGCTTTTACATCCTAGACGTTAAATAAGATAGGGTTTAAAACATTAAAATTCTTCCGTATGGGGTTCAAATTAGTATTAGATAAGAAAATAAATAAGCATTCCCCCAAAAACGTTTGAATTACTAACTGAGGGCGTACATTACAGGCTTAGCTGACAGTGGACTCTCCAAAATGTAAAACTTTTAATAATAAAGTTCAGTTTTAAACCGTAGCAAAGCACAGGTATCTTGCTAGTTATAAAATATTGACCATGAATGCGATGATTTTCGAACTGATACCAATCAGTAATAGTACATAGGGCAATGGAATAGACGTTCATCTCACATAGTAAATTCACCTACAGAATTGTATTAATGTATGCGAATGTAGATCGTAGTAAGTCAATTAAATAATTTATTTCCGGAAATTATCTTGTCAAATGACAAGTAAAGAATGGATTCAAGAAGAGAATGACAGTCGTCACTTAAACGTGACAATCGTTTCTCTTTAGATCGAAACAAACACAAGCTATTCTGTTTGTCGCTGTGAATTTTCTACAGAGTAAAAGAATCGTCTCTTTGCTGACAAGAGTAGACACATGAATGTGTGAGAGAGAGATGATGATTAACTCTAACTGACAGAGTAAACCTTTGTGATCCATTAAATTAAAGAGGTATTCGATATGAATTTTAATACGGCTATAAATTATAAAGAATGACACTTCATTTTCCGTCGGTAGTGAGTATTGTCTATGAAAAATGTTAAGTGCTAAAATGGGAATATCAATCATATGGTATGATTTGTTTGTAGGAGAAAATCAAATTAGAACAAACATTCAACCCTCTCAATCCATCACAATCACTTCTTGCAGGAGACCATCAAAAGAGGAATAAATATACAAAATGCACACATAAGTATAATATTGTATTTCAAATAACCTAACTTAGAAGCACAGGTAATAAACCAATAAGTTGCATTAATAAGTATACTATTTGGCCGGTAGCCTTTTATCCTCTGAATTTAGTGATTAAATTTTCAAACATTATCGTCAAACGGGTCAGAAACTTATGCTGTTTTTCAGACTAACAAAATATATTTGGGAAAACGTTATGCTTGATGGAAAATTCCTTCTACGAATTAAGTTCTAACATGGCTGAGCAAGAATTTAAGATTTTATATATATAGTATTGCGTAACCGATATAACAACTTCCCAAAAATCTCAGAAATTTATGAATAATGCCTCTAGTGTTATATAGAATTAACGGCAGTTATTCAATGAATATCCCTCCAATTTTCGCTAGGACACTGCTATGGAAAACAATATCATACATGAATTATTACAGTCACCGAATAAACGAGGGGTCCAATAATTTTAATGCAATACACGTACTTACATTGTTAACATTACTGAATGGCTTGGTAGATCAGTATTCGGAAAAACGTAATCAGATCAACTAGCCTGCATCCAAATCATCAGAAAAACTATGAGCGGAATATTATTATTATTCCCAAGTTGCTTTCCGAGAAAATGGGTGGATTGGCGACGTAGGTAACTGGACATTTTACCGTAATTGCTAAGATAATTTTATCAAATAACACAAAGTGTGTCAGATATGACAACCACGATGTTATTTTTACTTTTATCTTTGATCGTATCTGGTCAAAAAATTTAATAAATTTCAATGACATTATGAAACCGGAAGACTAACAAGACTAGCTGAAACAGTTTACTGTATTTCGAAGTATAAAAATGTTGCTCTTGATAAAGGGGAAATATCTACCGCACGTTGCTACCACATACAAAATGGTAGAATGGTATGAACGTGAACCACTCATGTCCAACTCCTGTTGTTTGTGCGAAATAAGACCAGATAGATGCGAAAGGGCAGGTCAAAATTAGCAGAATTACAAAACGTATAGGTAAAATCCACACTGCACGATATAGTAGTGAAGTACGTGATTAATGGTCCTAGGGGGCTTCAAGCACGGCGTCACCCTGTATATGTGAATGTCTTACCACTAAGGGGTATCAGAAATAACAGTGTTGGATATCGACATCTGATGGTGTGTATTTCAATACCGAGGGTTGTTACTTAATGATGTCGAGAATACTGCAAATATTGGGAACAATAAGAAATTAAACGATGATTTGTACCAGGTAATTCAGTTCCCCTTGAAATGTTTTACCTAAAGGTCAGTGTTGGATTAGTTGTTCCGTGAAATTCATTGTACATACGTGTTAAAACGACACAACTGTAAGTACAGTGATCAGGCAACTCCCAGACTATAATGTACACATAAGGCTCAAAAATATCAGTCCAGAAGATATACGTGTGTATGAAGGTCTGAAGCAATGTGCTGAACTTTATCACATAGTGTGACTTAGATAAGCGAGTGCATACAATCACTTACCTTTATTTCCATTTGGGAAGTTTGGAACGCAAATTGCTTCACAGAAACTTATGATCCTGATAACATAAACAACCTCTCTGATGCGATGCTCAAGCAAAACCATCTTAGGAATTGTGTACCGACGACGACAATTGTAAAAATCTTATTTATGACAATGTTCTGTATTGTTATACAGAGTGTTTCCGTAAGAGCGTGCAAAAATTTTACAGGACATAGTGGATGCT
The DNA here is from genome assembly GCF_040414725.1 of Anabrus simplex. Classification (NCBI taxonomy): domain Eukaryota; kingdom Metazoa; phylum Arthropoda; class Insecta; order Orthoptera; family Tettigoniidae; genus Anabrus; species Anabrus simplex. The sequence continues at coordinate 1,018,216,377 of NC_090266.1, forward strand.
CCACTGAACAATTTGAGGTAGGGAACCTGCGGTCAAAGAAGCCAGCTTGAGGAGATTATAAGTATACAATCACATTACTGTGCACTTTTTTATTTACATTAGTTACAGATAACAGCAAATACCATCATTGGTAGAATGACGCATTATAATATCTATCATGATGAACACGAAAAGCCCTTGTATTCCTATAATCCTTGAAATGTAGAGTTGAGGATTGTCTGTTCAAAAGGTGTTATTTCCACTTCAGATTCTTTTAGTATTTCGTCCACCTGCATTACTGTAGTTGAATACTATCGAAGGTAATGAGCGATCCATGCCAGAATGTTTTAATTCTACAAAAGTAGTACCATACACGATCATTGGTATGTTCCATGTGCTTTTATTATACGTTTCCTGCCGTTTTTCCACTTCTAGCTTACGGTTGAAATAGCGCCTTACATGATTACTTTGTTTCTTTGCCAAATTCAGATCAATTGGTAGAATTTAAAATACCATTTTTACTGTATCTTACAAAATTTTCTGAAACTGACGGCCATCAACCTCAATTAATGTGTGATTCATAGCACGTTCTGTCATGGGACAATTTAAATACGATACAACAGAGCCAAGTTATGGACAGAGAAGTAAACAAAGCCTGCATCGTGACGTCCTCCTTGTTCCCTTGCAGGAAATAATGAATGTACATGTAAATAAACAGCACAGTACGTGTAAACTTGTACGCATGTTAGTTGTAAATAAGCTGGGAAACAGTAATGCGAGACAACGTGGTAGACACGTTTACTTGCATATCTCCTTAAGCCGACTCCTCCGACCACAGGTTCCCTACATCAAATTGTTCAGTGGAGCATTCTCTATGTCCTGTTAAAATTTTTCACGCTCTTACGGAAACACCTGTGTGTGTAATTTAATAGAAAAATACAATCTATGAATCAACGAATTTCCATTAATGGCAATTACGGCGCTAAGGATATAAATGTCACTCCAGAAGCAGTGTGTTTCATTTGTGTGTTTAAGTCTCTAATTCCTTTGAATATTTAGTAATTACTTGCGATGCGTTTCAATCAATGAGTGAAGCTAAGGAATTGCAGTAAAATGATTCGCACTAGGAGAGTACATACATTGAAAATACAGTATGTATTTTGGTAGGTCAGTAATATATCTTTTTTCCATTCCTATCATTTTTTCAGACATGGTGTGTCTTGGATAATCACCCGGAAAACAGATATGGAGATATATGAACCTGAACCAAAATGTGTTTGATACAGACTTGGCTAAAGTGAGTAAAACAGTCGAATCACTTATAAGTAAATTTACCTAAATTTTCGGACGTCTTGTGCCAGTTATCAATAACCTGAAGTGAGTATATTAGAAAATCGTCAAATGTTCAATCTTGGCTCTTACAAATCGTCAATGAGGAGGAAAATAGCTATCTTCATTATAATGTATAGCATGATAAACAAGAAAAGCCCTTGTATTCCTATAATCCTTGCAAGTAGAGTTGAGGATTTTCTGTTCAAAATGTGGTATTTCCACTTCAAATTCTTTTAGTATTTCGTCCACCTGCATCGCAGTAGTTGAATACTATCGAAGATAATGAACATTCCACGCCAGAATGTTGTAATTCTTCAAAAGTAGTCCAATACACGATCATTGGTATGATCCATGTGCTTTTATTATACGTTTCCTGAAGTTTTTCCACTTCTCTCTTACGGTTGAAATAGCGCCTTACAGGATTACTTTCTTTTTTGCCATCTATTGGTAGAATTGAAGAAAAGATAAAGCACATACAACATCGGCAAGATAATCCAAAACTGCCTTTTAGAAGTTTGAATGATCTACAAATCCATACGAATTTCTTTTGGAGTCGTAGGCAGATCTTCGCTCCATTCAGTGAAGTCAGCAGAATAGTAAAATCACCTGGAGGTAAGTCACAAGAGTGATATGGGTTATGATAGTCTACTATGCCAGTTCCTCTGTTGTGTTTAACATGGAGATGGTGATAATTGCAGGATACGCAACGGACATTGTCACATCTGTTCTGTTAAACTTTGCATACGGTATCCGACAGGAACCGCTCATCAACGTACCGCTTGTCTTTGTCTCTGAAAAGTGTTTGTCAAATACCTGGTTAAGACGATGACCAGGCTTGTTCCTTAACGAGCAGGTTGAAACGTTGTCTGATTTTGACTTTGACACTGGTAACAACATAAAATGCACCACCTCAGGGAATGTACTCCATTCAGTACTTTGATATTATTCATTTCTACGGTCATCTTCTTTTGAAAGTTAGTTTACCTGATGGAAGTACACGGAGATTCGGAACGGTATTTCTACACGCCGAGTATGCCCTATTATGCATGAATGTACTGCATATATCACAAAATCTATAGTGTGCATGTTTGAATGTCATCTTTATCTCCTGGAATGGAGGCTTCATAGTGTTCTCTTCTTACTTTCTGGTAAACCTACCTAGTTACAAAATAAGACGCGACTGTAAATTCTAAACTTCTTCCTTTGAAGCATGTTTTTAATTGTTTTTTTTTTTCACTGAAGTAACCATTTTAGTACTGAGAATCCCAACGATTGCGTGAAATTAGTCATTCAATTCGCTAATGATGATGCTTGATGTTTAAAGGGGCCTAACATCTAGGTCATCGGCCCCATTCAATTCGAAACGAGTTCAGCTCTTGATTACAGTCCGCCTTGATATGACACTAAGTAAGACATACAAACACGCATTTCACATGGCTGCGTTGATGTATATTGTAAATGTTTCTGATGCGCATAACATTACAAGAGCCTTCCAGGTGTCAGGTCAAAATGAAAGCTCTCCATGTTGAAGTTAGGAGGACAGACGACTAGTGTCGTCTATGAACAATTCCTACAAGGTGCCAGTTAAAAAACTAATTCGAAACGCTTGTCTTGTGAATCTAGATTAGGGTGTCAGTTGAATTCAATCAGGAGATATTGTCAATTCCATTGATAACTTTATGTGCAGTTTCAAAACGCTGTTACCAAATAAGAAATCTTCAATTACAGAGGGACCTAATTTTATTTTCATTTTACTTTTAATTTAATTGCTTCCCAATTTAAGGTTTGACATTACGACAAAGCAAACCATACAAGTCTTTGCATCTGCAGTATTAAACATAAATTTAGCTAATACAAATTTGACAGATTGATATTTAGGTCAAAACTGATCCACTAACAATTTAAATTAATGGGGATTGAACAAATGATTTCATAAAATGTTAAGGGAGACTTTCAGAGCCAAAAAGGCAACCTTCCTGACCTAACACTTTCTTCAGAACGAGACTTGCGCATTATTCGGAGAAGAATTTTAGAATGTTGCCTCTTCACCCCACCGTCAGAAGGACACTACGAGAGCAATGAATGTTAACAATGTCTTTAATTATTGCAAAAACTATTGACAAAAGCATGTAGCAAACAAAAAGCTGTGTTTGGTGACATTATTAGATCGGAACATATCTCACCGTGCACACAGTTGTATGTGGAAGGTTTATCTGTGTTATTGTGATAACTAAAGATATATGTTCCGGTAATGGTCCAGAATCTATGCGCCCGTGGGTTGGAAAATGTGTATTCGCTAATGCATTTGCAGCAGTAACAAGCAGATTCCTAGTCTGCCTCAGATCATAATTAGACTTCCTTTAAAGTACAGCAGTTGAAAGAACTTGGAAATTAGCACTACAGTATATTCCATCAATTGGTAATTACCGTATCTCATAGGAGGGCCGATAGAGCAGTATGGAAGGAAACTGTAAGATGGTTCCAAAAGTTACGTGTTATTTTTTTCTAAGTTAATATGGAATCCATATGTTTCAGTGCCAACTTAGTCAATATAATTTTGAAGCTGTTCAGTCTGTCGAAAACGTCAATTAAAACATATTATGACCCTATAATATACAGTACTTGTAAAGTTGGTTCTACAAGAACATCCTCAGATTCTATTAAATCACTTTAAATCATGTGCATGTATGTACAGTATTATTCGCGTTGCGTAAACTATTTAGTGATTATGAATTGGTGATGTTACGAGCAAGTAATGAATGTAGTAGTCCTCCACGGTCATTTTAGTCAATTACGTGAAATTTTCCGTACTTATTTTAGCTGCTATCGTCCGTTATCTTCAGCAACTGTGTTCGCAATGGCGCCTATTTTTTTAGCTCCGGTCTTGTAGCTAATGAGCGGTTGACGAGAAATTTTGTAGACAACAATTCTGTTTCATGAAGCGGGTAGGGGTAGTAGAAGGCGTGAGGGGAATGTTGTGACCATTGACACGCTACAGGTATGTTATAATGTTTGATATGTTTTAACTCTTGTTTCCGACAGACCGAAAATCTTTTAAGTTACATTCATTGTACAGAGTCACAAATATACAGGGTATCAGGGCTAAAAGTGCAGATATTTTGCTAGTCGGTAAATAAAAATACATCTAAGAATATATACTATGTACCTTTTATCATGTGCTATTAGTTCTCTCATAACTGAGCCAAATATTTCAGAACCCAATGTGTTTTGAACGACCGTAGTAGGATACGCTAGTTATATAATTCTGTTCTCGTGTAGTGGAGGTACAGTAGCAGAGTGTAGGGGTTGTAGAACCTGTTTGTTATCGCAGGCCAACCGTTGTTGTTGTGCTCTTCCACTAAACGCTTGGCAAGTAGGGTAGGCTGACTCACGTGCCAAACCACTTGCTTTACTCGAAAACCGGCCTAGGGTACTCTGTGAGAAAGGAATACATAATCCACTTTTACACTTTCTCATGTTGCCGCCGAAAGTTATTTTGTGCTTGTTTACGTACAGTATGTGACACCGAATATCCGTACCAGTACCTGTATGGGAATCAAATGATGTGCAGTTGTGTGTGATTTATAAGACGTCAATGACAATATTCATTTATCCAAGCTGACGAAATGAAGGTAAATAGTCAATGAATTAATGAAAAGTGGCTGCATCATATCCGTGTTGTTTATTTAACTGCCTACGTTGAATTTCTGACAATAGACAGCGTGAGCTGTCTATGCCATGTTCATAATATTTTCAGGTCAATGAAAGGGCGGTGGACACTTGAAAAATTGTTATAAGTATTCGGTAAAATTATTATTAATGAAAAAATTCCAAAACCGTCGTTGCTTGCATGCGTGAACATTGCTCGAAGGATAAAAAGCTACTATGAAAATGCCGTCGGGATTTTGTAATAGAAGGCTTATTATTGGACAGTAAGTGCCGATAGGTAAAATGATGATTGTAATTGTCCTCTTTATATAGAGCTTCCGTAATAATTATGTTACTAATAACAATAAAAATAATAATAATAATAATAATAATAATAATAATAATAATAATAATAATAATAAAAATAATAAGAATTTTTTACGTTCCACTAACTATTCTTTATGGTTTTCGGAAACGTCGAGACGCCAGAATTTCGTACTGCAGGAAAAATTTTACATGTAAATAAATCTACAGACACGAGACTTACGCATTTGAGCACATTCAAAAACCACCGAACTCGCCGCCATCGAACGTGCGATATTGGGTTCGTAAGGCAAGCACTCTATCGCCCGAGCTACTCAGCCCGGCATTAGAGCTTACAGTAAGTTGGGCCGTACGGTTAGGGGCACGCAGCTGTGAGCTTGCATTCGGGAGATAGTGGGTTCGAACTCAACTGTCGGCAGCCCTGAAGATGGTTTTTTGTAATTTCCCATTTTCACACCAGGAACATGCTGGGGCAGTGCCTTTATAAGACCGCTTCCTTCCAACTCCTATTCCTTTTCTGTACCATCGTTGTCATAAGACCTATCTGCGCCGGTGTGACGTAAAGCAAATTTAAAATGTCATTATATTTAGGACATTATACAATTGTTGAGATGCATAGTTATAAACTATGGGAAGTGTATTCTGGGCAGGCATTATTGGCGAGTAGTCAATAATAATAATAATAATAATAATAATAATAATAATAATAATAATAATAATAATAATAAAACCTGGTGTCACTCGCGACCGAATATAGCAACGTCACACAAGTAAAACAGTTTAAGTACCTAGGTGAAGTTATCGGGAGCAGTGGCAATAAAGAGAGCCAACAAAACCGCGCTGAAAAAATACGTAAAGCCTATTCGATCACCTGGAACGTTTATAAGAAAAAAGAACACTTTCCATCAAGGCCATACTCCGACACTACAACACTGTTGTTCTCCCAGAGGCACTCTACGCAACTGATATATCATCATTAAACATCAACATTAGGGACTTTGAAAAAATGGGACGACATTTACTGAGGAAAATATTCGGACCCAAGTTTGAAGACAGCATTTAGGTGCGAAAAAGCTCGGAAGAACTCTATTCATTGACTGAGCGATTCGTTTCAATTGCACGCAAAAGACATACGAAATTCTACGGGCATTTAGCACGAATGAATGACTCACGATTGACCAAGAAAATCCTTTTCGATACCAATGGAACACGACAAACCGAAGTGCGCTGGCTAGTAGACACCCGAAGGATCTCGCAGAAGTCGACATTGACCCACTGGAAACCACAAGGACTTCATATAGACAAAAGATGAACACCCACAAGTTTGCGCCAAAGGAACCGACGGCAGGAAATTTGAAAATCACAAGAAAGACGACAGGCCCATAGTGAAAGGATGGGGAAGTTTTAGGAAGATTAGAAGAACAAGAAGTTCAAGAATATCAATGGTAGATAATGATTCTAATTACTCCTAAGAGGGCCAAACCCACGTAAATAAAAATAATAATGATAATAATAATAATAATAATAATAATAATAATAATAATAATAATAATAATGCCTTACTTTTGTGTACATCTTGAGAATTCCTCAATGAGTTGTTAAGATATTCAGACATTTTACAAAACCCATTAATACTTATATATAGTTCTGAATATTGCATCAAACTGAGATTAATTTAAATATGCTGTTTTTCTTCTATCTGTTATGTCGTAGTAGTTGTAGTTTTCAAAGTAACATACCAATAAAATGAATCACATATACATCAAGCTTTAATGGAAATGCTCGGGAAGTTAAGTCTCCTGTTCATGGCTTCGCTTATTGACAGTAGTTAGCAGGTGTCTCTTATACAGAATGTTAGGTGTATACGTGCAGATATTTCTTGTAGCAATAGAGAACGATGCGACAAACCACTATATATCAAACTTTTAGTAATCATCGGAAGTTACTTTCGTGAGCAAAGGGATACGGTATTTTAGAATCCGGTAGGTAATATGCCTTGCTCTTGTGAGTGAATAGCTTTCCTTCGATAACATGCAAGTTACGCACCATTCTTGCCAAACTGGTTTCTTTTTATGTTTAAGAGCGAATGTACTACTGTAACAGCTGAACGCTACCGATACAGTGCGAGGAGATGTTACGTAACATTCTAGCCAAACAGGTATTATGTTTAAGAGCAGCTGAACTACGATAAGAGCTGAAGGCAGCTTCTACGGTATGGCATGTTATGTAATATTCTCGCCAGTCTGGTTTTGTGGTTGTTAGTATTTTGTTTCCGTCTTAGGGAATTCAGACGCCCCTGGTAATCTTCTAACATTGATCCCACCTGTTTATACCAGCTATCATTATCCCTACATTCATATTCTGTTACATTTAACTTACGAATGAGATATCTTGAGTCCATCCAGCTTTCACTCCCGTAAATAAGATTTGGTCTGAAAACAGACCTGTGTAAAGATAGTTTCGTTTGGAAGCTGATGAACTTCTTCCAGAATACTGTGGAACTCAACTGCTTCCGTACTGCATAGCCTTGATGCATCTTGATTTATTCTCGCGTACTTTACTACCATCCAGAGATAATACACATCCTAATAATTAAAATGATCTACCTGTTCCAGTATTGTATTCCCAACCTGAAGATGAAATTATTATTATTATTATTTAAGGTTTCTTCTCTACTGATATCGCTTTATCCTTAGAAAGGCTCATTTTCATATCATACTTTTTGGGGCCCCTTTTCAAGATTGAAGGCTTACAGCACAGCTTCCACATAAGACCAAGTCTTCGAGAAAGGTCAAACTGCTTACTACATTTCCACCTAAATGAATCACTCCCTGCAACATTACATCTTTTAGTTCATGCTTCATGGAAACTATGATCCAAAAACGTGAAAGATTACAGCGTTATCTAACTCTTGTAAGTACACTGAACCTGTAATTCATAGGTTACGATCAATTCTCACTGCAGCACAATTGTCACCTTAAATGCCTTCGATTGCTTTAATGATCTACAGTTAATACCATAGTCTCCCAATAAGGCTAAGATCTCTTCCGTCGGTAGTCTGGCATATGCCTTCTCTAGATCTAAGAAACTTATACATAATGTCTAGTACACTCTTAGCATTTTTCAATTATGTTCACACACTGAAAATGTGATTTTGACACCCTCTCTGTGGTCTGATACATCACTGGTTTTGATCTAACTTACTTCAACTACTAATTACATCCTCTCTTCCAAAATGTCAGTAACAACTTGCCTGGTATATTGATCAATGAAATACGTCCATAGTTGTAGCAATCCTTCATGTTCCATTGTTCATAGGTAGATGCAATTACTGCCTTCGTCTAATCAGAATGTATGTTACTAAAATTCCACGCTAAACTTATTCCTCTATAAACCCATTTCACGTCGCCTTCCCACTATAGTTCACCATTTCAGGTCTAATTTTATCTGTTCTTTCTGCTTTATGACCATGAAGTTCTTTACAATCATTTCCACTTTCTGAGGAGTAATTTCACTAACATAATCCACCCCTCCCCTATGAGCTTAGCTGTTGGCGACATCAACAGAAAAATTTCCTGTTACGCTGAGACGTTATTCAAAATATCCCTCCCATCTGTCCAGTTATTCCCTGAGATCTACTATGAGCTCACCTGAATTACTCAAAACACTATTTATTTACTTATTCTCTCCGTTTCTAAGATTCTTTATTATTGTCCATTAATGTTTCACCGCCGCTTAATGTAGCCTCTCCAGATTATTACTGAAATCTTTTCCTGACTTCTAGGATAAAACAAGTATTTCTTTCGCTCTGTTCCTTGCATCTACATACAATTCCCTGCCTGCATCAGTCCTTGCTTGGAGCCTTTCTCATACTCTTTCCTTGTACGTTTATAGTTTGCCCTCACTTCGTTCCGCCATGATGTCCGTTTTTGCCCATTATTCTTATTATTATTATATTTTAAAATTGAAAATATACCATGCCTCAGTAGCGTACCAGATATCTTTTAAAAGTGAGAAAAGGAAGTTTTCAACGATACTCCAACGGGTAACACAAAAGAAAGTAACTCCACCCATTCGTGAAGCAGCAGCAGCAGCAGGAAATTTGTTAAATTACCAAATATATTTGAGAAAATAACAGCTATATCCACTTTTGACGTTGTCTATGTACAATATGAAGTACTTTAATATGTAATAACCTTCAGCTAACTTAACCATATCGCTTAAGTGCGGCCAGTATCCAGTATTCGGGAGATAGTAGGTTCGAACCCCACTGTCGGCAGCCCTGAAAATGGTTTTCCGTGGTTTCCCATTTTCACACCAGGCAAATGCTGGGGCTATTCCTTAATTAAGGCCATGGCCACTTCCTTCCCACTCCTAGCCCTTTCCTGTCCTATCGTCGCCATAAGACCTATATGTGTCGGTGCGACGTAAAGCAACTAGCAAAAAAAAAAACTTAACCATAGAAACTGAAGTTTTGACCGATGCCTCCAAAGGAAGTGCAAACATTAAATTTTCACCAGCCCTTACCGCTGAAAACCTATATATCAAGGGAGAGACTCGAAGACTGCTGCAACTATTTGATTACAATTTTCTGTTTCTCTGTTAACCGAATAATATTTCTTCGTCGTCCTTGAGGGAATTATCATGAAACAAATTTGTCCTAGATATACAGAACTGCAACACATATACAGTAATATTCAGATTGATAATTGAACTACTGCAATATTCATCTCTCAGTGACAGACTCTCCCGAATATAGCTAGAATCTGTAATAATGCACAAGATATTTTTTAAAGTTGAATGACGATTTGCCACACTTTGTTTTCAAGGAACATTCCTGAAATTTACGAAAATTATCTGTGTTACTTACGTAAGACAGCATGTTCCATCCTTTTCCTTGTTAAAAAAGCAAAATTGTTTTCCAGGGGTTGAAACTGGGCTTCGGGCTTCGATCGGATGGAGTAAATGGTTTTAGTTGCCATTAATTACTTCTAAAAGCCCGTTTCGAATCAATGATGTAATTTAGGATTAAATGTCGTCAAGTTAGGTTTCATTTTATAGATTTCTTTTCGCAAGATTACATTTAGATATATAATGATCACCCCGTATCTACAAATCTGATACTGATATCGAATACGTATGGAGTCGAAATTATTCAGCACTACTCGGGCTTAAACATAACATAATACTCGTCTGGTATGATAAAATGAAACCTATGGAGTTAAGGACGACGAGTATGATTTTGAAGGAAAGTTAATTTATTTGAATGTGCACATTTGCATGGTATGCGTGACGAGATGGGCTCGTTTGGACTAGTGTATGTCCTACACGAAGATCCGCTCACTCATGAATGAAAATAAAAAGAACAAACAGAACACCAATGTCCCTTGGTAGTAATTTTATCTAAAATTAATTGAAACGGGATACTTTTGTTTTATTTACATATACGCTTGTATTCTCGTTACCATTTTGTGTTTGAGTTTCATATTAACTTCGGAGGAGTGACGGGTTATTGCCTGGAGGACCAGAACTTGGAGAAACATGGATGCCAGATCGTTATTCACTTGTCTGAGTGACGTTGAGTGTCTAGAACTCATGTAGTACACATGAAATCCACGAGATGTTCCACTTCATGCATATGGAGAAACTTTACTGGTATTCATTTCACCCTAATATTTCGTCTAGTCATACTTCAGTAATTTCTTGCCATTCTGTTCCCATATGATTTCATCCGTTATTTATGTTTATCCCTTTAGCACATCGGGAATAATAATATGAATAATAATACCAATAATATATATAAGGAATAAATCCTCTATATTTATACGGTCATTGCAGGTCAGAAGTCCAATTTAAATTTTTTTTTTTTTGCTAGTTGCTTTACGTCGCACCGACACTGATAGTTCTTATGACGACGATGGGACAGGAAAGGACTAGGAGTGAGAAGGAAGTGGCCGTGGCCTTAATTAAGGTACAGCCCCAGCATTTGCGTGGTGTGAAAATGGGAAACCATGGAAAACCATTTTCAGGGCTGCCGACAGTGGAGTTCGAACCTACTATCTCCCGAATACTGGATACTGGCCGCACTTAAGCGACTGCAGATATCGAGCTCTGTAGTTCAACATTTTCTTTTAAAGATTGATTGATTGATTGATTGATTGATTGATTGATTGATTGATTGATTGATTGATTGATTGATTGATTGATTGATTGATTGATTGATTGATTGATTGATTGATTGATTGATTGATTGATTGATTGATTGATTGATTGATTGATTGATTGATTGATTGATTGATTGAGGTTGTGTTCTGAATAATTTATCGTAAGTACATCACTCATTTGGACTGAAAAGCAGGAACGATTGCACGGGACATGCGAGGTACTAATAAAACAACTTATTTTGAAGGCTATATTATGTAATTTCTACGGATTTTTACGGGATAGTATTAATAGCTCAATCAGTGACAATAATAGGATGCAAGGGTGAATGAATACTTATTCGTAAAATATTACCTACAATAATTTTCATTCTTGATGATGATGACGATGATGATGATGCTTGTTGTTTAAAGGGGCCTAACATCTAGGTCATCTGCCCGAGTTCATTAGCGGGCGAGTTGGCCGTGCTGTTAGGGGCGCGTAGCTGTGAGCTTGCATCCGGGTGATAGTGGGTTCGAATCCCACAGTCGGCAGCCCTGAAGATGGCTTTCCGTGGTTTCCCATTTTCACACCAGAAACATGCTGGGGCTGTACCTTAATTGAGGCTAAGGCCGTTTCCTTCGCACTCCTAACCCTTTCCTACACCATGGTCACCATAAGACCTATTTGTGTCGGAGCGACGTAAAGCCACTACGGTACAAATAAAGAAACTTATCTTTATTCTTAGGCCTTGCTCTATTCAGATTAATGCCATCAAATAAATAGAGATTGTCGTCATCCATTGAAGATTCACTGGAGTCACTCGTAAAACTAATGTCTGACATCTGAACTTATACAAGCTTTTGTATCGTCAATGATCTCTCAAATTCCTGTATAGTTACCACACTATCATTAAGCATAGACTAACACATCATTGAAATGTATCTAGTGTATATACAATACGTACACTTACTGATGAGTACCGGTGCATTGACACTTCACATGAGTATTATCGTGATATGTTTTTTAATTAAGGATTCGTACTAGATGCGAATTATCCGTTGATGTATGTTCATTAAACAGAATGCGCAACTGCTACACTTAATATTTATTTAAGAATATCGCCGTCAAGGAATGTTATTTTCAGGAAAATCACGAAACAATTTTGTTTATAAGGATCTATCTTCGTGAACCACATGTGACCAGAGCTGAAGCGCATGCCTCAATTAGAAATCCGAAAAAAATCCCCAAATTCTGTTGACTGTTCTCAAACTGTACGAAACTGGTATCCACGCCTGCACTAACAACAGACTGGCAGTTAGAAAACCAAATTCTTCCTGCACGAACGCTTCAAATACAGCGAAGTACATGTAGGCATGCGCCTGACAGTTTGGGATAGTTTCGTATTGCTGCGCATTATTATTCTATTTTTTTTTTAAATTCAAACAGTTATTTCATTTTCCCCGTGAGGAGAGCTGGCCACCAGTCCAACAAAGGGACTCTTTGGCCTTTTATATGTACAATAATTTGTTGTGAAATGTTTTATATGAGTGTGTGCTAAAAGCACACTTTTTACGAAAGTAAAAACAAATCTTCTTTTGTAGAACACATCAGCAGAAATGAAAGTCTGTTTCTTGAAGTACGAAGCACTACAAACTTAACATAAGAACAGTAAACATTGTTTTCTTGAAGAGAAAGAGTATGGAATGAAATGATAAACAAGATCGGATTTTAGATGTACAAGCAATAACATAATATTAATAACCAATTCTTGTCCAAGTGAAAAAGCCAAGTCGTCATAAGTTCTGAGAGGTCACACATACACTGAACACAAATGTACTCAGAGATGGCGGTGGTATCGCCATTAATTCCACTAAATGTGTAAGGTGGCAATGGAAAAATAACCGGAATAAGAACCTCAGTCCGAATTGTGGTATCTGCAGTGGTCCATAACTTCATGTGCGTTTAGCTTTAGCTGTGGGCTGAGGTCGATGATGGGAAGAGGTGTTTGATAAGAGGTGTTGGTTGGTTTTTAAGGATGGCGGTGGCGAGAGAAGAAAGGCTAATTGCTTCTAAAGGTTCAGATGAGCTGCGGGAGACAGCATTCTGTAAATAGCGAAGACGAATAGAATGTAGATGAGAAAGGATCGTTGGGAATGTATAAAGGTCATTTAATACTTCGAGTTTAGTTTCTGGTCTGAGGCGATGAGCCAGTCGGATGGCGTGACGGTCTAGTTTTAATATGTCGAGGTATTGGAGAAGGGAGGCGGAGATCCAGGATAAGGAGGCGTACGTGATAACAGGTCGAACAAAAGCTTTGTACGTATTAATAATCTGTGTTGCATTTAATCCCCAGGTTTGACCTAACAACCAGCGGAGCAGGTGAAACCTGCGAGATGCCTTTTTGTAAATCTGGTCCAAATATATATGCCATTTTAAATTACTTTGAAAAGTGATGCCTAGGTAGGTAAGAGTGGTGGTTTCGGTAAGGGGTTGATCATGTAAGGATAGGTAAATTTGGTTAGTAGGACGGCATCTACGTTTACGATTGCGGAAAATTATAAATTGTGTTTTGCTTACATTGATTTTGATGTGCCAAAATTCAGCCAGTGTTCGAGCTCATTTAAGTAGGTTTGTAATCGGGATTGCATGGATCGGTTATTAGTTCCTAGAGCCAGTATTGCTATGTCGTCAGGAAATTGATATAATCTGAGTGGGGGAAGAGGTTGGGGAATATCGATACAAAACAAGGTATACAAAAGCGGTGACAATGGACTACCTTGTAGGACTCCTGCTTTAATAGGAAAGATGTAGGATAATGTATTATGGATATTGATTTGTGCTGTGTGGGATTTAAGAAAGTTGGCGAGGAAACAAATGATCGTCATAGGTAGCGGGAGGTGACGAAGTTTAAATATCAGTCCGTCGATCCATGCCTTGTCAAAGGCTTTCTCAACGTCTAGACTGATAAGGGCTGCGCGGTTTTTGGGAGGTAAATATTTTGTGAGGGATGCAGAGATATGAAAGAGGTGGTCATGTGAGGAGTGCTGAGGAAGGAAACCGGCTTGCGATGGAGGGAGTTGAGATAGGTGTGCGAGGATGGTTTCTAAGATTTTAGAATACACTGTTAGAAGGCTGATAGGACGACATGAATTTAGGAGAGATGGTAGTTTTTAAGGTTTTAAAAATAACAAAATAGTAGCATGTCCCCAATGGGCAGGAAAGAATCCAATATGGAGAAGGATAGTATATACTGCACTTAGGAGTTGTAGGAAGGGATGTGGAGCTTCTTTGATGTGTCGGTAAGTAATCTGATCTACACCAGGGGCAGTGTTCTTTTTGGTCCTGAGTACGTCTTGTATGTCTTGTACTGTAATAGGAACATTTAGGGGATGTTTGGAATCAGGGGCGGAAGGAGGTTCAAAGCTAGGTCGAAGAGGAGGTTAAGTGATATCCGCATATTCGGTTATTACAGCGTGGTCAGGATGGTAGAAATTGGGGTCGGAAGACGGCGAGAAAATTACTCTATAATGATCAGCGAAAATGTCGGCCTTTACTTTAGGATAACTGGGTGCGGATTTGTTATGTATTATTGGATAATGGGGGTAGGATTTCTTTGTGTGTGTCAGTTGTTTTAATTTGGTCCAATATTTGCGAGTATCAGTCGTGTTGGATAATTCAGTACAAGTATTTGCCCAGGCTTTTCTTTTCATAGCCTTGATGAATGAACGAGCATGTCTAAGGGTAGTTCTATGTTCACGAAGGGTATTTGGGTCACGGGTGCCTTGTAAAGGTCATGGGAATATTTTAATAGCTGGAGTGATTTAGGTGGGAGGGGAGGTTTGGAGGGATAGGAGGTGTGGAGAGGAATATGGAGTCTGTCGGCAGTAATTAATGCGGATTCTAATGTCTTAATTACGTCATGTAATTCATGCGGTGATGTATGTGGGTCAGTATTGCGTATTATGTCTGTTATTGTTTGACTGTATGCTACCCATTCGGTTCGATTATACTGTCTGACTGGTGGAGGACGTCGGGTATGTTGGTATGGATTAGTTAGGACATTTGTGACGGTTAATAGGGCAGGAACATGGTCACTGTCTATTGAAGGAAGCATAGTGATGTCACAGTTCGTTGCTAGGTTAGGGGTGAGGATTAGAATATCAGGGGTCGTTTGTGATATAGGGCGGGTGGGGGAGGGGAAGGGTAAGTCAACACCCCGGATATCATGTAATAGTTGGTCGTAAGTGGTTTGTTGTTGCTGCGTATATGACCCAATGTTGAAATCTGCGATAATAATGTACGTACTGTATTTACGATTGATGTATTCCACAAATTTGGTTGGTGGGGGAGAACCTGGAGGTATATAAATTGTTGCTAGAGCTATTATTTGATTTCCAATCGTGATTTCTATGATTAAGTTTTCAGATGGGTATTCATTTGGATAATGATAATGTTGTTGTGAAGGAATGGATAGATGAATACTAATAGCTACCCCTCCGTGGCGTCTGGTGGGGCGATCGGTGCGGTAGAAAGTATGGTTTTTAAATTTTGGACTTTGTTTCCTTGTTAAAAATGTTTCATTAAAAATTATGATATCCGGTTTGTGTTGATCTATCTGCAGATCCAGCAGCAGGCGCTTGGCCCTCAAAGAACATACATTATCGTAATAAATTTTCATTTACTACAATAGTGGACTAAGATCAAGGGGAAAGAATGCACAGTGCATTCTTGTCCCAGAGAACGTTGCGTCCAAGTGAGTCTGGAAGATCAATCGCGCCGCTAACTGGACCTGATACAGAATATTAGGACGTTGAAAGGGGAGAACATTCTGGAGCACCATAGTGATGAATCGCAGAATGTTCTCAGTGGAGGGAGGGGGAAGAGTGGAAGAGGAAGGCGGTGTGGGAAGGTCAATGGGATTGATAGGTAGCACGGTTTCTGGTTGAGTGGGGGATGGTTGAGGTTTACCCTTGCATTTGAAAGAAAATGTTGGATGAGCTTCGCCGCAGGTGCCGCATTTGGGTGATCCCTTATTCATGTAAGCATGTGAGGCGTGTTGACCACTACAAATCGCACATACCTGATCTAGAAAGCACGGTGCAGTAGTAGGATGATCGTAGGATTGACAGCGATCGCAGCGCCTGCGCTGTGGTGGAGATGAGCGGGAGGCCTCCACACGATGTCGCTTCGCGTAGATCAGCACACCATCCCTCAGTAGCTGGTCCAATGTTGCAGTATCTCGGGAGAGGATACGCATCAGCGAGGTCGGACCGTTGGCATTCCGGTTACGAATGACCCGGAAGATTTGATGTCCCTGCTGCTGGAGTTGGGCAGCGACCTCGTCCTCAGTGTAACTGCGATCGACCCCGTATGCCACCACTGACAAGGTGGGGGCTGGACGCTAAGGTGGTTGGTTTCGCTGTGGTTGTTGAGCCAGGTTCTGTGCTGCAGCGTGCTTTCCAAAGTGCGCCATTCCTATGGAGTTGACTAGGACTGTGTAGAATGGTCTAGAAGTTTTGATATTGTAGCCGTCTTTGCTCCATTGAATTTCTAGATTGTATTCATGTATGGCGTTGGGCAGAAACTTAGTGATAATATGGTAGATTGCTTTCGGATGGTTGATGTCCGGGTTCAGATGCCTCAACTTCACTATGTATAATGGCGCAGGTAGACCGGTGTGTTTTCCTCTGCCACTGCGCTGTCGTACTTGGTAGGGCAGTGCAGGATTTTTTGCTGCCTCTGCATAGCTTCTAATATTTTATGGCATAAATTCCGGAGACTGGTTCCCGGGTGGTAAATGAAACGGTGCTATAATATCACTCTCTTTGATGTTTAGAAGTGATATGCCGCTTGGAGATGCTTCGGGATTGGCTGACAGTGTTGTATAGGTACTGCCAGTCGATGCACGGGACCTGTCATCCTCAGGAGCAATGGCGATCTTAGTACGATGAGTGGGACTCGGAGAATCGTTGGATTCAAGACTCCTTGCTTGTTTAATTGTTTCCTCGTCCATCACGGGTTGTTGTCCTCGTGGTGGTCTAGAACATCCGGACGCCATGAATGTTGCTTTAACCCGCAGATGATAAATTATTGTCGACGGATGGTGCCCTCCGTTGATTTGCTGCTAATATACAGGTGTTGCCGTTCGTAGCTGTTGCCATACAGTACACAAGTAGCTGGAATGTGTGTTGCTGCGCAAACAAAGCAATTATCAGTTCACATCATTATTGCTTGTCACTTGCGAGAGTTCATATTCAGTAACACAACGCATTGTACGAATACAAACACCATATCGTCGCCGCCGGGGCAAAACTTCCTATATGTAATATTTTACCATAGAAGCCGATGACTTTCGATGTTAGGCCCCTTAAAACTACAAGAATCATCATCATCATCATGTTTTAGCATATAATTTTGGCGGGTAAGGTTCTGTAACCTAAGGTGCAATATTGTGTGAATTTTGTCAAGGCATTCTCGCACTTCATAATGTATGTGCTGCGGGTCAGTATATCTCCAAAAATATTAACACATACAGTAGGAGGTTTTGTCCCGGCAACGACGATATCTTGTTGGTCGAGCAAGTGGCTGCGAGATTAGAGTCACATAGCTAACAGCTTGAATTTGGGAGACTGTGGGTTCGATCCTGAATAATGCGAATAAATCACAGTAAGTCAAACCAAGTCGCTACTCAGATCACTATCAACACATTTTAAACATAGTAAGTCACGACATGTATTTTACCAGAATGAGATTTCTCTCCTAAGACGTAACAAAGTAACAACGTAATATAAAAATTCAGTACCTGCAACCAAGTGAGGTTGTACGACGCAATGGGTATCAGCAGTGAATAGAGCGGCAAAAACCTTGTAGGTTAGAGTAAAAATGTCAAAATCTCAAATAAATTGATTGAATGTGTTTTGGTTGTAAATCTACGATATGATGTACAGCAGTTGCCGGCAATCACATAGAGTACAGAGGTTGAAAATGTTATTTTTTTATCTTGCTTGTGGTTTAGCATCACGCTGCACATGCAGTAGAAGTTCATCGGCGGCGTAGTGATAGATAAAGGGTAGAACTTGAAGTCTCCTGGTGCGAAAATGGGAAACCATTATTAGGTCTTTCATTGATGGGGTTCGATCATACCAAACTCCCGAATGAAAGTTTACAGATATATGGTACAGACTAGTCAGTCTACTCGCTTCGTGGAAATTTTATTCGGTTCTTTACCGAAACACCATGTTGACAGCTGGTTGATTCCTATTAACTATTTGGACAGTTACCTTGTGAATATTTGCTAATCATTTAACGAGCTGGTGGAACGCAACAAAGCGCCATATGGGTTTTAAAGCAGCTAAACCTTGTTAACTTTTAAACGACCTTGGTGAACCCGACTCTAAATGAGTTAATCCTACAAATACAGAAATATCCGTTATTAGCGTGTACTCTCAGTGTTCTTTATTATTGGTTCCATTTTCATTAAATTAATATGCTCGAGCTTTTGTTTGTATTTAAACCTCATGCAGTTCACATTAGAGCGCATCGTAAGTGTACAGCGGTAGCAAACCAACTAGTTTCAGTTACGAGTTGTTCTGCCAGGGCAGAAATGTGCCTGTGGTATAGCGGTATAATACTAGGATGGGGAAAATTGAATTAGTAATTTGAAATTGAATTATAAATTAAGCTGTAATTGTGTTTATAGTTTCATTTATCCAAACCGCATTACTAATTTGAGCATTGACTTAAAATGTATGCAGTAACGTTCGAATTAGCGTTCAGTTATACATGAAGGTAATTTCTCAATATGAAGAGCAAACTACGTTTTACTTTGTATCACTTAGGATATCACAGTTTTTATAGTTAACATTTTACAACATCTGAATGAGAATAAACGGTCATTTACTTCTTCACTGTGAGTTTGCATTTGGGAGATGGTGCCTTCGAATCGCACCGTCGGCAACCCTGAATATAGTGTTCTGTGGATTCCCATTTTCACACCAGGAAAATGCTGGGGCTGTAATTTAAAGAAGTCCACGGCAGCTACCTTCCCAATCCTAGCCCTTTTCCTTCCTTGCTTCACGGAAACCCTTCGATGTGTTAGTGCAGGGGTTGGCAACGCGGTGATTGCGGGCACCGCGGCATCCTTTAGCTGGGTATTTATAGCCCGCCTTATATATTGTAATTCTGTACAATTTTTGTTTTACTTTTCCTTGATAAAAAATTTTTTTCTTTTTTGCTAGTCGCTTTTCGTCGCACCGACACAGACAGGTCTTATGGCGACGATGGGACAGGTACGGCCTAGGAACGGGAAGGAAGCGGCCGTGGCCTTAATTGAGGTACAGCCCCAGCATTTTCTGGTGTAAAAATGGGAAACCACGGAAAACCATCTTCAGGGCTGCCGACAGTGGGGTTGGAACCCACTATCTCCCGGAGGCGAGCTCACAGCTGCGCGCTCCTAACCGCACGGCCAACTCGCCCGGTTAATTCTTTCTTTCTTCATTTCCTTATTTCTTTCTTAATCCGTTTTACCCTCCAGGGTTGGTTTTTCTCTCGGACTGAGCGAGGAATCCCACCTCTAACACCGCAAAGGCAGTTCTGGAGCGTGAGACTTTGAGTCGGGGAATAAAACTTTGGAGAAAGACCAGTACCTCTCCCAGACGGCCTTACCTGTTATGCTGAACAGGGGCCTTGTGGGGGAGGGGATGGGAAGATTGGAAGGGATATGTAAGGAAGAGGGAAGGAAGCCGTCATGGCCTTAAGTTAGGTACCATCCCGGTATTTGCCTGGAGAAACGCGGGAAACCACTTTATACCACTTCGAGTTTGGCTGAGCAGGGAATCTAACTCCTCTCTACTCAGTTCATCTTCCGAGGCTGAGTAGACCCCGTTCCAGCCTTCGTACCACTTTCCAAATTTCATGACAGAGCCGGAAATCAAACCCGGGCCTCAGCGCTAGGCAGCTAATCACACTAACCACTACACCACAGAGGCGGCTCATGAATACTAATTATTTGAATTTAAATTTATTTGTTAAGACCGAGCGAGTTGGCCGTGCGGTTAGGGGCGCACAGCTGTGAGCTTGCATCCCGGAGATAGTTGGCAGCCCTGAAGATGGTTTTCCGTGGTTTCCCATTTTCACACCAGGCAAATGCTGGGGCTGTACCTTAATTAAGGCCACGGCCGCTTCCTTCACATTCCTAGGCCTTTCCTATTCCATCGTCGCCATAAGACCTATCTGTGTCGGTGCGACGTAAAGTAAATAGCAAAAAAAATATTTGTTAAGCAATCTTCATTGGTCAACCAACTTGAAACTCCGTTATAGTACTGTCTCTAGTGTTCCATCAAAAAGAACAGGAGGGCCGTGATTCCATTCTATAGTGATGGAGTAGCGACGGGGTTAGGAAGACTGTCTTATGGTAGCATATTGGCCGGCACGCAATTGTCAGTATTTTATATTGTGACGGACAGTGCAGTTAACAAGAGACAGAGAACCCGGAGAACTTATAATTTTAGTAATGAATGCAAGCAGCAGTTCTGTTATGTAAATGTAAACAGTAAATGCGTGTGTTTAATTTGTAACGCCAGTGTATAGTAATGTCAAGAGGCATTTGAATACAGTTCACCGATCTTTCAGTGATGTTTTTCCTGTGGATACAGAAACAAGAAAAAGAAAAGTTAGTGATTTGAAAACCAAGTTGAAATTCCAACAGACAGTTTTTACCACATAAAACAAGCGATCATCAAATGCAACAACTGCTTCCTTTAAAGTTTATCTCATATTACAGAAAAGAAAGGAACCATTTCAAGATGGTGAAATGTTCAAAGAAGCGATGATAGCTGCTTCTGAGTCTCTGTGCTGGATGATTTTCAAAATAAAACTGAAATTATTTCTGTCATCATCAAAATGCAGTTATCGGCTAGAATCGGTTACAATCGTTAAAATCGGTTAAAATATGATTCACAAAGGTGTGAATTTTATTCCTTGCAATTATATGAATCGATGGACATTTACAATATAGCATAGTTATTGATAACAGTGAAAATGGCGTTTAGATACTTTTCTGCCTTAAAGTACTTCCACTGAGACAACGTACTAGAGGAGAGGACATTTACAACGTGTTCAAGAATTATGTGGTGGAATGTAACATTACCCTCCATAAGTTGGAAGTTATTGCAACAGATGGAGCTCCAGAATTTGTTGGCTGCGAGAATGGATTTATGTTTGAAAGGTGAAAGCTTCCCCCAATGTAAATCTTATCACTGCATACTACACAAACAAGTATTATGTTCAAAAGTAACTCATTTTAATCATGTTATTAACACTATTGTGAATATTGGTAATTCGACGAAGGCTGGTTCAATGCAACACAGTTTGTTTAACGCACGCTGATTATAGTGACTGAGTCCTACACAGAGAGGTTAGGTGGCTCAGTGGAGGGAAATGGTTAGCAAGATTTATTAGCGTTCACGGAGAAATAAAACTCTTTCGTAGTTCAAGAAAAGATGTGTACACAGGGCTGGATGATGATGTGTGGCTTATGGACCTGGGTATCCTAACGGATATTATGCTGAAAATGAATAAACTTAACCTACAGCTCCAAGGTAAGGATGCTTTCAAATATAATCTGGGTTTGTGGAAAGTTAATCTTTCAAGAAAATGTATTTCTTACCTCCGAAATTTGAAAATTATATTGCAAAATTTTCTCGAAATAAATTTAAACACTCTAGCGTTCATTGCTCACCTTGAAACTCTAAGAAAGGAATTCAGTGAACGATTCAAAG
Organism: Anabrus simplex; assembly: GCF_040414725.1. NCBI lineage: Eukaryota > Metazoa > Arthropoda > Insecta > Orthoptera > Tettigoniidae > Anabrus > Anabrus simplex. The sequence continues at coordinate 1,018,238,582 of NC_090266.1, forward strand.
TTATTTCAATGATGGAACCAGTAGGGTCTAGTGGTATTTCTATCAAACCCTTTTGCCACGGTCGATGTGAGTGAAATAACTACTTATATTCTGAATGTCTTAGTAGAAATTAAAGATAAGGAAACCTTTGAAATGGAAATAATATACCTACAAAATGACATTAATTTAAAATGGCACTGCAACGATGATAAATTTTAGAACTGGTGGATACAAACTCCTATCTATTGTTGAAAAATTGCGTCTTGAAAATCCACTCCTACTGTGCATCATCTTAAGCATGTGAATCTGTATTCTCAACCATGAAACATCTGAAATCAAAATACAGGTCCAGAGTAACTAATGTACATCACGTACAGCGGTGTCTAGTTATTTTCCTGACTACAACGAGTTGGCTGACGTTATGCAGTGCCAACTTCCACATTAATATGTGAAAGTTCGCAGTTTGGTAAGTTTCTGATATTTATGCTAATTTGAATTGTTTATCATTAAATGAGGCCATCATCATATATACGTTTTTGAGCTTTTAAAAACGGCATTTTCCTTGACGCCCCCATATTGAACCGCACTTTTAAATAGCTATTCGTGCTTAAAATGTTGCTGAACCCCTGTGTTAGTGTGACGTAAAACCACTAGCCAAAATACTATAGTAATAATAATAATAATAATAATAATAATAATAATAATAATAATAATAATAATAATAATAATAATTCTCCACTGGGATATATGGATTATAAAGTGTCAGGTTGTCTCTCTGCTGGTCGGAGTTCGATTCTAGACTTTGACACGAAGAAATTAAATTCTATAGCGAGGTTTCTTGAAGGATGTTCTATACTCACCCTCCTAATAAATGAAAACAGAGCTCTCACAAGGAATCAATCCCACTTCGAGTGTTGTTTATTTCGCTCAAATCGACATGTTATGTTAGCTCCTATCAGAAAACCTTGTTCACGAGGGAACTATGGGTGGCGAAACATTCAAGATGATCGTACTTGTGTTTTATTTTATTTGAGAGAGGTTTAACATCACACCAGCATGTAGCAGGTTTTTGGTTTTGAAAGTATATGAAAAGGGTAGGACAAGGTAGTGACCGTGGCCTTAGTTAAAGAATAGTTCCACTATTCGCATGGTAAGAAAAGAGGAAAACATGCGAAACCATCTACTGGGCTGGCGGTGGTTGAATTCCAACCTACCAACTCGCGAATGTAAGCGCATCTAACTCACTCTGTGACTGTACTTGTACAGGCGTGATTCTATATGCTTTCTTCAAGAGCGATTAATCATCCGGTTGTCGTGAATGGTTATCCTTTTTTCTCCTTACAATTTTGCTTTATGTACTACAGACACAATTTTGTCTTATGGCGACGATGGGACAGGAAAAGGCTAGGAGTGGGAAGGACGTGGCTGTGGCCTTAATTAAGGTGCAGCCACAGCTATTAACTCGTGTGAAAATGGGAAACGACGGATAACCATCTTCAGGGCTGCCGACACTGGGGTTCGAACGCACTATCACCCGAATACAAGCTCACAGCCGTGTGACCCTAATCACACGGCCAACTCGCTCGATCTTCAATGCTCGAACCTGAAAAATTTACCACGCCCAATTATTTCCTTTTTTATCCACATGGAGCGGATTTTTGTGATCACAGCTGAGATTCGTTCTTCATTCGCTGCTCGTGGTACTGTGATCATTTTGTGAACTCTGACAATGAACACTTTGTGAAATTAAATTCTCATATGCTATAGATCATTTCCTATTCAGGGGAAAATTTTTTTTACCAACAAAATCTTGTTTGTTCATTAGCAGCTAATATTACGGATACAAGCCAGACGATGCACACCGATTTTGAACGATATCAACTTCATTGTACTTTCCCAGCCTCGAAGTGGGATGTATTCTTTGTCAGTCTTGGCTATTCTAGAAGTAACATTTTATGCTTTCCCACGTCAACAGTATCAGTATTGTGAGACAGAAAGATAATATACTAGTCTATACAAAACGTGATAAGCTTCGTTTCAATTTTGTTGTCTAATAATAGCAAATGCACACACCGTTACAGACATAGGTAGACTTCACGCACTCCGGACTGCTGATTGCATTTTTCCAAGCAACTAGGAAATTGTAACATCGATAATTACTATGATGTACTGTAGGTTGCTGCTGCCACATCCTAATTCATGAACCAAGGGCACTGGCACTGACTGCCTCAGCTGATCAGGGTTAGATTGTTGACTCTTGATCTTAAGTTCGAGGGTTCGAACCGACTGAAGGGTGGCCAAAATCTAGGCATTCCATGCCATTCCCGTTAGCAAGTTAAATACCTGGATGTGGCACTCTCAATATCATCCGACAAAATTAAATTAACTTATACACTGAAACAGTCCACTAGAATTCCGTTTTTGTTGCTAGATAACGGTTTTCACCTACGCAGTTCAGGCCATGCGATTATTATTATTATTATTATTATTATTATTATTATTATTATTATTATTGTACCGGGAGGTACACCCCAAAGTCACTCATTCAAATTCAGCGCCTAAATGAACTCCTCTATTGGTAACAGTGAAACTGAAACTACACCCACTTAGAACTTTACTCAGATGATGTCACCACAGAAATATGATGTAATTTTGTTATTGTGCTGTTTCCTAACCTGAGTGAATTTCTCCGTGTTTTATTTGCCATTCATCAAGAAGTTTGGACATTTTTCCACAGATAACACCACCAAAAAACTATGATCATGCACCCTGGTGCAAAGTGAAAGGAGTTATAATTTAAAGAAGTTTTGTATTTCTAGGATTTTGTAACTGATTGATGTTCATTTATTTTTGGGTTGGCAATATTTCCTTTTTCTTTCCGCCAGTTTTGAATTTAGCCGATCAATAATTTCTGTAATTAATTTTCCACCAATCACAGGCTTCTTCTTCGATTTTGAGTTCTACTTTTGAATTTAACCAATAAAATTGAGAGGGTGTAGCTGGTTTATTCCTGTATGATCTTGAATCTTCCCTGAGAGTTTATAAACTGCGGCTTTTCACGTTTCTTGGCCAATTGATCGACGTCTATCTGAATGTGTGTGTGTTAAGAAGGAGGCGGGCGTCCTCTTTCGTCGTCAGCTAGAACATCTACAAGGTAATGGCAACATAACTTTATTCTTTCTTGCTACCTCTGCAGTTTAACCCGAGGGAAAGGTCCGACTCTTTAGTTATGTAACAAGCTTTTCTAAAATTAACTTTCTTCCGGCTAATCTAAAACCTTCATAAAATCTTTAACTGTAAATCGGGGATAGAGGGTGATGTACCCTCTCGAGCTCCCCTTTATCTTGGTTGGAGGTGACTTCGTTTTATAACGGTTTTCTGCCAGTGATGTCTTAAAGTATTTTCTATACGAGTCACCTCAGTAGTTTGGGAATAGCCCTTGTTTCATCGGCCTAGAGCCATTCGGGTTTTTTAGAGTTTATTATCTTGGAGTGCAGGGTACGCCTCCATTCCTTTCGTGTTTGGGCCATTATTTAACCTGTTCTTTTCCATTAAGGCCCCGTAGGTTGGGTATTAAATACCCCTGTATATTTTTTTACTTTTTAAAATTGTAAGTGGTGTCTTGAGAGGCCAGTAATTGTAAGTTGATGTTGCCTAGAGTAGGCTTGGAAAACTGAGAGCCTGTTAGCTCTTTGTCAAGTGTTGTAATAGTAAAGTGTGCCTCTGGTAGGGGACTTCTGCCCTTGAATAATTTGTGCTCTTTTGTAAATTTGAGCTAGGAGCTCAGAAAATGTAAAGCGAGGAGCTTGAAGCCCAGGATTTGTTAACACCACTAATCTTGTATTTTCCTAGACTGGATTTATGATTATCACTGTACGTGATGTTTCATTGTTATGATGAAAAATTGTTAAGTTTGAAGTTCTGAAAATATAACCTTCAGTTTAAGTTTAAAATTAATTTTGATATTGTAGTTAGACCCATTCAAGTCCGCACCTTCTTTCATCTCCTCTGCTTTCCACAGATACCCCGGAACTATTATTATTATTATTATTATTATTATTATTATTATTATTATTATTATTATTATTATTATTATCGGCTGAGCACCTAATTATCCTATCAACAGTTACTCTGGAATAAGAATGGAATCTCGGACGAATTATTTCCTTGTGCTCAGATGGCTCGGACTACTCAAACTACTATTGGTCTCTAAACTGTTATGATTAATGTATGTCCAGGACCCTGGTTCACAGAAACTCGCCAAGCATGCTCACAATGTTCCTAGCTAGCCTCTGGTCACTTTCTTTGGTAGGCCAGTGAATCCCAGGAGATAAACTGATGGACGAAGTGGAAGTGAAGGACTCTGCGAACGTTATGCGTTTTCACGTATTAGGAATTAGCAATATTTGGGGAAACTGAGATTGAGAGGAAGAGATATGACAAACTGTCGTTAATGGGTGTGAAAAGTGGAAAGGCAGAGTTCGGAGCGAGTGTGTTCATCGGGAAAAGCCATAACACACTATGTAACATATACTGTAAATGAACAAGAATTCAGGGTAGATCTGTATTGACAATGTGACGGAGCAGATGGAAATCATACAGTAGGTGTAGAAGTAGTCAGGAACAACATCAAAGATAATACAGTGCTAATGGCAGATTAAAATTCAACAACTAGAAGTAGAATTTAAGGGTAACAGGAATGAGGAAACGTTAACTGAACTTCCATGTTAATATAGATTAAAATACATATGCTTCCTTTTTGCTAGTGGCTTAACTTCTCAATAACACAGAGAATGTTTTCATCTAACCAAGGATAGGAAAGAGCTAGGATTGGGAAGGTAGCGGCTTTGGTCTTTATTAAGATATATCCTCGGCATCTGCTTGGGGTGGAGTAGGAAACCACAGAAAACCATTATCCTTGCTGCCGACGATGGGGTTGGAATCCACCAACTCCCAAATGTAACCACAGAGCTATATGATCTGAATGACGCGGTTGGTAAAGTATTCTTAATACACTGTATCACACCTGACTTGGTGTTCAGGAAATATTTAAGGAATATACAATTACAGTATTTCTTTTCTAAAAAAATATAAGGGTTACTCTCAGTTTGAATTCTACAGAATGTCACCATCTCACGATTTATATATTATAAATGAAGTGAGCAGACAGGCAAATATATACAAGTACTGGTAGATATTCTTATTGCTGACCTACTCAAAACAAGTTTCACACCGGCACTAGGACATGATCACTGCTGTCTTCACTCTTCCTCTCCTTGATTTTGGTTTCAGTTGCCAGATGCTATCCCTTGAGGAACCATGGATTCATGGAACTATACGTTTGAAATGTCCTGCATGAAGACCAGCGAACTTGATAAAGAAAATGTTTGTGAGAAGCCTCATTCACACTTTCCCGTCGAAATCGGGATGTTGCCCATAGTGTTAAAAAAAATGGGCAGTGAAGATTAGGGATATCTCTTCTCGTAAGGCATTCTTCAAATCCTCATAGGATTTTTCTTATGGGAATCCTAAAATGCTTAAATGAGCTTCTCATTTCTGTTTCCCCATGGGTAGGATCGGGAATTTTTGGCTAAGTTGCACTATCCAAAACTCATGACGTAATTTCAGTTCCCAAATCACTAGTTCCTTCCAAGTTATGAATCCTAGAATTCTTTTGTTTTGCCATCGGCCACTCATATGTACATCTTTCTCATATCCCAGCATTCTGGTTATCATTAATATTACGCGGGTTTATTAGTTCCCTGTTGTCATTTGCTGCATTATTGTCATAAGAAACTGATGCTGTTTCTCCGTTGTACATTGCTACCTGTGAGAATGTATAGTAATTTGTTATTTCCTTTATAATATAAATATTAACACACACACACAAACTAACAACCTCACTACCGAAGAAGACGTGCGTGTAAGCGTAACATAGGTGCTTGCAGAATACAGCATTTCTTCATCTTCAATTACTTAATTGTTTATGTAGTAGCTAGCTTCTATTGTCACATCCCTTCTGCTATTCAGATCTTCAAAACCTCAACTCAACTCAATACGTTTTGAAGTTTCATTGTAACATTTGAAATACGGTGAGTAAACATGCATTACTGTATGACACCAACGTCCAATTTCTGGAAAGGAATTACGTCAGAAGACAGTCAGTGATCATAGATGCTGTGCTAGGAATTATATTAACAGCGTAATCAATACACAAAACTAAAAATTCTAATTTTACATAACTCATTTCCGTCTTGTTAATTTGTTTGGCAGCGATTCCGAAAGTGTGAAAATGTAGCTTTTCTCTTATGAAGTTTCTAAATATTTCAGCCTTACGCATACCCCTGCGTCCCACCCCTACGAAGTAGTAACGAATGGTCGGCATGTTGTATTAGAACGTCAAGAGAATGTCTCAGAATAACAGAGCGTAAAGACGAAAATGTGCAGATCATTGAACAAAGATACTTTCATGGCTGCTCGTAAACATAGAAAGGAGCCATGGAGCCATATGTAGAATTAATGAAAACATGACGTGCTGTAGATAAAGAACAGTACATATTGGAGGGAAATATATCATTATTAATGTTTGCAAATACCAAAGTAAATCATAAGGGGGATATGAAAAAGACGTGGGAAGACTAACACAGGTGAAGCGCAATGCATTGTGGAATGTAATAACGAATTCTAGAAAGGAAGGGGAAGGATAATTAATAGTGCAAAGAATACATCATATCAACTTTTATATCCTAGGAAATTCACCAAACAGCTGAATGTTGAAGGAACATTTTCTGGTACACTTTTCAGTCATAGAATTCATGTGGATGGAAACGAGGATGATAATGAAATCAAACCTAAAAGAGCAGAGATTATGGTAAATAACCTACCGTGTTATTAAGCAAAAAGTGTGCTAGAAATTTGCCTAGTAGGGATGAAATATTGAGTCTTTGCACCGCAAAATAACAAGAGTAACGTGATATTTGTTTTCGATACCTTCCCGTTAGAAGAAAACAATAATTGTATCAATCTACAAGTATGAGAACAGGAAGGATTGTGATATGTAACACGGTATATGTTTGGTCTGTATAGCCATTACCAAGTGAAATATTGACAGGCATTTTAGGAAAGGGGTTGTGATAAATAATATAAGATATGAATAATAACCAGTACTGTTTGAGACTACAAAGTGGTTGTCGTTGCAAAATATGAAAATGTAGTAAGCCGTTTGGCGCCAACGAACTAGTCTGAACAGTCGGTATATAGGGGTCATATGAGGCAAGAGAAGAAGATTAGGTTAATAAGACGACTAAGGAAATCCAGCATCGAAAGTAAGCAAAATGACAAGTACAAGATGAATGATAGACTCAGGTTTTAAATATCTCAAGGTAAGAGGCATAGTAGTGCTGTTATTAAGTATACGGTTATAAATACTTTTATCCTCCGCGACTTGCAGATTGGACACGAAGGATATGGCAGTCTATAATGGAGGTGTATGTTAACGTATAGGTTGTACTCTTGTTGTTCTGACGAGCGACTACGTCACCCTCACTTCAAGTATAAGACTGGGAACGTTTGCCGGAAAACACTCGATATTCAATAACTGATAAAAATTATGACTTCCGTTAAAATGATCTTAATCCAACTTTCTTCCATTCGTTCGTTCATTCATTCATTCATTCATTCATTCATTCATTCATTCATTCATTCATTCAATGCATAGTATGATGTACGTTATTCAATTTCCAGGTATCTGATTTAATCGTAGTAGTAGAAGAAACCACTGTGCTGTTATTAAATATAGGGTTATAAATGAACTTAGGCTCTTCTTCGGGACCTGCAGACTGGATACTGAAGGGTAATGGCATTTTTACGAGGTATTGAACCCTTTAATCAAGTTTATGTCTCAGTATACTTTACCTCGGCTTGATCATTGGCATTCTTGTTAGACTCTTCTCTGCAGGGTCGCTTAAGGGCTCTTCATCACTTGCTGACATTGTTCATGAAAGACCTAACTGCTTGGAATTAAAGGCTGATTCTGGCTAACTGAATCATTTATTCATAATAAACTGATAACGGGATAACACTAATGATTTCATAATAATAAACTTGAATGCCTCAGGAAATTAGTAAATTCTGACAATTAACAGACTGTCTTAAAATTTGAAAGCACGCTTTCAAGATATCTTTTTTACTGCCTGAAGGGCTACTTAAATTGAAACCATTCTTTTAAGTTTAGGATGATCAACAGCAGCAATAAAACCCTAGAAGTCCCTCCCATTCGGCTTCCATGTGAGATCGCACGTTAAGGCATCTTGACTCCTGGTAGCCCAGTTCTCGGAAACCGAGCTCGGGACTCTTGCTATAATTAAGGCCGTCCATCAACGTGATACCAGAACAGGATACTTGTTACACTGTAAGGACCCTTAATTGATTCGGAGTGACTTACAACTGTCATGGACCGACAATTAGCGAGTATTACGTTACAAATTTAGATAACTAAGGCTGGTGGTCAACATGATCCCTAAACTTGGAGGATGATGATTGAAGATCACTTAATAAACCCCCACACTACTTGTGATAACAAATTAAAACATTAAAAATTAAACAATTGTTCAACGTTACATTTTATACAACTATGCTCTTTCGTACTGAACAGTCCCCTTTACTTTAAGTTACTGAATTTAATTCCCCACAATAGGTTAACTCTCAAGATAATTACCTGGATTTAATTTACCCTCAAATCTGAATCTATCACGCGTAGTTTAAAACAAAACTATTACATATCGGAAGAACGGTTTTCCTTGAACCTAGATAAACTTTCGCTAGATTAACTTTAAAAATATTTATTACAAGATTTATTTACGCTTCCCCTAGGGTTCTTAACTATTCTCTACCAGGTCCTGAGCCACCTCTCTGTTCAGTTACTGCTAGTATCCTTTCGCTCAGTCTCATAGAACAAATTGTCAAATCTAAAGAACTTCACCCACATGAACGCTATTGAGTCCCTCCCTTAGTGCAAACCCAACACAGATCCCAGACTCTACGGACTCTATCCTGATACGCCCCCAAACTCAGTCTGTCTTTCTAGATGTTAGCAGCGTGCTCCCAAATAACAACCCTGGCTGTTTCACAGTTCTGATGCTTGTACACCTGGTTGGTCCTCTTGATCCTCCCACAATCTAAAGAGCATTGGTTCACTCAATTCTTTCTACAACAATATAGTTTTCTACAGCGTCATAGCACTGAATTTTTCTCTTTGCGGTCCATGTGACGTATACGGCCCTGCCTAAATGTTTGTCGAGAGCAAGGCGCTGAAAAATTATTTTACCACATTGCACTCACTACTATTTCTATTAAGATTTTGCTTCATGTAGAATGTACTCTATAAAATAATACATAAATACACTCAAATGTAATCACTATGTACTTGTTCACTTCACTAATACTTGAAGTACATGTATTTCGTATCTCTTAAGTAATTTCTTCTTAACTTTTAATACACATTTAGACCCTTCTCTCTCAGAGGTCACGGATTCAATACTCGCTCGAGCCCGTTCGTTCTACATTAAAGGACGGAAAGTGCGCTATGACCCGCGAACATGACTGGTACCGTATCTTGCGTCAATCTTAGTGGGACCAGTAATGACGGGTGTATCTGTCTCTGTATTCACTTTACATCACTTTCCAAAAAACAAGGAAAGACTCTGGAAGCCTCTATAAAATTCATCAAGAAGCTGGGATGTATGAAGGTCGCAGTAAACGTCTACTGCACTTATCATACGCTTGCCGCCTATGCTTGATGTTGTATCAACTCAGCCGGTCAGAACAGCTTGTACAGTGGATAGGAAGACCATGCTCGCACCGCCAAATACACACACTCGAACGTAGTTCATCGCTGGTCACTCCACAAACCAAGTTTTCCAATTCGACAGCAATCAATATTCGCCATGAAGATGAATCGTGAGAGAATACACAAAAGCGATCTTGGTTCATGAACTTTGAAAAAGACTAAGTCGCCGAACCAAGTTCCTATGGGTAGGCCTATAGGGCGCTTAACACTAGGAAAACTACCAGCTGTTGACATTATATTTTAAGCGGACTCACCACTTCAAGGGTCATACCGTTGAATGAGATCCGTGGCCTCACGTTGGGAATCTCCTGGAATAATCATGAAAAACAACATGGGTTCCCTAGTTTTATTGATTCAGCTACCCCACAAGGATTTTCTGTTGATGACACAGTGACACAGGACAGTTTATTCACTTGGAAATTCTCACATAAAAATATATTCAACTGGCGCTGAAAAATGAGACCATCACTGATTTAGTACTGAAAAATTTGTGGTTGGCTGATTTTAGCACGTAAACTGCACGTCGCTAGTTGCTCTATTGTATGTCTGTCTACGTCCGGCTCCATGGCTAAGAGGTTAGCGTGCTGGCCTTTGGTAACTGGGGTCCTGGATTCGATTTCCGGAAGGGTCGGGAATTTTAACCATAATTGGTTAATTTGGCTCGCATAGGGGCTGGGTGTATGTGTCGTCTTCATCATTTCATCCTCATCACGATGCGCGGGTCGCCTACAGGATTCAAATCAAAAGACCTGCATCTGGCGAGCCGACCTTTTTCTCGAACACTCTCGGCACTAAAAGCCATACGCCATTTCATTTCATGTCTGTCTACGACCATGCCATGCAGACGATTGACTTGGCGCGCATTTCCAGAAATCCTCCTTCTGCTCAAGTTAGGGACATGGAATTTTACTGGTGATCTTGGAAACATGTCCTCTTCAATCCTCGAAATTCCCTGCTTCTAATTTTCTGTAAGGGCTTATCTGTTAGAAGAATACTCCCGACGAAGTTCCGCGTGAGTCTCGGAACTCGATACGAGGAAAGGCCATCATAGCGTTCACTTAGGAGCGGATTTGGAACACCACCTGGCTCTCCTGCCTTTCAGTCACAAAATATAATCAAAATGGCACTTTCTCGCAGTCTGCATTAAAGACTGTGGTTTTATTATCGAAGTTACCAGCTGCACAGGTTGTCAGATAATTTCAACAGGCGCTGTACATTTCACTAATGTATTGATCTAAAGCTAACAGAAAAACCTTGGTTTTGTTCCTTGGTGGAATACTTGCATAAATTAATCAATAATATGTATAGTAGATGATACGTTCATTTCACCACATGTTTATAATAATTACACGTAGTCTGAGCTTCATGAGTTTAGGATTCTTAGACCTACGACTAACTTATATAATGTTCACTGATACGAACATTAATTAGAAGGGGCGCTTACAAAAGTATCAGTACTTTTCAATCGTTTGTTTTTGCTATATTGATTGATGTTTCACTTATAAGTTCTTCTACAGGGAGTATATTTTAGGACTTCATCGCGGAGTACCGAAGCATAGGAGCGCAGTGAAGCGGTGACAGCGAGCGATGTGCCCGCAATGGGGAGCGGACGTCGTCGGCTCAAAAAAGCGACATAATTTCGCCTAAACTAATCGGAACTGAACTCACCAGCTATACACATGCTCTGGACCAATAAATAAATAAATAAATAAATAAATAAATAAATAAATAAATAAATAAATAAATAAATAAATAAATAAATAAATAAATAAATAAATAAATAAATAAATAAATAAATAAATAAACTAGTAGCCTAAATGAAACTGAACTCGCCAATATTTACAGAATATCTTGAAAGTGATCTCCCTCAGCTGCGATGCAAGCTCCATATCTTATAATCAGAATTCGGAACACACTTTGCAGTTCATGGACACTGATGGAAATTTCGATTTTTAATTCTTCTGCAGTTCGAGAATTATTCCCGTAAACATTTTCTTTCGGATTTCCCCATAGATGAAAGTCGCAGGTGCTTAAATAAGACGAACGAGGGGCCATAAGCCTTTACTGATGATCTGATCATCATCGAACACTTCCTGCAACCGTCGCAAAGAGCTAAGCGCCGTACGAGCCGTCGCAACTTCCTGCTGAAAATAGCCATACCTTTTTCCTTCTTCAGTCAGTGCAGCAAAAAATGGTTCGAGAATATTGTGAATATAACGGTCGGAGGTAATTATGTCTTGAAAAAATATCAGACCGATAATTCGTCGGGCAGTAATAGCACAGCACACACATATTTTCACGTCGTGCGGAGGTATCGGATGTAAAATGTTGGGCTTCTGTGTATCCTAGATACTATTGCTTGTGAACTGACATATCCACTGGCACTATTCATTAGCCAACTGTAAAATAATCTTCTTGCAATGAAATCTGTAGGCTGCATGTTATGGACTAAATGAGTTCGGTAAGATCGTAAATGCATTTTTTTTTTTTTTTGCATTACGAGATGATGAATGTGAAATACCCGTTCCCTGAGCTACTCTCCAAAGCGAATTACGTGGACCGACTTGCGGTCTTGCCTGTAACTTCTAACCTCTCTTGTGTGACAGCTGTTCTCCTTCGCTGTTTTACTTACGAAACCTGTACTACGCCACTTGTGAACGAGTTGTTGCATGTAAAGTTTTGATGGTACTGAAGAACCGGGAAATTGTCTACGGAATTTTCGAAGACACCTTTTAACTTGGTTCTTTTTCTTGTGCAAATAACGCTCAATCACAGATATTCTATGCCCTGTAGTGCACTTAACGATCGCGATAATAACCTTAAAATAACACCTTGAAAGTCCAATCGTAACTAGTGAACTGAGCGACAGAGCTAAACATCTTGTTAAATCAGCTATCAACACTTCCTATCACGCCAGGCTTGACACAAGTCATATGGCAACCATTTGGGAATTTTCACGGCGTGTTAACAGAACTGCGAAGTTTTAAACTATACTCCCTGTATTACAATTTGTGTTTAAGGTATACTAAAGTTGCCAGAATTGAATTGAACTACGTAAGTTCTCGCCAAGTGTTGCAAATGAACAATTATTTCCAAGGTTGGTATTAACTGAGCAAAATATGTTAGAAAGTAGTCCTTAACTTGCGAAATACGATGATATGGTTTTTACACTAAAACGCGCATGTGTCTATCGCGAAAGAATATAAGAAAATTCCGTGAAAGTTACCAGTGGAATTTTTATTTTACTTCAACCTACATAAAATGTTAAACGCAGTGATAAAAGTGATCGGCAGAAAAGACGGGACTTGAGGAAAGTTAACAGATCCCGATTGAAGATATTTTATCTAAAAAGTAGGAAAGTATTTGAAGTAAAAAAAGAAACATACGAAATGCTCAGTTCTTCCGGCTATGTTTCAAGAACTGCCGTCACTGGCGAACTTACGTTCAATTCCATAACGTAAGAACTTCCAGATGGAACGTTCGTGAGAAATATTTAAAATAATTTGTATATCACAAAGAAAGTCATTAATGCGACCTGTCAGGTTTGTTTCACGTTCAAATTGCGGAAGTCCACTCGCCCAAGATTCCCGCGATTCTCTCGATACCCTCATTTCGTTTCCTTACTAATGGAGTAAAGTATTTTCTCTAACTTCATAAAATGTTTTATTTACAGCACTTTATACTCTGTTATCGTTATCACTTCATGCAGTCAAATGAATGTGACAAAATTCACCACAGAATTTAAGAGCAACAAATACGCGAAACAAAACGATAAGACAATCTAGGAATGCTAAAAACAAATGACTTTCATAAACCATTCATGAACTGCAATAGTTATAAAGAAAAGGACCAAAATGTCACAGTACTCCATGACTTTACGTATATTATGAATTGCTTAGCATAAAGTCTACAGTACTACTTGGGAATATCTTACACATTTCGCCCAAACTTCTTGAGTAACCCTGTCTAGGGTTTCGTGTATAAGCTGCTCGTAATCATAGTCAGAAAGTCGTGTTCTTCATGGCAACTTCAGGGTCCATATTAGGTCGATCGCATTGTACTGGCAGTGGTAAGCTGGCCTGATGTCCCATTTCGTTTGCCAGTTTTTCTAGTGAATATGTCTTCTTGGCAATTGGATCCCTTCTTTACACAGAAGCTCATGTCTAGTTTCAGCAGAAGAACGCCTTTATTGCGTAGTCACACCATAATATCTGACTCACGCCAAGTTGAACCGGGTGGCTGGTCTGCTGGTATTACCCTTCACTATTATTGAACCTTTTCCACCAAGTGGGGTGGACGCTCATCATAACACGCTACGGCTATGCAGCCAATCTCTGCATTCGGGAGATGCGTTGGTTCCAAACCTAGCGTCAGCTAACCTGAGAATGGTTTTCTGTGATTTCCCATGTTGATTTCCAGGCAAATGAACGGACAGTAGGTAATCATAGACCAGAGCGGATCTCCCCACCACCTTACACAATTTTCCTCACCAGCATTCACTTCATCTTACTTAGCTCAGGAAGAGCATGTGGCTGTTAAAACATGCCATATATATTCATCTCACCTCATCCCAACCCCTTATCAAGAAACTGGCCTTAAGGGGTAGACACAAAATACAACCTTCTTCTAATGTACGCAATATATGACCAGAGTCCTTGAAAATCACAGCATTCACTTCTGAATGATAATTTGATTCAAAAGAGCTTTACTGGTCCTCCCGAGGCTGAGTTGACCGCATTCCAGCCCTCGTACCATTTTTAAAATTTCGTGGCAGAGCCAAAAATCGAGCCCGGGACTCCAGGGGTGGCAGGTAATCATACTAACCACTACATCACATAGGCGGGAGTTCTTTCTTCACTGTAAGATAGGTCACGTATGTGTGATACAGTTGGCGAGACTGCTTACACCATGTTGTTTCTGAAACATTAAATAAATGCTTATGATAGGACCGTAACGCTGTAAAACTTTAGCAGCTTATCGAAGTGACAAGTGAATGCAGAGTTACAATCATTCAGCCTGTATGTTTTGTGTAGCTGAGTGAAATCATGCTGGCTTTTAAGGGCACTGAGGGTTAGACTGCTCTTTCACTCATAATTTACTTTATTTTCATTTCTTACTCGGGTAGGCGTAACTTATGAAGATTGTATATACTGACTGAGCAAATGTCATGGGATAGCGGAGCACTGATGCGCACCACACGCCCCTGTGCCAGCGGCAGTTGTATAGAAGACCTTGTGAGCAGAGGCTGTGCATGTGACAGGTGTAACATGGAACGTCGTCGTGAGCTGACGCCGTTCGAACGGGGTAGGTGGTCGGTGCCCAACGGATGGGAAGTGCGATTTCGAAGTGATGCGGGAATTCGGCTTCACACGACCAACCGTGTCCAGGCTGTATCGTGAATGGTTGAATGCGGGTGTCACCGTCCACAACAGACGAACTACCGGCCGTCCAGAAACCCTCGATGACCGTGACCGGAGACATCTGAGACGGATTGTCAATAGTGACAGACTGGCAACCGTACAACAAATCACGGCTTAATTCAACACAGGCCGTGCTAGACACGTATCCCAGTGGACAATCCGTAGGAACATGGGTTCTATGGGGTATGGGAGCCGGCGCCGCACACAGGTGCCATTGTTAACCCAACGTCATCGGGCACAACGACGCTCATTTCTCTCCAGTCACCAGGAATGGACACTGGAACAATGGCGTAACGTGATATGGTCGGATGAATCACGATTTCAACTGCACCATGCCGATGGGAGGCACCGTGTACGGCGTAAACCACATGAAGCGAGGATCCCCCGAAGGTGTGGTCCTGGGCGCTGGTGTCTCTGTTACGGTCTGGAGTGCATTTTTCTGGTATGGAATGGTCCCCCTAGTTGTTCTGGAAGAGACTTTGAATGGTATGTGGTATGTTGAACTACTCGGAGACCATCTCCACCCATTTTTGGCCTTCCAGCACCCAGACGTTTCTGCGGTGTTTCAAAATGATAACGCGCCGCCACATCGCTCCCACGTCGCCCGGGAATGGTTCCAGGAACATGCAGCGGAGGTCCAACGACTGCTATGGCCACCCAGGAGCCCCAGTATGAACCCTATCGAGCATATCTGGGACGTCCTGGGACGCAGGCTCCGTGCCATGGATCCTGCACCCGCGAACAGACCAGCCTTGGCGGCCACTCTGCAAACGATCTGATGTCAGCTGCGTCCAAAGGACTACCAGGGACTTGTTGTCTCACTTCCACGGCGTCTCACTGCAGTTTACAGGGCCAAAGGAGGCCCCACACGCTTTTAGGTGACTATCCCGTGACATTTGCTAAGTCAGTGTACTTCTGAATCCCCAGAAATCCTTATTAAGGAATTATAAAAATATAAGGTAGACATTATAAATATAACAATCTGAACACCCTATACGGGTAAAGGCATTGCGCATACCAGTCGTACCCTTTGAATATCCTCTTCTAGTATGAGAAAGTAGTCGCGTGGGATTCCCCTAAGCCCTGCTGAAGTACATACCATTCCCTCCCTCATCCCACGGCACAGACAGTCCGTCACTTCCTCATCGTCTGGTATACATGAAGGATCCTATCCTATGGTCTAAGCTACTAAATGAAAAAAACAGACTGCTTGTATGATGAATGTATTTAACAAGGGAAACCAATACTAATTAGATGAATTCAAAAAATAAAACGGCATTAATTAATAAATATCATAGAAAATTGAAATTAACAATATTATATAAACTGCAAATTAAAAAAATATATATATTAAAATAAACTGAGATATAACTTAAATTGAGTAGCCTCCGTGGCTCAGACGGCAGAGCGTTGGCCTCTCACCGCTGGATACCGTGGTTCAAATCCCTGTCACTCCATGTGAGATTTGTGCTGGTCAAAGCGGAGGCGGGGCAGGTTTTTCTCCGGGTAATCCCGTTTTCCCTGTCATCTTTCATTCCAGCAACACTCTCCATTCTCATTTCATAGCATCTATCAGTCATTAATAAAATCACTTTGGGAGTGGCGACCCCATCGTACTAACAGCCTATATCTGATTCATTCATTACATCCCTGACCCGGTCAATGACTGGAACACAGGTTGTAGGTTTTCATTCACTTTTCATAACTTAAATTGAGTAAAATTTGCATTAAAATGTGAGTCAAATTATTAACATAATATTACAGTTATTGTAACCAAAGTAGCCTCACTCTGAACTTGAAATAAAATACTACATTATTCTTAATGACAGACAATTAATTACGTTAACTACTGACAAATGGATTAATTGCTTAATTTAACATTAATTAAATTACTTGAATCAGTGTAAAATTATATTAAATAAAACTAGTTAACTCCGTTAAAACAGCAATACATGAAACTCAATCTACACAAGAGTTATCAAACGCCAAAATATCAAATGTTGAACTACCGTAAGGAAGCAATGCTCAATGCTCGATGGCATCTGAAACTTCTTTATAAGCGTAATGTTATGTCGCTCTG
The DNA here is from genome assembly GCF_040414725.1 of Anabrus simplex. Taxonomy (NCBI): domain Eukaryota; kingdom Metazoa; phylum Arthropoda; class Insecta; order Orthoptera; family Tettigoniidae; genus Anabrus; species Anabrus simplex. The sequence continues at coordinate 1,018,255,908 of NC_090266.1, forward strand.
GACATCGAACTCTAGACATTCCAGTAAATTGATCCTTGTTGGACTCTCATGGCCCAAAACTTCACTCAGAAATGATTATCCCCAAAAACCAATACACTAGTTAACTTTTGCCATGAGTATAATTTTCCTCAAATTTCTAATTCGTTATACTTTACATGGTTGTGATCATTATTTGTACTTCTAATTAATCTAAGGCCATTCGCATTGCATTATAAAAATGCTGTCAACTGACCAGACGCTAGCGACATTATACTTGTCAAACATCAGTCAATCATTAATTTCCAAATTAATTATCCATAGAACTTCACATACCTGATAGTATGATTACAAATAATCAAATAGCCACAATAATCAAATAATCACAATAAAATAAGCGCCCGTTCAGCTAGTGCATGTCGGAATAATGTCATCATATTAAGAGTGCTGTTTCCACTTAACCTGTACTAGTGGTCATCCTAATCTCTATTCTACCACCGTACAACGAGCATTGGGGGACAGTTACGTGCATCAAAAACAAAGGCTGTTTTTTGAACAAAACACAAACAAGAATTACCAACACACAATTAACTACACTCACATATGGAAAAGAAAAATGCTTAAATCCACGCGATACCCGCGAAGACAGACTGCCTGAAAAAGAGAATTGAAGCACACATAAGGGGAGGAGGAACGGAAATGGGACTACAAGTGTTGAGAGTGCATGTAATGTTATTTCAGTTATTAGAAAATCGAGTCAAATTTATAAAACACTTGGCAGTACGAGCCAACTTACAAGTATGAAGTTGCACCCTTTCTGTTCTGGATGCATACACTGTTTAGGTTTTGGAAGGTTTTCATGAAGCCGCAGCTGGCACACAACTGTTGTAACTGGATGCTGTCACTGGGGCGGAGTTGACACCCGAGCTGGTCCCACAAAATCATGTTCTATCCGGCACGGATCTGGGAATCTTGTTGGACATGGGAGTACCTCAACGTCAAGCAGACATTTCATATAAGCATATGCCGTGTGTGGACGAGCATTATTCTGTTGATAAATGGCACCACGATACTGTCGCATGAGAGGTAATACATGAGGATGCAGGATGTCCGTGACGTACTATTGTGCCTTCAGGGTTCCCTCAGTCACTAACGCCTTGACCTGAAGTTATACCCGATGGCTCCCCACAAAATGACGCCAGAATTAACAACTCTATGCCTCTCCAAAACATTGGAAGAAAGGGATCTCTCTCCAGGTCGCCGTTATACTGGCAGACAATGGTCATCCGGGGGCAGTGCAGAACCGCGGTCCGTCGCTGATCACAATGCGTTGCCATTTATCAGCAGTCCATGCTTTCCGGTCACGGCACCACTACAAACGGAGCCGTGTGTGTTGTGGTGTTAACGGTAGCCTAAGCATTGGACGGTAATTTTCTAGTCCGGCTGCTGTTAGTCTCCGACCAATGGTTCGGGATGACACAGAATGCTTCAGGGAGTTCATTACTTGTTCTTGAATGGCAGGCGCAGATGTCAAGGGGTTACGATGTGGTAGGTGCTCAATACGGCGATCCTTCCTTGTGGTGGGCATACGAGGTCGACCGGAACCTTGACGACAAGTAAACCTGCCTTTACATTCTCATGTAGTCCAACATCAGCCCACTGTCACATCCGAATGCCACACAAATCTGGATGTTGCACGATTCGACCAGCCGGCCAAATGGAGACCCCACAATATGACTACTATCAAAGTTTGTCAGTTGCCGATAACGCTATCTCACACGAGTACGCGGCATCTCCGTGTTCTTCACAGTAGCCATCAACATCTGACGCTGTTCACGCCCTTTACAGTACTGTATATGCCGTACCGGGCACTAAATACAAGTGACACTACTGCACTCCGGTTGCCGTTCTACCTGTCACAGATAATTGCACCATTAATAATTTACATACTCGCTGATGGTGTGTACGTGTGCTAAGTCACATTGGCATCCGACCACCTATTCTGGGTGTTTTGTCAGGTAGTGTGTAAGATATAAATACGTATAAATACACTCACGTCAGCCTCTGTGGTGTAGTGGTTAGTGTGATTAGCTGCCACCCCCAGAGGCCCGGGTTCGATTCCCGGCTCTGCCACGAAATTTGAAAAGTGGTACGAGGGCTGGAACGGAGTCCACTCAGCCTCGGGAGGTCAACTGAGTAGACGGGGGTTCGATTACCTCCTAAACCATCCTGGAAGTGGTTTTCCGTGGTTTCCCACTTCTCCTCCAGGCAAATGCCGGGATGGTACCTAACTTAAGGCCACGGCCGCTTCCTTCCCTCTTCCTTGTCTATCCCTTCCAAACTTCCCATCCAGCCACAAGACCCCTGTTCAGCATAGCAGGTGAGGCCGCCTGGGCGAGGTACTGGTCATCCTCCCCAGTTGTATCTCCCGACCCAGAGTCTGAAGCTCCAGGACACTGCCCTTGAGGCGGTAGAGGTGGGATCCCTCGCTGAGTCCGAGGGAAAAACCGAACCTGGAGGGTAAACAGATTACGAACGAACGAATAAATACACTCACTAAAACTACTGTACAACTGTGAAGTTTCGACATTCTTCTTTAAAAATTAATTATTTCTTAATTAGATTATTATAACCTGTGTTTCATTTCCGGCGAGCTTCGGTGACTAAACAATATGTCTCATACAATACATCCATTGACAATAGCATAATGTTTTTTTTATCATAGTCGGTTTGTGTATTATCAAAATTTGAATTATGACTTTCAATTTCACATAGAACATATTTTCCTTTAATTCTTTGACAAAACACAGAATCTTAAATCCAATTGAAAACTGTGTGTTACTCAATTTTGATGAATGATATCTCCTAAACATCTAAAAATCTCTCTAACTAAAAAGTAATCAAACATAACAATATTCATGCTCTAAATATTCACTTAAATGTCTCTGTTATTTAAATTGCGCATCAAACTACCATGTTATTGCTCTTACTATCTTAGTGAGCACATATTAGTATCAACAAAGCCAAGTAAAAAATATTGACTTGCAATTGAAATGTACAACCATGTTGCGGCGATTATCATACATCATAAGTTCGGTCTAACGGAAAGCATTTATCTTAGACCAACGACATTTCCTCTGTCATTTTCTCCACTTACGTGTCCCTTATCCAATCAACTATATACCGAGCACTTCTCGTCTCTCCCTCTAATTATTCTACGTAGAATATCCCCCAATTTTCTACAGGCAAGTGCATATAAATCCTCCTTCACATACAGGGATACATTTCCTCATTAAGAGCCTGTGATGCAACTCAACATGTCTTAAATATTATCCGGGAACACATATTCTTCCTCTGTATCCCCTTCTTGAAATAACAGTCGCCGGGTCCTCTGAACCCATGTATTTCTTAAGTGTAACATTTTTGTTAAATGTGCTTAGTTGGTTTTGTAAGTTATGGCGGGCAATATCGGTGACGAACAAATCCTAGAACTTTTTATCAGACGTTGAGTGATACTGAAGATATAAGTGCATCAGAAAGTGAATATGAGTTAAGTGAATACGATTCAGAATCCGATGAAACGGAGGTTACAGCGGATCCTGATTCAAATAATGTAGTTTCAAACGCGTATTATGATAGAAAGAGCTTTTATGGTAAAAACTCCCGGCTCCTAGAAGCACTAGAACCCATAAGCACAATATAATTCCTTCTCGCCACTTACCAGGAGTTATAGGGGTTGCCCTGCGAATAACCAGTTAAATTCTTTTTTTTTTTTTTTGCTATACGTCGCACCGACACAGATATGCCTTATGGCGACTATGGGAGAGGAAAGGCCAACAAATTGGAAGTAATCGGCCGTCGCCTTAATTAACGTACAGCCTCGGCATTTGCCTGGTGTGAAAATGGGAAATTGCAGAAAACCATCTTCAGGGCTGCCGACAGTGGGGCTCGAACCCACTATCTCCCGATTACTGGATGCTGGCCGCACTTAAGCGACTGCAGCTATCGAGCTCGGTCAGTTAAATTCTGGGAGTAGTTGTTTACAGATGAAATGTAAACAGAACTTGTACAACGAGCAAACAAGCGTATCAGAGTGATTACTCCTGGAAGAAACATCCAGTCTTATGAAGCTGAAACGGATTTGATAGAAATGAAAGCAGTAATGGGACTATGTTATTTGTGGGGTGCATTCAAATCTCACAAGGAAAATTTTCCATCCTTGTATGCTGACTATGGTAATGGAAGACCCATATTTCGGCCAGTGATGCTACTTAATTGTTTTATTTTTCTTTTACGCTGTGTGCGGTTTGTTGATTTATAAACAAGAAAGCAGAGAGGGCCTTGTATGGAGTTTCAGGACAAACAACCGTAGTTTCTTTCATTCCGAAAAATGCGAAGGGGAGAATCTTGTTTCAAAAATGCATCACAAAGAAAAAATCTGTGGAAAAACAGGAAAGACGGTAATTAACATAGATTATAATCGAACCGAGGGGTATGTGTATGCATTTGATGAGAAATGTAGCAACTGTGCAACTGGGCATCGCACTCAGCCATGGCTAACGGCTATATTTTGTGTCATGCTTGACATAGAAGGAGTGAATGCTTTCATTTGATGTTCAGATGATAAAGAAACTGACGAGATTGACAGGAGAAGCTTTCTGATTCAGCTAGGGAGGGAGGTAGTGGAAAGTAGCAGGGGAAGACTATTTCAGTCCCCTAAACTCCAAGAACAGATCCGGGTGTCCATGGAAGAAATTCTAGGAATTGATCAGGACCCTTTAACATCACGACCAGAAGGAATAATTGATAACAGTCCGAAATCGAAGAGGAAACGTTGCTCAGTTTGCTCTTCAAAGAAAGACCGAAAGTCTTGTACAGAGTGTGCCATTGCTGTGTCGTAGATTTGGCTATGTATTACGTCCAAAATGCTACAAATAATAGACTAGTTTGGAAGTTAGTACACAAAATAGATTCTATGGCCCCTTGAAGACCAAAGTAAGCGGTAGAAATTAACAAATTGTGATGCTTCTACTTTTTGTCTGATACCATTCCATTTTCATCAGTACATATGTATCTGCTAAAAGAAGACTGTAGTTTTTCGTCTCTCATTCAATGTGTCAATGAAGTGCAATTTCAATTTCATACATATTATTACTTTAAAGAACCAAAACTATTGTAAGGAAACGCAAACGGATTTACGAGTAGCAGCCCTTTTTCGAAAGACTGACTTATTGGTGCAGCCACTTTTTAATATATGCTGGAAACACTAATTATACTTACTATATATTAAAATATAATGATAATGTATGTATGTATGTATGTATGTATGTATGTATGTATGTATGTATGTATGTATGTATGTATGTATGTATGTATATTAAAATAAAGTTGTGTTAAATTTGTAATAAATTTAGTGCATTTATAAAACGGGTTGTGCCACTTATTTTATTTCAAGCTTTCTGCTCTCAGAGAAAAATTTTCGTACAAGGGTCCCATGCGACCATGTGTGTCGTACGTGTAACATTTTTTTGTGTTTAGTAGTTACGAGTTAATACATTGGTAACACAACAATAAAATATATATGAAACTCAAATGGATGGCCCGCAAGCACCTTGTGATATACTTTTATGCCACCCAACGCGCTTACTACAATTCTCAAAACCAATGGTTCTCTCCCTAGTCCAGAGTAATATAACGTGATGCCTGATGACTTATTACGGAGTAGACGACAGCAGGACTCGTTGTCACCACTATTAATTCAATATGTGTACCCCAAATGAACACGTAAAACGAGCGTAGTTACGAAGAATATGTTGCAACAGGAGGTGAGCACACAGAGCAGGAACAGGTATTGTACATTCTGGGAACTGCCCGCTGCATTCCAAGGCTCTCTATAGATCATATGTTGTAGGTGCGCAGTCAGATTTATGATTGTGGAAAGGGTTCGAGCATGCGGAGGTTAGATTCCGACGCAAGTAATCTTTTTACTATCGCCAATTGCCTGGGTTTGTAGTTACGTTGCAAACTTAACAGTTTTATTTGTTTTTGTAGCGCTGAAAGGGCCGTTGATATAGTGGCGTAGGTATGGAGTTTGATTGCACATGTGGCAGGATTTCGGTCATCTGTGTCGCTTAACGTAGCACATTCTCGAACTGACGACTTACGTGATCGATACACAGCTGCGCCTGATGTTGTTAGGATCACTTTGCACTTTGCAACATCGCCGGCGTAACGGATCGGCGAGCCTCCGTGATGAGCTCTCTAAGGTGACCAGCATTAGCCAGTTCCTGTGCAAACACCAGTTATTTTGCATGGCCCCATAGGAAAAATCCAGGGCCGAGAGATCAGGCGATATGGGAAGCCAGGTGAAGTTCCTCCCTTTCCGATCGCCTTATCAGGTTTCGTCACATGGGGATGGTTCCATATGGCCACCGCCGTGTGGGGTGAAGATCCGTCATGTTAAAACTCCACCCTGCAGTTGTCAAGGTGTGGCAAATGTTCCAACAACGGTGGGAGTTCATCGTGTTGAAACCAGTCAGGTAGCCCTCGAAGAAATGAGGATCAATTAGGTGATTACCATACGTTCATGCTCCACTGTTCCGGAATTGCTGCCTACCTTACCCAATTGGGATCATTTATATTCTAGTAGTGCTTATTGTGGCGATTATCTGTTCCGTTGTTGTGGAACTGCGATCTCGGTACGGGTATGCAATATCCTCGTAAGAAACGCCCGGCTGATGTTCGTCTGCTACGGAATGGCCCTTTTGCTAGTGTGAGGTTTATGCCAGATAGAGTCTAACACAACTCTTCATTGGGAGCAGACATCACGGGGTGTCCTCGAAGTCGCCCTGTCTTTCCCAGGGATACAGTTGCACGCATACAACTTTCCACACTTCAAAATGTCATGCCGTTCTGTTGTCGTTTATTCGGAAAGCGTTCTTGATACAGGCGTTGTGCTTAGTATGCATTCTACCTAACTCCTCCACAGGTGAGTAAAATATCTACATACTCGTCGTTGGAATACACTGCGTGGGAGTGAATAAATTTATGATGTGTTATGACCTGCCTCGAAGGAGGTTAGTTCGCGGAGCTTCAGTACTACCTCCCGTCGCATGTTCCTATCGTTCCAGCTAGACCCTACCAGTGCCCTACGAACCTTTTAACACGTACGACATTAGCAAACTGGAACGTTAGTTGCCCGTGTACTGGCCACGGACAATCACCATCTCATTCCCATCCAATGCACGCTCCGTTCTTATCTGTGTACATTTTATGAGGTCATTCTGTGTACCCACAAGAATATAATAGTGGCGCTCACGATTACTGCTGTTTTCTAGCCCGTAATAACATATCTCGTATTATTATACTAGATTAGGGAGGGGGACCGATGTTTTTCAGAGGTGCAGTAAACGCGTTGGGTTGCATGAAATTAGATTACAAGGGGCTTGCGGGCCACCCATATACTGTATATATAACCTCTACGTTCCGACGGTCCACATATGTGGACCTCAGTTGTGAGCTAATTTCTCGTGTGTTTTAATGCGGAATTTGTTGCGTAGCGACCGCAATCCTCGTCTGCGGACCTCTTAGTTCACCTTGTTGCCACAGGAACGCTGTGGTACTCCTAACTGTCATGGTAGATTTAAACGTAAAGAGTGGTGCGCGAGAAGATGGCTTCCTCCCATCATGCTGAAAGTAAGTATATATTTCCCAGTAAATAACTCAGAATCTTGCTAAGCTGATTTTTTTCAGTGTTGTGTAGTATTTGTACAGTCTCTGAATTATTTCAGTTTATCAATATTGTTAAGTGGTACTGATATTTATCGCATAATGTGATGGTCCTCATACGTGGACCTCAGTTGAGTGTTGTATTATTTTTTCTGTAGGTTTTGATATGGGAGTGATAAGTAATGGCACCACAATTACCGAATGATGCTACAGGAAATACGTTGTTTTATGGCAAAATAACTTACTTTATGTTTATTCCTTATTTTACAGAAGGAAGATTTCTTGAGGAAAGAGATATATGGGCTTTTCTGGATGAAAGTGATGCGGATCTGTCCGAGGGCGAGCTTGACGAATTCTCAGTTACTGATGTTACTAACTTTGACTCATCTTCTGTGTACGATAATGACGATGATGTAAATGAAGGTGAAGGTCTTGGAAATGAATGTGTCCTAAATAGAGAAAATGATGTGCTTGGCAACAACGAAGACGAAGGAAACAGATCTATGGAATCGGTGGTATCTCAGGCGCTCACACCTTCAACTACTAAGACCCGCGATATGAAATGGAGAAAGAAATCTATGACTTTACAGGACCCCTGCAATGATGAAGTATTTTTAACAGACTATGACAATGAAAAGGGAATTTTAGATTCATTCTTGGAATACCTACCTCTTAGTTTCTGGGAACAACACGCGGAACAAACTAACCTCTATTCAGTTCAAAAGCGCGACTTGAAATCCGTAAATACTACTAAGGAAGAAATGATGCATTTGGCTGGTGTGCATGTGATGATGGGTGTGCTGGGTTATCCACAAACCAAAATGTACTGGCAACGTGATACTGAGGTCCGATAATTTCTAAGTGTATGTCCAGGGATCGTTTTTTCGAACTGAGGAATTTTATGCATTTTGTTGACAATCAAGGGGAACATGAGGGACCACTCTGGAAGGTGAAACCATTTCTTGACTGCGTGAAACAAAAATGCATATCTCTCCCACGGTCAAAGCATGTATCACTTGATGAACAGATGGTGCCTTTCTCAGGCAAGTGTGGCTTTAGGCAGTTTGTCCCTTCAAAACCCAACCCATTAGGATTGAAGAATTTCATTTTGGCAGCACCAGATGGATTAGTTTTAGATTTTATGTTTTACACAGGGGCAGGTACAGTATCGATTGAAGACCAAAAAGAATATGGTCTTGGTGGTGCTATTGTCAAGGTTTTGACAGAAAGTATTCCACAAGATAAAACTCATTGTGTTTACACTGATAGGTTTTTTACCAGTGTAAAATCAGTAGACATGCTACTGCAGAGAAATATATACCAAACAGGGACTGTCATGAAAAACAGGGTGGGATCAGTGTCACAAAAACTGAAAACCGATAAGGAACTGAAAAGTGGAGAATGGGAGGAGTGGGTAAGGGAAGATGAAAAAATGTGCATTGTAAAGTGGAAGGACAACAGAAGTGTTCTTCTTCTGTCTTCATGTGTTGGCAGTGAGCCACCTACAACATGCAAAAGATGGTCGAAGGAGGAAAAGAAAAAGGTTGTTATTCCTCAGCCATTGATTGTTAAATACTACAATGAAAAAATGGGTGGAGTAGACCTTTGTGATAGATTCATGTCATACTATAGGTGTTACATTCGTACCAACAAATGGCCAGTGCGTATGTTCAACCACTTTGTTGATCTTATAATTGTTAATTGTTGGATAATGTATCACAGATGGTGTGCAGGTAGTGGTATTATTAGACAAAAACGACTCTCATTAATCGATTACAAAATGCACGTAGGAAAGGCATTGATAAATTTTAAGGACATTGGTTACATAAACATTAGGAAACGAGGACGGCCTCCCTCAGCATCCACGAACCCTGTTGACGAAGATGATGACTCCGAGGATGACATGGACAAACAAGGTACGGTGAAAGTGCGAAGAGTTCAGAGCCGACCCATTCCAGAGGTTCGTTTTGACAATATAGGCCACTTACCAAAATTTGTTGATGCAAAGAATGCCTCGAAATGCAGAAGGCCTGGATGTCGTTCCAAAACGAGGGTAGTCTGTACAAAATGTGGTATGTAACTTTGCGCTCTAAAAAACAACTGCTTTTGGCATTATCACACCAAGTAATGAGTAGAATGACTTATGTAGTGAGAAATTGTTCAATTATGTGTATATTTAGTTTCTATGTATGCATAGAGTTCCTATATTATGATGAGAGTGTTTTAGAATAGGTTTTGGTTATTTTACGTTAGTAATACACAGTTTCCATGTTATGAGAGTGTTTTAAAATAGGTTTTGGTTTTTTTAAGTAATTAAAGTACATAATTGGAATAAAAACGCATATTGTTTCCAAAAAACCCATCTGCTAAATCAAGAGAAGTGTAATCCATAATGTGTTAACAAAGACCTGAGGTCCACATATGAGGACCCTCAGTTATGCCCTTTGGGCACGTTACGAAGAAAAATTTTATTGCATGGTTTGCTTACTAGTGACCCATATTCTCAGAAATGGCATGTATAAAAATTCTGTTTCCGGAGTATTCAGTCCGGGATTGAAGAGGTTAACTACAGTAGTTAGATAGCTAACACAACTCTTCATTGGGAGCAGACATCACGGGATGTTCTCGAAGACGCCCTGTATTTTCCAGGGATACAGTTGCACGCATACAACTTTCCACACTTCAGAATATCATGCCTTTCTGTTGTCGTTTATTCGGAAAGCGTTCTTGATACAGGCATTGTGCCTAGTACGCCGAGCGCGTTTGAATCTATGCAAGTAACGAACAGCATCGTAACGAGTGATATTTAACGAAGAACTAGGGCTCTGTTTGGATACAGACGACCGTCGAATTCGAGTCTGGAGACGTCGTTGCGAACGCAGCGATCCACGCTTGATTTGAAAGAGACACACCACCCCTAGAGGAAGTGGCATGGTGTAAGCTGCTACTTCTTATGATTCCCGCTCCCCATTGGTGGTAACTGAAGGAACCCGCGACGTGAAATGAATTAAGGAATTTCCATGTATGTGTGTCGTTCCCTCCCGAGTGCAGCCCGACAACAGCATTTTCCAGCAAGATAATGATCAGCCTCACACAGCTCAGTATTTCCGGCCTGCCTTCCTTATACCAACATGGTTTCTTGGCCAGCAAGATATCTAGACCTCCCACCCATTGAGAACGTTTGGGACCAGAATACATGAAAGGTCGGCCAGCGTCAACTACGACAGATTTGCTGGGTCAGATGCGTCAGCTGTGGAAAACTCTTCCTCAGAAGAACATCCTATTCTGTATGCCACCTTGCCCGAGAGCATCGCCGCCTGTTACCGTGCTACGGGGAACCTAACACAATACCAAGTGAATTCTGCAAATCATAGTTACTACTTACATGCTCCTGCGAAGGCTCCTTCATAGTGCGCATGTTTTTATGCAATTCACCTATTATATCTGTCAGTCTGTCTGTCTGTCCATCTATCTGTCCTTCCACCGAGCTGGATAGTTGCAGTCGCTTAAGTGCGGTCAGTATTCGAGTGGCAGTGGGTCGAACCCCGCTGTCGGCAATACTGAAAATGTTTTTCAGTTGTTTCCCATTTCACGCCATAAAAATGCTGGGGCTCTACCTTCATTAAGGACATGGCTACTTCTTTTCCACTCCTAGCCCTTTCCTATAACCATCGTCACCATAAGATGGTGTCCGTGCGATGTAAGGTAACTCGTAAAAACAAAATCTATCCATGCAGATATAACATGGTGAACATGTCAGTCTATGGCGTGGCTTTGCGGAAAATGTCATTGTACTCACGCTATCCGTTCATATTGCGCGATCTATTTTGCAAACATGCATGTGTTATGTTTCTGGGTACGAAAATATTTTCTTAAATTTAAAATTTGCTTTTAGTCGCCTCTGCGCAAATAGAGTGGGAAGTAAGTGAATCTGATCTTAATTAAGGTACAACACCAGCATTTGCCTGGTGTGAAAATGGGAAACCGGGGAAGCCATCATCAGGGTTGCTGACAGTGTGGTTCGAACCCACTGTATCCCAAATGAAAGCTGATAGGTACGTGACTCAAACCGTGCGGGAGAGTGTTTTATATGAACACTTTCCTACCGAGAAACACTAACGCCGAAATAATAAATTATATTTCTCGTAAATTTCCAGATATTCCAGACATTATGCTAACTGTCATATTATAATACGAATAATAATTATAATTTCGTGTGGCTATTTCTAGCCGAGTGCAGCCCTTGTAAGGCAGACCCTCCGATGAGGGTGGGCGGCATCTGCCATGTGTAGGTAGCTGCGTGTTATTGCGGTGGAGGATAGTGTTATGTGTGGTGTGTGAGTTGCAGGGGTGTTGGGGACAGCACAAACACCCAACCCCCGGGCCACTGGAATTAACCAATGAAGATTAAATTCCCCGACCTGGCCGGGAATCGAACCCGGGACCCTCTGAACCGAAGGCCAATACGCTGACCATTCAGCCAGCGAGTCGGACATAATACGAATAATTATTTGTAAACACGTAATAGATTATTACCACAACGAGTCTCTTTCCTGTTTTAGTTGAGCTCAGTGGAATCTGTGTGTTCTTTCTGAACGTCTAATGTGGATGAACAAATGTTATATTTCTGGCATGTAATTATACATTAAAACATAGAGTATGTGAAAAATAGAAATGAGAAATAATTAGTGAAACGTACACAGAAAGAGTTCTGTTGGTTAATCAATTGCTCACAGGTGGTTTGGGGATGTACGTGCGAATAGTAGTGTGTGATAGAATTTCGAAGGCACTGTTCACTCGCACACAATCAGAAGATAAATTTGTCCTGCAGCCGGTAACCTCAACAAAACGGGTGAAGAGAGAGGATGATTTGTTTTACTATGACAAAGTGAAGTCCGGCATGTCACTCGCAAATCACTGAACGAGGTTTTGGGACGTCTAATTACGCGCACCATATATACCAAACATTTCGCCAACGGATTCCTGAGTATTGACTGAAAAATTCTTTGAGACGGAGATTATAGTGCCTTTAGTGTAGTCAAAAGACAATCAATTGAATTCCACACAAGCGTTAATTGAATATCTATAATACACTTTTACCGTTATTTCTCTTTGGATAAATTAAAGTAAATTTCCCACGGGTGATCTTTTAGGTTCCGGTAAACCTACCGACACAATGATTGTGTATTTGAGTACCTCCACATACCACTGGTCTGAACCAGGATTGAACCAGCCAAATTTGGCTCAGAAAGAAAGTTAAGATATAGGAACACTGTCACTTAAGTAAATGTTATTAGTTTTCAGATCAAATGCGAAAAAAATATCACATAGGCCTTCTATAGATCAGCGCAAAAACTACAGCGATATATCTGAACTGACTGCAGCAAACTTTATCAACGCAGCCTTTCTACCACACCGTGTGAAAAGCGACCAACATAAATTTACTTCAGATCTGTGTACTGCAATTGTGGGAGACAGTATCCCACTGCAAACACTGCAGCATTTCTCATTTAAAGATTTTTCAAGAACATACAAAAGTAAAATCATACCACGTGCATCAACGCTGCAGAAGGCAATGTCATTCCCATCGGTTCGATCAGATTTGGCGTTCCTAAAGGCACACTTAAGCAGGATGCCAGGAGAACTCTAGCGGGACAACATTCCGGCAACTCGGCTTCTCCGAAACCGTAAAAGTAGTTAGAGGGACGGAGTTGGAGATGAGTGGCATGACTCTTTTGTAGTCTGTTAGGATTGTAGAAGAAGTTAGAGAAAAACATGAGCAAAAATCTGGGAAGGTAGTCAGAGAAATAGGATGGTGCAACGAAATTCACGGTGGCAAAACAATGCAGAAGTAGGCAATGAATTCAGATGAACTGAGTTGAATTTTTGTCCCATCACTTCATGTGATGTTAAGAGACCAGATTTATATAACATTCTTCATGTTAATAGAACACGACTGTTACCTGAAAGCATTGAAATGTTGCTAGTTCTAAATTCCTTGCATAGTCATTGAGAGTACACTAAATTAAAATATAAGTAACATTTTAATGCCTGTTTGGTGCCTATTTACTTGTGTATTTTGGGTATTTTTGGTCACATATGCTTTCCTATTTTAACCGTTTTTAGTGCCTACGAATCCCATTCTTAGTTATGACACAAAACATAATAATTACTATTATTTAAGCCACCGGATACTAACCTAAATTAAATAAACACGATTTATTTGCAAAGAATAGAAATGTGTAGGGGCACCTTAAATGCTGAGACTTTAAAAAAAAATGATATTTGTTCCTGGCGTCGACCTCTGTAGATCTTTTGCCATTACTTTCACCATATGATAGGAACCTGCATGTAAGTGGAATTGTGGAAGTGTAGAGTGTTGAATCTGAGAAAAGGAACGTTAATGACGACACAAACATCCAGTCCCCAGGCCAGGTATATTAATCATTAAAAACCACTGACCAGGCCGGGAAACGAACCTGCGGCCACCGGGTGACAGGCGGATGCGTTGCCCCCTATACCGCGGGGCTGGACAAATGCTAATCCCATGGGAAATATCACGCGGACACATTTTTTAAAATATAACGAACACAGGTCACAATACAACGATTAAATCACCTAGACATTAATTATACTAATATTTATGCATGTATTATTTGTTTACTGCTTATGTTATCAATAACAAATTATAACACTTGCCTCGGCACACGTATGCTCCAAATTACATTATTGCTAATGAAAGTGGAGCTACTGTAAGAGCCATCTGGTTCTTATGGGCCTTCTACCTGGTTCCCTATTTTTCACGACAACTCGGTCACTGGGCCAAGTTCCGAAAACCTCTTGACTGTCTATCGTGTCTGTTCATTAACGTTGGCTTCTGGTCTCGGCAGTCCTTTTGCTTTGTAGCGCACTGTTCAAAAGAAGTAATTGTTAATTCGCCATTGGCCTCCATTTTAGATATTCTAACTCAATAATTAAAGTGTTCATCTGATCGTCCTGTATTTCTGTGCGAAATCTATAAAATGTCCTACTGTTAACTGCCTGGAAACATGCACATGAACAGTGATTTACTATTTCACACGGAAGACTGCAGAATAGTAAGCCGATAATTTTTGTGCAAGCAATAAAAGTCGCTTAAGAAACTTACACTTTGTCACTTTCCTTTGTAAAGCTTCTACTGCAAGTTGACACAACATTCTGCTATGAAGATTCCCGAGTGTTCACTCTGAAACTGTATTTAAGCCAATAGTTCGAATCCCGGGTGGCTTTTAGTATCCGTCCGCTCGTCTTGTTGTCAGGTTCTTTCGTGACATCTTCAATGACGAAGTGTGGGTTCGGAGTCTTCATTCAGGCCTAATAAAACTATAACTGACCACATAATTCATTGTTTCATGGCACGATTCTTCATTTTCTGTCGTAGCAAATATCAGGTAATTAGTGAAAGTCACTACTTCTACGACCTTCTGTGGAGATACACCATGGCAGCTTGTCTTTACTAGTCACGTGATCATAGCTACGAATCCCACAGGCAATATGTCGCTCTTATAGTTACAGACAAACCATGCTGTAATTATACTCCTTAGGTGGCGCAAAAATTTAAATAATTTAATGCACTTATTGAGGGCTGGAGTTCACCATTAACTTTGCCCTGTAGCATGAAGTAAGTAGAAAATATTCTCAGCTATGCGAGAGACAAACGAAAATGAACATCTTCCTATTAGTGGATATTTCAATTATGGGCCAGTCCACCTTTTCTCTAAAAGGGAGGAGTCTTTCTTCGTCTAAACAGTTGTCTCATAACTTTATCTGGTATTCATTTGCTAACAATTTAGTTATCGGGCTTCACAGATGTGTCCTTTTACCTTCGAAAACAGGAAAATTAATTCCGTTGAAAAAACTGCCTTTTCCTTTGTCTATGTTTTGTCCATTCTGTTCTGATATCGAACTAGACACTGAGAATACAATTTTCAAAATACACACAATGATTTAATTATGCATCAGCTTCAGCATACGGATGCACTACCTCCATGAGACCTCCTTAAACATTCACAGAGATGCTGACCGTTGTCAGCAAAAGAATTCGAAAGTGGAATCGCAGGAATTTTAACTTTCTAGTTCGAGTGACATTAAAATTTGAGCTATGCCATTGAGCAACCACACAGTAGTCTTACTATAATTTGCATTGGTTAGAAGCTACGAATTCCTGTACTATTTGTTATTAGTGCAAATGTGGAAAAATATCTGATTGATGACAGACAATTTATATAATATTTCAGAAGACAATAGGTCAGGACATGTAAGCTCGAATAAAAATATAGTTTCTTGAGGGCATATTTCAACCAGTGTGTTGGCGCATTTATAGCTTACAACTATTTAACGTGTTTTCCTTTTGCAACACATGAACAAGTTTGAAATTCGTAAACGCATTTGTATGTGGTACAATCAATCAAAAATCCGTGGCTCATACAGCCCATTAAGTGACCTGACCTGCCAAGGTGACTGCTGCCCAGCCAGATGGCGTGCAGATATTGGAGTAACACATGGCCAGCATATCAACCTATTGCCTATATCACGTGCCTAGTTCCGCTGTCTATCGTATCGCACTGTTTGTCTCACGGGGCAGAGAGTAGCTTTCATATGTCTTCCATTTTTTTTTGAATTTATTTGGATAATCTGAAAATATGAAATATTTGTACGAAATTTGTCATTTATATTTAATATATTTTGTATTTTTTATTTTTAAATTTTTGTTTATTTTATGCATTGTGTTTGATAGACTGGGAACTTTTATACTTTCATGTATTAATAGTTATCTTTCAACTGTACTTGTGTACATGCAAACCAATAATTATATCCATCACGTGTCCACTAAACAATTTGAAGAGCGGTATACTTTGTCGTGAATTCTTTCTAGACTCAAATTTATCCCAGGAAAAATAAACTTGGATAATTAATAGGTCCCACGGTGAGGAAGATAAATCAGTCTTACTTGAGTTAAGAGAGAATGTCATGTCTTTCAGTCTTGTTACATTCCCTACGCACAGACTGGCTCTTGTTCAGTCTGTGTGACCAATACAATTTATCAGCTATGCATTGTCCAACTTTAATGTAGTAATGTACAATATCGAGCGATTTATGGTATCTAGTGCAACACATGAACTATTAGAGAACAATTTACATGAAATTGGGGCGGTTATTGAAATAGATAAGGTAATTTATGGTCTTGCATAATTATAGTCGTTAACTCACCAGCGCCTGCAGCTCAGACGTGTTCTTTGTCAGTAAATCCCGATAGTATCCGAGGTGAGTATCTGTTAAACGTGTTCTGACTTCTTCTGCACGACCTGTATGCAAATACAATATTTATTATACCAGGTGCATAACTTTGTATCGGTCGTTGGGGAAGAACTAAGCCCGTTTTAGGCCATTTTAGTTTTCTCACTTCAATAATATATTATGTAAACTGATTAAGGCACACTTCGCTGTTCTTTATGCGGCAAATATGACGAAACTTCACTCGATACTGAGGAGTAAGGAGTAAGTTGACAGAGAACTTCGATACTTGCAGGTACAGGTGAGTCTCGCAATGGTTGCCGTTCCTCCTGCGAGCCGCGTGTCGGTAAACAAGAGACCGGTCGCCGTCACACCGTTCCCGTACACTCCTAGAAAACCCATTAACTTCGATGAATAGATAATTAGAAAAAACATTACAAGTTGCTATTACGTCGCACCGACACAGACGGGTCTTATAGCAACGATGGAATATGAAAGGGCTACGAGTGGTAGGGAATCGGCCGTGGCCTTAAGTAAGGTACAGATTGAAAACCCGACAGAAAACAATAAAACTTACCCCTTTACAGTAAAAGTTAAAAATTCTCTCCCTCCAACTGTAGACAAGCGTTGTATCGTGTGACCATATTCCGATTCAATCTCTGCAACTCACTTTCATGGACCTTCAAACTTGTCCTTTGAATTTCGTTTTAAAATCCACAGAACACGAAAATACGCTTTCCAACAGTTAATTCAAAAGCCATGAAACACACTAAACCGATAAATTACTGCTGTACGAGAAACAATAACGCTGTACATTGTACAGAAGCTTATCGCAGAGTGGCTGAGATCATGACATCACTGGGCGAGCTAAATGAGTCAGGCGGCTATTGCATCATCCATTCACCCAGAAATGGTACAGGAAATAACCACCAACGTGACGGAGGCTCGCACTGTATCGATTTCTAAGGTGAACATTATACAGTCGAGCCTTCTTTTACGGAAACCTTTATTCCGCGGACACCTCCCTATACAGACATTTTTCTACGTAACAAATTTTATTTTACAAAAGGCGCGTGCTAACCTGGCAACGGTCTTGCCTTTGGTATATCTTCATGCGGTCTCAGTGGATCACTATGACTCACAAATAATGATTTAGTTTGGTTTATATAACATCTTCTATTTTATACAAAACTTCTAGCATATCAAACTAACAGTGTTTGTACATTTTGAAAATGCTCATACGTTTATTTAGATCTTTATCATACAGTTACAAATGTAGTATTAATGAATCATTAAATAAAATACACGCTGTAAAAAAGTTCATCACAATTTCTCCTAAATTGGAAAAAACTACACTGGAATGTTTTCTAGGATGATGTAGACAATATTTAAGTTCGTTTTCAAATGGACACCATACTAACATTTTCAATGTTTTTCACGCGTGAACATTTTCTCCACCGGAAACCTGAGAAATTGAACTAAAGTTAACGAACTTCGAAATCAAGTGACGTTTTTCCAAAAAATGGAGATGTTAGACAAGGTTACACTAATCCAGCTTCTTATTTCATTAGGACACTAATTTAAGCACTTTTAAGGAAGTCTAGGCAGATCGGTTTCCAATGGATTCCACGCACGAACTTCTTGCAGATCGTATAGTTTTGGTAACTTTTGATCCCAGTTCTGAGACACAGATTCGTTTCTTGGCACCCATCAACTGCTTGAGATCCTTCAGGGATTGGATACTCTTCTTTGAGGATGTGATTTATTTCTCCTTTTAACCTAAGGCTAAGATTTCCAGGTTGTAAATGAGATCTCATTTAAAGAAGGGCCAGGTCCTCGGCAAGTTTTTTCAGGTACTGCCTTCTTATGAGATGCTTATCATTGTTTATTCCAAGCATAGACAACTAATGCATTTATAGCTGTGACATCCATATGACGAACGCTGTTAGGAGTCATCTGTTGGATTTTCTTCGCACAGAATTAGTCCCCACAAATATAAACGGAGGAAAAATTACGTTTAAGAGGACGGTCTTGGTGGATCCACAAGCAACTATCAACAACTCGTAGGTTCGAACTTATTGGTGACTACTTCGCTTTGTAGATGGATGAAAGTTAGGAAGGTAGTGAGAGGTGAGTCTGAAGTGTCACCTTTGGTGGAGGTGGGGCTAACAAAAATATAAGCGAGCTAGTCATAGTGACCCACCACAACTGTTCTCAGTTTAAATAATCCTCATTTAAGCGGACACCTCGATTTCCGGACAGAGGACGTCGACATAAGTCTCGTCCACTTATCTTAACCAGACAATTTACTAGTTCCAGGATTATGTTTACACCCGGCTACGTCACCCCTTCTTCTAAAACCATTCTGTAGACATACGGGAAATCCTTTTGAATTTTTGTACCGTTTTGAGTCCAAGGAAAAGGGAGAAGGAAATATGCATAGGAATGCTGTAGTAACCAATTTAATTCTAACATACAGGGCCCTTTCCAAATCTTTCGTTATGGTTATGGGAAGGAAAGGACTTAGAGTGAGAAAGAAGCGATCTTGTCCTTAATTAGGGTTCATTCCCAGTATTTGCCTGGTATGTAAATGGGAAACCACGGAAAACCATCTTCACGACTGCCAACAGTCTCTCGAAACTACGTGACCCAAACAGCACAGCCAATTACTCGGTTGAAATAATTCAGAAAAATCAAATTAAATATATACGCTTATACTTAAAGGTGGATGCCCTTTGCCGTTAAAATGTTCAATTAATTTTTACAAACTTGTTTCAGCGGACACCTCTTGTAACGACATTTTTCCACGGAACCAACTTTGTCCGCAAAAGAGAGGTTTGATCGTCCCTCTGGCTGATTGATGTGGAATTATTAATGTGCTGAGAAGTCGTTTTTATTGGTTTGTTAGTTTCAATCAAAACAGTTCAGGGAAATCGACTTGCAAAGAAGAAATTCATTTATGATTTACGCAGTATTCGATCTAGTGATTGCTTAGTAAATATTCGCTTAAACTAGACTAATAACGTACTCGCACATGATCAGTGTATCTTAAAAATGCATGTATGTTGAGTACTTAGGCCGAAGAGAGTGGTTGTTCCCCGTTACTTCCAAGAAATAGTGCGATTGAAAAGTTGCTTGAAAACAGCTAACCCCACTGTCGGCAGCCCTGAATATGGTTTTCCGTGGTTTACAATATTCACACCAGGCAAATGCTGGGGTTGTACCTTAATTAAGGCCACGGCCGCTTCCTTCCTATTCCTAGGTCTTTCCTGTCCCATCGTCGCCATAAGACCTATCTGTGTCGGTGCGACGTAAAGCAAATAGCAAAAAAAAAAAACTGCTAACGAATTGAGGAAGGAATTCATTCCATATCCCTATCTCTTCCCCATCCTAATATTAACGAAAACTTGCATGCGATGGTGTGATATTGAATCGCAAAACAAATTGCTGTTGGTGATCGTTTTCGCCAATACTGAAGTGTAGCCAGTTCAAAATGAAACACTGGGTTTTGTAGTCTATTTTGTGCACTAGCATCTATTTCAATTCACTTGTGTACGTTCTTAGACCAAGCTGGGCTATGGTGGACACATATCCCACGACAGAGCTTGAGTAGGTCACTTCAAAATGGAAATATGTATAAGAGCATTTAGATTAAAAAAGAGAGAATATTTTGGAATATTTTTTAATGAAAAGTCGAAAGCACTACCATTAGTGACCTCATTTTATGTTTGATCAGATGACGTATTATGTTAGAGGTACGGGTGGTGATATTTCGCAACAGCCAAATTAGGCGAAATTCGTATAGGGGCTTGTAGTTTTATAGTTTCGAATTTAAATACCTGCCAACCATACCAAATTAACTTAAAATGTCATTTATACCAAAATGCTATATAAATTCGATACTGACGATTTTTCAAATGCATTACTTAACATATGATATTATTTCTCTTCTGGAAACTTAAACCGAAGAGATATTGCTCCCTTGAACTGCCTGTAAACGCTGTTGGTTCTTAAGCTTAAGCATTAACTAAGAGATTGCCCAAGCAGCTCTATAGTGTAATAGCGGTCCTTTCAAACTGTAGACGCTGAAATATATTTCAGTAAGTACAATTTAGTTGTAAGTGATAGGAACATTGACAGAAGAAAGTTATCAGATACATCCCATGATTTTCTTCAACAGTGTCAGTGATTCATGATCTCGTGACTTAAGTTAATTTGGTATATTTTCCTTCTATTAATTTATGCATTTTGATTTTAAAATTAGCTCCATGAAAATTCCGTTTTAATTTCACATTACTACACACCATTTTTCAGAATTAACTCAAATTCCATATTTTTCTTCGAAAGGCTTAATGTAATAAATTATAAATGCATAAACGCTACAAATTGCTGAATGCAGAAATCAAAATGCTATTAACAAATCTCCGTTTGCGACTGTGGGTAATGCGATTGCCGCATTGGAACTGCCAGTAATCCGGACTACCGTGAGTTGCCGACTGCACGCTGCAGGTATTCACAATCGCCGAGCTGCGAAAAAGGAGCGACTTCTTCTTATACACAAAGAACTTCGCCTAGGATTTGTACTGAAAGAAACTGTTACTCCACCACAGGAACAGGAAATAACAATCAGGTTGGATGAAAAATTATTCAGCTCCAAACCAGATAAACAGCTGGAGTGCTAGCGTCCATTTGGCACGCATTATGAAGAGCCCTTTGTCCAGGTAACTAATCAGTTGGGTCGCGTCATACGTGTTTTATTCGGATAGAGAAGAGGTGCTGGCCCAGGAAAGTTGAAAGTGGTCACTCCACATATGACCGCTTGGGAATATGTGGGCACATTGGAAGGTGCTCTTTTTCCTAGTATTCAAGCTATTTACCCAGTGAGGGAAGTTCCCGTTATCATGTTCGTGCAAGATAACTGCTCTGTTCACAGCGTCCATGCAACCAAAGCTTTCTTCAAACAGTATCTTGACGTAAACGAGCTAGGCTGGCCTGCCAAATCGGCTGACATAGATGTAATACGACCTATCTGTGCTGGTGCGATGTAAAGCCAGTTTATAAAAAGAAAAATACCTCGTGACTTACATTTATTGTAAAGTCGGAATTTGGCATAAATATTTATTTATTACCCATTTCACAATAAGTTTTGTTATGGTTTATTATTTTCATGTCCGTATTGATGAAGTTTACGATTGCAATATGTGGATAATTCCACCTAATCAATACTGCTTATTAAAAGTAAAATGTATTCATACTTAAAAATATACTATTTGCAGTACCGTTTTCGATCTGTACCGATCACCCTTAGCTGCCTTAATGACATGAGATAAAACAACATGTAAAGATCATTGGACATTACTTAGTTTACGAATGATTAAAAAGCATGATGAACAACATTAACAACAAGTTAATATCGTAATGAACCACATTAACGACAAGCGAAAATTTTAACATTTTAAATGCATAAACGCTACAAATTGCTGAATGCAGAAATCAAATTGCTATGAACAAATTCCGTTTGCGACTGTGGGTAATGCGTAGTACTGTTTTCTTCATAATTTAGACGCACTTTAAAGTCCTTGTGTGTTGCTAGATGAACACTTCGTATCTTGTGCGACACTTATTCTGGTAACGTGTTGGCTTGTCAAATATAGTGCTGAGGTGTGTTGCTTTTTGTACTGGCAGAGCTGTCTTAAAGTCAGATGTGTTAAGACGGCATTGACTAATCTTCAAATTTGCTTTTGAAGATTGATGTCGTGCTCTTTTAGTAAAAGTTTACTTGTTATTTATTATAGAATGGAGTAGGTGGAATCATTTATGGGATGGTAGTTGAGCAATCTAAATGAAAAAGAGAAAAGGTTGCGTATGAGAGAACGTCTGTATACAGGTGTAACGGGCGCTATTGCATCCGCTCAAAGCCTGAGTCCCAACCAGCATTTACCTCGGGGGTGTTACGGTTCGAATCTAACGCAACTAATAAACAGCAAAAAAATATGAAGGTAAGGAATCTCCAATTAAATATCTGGGCGCCATCTAATCAGTACTACAGGGTTGAACGGGGCACTCAAATTATTAACTTTAAGGCTCATCATAACAGTAAACAAAAATACTTTACATCAGATCAAAGGGAAAAATTTGGAGGCTCCGTCCTAGGAAAGAGGACGGATATTTTAAACGGTCACCAAGGGTTTACTATTCTACAAGAACAAGAACCTGGAACTGTTTCCTTGCAAATGCTAAAGGAGTAATTTATTTAAAAATAAATTGGAACACACACACAATTTGTTGACCCTTATTTTCCCCCTAATTTGGAAAATCATTCCTGAAAATTTCACATAATTAAATTTTACACTGTAGACCACCCATTCACTTGGATGGTTGAACCGTTGATTTCTGATGGTTGAAATACGACCCTCGTGACAACAACATGACCAGTTATTGTCATGGACCAATTACGTGCTGGCCAGGTGGGCGCGATCACATGAATCATGTCATCACCTCCACCTTGATTGAGATGAGACCAACCCGGGATAGTACAATACCGTCCCCGGGTTCCTAACCAAGGTATGCTATCGTTAACTGAAGGAAACGACAAAGAGACGCTAACCTAATGGTCCAGATGTAGGAATTTGCTATCATATTAAACATCACAAACTTAGCTTATTATTTATAACAACTTGACATTATTACGTTATTTCGCCAGTATCCGTCAACATCATCATTGGAAATAAAAAATATATACTTATTATTATTATTATTATTATTATTATTATTATTATTATTATTATTATTATTATTATTATTATTATTATTATTATTATTATTATTAGTGGAGATCATCATTATCGTAATAATTATCATTGATTTAATATTTCAATTTCGTTTTTCGCCATTATTATTATTATTATTCTAAAATGTCATATTTTAAATTCTTCTTCTCATGCCTCTTCAAATTACTATTATGATAAATTAATTTCACTTATTGCACGGCAGTTAACTATTGTTATATTTAATACATAACTCTTTACAATTATAGTCCTGTTTGGCACTAAGCAATCAATTAAGACACAATTTACATGGAATATTATTATTATTATTAATTTGGATTTTAATATTTTAATTTCCAATCTTTAGAATTTTGTCGCATACGTTAAATCTCATAGGAACTACCAAGATCCGATTTTACATCGTTCGTGGCACAATAACGGTATCCGAACCGCAACCTTACTTCATTTCGTACTGTCGTTAATTTATAGGAACACCATGTCCTCCCAAGACAAATCTCAAATCCCATGGCACCTCGCGGCTGGAAATCTCACTACAGTCCCTGCGAGTGTTAAATTATTCCTTCCTTCTCATTTGAAATCCATAGATTCCCACTGGAACCCTTCAAAACCGTTTATTTATTAATCCTTGGTGCGTGGACTCTTCTGCCGACCAAAACACCAGAATCGGCATATCGACGTAGGCCTCGGGATTCATCTTTCATCAACATCGGCAAGATTTAATTTTATCTCATGCCGGATTTTCGTCCCACTCGAGTTCCAAAATCAAAAATGGGGTTAAACCACTATGGGCCTTCAACATAGCGTGACCATCATATACAAGTGCCTCTATCACTTCTAAACAAATTATTATGATTATTATGGAGTCCAAAAACGTTAAATCAACAATCTATATAAATAAAATTGTTCGTGTCTGTTTGTTTGTCTGTCTGTTTGTTCCACCATCACGTCGAAACGGCTGGATAGATCTCAACCAAACTTCATATTTAGAGTATACTCCTCCCGGGGAAGGTTTCGATATGCATATCATTTTAAAATCTTTGAATACACGGGGGGTTTATAGGAATTCAGAATGGTTTTTCCACCATCACGTCGAAACGGCTGGATAGATCTCAACCAAATTTCATATTTAGAGTATACTCATCCCGGGGAAGGTTTCGATATGCATATCATTTTAAAATCTTTGAATACACGGGGTGTTTATAGGAAAACCAGAATGGTTTTTTCCACCATCACGTCGAAACGGCTGGATAGATCTCAACCAAACTACATATTTAGAGTATACTCCTCCCGTGGAAGGTTTCGATATGCATATCATTTTAGAATCTTTGA
The DNA here is from genome assembly GCF_040414725.1 of Anabrus simplex. Taxonomy (NCBI): domain Eukaryota; kingdom Metazoa; phylum Arthropoda; class Insecta; order Orthoptera; family Tettigoniidae; genus Anabrus; species Anabrus simplex. The sequence goes on from NC_090266.1 coordinate 1,018,281,002, forward strand.
ATACACCGGGGGTTTATAGGAAAACCAGAATGGTTTTTCCACCATCACGTCGAAACGGCTGGATAGATCTGAACCAAACTTCATATTTAGAGTATACTCCTCCCGGGGAAGGTTTCGATATGCATATAATTTTAAAATCTTTGAATAGACAGGGGTTTATAGGAAAACCAGAATGGTTTTTCCACCATCACGTCGAAACGGCTGGATAGATCTCAACCAAACTTCATATTTGGAGTATACTCCCCCAGGGGAAGGTTTCGATATGCATATCATTTTAAAATCTTTGAATACACCGGGGTTTATAGCAAAACCAGGATGGTTTTTCCACCATCACGTCGAAACGGCTGGATAGATCTCAACCAAACTTCATATTTAGAGTATACTCCTCCCGGGGAAGGTTTCGATATGCATATCATTTTAAAATCTTTGAATACACGGGGGGTTTATAGGAATTCAGAATGGTTTTTCCACCATCACGTCGAAACGGCTGGATAGATCTCAACCAAATTTCATATTTAGAGTATACTCATCCCGGGGAAGGTTTCGATATGCATATCATTTTAAAATGTTTGAATACAAGGGGGGTTTATAGGAAAACCAGAATGGTTTTTCCACCATCACGTCGAAACGGCTAGACAGATCTCAACCAAACTTCATATTTAGAGTATACTCCTCCCGGGGAAGGTTTCGATATGCATATCATTTTAAAATGTTTGAATACAAGGGGGGTTTATAGGAAAACCAGTATGGTTTTTACACCATCACGTCGAAACGGCTCGATAGATCTCAACTAAACTTCACATTTAGAGTATACTCATCCCGGGGAAGGTTTCGATATGCATATCATTTTAAAATCTTTGAATACACGGGGGTTGATAGGAAAACCAGAATGGTTTTCCTCCATTTTCTCTTATACTATTGATTTTCTGTAAACTTCTCTTACCGTACGTGAAACGTCTCTTCATTATAAACAACTTTCGTTATGTTCATAATTTACCTTACTCTTTACATGACGGAGAAATTTACAATTTTCTGCTGGTACCATATTCTGCTTTGAGTGACCGACAGACCGACAACGAACCTACAGGTTACCATGGCAACGTCTCTGACTGCATGCCAGCAGGGAAGTAACGTATTGCCATTTTCCTCATCATGCTTTTAAATTCGTGGTTGTTCCTTGGGTAGAAGGCAAGAGAGGCGTCAATGGGCCTATCTGCGGGATATTGGCGGAATATCGTTGGATGTTATAACCGCCTTCGAATAGATTAAGTAATAACACCATTAGTCTTCTTCTTATTTTTGTTTACCTAGGAATCAATGGACATAAATTTCTCCTCTGTTACCGCTTTATTATATCCATAACTCACACTGGCATTATTTATTGAAGGGCATTTGATTTTCCAATACATTAACTTGGCATTTACATATTTGTCGTTATCCGGCTGTCCTCAGTTATAATCTATTTTCTATTACTTTCAACTTTCTTAACTGTATTATTTTCTTCCTTAATTACGCCGTATGTACGCGAGTGCTACAAACTACTGGATGTATTTCCACCAAGACTAATATTTAGAATACACCTGTCCTTGATAGGTTTTAGGGCAAATATTGTTTCTAAATCCCTGAACTGACTGGCGGTTTATACGAAACCGAAACAGTGATTTTTCACTTAAACAAAATATACACAACCAAACTTAATGGAAATCTACCTACCTTGGTAGAAATTAATTTCTAAACCTTTTTTCTCATGTGCATCATTTCGATACGAGGATTAATAAGGGAGATATCATTAACGGACCGTTTTTTTGTACAAGTCCTATCGGACTTAACTCACGAGCGGGTGCGTGTAAAGCGTATTCCTTACAACTTGAAAACTACTGAAGACATTCGAACCAAAATTCATATTTAGCATCCACCTGTCCAAAGGTAGGTTTTAAACGTAAATAACATTTCATGTTCCGGAATGGACTGGCGGTTTATAGGGAACCGAAATGGTGATTTTATTCTTCCACAATATATACAGAACAAGACCAACCTGACTGGAAATCGACCAAACGTGATGGAATTCCACCTCTAAACCTTTTTTTCATGTGCATTTTTTCGTCAGGAGGATTAATAAGAGAGATATCATGAATTGTCAGTTTTGCAGGTTAAGTCCAGCGGACATAGCCAAAAAGGTGTTTTACATGGAGCAGATTCCTTATCTATATAAATCAAATCGTAACGACTGTGTGCCTCTACACTGACTATTTTGGCGAAATTTTCGTACAGCTTTCCGTTTAAGGGGTAATAATGACCATCTGCATAATTTTTGGTTTAGTTTCCTCAAAGTCCTAATTTTTACCCGCCTCGCCCGAAATCCAGATTGCGGCATAATCTGCCAGAAGAAAAAGAAGATAATTGAAATTTGACAAAATTATACGTTTTAGCCTGTAACGAACGGAAAACATGCAAGATCTTTAAATTTTTCACTTTTTATCCCCGAAGAATATCGAAATATGCAGGCAATTTTAATGATGGTGCAGACCTACGGAAATTCCTATCACATAACAGATTGCACAATCTCCGTTCAATTTGGAATGATCTACAACCTTGGTCTTATGACTTTTTGCCGTATCTGTATCCCTTTTACGTCTGATTTTTCTCTATTAATGGATGTTAAGTCAATTTGGAATTTTCACATGCATAATTCATACCTTCGATTACTTATATGAAATACAGAATCATCAAACTCTTCACGAAAATTGGCCCACCCAGTAGCCATATGTGAGCCAAATGCTACGTATGTAGCTGTCACATTATTATCCGAAAAGTAATGTAATGTGAGATAATCTTACAAAACCTTTACCCTGTTCCAGGTTTCTAATTCAATCTGACCCAAGAATAGATGACATATCATAGGACCAGCCATTTAGGCCACTAAATCCGGCGTGTCTTATGGTATAATCCTTTGTCGATATGACGTACGTTTAGTAGCAGTTAATCTGTAAATGAAGGTCTTCAATATTTAAACGCGCATATACTTTCGTATGTCAATCTATATATATTCACTGATGTCGATTTGTAGCGATCGAGAAAGGGTGGGTCTGCTATTGTAATCAGTACTCCCCACACCGACTTTGACTGGCAGTATGAAAGGGTTCCTTCTCCAACTCCTGTGTAACTGCCATTAGTAAGGAAGGTCTACAATTGTAATGAATAGTTCACTTCTCGATTTGACTTGCAGAAGGCAAGTGAGCATGCAGTTTTGTTTAAAACTCCCCTACCCGATTGTGTTTGGCAGTAGGCAAGGGTGCCCGCCATTATAAAGAAATGTCCTCATCTAAAATGTGACTGGCATTAGGCATAGTGGCCTGCTATTTTGATGCAAACTCACCAACTTGGTGTGACTGGCAGTAAGCTGGCTGGAAGTAGGAAAATGGGCCTGGCATTATAATGATAACTGCACAACTCAATTTCGAGTGATAGTAGGGTAATTGCCTGCCATTATAATAAAAACTGTAATCTGTCTGGAAGTAGGAAAGGGGGGCTGCCATTTTAACGAAAACTCCCCAAATCGATTATGTCCGCATAGTAGGCAATGGGGCCTGCAATTATAATGTAAACTTCCCAACTCGATTGTGAATGTCAGTAGGCAAGTGAGCCTGCCGATATATCACAAATCCATAACAAACACTTTACATTGGAAACAACGTACGGGGACCTCCCCATGCTCTTTCTCGGATAACGCTAAGAGACATGCAATTTTAAAACAATCTTATTGACTGCATGCAGACTATTTACTTCGATATTCGAATACAATGTAGAATACCGTAGCGAAGCACGGGTACATTCGCTAGTTAATGTAAAAATCCAATGTTACTGCCCGAATCTATGCCTCCATGCCACATGTTATCTCCACACTTAAATTACTTTAATGTGCAATCATCCTATAAAACTAGGCCCGTTCCTTTATTCACAAAGCATTATTATTAAACATTAATTTAGAATTACGCGTGTTCATTTATCACTCCGATACTTCTACTGATTATTAATATTGCTGTCCACTGGCGAAACTTCGCGGCACACATAATTATTGATATTTGCAGACAAACAAACGGAATTCATTCCAGTCCTTCAACATTTAAATTCACTGGCAACCCCCAACCTCTGGATAATCGTACAACATGCAATAATATCTACCAATTTTACGATTAACTCTCCTAAGTCCAAATATCTGGAAAATTTATAAAATGAATCTCAATTTATCTTTACGTGAAACGTGCTCCTAAACAATAATGAACCCTTCAAGCATGTGAACGAACCAAATCAACCTTAATCTACTCTGCTAAATAATCAAGAATACTATGAGTGTTTGATATGATTATTTACGTATTAATTTGTCCCTTTATCTAACTATATCTGAATTTGACGAGCCGGGAAGTGGCTCGTTTAATAATCAAGTTACCATAATTAAAGCATATTATCTCCTTCCGCTAACGTCTAGTAATCTACAAAATTATATTGATATGGTACTTATCTCAGCCTGTAGTTTGCTAAACTGGACGAGGGGCACATGGCCCGTCCAGTTTAGCACGCCATCCTGCTGGTCTCCATGTCAGAAAGTAGAGGTAATCCTTTACACTTTTCAATTTGACACATTTTAAATTGTATAAAATCAAATAAAAATTAACACTTGGAAGATTTTACACTCTAATTTTTACAAAGGAATTTTAATACTGCTGGCTTTTTATCTAGCCCACTTAATGTAAACATACATTCTTCATTCCTTCCCGGTAATACGAAACTTGTGGTACATCGGTATCTCCTTCAACGGCCCGGTGCGGACTCGAGTTCCTACCCGGCACTTCCGTGAATGTTCGCGTTTCTTGAGGCTTCCGTTCGCTTGGCTCAGCAGGTATCAGTTTGTAACCGACTGTTTATTGGCGTCTAATGATGCTGAAATACCGCAACCGTCCTCGCGTAATATGCAATATTCCCTAGATATATGATATCACTCCTACCCGTAGGTTTATATTGAATTAGTTCCATAAATGTTTATGCATTTCTGTTGATTGGTCAGTAGGCAACTACTTGTAACTTTCTCCGGTATTCGAACTCCTGATAATGTTGAATGCTCAAGTCCGTAACGCGCACTACTTCACGTACTGTATGACTGTGCTAACGAGCGTAGTAACAGCTCCAACAAACTTTTCCAAGTGTCTTAAGCGCACTGACGTAATAACAGTGTCTGCTCCGTCACACTGACCAGGCTTTTATATGAATCTCATCCCCTCTCCGAGTTCACGAGAGGTCACCTTTGAGTGGGTATTTCCAATCTCCCCATATGATTATATGCGGACATGCCAGTGGCTTAAACTTGGGATCCACTAATGTGATTGTATTATTCTAGCCTCTATGTCATATGTGAACTAAATTCGATCGTTGGTAATTAATATAATAGTGAATTTAGCTCGTGTATTCTGGGCGGGCAAATACGCCCCATTTGTGGCGTCTTTTGCCTTCAACCAATCAGCGAATAGCGTCATTGATTTCTTAGAATTATGACAGTCAATTTTCATTAATTAATAACTTTCAATATTTGTTTAAGCTTCTAAATCTCTCCTTATCTCGAATTTATAATTAGTTTTCTTTTATCAATTTTATTAGTGAAGTTACATTAAATTATGAGGTTGGCGTGACTGATTTTCCCCGGCGAATTTTCCTATTGGTCCATAGCTATTCGGGAGTGTGAAATTCCATATTTTTTCCTTAAGTGCAAACAGCTCGCTTCAACCCCGGCTGCCACTCTGGTCTTTCCGTGACGTCATTTCCAGGAATCTTGAGCGCCGTATATTCCCCCTTCCAAATATTACTTGGCCCTAAGGCTGGGGACTTTCCACTGACTCGGAATTAACCATTCACTTCTCTCTTCAACTTAGCAATAATTTCTGATAATACTAATATAGCTGGCCATTGTGTTTTATAATCTCTAGTGGAGACAAGGGTCTGTGGTAGGTTTCACAATACCTTCCGAACTAGCCACTACTTGCAATATATAATATAAGATATTCTGCTTAGCGAATATTAAATATATTCCTTAATAAATAATTACAATTGAATGACGCAGCTTACATCCCCAGCAGGGTACACCATAAGGGACCTATGAACACATTTTAAATTTTATTAATTTGAAGTTGCCATTAATGCTGTTCATCACTTATTTTTACTTGTTTTTAATGTTGTTCATCATGCTTTTTAATCACATTCTTAAAGTAAGTAATTTTCAATGATGTGCACATATTTTCTATCTCATGTTCTTAATGCACCTGAGGATGATCGATACTGATCGAAACCGGTACTGCTAACAGTGTATTTTTATGTAGAATTATATTGTACTATTAATAAGCAGTGTTGATTAGGTGGAATTTATTACCCCCATTTTACAATAAGTTTTGTGTTAATTTCAATTTTTCTTCTGTTTAAATATTATGATTCAAACGATGTAACAATGCACAGTGCATTACGTTTATTATTTTACCGTGCATTTATATTATTTATATACTTTCTAGAAAGATGTGATAGGTCCATTTTTTGACTATGACAATTTTCTAAAAATACATTAAATTTTAAATCAGTGTTCATTGAGCGCGTTGGCCGTGCGGTCAGTGTCGTGCAGCTGTGAGCTGTCATTCGGGAGATGGTGTGTTCGAATCCCATTGTCGTCAGCCCTGAAGATGGTTTTCAGTGGTTCCCATTTTCACACCGGGAAAATGCTGGATCTCTACCTCAATTAAGTCCACAGCCGCTTCCTTCTCGCTCCTAGCCCTTTCCTATCCCATCGTCGCCGTAAGACCTATCTGTGTCAGTGCAACATAAAACAAATTGTAAAACTATATGCATATATTGAGATGTTGCAATAAGAGCATTTTTGTTTTATATTTTAGCGAAAAATAACAATACATTTCAGATTTATTTTTAATTGCTGAAGAATTAAAATATATTTCCAGTTTTCTTTACAAGGAAATAATTAAGCAGTAATAACAATATATTCATCAATATGTTATTTTTGCATTTTTATTTTCTATTTGTAGAATTTGTCGTAATTTTATACCCGAGTTTGTAAACTATGATAATATCACTTCAGTAAAATCTAGAACAAATTTACGAGCCCGTAACTGATGGTCACAAATTATGACTCGAAAGGACACAGCTACAAAATATTGCTAACTGATATCAAGTAATTTTCGGTCAAAAACATCCTTTACCTCTTTTTACTATGATTATCAGAGTGGGTTTCCTGCTACTGTTCTTCATTCCATCCGTCTGCTACAGTGCCCATTTCAATCACAACAAAGTCTTGTAGCCGACTGTCTATCCGCAGCAATGTATAAAGCGTAGAGGGGAGGGGACGCCATGTTTTGTTTATTTCGAACACCATTTCCGTGCATGCGTGTACTAATTGGTGGGAACAATGACAAGAGTGTACTCAGAATGATGAGATTAAGGCAGAGTTAAGAATGAACCCCATGGAGTAAGCTGGACGCATAAACCGGCTTCGGTGGTGCGGTAATGTGATGAGGCGAATGTAAGAGGACAGGTTACCTAGGAGAATAATGGACTCCATATGAAAAGTAGAGAGAGACCAAGACGACGATGTTAAACTGAGTTTCTAATCATTTAGAGATTAGAGGTGTAGAACTCAACGAGGCGACCGAACTAGTTACAAATAGAGGATTGTGGCTCTGGTTAGTATTCGCAGAGGCTTGCACACTGAACGTTGAAAGGCACAACAGTCAATAATGAATATATATGTAGGTATGTATGTACGCCCTTTCCTTGGGCTGGTTTCAGGACGTCAGTACAACCGTGGTTAGCCTAATTATTAGGACTGTACTGGTCGTAAGGGAGGTGCAATTTTACGTGTTGTGCACTTGAGTTACTTTACTGGTTAACTCAGTGAAAACCTCACGCCTGTGCCTAGCATACAGTAAGAATTTCTGTATAATACTCCTCTGGGGAAGGAATATCACACCTTACTTACCCGCGGCAAACTGCAAAGTGCGAATTGGTCGGAAGGAATTACAGGCTGAATGATAGTTAAAGCTCCTCCTGCGTGTTCAGAAGGAAATTATCACCTCACGGATTTGTTCGACAAATTCGAAACAGCATTTCAGTTAGTTGTTTAACAGTAGATGGCTTGCTAGGTAGACAAATAGATAAATTATTTATTTAATGTGGCAAACTTAGGGAAAGTTGTCTGTGGCTTGCCACGGTTCGTGTCACGTAGCTATCACCTTCCATTCAGGAAATAGTTGGTTGAAATCCCGCTCTCGGCAGTCCTCAAAATGGTCTTCTGTGGTTTCCCATTTTCACACCATGCAAATGCCGGGGCTGTACCTTAATTAAGACCATGGTCACTTCCTTCCCACTCCTAATACTTTACTATCTCGTCGTCGCTGTAGATCTATATGTGTCAGTGCGACGTAAAGCAAATCGAAGAAAAAGAATAAAAAGCATCTCTTTAGTTCCTGTAGATATGCAGGACAGGTGCGAATAAGGCAATGCCAAATACGCACCAGCGGATCAACTGTGGTCAAGAGAAAAACGGTCAACGGTCTCAACGGCAGAAGCATCTCATTTCTCAACGGCTGAGGGGGCGGAAGAACCTAGTGGAGTCAACCACGAAAAACAATCATTTCAGACTAACAATCTGATCTTACTTTGGAATGTTATTCCTACCCTTGAAACATACAATTTCAACTGCGGATTGGAAAATCCGCTGAGAGAAAGCACTACCCCAGGTGGCAGCTCGGACGAGAAATTCACCAATGCGTTATGCAATACATCGGGACCTGGGGTTCTGGGGAGTCCCAACTTCTGCAATAAGGGTAAGTCGTAGCATCCTTGGAATCCGTCCAGACTTAAGTTTATACATAAGTCTTTTGCAGGCACTTTGAATGTAAATTCTTTGTTGAAGGTTGGTAAACAGAAGGAATTAGAACTACTTCTAGATAGAAATGAAATTCAAATCTTAGCAGTACAAGAGACGAGATTTTTTGATGAGAATGTGACAAAAACAAAAGATTATCGAATATTTAAAGGTAAACCTGCGATCAAAATTATGAAAGGTATGCTACTCTTGAGAACAGCCTTTTATGTCCATAAAAGATTATTAGACAATGTAACTGAATTCAAATCTCGCTCAGAACGGATGTCTCTTTTAACAATGAACTGCAAAAGTAAAAAAATATACTTTTATTAACTGTCACGCACCAATAAATGAAGACAACAAAAGGAACCCAAATAAAGTAGAGGAATTCTAGACACTCCTTGATGATGAATTATCTAAAAGGTTTCCCATTTTCACACCAGGCAAATGCTGGGGCTGTACCTTAATTAAGGCCACGGCCGCTTCCTTCCAACTCCTAGGCCTTTCCGATCCCATCGTCGCTATAAGACCTCTCTGTGTCGGTGCGACGTAAAGCCCGTAGCAAATTATCTAAAATTCCAAAATCAAATGTGGTGATACTATTTGACGATTTCAATGCCCAAGTAGGAAGAGAGAGAATTTATAGACCAATAGTGGGAGAATATGCCGCACACCAAAGAACATACATCAATGGAATGGGATTAATTACCAACTGTAAAAATTTTCAGCTGAAGTTAAAGTCAACTTTTTTCAAAAAATTGCCAAAGAAAGCTAAAACATGGATTTCTCCAAATCCAATACTAGGCGAATTTAAACTGGATCAAGTAGCTGTATCCATAAGAAATATGAAAGAAATTATGAATGTCAAGGTAGTATGAAGCAGAGAATTTGACTCCGATCACAACTTGTCTAAAATCAAACTAAAATTCTTACCTAACAGAAATAACAGAAGAAGGGAAATACTAAACAAATATAACACAAACAGACTTCAAATTACACAAGAAATATTGGAAACATTTCAGGAAGAAATAAAAATATCTCATCATGGGAAGTGGTACGATTTATCTAAATAAATAACCAATGCAGCCCAGAAATACATTTGGGCTAGTCAAATCTAAAAAGAAACCTTGGTGGAATCAAATATGTGAAGATGCATTACAAGAGAGAATAAAACAATGGAAAAAGTTTAAATCCTTTCGAAAAATCACACTTTATTGACCTGGAAGACAGTTTTGTTAAAAATAACTCTCGAAATTTCTACCAGACTTTTAAGAGTCAGTTAAAGAGGTATCAAGCACCTAGCTTATGCTTCAAAGATGAAAATGGTAGAATTGGCCTAAGCAATGCTGAGAATTGTGAAATACTTGTGAAGCACTTTGATCAACTTTTAAACCGCCCTGAACCCTACCATAAGTTGGAATTCTCACAAAGAAGTGAAAATCTCATACCCTATTCTCTATCAGTCGTTACTTTTTCCAACCTATCCCCGTGCTCCAATCTCCTCAAGTTTATAGATATCGGGGCGTGATGAGATTCTTCCAAGTTAACAACCTCCATATTATTTATTCTCGCCAACATCTCCTCCGAGCTGATTACCAATTCGATAACACTCCCTCCTTGCTTTGTAATGTATGTCAACTTCCCCTCGTTATTCCCAGTCCACCATTCATTCGGAATGTATATAATACCTGCCGAACATAGTTCCAGCAGTTTCTGTCCATATCAATTTATTCCAATATCATTACTCATTCTTTCGCTCCTCCTTATTCCTTTCGTCTCTTTATTGTATATGGGACTTAAGTTCGCTATTCTAGCTTTCCAGTCACCCATCAATATCATCACCGCTTCTTCATACTTCTCATTGATCCCACTAATTTCCACTATCAGCTCCTCGAAGAAACTATCATTTGCATATACTGAGCTGCTAGGGTGGTTGTATACGAAGGCCAGGCATACCCCTCTAGGCTCGCCCCCATCTATCTTAACCCTCATCCAAATCACCTCTTCCATCTGATTTTCTAATACTTCAATCATATCGTATATTTCTTCCTTTATTAGCAATGCTATTCCGCCTGGGTTCCTTCCCCTCCTCCCCGGTATTTTCTTCGTTATGTTCCTTATCACAAACCCTTTCCACGTCTGACTCATTCCTTCTCCTAACCATGTCTCCAAAAGGGCCACAATGTCAAAACTCTCCACTACCTTTATCACCCCCCCACCACCCGTTACCCTATTTACTTAGTACTCTTTCAGTATTTGCAAATTCTATTTTTCAATATAGCTGCTTATTCCCTTTTCTATCCACTTCCCTTCCTCCCTTAAATTTATTTCCTTCCGTTGTGTTGATCGTTCTACTTCTCGTTACCCTCGCTCCTTCTCTATCAGCTCCCTATTCTTCTTTTTTTATTCATTTTGGCACTCTCCTTACTAGCCTTATACTACTGCCCCTTTTTTTCTTACCCCAAAAGTCTTTTAAACTTAGACTCCCTCACCTACTCAGACCTTCTCGGCGTCTTCTTCCTTCTCCTTCCACTGCTTCGCTTGCATGTGACAGCACCAATCCCTCCTCCCTCGGTGATCTTTCCAATGCTCTTTCCTCCTCTGGACACTGGACTTCGGTCACTTCGTCACGGTTATTCAGTACTACATCAACACACTCAGCACTTGCTTCGACATTCCTTTCACTTTCACTCGTCGATTGTTCGCCAACCTGCTGATGTTTGTCATCCATTTCCTGAAGCTTGTTCATGCCCCACACACGTGACCACCTGCCGTTTCCAACTACCAAATGCCAATCTCTAATATGTGCTCTCAGGCCTTGTTTCCTCGCTACACAAATATGTTTCCTTAAAATCCTCAGCTTTTTACTTGCTTCGCTACCAATTTCACTCTTCAACCGCAATTTCTCCCCTTTTAAATTTCCTGCGTTCTTTAACACAATATCCGCCATCAGGGTGGATAACAGCGACACTTTAAATGGCCTATTGCCCTTCCTTCTCCACACTCCATACAAGTCATCAATGTCAAGCTCGCTGTTGTTGATCTTCATTTTATTTTGCACCACATCCACCACCTTATACACTAAGTCCACTTTATTTTCTCTGGCCCCTTCTTTAATACCTAAAATAAAGTTCTTTTTCCTTCTTCTTTCCTGGTCACCATTAATTCTTTCCATCTTCAACCTTACCAGCTCCTCTTCTAGGATTTTGATCTTCTTCCGCAGTATTTCTACCTCTCCTCTGTTGTTTTCCACCTTCCCCTTTTGTTCTTTCTTATCCTCCTTGATGCATTGCTTAATATCCTCAGCCTAGTTCGTTATCAGTTCCCTTACTTGGTCTGCCTGACAAGCCCCCTTCACCAGCTCCTTTATTGCCACAATTTCTTCCCATCCAAGAGAGCCCACATGACCTGGAGCTGGTCCTGGGTTCGTCTCCACTCCCCCTATAATTAGCAACACCGCCACAACCACTGCGACAAGCAGCGCTGCCATTGAACCCTCTTTCGTGTCCTTCGTCTTCTTATCCTTTATCTCTTTACTGTTCCATCTGCACTGCCAAATTCCTATCGCAGCTCTATATTGTTGCAAGGTGTTACCCTTTCCGTAGCACTCACTCAGCACATCCGTTTTCTCTGCTTGCTTACTCAAGACTAATTGCTTGTTAATAAGGCTCGGATGTTTAGGAAATTTCATATTTTTTCTTTGTCTATATTTTTTGCCTGATATTATTTTGGTGCAAATCAGGTGATTATCGTCACAGTTAAACGACTTTTGTTGGTCATATAAATGCATGCTTTAGGTATTTTTGTTATAATGCCATATCTAGAGCTATTTACGTAGAAACGTTATATTTTGGTCATATTTCGGCGGTTGACAACGGCTGTGAGATGTGCAAAATTATCTTCAACTTACCGAATGCGAAATAAGTCCTCATAAATTTGCTTCTCGTTATCACATCTGCAGTTAATACAAGTGGCATACACTTCGTACAACCGAGGTCGATAGCTGCAGTCGCTTAAGTGCGGCCATTATCCAGTAATCGGGAGATAGTTGATTCGAGCCCAATTGTCGGCAGCCCTGAAGATGGTTTTCCGTGGTTTCCCATTTTCACACCAGGCAAATGCCGGGGCTGTACCTTAATTAAGGCCACGGCCGCTTCCTTCCAATTCCTAGGCCTTCCCTACCCCATCGTCGCCAAAAGACATATCTGTGTCGGTGCGACGTAAAGCGAAAAAAAAAACACTTCGTACAGAATGAAGGTCATAGACCTCACTGCAGCTTTTACCCCACTCGGCAATCCACTCTCCCAGTTGGAGACAGAAATCTTCCTGAAAAATCCATCCCAGCAGTGTGCTAATTACATCTGGCAATCGCTCACATGTCTTTGTTCATATATTCATATCTATGAACCTCAATATCCTTTCACTTAAGCGGCCTATAGACATAGGAACATGGTTAGGCGAACTTGGTCTTTTTCAAAGTTCACGAACCAAGATCGCTTGTGTGTGTTGTCTAACGAACCATGTTCGTGGCGAACATGGATTTCTGTCGAGTTGGAAAACTTGGTTCGTGGAGTCGCCAGCAACGAACCATGTTCGTGCGTTTGTAGCGGAAGGTGCGAACATGGTCTTCCTATCAACTGTACAAACCAGTTTTGACCGGCTGAGTTATTAATATGAGACTAGGCATTTTCAGCGAGCGGTTGAAAAGGGCAGTGGTCGGGAAGGCAGAGACTCCGACCTTCATTCATCCTTGCTTCTTGACAAATTTTATTGATTCTTTCAGAGACTTTCCTTTCTTGTGGAAAGTGAAATCAAGTGAATATAGAGAGAGATACAAGCGCGAGAGGGCATTTCAGGAGCTACCGAGAATGACGCGAGAGAAGATACCCGATGCAGAATAAAGCGTCTTTAACTGCTGGAGTTATTCGTTGAAACTAAGTTTCCGTAGCGAAGTGAAGAAAGTTGAAGAGTCGAAAAGTAAAACGGGTTCGTAGCAAGATAAAGTGTCCATGTACCAAAATACTCACTTTTAGGTACACGTCCTTGAGGACCTCGTAGATAGCTTTGCAACTTTCTGGAATTACCTTTCCCAGAGCTTGAGGAGAAATTGCCTCTGAAAATGTTAAATTTTCCAGACTTCTTCCCGTAGTCAAGTAACGAAGTGTAGCCGTGCTTCTGCAATGATTGCTTCTTTCATATGGTTATCTTGCTCTGTGTTCAATGGCGCAACCATGTTTAACAAATTTCTGAGTTCTATATCTAGCATACGCAGAAAATTTTATAATACTTTTCACTTGTGTCGTTGAGCATATTTGAAATATTCATATGCGACCACTTGTATCATTCCCGTAACCAGTCCTTACGTCACGTACTCTTCTTCTTCTCCTTCTTCTTCTTATTCTTCCTACAACAACCCAACTCGTCAAGCACTATAAAAGCAGCTGCAAATTTCGAAACGTTCATATCCACGACAATTGTGAGACTGAATTCTCCGTGCTGGACGAATGTGTGTGTAACGAAACAGAAGATAGTTTCGTTCGCGAACCAACTTCAGAAATTAAGTTCGCCGAATCATGTTTGTTTGTGTATAGGCCGCTTTACGCAAGCGTCAGTTTACAGAGGACATTATCCCAGCACATATTCTAGTATGCGTAACGAAATGTCCTTCCAGTAGAGTTAGGTTGCGAAGCTTTGTAACAGAATTTGGAGAAGAATATTAATTTACAGACGATTTACTCTGTTGTGAAAGTTGTGTGAAGTGAAAGTCGTGGCTGAAAAACGTTTTAATGTGCAACAACATTGTAACGCGTCGAAACACAGCAGCAATATCAAACGACAACCCGTCGACAAGAAGAGGCAGCAACTGGTATTTGATATGGCTGTTGCAGCTTCAGTAATGGACAGATGTTCGGATTTTTCAAAGGAACTTTTTGATATGTTGGTGCCCGCAAACATGTCTCTAAACAAGGTAAACAATCGCTATTTCAGGAATTTCCTGGAGAAATATACAAAGAAATCTGTTCTTACCGAATCAACACTGTGAAAAAAGTATTTATCGCGTAGCTGTGAAGATACTTTAAATCGAATACGACACAGTGTAGTAAGTAGCAAGTATATATAGAGGTTGTTTCTAAATTCCCATTACAGATTTTGAGGGCTTGCAGTGGGGACCAAGACGGTTAAATTTATCATAGAAACTTGTGTCCGGAAACGTACCGTCGTCCCGCTACCCGCAAAAATCCACCACAGCACATGTTCACAGATCTTCCCGTTTTCGATGCTCTGTCCGACTCCTGTTGCTTGTTGTCTGGGACCAATTACAGGTGGGGCTCGAGGTTAAGACCACCGACGTCAACGCAGACACGGTAACTCTGTACCATGTTCTCATACACACGATGAGAAATCCCTGATCCTCCAACATCCGCTGCAGCCATAACCCGCGCCATTAGAACTTCCTCGGATTCCACAGATGTCTCGTAAATCAAGTTTTCATGGTACCCCACAGGTAGTAGTCTAGCGGTGTCAAGTCGGGTGAACGTGAAGGCCAAGTAATCTGGCCACCACGACCGATCCACTATTGGCCAAATTTTGGTGCAGATAAATTATTGTACGTACAACTTACTGCTGTGTGCGCAGTAAATAATTACTGCTGTACTGTAGTGTCAACAAAAATCACAAGTATAACAGCAGGTACAACACGTCTCCGTGCGGATCACACACTCAACTGAATGAAATGGAATATCAGCAAACCTGTAGGGATATCAGATATCACGTGATCGTTCAATAACGTACGAACTCTAGTCAGTACAATGCAGGAGATTTGAACATGTGCTGTTGGTGGGATTTTTACGGATAGCGGGAAGACGGTACATTTCTGGACACAAGTTCCTATGTTAAACTTAACCGTCTTGGTCCCCACTGCAAGCCCTTAAAGTCTGTAATGGAAATATAGGAACACGCTGTGAAGGGAATGTAATTATTGGAATACTCCGTGCTGACCACCCTGGGAATATTTTTCTACTAACCTCAGACGTTCTAGAGAGAGCAAATCATTCAACGATTGCATTTATTTTTGATAATGCACTAAAAATATTGTGGAAGGATAAAATTAAGCGGGAAATATTTTTTCTCTTTCTTACTGATGCTGCCCCGTGCATGGTGAAAGCTACTGAAGGCTTCAAGAGGTTTTATCCAAGAATAACTCACCTCACTTGCCTTGTGCATGCTCTGCATAGAGTGGCAGAAGGAATTCGTGGACATTTTCCTGAAGTCGATAAATCAATATCTAACGTAACTTTTTTAATGCAACACTGTGGGTTGCTACTTTCGAGGAGTTAGATCCTTCGACACCACTCCCTCCACAGCCAGTTCTTACTAGGTGGGGGAAGTGGCTCGATGCTGCCGGGTATTATTGCGAACACTAGCCCACTATCAAAATCACTGTTAACGGCTTCAACAAAGATTATGCCTCTTCTATCAAAATTGCGCAGGAATTGTTTTCCAACAGTTTGTCAGAACGTCGAACATTGGAATTATATCGAGTGCAATTACTCGTTTAGAAGCTGCTAACTTAGACATTTATTCAAGTATTGAAACTGTAAGAAGTGTTGAATCTTCAGTACTACAATCACGTGGAATAGTTGGCGAAAGTGTAAAACGGAAAATTCAAAACATGCTCAATCGAAATAACGGTTTGCGCCGTGTGAGCAACATAAATATTCTTAGAGGAGAATGTTCCAGTACACTTCAAGGTGCGTGTACACTCGACAGCAGTGATTCAACATTATTTATTTATGCACCAATAACGTCTTGTGACGTAGGTAGGCCTTTCTCTTCTTAAAATAATCTGTTAAGTGATAATTGGAGATCTTTTTCGCCTGATGCTTTGAAGATGAATCTTGTTATACACTTCAATTCCACCCGCGGAGAAGAATAAGAAAGGTATGTGAGTTTGCACTATAGGCCCTGCCCCCCTACCATAATGTATTGAAAGACATCTAGTTAATTCGTTTCGTGGTGCTCAATTTTGACGCAAGTGCACAATATTAATGAAATCTGGGCTTAAACGTTCCATAATATTTTTTTAAAAAATATGGGTTGATTTCTAGTTTTCTCATACTTCAAACCACCAATACGGGGTTCAAACGTGTTTTGACTTTTTAGCTGTTGTGAGATTTGATAATCTTAGCGGATTTAGTACTTTATAGGTATGTATTCACAAATTTTGGTAAGCGAATCAAGGACAATAGACTGTGAATAACTGCTAAACGTGTATATTCAGAAAATTAATATGAAAGTAAGAATAAGGAATTTAGTATACGAATATCTACCAAAGGAATTGCCGTTTCTATATATAATTTACTTTAAAATATCCATATTTAGGTTAATCATTTTTGGGTCATATTTTGTAAGTTTACGTCATATTTCCTTACATTTGAGGTCATATTTTGTCAATTTTGAGGTCATATTTGCATGCTTTTTGGGGATATTGTTAAGTCTTAAATATCCGAGTCTTACTTATTAACAGTTCTAGAACAAGTGAGACAATTCCAAATTATACTACTAAAATGGTATGAACGACGTAGAGTGGGGAATGAAGGATACGGTACATTTTTGGATTTGAGAAGTAGTAACAGTGGGAGAAGGAAAATGTGAAGAATAGGAGGAAGAGGAAGGTGAAGATGAAGAGGAAGAAGAAGAAGAAGCGGAAGAATGGTAGTAAGGAGTAGCAAGGATCTTATTAGACGAAATTACATTGAAGGATATAACTACGCCTCGATCAGCACATAATTTTGTGAGACGAAATATAATATCTATTTTATAAAAATGTACAAGGTAACACAAGTCCCTACTGCAATACAACAGAACTCCTTCTTAAACAGTGATAACTGCTTTCCACGAACAGTAAAAGCTATGAGCATATTTATATATTTGTTATGAAAATATTCATCCCCGAAAACCGTCAAAGTAGTTAGTGAGACGTAAAACTAACATTTTGTATTGCTTAATTAAACAATGTCAGAAATCAGAGACGAAGTGAAAGGATGTTTATACAAGATACAAAAGACTAAGTACGTCCACTGTTCATGTGTAACAAAGAAGCAGAAAATGAAGGTGAATAAATATTGATATTCTTCTACTTTGAAATTCATATATGGTTATTTGTGTAAAAACACGTCATGTTTACAATCTCAGAAATAAATTCGACTGGTACTTCGGAATAGGCTATCCTCAGCGACTTACGATATGGTACGGTGACAATATTTATCTACAGTAAGTTTTAAGAATGTTTGAGTAGTACCGTGTTCAGTAAGGAATCGATCAGTGTGGAATTTGCTACTCAGATCTCCAGATAGTCCAAATCTTACCCCTTATGTTCTGAATCAGACCGGTGGCGTCGATACCATATGAATTCAGTGTGGAAATCATTATACCATTTGTATTTAATACTGGCCCAGTTAGACAGTATTCAAACAAGTTCATGGGATTCATGACACCAGCATCCTCAGATCCACCCCGAGCTCCACAATATTGAAAACTGTATATTTGCAAAATAATGTTGTTTTCCGTAGTTATAAATTGTTGTGTCAAGTTTGCATTGCTTTTCTCAAACTAGCCTGTGGTAACTTGCACATTCCAAACAGGTCAAAGTGCTCGAAAGTCTCATATATTACAGCCCCCTGAACAGAATATTGTATGTAGCTTTTGTTTACGACAGCTTATGGTGCAGCTCTTGAATCGGTCGTGTTAAATCAATACAAGACGGCAATGAAATCAAACGCATTCAAGTGCACCATAGTACTTCCCCACCCATAGCGTGGGACGAACAATATCACGTTCGAAACTAGCTTTTAATATGAGGTGTTACAAAGACCGTACATGCTATATATTTAACACTCTTCGTTAGATGCTCTATTCTGCTTATCGCAATATCATTCATTACAGTATCAATTGGATTGTTTCACTACATGAATTTGCACTGATTTTTCATCTGGTAATTACACAGTAAATTATTTTCCATTAATTATTCCAATGAGCTTATTCATTCACTTCACAAACGTTTATAATTATTTTGTATCTTTATTTACGATTCGATCATTATTCAATTTAGTCAGTTATATATTTAGAGAGAAAATGTATGCATATATCATATTTTATACTACATAACGCTTTTGGCCATGATATTTTTTTTTCTTTTGCTGATGGTTTCAAGTCACAGAAACACGTCGAAGGTTTTTGGCGACGCAAAGTTGGGAAAGGGCTAGGACTGGGAAGGTAGCTCCAGTCGTCTTAATTATGGCACAGTCCCAGCATGTGCCTGGTGTGAAAACGGGAATTGACGCAAAACCATCTTTAGGGCTGCCAACGGTGGGATCCAATCCCACCATTTCCAGAACGCAAACTCACAGCTACATGACACTAACCGCGCGGCTATCTCGTTCGGTCAGTATAATATGCGCCCCAATAACATATTATGTGTTCGTTATTGTGAAACTGTGTGATTTTTTTCAAACTCTTCTAATTTTTTATCAGATATAGTCTTTTTATATTAAGAGTGCTCCTTACTATGAAACTTCGGTTTTAATTACAATTCTTCTCCAGCACGTATTTCGCAGTTTCTCCAACGTTACCTCATAGAACTTTCAAAGAAATATTTTCAAGCAGGATCATGCTATGTTATTGAGTTCATATTCTTCCGAGCAGGAGGTATATAGTATAAAATATTATCTTTAATGGTGCAATTACTACACCCAGTAGACTGACAAACAGTTCTCTGTACATATAGTACTAATTATCTCACACATATCGTACCCCGAGCAATGCGACGGTGATACAGAGACCTATAGAGAGAGAATCATGTATTACTCTCAGTTTTTAAAAGCATTATATGTTAAATTAGGTAAGTTAATAAGGAAGAAAAAAATGAGTTGGCCACGCAGATAGGGTCGTGTAGCTATGAGTTTGCATGCAGAAGATGGCGGTGTCGAATACCACCATTAGCAGCTCTTAAGGTGTTTTTCTGTGGTTTCCAGTTTACATAACGGGCAAAAGATGTGGCTGTACTTTAATTGAGGGAACGATACCTACCTTCCCTAGTCTAGCGCTTTCCATTCCTTCGTCGGCGAGACGTTGTATCAGTATGTGTTATTGCAACGTTAATCAACTAGGAAGTAAGAAAAAATACCAGAGAATTTACTGATACATCCATTCAACCGTGCGTCTCTCCATCATTCATGTTTTTGTAAATATGCGTCTGCATGTACCTTATCTATTTACACTCCCATATCGAAACTACGTCGATATCTAACATGTTTTGCTGCGGCACCGATGTCGATAATACATCAACATCTTACATTTTTGTTATTTGTTGCTATCTCTTGCCAGTTTGAGAATCCTTTGTTTTGAGATTTCTCCGTGGTAGTTCTGTCTATGATTCCAGCGTTAGCGCAGTAAACACTTAGTATAGTATTCATGAGTATCATTGAAGGAATGTAAACACAGTGGGACCGGCAGCAAGACTCCTTTACAACGAAATACCAACAAGTTTATTCAAGACGTAACTTCTAATTTGGTTTCTCAAGGATTTTGCATGGTCCTCTTACAGTGATCAGCCAGAAAATTATGACCATTATGACGGGCATGTCCGCCTTTGGCACGGATAATAGCGGCTACGCGTCTTGGCATGGACGCAATGAGTCCTTGGTAGGTCGCTGGAGGGGGTTGGCACCATATCTGCACACACAAGTCACCTAATTCCCGTATATTTCGGGGAGGGGGGCGATGAGCACTGACAACATGTTCAACTACAACCCAGATGCGTTCGATCGGGTTAAGATCTGGCGAGTTGGGGGGCCAGCACTCGTCACTGTGTTCTTCGAACCACTCCATCACACTCATGCCCTTGTGACATGGCGCATAATCTTGTTGACAAATGCCACTGCCCTTGGGAAACATGATCGTCATGAAGGGGTGTACGTGGTCCGCAACCAGTGTACGATACACCGTCAGGGTGCAGCACACGAGATCCACTGGACCCATGGATGCCCACGTGAATGTTTCCCAGATGATCCGCCGCCAGCTTGTCTCCGTCCCCCAGTACAGGTGCCCAGGAACTGTTATCCAGGAAGACGACGGATTCGCACCCTGCTATCGGCATGATGAAAAAGGTATCGGGATTCATCAGACCATGCAACGCTCTGCCACTGCGCCAACGTCCACTGACGACGGTCACGTGCCCATTTCAGTCGTAGTTGCCGATGTTGTAGTGTTAACATTGGCGCATGCATGGGTCGTCGGTTGGGGATGTTTATCCTTACGAGTGTTCAGTGCTCTGTGTGTTCAGACACACTTGTACTCTGCCCTACATTTATGTCTGATGTTAGTTCCGCCACCGTTCGCCGCCTGTCCTGTTTTACCAGTCTGCCTAGCCTACGACGTCCGACAATTGTAATGAGGGGTAGCCGCCCAACCCTTCGACGTTTGGACATGGTTTCACCTTGCTTTCGTCACTTGTTGACGACACTCACCATAGCACTCCTCGAACACCCGACAAGTCGTGCAGTTTCCGAAATGCTCGTGTCGAGCCTACGGGCCATCAGAGTCTGCCCTCAGTCAAACTCAGATAGATCGCGCGACTTCCCCATTCTACACATGGACAGCACGCTCACTGATGCTACATGCACCGTGCGTGCGTCTCACTAGCAGTCATTCCTCGCCTGGACGGGTTTATATCGATAGTAGGCAGGTGGTCATTAAGTTCTGGCTGATGAGTGTATATTTTTTAAATAAAAATTTAAGTCCACTAATGTCAGATTTAATTTATGTAAATTTTATATAAAGCAACAACGGTAACATTTCCATCATATTTCAAGAAGGAAAGACCACTTTGTACAAACGTCTCATTCAAGGACGTAGATTTTATTATGAACTTGAATATCGGCATATTTTATGTATTTTGGCATAACATAAAATATATCCAACATCATTCTCGGCATAGGTGCTTTAACTGTGTGTGTCAATTTTCGCATTTACATTTTTAGATGAAGATGTTCCATATTTTAGATAAGAAATATGTACTAATATTTAGACTTTAAGCTGGATTTGTTTGTATTTTCATGAACTAGCTAAGAAAACATTAAGTACTGGAAGGTGGGATTATTCCTTCAAACTTACTATCATTGGTTGTATATCATCCTTTATGGTGTTCATTTTTCAGCCTCTTTGACTAATGAAACATTTACAGTCAAGTGATGATGATGATGGTGATAATAATAATAATTTAATAATAAATATATGTACGTATGCTTACTCGTTAGTCCTGTTTACGGATGCGGGATCGGGGATGAAGTCATATAAAATTATATGGCATGTTTTGTGGCGGGATGCCCTTCCTGACGGCAAACTCAGTTGAGGAGCTAATGAAAAGAAAATGGATTAAGGTGAATTAAATTGGGTAAGGAGGTAGAAGGAAGCAACTGTGACCTATGAACAGGAACTGTCCCGGCGTTTATCTGGAAGTGAAAATGGGAAAGTACAGAATACCGTTTTGAGGACAGCCACCGACGGTAGGGTTCGATCCCACTCGTCTCAGAAGTGCAGGCTTGTTTCTCTAGCCGTAGCGCGTTAACATGCACGGCCACTCTGCTCGGAAATAATAATTGTACCAGGATTACAGCTTCCCCGGCTATTTAAACTGTGCGCCTTTTCCACAATGGCCATCTCTGACAGTGATCAGGAACTCTTAAACTTAGTAAAACTTGTTTCTAACGATCTCTGGTGGGCTAAGCCCCAGTAAATCTACTGATAAATTTAATTTGTTATAGTTGTTTAACATTTTTCTTGTTATTGTTTCTTTTTATGTGATGAAGTTGTCAAGTCTACACGTGGTCCCCCCCCCCCCCCTAATGTAATCTTCCTATCACATGCCACGCAACTCGCCGCGACCCTCACCAGGAATCAAATGGGTTGGATGTTTCAGAATGAAGCTGCCAGAATCTAGAGTTGTGATTGTTTGTCACAACATCGCTTCAACGTCCCCTCTGTGCGATGACTCATTACTGTGTTACTGACGGTCTTGTCGTGTCGTAACATTGTACCCATCGATAACAAGCGATTTCCGCTAAACTGCTATATGGAATTAACGCCACTTCTCGCACCAAAACGGATGCGTTCTAGATAAATGTTGAGAAGAGGTTGGAGCAAATTGTAGTGCCACAGGTAACAATGATAAATAGTTCTCTATATTGGCTTGCTTTTATTTCGTTCTGTTTACTCATGCACGAAATTAAGGAAAAATGAAACGAAAAGCTCGGTGAAAATGTAATTTAAAAGTAAGAAAATTTAATTATAAGGTTTAATGATATAATCCATGATACCCTACAACTTCTACAATAGATGCATCAAGCTCTTTCAAAATAATGGAATAATCAATGAATTATAGATTTGTTTTCAGTGATAATATTGTACACGGATAATTTTGAATGGCTGCTAAAGTATATATAGAATTTTCATGAAAATTTCACGTGATAATTGTAACTTTTTCATGACGGAATAAAATAAACGAATGAAGTGAATACATTCACTGTCAGTTCTCTATTCATTTAGAGATTCAACACATCACATCACTTCACATCTTGATCTTTGTAATTCGGTGCTATGCTGTTGCTGATTATAAATAAATAAATAAATAAATAAATAAATAAATAAATAAATAAATAAATAAATAAATAAATAAATAAATAAATAAATAAATAAATAAATAAATAAATTATTAAGTTAATGAAATATTCCTTCAACGCGTTCCTCACTGCAGCAGATTCAACTGCTGAACGATTGGTTCTCTAAATATTCGAACACGGGCATTACATTGGCGGATGGGATTTATACAATGCCATTTCTTTATTCTCTCTGTCAATTTCTGTATTATTGAGAAATCAAATAGCTTTAACAATAGCGTCTGGAGTTTCTGTTGCTTTGTGCAATATTCTCGTTTCACATATATTATTCCGAAGCTGCATTCCAATGCTTTTCGAACCATCGCTGTTTCTTATTAAATAGTTCCTTCTCTCCATCTACATGTTTAGGAGCAAATGGTTTCAACGAATTTTTAACAAAGGGTAAGACTCAATACCAACGAAAACATAAGGCGTTGTCATATTTGAACCCGCGAGAAACATTTCTAAAGGAAATTTAGTGCAAGAGTTTCCAATGAGTTCCACACATGCTTCTATTTCACTAAAAATAAATTTACAGTTGATATCAATTAACTGCATTCAGAAGAATGGAAGAATATTGTTTATAATTAAAGTAGGGCCTACATTGTTCCTGACCGAAATGGTCACTTAAATCTAATAGGTTCTTCGTCAAATGCACCTAGACAGTTCGGAGAACTCCATTTATGGCGAATTAATTCCGAAATCACCTCGAATTCCTTGCCTTTGGGTGATTTCGTAAGTCAAGGCTGTAGGAACTGACATAGCAAATCTATTCAACAATACCTCAGCCAATCCCAGCATCATTCCAGGGTACATTAAAAGTAAATAACTCGTACCAAAATTTAACAACCTTTAATATAAATTAAAATAAAAAACCTGATTAGATCAATGAGTTAACTTTATGTTACAGTACTGGAAAATTTTAAAACGAATATTTGACACAGTTTGTATTTCTTATTTGATTAGCAAAGATCATTTTAAATATATTTATTATTATTATTATTATTATTATTATTATTATTATTATTATTATTATTATTATTATTATTATTATTATTATTATTACGGACTTCTCCGTGGTTCACAGAGGGGAGTAAGCGTGAGAAATGAATGGCTAGACCAAGCAATATTCAACGTTCAAGAAATTAAAATTTCTGAAATTTATATTATCTTATTCTTCAACAGAATAAGTCTTTTTTTAGTGCAATAACAGTGGAATAGACTATATAGAGATTGAGCGGAAAGATCAGTCAACAACAATCTTCAGTACAAGTACTCGTTAAATTTCACAAACAATTGCCGAAAGAGGAGCTCAGCAGCTCTGAACACAAATATGCAAAAAGAAGCTCGGAGCTAGAGATAATAACTAGAGTACAACAGCTCAGGGTACCTCAGTGTCATTATACATGAGCACGAAGCTCAGAATAAAGTCATGCTTATGAGCACAAATCTTAGGCACTTCCTAAGTGAGGATTCAGAGAAGTTAGACCTCTACCAGATGGTTACATAGTACAGAATAGACCGGCTTATAGAGTTTAGTATTGATATATCACAAACGAAAGACGTCGTAGATTCTAATACCATCACCAATCGGGTCTCTAACCCAGGTGTCCATTTAACAAATTATACGACAACGCCCGCAAATGGGTTACCAGTTTAAATTATAATTAGAAAGGAAAACACCTATTGCTTAAAGTCTACAGGTACACTCGTTAATTACAAGACAGGGCATTACGCAAGAAAAATAGGATCTAACGATCCTTAGTAAACAGGAGCAGAAGGCCCACATTGCCCGGCCGCAACAATGAAGAAGAAAGAACAATAAAGATTAAATTTTACAAAAGACCGAAGACAAATTGAATGGAGGCCAGATGATCAAAGCACTCCAGGGATAATTCATATAGTACCTAACCGA
Organism: Anabrus simplex; assembly: GCF_040414725.1. Classification (NCBI taxonomy): domain Eukaryota; kingdom Metazoa; phylum Arthropoda; class Insecta; order Orthoptera; family Tettigoniidae; genus Anabrus; species Anabrus simplex. Next base: position 1,018,306,542 of record NC_090266.1, read on the forward strand.
GCATAAGGCCCGACGAAGCAGAGGCTAATCTACACTACCAGGTGACTATGTTATGGAAAATTATAAAAGCCGAAAGGAAGAAATTAAATTTTAACGGTTAGAAAATGCTTAGCCACCAAATATACTTGAAAGGAAGTTTAACGAGGGTGCTTCCTTATATTTTACAAGTCCCCTTGAGGGGAAAATGTATGAGTCCGAAGAAGGAGATCGGAGGTCTGCATTAAAATTAAGTTCATATAGGAAAACTCAATCTTAAAACTTAATGACACAAAAAACTAACAGTGACATTCGAAAAAGGGTCGTAAAAATCTTTCCAACGCTAAACGCAGAAGATCACAAGTCCAGTATTCTGCTGTACCTTTTTATTACAGCCGTCGTGTTCAGTCAGTCCACCAGTCCCCGCCATACTTCTCCCGAAGAGAGAGCTCTGAGCCGAATCACACTCAACGATCCATAGTAGATCCCTCACGACCCAAGAAACACCCATTTTTTATAGAGGGGCTGGAGAAACTTCCAGGACAATATACATTTTAGACAGGTGTTTATAATAGATAACTTATCGGCTATACTTAAAAAAATGGAATATGGAGACTTCTAATCATGTTGGTGCATATTGGACTTGCTATTTTAAGAAAGGTACTGAGAAATTTGAATTTGATTCCTGCGGTGGTATGGTACTCAAGGAATTGGTTGATTATCTAAAGCCCGAACACTTATTCTTCAATGTGTGAGGCTCCATGGCTAAACTTTTAGAGAGCTGGCCCTTGATCCAAGGGATCTCGTGTTCGAACCTCGGCCGAGTCGGGATTGTAACCTTTACATATTAATGGTTCGGAGGCTGGGTGAGTGTGTCGTCTTCAGCATTAGAATTAATCATAGATAGGGCCCAATTTTCTTAGATGCGCCGGTCGCCTATCAGGGGTCAACTCGGAAGACCTAAACCAGGCCTCTCCGGAGACCATGCGCGATTATTATTATTATTACTATTATTATTATTATTATTATTATTATTATTATTATTATTATTATTATTACTCAATGTAGAAGGAGTACAAAATTTTCATGAATACATCTGTCTTCACTTGTGCCTATGTAGAACGTAGTAACGTGAGTAAAATTTTCGGCACAATAAAAAGCCTTAGACATTTTCGGAAACAAACTTCGTATTAAATATGACATTGCAAATGACGAGTAGGATGTAAAATTTTCGAGTCTGCTATATAGCATAAGTAAGTATCGGTCCAAGATATTTAAGCCACACAACAAGTACATTAATTTCCTCATAAAAAGTTATTTAATTTGGTGGATTCTACCAATAAACATGATGTAATACCAAAGAATACCTAGAAAAACAGTTAGAGTCATCAAGCAAAAGTAGAGTGGCTCTTAATCTTGATCTGAAGAATTATTACACCAGTGTTACAAGATTATTATACAAAAATGGAAACTGCTCCTATAACTGTAACATTCAAAATCTAACTTGAAAGATATATTTATAAATCCTGGTACGAATTCTGCATCAGGAGAATAGTTCTTGCTTCAAAAACCCATATTGGAACATTTGGAGCATACTCAAAATCTCAAATAAAAGAACTATTCCATGTCTACATCAAAAGCGTAGAAAATAAGTTCCGGAAGATTGCGTAGTAGAGCCTATTGAAATTACTAGAGGAACGGTGATGCCTATTCATGTCCTCTACAATAATTTGGAACTGTAGATCCCGAAGAAGGCGTTGTATAGATGACGACACATTTTCTTTTCTATGAATGGATAAAATGAAAAACTGCCAGTAGCATACATCCCTGGTCAATGAAAGGACCAAAAATAACTTAATGATAATACAATAATTATTTCATTATATGGAACGGTATATGTCTTCCGCCTTTCAATACTTAATAAATTATAATAGTATGTATTTCGATCTATTTGACCTTCAGCTATGAATGTAATATGATTATTTAGTAATTTGCTGTTTTATTGTTATTAAAATATTGTATTCTTGTTATTGTTATGGTGTTTGCTTTTACTTTTGTTTCCACGAATGCATGTTCTTGTGTGTCCAACAATATTTTATCACTGCATTTGTATGTGAATGACTTAACGACTTAGGAAACTCTAAGAAGTGGAAAATGTGAATGACTGAAATGCATATCGGTGTGAACAGACAACTATTGTCTCTGCATACGTGTAAGGGAGAAATTAACTAATGGTTCAGGATTATATTCTTTCTATATTCGTTCGTCATGTGTCTGTGCAACTAAGTTTCAACGACTATGCCGTAACTGTTGAAGGGATCACTCTGGCATGGGGCTGTCTTCTGTGAAACATTTATCAGAACTTTGATAAGTTTTATTCTTTGAGAAAATTTTAAGCATTCTCATGATTAGTCTGAAGCTTCTTTATTAAGATATCTAAAGCTGGATGTTGTACTGTTCCGACCACCTCGAGGAAATACGTATTTGAGATCATTAAGATGAATCGTGATCCAGAGTAATGGGTAATTATCTGAATAGTCATTTTCATTGCGATGTAAACGTAGTATTAATTCAGATCCTCTGCGAGGTATATTTAATTAAATTAATAATCCAGTTCAGTGGTCGTAGATCGCAAATATAGGAGGTCCTGTGAAGGAAGATTGTAAATGAATATATACTGGTACTAGTTTAGTTTATAGGAAGAAGAATAAGTTGTGTAAAATTATTGAATATTTTTTGTGCCAGAAATGAGAACCCTAGGTCCATTATTGTCTTATTTCTGATAATCAAATCTTAACGATGAGAAAGGAAATAAGCACTACCTACAGAAAATCGGTTAGAATACCTTTTGCTTCACAAGAAGCTTTCTTTAACAGTAACATTCTCCTACATCCATCAACTCACCTCAAATCATTACACATCTTCAGGCCAATGAGTGGGCGTCTCCTATATGGCGCAATCCACCCCTGTGGGGGCTGAAAATGAAAGCTGACTCTACTCCTCTGACACATTTCAGTGTAAGATTCATGTAACATCTGAAGACCAGAAATAAATAATCAGCATATGTACAAGCTTGTGAAGAACACCTCCAGGACCAAATTCTAGCACTCCGGCTTTTCTTAAGGTCGATAGTAGTTCAAATAACGTTAAACACAGATCATTATAATTTTAAAAATTTATGTTCACAGTAGGCAACACTAATTTAGTATCACCTACTGAAAACATCTTATCAGCAACTTGAATTTATTCAGGTTTACTGTGACATTCGCAGCCACTGAAATCAAATTATGGTTCCCTACTAGCGACTTAATTCAGGACAAGGGTGGACTAACGACTTATTGAACGTAAAGAGGATCGTGTTGCCTCCTAGACTGAAGTTGGTAAAACAAGAATGGCATTTTGTCTCTGCTCAAGTTTATGACTCCAGAAAATTTAGAGTGGTTGAGGAAAGTTGTAGATGATGTGCCTTCCGATGACTTTAATGACTTACAAGAATATGTGACAGTGGAGAAAATGAATCAGATCTGTATGATCTATTATTTACCAACATATTTCTATATAATGTTTAAAAACCAATTTTAGTGATTCGTTTTTTCATGCACTGAAGAAAGAAAGAAATATTGATTTTTCGTGAATGTCCTACTGCAGAAGTGTATTTTGTTATGATTTACACATTTGTAGATAAAATATTCAGCTAAGAGTTAGAGCAAACACTCATTAACTCGGAAGCTTAGGTTTGAAATAATATGTTCATGGACTAACGACTTAATACCTGTCTTTTGTGCTTAAACATATGTACTAGAAAAACAATATTTCGAGTTAAAGTAAATATCTACTAACCCTAGGAACAAATTATAGTTGTAATATAACTTCAAAATAATAGCCGATATATAATTATGTGTGTTCGATTCGCAAAGATTCTAAAACTTTGATCGTGTTTTTCTCAGAACTTAATTTTCTGACTTATGTCGTTAGTCCACTCATGTCCTCAATTCTTGATATGAAATCCAACGATAGGCATTTCTAGCGGGTGGAAGTATGCATCTCGCCGGATGCACTGTCATGCAAAGGAGGCTCGCAGTGATGTCTCAGCAGTTTACTAGCCAGCATCTTGGAGAGTTGTGGCACGCCAGCTAATGCGTCCTCTGCCTCAATGGGGTGAAACGCTGGTTATATCATTGCTTGGAATATAAATATTGTTTGCTACTAACATTCTTATTATTAGAGGACGAAATATTTCTTCTGTGCATTATCATCTATTTCCCACTATACATTCCACTCAAAATAATTATTCTTTGAATCATAAAGTCGGTATACGACAGGAAATATAGTTACTTACTTCGTGTGAACTAGGACCATAAATTCAATAGAAGAGTATTTACATCTTATGACAACTGTTAGCGCCCAGGGTGAATTATTTAGACCTCACGAATTTTAGCACAAAAATTTGCACCGTCAGGCTGAGAGTCGGGTAGCCTACTTTGTCATTTCACCAAAGACCAGAACAAATAATGGGTCCCAACCATATAAATTACATAACACTAAGGGAATCAAATTATTAGGCTTACAAATGGATGTTAGGTTCTACATACGATGTTCGTTTATTAATTATACGTCGTGACGTTATAAGCAGTTGCTTGAATGTTTTTACCGTAAAGGAAATGACCATTAAGTCGTCCTTTGTATAACGCATCTTCTTTGTCTCTGAAATAAGAAGGGCATTGAAAGCGGTGGAATTTCGTGTTTCTCGATGAAAAGTGACAGCTCAATCAAAGTTAGTGAAATAGCCACTTAGTTTTGCGAGTGACAGCACACTTCAGTGTTGACATCGCTCGACACACTGCTGGAGTTGGCACCGAGCCAAGCTGCAGGACCCCTCATGAGGGTAGAAGTATTCAGAACGGCGGGCGTGCAGTAGGGGAGCGTTTGAGCCACCTCTAACTTCCGGAAGAAAAGGCCTGGTATTCACCGCAAGTTATTACAATGGTACAAATTATTTGGTAGTAATATATTTTGCTACTTGGACGTTGATATATATGCACAGTAAATGACAACTGATATTAAATCCCACGTTCTTACTACTTATTTGTCCGGCTCCATCGCTAAAAGGTTATCGTGCAGGCCTTTGGTCCGAGGGGTCCTGGGTACGATTCCCGGCCGGGTCGGAGATTTTACTTTCATTGGTTAATTTCGACGGCTCGGGGGCTAGGTGTGGTTACCGTCGTCACCATTGGAATTCATCATAGGCAGGGCCCCATTCTCACAGACGCGCGCAGGTCACCAGACCTCGGCGGGGCCCCACGCACAATTAATTGCTATTTGTTTTACTTTGACATGGACAGACAAGTCTTATGGCGACGATGGGATAGACTACGGCGGAAATATCCGTGTCCTTAATTGGTCCATTGTGAACATGGGAAATCACGGAAAACTACATTCAGGGCAGCCGACGGCGGGGTTTGAACCCGCCATCTCCCGAAGGATACCTTACAGCTGCACCGTGCTAACCGCGCAGCCAACTCGTTCGGTTTCCAGAAGAAATAACGGTCCTCCGGGGGAACGAAGTCTTGGCCTCCACGGTATGCACTAGCCAGCATCTTGGTACGTGTGCTATGTACAACTGATGAGCCCAACCTAGCACACGGGGACGAAACGCTGGCAAACAGGAATGAATTAGCTGGAAAATTTGTAATGTCCACTAATGGACCATTTATATTGGTATTATAAATTTACTCATTCTGGACAAATATTTCAGATTCCCTATGGGAATTAACGTCTATATCATCTTTTGAATGTGATGCATGACGGAGAAATTGATTCCAATCTAATGTTCCTTTCGGAAGAATCGGGGTTTCGCCTAAGTGGGTTTATTAATACACAATATAATCGTTATTGGAATACTGAAAAGCATAATCAGCTTCACCAATTAACCCTGCAGGATGGAAAAGGAGGAGTGTAGTGCGCTATTAGCAGCGAGAGAATAATAGGCCCATTTTTCGGAAATTATCAATAGTGATAATTATGTTCAAACCATTTTTCGGCCGGTTTTTGGAGTGTTAACTGAGAGGGAAAAAAGCGGAGCGATTTTCCAGCAAGACTCTGCTGGCACATACAGCTCACTTCTCCTTACAGGAAATCCATGCAATATTTGAAGACAGAGTTATCACTAACAACATATGGCCTGCTCGGTCTCCCGATTTAACCCCCTGCGAATTTTACCGCAGAGGGCATTGAAAGAGAAAGTATACAAAACAATACCACACAGTTTAGATGAACTTTGAAATAACATTCGTCAAGAAGTGTCTGACATTTCTCAGAGGGAACTGCAGAGGACAATGAACAATTTCCTAAGTAGGTGCCAGAAATGCTTGAACAACAACGAGAGGCAGTTGCAACATCTCCTGGCGTGATATATATGAGTACTTTTATTTTTTGTGTTGTTTTGTGTTGTTTGTTTGTTAGTTTGTTTGTAAGAAATTGCTTACGCGACAATTCATTTACTGCGGACTTCCTGTCACGCACGCACATCCCGTGTGTAGGCTGTGGGGCTGGTTCCGCTTTATGTTGCTCACTCTGTAGCAATGTCTGGCTCAGCGGATTAAGAAACGGAACACTACCTAATCCCTTATTGTACATGTAACTTATGCCATTTTAGTGACGCCTAGGCCATGTATGAAAGCTGATGTCAGAGCTGTTGAAGATCAAACCAGTCTTCAGTCTAAATACCAAACATACATAAATACATACCTACATATATACATATTTGAAATATCGATCAAGAAAAAGTAGTAAAAATATACTAAGCTAAATCTATCTAAGGCAAAAAATATGTTACCACCAAAATGGTTTCTAACCTTCCTATAACCAGAAACAATTATACAGTACAATTACAACTTTAATGAATTGTATATTCCAATGAAATTGGAATCTTTTTTACCAAATAGCTTCCATTATATTTTGAAATTTGACACAAAGCTTCGGAACATTTACTAAAATACATCCAATTCCTAAGAATACAGAGAACGCCTGAAAGACTGTACTGAAATGCTGAAGAATGGAGGTAATGGAATGTCTTAATGAAGTCATATTTGGACAAATATATAGTCACTTGACGTAACTGGAAGACAGCATATCTGATGAACAGCAGATCAGCGCTATAAAAGAGTCAGTAATCGAGCATTGTCTGTAAAATATCTGAGGTATACCAGCAGTTCCGTACCTAACGAGTGATGTGGTTTCAGGCGCACGACAGTGCTTTGAAGTTTGCATTGGAATCTGTCATGCTAGTGTGGTGCAGGCGTGTATCGTATATTCAATTAAAACGGTTTCAATGAGCTCGTGTTGTGGATCCTTGTGCAGCAATTGCACCGCAGAAGTGCACTTCCCATTACATAAGAACCTTCAGGAGTGTAGCAGTGTTTATGCTGTTGGTAATAGTGAAGTATATATGCTCATACATTTCGTATGGGACAGCAGTTCATTATGAATACATGTCAAATTTGGTGAATTGTGCGAGGTACCACAGCGGATACTGCACAGAGTGTCGTAGCAGGGGTGTCGTCTAAGTATATCCGCGACCATTTTCTTGAAGCTGTCTTACGAACATATTCGAAACACAGAACAACGTATTTCTGATACCCAATAAGGCAATTTCAACAGCTGTTCCAGCTAGAAATTTGTAGAAAAACTGAGAACGTAGTGCTCTATACTAACTAGCATTTGTACCCGTTCTTCGTAGGGGAATTTGCAGTGGATTACAACTTTCTTCAGGAATTTATGCGAAGTAACATGGCTCTATTCACTCGATTAATGTGTCATGTTATGAACTATATTTCCCTACGAAAGTGCGTGGCAGTAACGTGAAATATGATGAAGCTTAACAAAGTAGAGGGAGAATGAGGACGATTGCGGAATTTATGGTAGGTTACAGTTCCTGATCCGAAGTGACGCGAAATTCTCCCTGTTTCTCGGGTTGCAAATTATATATCTGATCATTAGCGTGACACTTCGCACGGGAATTTGCAGTAAGAGAGAGACAGACAGACAGACACCAAAGGGAAAACTTCTACCTCATATTTCCTCGGTGTTCAGTTACATTAGGTGGAGTTAATTTTCAACTCGAGCGATATATTATGCATTCTTTAATTCTCTCCTCTTATGGATCATTCTAATAATTATTGACCACTTTACTCAAAATCCTGCAGGTTTTAAAAACACCTATGTTTTACTCCTAGCTCTCGCACAACAGTTTTAACAAAGATATCTATATATCTGATTAGCAGACACTATTTCCAATCCATTTTTCATAATAAATATAATTCATAGAAGAGTTGTCCCCGAGAAATGAGGATTCCTGAGTTAAATATTTACAAACACGCTTTTTCCAAATTCAACGAAATGTCTTGTAATGTCAAATAGCTTTTAAGTACACTTCATATCGTTAGAATTTGAGAAAAAATGTTTAAAATGTTGGATTCTGAACTTTCTTGACGGTGTACAGTGAAGAAGTTGACATGAAATTCTGCTTCAAGTGAAAACCCGTGTGAAGTTTTGCATCCTTAAGTAGGAAAAATTCGAAATTGTAATATTTTTCAAAATGGCTCCCGATGCGACGCTGGACTTGTCATATCATAACCTACCGTGTGTTTAAAGATTAGAGCCAATGTTTTTCTTCATAATCCAAATGTCTTACTCTTAGAATACACACGGTGTAGGACCCAAAATAATGAAGTTCAGTGCCACTCACAGTCGCTTATCTTGGTTAATCTATGTAGTCAAGAAAAATAAAACAAGATGAACAAGCAAAGAAAGTCATCCTGAAACTGTAATATGTAATATGGTTGTCTTTATCAAAACTGACTCGACGGCTCAGTTATTTTTTATATTTCCTCATACGTAAATCTTTATTTAAACATTACTTCATCGGAACCGTGGACGCTTCAACTATATAATCTAACATCAGTAACGTAGTTTTCTTCTCATATGTGCGCTTAGTTTAGGAATTTAACTTTATTATTATTATTATTATTATTATTATTATTATTATTATTATTATTATTATTATTATTATTATTATTATTATTATTATTATTTCAAAGTAACATTTGTACCGTTCTTCGCATGGGAATTTGCAGTGAAATACATGTTTCCTTCACTACTTTATGCGAAGTAACATGGCCGACATGATAGAAGGATATTTTTCTACAAAAGCGCGTGGCAGGAGCGTGAAATATGATGAGGCTGAAGAAAGTCGAAAGAGTATGACGACGATTTATTGTATGGTAGAGTTTCATGTCCGAAGTTGTAGAAAATTCTCCGTGGTTCTCAGGTTGCATTGTGTATTTCTGATCACTGGCCTGGCGCTCTTACGTTGATGTTACCTCCCTTAATATCACCCCATCAAAAATAGTAACATGGCTCTTTAGTTTTCCCATTCCCGACCTTGAAGTGACGTGCACGAAATGTCCCACGGGATTTGGACTGAAATTCCACTTTTGTAATCATCTGTGTAATTATCCGCCGTACGATACAACGTAAAGGACGCAAATAACATATTCTTAAACGTTTGTTATATACAGTCTTTTGATAGACCTAATGTTAACGAAAATATTTTAGAATAATCTTCCTAAAAATACCAACTCCAAGTGATAAACATGTAATCATATGCACCAGTCTGTTCAGTAATTTTGAAATTATATGCATAGCGAAACCTGCTCCTGGGTGAGTAGACTCTGAATATGAGAGATTGGTCGGGATCTGTTCAGCCGTTTACCCGTGGTGGTGGAGCAAACAAACGAACAGACAAACAGATACGAATGCTAAAAACTACTTATGCGATCTTAAATTGGCCTGAAAGGGATAAATATATCAAAAATTGGTTAAATAAACGACATTTCAGACAACAAACGCCCTAGAATTTTATTTGTAAGATGTTACCTCCTGTTATTAAATTAAAGACATTTTTATCGGAACGCCTGTACTTTAACTTCAGCGGAGAGCATGGGTTGACGCCAGGGCGTATACGGTCCATGCTAGGAACTACAGAGAGAAGATTATTTTAATAAGTTCTTTTAAAATTAAACTCCTTGTTTATTCAAATTAGACAAAAATATATCACCTTTTAAAGGCGTGAAGGATGGATTTGAAAAAGTCCAAACCATGGTCGGAAAGACGCTGTCCCACGGTGTCGGCGTCGGCGACGTACCGCGTTGTCGGACTGCCTCCTCTTCACCATGGATCTCCTCTAAGCACCTTGGCACCACGTTATCCCACGGTGGATGACGGATCTTGAAGGAGCGGTGAGGATCGGTTTCGAACCCGAGAGTCTGACGCCTGATGATTGTTTGCGTGCAACGTGGAATAAATAATTTAGAATTTAATTCCAATGAGATCCCATGAAGGGGTAAAGAGGTGTACAGGCATCGCACAGAATGTCAACGAGATCTGCCACGACACTTCTCTACCGCACTGCACTGAATATTATTACACATCACATTTCGTAGAATCTACAAGTTCCACAGTTCACCATGAAAGAAAGAGGTTAACAAGGTTCAACATACATAAAATGATGGTCGTTCGATACACTTGTCGACGTAACTCAAATAGAGCATCACAGTTCACAAAATCTCGAACCTTTTCTGATGCTAAGGCAAAGTCTTACAAAAATAAATTAAAGCACAGTTTTTCCGAAACAAATTCGGTCACTGAGGCACAGTCTTGTGAAATAAATTAAAGCACAGTTTTTACGAAATAAGTACTGTTACTAAGGCACAGTCTTACGAAAGTAAATTAAAGCAAAGTTTTTACGAAATAAATACTTTTACTATGATGTTACATTTTTATGCAAGTCAATAATGATTCACGATTATTCTCTCGAAGAAATAATGTTAATTACTTGAGCTTTTCCAGTTCAACACACAAGATTTTTAACTATTGACGACTCGAGATAGTCTACCACCTCCTATCTCACACAAAAATAGTGTCCAAAATTTTCACCTCCGACACTTAAAAATGTATACACGAACACTTGCACTTTTTAACACAACCATCATCGGCATTCTGCCGAATGGAGTAAAGACCTCGAATAGATATCTCCACAGCTGACCCGCAAACCGTGGCAGCTGGGAATACACGCAGATACTGACTTATGCTAGATCAATGATCTCCTTTTATATCCGTAGACCGGGCAGTGCGGTTTCAAATTCGACAATCTTCTACCGATTTTGATGAAAGTCGGTATACTACCCTTTGTTATTAGGGGCTACACGATGATTTGATCAGAAATGTTATATCACATTTGGTTCTGGAGATAATGAAATGGAAGGAATGGAATGTTCGATGGCTACGTCATCTGTCCTTGGCTGGCTCTCCTGCAGCGAGCAGGCTGCGTGACTAGCTGCTTCATCCGTCACCCGCGCGCACAGCGGTCTTTTCAAACCTCTCGTACAGGTGATGTTACGAGTTGCGCTAGAAATACTTGGATAGTGAATGTCGCGGTGACATTCCCGTTTCAATATTTATAGCAAAAACGGAGAAATGGTTGATGTGAATATCGAAGTGTTTTGTTGGGTCCTTAAATGTGCATTGTTACGTCGTACGTCATGGCCACCTAATTTTAATTTTGGCTACTCTATGGAGCTTGAGTATTGTCTTGTCTTGGATTGTCATTGTGTAGTTGGCGTCTGATTCTTAACTAAGATGGTCTTGTGTAATTGTTATCCACCGTATTATTGTATTGTGACTTAATGCGGTTTGCACTGGTGTAATAAGCTTTGGTAGTGTGTTTAATGTGAGTTTAGTGGCGTATATTATTCTGATTATGGTATTTTTAATCTACCAAGGAATTTATCTTCTCCTTGTAGTTTCTAAGTGACATTATTTTTGTGTATTAGGCTTATCATGAAAAATTCCAGCTTCACGAGGTTTCAGGTGATATATCCGTGTTCCTTATGATTAAATATATTTTAATTTATGTGTTACCCTTGGGTATCGGACTAGTAAATTTTCTAGGGATCCCTTACTTATTTTATTTTCGAAGAAATTATTTATACATGGTAAGTAAGATGACATAAGTTATATTTTGGATTATAATGTTATTTTTGAAATATGGTTCCCTTATCCCAAAAGAGTAAATTTATTTATTCGTGTAAGCTTTTAAAAATGATTTTAAATTCATTTTTTTTATGGGGTTACTATTTACGTACGAAGACTGAGAATAAATGCTATCCGTTGGTAGTGTACACCTATTACATTGTCCATCCCTCTTTATCTTCTCAGTGTCTGGGTTAACTTTCACTTCCAGCAGAGACGGATTTGCGAGGAAGTTTTATTCCTTGGAAATGTCCTGTATCAACCAAAATTGTTGTGTTCATTTTATTACTGTGTGTGATGCTGCATTCTGTTCTTTTTTCCTGGTTCGCGATTTCTTGTTCTCCCTTCTGCTACCCTTCCCACTTTTCTGTATCTCTACCCTCATCTGACGAAAGGGATGAGCGTAGCCTTTAGGTCATCAACTCTATTGTTGCAATTGGGGTGCAGGTCACAGTCTACATGCCTGTTACGCCCACATGATGAACTTATGGTATGTTTAAGGTTTAGGAATACATCATTTTCTGAATAGTGACTTGTTCACTTCAGTGCAAACAGCAGAGACCTCTCGAGTGGCATCTAAATTCAAGGAAGAAGGTGACTTTCATACAAATTCATGCTGATGATGAAGTTTTCCAGCGTACCTTATCATCAGCATTCAGAGAGCTCAATGCTTTTTTGTTTACCATCCATAATTTTACTAAATTACAAATTTAGGCATGCTGCCATAGCTACGGTTAATTCTGCTTCAATATCACTCTTAGAAGATCACTTTTTCTAATCCCCAGATTGCAGAACGTACCCCATACCCTGATAGACCAGGCAGAGCTTTCTCTAATAAAATTCTAGCCACGGATATCACACATTTACCCCACGGATATCGATATTGTCATCAACATCTGGAAACAAGGATTAACGTTTGAACCCTTCCTACACTGAAACTTAAAAACGTTATTGTGGGCTTGCTAGTCTTTAATGAGGAGTGTTGTTTGAACACAAGTGTGCTAAATCGTGACCGTAAACGCAGTGTGTTGTCTTCTATAACACCGCTGGAAGAACAGTGAGGAACTATTAGCGTTCATTCCATTCGATCAAATACAAGCTTTTGTAACTCTAGAAAACCAATCGAATAGGCTACACCACGTTACAACTCCGGCTAATATTGTATTACCAAATTGCTTGAATAGAGTGTAATCAGTTAATTACTCGGAATATTTTATAGCAATCACGGATATTAAATATTTTCCTCGCATTAATTTACTGATAGTAATTCAATTTATGTGCATCGCTCAGTTGCTCTAAGGAGTTGTAATTAAAGAACTGTTAAACATTGCTTACTATGAGCCACGAATAATTCCCATTTGTTCTAATATGTTAATGATGCATTTATTTCCATGTTCATTATATCGGTGAAATGAAATGGCGTATGGCCTTTAGTGCCGGGATATCCCAGGACGTATTCGGCTCGCCAGGTGAAGTCTTTGTATTTGACTCCCGTAGGCGACCTGCGCGTCGTGATGAGGATGAAATGATGATGAAGACAACACATACACCCATCCCCCCGTGCCGTAGGAATTAACCAATTAAGGTTAAAATCCCCGACACGGCCGGGAATCGAACCCGGGACCCTCTGAACCGAAGGTCAGTACGCTGACCGTTCAGCCAACGAGTCGGACAATCGGTAAGACTCTGCCACTATTATTCAAGCAATTGCCTTAATTATATGCTGCGCATTATCTCTGTCACAGTCCATCACATACCTTTTATTTCAGATTAGTTGAAGTTGTGGATGAGGAAGTGCCGCTGGGCCGTTATAGAGAGCGTTCACTCCAAATAACGCGTAAACCGTTAAGGATATAGAAAACCTATTGCCACTCTTATTCACGTTACCTAAGGGCTCATAAGCAAACCCGCAGTAATTTTCCAGGGTACCAACATTGATTTTTAAATAGAGCTGCACAGTTTTCTAGACATGCCATTAAAAGACATGGGTACTGCAAATTCTGGGATGTGGTTATGTTCACAGTGCGACAAGTGATTCTCATGAATATGGGATGTATTCAAACGTCTTTCATCTTCTACTTATGGGGTCCATTCGAATAAATCAATGACCAGGTGAACAAGACACACGCTATGTACAGAGTCCTTTTACCTTATTCCGACAGTTGCGTATTCGCATTAGTGTGCCCGTAAGTACACTATGATAATATCGTGGATACCAAGGAAAGGAAAAATGGATATGCGACGGCTTTTAAGGAACAACATTAATTCGGATAGGTTGGCCCACGGCTTCAAACGAAGACAACACCTACACCCAGCCCCCGTGCCGTAGGAATTAACAAATTAAGGTTAAAATCCCCGCGGATTTTACTTACTATGGGCTTACTATGCTTACTATGAGCCACGAATAATTCCCATTTGTTCTAGTATGTTAATGATGCATTTATTTCCATGTTCATTATATTGGTGAAATTGAAGACATTCCGCTTTCTCGAAAAATATATGTCAGCTTTTGAAAATTATCACAGCCCATTCATTTGCATTGCCCTTATCCGTAGCGTCATGTGCAGAAAAGAGTGTACTTACATTTTAAATACAAAGAGAGTATCCAGCGTGTTGGCCGTGCGGTTAGGTTCGCCTAGCTGTGAGCTTGCACTCGGGAGCTGGTGGGTTCGAATCCCACCGTCGGCAGCCTGAACATGGATTCCGTGGTTTCTCACTAGACACATTCTGGTGCTGTACCTTAGTCAAGGCCAAGGTCGCTTTCTTCCCAAAACCTTCAAACATTCATTGTGTTCGTGTGACCTTAAAACCACTAAAAGTATCCTAAAATACTGTAGTCCCGTTATCGCAGCAGATATTGACACCATGGAAACGTACTCTAATTTTAATTATGAGCCCCTTACCAGCATTACAGCACATGAGAACTGACATTCGATATATGTAACAGTTTACGTGTTATTGGAGATGTACTTTTTAACTGGTTTGTCCAGTATATAGCCACAATTATGATTACATTAGGAGGTTTTGTGGTAGAGTGACGTCGTCACGTGGCCGTAGTTCGAATTCCAGCTGATTGTATTGAGGATTCCTGAAATAATAATCACTCCTCAACCGTTCGGTTTCTACTAAGGTCATTTGATATAGATGTTGATTCCCATAGGGAATATTAAATTGAAAATTACTGGCATTACTAATTTCATTGCCATCACAGTACGAAACGCACCAGAGAATGCTAATTATTGTTCTCCTTCCTTTTCCCTTACAGCGAATAAATGAAATGATTACGTTCTTACGTTCTACAACTTTGAATGTTTCAAAATGTGTCAAAAATTCCATTGAGCAACGGTATTTCTATCCTTACTATTTACCTGGAATAAAATGCGATTCAGTGTGATGACTAGTGAATTAATTGTGTACGCCAAAATATTGCCTAGAAGTGGGAACATGCTTAAGTAGTGCTAGCTGTAGGATGACATCAGGTGTTCATTCTCCTGCACCTTCATTTTCGTATGCAAAATAAAAGACACACGTGACGGCAACTCTTTTCATTCGAAGCTTAATGTACACAGTTTTATGTTGTAAGAAAATTAAAGTATTCCATTCATTTTTATTTAAAGTGTATCACTACTTTCTACAAAAATGAGAATAGCATAAGTCACTTTCGTAAATGTGTTTTATACTGTGTTTGCTCTTGTCATCCAAATATACTGATCAAGGTTTTGATTCAACCATAGCGGTGTTCTATGTAAGTCGCTGTACAATCTTGAGTTGATATAAACAACACGATTTTGTTTAATACGTAGCGTAATTAACGTCATTCGTTCGATGTCCGAACTTACATCCCTCATAATAACAAAACACCCAGATGGGAAACTACTCTATCTTCACACTATCCCCCGTAAAGTAGCATACAGTTCATCTATCTTCACACTATCCCCCGTAAAGTAGCATACAGTTCACCTATCTTCACACTATCCCCCGTAAAGTAGCATACAGTTCATCTATCTTCACACTATCCCCCGTAAAGTAGCATACAGTTCAGCCATGTGTCGACGTTTGTTACGAACCACGTTTCAACCACTCACCCTGACAGTTATTCTGGTTAAACAATTGAAGACCTCCAGTGTTCACTTTCTGCATTCGCACGTATGAATGTCGTAACTAGAGATGTCCCTCAGTTATAATGTAACTCACGGCCTGGCTAAACGTTGCCAGTAGGCATGCGAGTTAAATCCAAATGAAGATGACAGATATCGCCAAAATAAAGTTATTGGAATATCAGCCAATCATTTCACATTTCTATAACGGTACACAGCAAACAGTAACAACTTAACCTTTGAAGATCGCAACTGTATTCTCATTATTTTCAAGATGAACAAATCATCAGTCAGTAATAGATTTAAGGACTCTCAGTTAAATTAGAAGAAACTGAACATAAGCTAGTTAAATTCTACCACTAAAGTCCGTACTGATTACAATTATTATTTTTTTGCTAGTGGTCTAATTTCGTACTAATATATATTTAAGGTTTTCGGCAACGGAAGGATGGCAAAGGGATAGGACTAGGAAGGAAGCGGTCTGGTGTTAAAATGGGAAACCGCTCAAAACCGTCTTAGGACTGCCGTGTATTGATTATTATTTAATCGAGATAATTTTACTGATGATAACAGTATGAAATATCGAATTTAGGTTGTCAACATCCCGAAATAATCGTTGGTGGCGATATCAATGGCATTTAATAATTGAGAGATGAGATGCGGAATTAAAATGAATGTCACTTCTTCCTTTAATCTAGATAACCCCCTGTGGGTGGGGGACGCAGACGGAGAATACACCCAGAGTATCCCCTGCCTTTCGTAAGAGGCGACTAGGGATGATTGTATTAGAACCATGAAACTACTTGTGAATAGTACCATCACGCGGGGAACACCATGGGTCGCCTTTACTTGCGAGTAGTACCACTACATTAGGTACACAACAGGTTTGTGATTAGTAGCAGCAGAGAGTGGCTTAACCGTGGGTTTACAGTACCTGTGATTAGTACCACTATAAGAGCCACAACGTGGGTCTGCGTTGCCTGTGATTAGTACCCACTTTGTGAAGAATACTACGGGAATATCGGCACCCGTGATTAGTACACCTATGCGAGGAACACCACTGATTTGAGTTGCCTGTGAGTGGAGCCATTATCTGAGAAACACAATAGGTCTGTGTTACCTGTGCGACGTACCATACTTATGAGTAGTACCATAATGTGTGGAACACCGCTAGTCTACGCTACTTTTGATTAGCACCGCAATATGACAAATACAGTGGTTCTACTTTACTAGTGATAAGTAGCATTATGAGAGTCTGTTGACCTGGAATTTTGACCTCTTTAGACATCAAGCATCATCATTTCAAGATTGTGCCTTAGAAGCAGTCCCTTGGTCAGCAATAGTATTGTTTTAGGATAGTTTCTGGGAAGGTGGGGCATTGCGGGTCGGATCCACTGATTGTCTTAAAATCATATTCATCCATGCATCCTTCATCATCAGGTTTTGAATTCTGGTCAGCGGATGATATCGGACTTTTAAATTGTCATTATATTTCGTCTCATTTCGTTCCATTAGGGGGGATGACCTCGATGTTAGGCCCGTTTAAACAACAAGCATCATCATCATCATCATCATCATCATCATCATCATCATTAATCCAGATATGGTTGAGGTGTTTCCCCTGAGAAGTACAAAATTTACCCCTTAGGAAGTTGCGTGTTACTAAATCTTAAACATAATAAACCATTGTCTGGCCATTACTCAGCGTGCAGTATCTTAGGCATGTACTGTAGATAGATTATATTCAAAGAACCTGCATGTAACAAATACTAATAACCTCATATGCAGTTATCTCCTTATACACTTATTTGATTTTTATCACTTACTATGGCATGTGTTTGCTGTTCTTGTTAGCTGACTTGAATTTAGAAAAATCTGATATTTGCTTTACGTCGCACCGACACAGATAGGTCTCATGGCGACGATAGGATAGGAAAGGCCTAGGAATGGGAAGGAAGCGGCCGTGGCCTTAATTAAGGTACAGCCCCAGCATTTGCCTGGTGTGAAAATGGGAAACCACGGAAAACCATCTTCAGGGCTGCCGACAGTGGGGTTCGAACCCACTATCTCCCGAATACTGGATACTGGCCGCACTTAAGCGACTGCAGCTATCGAGCTCGGTTTTAGAAGAATCAACAATCAGTGCAAAATGTCTTTAAAGGAATCTGCAGAGTTAATGATGTGATGCTATTCCTTTGAAGTTTGGAACTTATTTGCGTGAGGAAGATCCAAGGTAATGAAAAAAATATCGTTCATATGCAGCTTGACACAGTGTTACATAACCAACTGTGTAGGCGGCTTGTCAGTATACAATATTTGATGGACTGTTTTATTGTGGGTTGTGGGTATAATGTTTGTATGTTCAGTCCTCAGCCCAAAGGCTTGTTGGATCCTCACAGCTCCACCAGCAGATGTCATAGATGGCTTAGGCGTCACTGAAGAGGCGTAGTAGGGAAATGAGGAGTGAGGTAGTTTCCCATTGCTTTCCTCACTGAGCCAAAAGTTGCTATTACTTAGCTGTCTGCCCAGCCCACCGATATGCATGCACCAACCGATCCTATGAGCAACATTTTCACACCATTCATACCAGGAACAGGCTGCATAAAGAATGGCACGACTAGCATCGCTCATACCTCAGTCATTTTGTTATTGTCAAAACCAAGGATAAGACTGAGACAGATCAATGAAAGTAACAAAACTGCTCCATCCCTTGCCAAAAGACGTAGTGCACTGTACAAACTAGGTCTCAACAGCAAAGACTTGATAATTTTGTTATTTTTCCACACAGCGATGATACAGGTAACCTAGATCTGGTTGCTCTTTCACTTGAATATAATATCATTGATGACGGCGATGATGATCATGGTAATGAAAATAACTTTATGCAGCTGCTCCCTGAAGATGGCTTTTCGTGGTTTCCATTTTTCACACAAGTGTGTTAGTGCAACGTTAAGCCACTAGAAAAAATGCTACTGATTATTTAGAGTTCTGTGCAAGTTTCTGAACTGAACAAGAGTGGTAGGGTGCTCTGAAGTTTGCTTTCGTGTCAAGATATTTCTTTTGTATACAAATGATACACAATGGAATAAGAATGTCCTTTTAAAGGCAATAAAATTAATGTAGCGCCATAGATGTGTCTATGCAATTCGGCAATTAATTTTGTCCTATACATGAGACTTTCAGAACTGGTTTTAGAGGATCCTTGCCCTTAAACAGAAAATTAATACAAATGAGTCTACGGTCACCTTGAGAACTCAAACTTGAATCTGTGAACCGATACGTTAAACGATTCTGCCAGAACGGGGAGCTCATTGCCAATGTTGAGTGAATGTCGATATCAGTAGTACCGTTGGTTAGTTTTGACACCCTCAATAATAGACGGTGGTTCGATTCTGATAGTTATCCTTTGCATTTGGGAGTTAATAGGTAACAAATCCCTGACGTTGGGTTCCAGCACGTTGAAAAGCTCCTATGCGGAAATGAAATGAAATGGCGTATGGCTTTTACTGCCGGGAGTGTGCGAGTACATGTTCGGTTGGCCAGGTGCAGATCTTTTGATTTGACTCCCGTAGGCGACATGCGCGTCGTGATGAGTATGAAATTATGATGAAGATGACATATTCACCGAGCCCCCGTACCAGCGAAATTAACCAATGATTTTTAAATTCCCGATCCTGCACGGAATCGAACCCGGGACCCTGTTACCAAAGGCTAGTACACTAACCATTTAGCCATTGAGCCGGACTCCTATGCGGGAAATGCCCGACACACGGGTGTCTCCTAAAATCTAAAAATGTATAGCAATTGAAGGGACGTTAAACAAATAAAACTCCAAAGCGGCACAGCTCTGATTGCCCTTACGCTACCCAGCGACCGCTGCTTATCCCAATATGACGAGGTGACGCTTGGTCATCGTGACGAATCCTCTCGGCCTTTAATCTTCGTTTTCTAGTCCGGCGCTATAATCTCACTGTCATATAACTCCTCAGCTGTTCTCACCAAGGCTGAGTGGAAATCCAGACAGCCTTCAGATCCTGGTAGTAATCCCTGACATGACTGGGAATCGAACCATGAGGCTCCGAGTAAGGAAAGGCTCACTACGCCTAGACCACGTGGTAAGCCCTTAAAGAAATAAGTTAAACATCATACTAAAATTCATGTACTGGTTGTAGATATGCACAGGTACTGGAATACAAACGTTAATTGTGGTTTTTTTTTGTTAGCGGCTTTACATCGCACCGACACAGATATTTTTTATGGCGACGATGAGATAAGAAAGGCCTAGGAGTTGGAAGGAAGCGGCCGTGGCCTTAATTAAGGTACAGCTCCAGCATTTACCTGGTGTGAAAATGAGAAACCACGGAAAACCATCTTCAGGGCTGCCAAATGTGGGATTCGAACCCACTATCTCCCGATGCAAGCTCACAGCCGCGTGCTCCTAACCGCGCAGCCAGCTCGCCCGGTGGTGAATTTATTTGATGTACCAGTGCAATCGACAAAATTTCCAACCTTAACCGATAAATTTAAGGATGATAACAATAATTTAGGAGGAGGGCTCCTCCAAAATAAGTTGAAGCCCCAAGGTCAGTCTAAAAAATCTCAAATCTTACGCCTTAAGTAACACTCTACTTTATGTCAGTTCAATGTTGATTTCCTGCATTTATTTCAAAAGCTAAAGGCTCTTCGTACATAAACTACATGTAATTGTTTGGTGTATGTTAATTAGGCACGTAGTGAAGGTTAAATTGTCACAGTGGAACTAGTGTGACAAGCTCAGTAGTTCAGTCAATTCGTCTTTGTTATTATGTTCCCAGAGTAGCAGTTTCGATCCCGGCTGTGGTCGGCGGTATTTGAGGGTTTTTAAAGAACCAGAGAAACAAGGAAATACCATTTGGCCCTTGTTTCAATGACGGTGACATTCTGACATTAACTTCCCCTCGGTACAGAGGGGGCAACGACTGCATATAAAAATAATATTTTATATGCAGGCGGCTAACGAGTGAAGGGACCGATCATCTCCCGGTATAAGGAGATCCCCTATACCATGTGCCAACAGTCTCTTTGAGAGTGGATGAGCGGGTATGGGTAAGGGCACTCTGTTGTCCTGGGGACAAGAAATTATTCCCAAGGGCGGAGGAACCAGTTTGGTCAACAGCATTAGGATGCAGAAGGCAACGGAAAACCACTGCATTAAAGATCCTGAGATATATTCCAATAAATCCACATGGCATGGCTGCAACGTCAAGATCGGAGCTGGCCGTGTGGATCGTCTACCTCCGTTTGGAAATGACGGCTTAAGAAGAAGGAAAGTGTATCGTTCGCTTTTAAATATCTCGTGTGATACTAGCGTAAATTCCGAGATCGCGGAGGTCTTAGAAAATATATCATTTCAATATCAGCGCCAAAAGACATATCTTTTCCGGTGCGACGTAAAGCAAATTGTAAGAAAAATGCAACACATATTCGAACGAATATCTCACATAATTTTTCTGTAGATCAATTTATTTTATATACAGTAGGTTACCAAATGCTATCGCAGAGTAGCTTGGCTGAGAACATCGGAACCACTTTGGACAAAGGTTTTCATTGATATTAAAACATATCGCACCCTCATCATCAACAACAATGAATAATCTATAAAATAATATCGACATCTTTATTGGCACCGGAAAGATTATCATTTTTGTTTTGAACTGCTTGTGGTGTTCCTGTTACTGACATGCCATTTAATGAGAAAGGAAGGCTGTTTCATGGAGGAACTTCCAGCCCTGAGGGAACGATCCAAAGTATGCCACTACATCGTGGGGTTTGTCCCCTAATAAGACCTTTAACCAAGCACTTCATAAATTACAACTGGACCGGCGAGATATTCCCTTGGCTCCACTTCCTAACTATGAGAACAATATCGGTATTCACTGGTCCACAGTTCCTCACGGAAGAAAGATGGGGAATGGAAATTATCTCTCGCACCCTTCGATTGATGGTGGTCGGTTTTTGTCATGAATATTCAGTCGTTTTGAAGGAAAGCGAGTTTGTAGGACTACATGTTTTACCTTGATCTTATAAGACGTAGATCAGTACGTAATCCGATTTTTCATACCAGGTGTTCCTTAACAGGTTGCCCGTCTTAGGTTATTTATGTATTAATATGATAATATTAGTAATGCTGGATCATTGAATATACTAGCCACAAGTCGTAATTCTTAACAGAAAAGTGGAAGAGATAACCCCAACTCCACGTTCAAATCAAAATACTATCCGAAAGTATCGTGAGAATTGCTGAAAGTCTTGTTTGAATCCGAGTGTTGTCCTTCCTTAACACTTTGGCGACTATGAGACCCGCCGGCGGGTCACGCCAACTCTTTACTTCTGGACGGTGAGACTCGCCGGCGGTCTCATGACACATTATATATACTGGAGCTGTATCGTGCGCCGTTCACAGTTTATGCTTTCGTCCTTTCTGGTTCGTCTCTACATAACGCAAACTAACTTCGTATAGAGTGGAACATGCAGGGAGTACATAGGAGCTAGGATAATTAAGAAATTATTCAACATGCTTGTTCCATTACTCAAATCATTTTATATGAAGAAAATATGTACAAATATAAGAATAGACACACACTTAACATGTTGCTTCACAACACTACGTTCGATCAAAACAAACAATGCTGCATAAAGACCGCCAATTTCAGTGAGGTCGCCGGCGGGTCACAGAGTGCACGCGAACCCCGTGCGTTACTTGTGGACGATGAGACCCGCCGGGCGGTCTCAGCAGACAGTGCACACAGTGCACCCTAACGCCTATAGGCTGTACTTAAGATGTGTAATAGTATGTAATATATCCATTAGAGTTCAAGTAAAGACCGCCAATTTCAGTGAGGTCGCCGGCGGGTCACAGAGTGCGCGCGAACCTCGTGCGTTACTTGTGGACGATGAGACCCGCCGGGCGGTCTCAGCACACAGTGCACCCTAACGCCTATAGGCTGTACTTAAGATGTGTAATAGTATGTAATATATCCATTAGAGTTCAAGTACCTCTGATTTTTCACTTCGTTCCTCATGAATAAACTCGGAAAACAATACGCCGTCGTCAACGTGTTAAAGTCCTGCGTTGAAACTCTATGAAAGTACGTGGTTACTTTCTACTCAATTCTACATTTTATGAATAACATTTATTACAGACTGACTTTTACCTTTTGTGTTCAGTCATCAAGCTCTTGCGAACGAACTAACCGTCTCCTCAATTCGTAGTTAACATGGCGGTCTCTTCTCCTTCTGGATCTCTCACGTTATGACGTACAAGTAACAAGTGTTAGCCTTCGACTTCCATGCGTGCTGCTTCCTTCCCTCTGTGTGGTCAAATCAACCTATTTGCTTCACGTGACTAACCCCTCAGTCAACCTAAACACACGACTTCCTTCAATGTGTTCATTTACCTTTTCGTTACAGGTGCCCACATGCCCTTCCACATCGTTCTCACATGTTGTATTATCAGTTATTCTCATTGCCTTCATACCTGCTACTCCCACCAAATCAACCAGCACCAATGGCAACACCGTCAAGTCAACCTTCTTACAGAATGATACACAGTCACACTCTTCATGTACAATACCGTCGACCGTAAATCTCAACACACGCACTGGATTCCTAAGAAGATAGAAAAATCCCTATCTCCCCACTTGGCAGCCGCCGAGCTGTACATATATGGTCAGTCACTGGAAACATCTAGATGTTGTTACCGCGTTAAAGTTTTATAATCATCCACTGGAAACCTGGAGATGTAAGTCCAACGTAAAGCTGATAACATGTCGGAGTCACACTTTACGTTCTCTATTTCAGTTATTATATATATACTATTTAGTAATCCATACCTGCCACCTGTCCATCTAGACTGTAGTCTCAATCGACATCTCTTTACTTTTAGGAATTGTGACTACTACACTGTAATCGGGTCTCCTTTTTTCAGATCACCTCACAAATATATGTATAATATATATATATACACAGTGTACACATACATACATACATGCATACATGCATACATAAATTCATAATTCATAAATAATGTATCCGTTTTTTGGAACAAGCGATGAGACGAAATCCAGGACATTTCGGGTTAAAAGAATAATGTGGCTAAATGTGTGTAAATAACATAAGGAATCAAAAGTCTAAAATAATATAATGCTTCTGAGTAATATAATCATGAATTTAATTATGTTTAGTAAAAAACAGCTTTCACAAATATTTAAATGCATCCCCGAACTAACTGATGATAATGAGAATATGATCATTACCGTGCAAGTTGCAGCGTGGTTTAGGCCACGTAGCTGTCAGTTTGCATTCCTGAGATAGTGCGTTCGAACCCCACTGTCGGCAGCCCTGAATATGGTTTTCCGTGCTTTTCCACTTTCACGCCAGGCAAATGCTCGGGCTGTAACTTAATTACGACCAGGATAGCTGTTTTCCCGCTCCTGGCCCTTTCCTATTCCATCATCGCCGTAAAACTTATCTGTGTCGGTGTGACATAAAGCGAACTGTAGGAAAAGTTGATTATTTTAAAACAATAAATATCAAATAAAAACAAACAAAAATGGACAAACAAATTTGGTGACTTAGAAATATTTACAAGTTGCTTTACGTCGCACCGACACAGATAGGTCTTATGGCGACGATGGGACAGGAAAGGGCTAGGAATGGGAAGGAAGCGCCCTTGTCCTTAATTAAAGTACATCCCCTGCATTTGACTGGTGTGAAAATGGGAAACCAGGAAAAATCATCTTCAGGGCTGCTGACAGTGGGGTTCGAACCCACTATCTCCCGTATACTGGACATATAAATAATTTGTAACGATTCTCTTGTAAGTTGATGCATTAATTTATATACATATACGTATTTAATTACGTCGAGACTTGGATAATTTTCCATCACATGAAAACTTAATATGAAAAATAAAACCGAAATATTACTTAACAAATTTTAAAGCATGGCCGTTAATCGCAAATGGTTCTTCTGACTTGAATTTAATTTGATAAAAGTTTCCCGAGATTTCTTCGCTTGTTTAGAAGGTAATGATCCCTTTCTGTTGGATCTTGCAAGAGGTTTAATTAAAACAATTATACAGGATGTAACAATAAGGTGCGGCGCAATGCGATGCACGTGTCACTGCTCACGGAGAGCGATTTGAACATTACATGTTTTATGCTCTATGTTCTGTTTCTGTGTATTTCTCACGATTAATGTACCTTGCAGAGTTGTATAAAATGAGTTCCAATATGGAAATGAAGTGTTTCCGGACCCATGTCATATAATATATTTTCCTGTAAGTTTGGCCTGTATAGACTGATATGATCATCCCTTAAATAACATCGTGCTGTAGGCAGAAACGAAATAAATGGTAGTGTTGATAAGGCAACGGCAATAATAATTGCAGTAGCATAAAAATCACAAAGAAATCTCGAGCTGACACCATATAGGCGACCTGCGAGTCTGTGAGGATGTGACCCTACCTGTGATAAATTATAATGGAGAAGATGGCACACACAACCAGCCCCCGAAACATTGGAATTAACCAATAAAAGTTAAAATTCCTGACACAGTCGGGAATCGAACCTGAGTCCCCTGGGCCAAAGGCGATCACGTTAAGCATGTAGCCATGGAGCTGGAAAACATGCAAATGAGAACGCAATTTCATGCTATGTGTTTATTGCACAGCATACTAAGTACGTCTACACTTCAGTACCTATCATCCTGGTTTACCAAGCTATCGGGGACTCATCATTTAAACAACCGCTCTCACAGCAGGAGCACCGACATTTTTTACTGTTTAGCTTAGCACAACTTTTTTTTGTCATTTAACACAACATTAGTTAGGTTCCCACTTCTAATGTAAGTTTAAGCTTTTTGCTATCCTGTTATGATGACCTGGATCTTATGAGGTTTGGAGTCCAGTTTGTGTTACCCAATTACAAAGAGATAGCACTTCAGAATATATTTCTAGTATGATTTCCTATATGTAACATGGGTCAGCGTGTTCGAAAATCTGCAGACCATCGACATAAATATCCAATGCCTTGTAAATATTGTTAAGAAAAAGCAAACATAATAATGGGCCCAGCACAGTACCTTGAGAACTATATAGGTTACATCACTTCATAAAGGTGAACTATTGTCCAATATTACACTCTGATAACTTTACCCGAAATAAGGATTGAACCACTACAATGTGCCATTGGCCATGTTGCGGTTTCGGAGATTTGTAATAAGGATTCCATCATCCACATCGTTAAAGACATGACTGAAATCGATTAGTGACATTAGAGTTACTTTCCTCTTATCCATTTATTTCTGATGTCTTATGTGGAGTTACTATGAGCTGTACAAGTACTATGTATTGATATTAAAACCGACCGGAGAAGGTCTAATAGATTACGTTTAAATAGATATTCTAACATTTACGAAGTTGATATTGCAGTGCCTCAAAGCACAAACGTAATACATGTCGTGTACCGGCCTCCCAAGGGCTCGAACCGGCGGACTGTCAGATGAACGGCAGCTGGGATTCGCAGCCGAGATTCGATCTCAAGGTGTCGAGGAAAATAAACTAGTATCGGAGTAATAACCAGTAATATTATAATTATATTGAGACTTTAATAATTGGAAAGAAGGAACATTTCAGTAAATTACTAGTAGTAGAGAGTCTTAGTTAGGCAGAGAGTTTGCGAAACGCGCCTACAATAACATGTTGACAACAAGAGGATGTTTGCTTGTTTGTGTATTGACAAGCGGGGTCTAATAGTTGGTTTGGGAACCGGCGGCTCGCCGATAAAGAGCACAAAGCCAGTACAGTTGTACTCTAGTAGAGACAAGGAAACAAGAGTGCAGGAGTAGCACAGAGACAGTGGTGCTCAGAGGGCAGCACCTACTGAGACAATTAGTTCAGAATAGTAATTGAGGGCGCCACCTACAAGGCGAGCAGCTAGGTAACGCCCATGGACCCAACCCCTAAGGTAGTGGGAAGGGACCGTCCTTTGCTTCTAGAAGAGTAGATATAACCCTAAACAGAGATGGCGCGGGGCTCTCTCTCGACCAGTAATTCGTACTCTTAGGACCAGGCTCCTTCGAGCAGTCAGTCGTGACAGTCGTGACAGTGAAGTTGTACATAAGTGCCGCAGGGCAGAATTCGGACTTAGCCGTAAGGTAGGCTCGTGAAGCAAGCTCTCTTCAGACCGACTTATTCAGAATCGGTAAATGAACTTGTAAGTAGTGTACATAGTCGTCCTAGGTAATAAAGGACAGTGAAGTTAATCCATCTTTGATTTCGGGAGTTGCGGGACAGAGTTTACACCTACAATTTACCTCCCTACTTTACCGTTCGGCAGGACAGGTAATACGCCAACTCCAACGGCCTGGTGACCGACCAACTAGAACGTCTCACAGGACAGGTAGGTCACGACAGGCCTATAATTTTGGTGTCAGGTAGTGCAGAGTCCCGAGGTCGATTCTCGAACAGAGTCAACTCTCCGAAATAACGTAAGAGAACCGCGACTTCGTAGAAGATTTCCGTGTAAGTGTCCGACTCGTTGGCTGAACGTTCAGCGTACTGGCCTTCGGTTCAGAGGGTCCCGGGTTCTATATCCGGCCGGGTCGGGGATTTTTACCTTAATTGGTTAATACCAATGGCACGGGGGTGGGTGTATGTGTTGTCTTCATCATCATTTCATCCTCATCACGACGCGTAGGTCGCCGACGGGAGTCAACTAAAAAAGACTTGCTCCTGGCGAGCCGAACCCGTCCTGGGATATCCCGGAACTAAAAGCCATAGGACATTTCATTTTTCCGTGTAAGTAAACCGCGAGTTCGCAGAAGATTGTCCGAACCGCGCTACCGCGTATCTTTCGTTCGAGTGCCGCGCATCGCAGAAGAGGAGCATCACCAGCGCAGCCTACTAAGCCACTCCAGCAGATGGGTAGCAGTCTAGCAGCAGACGACGCCATCCAGTGGAGACGCAGCACTACAGCCGGCTACTCATCCAGCCCAGCAGTGAAGCAGCATTGAAGATTTAAGGTAAACTGAATATTAATTCAAATGGCACGACGAAATAGTTCAGTACCAGCAGACCGAGGTACTGAGATGCTCGAGGACGAGGAATCAGTAAGTATGAGTGGGCCTTTTGTAACAGTAGTAGAAGGACATCGCCTCATTGGACGAGAGTTTGATGGCAGGCAACCAGATAGATTGCATGAGTTTATAGCAAATATAGATGCTGCTGTTTATATGATTAATGATGAAGATCAAGAGTTATTTTTAAGTATATATTAACAAAGGTTACGGGCAGGGCCCGAGATAAATTATTGGTCGACGTGATATATATATATAATTGGGAGAGAGCCAAGCCGGCATTAGCAGAATATTATGGCCAGCAAGGCACATTAGATTTGTACATATGTCAAATGTTCCAAACAGCGCAGGACCCGCGATAAACAGTCGCAAATTGAGCACATAAAATAGAGACATTGTCAGCTTCTTACAGAGAGGCAATACTTGAAGACGAACTAGAGGAAGATCGCGACGCACAGTTAAAAATTACGAAAAAAACATGTGTAGCTAGTTTTATACAAGGGTTAGCCAATCGTAGAATACAAGCCAGGGTACAATCACAAAAGGGTGTTACTTTTAAGAAGGCAGTTGCACTTGCACAACAGGAAGAAACCGTAATAATGTCGAAGAAGGCACGAGAGGGTCTACAACACAAATATAGCTCAGAGTTTAGCAAGCGCACACCAGAACAGGAGCGCAGTGCAGCATCAAAGTGGGATAGTAAGCCAACACATGCTAGTGTTAGGGTGGTCTGTTACAATTGTAATAAAGAAGGCATCATACCAAAGAACTGTAAGAACACAGGAACGCAAGGGGCTCACACTACACAGACCGCTAGTTCCAACACAGCTACAGGGTGCACAACCAGTAAATTAAAATGACGCTATTGTGGGAATACAGGGCACATTGAACGTGAATGTAGAAAGAAACAAAGGGATAAGGAAACAGAGGTACGAGAGACAGTGCACATAGTACGCAAATAACCAAATAGAGTGACAGGTGAAACCAGAACTTGTTATTGTTGCGGCCGGAAGGGGCATATACAGGTGAATTGTCGACAAGGTGCACGCACTCCGGTGATGCGAACGGATAGCCCTAGGTGCTATTCGCGAGGCCAACAGGGCCTTATTCAGAGAAATTGCCGGAAGGTCCAAGACAAGCACACAGGTAACAGGGCCATGAAAGGCCAAACTCAGGGTGATCGCATAAGGGGCAGGGCCGTAAGATACCGAGCAAAATGCGAACATTGTGATAGGTGGTCACACCGAACCCAAGACTGTTGGTACAGAAAGGGGGGCGGCAGTACGCACGCCACGAAAGCCACGGAGGCGGCAAACTAGAACGGGCCCTAGCAAGGGGTCAGTTACGAATGCCCGCAGACCAAAAGGTCCCAAGAATTCCGATATAGAAGGCACAGTGCTGATCCAGGTCACAAACCAAGGAAGATCGTTGAGATTTTTGATAGATACTGGGTCCGATGTCAGCCTAGTAAAGAGGCAATCGGTACCCAAGGAAAGCCTGATTGACAGGAGCGAACCAATTGAATTAATGGGTGTAAATAAAGGGATAATTTACACCCAGCGTACTGTGCGATTTGCCGTTGGAAATACAAGTCACACATTTCATGTCTTAGGGAGTGACTTTAAATTGACGCAGGATGGTATAGTTGGCCGAGACATCCTGACAGATAGCGTAATTAATTATAAGGAGGGCCATGTCACCATAAGAGGGCGACAATACCCTATGGGTGCGCGGGAGACGAAGCTGATCCGTCTCGAATCAAGGACCCAAAAGGTCGTTGTCATAGAAGTGGATCGAACTCTACCTTTGGGAATTATTGAGAAGGAAGAGGTGATACCAGGGGTGTACCTCGCAGGGTACCTGACCGAATCAGAGCAAAACGAAGCAGTGGTGGGCATGATGAATACCACTGAAAAAGAGGTGTCTTTATGCAGTCCACGAGTGCACATACAGGAGGTAGATAAAAACCTGCCTAGTGCAAGTGCGGAAAGTAAAGCAGAATAGTAGAGTGGCGAACGGAGAACCGGCCACCCAGAAGCCCCGATCACAGCGGGTAATAGACTGTCTGCGAGTTGATCACCTCACGCAGGCAGATAAAGAAAGGATATACGCCATTTGTCCTGAGTACAATGATATCTTCCATCTTGAGGGAGACAAACTGATTCACACTGACGTACTACAGCATGAGATCCCTACACCCCAAGATCAACCTCAAATTAATGTACGACCATATAGACTTCCCGAAGCACAAAAGGTGGAGATACAAGCTCAGATAGACAAGATGCTAAGTAATGAGATTATCACACCTAGCATATCACGTTGGAACGCAGCTTTGTTTTTAATACCCAAGATATTAGATGCCTCAGGGAAACAGAAATGGAGGGTCGTGATCGATTTTAGAAAATTGAACGGGATAACGATAGGAACCAGTTATCCCCTTCCATTAATTTCAGAACTGTTAAATGCCCTTGGCAAGGCGAGATATTTTTCAACTCTATATCTCGTGAGTGGCTATCACCAGATGTTACTAAAACCCGAAGACAGGCCAAAGACGGCATTCTTGGGCTAGGGCGCAAGTACGAATTCAAGAAAATGCCCATGGATTTAAAGGCCGCGCCAGCAGCGTTTACAAGGCTGATGAACGCTGTGCTCACAGGGCTAACAGGTATAAAATGTTTGTGTTGCCTGGATGACGTCATTGTGTACGTAAGCACAACGCGAAGTTAAGAGTCGTATTTCAAAGGCTGAGAGAGAAAACATTTAAACTCCAGCCAGATAAGTGTGAATTCCTAAGAACCGTGGTAGCGTTTCTAAGACATGTAATTACTGACGAAGGTGTCTTACCAGACCCGCGTAAGGTACTGGCCGTTAAGGACATTCCGTGGCCGACCACTAGCCGCCAGATCAAGAAGTTCTGGAGACTGAGTGGCTATTATAAAAAATTCACACCTATCTACAGCAAAATCGCGAAACCACTATATCAGTTAGTGAAGACGGACCATCCCTTTGTGTGAGGAGACGATCAGGAACAAGCGTTCCAAATATTGAAACAAAAGTTAATTGAGGAACCTATACTGCAGTATCCGGACTTTGAAAAACCTTTCGTTGTTACCACTCAAGCAAGCGACGAAGCTGTTGGGGCATTACTGTCACAAGGACCTATCGGGAAAGACCTTCCAATTGCCTATGCAAGCAGAACGCTTAACAAAGCAGAAATGAATTACATCGTAACTGAGAAAGAGTTGTTAGCAATAGTGTGGGCAGTAAAAGACTTCAGACCGTACTTGTTTGGGAGAAAATTTACTGTGGTGACAGACCATAAGCCGTTGAAGTGGGTCTTCAACGTGCTGGATCCATCTTCACGCCTGCTAAAGTTCAAGCTGAAGCTGGCGGAATACGACTTTGGCGTCGTATATAAGCAGGGCATACGGAACGGCAATGCCAATGCCCTGAGTAGGAATCCCACTGAACCCAAATGCCAAGCGCGAGTGGTAAACTCGGCTAAGAGCAGGTCTCATCCAGAGACAACAGTAGAAACTCGGACCTCAGACGAGAGTAGAGAGGAGATACTGCCTTCAAAACCCGAGGACGCTACGGCAGAGGGACTTGAAGCGGACGGTAGCGAGGTTTCCGAGGACGCTAACGCAGAGGAAATTTCACCCGAGAATAGCTCATCTGAGGAAAAGAAAGAAATAGACGAAGCCGAAAAGCTTGCCATTTTGAAGGAGTGTCATGATTCTTTGGTGGGACGCCACCAAGGAATAGCGCGCACGTACGCTAGGGTATGTGAACGAATTCAGTGGAAGGGCACGAAAGGGGATATTGAGCGCTATGTACGCACATGTCCCTCCTGCCAAAGGAATAAGGGAACCAGACCAGACGTCAAGGCTCCCATGAGGATTACGGATACACCTAGTACGGTCTTTGAGAAGGTATCAATAGACGTGGTTGGTCCTCTTCCGATGACGGAGGCTGGAAACAGGTACATTGTGACATGCCAAAATCAGCTGTCAAAGCACCTAGTGGCGAGTGCCATGCCCAATCAAGAGGCAGAAACCATGGCACGAACGCTAATCAATAATGTGATAAGTATCTATGGGATACCAGAGCATATTTTCACTGACCAGGACAGTAATTTCATGAGTGATGTGTTTAAAGCGCTGTGTAAAACGCTGGGCATTCGGAAAACGCATACCACGGCCTTTAGACCGCAGTCGAACGGTAGCGTAGAAAGATCCCATAAGGTTCTCACGGAGTACCTAAGGCATTATGTCTGCTCAGGGGAGCAAAATGACTGGGACAAGTATTTGCCCACAGCTACCTTTGTGTATGACACCACGAAGAGCACAAGTACAGTGTTCACACCCTACGAATTAATTTTTGGAAGGAAAGCAAATATCCCAGGTGTGCTACAAAAGCCACCCGAGATGAGTTACAGCGAACACCAGAATGTGGTGGAGGAGCTGACGGCACAGCTTAGGCGAAATCATGAGGCCGTCAGAAAAACCTTAATTGAGCGAAAAGAATTAGAGAAGGAACACCAGCACAAACAGCAGAATGAGATCACCTTTCAGGTAGGTGACAAGGTTCGTTTGCGCAATGATGCATTGCGAAGAGGAAAATCTAGAAAACTAAGCCCACCCTTCGAAGGTCCTTACGAGATAGTAGATGTTTCAGGTGTGAATTGCACCCTACGGTCGAACAAAATGGGACAAAGGGTTAAGATACATAAGAATCGTTTGAAGCTGTATTTGTAGATGAATAAAATAGGAATTATCTAGGAAGTATCCAGAGATAGAAAGGTAACGAATATCCTGTCTTTACCTTGCAGGTAGACAGAAGATATGGCGCAAATGCTAGGATTGTTCTCCATCGCAGTAGCAGTAATAGTCGTGACGTCACACCGCTACGGAATAACGGGAGAAGTACTGGATGTCAAGGTGACACCATATGACAACACTCCAGGGACATACTTCGACAATCAGGGTGAGATACAGCTATACGATACTGAATGGACACTAGTTACCTACGTGAATCTAAATGAATTAGATGATGTATTTTCGAATGTCAAAAGACACATACACTGGACTCAGTTAATATGTACACAGTTAGAGAGAAGTACTAATTTAACGTATCAGCAAGATGTTAAAATGCTAAGTGCACTATTAGAGAGAATTAAGGAATCAAAGGAATTAATTATGCGGATTACCAAACCATTGGAAGAAACTGATAACACTACGCGAAAACGAGGCTTAATTAACGTAATAGGTTCCAATGCAAAGGCGTTATTTGGAACATTAAGTCGGGAAAACGGAGATAAATATGAGTCAAAAATTAGTGAGTTAGAACAAGAACAACTATCAATTATGAAAATTGCAAAAGACCAAATGATAGTCGTAAAATCAACATTGAAATCTATGAACAGCACCATTTATGATGCCACAGCAAATGAGCAAAGATAACTCAGAATATTGCAGAAATTAGATCTTATCTTGCCAATAGCACGCTTCAGATTGCAGAAGCAATTAAACAAATGGAATTGGAAAATTCAGTAAATAGACATTTAATTGAGATTGAAGGCCTTCTCGTACAACTGTATGAGCATTAGAGTGTTGTATTGTCAGGTATAATGAATGCACAGGTAGGAGTCATTCAAGTGCAAATAATTTCACCAGATGATATCATTAAATGTTATAAGAAAGCTCAGGGAGATTTCCCTAAAGGATTGTCCCTGCCATTTGATTTAAAACCAGCTTACGGTTATTTGATTTACAAAGTGGAAGTGTTCGCAAATAAGAATTATCTAGTGTACATCATCAAGGCACCCCTTACAGATAGAGTAACTTATACGTTATATCACATGATTCCATTCCCCTCGTATATGAAAAGTAATCCACACCATTTTGTTTATCTTCAAGAGACCAAGGATTATATCCTTATGGACAAAGAAAAACAAACTTTTGTTCAATTAGATATGGATCAGGCAAAGCAATGTTAAGTAGTAACACCCAGTTGGAAATTATGTCATGTTAAATTCCCCATAAATACATTGTACGCTCAAAACAATTGCGCAATCAAGCTCCTGATTGAAGTTAGTTAGATTCCAGATAATTGTGAAAATAGAGTACTTTCCATGCATCAGCTCGTGTGGATATCTATTACAGCGAATAGATATATATATCCCCAGAAGAAATCAAGGTAACAGGTATGTGTAAAGATACCACCAATGATATGTCCGACTCGTTGGCTGAACGGTCAGCATACTGGCCGTCGGTTGAGAGGGTCTCGGGTCGATTCCCAGCCAGGTCGGGGATTTTAACCTTAATTGGTTAATTGAAATGGCACGGGGGCTGGTTGTATGTGTTGTCTTCATCATCATTTCATCCTCATAACTACGCGCAGGTCGCCTACGGGAGTCAAATGTAAAGACCTGCACCTGGCGAGCCGAACCCGTCCTGGGATATCCCGGCACTAAAAGCCATACGATATTTCATTTCACCAGTGACATTAGATTAGCAGGCACTGGTATTCTTGTTTTAGGTGCAGGCTGTACAGTATATGGCCCGCATAGTAAAATACAAGGTGTAGGTGAAGTGAACACTACACAAAGTACAGACTTTTTACCCGAAGTATCGCTTGATTATGACTGTTGCGAAAGGATAGGTAGTGAAATGAAATTAGAACAGATACCTGAAATGAATAAGTTGTCATTAAATAACCTGTCAAATCACATTGACGATAAAATGGGCTACCCATAAGACACAGGAAGTGGAAGAAATGGTGAAACAAAGGAAAGAGGAAATGCAAAGACAAATGATCTATCAGCATATCAATGTGTACAAATATATTGTGTGGATAATTATTAGTATCATAGGTTTAATTTTAGGATGTTATTGTAGTAATTGTTGCTGTCCGAAACTAGAGTTTCCAGCAAAGAGGTGGTTCGATGATGCACGGGCTCATTGCCCAAATATTTGTGTAAAGGAAACGGTTATTACGAAGGGGGATAAGGTTAAGACTTCAGACGCAGATTTAACTATATCCCGACATTCTAGGTGGATCCGGGGGCGCTCTGAGATGTGTGAGGAAATCATGGAATTACACTCCATGCTTATTGGGAGACGGCTTAGTACGCCTGTGAGATCTATAGAAGCAGTAGAAATAGATACAAGTGTTAATCAGATTAGACAACAACCTTCCCCTTCACCAAGGGGTCGCCGATCCTTGCGCACAGGCGACATCGGAGTGTGAATAGTGTAGGACAGAAATGGACGCAACGTAAGGTTCCACCCATTTCTTCCCCAAGGGAGGGAGGTGTCGTGCACCGACGGCAGCCGGGATTCGCAGCCAAGATTCGATCTCAAGGTGTCAAGGGAAATTAACTAGTATCGGAGTAATAACCAGTAATACGGGACACATTGTAATGTCAGAGTATTGCATATGAGTTATATTGAGTCTTTAATAATTGAAAAGAAGAAGGAACATTTCAGTAAGTCACTAGTAGTAGAGAGTCTTAGTTAGGCAGAGAGTTCGCGAAACGCGCCTACAATAACATGTTGACAACAAGCGGATGTTTGCTTGTTTTCGTATTGACAAGCGGAGTCTAACAGTTGGTTTAGGACCCGGCGGCTCGCCGATAAAGAGCACAAAGCCAGTACAGTTGTACTCTACTAGAGACAAGGAAACAAGAGTGCAAGAGTAGGACAGAGACAGTAGTGCTCAGACGGCAGTACCTACTGAGACAATTAGTTCAGAATAGTAATTGAGGGCGCCACCAACAAGGCGAGCAGCTAAGTAACGCCCATGGACCCAACCCCTAAGATAGTGGGAAGGGACCGACCTTTGCTTCTAGAAGAGTAGATATAACCCTAAGCCAAGATGGCGCGGGGCTCTCTCTCGACCAGTAATTCGTACTCTTAGGACCAGGCTCCTTCGAGCAGTCAGTCGTGACAGTGAAATTGTACATAAGTGACGCAGGGCAGAATTGGGAATTAGCGCCTAGCCGTAGGGTAGACTCGTGAAACAAGCTCTCGTCAGACCGACTTATTCAGAATCTGTAAATGAACTTGTAAATAGTGTACATAGTCGTCCTAGGTAATAAAGGACAGTGATGTTAATCCATCTTTTATTTTGGGAGTTGCGGGACAGAGTTCGCACCTGCAATTTACCTCCCTACTTTACCGCTAGGCAGGACAGGTAATACGCCAACTCCAACGACCTGGTAACCGACCAACTAGAACGTCTCACAGGACAGGTAGGTCACGACATACAAAAGATCAGCCAAACTTGATTGACAACTTGTAATACAGTTTAATCTATTCGCCATACTTCGTTGTTGGTTGGCATTTCGTGCGGGTGTGGGAAGTAAGAATTTGAATCAATTACAGCAAATAATAAATACACATGATGAAGCCTGTAGAGAATTTTTCATATTCATATTCATCCGTTTCAGCATGGAACTATATTAATTTCTATTGAATATGAAACTCTATAACCTTTAAGAGCGGAATACTGTATGTGAATGGGAAACCCAATTATTAAACTGGCATATGCTAATAAAATGAAGTGCCAACTACCACTTCATCAAAAGTGTTCAAATATGCCTTTAAAGTAAAGGTATATAGTTGAGAACACAAATATTTCTTTCTTGTACACAATCCTCAATAGGGTGGAACATTTCGCTGCTGATAAGTTACTTCTTAGAAAGAGGACTTTACTTATTTTCAGTGTTGACGGTATTAAATGTCAAAATAAGTTAATCCGGCAGTCAATATCTTATTAAACGTGGTTTCCTTCGAAATATTATCTCTTTTTCTTGTCCTACACCGTCTTCATCCTAAGAGTACACAAGGGATTTATAATTCTACCGCACATACAGCATAACCACCACTGTTATGAGATGCAAGTCATGAGGGTACTGTTATACAAGGAGTAGGGGTGTGAACAACTGTGGCCGTACTTCCCTCAGTCTGGAGTGGCCGGGTAGGTAAATGTTTGTATCACTTGGTCTTTTCTACGGTGGCTGCCGTTCAAATCAAGCCCTGTGCGTGTAGGATATCTGAAATGAAAAGTCTCTTCTCCGAGTCCACGTAAAATTGAATGACTAATGGCTATGACCTCTATATCAATAGTCACATAAAACAGCAGGCATATTCGCTTGCTACGTCCGTCTGGAAGTAAAAGTGGACACACCTAGAAAAGAGACAATTCGAGAATTCTGAACTTGTCACCAACCATTACTCTACTTCTGTGATCAGTTCAGTCAATTCTCACAGGTTTGTGAACTTTCCTTGTTATCAGTCACGGTATATCACGACTGGGCTAAGATGTTCAGAGTTCCTAGATTCAAATCCCAGCACTATCAGAAACCGTCCTACTTATCACTTCCAAAGGGCTCGTAATTGTGACCAAGGTGCCTCATTTACGTCGGTCTCCTCCATCTCATCTTTTGTGCTGTACCTTACATAGACAATTTGTAGTTATCCGATCCCGACAAGGCAAACTTTATATGACTTAGTGTCCTTATTTTTCCTGCTTTTCCTGCCCATTTTGTTTTTTATCCAAAAATATTTTTCCTGGGGACATTAGATATTTTGTTTACCTGTCAGGGCTGACGACATCGATGTTAGGACAAATAAAGCATCATGAAATGCATCTATCCTTTTGTTCTTTATACATTCATTTGCACCCTGAAAACTAAGTCAGTGCTCATTTCTTCACATCATCTCTCCTTGTTATCAGTCACGCTATGTCACGATTGGGATACGATGTTCAGAGTTCCTAGATTCAAATCCCAACACTATCAGAAACTCTCCTACGTGTCACTTCCCAAGGGCTCGTAATTGTGACCATGGGGCCTCATTTACGTCAGGCCCCTCCATTTCATCTTTTGTGCTGTACCTCACTTTCATAATAATCGTTTTGTTTTAATTCACATAAACTGAGCTAATGTGGCTTAGACCCAGTGAATGAAACATACCTTAGCCAGGGGCGACGTAATTTTAGCATAGATGATACGAACGGGAATCAGTATCTTTTTTTTCCGAAGAGAATGGTCCAGTTTTATACAGTGACATTTCGAAGGAGGCTCTGAAAATGGGGCTGAGGGAATTTAAGTGAACCGTCTGAAGGTTTTCCGTTAATGTTTCCATTGCCCCCGTAAGTCCTTCCATTGACATGTGTGAAACAGACACAAATTGTAAGGAAAATATAAGATTAGGTCCAAGAAATATAAGCAGAAAAAATGTGCTGCTAAAAATGTTGTCGATATTCTGTTAAGTTAGCAGCCTGTCACAGCATAGCATCCATTTTGCTTTGTGAGAGGATCAGTCAGATACGGTCTCACAATTGGACTATAAGGGATTGGGCCAATGGAATTTGGATCATAGGTTCGAAGAACATTTAACCCAGAAGCATTGTGGAGCCCACAGTGTAACGCTACCTCCCTTCATATCTAGACCCCGAAAGCGGAATTTCAAATAATGGACACCGAAGTTTAGGCCTTACGAATTATAACTCTCATATGACGTATTTGGAGACGCGGTAGCAGTAAAATACCAGTAATTTGGAGATTCTGGGCTTCTAGATTATACTGTGGGTGGTACATACATAAGAAAGGTTACGAGAATCCATTGACATTTAATAAGAAAGGAGTAAATTCTTTCAACAGCGAGTTAGAATGATATTGAACAACTGAACCCTTGAACTTACCATTCCATCTTTGGTTGGCCACAGCTGCTGCAGTAGATCAATATCAAACTCTTAAATCTTTGGGTCGTAGCGGGAATATTTCGGTCACGATCTTAACCAAACGATGGGGTTCAGAAGAGAGCCTAACTACTTGAAATGAGGAGCAAATATGTGCTTACTAACTTTTATTGAATTATCAAAATGCTAAAACTAATTATGTTATAAAATAATTCACAAGAAAAGTTTATTCATTTAACGTTTTATTGCAGTCACATTGCATTTCGTGATTTTTATCAATTACATTGATCGAAGAGCTTTCTTCGGAGAAGAGTAGAATATATCACAAATTAGTGGACAGCGAAAACTCGAAAAACGGAAATAAAACACGAAAATCGGGCATCTATTGATCCAAACTATAACTGAAAATTAATTCACACGATCCGTGGAAAATCTGACCTTCAACAAGCAGAATTCCAGATTTAGATTTAATTAAGGTTATCCGCCAGTCAAATACCCTGTCGGATATGTGAACACCAGCCGAACGGACCATTAATCGAACCAAATTGACTATCAGTTGCTTCGGATAGGTTGCGAAATACTACTGGAAATCATGGTGTTCACTACAAGTTAACAGCAGCAGTCATAATTAAAAATAAAATTCCACCATGTTTTGTCATCTCGTGATAACCTGAAGTTATAGAATAATCCCGATGCTGAAACGTGCATCACCCAAACAGCTGTTCAGAAGGAACCAACAACAACTTGATCCGAGATGATCTTACGTTACGTCGTTCTGAAGGAACAAAACTGCGAAATGCAGGAAACACTTATTCATCATGCATTTAGAAGAAATGCTCAACACTGAAGTTAAAGAAAAAGTGGAAAAATCACTTGAATAATATTCTTATAAAACCAACTTTCAGGTTTATAAACGGTCACGTTAAGTTTAGTAAACTTACAAGTCCACATGGTAAAATAAAATCTAAAATACCAAAACAATCTACGGACGTCTTTCCATATTATAACTGATGCCTACCATTACAGAACCATGTACTTATGCTTGTCCCAACAAACTAACTACAACGTTATTGATCGACCACAATCAACAATTATAAAAATGAAAGAACGAAAAATTGAAAATAAAATCTCTTCCCAGGTGACGAATCGAACCCGCATTCGTAACTCAAGTCTCACATAAATAAGCTAAGTGTCAACACGCACACTAACAAAGCAATCGGACGTCTGAAGGACAAAACAATTAAACCCGTAAATAAATTCAAATACTAAAGTTCAATGAACTCAAACGCGCGTGGAAAATAGCAGTAATACTCAATCACCATTAGCTAAGTATCCAATGTTGGACAACCCTCACGTTCAGGCCACTAGTGGTTCCATAATCTTATGTAAACACCTTCCAGCTGGTAAGGGTTTTGCCGAAACATGGCCTCAATATTACTTAGCTAAC
Source organism: Anabrus simplex (assembly GCF_040414725.1). NCBI lineage: Eukaryota > Metazoa > Arthropoda > Insecta > Orthoptera > Tettigoniidae > Anabrus > Anabrus simplex. The sequence continues at coordinate 1,018,346,976 of NC_090266.1, forward strand.
ACTCTTCGCATTGCATACACTACTGCAGACACTACCATCGTTCAAGTCACTTCGCAAAAACACCTAACCTAAGACTTGAACATAAAGAGATGACACCCTAAAACTATCGTCGAGCCTCCATAATGTCTACACACACACACACTTTCCTAAACCTATCGCCGAGCGTAAATGGGGATGTCTACTCATCCGTATACTCGTATGATAACGTGTGACGTCCTAAATCTATCGTCAAACGGAAACCAGGATGTCTACGCATCCTCTAGACTGTCAGGCGAAATCGTAATTACAAACACACTCTTTGATATTTAGCTGGAAACCTTGTCGAAACTATAGCACACAATGAAACGAATCTTTCCACAGATTTAACGCAAGTTTGAAAATGCAACTAAGTCCCTATCTTGTCAATAAAACGTGAAATTGAAAATAAATAACGCGTGGCCAACAATCCACAACTCAAACACGATCTCGATATACGCAATGAAGTTTGGAAAAATAATATTGAATTTCAGCACACGTCTAACTTTTAGTGAATATCGCCAAAACAGTAATCACCACCACCGCAAAATTCCACATTGTAATTCTAGGGTGAGGCCCAAAATCGTCTACCATTTCACTAGTCCAAATATTCATATCCATAAACTATCCAGTGTTGCGAAATTCAATGAATCTACGCAGCCAAACTATCGCTTTAATAACGTCCAATATCTCATCCCACAATGTTTCCGAATTAATTATAATCTATCGTCTCGTAATATTTGAAATTTACTGAATGGAAATTTGTTATAACAGTCAAATAACACCAACCGTGTATTCAGAATGCCCTTCTATTCTTGAGATCGCGTACTATAATATTCATTATGCTAACTTTACATAAATCGTCATTTGGACTTAACTGCCAAGAGCTACAATCTTCTACAGGAATTGTTCTTCACTAGGAGTTCTTGACTTGAAATAATAATGTGCGTCACAAAGCACTCATTTCGAACCAACCTTCACCCGGTCAGCTGTTCCGGATTGTTAGCGGAATCTCAATACAGCCTGCCTCAGAAATACCACATTTAATATTGTACCAGGAAATGATTGTGGGTTTTGGGCATGAGAAGGATCTCAGGTAGTGTTCGGTGTTTTTGGAGCTGATACAGAGAAGGATAAAATCGCAGGGCGAATAATAGATGGTTATGCTTTTTTCTATAAAATTTATTTATAATATCAAAGGATGTATCACCATGCAATCTTACTGTAGAACTCAAATCTTTCACCAATATTTATCAAAATCAAAGATTTATATTGTGATCTTCTTGAAGTCAGTTTAAAAACGCCAAAATAAATATCACTACTTCATGGGACATTAATATCCTAGAGTCTTTCTAAATCTCGTGAAAACACAAAATATTAGCTTTGCACCTACAGTCTTTCTAAGTTTAAATCACAAAAAATGAATACACACACTTATCATAAAAAAATTGAATAAAATATTTAAACTCTTGTTGAGTGTCTCTCAGTTTGTTTGGATTGAAAGAAATGATAATAAAGCACTTAAAAACCCTAAAGTTTGTCTAAGTTACGTAAATTTGAATTAATTATTAACTTTGGAAATAAATTTATCACAAAATGTGAACTCTTTGATATGACGAGAAAATTATGGAATACTATTCACACGAAGCAATGGTAATATCACTGTACTGGATTAACTGTTTGGTAAAAGTCAGTCAGTTTGTAATTACTCACTCTGAATAGAAATATCTGCTTACGAACGTTGAAGTTGGGGACTTAGTGTCTGGAACATTCCGCGGAGTGCGGATGAAGACTCGAACTCGGCGATGTTCCGTGAAGAGACCCCGTCGACGTCCCTCGAAGGGTACTATAGATGAATAAATGATGTTCGATGTAGCAGGATGTAGTATTTCGCTAAGATTTCCGTCGCTCTTGGAGGTGATATTAGCACTCGGAAAGTTCAATTGACACTCGTCAATTCAGTGATCACGGAAATTATAACCACTCACTGTCGTGATACACAGTTCTGTTCTAACTCTAATTTTACGATATTAGATTAATATTTACAGTCCTTGCTGCACAAAACGCAGTTCATAATCGTCACTGATTACGTCTGAAAATATGATTGTAAAGTAATAAGTACAGTTCAAACACTTGAAAATGTAATTTGCAATAGTTTTTATCACAGCCTCGGAACAATTGTTGTTGGCAGATTAAGGTGATTTTATGATCGTGTTTCTATAATACTAGTCTGAATTATTTAATACAACTATAAAAAGTTCTTAATGTTCTCTGAGTTTATTATAGTGTTGATCGAAAGATCGAGAAAGTTCACTGGGAAATATAGCAAAGTTTTGTCCTATTATGGAACAAATGTTAAGAAAATAATGTTTCACACAGTTCACTGTTATACTGTCTTAACAGAATGTGTCCTAGAATGATCCGTTTGCCACACACCACGATTTAAGATATCGTCATAGTTCACAATTACACGAAATTAGTAAAGTGTTCTAGTCCGTAAAATATCAGATACTTGAATTCTCACTCCAAATTATGGTCTTATTCAGTTAAAAATTTCACAAATGTTATATTACGGAAACGTCTAGAATTTTACCGTCGTCGCGGCGTGTTGGAACTTCACGTACAATACTAGTTTAATGGCGTTCGATCATGGCCGTAACTACGTCCTCGCGTATCGCGAAGGAGCATACCTTCTTCACTGACGAGACTGCACTGACAGACTGTACTCGCTGCCCGGGTCAGACTGCTCTCTCCCCATGGCCTTGGCCCAGTAGCCTATATATACACTCCAGGTGGGTGGCGCTAGGAATCAGGTGGCGAAGAGTGCTCATTCTTCCTAAACTTTAAATCGTTATATTTCGAAAACTACTGGACGGATTTACTTGAAATTTGCAGGGTTTTACTTCCATAATGTTAGCTATAGTTTAGCGTTGGTCTCATTTTAATCGGTCCAGGCTTTGAAAAGTTCATGAAACAGTCTAGAAACGTCTGTAGGGGAAGTAAGCTGTAAGCGGCGGTGACGTCACTTGACCTTGCTTGACTTGCTCGTGAAGTGTGGTAGATACTAGAACATTCTTTCACACAGCCGTTCATGTATATATGAATGGAATTGTATGCTGGAAATAAAGTTTTTAATTTATATGTGCCAGGACCTAGGCCTTCCTGGTACAATATACAGCCTGTCTCAAAAACACTTCGCCACCGATAAATATAGCCTGTATCAAAAATTCACCTTCATCGCCTATCACGGCGGCATTACTCATGAAATACAGGCTTCCTATGTCTTCAACATCTATACAACTATCCTTTCAACATATCATTCGGGCACAATCCATTTCTTCCTGTTAAAAACTTTTCAAACCTCAATACTCCCGTGACGAACTATTTTTATAAGAATCCTTTTCATTCATTTTTACTACAACTTTCGGACCTCAAAAATACAATAACACACCGTGATTTCCTATATCACCGACATACATGGTGTCACAAAAATTACCTTCCCAAGAAATAAAATATCTTTATCAGACTTCACTGGATTTCGAGACGAACGCAAATCTTACTCAACATATCTGTTAAACACACTTTTAATATTGAAATTTTTTATCCTGTTGTAATTATTATTATTATTATTATTATTATTATTATTATTATTATTATTATTATTATTATTATTATTATTATTGCGACAAACATTTTCTGAACTCATCGGATATTCGAAATTATTGCATTCACCACGACTACATTATCGTTTTCGCCTTCCTAACTTTACTCATTTTGAACACTATCGCGAAGAATGTTAACACATTATTTAAACTTCGCATTTTACAGTTTCTCGACGTGAATTTTACTGCCCTGAAGAGTTTCACACGACGAACAGAAATATAACACATTCGCCTGATCATTATTTAATATTAATTCGACACACGCACTGAAAATTTTATTGGGTCAAACAAATTCTATTCTACAACATTAATACAATTATAGAAACAGACCTGTAACAGTTGTCATCCTGGATATTCCGGCCACATTTATCCAGCTGCCCTCGTATTTAGCCGTTCATGGCTACAGTAGATATCATCTACTTATATATATATAACTTAAAATACACAGATTTTACACTCGCTATCGATTAACACCACAAGTGACGCACTTTCTTCGCGTGTTAACATGCGACGAACATTCTTCGTTACTGGCAATTGCAACTGTTTTCCCAGGACTCTGCTTTAGTTCACCCTAATACTGGCCAGGTGTTTCAATAGATAACAAAAATCAGACCTCACTGGCTAGCCTCCAGACTTCCCTTTGACAATATCAAACACACACAATGCAATACAGGGAGAAACTCAGCTACGTATTTTAAACAGATATCTATGGCTTCACAGTTTTCGTCGGTAGAAGCTCAGGAAAATTTCTATCACCTTCCATTTAATACTCTACTTGAAACATTGACACGAATATATAACAAGTTATTTTGAGAACTAAACTCCGCATTTTCCTGCAGACTAGCGACGTTGGTTTCACCATCAAGACCTTCAGATAGAATGAATAAATATAGGTGGAGGGGATATCTTTTATACCCTCTGAGAGGACGCCACCCTCACCATAAAGCTTGGTGGTGCAATCTGCTAATTCCACATCCACTGGACCAATTCTCTTGAAATTCATTCCACAAATTCAGGAAAAATTATAATTCATTATGGTCTTAATTTTATATTTTTTCCTTACTTACAACGGGCGTAATGAATTTATTTCTGACATGTAATTTCGCGGTCTTTCTGCAAAAATAACCTAGACACGTGTCGCAAATCCGCGAGTATGACGCCAAATTTTCTCTAGGCTTAACTGCATTTATATTCACCCTGGGAATTATATCTTCATGTAAGGTTTATTAATAATTTAGATTCTTTATTCCTGGATTAACCATGTCGCCAAAACCTCTCGTTGTAATATATTTTCCGAAACTGATAAATTGTTCAGTACTCGATGTCCACCGAAGTATCCCGGCATTTCACGAGATGGTGGCTCACTTTTCACGGTGAGTTCGGTTCCCACAAGAGAACAAGACTCTTGAAATACAACATGGCTACTCTCAAAAAAGTTACTTGTAGCTGAAATAAACATCTGGAATTATTTTTCATCGTAGAATTATGGGTTCACAACGAACAACAGATAGATAGATTACACCACTTTTCATGAGGCTATAAAATTATCAGATATCCCTATTTTCTTATAGAAAAGCAAAGTCATCTCCACACAGGCCATGAAGTCCCTTGGTGGGGTGCAAGGTAAAGGCTTCCAATATCTGTAACCTCGGCACTTGATGGGGTAGAGTTGTTAGCTCTACGCCCGGCAGCCTTTGCCCCCAGGAATTAATATGGTACTCATTTTTGTGCAGGCTGAGTGAACCTCAGGGCCATGTGTACCTCCGAAAGTGAAAACCTCGTTTCTTTAATTTGACGACTTCCTGACGGGGATTCGAGCCCACGTCCTTCCGGACGAACCGAGCAAGCCATTGCCGCCTCGGCCGGGCAGCTCCTTCTATTTTCTTATGCTAACAAAAAATCTATCTCGGATAAGAATTGCAAACTTGCATGCAGTGGATAACGCATAATATGATTAGGCCTATATCTAATATACCTAATAAGAATTTGACCAAGAGAAGCAAGATTCTTAGACCACCAAAACTGTGAAGTAGAAACCGAAGTTCAGTAATCATTTCAACAAGCCCCTTAATACGGCGTACAAATACAACGATCTCAATTAGTTGAAAACTTGATATTCAAAATAATCAAAAATGGTCATTTTTATGGAAACTGGGAAGAAAAGAAGGACAAAACGACGCGAGCATAAGGGATGGAATCGTCCGTAGAAATAAGTATTACGTCAATATAACGCCGACTGAAACGTAGAACTTTCGACATTTTAACTTAATAAGTGAATAAAACCTGGACACAAGTCTCGCATTCTCAAAGTCCGGCCAAAAATATTTTTCTCAGAAATTCCACCGACAAAGAGTGGCCAGCACTAGTAAACGGGAAGGAACCTTGACCATATATATATATCCGTCCCTCTCCTTGGACAGCACAGCACCCCTTCCTACCCTGTCATCCACAATGGATCATTTCCACCCACCACCCTGAAGAAGTTGGAAATATTCTCCTCCCATTTCGAAAGCACTTCACATTTTCCCGGAGCCACTAATCATCCCCATCTGATAACACCCCTTTACCAGCATATCCTCTCTTCCCCCTCCCTTCAACCTTCCGCAACATTCACACTCACACCCCATTTCCTCTACACACATATAATCGACACCGAAATTACCTACGCCCTAGACCACACCCACGACACCGCTCCAGGTCCCAACCAAATCCGGTACCGCAGAATCCGTCAAAACCCTAACGAAGTCCTTTCGCTCCTAGCATGCCTGTGTACACTTATCCTTACCACAGGTTTCTATCTCTCCTCCTGGAAGAGATCCACAATGCTCCTTTTCCCTAAATCCGAGAAAGATCCCTCCGCACTAGATTCATATCGCCCCGTCTGCCTCATCACAATTCTTGCCAAGAATTTCCGATAAAATCCTTATCAATCGATTATACCCCTCCGTAATTCCCTTAACTTACTACCATGATCCCAATGTAGATTCTATCCAGGTGCCTCCACCTCCCACCAGCTTTTCCATCTCATCCAAAAAATAGCCAGCAACTTCAACTTAAGCCCCTCCGTCCCTCCGGATCACCTTCAGTTATAACTAGGCCTTAGATTCTGTACGGTACCCTACCCGATTTTCAAACTCCGCTTTTTAACCCTCCCAATCTCCTACATCCGATTCTTTGCTGCCTTTCTCACTAATTGCACCACCTGTATATCACTCAACGGCTATCTATCCCAACCTTTCCCCACGTCTGTAGACCCCAAGGTCCTCCACTATCCTCAATACTATTTCTCCCCGGCTTCGCCGACACCCCACCACCAACCTCCGCCACATATCCAAATCCTCCAATTCGCCGACGACACCACCATCCTCGCCCCATCCCCGTCGGTCCTGAGCATCAACAAAATCCTTCAACCCTTCCTGGACACTTTTTTCTCCTGGTGTGACCGTTGGTACCTCTGCCTCAAAACTTCCAAAACTAAATATATCCTAATTCGACCCTTCATAAGGCACGTTTCCATCACCTGCAATCCTGCCACTCTTTGACTCACCATCGACAAGACCTCCATCCACCCTCAGCCACCCCTCAAGTACAGGGAGCGGCTGAAATACCTGACGAATTTCAGACGTAAATAACTCAACAACGCAACAAGCCATTCACAATTTCTTTGCACAGTTTAAAAGAGCAGGTTTCGCCATTTATGTCGCATACAGTAGATTGAAGCGACTAAAGGGCGTATTGGCCACAGATTTCAAACAGGTCCTATTGTCGTGGTGCGCGCATTCTTGGCTTTGGAGAACACGTACATGTCTCGTCCGGGCTAGTCATTCAGCCTGCCAGTCGCTGGCATGGCGTGGAGTGGTGAACACCGAGGTTTCGTCATTGAGACTTATTTCAAAAATGCCGACTCTGTTACCACAACACAGTGTTGGTTTCGCAGACATTTTGCCTAAGGTCGACATGAGAAAGTTCCGAGCAGGAACACCATTCTGTTGTGGGTGAACAGTTTGAGAAAAAGTGGTTCGAGTGTGAAAACGAAGCCACCTGGTAGGCTTCGTAGTGTCCGAACACCAGAGCCCCTCCGTGCAGCGAGACACGCCGTTATGCAACCTCCTCAACGTTCGGTGCGTAGGCATTCACCTGCTCTGGGACTCTCGGATCGCACCTTAAGTATGATTTTATATGCAGACATGATGTTCCATCCGTACAAAATGGTGTTTGTTCAGAAACTCAATGAACGCGATTGGGCCAACCGCAGAGCGTGCTGTGAGACTATCCTGGAAGCTGTAGCAGCTGACACCAGTGTCCTGGCAAGTGATGAAGAGCACTTTAATTTGTCAGGCTACGTTAGTAAACAACATTTTCGGTACTGGTCCATAAACAATCCTCAACCGTTCCATGAACGAAATCTCCACAGCGAGCGAGTTACTATTTTGTCCGCTGTCGCTGATTTCGTAATTGTAGGCCCTTACTTTTTTGAAGAGGAGGACAGAACTGTAACCATAACATTGGATCGTTACGTACAGCTGTTACGCTACTTCCTGCAGCTGACACTCACCGACTTAGGGAATCCTGCTGTGTGGTTCCAACAAGATGATGCCACTGCACACACAGCCAGGGCGTCAATGGGTTCCCTCAGGGAAATGTTTCCAGGACGTCTCATCTCCTTATGGGGTGACGTTCCATGGCCAGCCCGTTCCCCTTACCTCACCCCGTGCGATTTTTTTCTCTGGGGACATTTGAAGGATCGCGTCTTCCGACGTAAGCCGCGAACACTACATGACCTGAAAGCTGCCATCCGTGAAGAAATCGAGGCAAAACCACAAGACATGCTCAAGCGAGTCATGCGGAACTTCAGGGAGAGGCTTCAGAGGTGCATCGAACAGGACGGTCGGCATTTGGATGACATTATTTTCAAAACCTAGTGTACATGTGTATGTGACTCAAATGGCAAACACTACTCTTTTCAACTGTGCAATAAACCTTTAAATGGCTTGTTACGTTGCCGAGTTATTTACGGTTGAAATTCTTCAGGCATTTCTGCCGCACCCTGTACCTCAGCATTACAACAGACCAGCACCTCACATTCCATCTTCACTTCCTAAAGCTAAAGTACAGTCCATTAAAAGATCCCATCTGGTACATCGGCTGGCTGGCAGCAGCTGGGGTCATACCACCAAACTCCTCCTTCTCACCTACAAATCCTTTATCCACTCTGAAATCACCTATGGTAACCCCGCCTGGACAGTCGTGGCACACACCAACCGAAATTATACCGTCCCCTCCTGTCTATCGAGTGGCGAATAGTCTGAATTGCCCCCTTACTCCCTCACTGTTTTCACGCAAAAGTCCTTATGACATATTTCCTTTCCCCAAACTTGATACCCACGTCTCCCTACTCTTCCAGAATTTCCTCGACAAGGCCCTCGATCACAACAAATCTGTCACATCCTAATTCCTGCACACCGCCCTAAGAACCCCTATACACCCTATCCCCACTTCACTACAACCGTATTCTTTCCCAACCCACAGACCGACTTCCTCCATATAAATAGAATGTTCTGAGGCAAACCCTCATCCATAATCCTACCACACCAAGTACACTCCCCACCCCCTACCCTCGGCGTCCACTGTGGTAATCGTCCGCGGAATCAATTATGTGTCTAGACAACCTGCTGGTTCACCTAATTATTAGCCCCGCAGTCTTGCCATGTAATATTCTTCTCTAGTATTCAATGTCTTAATGTAAATCATAAGTTAACCATCTCTTATTGTACGTGTATGTACTTTAGACGTTTCAACAGTAAGTTAGTTAGAAGGCCACAGTTTGCACATCTGCATTTATGTTAGTTCAGCTCAACTACTGTGTTTTATTTGTCATCTTTTCTATTCATTTCTGTGTTTCTCGTGTACGCAAGATCGATATGCAAATCTTGTATTATGTCTTACAAAACAAATACAAAAAAAAATTAAAAACAAGCAAAAAAGAATTAGCTAAGAGACCCAATCACTCTTTCATCTCCCTAAGTTTTAACAACCTCCTTCCCACCTCCCTCCTCCATCATACCTCCTCAACCGACCTATATCTATTGGTCAGAGGGAGGGTATTTCCCGATAAGTGGCCCGCCTCACCTTATCAGGATAGGGAATGAAAGCTTTTTAATAATAATAAAGTCCGACTCGTTGGCTGAATCGTCAGCATACTGGTCTTCGGTTCAGAGGGACTGGGGTTCGATTCCTGGCCGGGTCGGGGGTTTTCATCTTCATTGGTTCATTCGAATGGCTCGGGGGCTGGGTGTTTGTGCTGTCCCCAACATCCCTGCAATTCACACACCACACATAACACTATCTTCCACCACATTAACACGCAGTTACCTACACGTGGCAGATGCCAGCCACCCTCATCGGAGGGTCTGCCTTACACGGGCTGCACTCGGCTAGAAATAGCCACACGAAATTACTATTATTATACTAATAATAAAAATATCCGTCGGCGGCGGTTGCAGAGTAAGCTTCGGCCTTCAATATGCCACGGCTGCTCCGTGGTCCGACAGCTCTGCACTCCGACCGACCGAGCAGATGAGGTGTGGCCGTGGTTCTGCTGTGGCTCGACGTCCCTCTATTCGGAGATGGTGAGGGGCTGGTCCGCACTGTCGGCTGTGCTGAGAATGGTTTCGCGTAGTGTTACATTCTCCTGCACTATGGCGAATGCCGAGGCAGTTCCTGGTAGAGGCTACGCCACCACCCATTCCGCCCTACCTTCTACGAACAACTCCTTCACTGTATCACATCTCCCTGGACTGAGAGACGGCGTTACCGTTTAGGAAGCCCGCAATCCCCTTCAGTATGCAATGAAAACGTTTCAATAGTAATAGTATACCGTACAGTTCGCTAATTATAGAGATCGTTCCGGAAATCTGTATGGAGCCCGCCAATGTTTTTTAAACCTTGGAAGGAATCTGTATGAAAACAATACAACTCTACCTGTTGTGAATCAGACAACTTCCAGCATATTACTGTACAAATCACAAACTGTCACGAAGAGCCAGTTCCGCTTTAGCCTTAGCACGTGCAACACGTATCTCGAGCAAGTGTGTACAAGTGTGGAGCCTTACAGTGAAGTGAGGAAAGCCCGTTTGGTTTAAATGTTTTGCGTGTTATACGCTTAGGGAACTTAACGACATTACGGAACGATGATAGCTGAAAGTAAAAATACAATCGTCATCACCTTCACAGAACGAGATATACCAAGACCAGCCCCCTACGAAATCCACGGGTGGATTTTTGAAAATTTGAAACTTGATGAAGCCGACATCGAAACATTACAGCTCAACGGAATTTCCCGACAAGTCTTCATTAAGTGCAGGAAGCAAGATACAGTTGATCATCTACTCAAGCACTATGCAGGTGAGCAATATTTTGTTCATAGCAATGGCTATCGTAGTAAAATAACTGTTGATTCGGCCGGGCTAGGGATTAAACTTGTGAGAGTTTTTAACCTCCCCACCGAAACATCTCATGGACACATTTCAGACGTTTTGCGTCAGTACGGGACTGTACTTTCAGTAAGTGATGAAACGTGGAGTTCCAAATTTTCTATATAAGGTGCACAATGGCATACGTGCAGTACGCATCATGCTTAAAAAACATATCCCTTCGTACGTAGACATAGCAGGAAATAAGGCTTTAGTAAGTTGTGATAACCAACCACCAACCTGTGCCAGCTGCAGTAAGATAGGCCATTACCGTAGTGAGTGCCCAACGCGCCGTTTACCAGTTCAAACACCTGCTACACCCGACAAGCCAACCTAGGCGACCTTGACTTCAACCTTGGGGAAGCTACCGACGCAACGTATACCTCTCACAACAACACAACTCACCTCAGATTTTCCAGAGGTAGACACACGATCAGCTGATACACCAGACTCACATGTAAACACACCGTCCGCACAACAGGCAGAAATAACCACAGAAGAGGCACAAGTAGCCAAGCCAGCACACAACCACCTTGAGGAGAGAACAGAACATGTTTGCGACAGAAATTCCCCAGTGGAACAGTCGCTCAGCTCATCAACCTACCAAAATAATACCCAGTTAAATGATGTACCAGTACTATAAGAGCCACCCTTACAGCACCAGACACAACTTTGTGAACCTGTCAGCGAACAGTTTCCGACACCTACCAGTGACATGACTGGCTTAAAAAATGACACTACCACACAGTCTGTGCAGACGCATTCCGCACAGTGTACAAAGAAAGTAGGCGGTGACGAAGGTAGTTTAATGGAAATAGAAACCACCAATTCAAACTCCAGCCAAGCAGTTAGTCACAGGGATCCAAGATTAAAAAGATCGGTTGAGGGGAATGATAGGAAGAAAGTAATAAAATTAAGTAAATGTCTTCCACAAACCTAATCTGAAGAATATTTACGTGCTGTTGGGTGACGCCAAACAAGTATGGAAGCTGCTAATGTATTTTTCTTGGTAATCTTAGCTGTGACGTCAGTAGTTAGCTGCTACGATACTCTGAATGTGAACTGCTTCCGAAGTCAGAGCAAGCAGGTCTTGCTAAAAGAATTTATTAAAGATTATGATTTAGACGTAGTTTTCTTGCAAGAGGTTAACGTCACGAACTTAGCTTTCCTTGCATCTCAATACAGTTATATAATCAATGCCGGAGAAACTTTAAGAGGAACTGCCATAGTCTATAGAGCAGGGATAACTATCAAACTCAGTGAATGTCACCCGAGTGGAAGAATTTCATGCATACTTACCGAAGGTAATACACTGATGATTAATATATATCTACACTCAGGAACACACAGACGCCAAGAACGGGAAGATTTCATTCAGAAGGAACTGCCTTATTTTCTGCGTCACAATTATGTAAACATTATTCTCGGAGGTGATTTCAACTGTGTATTAAATGCAAAAGATCAGACAGGTGAATTCCATCCCTCCCTGGCATTAGGAAGAGTATATCGCGAACATAGGCTTTGTGATGTGTGGGAAGTTATTTATGGTAACAGAGTCGAATATACTTTCTTCCGAGGTACGGCTGCTTCACGTATCGACCGATTTTATGTAAATAAAGAATCAGAGAATAATATCCGAGCAGTAACTGTTAATGTTGCACCATTCAGCGATCATCATGCAGTAGTGATGAAGACTGCGGGGCATAGACCGGCGGCACAGATGGGAAAGGGTTACTGGAAAATAAACAGCTCCATACTGTCTGACGACGATATACTAAATGAATTTTCACTCCTGTGGAATGATCTGGAAACTCGAGTGCGAAGAGGTGGACAACTTTCGATCAAATCTTGGCTATACAAGTTTAAGCCAGCTATTCAGAGCTTTTTCAAACGAAAGGGAGTAGAAAAGGCCATCCACAGACGCCGTACGCTGCATTCTTATTACGTGATTCTTCACGATCTTGTCACCCGTCAGCAAGCCGAAAATGACGTATCCAATCATTTGACCGCTGTAAAACGCCGAATCAACTCAATACAGGAAACTATTCTCCGAGGAGCAATCATTTGCTCCCGTGCAACATCAGTCATACACGACGAGAAAGCACAGTTGTAACACCTTGCCTCCGAAAAGAATAAAGCGAAAAATAAATACATTCACTCGTTAATTACAGATGACAATAGGAGCCTTACCACTACAAGAGACTGCATTACTGAAGCCGAAAAATTCTTCCAGAAATCATGTAGTGAAAGTGAGATATCGATACCCGACCAAAACAAAATACTATCCTACTTAGATCAACGTTTGCCTGAGGAAGGAAAACAGCAGCTGACCCGTGAGATCACCGAGGAGGAAGTTCTAAAGGCCCTGCGCACTGCAAGTGACAGATCAGCTCCTGGCCCAGAGGGTCTCAGCTTCACCTTCTACAAAAATTACTGGCCAGTCATTAAATATACGCTCGTAGAATTGATGAACATTCTATTAAACAACTCCAAAGAATCAACTGGATTCAGCGAAGGCATAATCATTGTTATTCCAAAAGTGTCAATGCCCCGAACTTTATCAGACTATCGTCCTATAACCTTACTAAATACAGACTACAAATTATTTATGAAAATTCTGGCCAACAGGTTACGGCCGTTTCTGGAAACCATCATTCAGCTAGGGCAGACGTGTGGCATTCCGAACAAGAAAATCACTTTTAATCTCCAAGAAATTAGAGATGCTATATTATTATGTGAACACTGCCCCCACATTGACGCAGCAATACTTAATCTTGATTTTGAAAAGGCTTTTGATCGAGTTCGCCATGGTTATTTGTTTACGATTCTCGATAAGTGTGGTATTCCACAGTCAACATGTAGTATCATTGGAACTCTATACACTCATGCTCATTCCCGAATTCTCCTCAATGGTCATTTCTACAAACCTATTCCAATACGAAATTCAGTGAGACAAGGATGTCCTCTATCTATGATCCTCTTCGCCTTAAGTATAGAACCCTTCATTTGAGCTGTCCATCACCTTCTAAAGGATGTACCAAATCCGCACAAGATGTTTACCGTCCGAGCGTATGCTGACGACGTAACACTTTTTTTACGGAACCGAGCCCAAGCGGATCAGATGATTGGAATAATATCTGTGTACGAAAGAGCCGCCAACGCGAAAGTGAATTATCAGAAATCTGTCTTGTTACCTCTCGGTGCCTGGCCAAACCACATCACAATTGCTGGAATCCCTGTCAAAGAAGAAATAACAATTCTCGGTTTGAAATTTACAGGCAAATTTCAGGAGACAGTCGAAAAGAATTGGACTGCAGTCATCAACACTGTCCGGAACACAATGACGAAGGATCTCAGCAGAAATCTTAATCTAATACAGAAAGTATGGCACATTAACTCATTCGCTCTGTCCAAGATATGGTACGCAGCTCAGGTCCTCCCCATTTCAGAGAAACATGCACAAAGAGTGGAACTTGGAATGAGTTACTATCTATGGAGATGATACATCTATCGCATATCAAGAAATCAGCTCAGAAGGCCAGTTGATCAAGGGGGCCTAGGCCTCATCGCCGTCTCCGCTAAATGCCAGGCTCTACTTCTGAGGTCACTTCTAATGGCAAAGAACGGACTCGGAGATATTAATGATATGCATTTTTGGACATCACCTAGTACTGGAAGCTTTAAACGAGTACTGCATACTATTGAATCTTTCTATCCTCATGTGAATCAACAGTACATTCCACCCACGCAAATTATCTACCGTCGTCTTTTAAACCGTCATCTTGTTACCCCACAGATCATGGAAAAGTTCCCCAACAGAAATTGGAAAAATATCTGGAAGCAGTTCACAACACAAGAGATCCCAACAGACTGGAAAAGTTCAGAATACATAGCCATCCAAGATGCCATACCAACCGAGGAGAAAAAATTTCGCCACAACTTGGTCCAGTCACCCTTGTGCCAAAAATGTGAGATTCCAACTCTTGACACACACCTCCACAGACTAACACGATATGATGGTATGATGGACGTTTGGCGATGGACATTGACTCTGGTGCAGCAGTTAACATCTTCCAATAACCCTAACGATATATATCGTATCTTGTTACCTTTGGACATACCCAACAGGAACAACAAGTTTGCCCTAGTATGGCCAGCAATGGGCTTTCTTCATTATGCGCAGACCAACGAGAAATGCTTCGTACAAGGTTTTAGGCAGTTTCTCAAGACAGCGAGACAAAAACTGAAAGTGTATAGTGCTTCTGGAGGGCAGGAGAAATTCAATGAACTTTATGTTCTTATCTTGTGATGATACAGCTTGTGTAAATACTACTTTGTTTCTGTTTGCATTTATTTGTTTCTCTATTTAATAATCTAAATTAACGATATAATTGTATAGTGTATCGGTCACCGACGAAAGTAGATCGCCTTTCCGTTCCTCATTAAAGTGATGGATCACGTGTGTTAATTATAAAAAAGCGAGATATCTTAATGGTCGTGTATCTCTCAAGATTTGTTTTTTGTTGTTGTTGATTTTGTACTTGATGTTTACTGTAACAGTATGTCTAATTTACGCAGCACTGTAATTAAATAATAATTAATTATATTTGCTCTAGAAAATAAAATAATTATTTGAAGAAAAAGAAAAAAAGCACAGCTGTATTCTGTCTCCGATCCTGTACAACACATACCTCTAGTAAATAATGAGAAAAATCTTGTTGAACTGGGAAGGAGGAATCTCTCTGGGGGGAAGCAAGATCAACCTAGGAGTTAGCACACAAGGACTGCAGGCCATGGTGAGGAAGCTAACCCTGGTTACCTGAGAATACGGCCTCGGAGTAAACAGAGCTCAAACGAAGGTAATGAGTATCGACAGGCAAGCAGACAATGAGCCCTGCGTCAGGGAGGTAGCTGGCTTTGAGGTAGCCGTAATGGATAAATTCATCTATTTAGGCTGCTTGATCTACAGTTCAGGAGAATGCTCTGATGATATCAAAATGAGGACGGTCACGGCTCGTTCAGCCACTACGAATCTCAGCTATACTTAGGACTTTACCATTACAAAAGCACTTAGCTCCATCTGACTGTTGCTCTTATCGTTTCCACTGTAAATTACGCCGCCGAAACATAGTCCATTAAACAGGGAGATAGAAATAAGACAGCTTTGACATGTGTATCTTGGGATCTGCTGGAATGAACACCATGGTAGCATCTCTGAGCTGGACGAAGTTGGTATAAAAACAGAAACGGGACTCCTGAAATGCGTAAGCCAATCATACATCAGGTGCTCCAGTCACATCGCCAGAATAACAGGCAGCATGGAGAAGGTAATTTCGAGAAGGCAAGGCCAATGGCGAAAAACCCTGAGAAAGATACCCAGCCACATGGATGGGCAAGATGCGGTCTCCACACAAGGCGACGCACACGACAGTAGGCAGGCATATTTAGAAGCATCCAATCAAGACAGCTTCTCCTTAAGACGCCATGTCGCGCTGTCCAGTGGCAAAGATCGAGGAGGAGGACAGTGAAAATAAGCCAATGGGCTAGTAGTTAATGTACCGAAGAGTAGATTAAATGTATTCTCTGGCCGATGACCTTCGATGTTAAGCCCCTTAAAACAACAAGCAACAACAAGCATCAAATATATCCTCATTCGAAACTACATAGAAGGAGATGCATGCAACGTGGTTGATTCACTGAATTAATATAAAATTCCAGTGAATACTATTATGGTTATTTTTAATTAACAAAATCCTCAAGAGAAGTTAGCCCATGTCAGTTGACCTCCCCCCCCGCCCGCTAAAGCTGAATATGGCTAGCTCGAACTGAGTAACACGTTATATTGTTGCCCTTATTCTGCTGTTGTAAACGTATTAGGAAGCACAGGTTGGGGATCAGATTATACTCTTGCCTGTTTCTTCATGCAGTGGTGAATTTCTAAATTGTTCCCTTTTCGAACAATTCCTCATTTTTTCACAGAGAAAGAAAGTGTCTTAGGTTTCAGCAGTCAGTAGATATCTCATACCTTTGTCTAGCCACCTTCGATTAATGCATCTCACAACCTACTCAATTTAGAAGAAATTTGGGTGTACTCATGTCTAGTTTCTGTGTAGTTGTTTTTCGGTGATACGTATTTGAACGGAATTTATTTTATTGGTGTAGTGAAAATCAAATATGCATATTTTCTAACATAAGTAGAATTTGCGTGTTTCCTTCTCAGATATTAGTATGATGCCACAACGCCCTCTCAGTTTGTATTAAAGTAAGTATGGTTAAATTGCAACAGTCAAGTTTTAGGGAGGAAGGGGGTCTGAGATTGCTCTTGGTAAACTGTCAGAGTGTAGTAAATAAACAATTAAAATTCGGTACATTGATGGAATCTTATGAGACTGATGTGATGATAGGAGTGGAATCATGGTTGAGAGAAGGGGTGGGTAATGGAGAAGTATTTCCAGAAGGGTATACAGTCTATCGTAGAGACCGAGGAGATAAAAAGGGAGGGGGGTGTATATTCTGGTGAAGGAAACTTATTGTTCACATGAATGGTTTACCTATAAAAGGGATGAAATATTAGGGATAAAATTAGTTTGGGATAATATGAAGGAGGTGGGAATTATAGGAACATATAGGCCTGGAAGAGAGGAAAGAGACGTGGAAATATTTGAGAAAATAATAGATTATACTCACGAAAACAATAATAATGATATGGTAATAATTGGGGGAGATCTAAACTTGCCTGAAGTTGAATGGAATAGAGCTGCAAGTGAAACCGATGAGCAGAATCTGGCAATTAATTTTATTTGGGAGGGAGGATTTACACAAGTAGTACAAGAACTGACTCGTCTAAATAACTTCCTAGATGTATTCTTGGTTAAACCATGGGAAATTATTGATAAAACTGAGGTAATTGAAGGAATAGGTGACCATAAGGCTGTAATAATGGATGTAGGACTCGTACCAAAAATGCTTAATAAGAGGGTCACACAAGACAAGAAATTATACAGAAAAACTAAAGTTGATGAATTTGGGACTTACCTTAAATCACAATTCAGTTGTTGGATAAGTGAAGGGAGTAATGTGGATACACTTTGGGGTAAAATTAAAGGAATCATTTGGGAAGGAGAGAAGTGATTTGTACCTGTTAAGAAGGGTAAAATGACCTCATACCCTGTTTATTATACGAGGGAAATAAGAAAATTAAAAAGAAAATGTAGAATAGTAAACAGGAAAATCAAAGAGGGTAGGGTGAATAGATAAACTAGAAAACAGCTAATGAGGGAACTGAATAGAATGAAAAAGGTAGCAAAAGAGAAATATATGAATGGCATACTTCAAGATGGTAATGACCACAAAGGGAAGTGGAAAAAGCTGTATTCATATATTAGGAATAAAAAAGGAAAAGGAATCCAAATTCCTACAATGGTGTGAGAAGGGGGTGAACACTATTTAACAGATACTGAGAAAGGAAATCTATTTAGTAGGGAATTCAGAGATTCAGTATAAGATTGTCAGGAGTTGGAAACAGTAAGAGAAGATAGAGAGGGAGAGACACATAGGGAAACAAGAAGCTTCTCATTCACAAATGAAGATATTTTCAGAGAAATCTAACTGTTTCAGCAAAGGAAAAGCATCAGGAAGTGATCAAATTACTGGGGAGGTATTAAAGACAATGGGGTGGTACATAGTGTCTTATTTAAAATTTCTCTTTGACTATGTCGTAAATAATAGTGTAATACCCAAAGAATGGAAGGAATCTATAATAATACCAATTTATAAAGGAAAGGGTGATAAAAGGAAACCAGAGAACTACAGACCAATCAGCCTGACCAGTATAGTTGGTGAAATACTGGAGAGTATAATAGCACAGTACATCAGAGGAATATGTGATGATAAAAATTGGTTCATGAGGAGCCAGTATGGATTTAGAAAGAAATTTTCTTGTGAGGCACAACTGGTGGGATTTCAGCAGGACATATCAGATCAGTTGGATTCAGGAGGCCAGTTAGATTGCATAGCCATACATCATTCCAAAGCCTTTGATAGAGTGAAACATGGAATATTATTAAAGAAATTGTAGGGAATAGGATTGGACGTAAGGGTTATATGTTGGATAAGAACATTTCTAAATTCAAGGGTTCAGAAAGTCAAAGTAGGAAATAATATACCACAGGAAGGGAAAGTTTGGAAGGGAATTGCACAGGGTAGTATAATCGGTCCGTTACTTTTCTTAATATACATAAATGATTTAGGGAACAATATAACATCAAAAATAAGATTGTATGCAGATGACATAATTGTTCATAGGGAAATAAATAACATTGAGGATTGTTCAGAATTACAAAGGGACCTTGAGAGTATCGAACAATGGGTTAAAGAAAATAATATGAAGGTTAATGGAGGCAAATCAACTGTTACAACATTTACAAACAGGAGATTTAAAGCTGAATTTGAATATATTTTGGATGAGGTAGTTATCTCAAAAGATGGCAAGTGCAAATACTTAGGTGTGAGATTTGAAAGTACTTTGCACTGGACGGGTCATGTTGATGACATTGTTGGGAAAGCATACAGATCATTACATGTCACAGTGAGGATATTTAAAGGATGCAACAAGGAAATAAAAGAAAAAAGTAACTTAAGTATGGTTCGTCCATTATTGGAATATGCAAACAGTGTTTGGGATCCTCACCAAGAATACCTAATAAAAGAAACAGATATTGTGCAGAGGAAAGCTGCAAGGTTTGTAACAGGGGATTTTAGGAGAAACAGTAGTGTATCAGAAATGTTAGAGGAACTTGGGTGGGAAACTTTAAGTGAGAGAAGGGAGAAAACCAGACTTATAGGATTATATAGAGCCTATACAGGAGAAGAAGCATGGGGAGAAATCCGTGAGAGTCTTCAGTTGGAAAATTATTATATCGGCAAAACTGACCACAAGTATAAAATTAGAAGGAATTTTTGCAGAAGCTATTGGATTAAATTTTCATTCATTGGGAAGGGCATGAAGGAGTGGAACAGTTTACCAGAGGTAGTGTTTGTTCCTTTTCCAAAATCTGTACAGATATTCTAGGAGAGAATAAACAGCAACAGGGAAAATAAATGAAATATTAGAGGGCATTCGACCAGTGCAGGCTATTGTAAATTAAAAATGTGTGTGAAAACATTGATTCCATCCCCTGGTCCATGGAGTTTGGACATCCAAAGTAGGGGACTGCCTGTAAGGCTGAAGTACAGTGGACTTCGAGGGCCCTGGGACCTCTACGGTAACTGTGAAGGCCCGTCAGGAACTATAAAAATTGGTGGCAAAAGGGGCTCTGGTTAAGATACAGCAGGTCGTTATGCTACATAGGTTCCAAAATGGGTATAAAAAAGTAAATAAATGCAATGTAAATTTTAATCTTATACCAGTTGCAAAGTATTATTTGAAGTAATTCCACATACTGTATATGAGTTGACTATGTTTGTAAGTATAGGAGACATTATAAGTAGAATTTTGTAAAACATATAAATTTATTAAGGATGATCTGTTTGTTTAATAGAAAAATTGTTAGCGTAAATTGTATATTATTGTATTCTAGAAAAATTTGCTTCTCTTGTTAATTTAAAATTTAGTGCTTGACAATAATGTATTTTAGTGTACCATTTGCCACCGAGGTAGACACCTCATTTGCAAATAAAGAGATTTTGATTTGATTTGATTTGATTTGAAATACATTCATAAAACTTCCAAGAAACGCAACATGTCCATGCAGCGGTAATGCACGAATTTGCGTCTATCTAAAAAGGATGTATTGCTATTCTTGATCTATAGAAAGAAATAACAGCAAATTTAAGCGTCCTCGTAACGTTACCCTGGGCAAAATTTCCGTTGGTTGGAAGCAACGAGCTTTCGACAGATAGTTGTATGTTTTAACTCCCGGCAAATGTTACCTTTTTCTCACACTGAGTCCATTTCTTCCTGTAGTAGTACGAAACAGTTTTTTTGAATGCTGCTTACTGGAAGCTCCTGCTGGAACCGTTTGTGACAGGGAAAAGTGGAGATAAGTCGTGAAAAGAGGACGTCATTTGATAAAATGTATCGACATTTTAAAGGAAAACATGCAGGATTGTCAGGATAATTACCAATACGATAAGCATTTTCATAAAAGAACTATTATGCTACAAGTTGAAAACTAGCAATACGATGTACAAGAAATAACACTAATGCGAAATAAGTTACACGTGAAATTATAAATATGTTCAAAGTTTATTTATGTCATTCGGTATTTTTCTGTGGATATTAGAGTGTGAAGGAGGCATATTAGGTAAACATATAAACGCGTGTTATGTCAGCAAGAATTGAAAGTGTTGAAGATCTTCATTTATTTTCTTCATTCATGAGATTTCAAGCATTTCGCCGCGGAGAGGCAGCATGATCGTAAGTTGGAATACTTCACTCTCCAAGACGCTGTCGCCTGCCGTGCCGTTATGACACTACTGCAAGCTTCCTTTGAAAAACTTAGCTTTTAAAAGCCAAAGACAGGCATACTGTCTGCTACTACTGCACTGTCACAGCATTGTAGTTCAAAGGAGGCTTGCAGTGGTACCTGGCTTCCAGTTCCTTGGGGAGGTATGGCACTTCCTTTTACAATGTGGCAAAACTCTGGTAATTTCACGATAGTACATGCCTAGAGAGCTTCAATACTTCCAGTTCTTGTTGGTATTATATTAGCAATCGGTAACATTAAATTAATATTTTCTTCCCGGACCTTAATAGTACGACATGTTACGTGCGTCTAAATTACTACCCTTCATTTATTGAGCTTCCAATGTTCTACAAAATTATATTAAATGTCATTATTACTCATGACATTGTATCCATGGTTCATTATGTAGGGATACTTTCATCCTATAGAAGTAATTTACGGTTAATGGTTCGGATACGGTACCACTCTAACGGGAGTCAACAGTCCAAGCTTTGTTTATATTGAACTGAGTTTTACTGGTAACTGCATTACTCTGTATGTGTTTCTCTTCCAGTGGATTGGTTAACTGTTTATTCAAATCAATTGGAGCACTAATAGCAGGTTATTGGCGAGAGCATGGAAGTGGCTGGATATCAGTTTTCCCTTCTACACTTCGTGTTGTGTTAACTTCATCCAAGTCAGTGTTTAGCTCACATTAATTTGATGGTGATAATTTTCCACCTTCCCTGCAGAATTTGTGTCTATCCACGTTAATTGCTCTGCATTTGATGATGTTGTTGTAATTAAAATTGTACCTGTACACGATGGATAACAAAATGAATGATTTGGGACTGACGTGCTCATTAAGGAACACTAGAATGAAACGAGCAATTGAACAATATGCCTGACACATCCACAGAGAAATTTAGATGTCGCGTACGGTTTTTATCAACACTCCAGTCAAGCTGACAGAATTAATTTGTGGAGAACTTTACAACAAGTTCTTCATAATTAATGGTATGCAGGAAGATGCTGGAGGTTGTTCTCAAAAAATCCACGCCAAACAACTTTCTTCTTAAGACATACGCAATCAACGAGAATACAGGTTAATCCAGAACGAAGTAAGGTTGCGATGGAGATTGAAATGACTTTCTAGTACCGAATTTTGCTCATAATTCTCTCAGTTGAGGGAGACAGATTTCAGTTACCAATTCACAAATCTGTAACAGTCACAATGTAACTATTATTACCATAAAAATTACTAATCTTTAATTTATAACTGTGTACAACTCTCTGAACAATGACGGCTTTAAAATGGATGCTAATGTAAATCATATATAGACTGGATTTATACTTTGAACAATACTGATTTTCTGAAGGATAAACGAAGATCGTTCTAAGCAAATTCCCTTTCTATGTATTTTTTAAAGATTGTCTGAGTAACGCAGAAGGTTAGGTGCCAGCCTCCTGCGTCCAAGGTGGCGGAATAGAATTCTAACGCAGAGCAGTCTGCTCCAAGAGACTCTTTCCGGTTTGATGAACTCTACTTGAAAGTGAAAATGTGCAACTTCATCACCTCTTAGCGCCAACAGCAGTTGAAATAGTTTTAAGCGCTTTAGAATTAATGCATGAAAACACAGAATCTTGAAACTGGTTTCGAGCTAATTATTCATTAAATTACCCTATAGTACAAATGATTGGCATTTACCGCTGAGAGCCGCAAACGTCGAATGACCACTTGCTGAATGGGAAGGCTGTTTATTTATAGTACAATGAATGGTGTTATCTTCCAATATATCAGTAATTATAACTATATTCAGTTTTATAGGTAATCCAACAACACAGAATAAGCGACAAAATTACCGTATAACAATAGTCAGTTATTTAGAAAATTAAGTAAAGCATTAGATTATCAAGTAAAAAATATCACTGGCCTTGTGACTTAATTTCAGTTTCAGAAAGGTACGTACTCTTATGGAGAACAATTGTGATTAAATGGCCTATACCTCGTAATTTGATTAAAATGTTGCAAAATCAAACAATACAGCACCGCATGGTTGTGCAGTAATGACACGACCGAGTGAACTTATTTTAACTTTACATTCTGAACAATAGAGACAGTGTGGCACACTCCCATTGCTGTCAACCATTGATTGCACCCTGTCTTCCAAGATGTCTGTGAACACCTTGTCATGAAACAGCTCGATAGTTGGTGCAACAGATAACCCCTGTTAAAACCTTGCAATACTGAGTCACTCCAGCTTTCACTCCCATAAAGGAAAAGTTGGTCTGAAAACAACCTGGTGTAAAGATAGTTTCGTCCAGCAGCTGACTTCTTCTTACACAATACTGTTGATCGCAAACTACGAGCTCACTGCATTAGCTTTACTGCATATTCATTCAATCTCACCATACCACTCTCCCGGGCGAACACACATCCTAAATACTTGAAATTATCCACCTGTTCCAGCTTAGTAATCCCAACCTGGCATTCAATTCTCGTAGGTTTCTTACCTATTACCGTACATCACTTTAGTCCTGGAACAGGCAATTTTCATGTGAGATTCATTTTTTTGCTATTTGCTTTACGTCGCACCGACACAGGTAGGTCTTATGGCGGTGATGGGATAGGAAAGGGCTAGGGCTGGGAAGGAAGTGGCCGTGGCCTTAATTAAGGTACAGACTGGCGTGAAAATGGGGAAACCACGGAAAACAATAATCAGGGCTGCCGATGGTGGGGTTTGAACCCACTATCTCCCGGATGCAAGCTCACAGCTGCCCGCCCTTAACCACACGGCCAACTTGCCCGGTATCATATTCATTGCGCCTATTTCCAAGTTCCTATATATTAGACTGCAGGCTATCAGCAAAATCACCCATTAAGACCAAGTCGTCAGCATAGGCCACATTACTTACTATTTTTTTCATGCCACTTCATACCTTTTAGTAGATGATCCATGTAAACTATGGACAACAAAGATGAAAGTTTACAGCCTTGTCGATTCCCACTGCAGCCCAGTCGTCAACATAAATGCCTCTGATTACTTTTAATAATCTACCTTTAATTCTAATGGCCTCCAGTATGGCGGACATTATTTTTACCATCGGTACTCTGTCGCATGCCTTCTCTAGATCTACGAAACAAAAGCGTAATTGTCTATTCCTCTTGTTGCATTTTTCATTAACTTGAGGCACACTGAAACTCTGATCCTAATAGACCCTCTGTGATCTGAGACCACAGTGGTTTTAATCCTACTTACTTTCATCCACCGATTACACCCTTCCTTTCAAGACGCGTGTTATCAGCTTGTCTGGTATACTGATCAATGAAATACGTCCATAGTTGTTGCAGTTCTCCCTGTTCCCTTGCTGAAAAATAGGTGAATTTACTTCATTTCGTACATGACTACAGATTACATGTTAATCCTATTATTCTACGAATATATTTCATCCCCTCCTTCGCACTATATTTCACAATTGAATGGATGAAAACAATAACGGTATAAGTAGCATTTTCGTCATTCAGAGAAAAAGGCATTTAAACATCTTCAACACTCATATAAAGCATGCTATTTGTAGTTATACCACCCATCACTAGAGCGCAGAATATTACCGCTATCACTTGTATCTATTTGCTGGTGAAAGGATATATCTTCCCAGAGTTACATACTGCACTTAACTCGTTTTTCAAAAAATGTCACTTATACCGTTATGGTTTTCATCCATTCAAATTGAAGTCTAACTTCATCTATTCCTGCTGCTTTATGGCGATGGAGTTTATTTACCATTCTTTCCACTTCCTCAAGCGTACCAACAGCATTGTCCTCCTCCCCTTGAGCTCGGTTGTTCGGGACAACAGCAGATTGATATCTTTTACGTTGAGAAGATTTCAAGTTATTCTTTCCACCTGTCCAATGATTGGCGGGGGTCTATTAAGAGTTCACCTAATTTACCTAAAACACTATTCATTTCCTTTTTCACTCCGTTTCTAAGATTCTCTTTTACTGTCCAGAAAGTTGTTACTGCTGCTTTACTTAGTCTTTCCAGATTATTACCGAAATCTTCCCACTACTTATTCTTGGATTCAACAACTATTTGTTCCAAGACAGATTTCCTGAATTCGAAGTCCGTTATGATATAATCTATGATGGATCTGGTGGCCCAATCTTCCCATGTGTAGCGGTGAATAGCCTTATGCTTATTCTTAGAGAATGTATTCGTGACTGCCAATTCCATACTAGCACAGAAGTCCAGGAAAAGTTTCATATTCCCTTTAGCTCCCATATATTCCCCATATTTACCCATTACCTTCTCATAAACTTCAGCTCTATTTCCAAATCTCGCACTGAAATCGCCCATTAGCACTATTCTATCCTTGCTGCTGACCCAGACTACGATGTAACTCAGTGCTTCATAATACTTGTCAAGTTCCTCCTTAATCTGCATCCTCTCATGGTGAATAGACTGAGACATTTCTCGCACACAACTGATAAATCTACCCACATCATTCTTTCATGTACGTGCCTAAGAGAAACTATGTTGCGTGCAGTAGTATTCCTGATGATCAGTTCTACCCCACATTCTGCCCTTCCCCTTTTAACAGCTGTCAAGAACACTTTACAATCTCTTCCTCTTTATCAGACCTTACCCAAATATCATTTACTCGTAACACATCTACACTTATTCTCTTTGCTGACTCAAACGGTTCTGCTTTGTTTATTCCATAAGCCCGATTAATATTGATAGCTCCCCATCGAATTCCATTTCGTTCGCCAAGTCTTTTCCAAGGGGTCCTTCGTCTGTCAAATGGAAGTGGGACTCCGTTACTCCCCAGGCTTGCCTAAAATGTTTTGAGCACGGTGAATTCTGTAAAGCAAGATGCCACCCTACTTACACATATTTTCTGTGAGGTTCTCTCCTGTAACGGGTTAGAAACCACCTGTGTATTGTATGATCCTAGCCACCTGAGCACAAGGAGGGCCATGACTCAGAGATGTCGGAGATGCCCACTCCCAATCCATAGCTACTGGTACCCCTACGTTCACGACCAGTAACTAGGCCACTTAACCGCTTCCCATGGTACATGAACTAGGGCATGACTACAATAAACCACACCACGAACCATGTTTGTGAATAATAATAATAATAATAATAATAATAATAATAATAATAATAATAATAATAATAATTGTTACGGAGTTTTCCGTGGTAGTTAGAGGTGAAAGAAGGTGCGGGGGGTGAACAGGTCTCAGGCTACGAAATTAAAGTGAATTTAAAATTTAACAAGGTTATATTTTCTTAGCAAAAAAACAAGAAATAACAATAATGGCAGGTACAGAGTAGCAAAACCACTAATCGAGAATGTACAATTACAGGATTTGGAGCTCCGAGTGCCAGACACACAATTCTTGAGCAATTAGCCCAACTTTACGATATACAGAATTCAACAAAGGGGCAGAAGACCCCAATCAAGCCCAGGAGCACTTGCTCCCAATTACATCATAAAGCCTCCTCGAGGCGCGCACAAACAACCTTCAAAAGAGCGATCTGCTCTCAAAGATTAAGCCTATCAAAGGCCACACCAAACTCCACCTTCAAGTTGTCCTCTAAGGACATAAACACAGGGGTAAAGATACCCAACCTACTGAGGCCTATTAAGTGAGAAACGTTAATTACATGGCCTCTAAAATACCAATTTGAGAGGAGACGAACTTGCGCTCCTAATACACTTTGTTTAAAACCTACTTGGCACTAGGCCGTTAATGCAAGGGCTAATCCCATGCTAAAGAGGTGACTTTTAGAAGGAAACAATTTACATTATGTTAAGGAAGAAACGGTTGTGAAAATAAGTTCACCTCAATGCAATATGAGAGGGAGCTCGAGAGGGTTAAGCACTCTCTATCCCAATATGAAGCTTAAAAGATAGAATAAATACAAGGTGTCTTTACATTTTAGGGAAGTTACATGGTGGAAACTCTTCGGACCCGCCCCGAGAGTTAAACTGCTGAGCTAGCAAGAAAAGAAGTTATTAATCGGCCATTACCTGGTTGTTGAACTGCTGCCCGAAGAAAGAGGCGCTACCCGCCCCCTGCTATGTACTTTACACACAGAAAGATGGTACTGAAGTGGCGCAGAGACCCTAAAATACGCAGTTTATATACTCTCGCAGAAAGTTCGAGGCGTTTCAGGAAGGAAAACACCCGCCCACAAACATTTTATTGGTGGATAAAGAAAACCCCTACACAAGATGAAGAAGAAACACATTATTGGTAGAAAATTAATTAAAGAAATTTGGGATTGGCTCAATTCAAAACAAGGGGAAGGATAGGGTTAATATTGCCAACTTAAACAATGACTGAAAGAAATTTAGCAAAGAACAAACTTTTGAAATTAAATTTTCTCCAAAAAACAGTTCTTTCACTTCGCACTAGGGTGCACCGTTGTAGTTCTTCAGTAGTGTCCTCTAGAAGAGAATGTTCACACTTCTTACTACAAGCAAAACAAAAATACGTCGAAAACAACACCGTTCAGAAACTTCAAAATTTCCAAGTAGTGACATCTTCAGGGTAACTTGAAAATTAACACATAAGACAAAGTTCAGACTTATTCCAGTAGGGGAGTTTCAACTGGCGCAAGGTTTGAATTAGCGGCGTGGAGGTGTACCGCCCGGTAAAGACCTCCCCCCCCCAAAAGTCCCTCCAAGGGGTAACACAGAAGAACATAAACTTTTGTTTGAAAACAAGGTCCAAGTTATGATGATATGGAGATTAATTGCAGAAGTATAAAAATTTTCTAAATTTATTCTGATCCAGTTTCAAAATTCTTGTAGTAACTGTTGAAATAATGTCTTTATGTTTGTAGAAGTTGAATTCAGAAGGAAAATTTTAGTTTTTGAAGTTGAGGAAGAAAAAATCTTCTAAGTCCACCAGATATTGCTGTTGAATTCCCAAGTGTAGTAATTGCTGATAGTAAATGTCCATGTAGTTGATTAAATATTTTCAAGGTTGATTAAGTTGGATGGCCAGAGCGGCCGCTCGGACCCCTCAAGTACCCTGACATACCGCTCGCCCGCAGTATGAGAGGAGTAGTGGTGTTGAAGCACGCCGCGCCCGCGGCGAACATAAACAGGCTGCGGGCAAGTAGCAGGTCGTGCGCCGCACATCAGCCTTGGCCGGGAGGAGGGCTCCGGCTCGCCGTACACTGGTCGACCTCGCTGGAGGAGAGGGGGCCCTTCCTCTATTCCAGTAGCGGTACGGTGCCGCGCGGCTGCGGGGGCACTGAAACATTAAAGCTAGGCGGCAGAATTTTGTTGGACCATCATCATTTTTTTGAGGGCACAGGCTTCGTGGAGAGGTTGAGGGGCCAGCGGCGTGCATATATCCATGGCATTTTATATAAGCAAGCCACTGTGTGTAGTGGAGCAGGAGACGGGAGCGTGGTAATGGCCGTGGCGACGACAGGATGGCAGTTTAACGGTTCGGGGAAGGTTTTACAAAAATGCTTACATATAAAACAAAATATTATAGAAAGGGCAGAAGGCCTTAAAGGGGAAAACCTCAAAAAAATATAACCTTCATATTCCTTTCAAGATTAGATGAAGCAAGTTAGCACAGAAATTATACAGGTTTCACCTGCGACAGGTGAACCCTAAATATCCACTCGGTGGCTGGATTACTTAATAACAACGTAACCGGCGTCAGGAAATCGAGAATGACACACGGCCCATGAAATCTGGGGGCAAGCTTGCCCGCGGGAACAAAATTCTTGACCATCACTTGGTCGCCTACCTTCAAATTGGTGGGTCTCCGTCCACGATCATATCTTTCCCTAACCTTTTCATGACACACCTTAAGGTTGGCTTTAGCTTTCTTCCAAAGATCTTTGATATTATCCGGATCTATTGTCTCGGGTAGAATGTCACTCAGAGACCAAAGGTTAGAGAGCGGCGTGTTGGGAACGAACTTGAACATCAAAAAAGCTGGAGAAACTTGTGACATTTATGGACCGCCGAATTCAAAGCAAAAGCTAACCAATGCAGGGACGTGTCCCGCCTAGAATGATCTTCATGATGATAGGCAATAAGCGCGGACCTGAGATTACGATTAACCCGTTCAGCCAGAGATGGTTGAGGGTAATAAGCAGAAGTCGTCACATGAGAGATGGACAAGTCAAAACAGAATGTACGAAAAAGATTTGATGTAAACGCCTTAGCATTATCAGACACAATATATTGGCACGGACCAAAAGAAGCAAAAATAGAATTTAGGCAAGTAATGGTGGACTGAGCGGTAGCCAGCTTAGTCGGAAATAACCAGGAAAATCTTGTAAAACCATCTACGCATACAAAGATGAATTTGTTGGCATTTCCCTTTGACTGGGGGAAGGGTCCTACATAATCAATATACAGGCGTTCCATGGGGCGCGACGCTTGATGCGAAGACAGAAGGCCTACCTTGGTGGACATGGTTGGTTTACTAAGCAAACAAGATTTACAAGCTTTTACTAGTTCACGGATTTCACCGTCCATACCCTTCCAGATGAACCTTTCACGAATCTTTTCACGGGTTTTAAAGATTCCAAGATGCCCCCCTAATGGGGTCTCATGATAGTACTTGAAGATCATAGGTACAAGAACAGCTGGAACGACAACCTTCATCATCTTATCATGCCTTGATGGGCAACATAAAACACCATTCCTCAGAACATAAGGGACGACATGTTCCCCAGAAGAAAGGGTTTCCATTATCGGAGCCAGCGTCGGATCTTCACGTTGGTATTTCTCGATATCCCTAAAGAGCATGGGAGCATCTGTTAAGATGGCATTAACATCAGATAGCATGGACTCGGGAGGTGAAGAACTATCGACCGGATCATGGGTCTCGACCTCGTTGGAAAACATACGGCTGAGTCCATCAGCAACAACATTTTCGGTACCTCGGATATGCCTGACATCGAATTGGAAGGCAGAAATACGGATGGCCCAACGGGCTATACAACCAGTACGACGCGGCCTACCTAAGACCCAGCTTAAGGCTTGATTATCCGTCTCCAGGTCGAATTTGACATGTTCCAGATAGAGACGGAACTTTTCTAAGGCAAATAAGACTGCCAAACCTTCGAGCTCATAGATGGAATACTTGGCTTCTTGAGCCGATAGAGTCCTAGATGCATAGGCGATGGGTCGCCTCCCTAGTTCAGTCTCTTGAAGAAGGACTGCAGCTACCGCCGACGATGACGCGTCGGTTTGGACGATGACTTTCTTTGAGAAATCAGGCATAGCAAGGACAGGGGCATTACAGAGAGCTAATTTAAGATCTTCAAAAGCGGCTTGTTGAAAAGGTCCCCACTCGAATTTGATGCCTTTCCTACGAAGAGGGTTTAAGGGCGCCGCTCTATTAGCGAAGTTAGGAATAAACTTCCTGAAGAAATTCACCATACCAATGAACCTGGCGATACCTTTAATGTCCTTGGGAGGTTTAAAATCACGGATGGCCTGTGTTCTAGAATGATCGACGGCAACACCATCAGGTGACACAATATGCCCTAGGAATGACATAGAGGGCTACGCAAAGGCAACCTTGGACAACTTAACAGTTAACCCAGCCTTACGAAGGCGATTAAGAACTTCTCGCAGATGATCTAGATGTTCTTCAAAAGTATCCGAAAATACGACGACATCATCCAAGTAGTGATACAAGTACTCAAATTTGATGTCGGAGAAGACCCTATCTAGCAGCCTAGTGAGTACAGCTGCTCCCGTGGGGAGCCCGAAAGGCACGCGGTTGTATTCATACAAATTCCAATCCGTGGCAAACGCTGTAAGATGTTTAGACTCTTCCGCTAGGGGAATTTGATTCTAGGCCTGATTCAAATCCAAGATGGTGAAGAACTTGGCCTTACGGAACCATGAAAAACAAGAGTGAAGGTCGGGAAGGGGCACAGATTGTAATACCACCTTCCGATTGAGAGCCCTATAATCAATGACAGGCCTGAAGCCTCCTTGGGGTTTCGGGACTAGAAAAATAGGCGAAGAATACGCCGACTTAGAGGGCCTAATAATACCATCCTTCAACATCTGATCGATGATTTCTTTCAGAGCCTTCGTTTTCGGTGGAGATAGCCTATAAGGTGGAAAACGGACAGGAATCGAATCCGTGACCTCAATTTTGTATTCGATAAGGTCAGTAACACCAAGAGTATCAGAGAACACCTCTCGAAATGACTGACACAACTTACGAATACTATCAGCCTGCTCCTCAGGTAGATGTCTAAGGTCTAACAACATCTCATCCTGGGTAGGCGAAATAGATGAACATGACGCAGAATTACATTTTAACAAGGGGATTTTACAATTGGAAGCAAATTTGAATGTGCACGACTTACTCTGAAGATCGAGCACAAGACCCGTGTGAGAAATAAAGTCGGCTCCCAATATGATGGGGCAAGACAAGTGCTTAGCCACAAACAATTTGATTTTCCATGTAAATTTAAAAATACGAATTTTGACATTTACAGAACCGAGAATTTCTAATGGAGATGAATTAGCCGAAACATATTGAACAGGAGATGAACCATAGTCAGGTAGTTTACAAACCGATTTCAATTTTGAATACCATTGATCCGAAATAATTGAACAAACACTGCCTGAATCTAATAGAGCTATTATAGGCTCATTATTTAACTCAATTTTAAGAAAATGAACAGGTGCGGGGGTATCCGCCGCAATCCTAAGACACTCTTTAGGGCATTCAAAAGATGGATTTGCAGATTGAACGTTCCCTGAATTTACGACCTGTTTGCCAGGGGCTGAGCCTTGGGAAGCAGAATTAGTCGACTCAGCCGAAGCCGCTAGTCACTTATTATTAGTGACATTGGTGGAAGTTGCACCAGAAGTTGAGCACGAGGGGGTGCTATTTGAATTTGGGCAATTCTTGGCGATATGTGAGAAAGCCCCACATTTAAAACAGCCTTGTGATGAGCCAGCTCCATTATTTGCCCTACTAGATTTGATCAATGGGCACTTGTTCCGAAGATGGTCAGGCGACCCGCAAGCGTAACATTTACGAGGTGTGACTGATCGGCGAGGTGGAGGCCGAGTATTACTAAAAGAAGGCGGGGGTTCTTTCGCGACATGCAAAGAATCGGCGTATCTAACTCCTTCCGCTGAGACGGCCAATGCTTCAAGTTCAGAGAAGGTTTGCGGGCACGCCGCGAAACACAAATATGACCTATAGGATGGTGAAATTCCTTCTACAATAGCCTGTACAATCTGATCTTCAGGAAAATGAAGAGCAAACACCCTAGTATAAAACTTAATATCTTGTATGAAATCAGCCAGTTTTTCATCCAATCTTTGTACTCGATAATAGTACTTCTGAATCAGAGATGACCTCGCGCGAGCAGGAATAAAATTTGCAAGCAAGTGTGCGTGAAAATCTTCAATAGATGACTGTTCAGCTATGGCTCTTACTATTTTGTCTGAGAGAATACCTATTGCATAGGGATAGATGATTTGCAAAATCTGACATGGAGAAAGAGAAAAAATAAGGGCATGATCCTGTAATTCAACTAAAAACCTTAAGAAAGAAATAACTTCATTGGTAGTGTTAACCGAAAACTTCGAGATACCTCTGAGCAACATTGCCAATGGATGAGGCAAGCTGCTGAACCCAGGTGACATAGTAGGTAAAGGTTTCAGTGGCAAAGAAGTTAATTCAGAACGTACATTATTCAACGATGCACGGCGTTCAGACTCGTTGTCCAATGGGGCAGAGATCGTTTGAGCTCCAACGGTTATCCTATTGACTTCTCCCTTAGGAGGCTCTTCCTCGCTACCTACATTCACCGTGGTGGGTTGATCGATTTTGGGAGGAACTTCCCCAGTTAACAATTGGGTAACCTTGCTGGATAATTCAGAAATACTTTCAAGCAGCGTTCTAGCTTCCTTCCTCTGAACGTCATTCAACTTCAGAGACAACAGATCGTTAACTCTATTTGAAAAATGAAATAGCCTGGCTTGCACACGCTTAATTTGATTCGGAGAAGGATCATTTTCGTCAAAAAAACTAACTACAGATGCTAGCCCAGTAGTATTATCGGTGATCGTGGAAAGAGAGTCGTCAATTTCTTTCTCTCCCAAAGTGGGGATGGAAATGGGCAAATCAAGGGACTCTCTAAGCTTGTTTGTGTCTACTGCAACCGTGCCCCCAGATTGCACATTTCTAATAGTTTATTCATAGATCAACTCCTCCTTGCGCAAATAGTTGAGATGGAGAACATCGCGAGGGCCGGGCATGATGACAGAACAATTTTGAAAAAGAAAAAATCAAAATTTCCAGCAACAGGGAAAATTTTTAGAGTTCGAATCAAAACAATGTTTAGCCGTCAAAAGGGGCTAAATTGAGACCCATTCAACCACGCTCTGCTACCACTTGTTACGGAGTTTTCCGTGGTAGTTAGAGGTGAAAGAAGGTGCGGGGGGTGAACAGGTCTCAGGCTACGAAATTAAAGTGAATTTAAAATTTAACAAGGTTATATTTTCTTAGCAAAAAAAACAAGGAATAACAATAATGGCAGGTACAGAGTAGCAAAACCACTAATCGAGAATGTACAATTACAGGATTTGGAGCTCCGACAGCCAGACACACAATTCTTGAGCAATTAGCCCAACTTTACGATATACAGAATTCAACAAAGGGGCAGAAGACCCCAATCAAGCCCAGGAGCACTTGCTCCCAATTACATCATAAAGCCTCCTCGAGGCGCGCACAAACAACCTTCAAAAGAGCGATCTGCTCTCAAAGATTAAGCCTATCAAAGGCCACACCAAACTCCACCTTCAAGTTGTCCTCTAAGGACATAAACACAGGGGTAAAGATACCCAACCTACTGAGGCCTATTAAGTGAGAAACGTTAATTACATGGCCTCTAAAATACCAATTTGAGAGGAGACGAACTTGCGCTCCTAATACACTTTGTTTAAAACCTACTTGGCACTAGGCCGTTAATGCAAGGGCTAATCCCATGCTAAAGAGGTGACTTTTAGAAGGAAACAATTTACATTATGTTAAGGAAGAAACGGTTGTGAAAATAAGTTCACCTCAATGCAATATGAGAGGGAGCTCGAGAGGGTTAAGCACTCTCTATCCCAATATGAAGCTTAAAAGATAGAATAAATACAAGGTGTCTTTACATTTTAGGGAAGTTACATGGTGGAAACTCTTCGGACCCGCCCCGAGAGTTAAACTGCTGAGCTAGCAAGAAAAGAAGTTATTAATCGGCCATTACCTGGTTGTTGAACTGCTGCCCGAAGAAAGAGGCGCTACCCGCCCCCTGCTATGTACTTTACACACAGAAAGATGGTACTGAAGTGGCGCAGAGACCCTAAAATACGCAGTTTATATACTCTCGCAGAAAGTTCGAGGCGTTTCAGGAAGGAAAACACCCGCCCACAAACATTTTATTGGTGGATAAAGAAAACCCCTACACAAGATGAAGAAGAAACACATTATTGGTAGAAAATTAATTAAAGAAATTTGGGATTGGCTCAATTTAAAACAAGGGGAAGGATAGGGTTAATATTGCCAACTTAAACAATGACTGAAAGAAATTTAGCAAAGAACAAACTTTTGAAATTAAATTTTCTCCAAAAAACAGTTCTTTCACTTCGCACTAGGGTGCACCGTTGTAGTTCTTCAGTAGTGTCCTCTAGAAGAGAATGTTCACACTTCTTACTACAAGCAAAACAAAAATACGTCGAAAACAACACCGTTCAGAAACTTCAAAATTTCCAAGTAGTGACATCTTCAGGGTAACTTGAAAATTAACACATAAGACAAAGTTCAGACTTATTCCAGTAGGGGAGTTTCAACTGGCGCAAGGTTTGAATTAGCGGCGTGGAGGTGTACCGCCCGGTACAGACCTCCCCCCCCCCCCCCAAAAGTCCCTCCAAGGGGTAACACAGAAGAACATAAACTTTTGTTTGAAAACAAGGTCCAAGTTATGATGATATGGAGATTAATTGCAGAAGTATAAAAATTTTCTAAATTTATTCTGATCCAGTTTCAAAATTCTTGTAGTAACTGTTGAAATAATGTCTTTATGTTTGTAGAAGTTGAATTCAGAAGGAAAATTTTAGTTTTTGAAGTTGAGGAAGAAAAAATCTTCTAAGTCCACCAGATATTGCTGTTGAATTCCCAAGTGTAGTAATTGCTGATAGTAAATGTCCATGTAGTTGATTAAATATTTTCAAGGTTGATTAAGTTGGATGGCCAGAGCGGCCGCTCGGACCCCTCAAGTACCCTGACATACCGCTCGCCCGCAGTATGAGAGGAGTAGTGGTGTTGAAGCACGCCGCGCCCGCGGCGAACATAAACAGGCTGCGGGCAAGTAGCAGGTCGTGCGCCGCACATCAGCCTTGGCCGGGAGGAGGGCTCCGGCTCGCCGTACACTGGTCGACCTCGCTGGAGGAGAGGGGGCCCTTCCTCTATTCCAGTAGCGGTACGGTGCCGCGCGGCTGCGGGGGCACTGAAACATTAAAGCTAGGCGGCAGAATTTTGTTGGACCATCATCATTTTTTTGAGGGCACAGGCTTCGTGGAGAGGTTGAGGGGCCAGCGGCGTGCATATATCCATGGCATTTTATATAAGCAAGCCACTGTGTGTAGTGGAGCAGGAGACGGGAGCGTGGTAATGGCCGTGGCGACGACAGGATGGCAGTTTAACGGTTCGGGGAAGGTTTTACAAAAATGCTTACATATAAAACAAAATATTATAGAAAGGGCAGAAGGCCTTAAAGGGGAAAACCTCAAAAAAATATAACCTTCATATTCCTTTCAAGATTAGATGAAGCAAGTTAGCACAGAAATTATACAGGTTTCACCTGCGACAGGTGAACCCTAAATATCCACTCGGTGGCTGGATTACTTAATAACAACGTAACCGGCGTCAGGAAATCGAGAATGACACACGGCCCATGAAATCTGGGGGCAAGCTTGCCCGCGGGAACAAAATTCTTGACCATCACTTGGTCGCCTACCTTCAAATTGGTGGGTCTCCGTCCACGATCATATCTTTCCCTAACCTTTTCATGACACACCTTAAGGTTGGCTTTAGCTTTCTTCCAAAGATCTTTGATATTATCCGGATCTATTGTCTCGGGTAGAATGTCACTCAGAGACCAAAGGTTAGAGAGCGGCGTGTTGGGAACGAACTTGAACATCAAAAAAGCTGGAGAAACTTGTGACATTTATGGACCGCCGAATTCAAAGCAAAAGCTAACCAATGCAGGGACGTGTCCCGCCTAGAATGATCTTCATGATGATAGGCAATAAGCGCGGACCTGAGATTACGATTAACCCGTTCAGCCAGAGATGGTTGAGGGTAATAAGCAGAAGTCGTCACATGAGAGATGGACAAGTCAAAACAGAATGTACGAAAAAGATTTGATGTAAACGCCTTAGCATTATCAGACACAATATATTGGCACGGACCAAAAGAAGCAAAAATAGAATTTAGGCAAGTAATGGTGGACTGAGCGGTAGCCAGCTTAGTCGGAAATAACCAGGAAAATCTTGTAAAACCATCTACGCATACAAAGATGAATTTGTTGGCATTTCCCTTTGACTGGGGGAAGGGTCCTACATAATCAATATACAGGCGTTCCATGGGGCGCGACGCTTGATGCGAAGACAGAAGGCCTACCTTGGTGGACATGGTTGGTTTACTAAGCAAACAAGATTTACAAGCTTTTACTAGTTCACGGATTTCACCGTCCATACCCTTCCAGATGAACCTTTCACGAATCTTTTCACGGGTTTTAAAGATTCCAAGATGCCCCCCTAATGGGGTCTCATGATAGTACTTGAAGATCATAGGTACAAGAACAGCTGGAACGACAACCTTCATCATCTTATCATGCCTTGATGGGCAACATAAAACACCATTCCTCAGAACATAAGGGACGACATGTTCCCCAGAAGAAAGGGTTTCCATTATCGGAGCCAGCGTCGGATCTTCACGTTGGTATTTCTCGATATCCCTAAAGAGCATGGGAGCATCTGTTAAGATGGCATTAACATCAGATAGCATGGACTCGGGAGGTGAAGAACTATCGACCGGATCATGGGTCTCGACCTCGTTGGAAAACATACGGCTGAGTCCATCAGCAACAACATTTTCGGTACCTCGGATATGCCTGACATCGAATTGGAAGGCAGAAATACGGATGGCCCAACGGGCTATACAACCAGTACGACGCGGCCTACCTAAGACCCAGATTAAGGCTTGATTATCCGTCTCCAGGTCGAATTTGACATGTTCCAGATAGAGACGGAACTTTTCTAAGGCAAATAAGACTGCCAAACCTTCGAGCTCATAGATGGAATACTTGGCTTCTTGAGCCGATAGAGTCCTAGATGCATAGGCGATGGGTCGCCTCCCTAGTTCAGTCTCTTGAAGAAGGACTGCAGCTACCGCCGACGATGACGCGTCGGTTTGGACGATGACTTTCTTTGAGAAATCAGGCATAGCAAGGACAGGGGCATTACAGAGAGCTAATTTAAGATCTTCAAAAGCGGCTTGTTGAAAAGGTCCCCACTCGAATTTGATGCCTTTCCTACGAAGAGGGTTTAAGGGCGCCGCTCTATTAGCGAAGTTAGGAATAAACTTCCTGAAGAAATTCACCATACCAATGAACCTGGCGATACCTTTAATGTCCTTGGGAGGTTTAAAATCACGGATGGCCTGTGTTCTAGAATGATCGACGGCAACACCATCAGGTGACACAATATGCCCTAGGAATGACATAGAGGGCTACGCAAAGGCAACCTTGGACAACTTAACAGTTAACCCAGCCTTACGAAGGCGATTAAGAACTTCTCGCAGATGATCTAGATGTTCTTCAAAAGTATCCGAAAATACGACGACATCATCCAAGTAGTGATACAAGTACTCAAATTTGATGTCGGAGAAGACCCTATCTAGCAGCCTAGTGAGTACAGCTGCTCCCGTGGGGAGCCCGAAAGGCACGCGGTTGTATTCATACAAATTCCAATCCGTGGCAAACGCTGTAAGATGTTTAGACTCTTCCGCTAGGGGAATTTGATTCTAGGCCTGATTCAAATCCAAGATGGTGAAGAACTTGGCCTTACGGAACCATGAAAAACAAGAGTGAAGGTCGGGAAGGGGCACAGATTGTAATACCACCTTCCGATTGAGAGCCCTATAATCAATGACAGGCCTGAAGCCTCCTTGGGGTTTCGGGACTAGAAAAATAGGCGAAGAATACGCCGACTTAGAGGGCCTAATAATACCATCCTTCAACATCTGATCGATGATTTCTTTCAGAGCCTTCGTTTTCGGTGGAGATAGCCTATAAGGTGGAAAACGGACAGGAATCGAATCCGTGACCTCAATTTTGTATTCGATAAGGTCAGTAACACCAAGAGTATCAGAGAACACCTCTCGAAATGACTGACACAACTTACGAATACTATCAGCCTGCTCCTCAGGTAGATGTCTAAGGTCTAACAACATCTCATCCTGGGTAGGCGAAATAGATGAACATGACGCAGAATTACATTTTAACAAGGGGATTTTACAATTGGAAGCAAATTTGAATGTGCACGACTTACTCTGAAGATCGAGCACAAGACCCGTGTGAGAAATAAAGTCGGCTCCCAATATGATGGGGCAAGACAAGTGCTTAGCCACAAACAATTTGATTTTCCATGTAAATTTAAAAATACGAATTTTGACATTTACAGAACCGAGAATTTCTAATGGAGATGAATTAGCCGAAACATATTGAACAGGAGATGAACCATAGTCAGGTAGTTTACAAACCGATTTCAATTTTGAATACCATTGATCCGAAATAATTGAACAAACACTGCCTGAATCTAATAGAGCTATTATAGGCTCATTATTTAACTCAATTTTAAGAAAATGAACAGGTGCGGGGGTATCCGCCGCAATCCTAAGACACTCTTTAGGGCATTCAAAAGATGGATTTGCAGATTGAACGTTCCCTGAATTTACGACCTGTTTGCCAGGGGCTGAGCCTTGGGAAGCAGAATTAGTCGACTCAGCCGAAGCCGCTAGTCACTTATTATTAGTGACATTGGTGGAAGTTGCACCAGAAGTTGAGCACGAGGGGGTGCTATTTGAATTTGGGCAATTCTTGGCGATATGTGAGAAAGCCCCACATTTAAAACAGCCTTGTGATGAGCCAGCTCCATTATTTGCCCTACTAGATTTGATCAATGGGCACTTGTTCCGAAGATGGTCAGGCGACCCGCAAGCGTAACATTTACGAGGTGTGACTGATCGGCGAGGTGGAGGCCGAGTATTACTAAAAGAAGGCGGGGGTTCTTTCGCGACATGCAAAGAATCGGCGTATCTAACTCCTTCCGCTGAGACGGCCAATGCTTCAAGTTCAGAGAAGGTTTGCGGGCACGCCGCGAAACACAAATATGACCTATAGGATGGTGAAATTCCTTCTACAATAGCCTGTACAATCTGATCTTCAGGAAAATGAAGAGCAAACACCCTAGTATAAAACTTAATATCTTGTATGAAATCAGCCAGTTTTTCATCCAATCTTTGTACTCGATAATAGTACTTCTGAATCAGAGATGACCTCGCGCGAGCAGGAATAAAATTTGCAAGCAAGTGTGCGTGAAAATCTTCAATAGATGACTGTTCAGCTATGGCTCTTACTATTTTGTCTGAGAGAATACCTATTGCATAGGGATAGATGATTTGCAAAATCTGACATGGAGAAAGAGAAAAAATAAGGGCATGATCCTGTAATTCAACTAAAAACCTTAAGAAAGAAATAACTTCATTGGTAGTGTTAACCGAAAACTTCGAGATACCTCTGAGCAACATTGCCAATGGATGAGGCAAGCTGCTGAACCCAGGTGACATAGTAGGTAAAGGTTTCAGTGGCAAAGAAGTTAATTCAGAACGTACATTATTCAACGATGCACGGCGTTCAGACTCGTTGTCCAATGGGGCAGAGATCGTTTGAGCTCCAACGGTTATCCTATTGACTTCTCCCTTAGGAGGCTCTTCCTCGCTACCTACATTCACCGTGGTGGGTTGATCGATTTTGGGAGGAACTTCCCCAGTTAACAATTGGGTAACCTTGCTGGATAATTCAGAAATACTTTCAAGCAGCGTTCTAGCTTCCTTCCTCTGAACGTCATTCAACTTCAGAGACAACAGATCGTTAACTCTATTTGAAAAATGAAATAGCCTGGCTTGCACACGCTTAATTTGATTCGGAGAAGGATCATTTTCGTCAAAAAAACTAACTACAGATGCTAGCCCAGTAGTATTATCGGTGATCGTGGAAAGAGAGTCGCCAATTTCTTTCTCTCCCAAAGTGGGGATGGAAATGGGCAAATCAAGGGACTCTCTAAGCTTGTTTGTGTCTACTGCAACCGTGCCCCCAGATTGCACATTTCTAATAGTTTATTCATAGATCAACTCCTCCTTGCGCAAATAGTTGAGATGGAGAACATCGCGAGGGCCGGGCATGATGACAGAACAATTTTGAAAAAGAAAAAATCAAAATTTCCAGCAACAGGGAAAATTTTTAGAGTTCGAATCAAAACAATGTTTAGCCGTCAAAAGGGGCTAAATTGAGACCCATTCAACCACGCTCTGCTACCACTTGTTACGGAGTTTTCCGTGGTAGTTAGAGGTGAAAGAAGGTGCGGGGGGTGAACAGGTCTCAGGCTACGAAATTAAAGTGAATTTAAAATTTAACAAGGTTATATTTTCTTAGCAAAAAAAACAAGGAATAACAATAATGGCAGGTACAGAGTAGCAAAACCACTAATCGAGAATGTACAATTACAGGATTTGGAGCTCCGACAGCCAGACACACAATTCTTGAGCAATTAGCCCAACTTTACGATATACAGAATTCAACAAAGGGGCAGAAGACCCCAATCAAGCCCAGGAGCACTTGCTCCCAATTACATCATAAAGCCTCCTCGAGGCGCGCACAAACAACCTTCAAAAGAGCGATCTGCTCTCAAAGATTAAGCCTATCAAAGGCCACACCAAACTCCACCTTCAAGTTGTCCTCTAAGGACATAAACACAGGGGTAAAGATACCCAACCTACTGAGGCCTATTAAGTGAGAAACGTTAATTACATGGCCTCTAAAATACCAATTTGAGAGGAGACGAACTTGCGCTCCTAATACACTTTGTTTAAAACCTACTTGGCACTAGGCCGTTAATGCAAGGGCTAATCCCATGCTAAAGAGGTGACTTTTAGAAGGAAACAATTTACATTATGTTAAGGAAGAAACGGTTGTGAAAATAAGTTCACCTCAATGCAATATGAGAGGGAGCTCGAGAGGGTTAAGCACTCTCTATCCCAATATGAAGCTTAAAAGATAGAATAAATACAAGGTGTCTTTACATTTTAGGGAAGTTACATGGTGGAAACTCTTCGGACCCGCCCCGAGAGTTAAACTGCTGAGCTAGCAAGAAAAGAAGTTATTAATCGGCCATTACCTGGTTGTTGAACTGCTGCCCGAAGAAAGAGGCGCTACCCGCCCCCTGCTATGTACTTTACACACAGAAAGATGGTACTGAAGTGGCGCAGAGACCCTAAAATACGCAGTTTATATACTCTCGCAGAAAGTTCGAGGCGTTTCAGGAAGGAAAACACCCGCCCACAAACATTTTATTGGTGGATAAAGAAAACCCCTACACAAGATGAAGAAGAAACACATTATTGGTGGAAAATTAATTAAAGAAATTTGGGATTGGCTAAATTCAAAACAAGGGGAAAGAAAGGGTTAATATTGCCAACTTAAACAATGACTGAAAGAAATTTAGCAAAGAACAAACTTTTGAAATTAAATTTTCTCCAAAAAACAGTTCTTTCACTTCGCACTAGGGTGCACCGTTGTAGTTCTTCAGTAGTGTCCTCTAGAAGAGAATGTTCACACTTCTTACTACAAGCAAAACAAAAATACGTCGAAAACAACACCGTTCAGAAACTTCAAAATTTCCAAGTAGTGACATCTTCAGGGTAACTTGAAAATTAACACATAAGACAAAGTTCAGACTTATTCCAGTAGGGGAGTTTCAACTGGCGCAAGGTTTGAATTAGCGGCGTGGAGGTGTACCGCCCGGTACAATAATAATAATAATAATAATAGGAAGAAGAAGAAGAAGAGCAATCAGTTCTGCGATGTTTAAATCTGTCCCACTTTCGGAATGTTTTTCTGAAGAGGAGTTATTTAATGAGGGAATGATTAATTCGGGAAATACAGTAGTGCGTTAGAAACCCACCATTGGCAGCCCGGATAAGAGTTTTCCGTTGTTTACCATTTTCACACTAGACTATTTTGGAGCAGTAGTGACGGGTCACAGTAACCGTGTAATCGCGTGACGTCAGAGGCCACCGCTACGACTTATCGCAAAAACATCAATTTAGATTTCAGCGAGCTGGTGCACGTCAGCACTCCGAGCCGTCTTGCCTGGCATAGCTTCGCCGCACGCTCCGCTCCCACTATC
This sequence comes from Anabrus simplex, assembly GCF_040414725.1. Classification (NCBI taxonomy): domain Eukaryota; kingdom Metazoa; phylum Arthropoda; class Insecta; order Orthoptera; family Tettigoniidae; genus Anabrus; species Anabrus simplex. The sequence goes on from NC_090266.1 coordinate 1,018,390,117, forward strand.
CTCCAGGACATATGACTGCCTATAGTTATGTTTTACGGAAAGGCGAGTCAATTGTTGGGCGTAATATGGAATATTGTAATAACCAAGATTTCACTAACGAATGGTCCGGCTCCATAGCTAAATGGTTAGCGTGCGGCTTTTGCTCCAGGGAGTCCCGAGTTCGATTCCCGGCGGGCTTGGGGATTTTACCTTAATTGGTTAATTCCGATGACTCAGGGGCTGGGTGTGTGTGTTGCCTTAACCATTAGAAATCATCCCAGGTAGGGACCCATCATCACAGACTAGCAGGTCGCCTATGCGGCGTCAAATCGAAAGACCTGCACCAGGCCACTTCGGAGGCCACACGCCATTAAATATATTAACTAACGTATGAATAAAAAATCCATGATGGTTATAACAAAATACTGCATAATACACAAATTAGTACTGAATCAAATGCCATCGTTGTCATCAGTAGGTCTACACTCCAGCTTGTCAAGGAGTGACTTTATTCTAACACAGTGTTGCATTAGATTTTGCTCATGGCGTGATTTAGAAAATCTAGGAGCCTACAAAATATGGAACTTATATGAAACTCCGTATGTAACGAGTGTATTCAAGTTTATGGATACAGTTAGGAACAATATGTCTGACAGTTTTAATGTCTTATTTTAAACATCAATTCCTTCACGCTTGAGTTTACTGACAAAGCTCTTAGACACTCCCGTTGCCTCGGAAATTTTCGCTAGACCTGACTGCAATGGTTTATTTCTCCACGAAATTCGTCACTTTATAAATCATCTCCCTCGCTTTTGCATGGAGCTTCTTGCTTTTTACTTTTGAATTTACAGGTGGCATTGTCTTTAATGTAACTAATATCGGAGTCACTAAATGTATTTATCGAAGCTACACTAAATTACTTCTCACACTATCACTTATGGTAACATACTGTACAGTAATGAGAGGAGAAAGTCATAGTTTGTCCAGGTTTGTATGTGTATTTAACATTGTTATGTAAATATTAGATACACAAATGGACCATTTATTAATATTATCAGTAAAGCAGGATGAACAACTGTAACATCCTCATCTCCTCAGAAACAAATCGCTTCAAGAAGGCTACAATTACCAGGCACGGAGATGCGCTTTCCTGTTAAGAAAAGCGGGTTCATTCTGTGAACGATGACAGAGGCCAGAAGAGTGATCACTCGGAGACGTCAGAGACGTACTGAAGTAGGAAGGATTATAGCGGAGGTGTGTAGCCATTTGACGCCTGCGCAAGATTTATGTCTCTTTCTTTCGATACTAGCGTCCCTCGCACAATAACTGTGACGAAATGCACATTTACTTTGACCTATCTCTTGACTCCTTCTCTTCATTTCCGACTCCCTTAATTTATAACTGTTGGGTTGTTCCGTCTGTTGTAAGTAATTCATGAATAAATCAATTTAGGAACTATCTGAAAATAAAAACAGATCTGTACCTAATAAAGAAACAACTTATTAAAATGGAATTATGTAGTTCCTTCTTGAAAAACCGTCATCAGATTATATCGAATTACACTCTAAATTAATTAGAAATGTATAAACATTTTTAAAAGTTCTCTTCAAAACCTTAAATCCTTGAAATTTGGTACTACTTTAAAGAATTCCTCCAACAGTGATTCCGCGTTCCTCTCTAGTCCAGCATAGAATGCAATCAAGTGTAATACTCTGTCGATGGCGTGAGTCGAGCATTAACGTGACAAAAGGACTGTCTAGAAATGGAAAATATCATATCGAAATGCACTAATAACAATAGTAGTAAATAGAGTAGACCGTGTCATTGACCTAACTGGAGCATGACATTACGGAAAGTTAACTGCCTAAGCTGGACTAACGCCACCGACAGAGTATTACACCACCTTGCATTCTGTGCTAGACTAGAAAGGAGTGAAACGCCAATGTTGAAGAAATTCATTAGAATAACTTCCAAATTTCGAGTATTTAAGAATTTTAACATAATGTAAACGTAAATCTTCCGACATTTCTAAATATTTTCGAACATGATTTGATATAATCTTATGATGATATTTCAAGAACGGAACATGTCATTCTGCTTTAATTAAGTTATTTTTTTTAGGTATAATTCTGTTACCATGTGTTCTCTTTCTCAAGTATTTTCTACATTTATTTATTGATAAATTATTTTGGACAGACTGAAGAACCAAGAAGTCATAAAATTCAGGGACTTTGAGCCCAGCAGGGAAGACCTGACCAACTCTGCTACCATGTAAATGTTGGGTCTACAGTGGTAGCTCTCATCCTAGACGTGCGGCGCACCACGCTTATTTGCTTACATCTCCACCCATGTGCACTAATATATAGTGGAATTATACATTTAACTCGTTTCATTAATTATTCGTGAAACGAGTAACAATACGTAAATATTTTCTGCGTCATGGAATTTTCTTAATACATGGAGGTTTCATTGTTATGACCTTGTACGTATTAACTGAAAACTCAGATAGAATTCTCCAGCATGTGAGTTGTATATTAAAAATAACATTGAATGTAGAGGATGGACTGTGATTATATTCTGGTCTCGTGACATTCGTAAAGCTGACAATATCCTTAATGAACAGAATACGAAGTTCATACTAATCATTCTTATGTCTGCAGGAAAATATTATTAAATCTTCTATCCAAATTTTTTATTCATTATAGGTGAATATCAGTTCTTTAGTTAGTTATGGTATGGACAGTAGGCGAACAGGAATGAAGCAGAGCATTTCTAAAACAAAATTTACATTACATAATACCCGATTCTAGGTTAAAGTACATAATGAGAGATTTAAAGAAATTCTAGGGGAGTTGTTAGGTTCTCACTCTGAGCTATTAATTTTGTTACAACGAGGGTCTGAAGGTTTATATCGGAAACGCTGCCTACCACTCATGGTTTTCTTCCTAGATAATACCGTTTCTCTGTATTACTGTGAAAATGAGTATATCATCTTTAGCAATTTGCTCATTATCTATCTTATCGATGTACGCTATAATAAGACGTGGAAGGTGGTGAATATTTACGCTCTCAAATTTCAACTTTCAAATTTACCGGTGCAGTATTTTCTTTACTGTGAGTGTTCGTCTGGATGTTTTTCAATGAAGAGGCGACACGCCAAATGGACACTATGGGATATCTTCACCGACTATTGTTGGAACTCAAGACTTTCTGGAGATTGTTAAAACCGAAGCTGGTCAAGTAAGAAATTCAAAAAATGTGGATCAAAAACTAATTCCATTCCAAATATCTGCATGCAATTTGACGTATTCTCACTATTATGACAATTATAGACTTCTTTATAAATTCCAGTATTGCAGAATTCATAATTACTGATTTCACACCATCGGAAAATGCTCAATTTATGATTCAGATGTAGTGTCCTACAAACAATGGAAAGTTTGAGTAAAATTAAAATGTAAAACTCTCGGTAAATGTGACGTAACAGAGACAATATTTGGATTCAGCAAGCTCAAAATTTGTTATAATGGAAAAAATCACCCTGTGGTTGAAGTGAAATAAATGAACTTTCTACACACTACAGCTATGAGACTCTGTAAAATTCGTATATCTTCATGTATTGCCTTATTATAGCGCACATCGATAAGATAGATCATGAAAAAGCTGCTAAAGAGGATATACTCATTTTCACACTCGATAAAAGTTCTAAAATCAGAAACCGACCTGGAAGGTAAAATTCAAGTTACATAATTTTGATTTAGACGCCATTTACAAGCTATCGGAATATGATAGTTTCATTTCGTTGGGATATGTGTGACTTTGAAGCAATCATTAAGCCTACTTCTCAGTAACGTTAATAGAACTGTGTTAACTGGCTTTTTCAGAAAATCGATCACCTGGAATTAAATAGATAATATCAAATAGAACTATTTCGTATTTCATTTGTAAAACCATTTTTGCACAATATCCTCCAGCCAACAAGATGGTGGAACACTGTGTCTTACGAAAGCGTCCTTACTTGGCTGGATAGAATATTATAGCTCAGCACGTGAGTGCCCTGAAGCTACTTTCCAGTCGACGTGACGCGGTGATTCTAATCTCACTGTGAAGGAAACTTTCTCCCTTCATTAGGAATTGACTGTAATGATAAACTTTCAACAGTTTCCCGATACTTGTTAATAGAGAGGTACGATATCAGTAAACATTCTTGCTAGCAGACATTCCGTATTAGAACACGTGCCTTCCTCCAAACAAAGATGAAAATCAATTATTTATATGGTTCATGTTATGAAATTAACTTTCTAGGCCAGCTGAGCCTTTCTTCCTTATGATCTCAATATTTTTCCTGCACGTATATAGTTGATATAAGTCACGTCATATACGAATTATTTTCTCAATTTAAACAGTACTATGTTTAGGAAATGAAATTTTCTAGCTTTCTTAATTGTGTAATGACATTAGCTGCTGTCAAAAAGATGTTCTTTGACGTTTCCCACACTAATTTCTGGTGAACATTGGTGTAAATATTTTGTTCTAGATTTACGAATTCCTCCTGTTCTGCAATTCAGTATATCAAAATCACAAAATAGGATCACGGTCTGAGTGGCAATTTATAACACAAGGCCAATTGGTTCGTGCTCTGCGTAAGGTTGAATTTTGAAGAAAATAGTTATATTAATATGATATATGGAGGTAGAAACCACAATTGCACATACCTTGTAGCTTGAAAAACATATTTAGTCCTCGGCTATGTACGAAAGGGATTACAGCGTGTTTGTAAACGACAATGGTCATACGTCAAATGATAGGCTATTTGTGAGTCACAGAAAACAGGAGGGAGGAGGAACTGCGACCTCAGTCATTAAAATCCTGAACTATCGTATAATTTCTGGCACGGACACAACTGAAAACGACCAATAGTTTTAATTACAACAGTCGTTCTGTCAGGATCATGGATTTTAAAACTACAAATATTGAATGTTAAATGTACGGAATTTTACTCTTTTGTAAGCATATTTTGAGACTTGCCTCCCGCTGTATATTGCAAAATACTTCATGTTTGTCGGAAATTTGTTTATTTTGCGGTTGTGACAATTTCAAATCATTAATTACTGTTAGGTTCTTCAGTCCGCTGAAACTAATTTTGAATGTATAAACTACATGTCAAAGAAAACACAAGGTGACAGAACTACAGTACACCTGAAAAGGAAACAACGCATTCTACGCCAGAGTGGAGAGAAGAGAGAACTTCATTAATATACGTTCCACATTTCAGTTTTTTAAGGATTTAACCAGAAATAAACATCCATTTTTACACATTTCTAAATATTTTGAATTGTGATTTGATAGAATCTGATGACGTTCTTTCAAGAACAAAAATGTACATACATACTTACATTATCATTATAGATTGTTATGCCTTTCAGCGTTCAGTCTGCAAGCCTCTGTGAATTTACTAAACGTAGGTCCGAGGCTTGCTTAAAATGTTCTGGGCTCGGTAAATTCATGAAGCAGGATGCTACCCTACTTGCATATAGTCCAAGTGAGGATCTCTCCTCTAATGGGTTATGGACCTATTTTGTTTAACCTGACAGTTATAAAATGAAACGTCGTATGGCTTTTAGTGCCGGGATATCCCAGGACGGGTTCGGCTCGCCAGTTGCAGATCTTTCTATTTGACTCCCATAGGCGACCTACGCGTCGTGATTAGAATGAAATGATGATGAAGACAACACATACACCCAGCCCCCGTGTGGTAGGAATTAACCAATTAAGGTTAAAATCCCCGACACGGCCGGGAATCGAACCCGGGACCCTCTGAACCGGAGGCCAGTACGCTGACTGTCCAGCCAACGAGCCGGACCTGACAGTTATAAATGAACCGAGTCGAAACTGAAAATAGATGGCTTCAGATCTTATAGAAATATACTTTTGATTCGAAAATTGTGCCCGAATGTGTATCCGAGACACGTTTGCAGATGTTAATGAAAACGTACATAAACACAACATGATCTTCCTCTCCATCAACTTTCCTTTTGAGGACGGTTTCTGATATGCTATCATAATACTTTATCAAATGCATGTATATGGTCAAATCCGCCATGGAGAGAAGTTTCCAGGTGACGACGGAAGTTTTACTGTAAACGTAAGAATTATCAAAGCATTCACGTGATAGGTACAGAGCTCACCCCTGCTTGACTACAACAACGCACAGAATGACAACTACTGTATATTATGTGTGGTGTTTTATTCTATTCACTCCTGTAAAGCGTTTCTATTATAGACAGGAGTGTAAGTATTCGCAAGGAACAAGGTGGCTGAACTTCTAGGTCTGCATCTCATAGAATTCCTCCTCCTTTTTGCAGTAGGTAACATCGATGTCGAAATATCCTCGGAGATATTAGTTGCAGGAATTTAATTTATAAGAAAATACCTGCAGGGCAGTAATTACTTGTACTCGCGCTTCAAGTTATGTCAAGATTCCTGAGTAGAAACTACGCCTCTCAGCTGAGGTAGTAGGTGTTATTTACCGACCGACGAAGTTAATCAGTAGACTTAACTTACGTCACTTATCTGATATATTACTATTGTTAACACCTTATTAATGCGCATTTCGTGAAATGACATTGCTGAAAACACAGTATTAAGCTTATTCAATGTGATTTAACACTTTGTAAGGCAACAATAATGTACCACTTATATTTTATGCTCGTATTATGAGCATATCTGTGTACAAGCGTGGCTCGTGTGTTGAGAACATCTAGTGAGAACGTATTAAATTGTAGTGTCGGTCTCTGTAGATCAATGAATGTCACAGTATATGCTGCTATATTTCCGGGTGGTACGCGTGTTCCATTGCCCGATCAGGGCAAGCCATTTTATCGCTTAGTGTGGGCAGGATGCGAAATTGGAAAAAAAATGGTGGGGGGGGAGAAGGATCATAGGGCTTAACTACTAGTGTTTATTTCAAGTGTACCCGACCGGGGAGGGGGTATGTAATTCCCTTGTAAGTAAATGACCCCTTCTACTGAAAAATATATTTGAAATGTTTTTCTTTGAATTCTGTTGTTATAATACGAATGGTGTTCAATTGAAAATATTCCTGGGTTTCAGATGGATTTGCCAGAGTGAAACGTGAAAACTGGCCGCATGTGCGGAGTTGCCACCACTGCATTGTTTTATTGCTCAAGATCTGGCAGTCATCCTATTAATTCTATCTTATGTGCATTATTGTTGTTGATTTTATAAAAATAAGCGCAGGAAAAAGCACTGATTTCAGTAATGTATGTGTTACATTTTCCTCATTTTATAATGAAAGAATCTCCCCTAGTCAATTTTAGTGGTGGGTGGGGGAACCCTTGAGATAAAATCATCGGTGGGGGAAAACCCTCCCTTCCCCCTCGCGACTTCGCACCCTGAGTGTGGGTATTGGGTACTTTTCTACGACTGATTTAAGCTAGATAGGAGATAAACATTGTTCAGTATCGCAAGGTATAGAGAATATACTTATATACTCGTACACGTGTAAACAATTTATTTTGTGTATATTTTTAATATTATATTTGAAGCTTGTATTGTATTTTTCAGTTCAATACTGCATTGCGTATTATAACCTCAACTTAGTTACTGGAGAAAATGTTCTATTTTATCTTATATCCAGTATAGCATTTAGTGCACTTCTTATTGATTAGGCTATATTTTAATTATAATTGTTGTTACAAGTATGAACTAATACAGTATGTAGTATTGATGCCACTAGCCAAAAGATAATTTATTAAAATTCAAGGTAGTGGAACTGAAGCTTACTTGTATTTCAGTATTATTGATCTTGAAGGGTACATCCTTAAGTGGTGGAAGGAGTTGCTTGAATCTATATCAGAAAGTCAGAAGAATGTGAAGGCTGAATATAATCCTGATCAAATCCAGTAACCCTAGCTTATCACAGAAGAGCGTGTGTACCGAACAAGTGGGTACATGCCTCGAATCACGTAGCTATCAGCTTGTATTTGGAAGATAGTGGATCCGGGCCACACTATAGGCAGCGCTGAAGATGATTTTTCGTGGTTTCCCATTTTCACACCAGGTAAATACTGGAGCTGAACTTAAAAAGCCATGGTCGTTTCCTTTACATTCCTATCGCTTTCCTAACTCATCGTCGCCATAAGACCTATGTGTGTCTGTGCAACGTAAAGCAAATAGTAAAAATTAAAATGTTATATATATGTTGTTCATTGAACCCCAGAGACAGAACGAACAACGAGGTGATACTGGAAGGTATACTATTCCCTACCACGTATGAGATTGCAAGCGTAGTGTTGAAGTGACTAAAGGGTTCCTATTCCCTGAATTTCCTCCAATGTGACTCGTGAAACTGTTCCAAAATATTGACAGATTCTTGTTTGATTTTTTCAATAAATGTAAGCGTTACTGCTGTTTTTAACTAAGAGCGACTATTATAAAAGTAGTTATATATTATAACAGGAAATTGGATGAATAACACAGTTGATTTTCGTGAAAAATACTTGGGTAGAAGAAAGTGGTCTAGTAGTGTATCTAGTACCACACCCTCAAGATAATCTCTTATTGGTACACACTTGTTCCTACTGTACAAAATGTCAAATTACATGGAATTTTCGAGCATAATGTATTACGTATGCTTTTTTTTTACACTCCATGTGCTGAACGACTGATGACAGTAACCCTCATGTAAACTGCTGGTAACAGCTAAATCCGTTCTCAGGCTTATCAGTTTGCAGCTTCCCTTGTCACACATTACGGTACTGCCAAAATTATCTCCGATTACTGTACTGTGCTATGGCTCAAATGATGAGTTATGAATTCTGAAACTGTTAAGCCATGGTATAAAATGTTAAAGAAAAGTGACATATTTATTATTTATATAAGTGAAATCTACTTCCAGAGGATTCCTGTGCAAAGAGCAAAGTATCTGCATTATATACTGTTACGCCTTTCAACATTCAGTCTGCAGGCCTCTGTTAATTTACTAAACGCCTCCACAATCCTCTATTTGTATCTAGCTCTGTGGCCTCGCTTAGTTCTATACCTCTTATTTTTAATCATTAGAAGCCAACTCTAAATATCGCCATCTTGGTCTCCCGTTATTTCTTATACACTTCACAACCTAGTCCATTATTCTCCTAGGTAACCTATCCTCCTCCCTTCGCCTCACATGGCCGCACCACGGAAGCTGGTATATGCGTACAGTTTCATCCGTACCGTTCATTCCTAATTTAGCCTTTATATTCTCACTCCGAGTACCGCCCTGCCATTGTTCCCACCAGTTTGTACCAGCGATCGTTCGTTCTCGCTGCTTTCATGTCTGTTACCACTAACTTATGAATATGATATCCTGAAACCACCCAAATTTCACTCCCGTACAATAAAGTTTGTCCAAAATCAGACCGATATAAAGATAGTTACGTCCGCGAGCTGACTTCTTTCTTGCAGAATATTGTTGATTGCAACTGTGAGCTCACTGCTTTAGCTTTACTGCACCTTGATACAATCTCACCTATTACACTACCATCCGTGGAGAATACACATCCCAAATACTAGAAATGATCAACCTGTTCCAGTTTTGTATTCCCAAACTGACGTTCATTTCTCTTTGGCTTCATCCCTACCGACATAATTTAATCTTGGAAATGGTAATTTACATTTCATAATCAATGCACCTACTTCCACGTTTCTAGTTTGCAGGCTTTCAACAAAATCGGCCACTAAGACCAATCTCGTCGGCATAGGTCAAACTCCTTACTACATTTCCACCTAACCGAATCTCTCTCTGCCATTTTATACCGTATAGTATATGATCGATGAAATCAAATGAAATGGCTTATGGCTTTTAGTGCCGGGAGTGTCCGAGGACATGCTCGGCTCGCCAGGTGCAGGTCTTTTGATTTGACCCTCGTAGGCGACCTGCGCGTCATGATGAGGATGAAATGATGATGAAGACGACACATACACCCAGCCCCCGTGCCAGCGAAATTAACCAATTATGGTTAAAATTTCCGACCTTGCCGAGAATCGAACCCGGGTCCCCTGTGACCAAAGGCCAGCACGCTAACCACTTAGCCATGGAGCCGGACTATATGATAGATGTAAACTATGAACAAAAAAGTGAAAATTTACAGCTTTGTATTATCCCTGTAAGTATCCTTAACCGAGAACTCATTCTATCATCAATTCTCATTGTATCCCAATTGTCAAGATAAAAGCGTTTGATTGATTTCAATAATCCATCCTTAATCCCATAATCCCTCAGTGCGACTAACATCTTTTCCATCGTTACTCTGTCATATGCCTTCTCTGCATCTACGAAACCCAACTGTCTATTCCTCTCGTATTTTCAGTTATCTGGCGAATAGTGGAAATATGATCCTTACAGCCCCATTGTCGTCTGAAACAACACTGGCTTTCATTCAACTTACTCTCAACTATTGATAGCAACCTTCCTTCCAAAATGCCAGTGAATACCTTGCCTGCTATAGTGATCAGTGAAATTCAAGTTAGTTGTTGCAATCCATGCTTAGAGATATTTTCAACTGATGCTTTCGTCCAATCAGAAAGTACCTTCCATGCTAACCTTATTATTCTATGAAGCCATTTCATCCCTGCCATCCCTCTATATTTCACCACTTCAGGTCTATTGTCAACTATTCCTGCTTCTTTACGACAGTAGAGTCCGACTCGTTGGCTGAACGGTCAGCGTACTGGCCTTCGGTTCAGAGAGTCCCGGGTTCGATTCCCGGCTGGGTCGGGGATTTTAACCTTAATTGGTTAATTCCAATGGCACGGGAGCTGGGTGTATGCGTTGTCTTCATCATCATTTCATCCTCATCACGACGCGCAGGTCGCCTATGGGTATCATATAGAAAGACCTGCACTTGGCGAGCCGAACCCGACGTGGGATATCCCGGCACTAAAAGCCATACGACATTTCATTTCATTTCACGGCAGTAGAATTTATTTACCAGAGTTTCCACTTTCTCAAACGTAATTTCACTAGCATCTAACGTATTGACCTCCTCCATATTGGCTCGGTTGTTCGCAACATTAACAAACAGACTTCCTTTAACGTCGAGAAAATGTTTCGTATATTCCTTTCACATATCGCGTGATTCCCCTGAATCTACTATAAGTTCACTTGATTTACCCAGCAATATTCACTTTATTTTCCTTCCATTTCTAAGAATTTTATTGCTGTCTGGCAATTTCGTGTGGTCCTCGTTGCACTACTTATCAATGTTACAAACAGCAGTTTTTCGGTATATGTTCCCAACTTCCTATTATTTATATTACAATCCTGAAAACAGTGATTGTTTACCTCCGTGTAGTTATGTAGCAATATATTGGCTATATATTTTAAAACATTCAAAACCACATACTTCATCTAACATATTACCACTGATATCACAACGTTTCAAACTGTTCATTACTAATGAAATAACAATATTGATTTTGATTTGAAACAATCAAATCGCAATCTTCAGTCACTTTAAATCAGTAGTATAGGAATTACACGCGAGAACATACAGTAAACTTAGCACTACGCACGTGAAATCAGGCTTCTATATCAAGATGTCTGTGACACTAAAAGTAACTTCCTTACCCCTCCTCTTTTCCACAGGCTACCGCAGAGCCTCTCAAACGCCCAAAGTATCACGCGTGCAGACAGCGGCGCAGAGTTTCTGTGCACAGTGCATCGGTCCCACTCGGCTCAACTCGGACCAATGTTTCGTTTCTGGGCTACTCAGCTAAGCTAGGCTCAACTCGGTTCGGATTTGGAGTGCTACGGAGCAAGTGAGGAAGAGGGAGACAGGGGGAGCGAGCGAGACAGGCGTGGGGAAAGAGAGAGTCAGCGCTATTGCTCCAAATCGAGGAGTGGGGGTCTGTACTCTGGTCAACCAAGCGAAGTCGTCTTTTGCACCGTGCACTGTGCATGCACCGAGCGCATGCACCCTGAGAGGCCCTGGTCTACCATGACCTTCTACAGACACACCCTGACCCTACCAGCAACGGTCTGGCGTTTCCGTGAAACTCTCGACCTCTCTCAACTGGAGACCTGCTACATGATAGTGTCCCCGTTCATTCAAATGGCCTTCATATACCACGCATAAATGAATATTTTCTATCTGCTCACTTCCATGAACTGAAAGAAATAATCCCAGACGTATTTGATGTAAGCCTCTTGTGTGAAAGCTGTCTCACACAACTGACACATTCTAGGACATCCAACATACCAGGTTTCACTCTTCTTCGCAACGACAGGACACATAAAAGGCGCAGTGGAATGACCACAATCGTTAGAACTAATCTAAAGCCTAAAATATTTGTATGCTCAGAAAACCAATATAACAGGAGACCTGAGTTTATGCTCTTTCAAATAACAGCAGTACACCAGAAACGCGCTCTCTGCATTGTGCACAAACGTTCTAATATCGGGCATCTGGAAGACGTAGAGTACGCACTCTTAAAAAGAGTTTTGCCACAATACAAATCTGTAATTACTATGGATGAATTTAACACTGAAACAACAATCGACAACTTCGACAACAACATATGTGATTTGTCTATATTAAAGACCCTTCCTACGCATCACATACGCACTTCTCACACGACATTTGATTTAATCATAGTCAATAACATCGACAAATTACTACAACTCGAACAGATATCGGTACCAGGGATTTCAGCTCATGACCTAATTTACCTGACTTGCAGTTTAAAATAGAGGAGGACGAAACGAAGGACTGTCACATACATGAACCTCTCTATGATGAGCAGTAATTTGCTTATCGAAGACGCACTCGGTATCACATGGTACTGCATGCTGAAAGCCTACCATATTGACGATAAAATAAACGGGTACTTGACTGCATTCTACCATCGACACGCTCCACTAAAACAGTGCAGGTGACACAAATTCCTGCATCTTGGCTTAAACTGGAACTGAAAGAGCTAATGGTACCGAGGGATGCAGCCCATAGACAGTTTAAACTAGTGCTGAGATATTAGATTAATTTTACTGAATCGACACAGTGATCTGATTCACGGCACATTAGAGTCACCGTTCCTATAACATCTGTGTAGTGTGTAGTGACAGGCAGCAGCAACAGCGTTCAATGCTCACTGCTGCCATCTGGTTTCCATTCTATGAACTACTTGCTTATGTTGTTCACCTAGCTTTCAGCTTCAGGTTTCTCCTGCAGCCACCCCTTCGCATAAAGTTTTGATGTTACAAAGCCTTTTCCCCATAGTGATAACTTCATTCAATAAGTATGTATAATTAGATGAAAACATATCGGTACACATGATCATCAATGCTCTGTATTTAAGGTCCGAAACACGTAAAAGTAGTTAGAGGGAGGGAAAATCCCAATGGCATTATTATCTGTATTTAAGGCTGTCACACATGTGGCAGATACCCTCTCAATCGTTTGCCTATTCTCTTCGTAGCAGAGAAAAGGCGGCCACGACTCTACCATGGCTCTACGCCTCTGCATTCGGTAGACGGGACAGGGGCACAGGGCTCGACTTCACGCCTGGCCCCACCCGTCGGTTGTCCTAAGAATGGTTTTCCGTGGTTTTCCATTCTCCTGCACTAAGGCGAATGCCGGGACAGTTCGTAATGTAGGCCACGGCCGCCCACCCCCTCACTTTCTCCGCACATCTCCTTCACCGTAACAAATCTCCCGGCCTGAGAGAGAGTATTAGTAGTAGTAATAGTAGTAGTAGTAGTAGTATTCCCTTCGTAAATGATTTCAAAGAACTGGGAATTTTCACTGTATTCACGGTTTTCTGATTCAACGTGTTTTTAGTGAAGTCGGCTCACATACTCACGGTCCACGAACACCAGTGATCCCGTGATTCGATGATTGAAATCTTGTGCAATGGTGCGACGTACAGACTGAAATAATACCGAGCGGTCCTTTCCAATATAAAACAGATAAGTCTGAGTGGTCATGAGAATGACTTATAGTCAAAGGGTAGGCTAGGGAGCTGAGTTTAATTAATTGTCGAATGCCAACTAAATTGCAATACTAAGATCCATTAAACTAATAAATATAATAACCTAAAAGCCTACCTACTTACTAGCTACTTTGGATTTATACTTTGACTACCATGTTAACACTAAAAATAAATCCAACTAGTATTTCAACCTCCCCTTAAGAAGAGGACAGTGAATGCAAGTGCGTATTACTTCCAAAACGATCTGAGAGTAACAGTCCCTTATAGCGTACCATTCTTTCAGTGAGCCATGGTTCTGTATTTCTCCTCCTCAGTGGAAGTACGGTTCCCCGCCAATATCCAGTTTTCCCATAGTGAACCGTGTGTATGTTGTGCCTCACTGATCAGTAAGTCTACCACTCAGCACTCACTGTCTGCTGCGAGTCAGCTGAATCTTGTGTAGTGAGCTCGCCGTAACCGCGATTCGATTCACTCGGAGAAGTTAAATGAATCAATGCACTGCTTCTAAACTTACACTCAGTATCCAACTATAGCTTAAACGATACCAAACCGACAGCATTCTGACAAATATAAACTGCTCTGAAACACAACATCCCAAGCGGTACGCAATGTTAGAATCAGATATGCACACAAATTAAATATAAACACAAAACCTGCCTTTGCATGGAAAGAACTGAGGAGCATGACAATAGGCAAGGACAGAAATTACCCGCCTATTGAAGTACCATCGGACTCACTGAATAAATATTTTACCACTCTACAAAACACGACTGCAATGCCACGAAACAAAGAGCAACTATGAGAATTGCGCCCCGAACAAGGAAACAATTTACATATTTCGTGTGACTACGGACAAGCCATCATCAGAATCAAATCGAAGTCCAAATGAATCGACAATATAGAAATTGAACTCATTAAGCGAATAATTGACGTTGTCCTCCCAACCATAACTCATATATATAAATATTCCCTATTGAGTGGCACATACCCATCATTATGGAAATCTGGCATTTTAGTTTCAAACCCAAAGTTTCCTCTTCCTGAATATGTGAGTGACTACCGTCTAGTAACCATCCTATCAGCTCTTTCAAAGGCACTATAATACGTCGAACACCAGTAACTTAACAAAAGTAGAATATCCTTGACAAAAACCAGTCTGGCTTTCCACAAAATGATAGCTCTAAGATTACAGATGACGTACGGAAGGCTATGGACTGAAGGCAAGTGGCAATTTTAGATCTTCTTGACTTCAGTAAACGTTTTAACTCTGTTGACACATATATACTACTTTATAAACAATACCTGCTCTACCTATCAATGAACAGTCATTCCCCTGTAGATGAACTCATACCTTCGCGAACTCCAGCAGCTTGTAAAATGTAATACTCATGAATATTAATCCTGGTAAACTGCAGATGTTGGAGTCGCATAGGAATCTGTTTTGTGATCTCGTACATTCTCTATTTATATAAACGATATCATTTCAAAAGTTCACAGCTGCAGACACCACTTATATGCGAACCGAGAGGACTGCCTGAAACAATGGAGACTTTCAACAAAGATTTCAAAGAAAACTGTAAAAGGATAGACCTACGTGGACATTTATAAACGACGCAAAATCACAAGTAATCGTAATTTCGCATCTAAAAATTAGCGTGTCCGGTAAGGAAAGTAACTTCCACTGCATGTAAATTTGATCAATGATAATGCCTATTTTCCAAAATTGTACCAGTCTGAGTCACCAATTGAATACCCTGAATCGGTGAAGGATCTAGAAACAATTCTAGTTAAACATCCTTCTTGGACGTTACACACCGCGAGTGTTTCCAGAAACGTGCTTTCAGCTCTAAACACGATACGCGGCTTCCGGAAGACTTTTCCTCGAGGGTTGAAAGAGCGGCTTTTCTGTACAATAGTGTTACCTCATTTCGAATATTGTGATTTAATCTGCATTGACCTGACTGCTATTCTTGGTGATAAATTACAACGTGTTCAAAACGGTTGTGAGAGCGAACTTCCGTAGTATGACCATCTCACCTCAGCCTACGACGTACTTGTCTGGTTAAGACCAAAACGAAGCCGTAACTTTCATGCCCTATGCCTTCTTCACCGAATTCTTTCTATATCCCCTTTACCTTACATTCACTCTCAGCTTAACTGGTTGTCATGGGACCAGAATTTTGGAACGCGTGCCTAAACAGACACATACTTATCTGTAACATGCCATCGTGCAAAACGATACACAAACTCTTTAGCTGCTTCTCCAGCACGATGGTGGAATAAGCTTCATGTCTTCGTCCGAAAATTCACCTCTGCCAGCTTCAGGAAACAGTACCAGAATTATCTACTAAACAACAACGGAATATACTAAATTGTAAATTGTTATCAGTAGCAATTCAAAGTAGTTATTTGAGTAGTGTTGCTACTATGTACGAAGGATTCAGTTGTATACATTAATACTTTTTTCAGATTGTTTACTGCTTCGTGATTATCATTACTTCATTACTATCGTCATGTGTATTGGGGTTTTCCATTAAGTTAATAGTTGTACTTTTTATATCTGATTATTACTGCATATATATTTTATCTCATAATCTAGCTAGATGAAAGAAATGTCCTAATGGCGCTAATCTTGCCATAAAGTAATAAATCTAATTTATTCTCCACACAGCAAGTAATTTTCTCGTGTTCAGTTCCAAAGTATAATTTTAGGCCGTATATATTTTAATCACCATAAGTAAAGAAGCGATTAACTTATCCATTTCCTTGATTCAGAAATATAAAATAATTTGGATAATTTTCCAAATAATTTCCGAAACATGTAGGTACATATTGAATTGTATAACCATACTGTTACTCAATGCGTAACGCTCATCAGTCTGTAGTAACCATTTGTCCGTTAAGGAAAGTAAACCCCACTGCATGTAAATTTGGCCTGAAGCCGGAGTGTGCATCGTAAACACTGCAAGAGCTCTTAGTAAAGTGAGCTCACTTTAAAACTTTCCGGTTCCGGTTCGTCGCCAAAGCGGCTTTTTCTTAATCGCTAGCTTTTGCAGCTAATAATCTCTCACTATGTGGGACCTTTGGCAAACAAGTCTCGCCAACAAAATCAAAACGGAAGAACAACATTTGTTTGAGCTAACGTTTGGATGTTAAATGTAAATGCGTACACCATTAAACAGCCCGAAGCAAATGCAGAACACTGTCCTGGCAATAATAGGGACTCATTCTTCCTAGCTGCGATGAGAAATGAAAGATAAAATATAAAAGAAAGTGTTCGGTGTGGGGGGAAGGAAAGAACAGGGGCAGACGCCATGATCCTCTGTATTCATGTGTATCGGAAACAAAGAATATATTCTACAACCCACGGCACCAGTTATTCACACCTTATTCTAAAGCAATATTCCATTCATAATTGGAAATGTTATGCTCCTGATTACGGAGATAATATTGAAAATACATCATGTACACGTTGTCTACTGAAGAGTGACATCGACACAAGTACGGGACGTCGAACTGAGCCTACCACTAACTTACGTCAGTCATGTCAGGGTACGTAAAAGGGAACGTGGTCACCGATAATTTCCTTTTTCCTCTGAAAACTTTGAGGATGTGGATGGTTTTTCTTGTTTTTTTCCCTTACCTTAAATTGTAAATTGTATTACCTTGAGTTCAAATACGATATTATATTATCAAGAAAATGGCTGAACTGTAATGACATTTCCAATTAAATTTTTGATTGTGGATATGTTTTTTATCTAAAGGAAGGGCGCGCAGCTGAAATCTATGGAACAATTCAAATGATACGAAATTATATCTTTATTAAGTCGCATGATTTTCAATGTTGTCTTCAACCTTCAATCCGTTATGTTTCACGTCCATATTTATGTGTGCGTGAAATATGTTCCGTTGATTAGAACAGTAGATGAGAAGTGGCCCGGCACCACAGATTTAATCCAGGTAAAGGCATGTCTTTTCCCTCCTGAAATATACCACCCCAAAATCGAATGGAGTTCGATTAGTTTCAGATAAACAAGGTGAATACCACTATAATATAAGAAGAAAAGTTAAGAACATAAACCATACATTATCTTGGAAACTCATAAATCTCATAAGACAATAACTGTCAACTAAAAGAATTAATCTCATCAAAATCAATACCAATCTCACTTCATAAGAAATCGTTTGGTTCTGGTGCCCATGAACGTATTCTTCATCTCGTTCGCACGTTTTTGAGATTAATTGACCGATATGTCTATTCCGTCCATTCTGCCTTCACTTCAGACAAATGTTTTCGCTGTTATGCGAAGGTAAAATATTAATGCTTGTCCGTCTCCTGGGATGAATGGTTAGCATTCAATACAGAGGTCTGTTAGTTCGATTCCTGGCCGTACCAGGAATTCCAGCCGCGTCTGGTTAATTCATGTGGCTCGGAGACTGGGGATGTGCCCGCATATCACTGCACACCTCTACATTTACCCACAATACACCATAATTCCAACCAGAACAGGAACACGCACAGGTGAATTCATATTTCTACAGAGCGTTGGGGTTAGGAAAGGTGTGACCCAAAGGTGAATGGCCAAGAAGAAGGAAATATTAACGCTACCAGTTCATGATTCATCACCAGTTTACCCATGAGCCTCATGTAACGGAATTCGATCCGAAGCTTTTTCTGCGTTTATTTGGATCAGATAAAAATTCTTGCGCTTCCGGTCTTTATTTGTAGATGGGTAGCGTTGCACTGGGCCACGTAATTGCTACCGATACGTATGAGTTCTGAGGTAAAAGACCCACGCACATTTTGTGATTACCTGTATTGCTGTATATCTATGCAATTCGGATTGACGGGACACTTTTTGAGTTATATAGCCCACAGTATATGAACGTATTATACTCTATATGTACATGGAAATCATGCCTATCTATTTACACGCACAGGCGGGCCAAATATCTACAGGCTGTGGGCTACAGTAACAGGCTATAGTCAGATCGACCTTCGTGTGGATGGGGAAAGACATTGTAGTAAGCACCGATTATGACTCAACAGGTAGTAGAGACCTGCATTCGGAACTTGACTCATAATCGTTCCCAATTGATGCCCGTCAGAACCTCTTATTATTCTCAATGCTGTCCTTCATGATGAACATGTAATTAATGAATTATTTACTAGGCATGTGTGTTTTATGTCCATCTCAAATTAATGTTATCAGGGTGATCTTATTTAATCTACTACTGATGGTAATTTTGAATGTATGGTCAAATCCAGGGACCACCTCCGTACGGAACATAAGGGTCCTGGAGGAGTAGAATGGGAAGGTCACTGCTATTCTTAAGCTGGGCAGAGTGATTAGTTCCATACCCAGTCGCCTTTTCCGCTAGTACTTAGCCAGGTACTCATTTCTGGTGTGAACTGAGTGAACTTCAAAACCGCATGCCTCTCCAGAAGCCATCGTCCGGTTTCTAAATGGGGAGTGGATACCCCATCTTTCCGTGTAATCCGAGCGTGCCTTACCACCTCAGTTAGCACTGCCATGAGTTGGCAGCGTAAAGTGATTTAAACGAGTGTCTACATGTGTAAACATGTTCAATGGTTTTATCGTAACGGAATTCCGGAAGAATCCCAAAAGTAAACCAGACATATTATTCTTCATCCAGTAGATTAACTAAACTCTACGGAAAACTAAATAAAGGAAGATCCCACTTCGAGAACCAATTCCTATTTAAAGTATCACCCATTGCTAATCCATAAAGTTCAAAATCATATTAAAAAGGAATTAAATTCAAATACGAAGACTGGGAATGAAGGCCCAGGTACCCGCCCATAAACCGCACATTTCGTCAATGAACTCAAAGCACCGCGTTTGGTGGTGTGAGGTGTGCCGCCGTTTGATCCGTTTATGACTGGAGACGCGTGATTTGCAGTAATGAATCACGCTGTACCATTTGGCACACGGATGGACGGTTTGGGTGTGGCAAACGCCTGGTGCAAGTTACGTGCTAGCCTAAAGTAAACTCATGTCCTCGTTCCGAGATGGTACAGCTTTTTCAGGCACAGCCCGAATTTAGGTAAGCGGCATGTACCATTTTAACCACATACCGGACTTCCCGATATTTTTAAATCTCTGGCAGTACTGGGAATCGAACCCAGGTCAAACAGGACGCCAGCTAATAGTGATAGCCGTTAGGCTACAGACGCAGATCATTCTACCCTGTACAGTACCCACACTCACCTCCACCAAATGTCTCTGTTGGTAATGTACAGGCATGCTAGCCTGGACAGTATCCACAGTGAAATTTGCCGGAGGTGAGGTGGGAGTGCGGAGGTGATTCGCATGGAAGGGACTCCGTCTTCCCGCAATGCTAAAGCGCACGTTAACTGCGGAAGGGTATTACAAGCTGCATGTTGTCTACAGTAGAAGACTAGTTCGGAGATGATCACTGTGTGCTTCAGCATCGAAATTATCCCTTCCAACTCGTAAGTGGTTTGTGGACAATACTTTTCCAGATATGAACTGACCGGTCCAGAGTCTCCAAACTATCGTATACCTCACTTCAGACTCCAACGACCCACGTCACTAACTGCTCTCACCACATCGCTTGAGGAAGAAAGGTCTGCCATTCCATCACAGACGTTCTGACACCCGGTAGACAATCTCCTCAGCAGAGTCAAGCTGTAACAATAATTTTTAATAATTTTAGTAATTACTGGAATGTGTATTACTTGAGAATGTTATGGGTTTTCAAATGGAATAATGCCTACTCACGTTAACTGAATAAAACTAACATAAATTAGGATATCAAAGGAGTTTTCTTTCAGAATTCTAGTCAAATAGTTTGAAAGCTAGTGTCCAAAACTTAAGCATAAGTTACAAGTAAGCAGTACAACAGGAAATTGACCGCGAATCGCACGACATATTCACCTACCAAACTTACGTGTTCGCTGTGTATAGGAAAGGCGTGTTCCCTGCTTTGACCAGCGGTGTAACCGCAAGGTAAATACAGCCAGTGCCTGCGCTCCATATTTCCTCAGTCGTGTTTGCCCTGTTATAGTGTGCGGAGTGTAGCCTCGTGGTGAACGTGACAACATAATGGCACAACGACGCCTTTTGGACCCCGTCTTGCAGGGTAGAATACTCGGCCGCCTGGAAGCAGACCAGACACAGATCGAAGTCGCCGTATCTTTGAATGTGCCACAGTGTCATTTCCAGGCTTTGGAGACGATTTCTAGACACAGGAGATGTTAGTCGTAGGCCAATACCAGGTCGACCAAGAGTAACCACACCACAGCAGTACCGATATCAGGCCTTAACCGCCCGACGAAATCGGAGTGCATCTGCAAGGCAATTGTCGGCGGAGCTTGCAGCCGTCTCAGGGGTTGCCGTTTCCTGGGAAACTGTGTACCGGGGGCTTAGAACAGCAGGGCTGTTTGCCCGACGTCCAGCGGTGTGCGTCCCGCTCACTCCAGCACAGATGAATCACGTTTCAGTTTGCAGAACGATTCGCGTCGCACATTAATATGGAGAGAAGCAGGTAGCCGATACAACCACAACCATGGGACCAGTATGGTGGTGGTGGCGTCATGGTGTGGGGCGGCATCATGTTAAATGGCCGTGCGGACCTGCACATCTTCATGGGTGGTCCGAGGAACACTGTTAACTCCCGGAGATACAGGTATGAGGTACTGAGACCACATGTTCGACTCTTCAGAGGTGCAGTTGGTCCAGACTTCCTCTTTATGGACAATAATACCCGACCGCACCGCTCTGCTCTGGTGGATGAATTTCTGGCTGGGGAAGACATTCATCGCATGGACTGACCAGCGGGGTCTGCGGATCTGAATCCTATAGAACATGCCTGGGATGCATTGGGGAGGCAAATAGCTTCCCGTTAGCCTCCACCAAGGACCCTCCATGACCTTCGCATTGCCCTTTAGGGGGAATGGGATCGACTGCTACATGAGCTCTTGGACCATGCCACGTCGCTGCGAAGCATGTGTGGCCATTGGGGGTAACCATACACCCTATTAACAGCATATTTTGTTGTGTCAGACATTGCCAAGTTTTGTTAGTTGTTGTCAAAGGTGTGGCTTAGCTATTAGAACCTTTCTGACACTGTTTTTGAACAAGTTTTGTGACATATGGTGTGTGATTCAGCTTCCGTTTGTTCAGCAATCCGTCTGACATTCCTATCAGTTAGGATGGCCTCGTTTAGTGATTATGCTTAACTTTTGGACACTAGTGTAGTTTGAAAATGGTAAATAAGAAAAGTTATCTGCTCCATTCAACTGCTTAGTTACGAGGCTATGCTGTTCTTATCTTCGTTTCCTTTACAGTACACCGATTGCATTGCGACTTCCTTGTCGTGTACTTTGTGATAGTTCAAGAAGTAGGATTTGGTGGAATATTGTATTTACCATTGCTGAAACAGCCGACATGTAATAGTGTATAGATAATGCAGGAATAATGCTGTTCGTTCTTGTGCTCTGTACTCAGAACGATATCCCAATAGACGTCACCCATCTTGACAATTATTTGTGAAACTCTTGAACCAATTACGTGAAGCTGGAGAGGTAACATCTAAAACATAGTAACAGAATCTAACGAGTGACTGGAGAAGAATGTGAGATTAATGTTATAGCTGCTGTTGCTCTTTAGTTCCCGTGCAATCGCACGAGGAAGTGGCATAAGTCAAGCAAGTGTACTTCGCGTTCTCAACCGTCATAATTTCCATCCGTATGATGTCTCTCTCCATAATGTGCTGCATGGAAACGACTTCGACAATCGTGTTAAATTCTTTACATGGGCATTAAGAAAAAATACACCAGATTGATCGAGTATCTTGTTCAGTGATGAAGCACCATTTACAAACCATGGCCAAGTTTATTTCCAAAACATGCACTATTGGTCCGTAAATAATTCCCATTAGCTTCGAATAGCGGAACGTCAGTGTCCATGGAGTCTAAATGTGTGGTGTGGAACAGTGAACCATCAGCTCATAAGCCCCTTTTTCATAAAACGAACACTAAGTTCTCAGAAGTATCTCAATCTCCTAACAGACCAAATTCCACAGATGAGACGTTCCACCGCAGACTAGGAGAAGCATATGGTGTCAGCATGATGACTGTCCTGCGCATAGTGCACGACGTACTAGAGCTTGCTTTCACCGAATGTTTCCAAATCGATGGATTGGATGAAGTGGACATGTCGTTGGGCAGCCCGTGCACCAGATATGACCCCTTTAGATATTTCTCTGGGAAGGCTAAGAGGCACTGTTTACAAGGACATACCGAACAACAGACGTGTTACTGCTATCTGCGCTGAAATTTCTGATGAAATGCTACAACGTGTGCATCAATCTCTACATGGCAGACTAGAAGGTTGTACTGGAGCTAGTTGTCGTCACTTTGAACTTAACCTGTGAAGGCCAATTCTCCTTCTTCTTCCGAATCAGAAGACTTATTTTATTCAATCATTGTATCTTAGGTTAGTGCTGACACATGAAGCAGACAATAGCCAGTATTTACTTTTTTCAAACTACGATAGCTCGTAAACTATTTGTACTAGAATCCTGAAAAAAATGACATTCTAATTTTCTCTCGTTTTATTTTGTTAATGTCAATAGACATTGTCAAGCTCCATAGCTGAATGTTTAGCGTGCTGGCCTTTGGTCACATGGGTCTCGGGTTCAATTCCTGGTAGATTCGGGAATTTTAACCACAATTGGTTAATTTTGCTGGCACGGGGGCTGGGTGTATGTGTCGTCTTCAACATAATGTCATCCTCATCACGACGGCCTGCGGGAGTCAAATGAAAACCTTGCATCTGGCGAACCGAACTTGTCCTCGGACATTCCTGGCATTAAAATCCATACGCCATTTCATTTCATTTTTTCAATAGATATTTTTCCATCTGAAAAATATAACTTTGTAAAATAAGTACACATTCTAATAGTAATTAAAATCTGTTTATGGATCACAATTATGAGACCTTTGTTACACTTTATTTCTGTGAAACGGCACATCAATAACACATTCCATTTCAGATATATTTTGGGTGACAGTTTAGGTGATTCAGTGTGTGTTGTATGAAATGGTAATATTCAGTTGTCCAATACTGCATGCTAACGGGGACAGAAATATTAACTCCACTCTAATCTCTAGACACGCAGTAACACTAGAAAAAACAGGAGACAGTACTTGCTGTTGGGTCCATAACTGCTGAAGGACCCATCATTTTTATCTTCACAAAAATCCTAAATGTTCATTAAATGACCTGATTGTACAAAGTGAAAGTCTAAATTGCTAGAATCATTTGTGCAGGCTATAGCTACATTTATATTATAAGATTTGCGTTGGGTACATTAGAAGGAGGTGATAAGGAGTAAGATTTATTTCATGTTATACTAGGTAAGTCAACTCATTCTGGGGATCTTGGAGTTGTACAGTAAAATCCTGCTACTTTCGATGCCGCTGTTCAGATGTTACGCGCATGCTTTGTGCGTCAATATGGTCAGGAGCGAACGGACGAAATTGGCTTCCTGTAAAATTATATTCCATGTTTTTGGTGTGAACACCCGTTATCTATTGCTATATTTTCATTATCGTATGTAAACACTAACACAACGCAAGTAGGACACACTGTTAAGGAGACAGTACTTGCGGAGCTGTTAAGCGACTGCTCATTGAAGTCGATGATCCAGGACTCAAATTCTTCCAAAACCAAGTACTTTTTATTCATATTTGCCCACCTTTCCCATATTTGGCAGTTCATAAACGCATGTGCTTACTGCCCCATCAGCTACTGTTCTGAATTGGGAAAAGTCCCGAATCGTTACAATTTATTTAGGTAGCTGTACCGAATTTCATTGGCCATCGTGAGTGAGATCTTCTACGGTAATTCCATGCTGATGGCACATAGATTGTTGTAAGGTGATTGAGATTTATTCTCACACGGCTTCATTTAACCCCAGATACTACGGTATTCATTTATTTCAAGGATACGTAACCAAATCTTAGACACAAATTCGTTATTCACAAGCACTAAGTTTACTACTACTGCTGATATCTCGATATAAACAAGTAAATGGGTTGTTCTGCCTCCCAAAATACATTCTTACGTTGGATATATGGCTCAGTGTCTTAAGTGAAAGATCAATCAATGCAAACAGATTGAAATGACCACGAGTTAATAATACGTTGAAAGGCATTGTTTTTTCAGCAGTTAAACAGTTATAGTACAGAGTGATGTGAAGTGTCTTCTTTACATAACCTCTCCATGGACTCCTCGAATGTACAGCTGGAACGAATGTTATTTGCTTGCATATTAATGAAGTTTTATAGAGCGCAAGAACAGTGATATTGCACAAAACACCGCGAGCAGTGTGTGTGGTTGATGACAGCACAAGTGTTTTTTTTAATTAGCTCCAAGATCGCTGCCAAGTAAGTATTTGGTAACTTTTATTAGGTACGTAACTAATACCAAACGAAGTCATAACATTGCGTTAAGCTGAACCACTCCTTTACTCGCTCGGTGTACTTCAACAATATAATAATGGCGTGTGGACTTCGGAGAAGCCTGGTGCAGGATTTTTGAATTGATGCCTGATAAGCGACCTGCAGGTTTGTTAGAATAGAGCCCTACCTATGATAATTCTAATGAAGAAGACCGCACACGCACCTAGCCATTGAACGATAGGAATTAACCAATGAAGGTTAAAGTCCTTTACCCGGCCATAAATCGAGCCCCGGACCCTCTGGAGAGAAGGCCATCACGCTGACAATTCAGACTTCGGGACGGACAATTTTGGCTATGACCTTAGAGTAGAGGTAAGATTATGTAAGGGAATATATTACTATCCCCATTCTATGAACTGAGATAATATTAAAAGAAAGAGAAATAAAAATCATTATTTTCCATTGCAACGCCTCAATGGTAACAATGTACTATTGAAAGTACAATCTTAGTGCCTTATAAGGTGGTAGCTATCTCGATAGATAAGTTAGATAAGTGGTAGAGTGTTCGACTGATGACCCCAAGTTCGCGGGTTAGATTTCGGCTGAGGTAGCCGATTTTTGAAAGGCAATCAAATATCTTGGCAGTCCTTGTCATTGTTCTTCGCATGTTAAAGGTATCTGGTGGCGTGCTCACTGTCACCCGACAAAGCTGCATTAACTCAGCTAAATTATTCATTCCACTATAATCTCAATTTCGTGGCTAAGAAAGCGGCATAATCGAATGTCGAAATTCGTAGGCAGGCTGCCTGCATGGCACCGCATAAGGAAGTTTTCACCTCTGTAGCTGAGCCCGTACAATTATTATTATTATTATTATTATTATTATTATTATTATTATTATTATTATTATTATTATTATTATTGGTGTTATTATTATTATCATCATCATCATCTAATGGTTTCCATCCTGTCTACCGAGTCTTAAGTTCTAATGTCTGCAGTGTGCAACTTTCTACAGAAAATCATCTGATGCTTGTGAGGTTTCACAGTCCTTAGGCCTAATCCCAATAGCCAATGAGCCGTGAAGCATTCAACCTGAATGAACCGGCGGTAAAAAGATCAAATACCACACGCATATTTGCTACCCTCTGCATGAATGTCCCCGGTCGTCCTGGTTCTGCACTCTTATGCGAAAGTTTTAAGACTGATATGTTAACAACCCGTATCAGTACAAAAGTAAGATAATTTAATTCGTTTAACATCCAAAGAGCCCATGGTCCTTCAACCGGAAGCGGGACTCAATCACTCCCACAGGCTCGAGAACACCTTAAGACAGTTTAGGGACGACCGATTAATTAGAGAGTCCTAGCCGCCGGAGTAAAGGAGTGTGACTACTCAGAACACGACCAAGATGCCCGCTCCTGTGCCATAGTAATTGGTATCACAACTCTCAAGACTTCTTACAAGGCCACTCAACCGCTTGCGATGGTTCACGAACTAGAATGTTATTTTAGCAACTCGCATCACATGCCGACAGAATGGCAGTCTGTGCAAAAAAGGTGCAGTGTTATATCTTGCAATCTGAATAGAGGTGGTGTTAGTACGATATAAACATTAGCATTTCCAAGACTAAACTGTTTTAAGTGGTAGTGGTGAGGGGACCAAAGAAACTGAATATCAGGTCGGGAAAAGATACCTCGCAAAGGTGGATCATTTCAAGTACACTCACGCTCATAAATTAAGGATAATTGCATATTGTGGTGCCACACAACGTGGCACTACACATAACTGGAGCTAATAGCATAGGCACATAGTGAACACAAAAGAAACATATCTGTAAGTCCACGGTATTGGTGATAAGTTGAGAAAACCGTCCGAAAACACATGTGCTATAAGACGCCACTGTTTCCTGCGCAGGTACCCCGACATCAGTATGGGATATGATCACCATGCACACGTACACAGGCCGCACAACGGGTTCGCATACTCTGGATCAGGTGGTCGAGCAGCTGCTGGGGTAGAGCCTCTCATTCTCGCACCAGTGCTTGTCGGAGCTCCTGAAGTGTGCTAGGGGTTTGAAGACGTGCAGCGATACGTCGAACGAGAGCATCCCAGACGTGCTCAATGGGGTTTAGGTCTAGAGAATAGGCAGGCCACTCCATTCGCCGGTTATCGTCTGTTTTATGGTACTCCTCCACGATGGCAGCTCGGTGGGGCAGTGCGTTATCATCCATCAGGAGCAAGGTGGGACCCACTGCACCCCTGAAAAGGCGGACATACTGGTGCGAAATGACGTCCCGATACACCTGACCTGTTACAGTTCCTCTGTCAAAGACATGCAGGGGTGTACGAGCACCAATCGTAATCCCACCCCACACAATCAAACCACTACCTCCATACAGGTCCCTTTCAAGGACATTACAGGGTTGGAATCTGGTTCCTGGTTCACGCCAGATGAGAACCTGGCGAGAATCACTGTTCAGACTATACCTGGACTCGTCCATTAACATAACCTGGGACCACTGTTCCAATGACCATGTACTGTGTTCTTGACACCAGGCTTTACGGGCTCTCCTGTGAACAGAGGTCAGTGGAATGCACCTTGGAGGTCTCCGGGCGAATAAACCATGTCTATTCAGTCGTCTGTAGACTGTGTGTCTGGAGACAAGTGTTCCAGTAGCTGTGGCAAGGTCCCGAGCAAGGCTACCTGCAGTACTTCGTGGCCGTCTGCGGGCACTGGTGTTGAGATATCGGCCTTCTTGTGGTGTTGTACACTGCGGACGTCCCGTACTGTAGCGTCTGGACAAGTTTCCTGTCTGCTGGAATCGGTACCGTAATCTTGAGATCACACCTTGTGGAACACGGAGTTCCCATGCTACGACCTGCTGTTTTTGACCAGCCTCCAGTCGCCCTATAATTCTACCCCTCACAACGTCATCGATATGTGTTCTTTGAGCCATTTTCACCACACAGTCACCATTAGCACGTTTGAAAACATCTGCACACTTACTCGCTTCACCGTACTCTGACATGCACCAACTCACCTCTGCGTATTTGGACTGCTGCTAGCGCCACCGTGCGACGACCGCAGGTCAAATGCACCACATCGTCATACCCCGAGGTGATTTAAAACCGCAAACCACCCACCATAGTGTTGTTTCACCGTGTATCAGCATTATCCTTAGTTTCTGAGCATGAGTGTATTTAGAATGTATATTGTACTGGGATGGTAGTATACTGTATCTAGTAAAAGTGAATCAAAGCTAATACAGTGAGGTCGCAGTTGTTGTCAACAGTACTTTCTAAGAAGGAAGTCAGCTCATGAACGAAACTATCTCTATATCCAGACTGATTTTACCGTAGTGAAAACTTCGTTGACTAAGGATATTTCATTCATAAGTTAGAAGTAACATATTTACCGTCGATGGTGGGTTTATGTAACGCGAGTGGAAGAGGATAAGTTACCCAGGAGAAGAAAGTGCTCGGTCATGGAGCGTAACAGGAGCAGAGGGAGACCAAGACGACGATTATAGGCCGAGTTTTAAAGATTTTGACAGCTGTCATCCGCCATCTTGCATCGGTAACCTCAGTGCCGCTATCTTGAGAAAGCTAGATCTTACTGTTGTGAACGTAGGCACGTGGTGGTGGGCAATTTGAAAAATTCTACGTGCTTTAAAAAGCCACATCCTTCTTGACAGCTGTCATCCGCCATCTTGCACGTCATATTAAAACAAAACCCCCTAGCATAACATCCGCTTTATGTGAAGTTTGTGGGGGGTATTTCGCTAGTGTAGAACAATACCAGGCTCACTTAGTAGAAGTACATCAGGTATCTTCTTGCGACTATAACCCTCAGGCTACGCAAAGAAAGCGTGTAAATAATGATGAAGATGTAGAAAGCTGTAGTAACAAAAACCAAGGAAGAATGAAGTTACTGAAGAACATCAAACTATACACTGAGAACACTGCAACACTAATGTACCGTCTTCACATTTTCAGGGTCACTTAAGAAGTAATGCGCATAAAAACAATGCTTGTAGAATTGCTAGTGATACAAACATCGAAGAAGTTAATACTGCAGTTCAAAGTAGGATTTTCAGTTACAGAATTCGTCCTAATCAGAAGTTTCAAAGCACCTAAAACTTTTTTAAATTGCGTTAAACCGAACGTGCAACAGCTTCTTAACAAAACTTTGTCTGATCGTAATTTATTTAAAGTTAATTTCGAACATTTTGCGTTGTATATTAAGAGCACATATGAAAGTGAAATATCTGAAATTAAATCATTTAATACCAAGAATTTGTAGTGAGTGAGTCAACTGATTTCAGTGATGTATTTACGGATATCTCGAACGTTATTTCAACGAAGAGCGAGGAATTTCAAGAAAAAGATTCAGGATGGGCTTTAGCTGAAATTTAGTATCTAGAAGTTAATATCAATTAGTACAATCCTTTGCGAGGATCTTCATACATCGAGCTGCCGACATGGGGAAAGCGAAAAAAGATGTTGTAAACATTCAACCAATGACGAGGCGTGTGTTGCATGGGCTGTTGTGTCGGCTTTATATCCTACGAAATCAGACGTAGCCAAAAGAACATCATCGTATCCTCACTATTCAACACAACTAAATTTAGATGGTATAGAATTTTCTATGCAGTTAAAGGACATTAAGCGCTTTGAACAACTAAATAATATTAGCATTAATGTGTATGGTGTAGACAAAAAGTCTGTAGTAGGTCCTCTGTAGTACGCATGTAATAAGAAGGGTACTCATGTTAACTTACTCTACATAGAAAATTGTGAGAATAGTCACTTTTGTTGGATTAAACATTTGAGTAGGCTTGTTAGTTGTCAGTTGTCAAAACGTGATGGTAACAAGTGGCTATGAGACGGATGATTGCAGTATTTTAGAACTGAAGATCAGTTAACAAACCATTCTAAGAATGACTGCAATCATGTATGTACAAAGATACCTACTACAGGCAATAATGTTTTGAAGTTTACGAATTATAGCAAGCAGATGTGGGTGCCTTTTGTTATTTACGCAGACTTTGAAGCCATCCTCAAACCATTTAAGATATGTGCACCTAATCCAGACAACTCTTTTACTAATACTACACACATGCATGTACCGTACAGCCTCGCGTATTATATCAAGTGCAGTTATGTTAGCACGCTTAACAAATTAGAGCTGTATCGAGGACCTGATGCTGCTAAAGTATTTTAGAAAGACTTGAATGTGGTGCAGTATGACTTAGCAGCATTCTAAATACTAACATTCCCACGAAACCACTTACCGAAATTCAGTTAAAAGAACACCAACGTGCTACAAAATGTAGTATATGTGATGGTGAATTTTCTGAAAATGACCCTAAAATTTTCGATCTTGAACATTTAACTGGCTTGTACAGATGCCCTGCTCATAATAGCTGTAATCTTAAGCACAGAGTTCCAAAATTTATTCCTGTAATTTTTCATAACTTATCTTGTTATGACTCACATTTTATTATTTCACAATTTGGGGCTTCAGATAAAAAATAGATATAATCCCTGAGAACAAAGAGCGGTACATTGGATGTACAAAGTGCGTAAAAGTGGATGAGAAGCATACTATAAAATCGAGATTTCTTGACTCGTTTCGCTTATAGCGAATAGCCTTGATAAATTTTCGAATAATTTGCTACCAGTAAAATTCACAGAAATTCGACGCGTTTTTCCTGAAGAAGAGCAGTTATTTTAATTCGGCGTAAAGGTGTCTTCTGTTATGAATATATTGACTGCTTAGCACGCCTCGAAGAACGTGCCTTACGAGCAAAACAATCATTTTACAGCTCGCCGAATTCAGCTGATATTAGTGATGATGACTATTTACATGCACAACGTATCTGGGAGCAGTTCCACATTCAAACGCTAGGCGAATACTCTGACTTATATTTAAAGACGGATGTACTTTTGTTAGCTGATGTTTTCGAAACTTTTCGCTGTGTTTGCAAGAAAACATACAGCCTTGATCCATGTCAGTATTTTACAACACCTGGGTTAAGTTGGGATGCTATGTTAAAATGCACGCAAGTGAATTTGGAACTGCTAACAGATATGAATATGGTGCACATTATAAAATCGTCTATTTGAGGTGGTCTAAGTCAGTGTAGTGGGAGGTATTCTGAGGCAAATTATAAGTTTTGACTCTAGTCAGGAATCTCAGTATATTGTTTATCTTCGTGCTAACAATCAGTATGGGTGGGCTCTGAGTCAGCATCTACTATTAAATGGTTTCCGCTGGCTAACGCAGTGCGAAATTGATGATTTACAGCTGCACACCCTAGACGATGAAGCTAATCAAGGGCATTTCCTTGAAGTTGACTTATAGTACCCTAAAGAGTTACACACTTCTCATAATGACTTACCGTTCCGCCCTGAAAACATGAAGTCTCCGAACATCACAACAACAACAAAGATGCTAATCGCTAATTTGTGTGACAAATCTAAGTAGGTCATTCATTATCGGAATTTAAAACAGTGTTTGCAGCATGGTTTGAAGTTAACCAAAGTTCATCGCGTACTAGAATTCAATCAGTCACCGTGGCTAAAGCCATATATCGATCTCAACAATGATTTAAGACCAAATGCAGTTAACGAGTTTGAGAAAGATTTCTATAAGCTCATGAATAACAGTGTGTTTTGTAAGACTATGGAAAATGTTGACAAAAGGGTTGATGTAAAATTAATTACAAACTGGGAAAATATTAATCAAAGGTACGGTGCTAGCCATTTAGTAAGAAAATCGAATTTCCGTAGCTGTATTATTATACATGAAAATATAGTTATTATACAGATAAATCGTGTTAAAGTTAACTATGACAAACCTACCTACGATGGCTTTGCTGTACTTGAATTAGCTAAAACTCTCATGCATGAATTCCATTACGATTATATGATGAGGAAGTACGCTCATAATGCGCAATTGCTCTACACAGATACTGATTCGTTTATTTACCAAATCAAAACTGATGACTACTACAATAATATAAAGCCAGACTTAGGTAGGTTTGATACTAGGAACTATCCTGAAAATAATTATTATAATCTACCACTAGTACAAAAAGGTTCTAGGTAAAATGAAAGACGAATATGCTGGAAATATTATCGATTCATCTGTAGGCGCTAAATCCAAATCATATTGCATAATGCTCTTAAATATCCTACAAATAAAGAGATTGAAAGGAATTTAAAAGAATGTAGTTCAGAATGAGCTATGTTTAGGAAATTTTAAAAATTGTATTAATTGTAATCCACCTATTTTACATAAGCAAATGGCTCTTATTAGAAGAAGAAGCATCAGTTGTACACTCATTTAATTAATAAGGCAGCACTTAAGAATGAACACTGTAAACGGTTTGTTATTCCAAATTCTACCAACACTCTAGCCTGGGGGCATAGTAGTATTGATAGGTACTACTTTACATAAAGCAGATGTGAGTGTGTGTGTGTGTGTGTGTGTGTGTGTGTAAATTTTATGCTAGAGCTGTGTACTTTGTAATATATACGCTAAGCTTTCTTACTTCACATATAACTATACATATTGTATATAAGATCCGTAAAGATAGTGATAAGGGAGAGGTAGGTACAGTAAGAGTGTAGTACAGCTTTTAATTGAAGATAAAACTTGTACATACAGGAATTAGCATCATTAACTTGAGAGAATTGCATTATCATTTAAGAAGGGTAAGGTACACGAACATTGTAAGATAAAACAGATACATACAAGAATTGCATTAAGAACGGGAGAAGTACACACAAACATCAGTCAGAAATTACTACAGCGAACGATTCAAGATAAAACATGTACATACAAGATGTAATGAGTAATGTAGAATTGGCATATTCTTTTATTTTAGATTAGGTACTACTTTCTCCTCCTACCACTGCCCCTCCTCTTCTTTGCAAAATAGGGTTTCAATCATTTGCTTAAATACTACATCACTCGAAGAGAAGAAGTGTAAGTATGTCAAGAAAACATGTGTTCAGATTCGTAAGTATGTCATCGTCTCAGAAGAGCAGCTGAGTAAGTATGTTCAGAAGGGAAAAGGTATCTCTCTGAACAGTGTTTGATTCTAGTCTTGCAGTGTTCTACAACATCTAACTATAGTATGAGATTTTGTGTTCTCAACACTTGTTGTGATTCTGGTAATAATATGTTTTGAACAACAGCATGTGTTCAAGTCTAAACATGCACACTGATGTTATTACTGCAGCACGTGCACACTCTTGCCTTCGCGATGCATGTTCGATAGAGTTATGCCTTGACAGAGGAGTAGGAGGAGGAGGAGGCCGTAACAGCCGCCTCTATCTTGTGTAGTAGCCTCTAAGCGCTATCTTATGTAATTAGCGTCGGGAAGGGCATCTCGTTGTAAACTAAGGATAGCCCCTTCAAGATGGTATATGAGAGGTTAGGTTCGCAAATGCACTAAAGTTTTACTGTTTATTGATGATAGCTAACGTAAGTTTTCAATCTTCCCGCTACCACGTGCTTAAGGTAGCAGCCGTAAAGATAGCAGCACGGTGCTCTGTTGATTAAAGATAGCCGCTGTCAGTTTGGTAGCTGTCAAAAAGGATATCGCCTTGTTTACAAACAAGAGCTCGTGGAATTTTCAAATTGCCTGCCTCCATATTTCAAAGCTGGTAGCTAAAGAAGGCAGCACTGAGGTTTGATATGCAAGATGGCGGATGACAGCTGTCAAAAAAGCACGTGAAATTTTTCAAATTTCCCGCCAACACATGCCAAAGGTGGTAGCTATGAGGTTTAATGTCATAAAAATGGCAGCACTAAGGTTAGTTATGAGTTCTTGTTTAAAGATGGCTGCTGACAGCTGACAAAAGCACGTGGATTTGTTTACAAACACGAGCACGTGGAATGTTTCAAATTGCCTGCCATCACATGCCAAAGGTGGCACCTATGAGGTTTAGTGCCGTTAAGATGGCAGCACTGAGGTTAGCGACGCAAGATGGCGGATGACAGTTGTCAAAAAGCACATGGAATTTTTCAAATTGCCTGCCACCACGTGCTTAAGGTGGTAGCCGTATAGATAGCAGCACGATGCTCTGTTAATTAAAGATGGCTGCTGTCAAAAAAGCATGTAGAACTTTGCAAATTGCCTGCTCGTAAGGTTTAGTGCCGTAAAGATAGCAGCACGGTGCTCTGTTGATTAAAGATGGCGGATAACAGCTGTCAAAATGCATGTGGCTACGTAAAGCACGTAGAATTTTTCAAATTGCCCGCCACCACGTGCCTACGTTCACAACAGTAAGGTTTAGCTTCGTCAAGATAGCGGCACTGAGGTTAGCGATGCAAGATGGCGGATGACAGCTATCAAGAAATCACGTGGCTGTCAAAAAAACATGTGGCTTTGTTTATGAACAAGAGCACGTGGCTTGCGGTGGAGGCCTCTGCGCAGGGACCTGCGGTGGCGGTGGCGGTGGAGGCCTCTCCCGAGAGCCGGAGGTGGAGGTGGTGGTGGAGCCCTCTGCCGAGGAGCCTGCGGTGGCGATGGAAACCTCAGCGGTAGGCGCGAGGTAGAGGTGGCCGCTGAACTGTCCACTTATACTACTCACATTTGTTCAGATCTCTATTGATATTAATGAAATACTAAGAGTATATTTCTTCATTTTTGTATTTTTTTACTGATTTTAGCGTGCGAGAATGATGAAATACTGTAATTTCAATAAAATAGGAAACTTACATTGTAAGAGAGGTAAAGAAGAAAGTACTTTTGCAATGGCTTTTAAAAGCCGAAATGGTCAATTTGAAACTTGTTTTTCCACCTTCGAACTCGACTTCACTCCACTTAGTGTAAATTGTTCACATTGTAACAGAGCCTCCTGTAAGACCTATGATCTATCATTAATTATTGCATTGATTTACAATATTAATATATTCATGAAATGCCACAGCATATATTGTGTGCTACCTAGTTTGGTACAATTTGTACCATATCCTTGCTTTAGCCTATTTACGGTTACGCCGACTTTGGTGATGATAATGTCGAGTTTGCTAGCTACATGTCCTTTTAAGTACGTTATTCATGTAGACTTGTATTCTGAGTGTGTTGTAGAGTCTATTACATTTTACTGTGACTGCACACCAGTCGGTAACATAAGGAAGTACCACAGCATACGTCGGACATGAATTTCAAATACCATATGAAGATACAAGGAAACAATTCTACATCACATTCCAGAATACCCATGCATTACATTCCATTTCTCTCTAGGTTAACGAGTTACCATGTGCATCCTTGAAAGTCTATATTAAAAACTTTGTGGTGCACTAAAACATACAGCGAAACGAACAATTAACGAGTTGTGTAACAAATCAATGTATACAAATGCCCTTGACAGTTAGTCATACATATGTAATTAATTACTGCATTTAAGATAGCATGGTATGGTTCACTCATGACATCTGTTACGTGACGTTCTTTACCAACTTCCCAAACAAACTTTCATTTTCTCAAGTTTAAGTTTAATATTCCTATCTTAATTAGAATGTACAAAGTTTTAAAACTTGAGTTGAATCTCGTTTTTTTGCTAGTGGCTTTACGTCGCACAGACACAGATAGGTCTAATGGCGACGATGGGATAGGAAATGGCTAGGAGTTGGAAGGAAGCGGCCGTGGCCTTAATTAAGGTATAGCCCCAGCATGTGCCTGCTGTTAAATGGAAAACCACGGAAAACCATTTTCAGGGCTGCCGACAGTGGGATTCGAACCCACTATCTCCCAGATGCAAGCTCACAGACGGGCGCCCCTAACCGCATGGCCAACTCGCCCGGTCAGTTGAATCTCGACGACAAGTTTAACTTAATTACCGGAAGAATATGCCAGGTAGCAAGACGTGTGTAAATGGATTATACATTTTATCAATTTCATGATCAATTCATAGCGTTATAGCATATCGACCAGGAACTGTGAAGAACACTCACGAAAACAACACTCAGGCAGTTAATACACTCCGCTCTTTCCTTTGTTGTTGTAGGGAATACTGAGAATTTCGAATCTTTGTGAATCTTTTACCTTAAGGACGCCGAAATTAACAACAACAACAATAATAATAATAATAATAATAATAATAATAATAATAATAATAATAATAATAATAATAATAATAATAATAGCATATGGCCTTAGCTATCGTTTGCAGGCATTTGGATCGACACCAATTAGGCTGCTTGCATGCAAATCAATTTCAAAATTTCATTTCACTCTATAAGATGGCAGAGGAACGGATTTCTATTGGACAATTTATATGTTTTAATTCATTCTTTTAGTAAACAACAATTGTTTCACTAGAGATCTTTTACAAGCCAACATAATTATTACGACATTGTCTACCGAATGGACTTTTCCTCACACTTCGAAAATACAACTACCAGTGCCAGGTCTGGATCCCAAAGCTGGCACTCTATGACTTAACGACAGAGGAAGATTATGCCGTTAATCTTCAGGTATACTGTACTGCAATTTCATTCCAGGCATAGAGCACCAACGTACATAACTTCTCTTCGAATAGTCACCCGTCCTATTCAGTGGAACCAACATAATAACTTTCAATTAAACATTTCAAAGACTTATCTCATATACATTATATTGGCTACAAAGAGTTACTAAACAATATTGATTTTATATGAATGTCATCAATAAAAGTGCTAGATATTGGCATTCCCTGTAGGAATACTGGCAGAAACAAGGATAAGAATAATAAAGCAAAACCATCGATGCATCCCTTCAAACGTAATATATACTGTGTTCCCTCAAATTAATCTTTGACCGTCAACTATTGGTCTGCTGTGTACAATCATTTGTCAGAAACACAGAATATTCAATTAGAGAGAGTTGGAAACGCCTTCGTTAGTTACATTGTGGACGTGGGATATGATGTACACCTCATGTCACAGTATGTTCTATTACAGTGCTCCAAATGACTAGAATGTAGGGCTTCCTAAATACAAAATACCCTACTAAGATCCCATATCACCTCCGTAACCTATTAAATTGATGAATACATTCATGAGAGAAAGAACAGATATACAGAATCCGCACTGCAGATTCCCACATATCATGAAGTTAAATTCGAGAAATCTTTCCCCTGCAAAGCATTAAGCGTATTCTGTCTTCACCGAGTTACGAATTTTGTTAACTACAAGCCACACAAAGAAAATTGCGTGTTCGAGGAATCTAAAAGTTCTTAATTACAATAATCTTAACGGAATATCCTATGTGTCCGTCAATCTACGGTATTAATAAGCAAATGTTTATAATATACTATATACTGCGTTACACACAACGTCGAGTGGTTTATAATTGAGCAAATTTAACAATCAAATTGTTACCGTCTTCAGATAAACACAATAGTCAAGAAAATCACACTACCAACTCGTCCTCTACCAGCAATATTTTCATTGCAAATAATGTCCAAAAATATTTTCATAAGAGTAATAGACTACGTGAAATTA
The DNA here is from genome assembly GCF_040414725.1 of Anabrus simplex. Taxonomy (NCBI): domain Eukaryota; kingdom Metazoa; phylum Arthropoda; class Insecta; order Orthoptera; family Tettigoniidae; genus Anabrus; species Anabrus simplex. Next base: position 1,018,428,054 of record NC_090266.1, read on the forward strand.
ACTAACTATAAATCAGTTTGGTGCCCAGATTATATTAAGTTCCTCAGTTCAAAATGTACATATTTATGTTCGCACCGATCAAGTGGCCGTGCGGTTAGGGTCGCGCAAGTGTGGGCTTGCATTCGGGAGATAGTGGGTTTGAAACCCGCTGTCCGCAGCCCTAAAGATGGTTTTTCGTGGTTTCCAATTTTCACACCATTCAAACGCTTGGGCTGTACTTTAATTAAGGCCATGGCCGATTTCCTTCCCACTCCTAGCCCTTTCCTGTCCCATCGCCGCCATAAGACCTACCTGTGTCGGTACGACGTAAAGCAAATTGTAAAAAATATGTATATATATTCGTATTTATATTTCTTTCATTTTCTTCCTCACTGCACTTTACGAGCATTATAACAAAATTAAAAGAGCTACTTTTCCCTTGTTGCTTTGGTGGTTTACTTTTCCGGTAAGCATTTTACGCTGTGTACTGCGTGTTCTAGGACAATGGGTGCTGAACGAACATTTTCCCACCTTTTTCTCGGAAAATTTGATTCCTTATTCAGTCATAATTTTTTGGTGCAGGCATGGTCAATGACCTGGTGTGGTTTGACCCCTAGAATAGTTTATGACGTCATATTAATGTCGTAACCTCATTTATTATGGCAAAACTAACCTCAAGTCTCCCCTTGGAGGAGCTCTACCACTCAAGTGATCTTCAGGTGAGGTTAGGACGTCATTATAACGTTGGTTCTAGGAATGCTAATTTTGGGGAGGAGGGTCTTCTTCCCTCCCTGGTGTCATCTCCCGACCCCGTAAAAATATGGAAGGGAGAGAGGGTTTTCTGGGTTATCTCCCGAACCGATAAAAATAATTGCCGGCTTCCTTGGGGCTGGAATCCAGATTCTCTTTCCAGCGGGGAAGAACTGGCAGTGAAGTCCGTCTTCAGTTTTACTAGCATAAAACGTTTTGTTTGCTTTATCAACGGCGTTACACTTAGTAGCACGTAAAGAACGACATTATGACTTCACTGTGCAAATGTTTCCCTCTCACTGACGAGATTTAAAGACTGCAACGTGCATATGTATTATACCTCCCGACATTCATTGGTGCACAACCAATCAAAGAGTGCACTCCCATAGCGTAAAGAATTTTGCTCGTTTCTGCAGGTTCTGCACAACGCTCTTTGAGTGTTAAACTTATCTATGCTTCTCAAGTTAGTAAACACAAATCAGAGAAGGGTATTTTGTCATGAAACTATGGACGATCAACCCCGAGACCCGCAAATAGCCCTGTGCTAGATCCTTACAGCAGTCCTAAGGCTCGGCGGCAACCACAGCTAGGGGAGGCCAAATTCAGACGTGTTAAATTAATAAAAGCAAACAGGTAAGGACATCTAACCGCAATATTTTATCCAGAGCCAGTGCTAATGCCCGGAGGTAACCACAGCTCAGCTCAGTTCCCACACCCGGAAGTAACTCTACGCCAGTTTCTTCCAATTATTCATATAATAGTTACTATATTGTCAGTAACCAATTATGCTTTATTGTTTAGAGAGGAGTGGGCTAAACTCTCCCCCTAACAAAAAAGTGCCAACTGTCAATCGGTATATTTATACCGATGGCTCCCGAAGGTATGAAGAGAGCAGCCAGGCTAACTGACATCTGGCAGTCGGCATAGGAAACTGAAAGTCCTCGCAGCGTGCCGTCAGCTTTTATGTGCTTCTGGCTTGTCGCCATCTTATCGACCAGCGCCATTTAGTGGAGGACACAGAACTAACTGCTATCGCCATCAATTAGTCAACTCCACAACGTAGCTAGTAATTCACGAAGTAGCCGTCAACATGCGGTAGCCCTTAACACTCACACGGCGGGCCTCGACCGACAACGAGAATATCCCCCATAGATCCTATTTCGGGCAATGCTCGACATGAATTTCTTCCCTATATAACTCTTTGTCGGGTTAAGCGTGCTTGAATTACAGATACAGTACGCTACTGCCATCTTTCGGCAACAATTTGAAGCCATGTATAGCCATAAAATCTTTGAAATCAGGCTTTGTGCACATTCTTTGTAGACCATGTGAGTTTGCAAACAGACGTTGCTTAGCAACATGGCGTCGTTCGAGCAGCATGAGAAAGAAATAGCCGGACTTTTAGGTTAAAGTGACGGTGATTTCAGCGATAGTGAGAGTGATTTTCAATTAAGTGGTGAGGAAGATATTGCGGAAGGATATTGTGTTGGTGAGTTGAGTGATGAAAATTCCGATAATGAGAAAATGGCTGGAGGAAATACCGTGACACCAACTTGGGCTTCAAAAGCCCATTCACAGGAACGCCAGGTTATAAACCACCGTAAGGTTGAGTGAACATGACTTTTTCCAATTTTTCATGACTGACGAGTTATTGCGGGAAATTTTGCGTGAGATTAACCGGTATGGTAGTGTAAACATTCAAAAGTTACGCCCCTTACGTGTGAGTCTATTAGGAGTTCGTGGATAGATGTTAATATTCCTGAATTCAAAGCATTTTTAGGCATAATCCTAAATATGCCAGTGAACAGTAAGCCTGAATTACGACGTGAAACTGTGTTTTTCAGCAGTACCCGTAAAAAAGCCTGGATTACATCCCGCCGAGTGTTTTGGAAAATTCCACACAGTGCACTATTACAGACAAAAAGTGACTGTCTGAGATAATTCCAGGTTTGAAAATGCTGAACATTACACCTGATTACTCTATTGTACTTGTATTATATATATATTTTGTTTAAGATTTAGTTGATTTTTATAAATATGCTGTCAATGTGTTTGTGCTGTCACTTATCCCTCTGCAAGCAGATTATTAAATGGAGCTGGAGAGGCAGGAGTGTTCTGAAAACAGGGAGGGCTAAGAGGTAGACTGTGATGTGGTTATGATAGGTCTGCGCGCGTACTCCTCTCCCCTCACCACACAACTCCTCTCGTCTACGAGCCACTGCAACCAGTTATGAATCTTCAACAACACCGGCCACCAAACATCACCATCCAGCTGTGGAAAGAAGATACCGTCCAAAATAGCACTTAAAGCCCAAAACGAGGCTGACGGGCTATAATTCTCACGGTGCAGTCCCTGCCTGCGCCAATGAGAGGGTCCTGCTGCTGCTGCTGCTGGGAAGAGCGACCACCTGTATTCTAGCCTCAAGCCGGCAATTGTTTTGTTTCGGTCGGGAGATGATCGAGGGGAGTGAACCCTCTCTTCCGTCCCTACATTTTGGACGAGGTCGGGAGATTAACACAGGTGGACAGATGATCCTCTCCCCCCAGAAAACAAACCTCGGTCGCTAACCTGACCAATAAGGCTCCTCCATTAGGAGCCTGTGTGGGGTTAAGTTAACGTTCCTAGAGGCAAGATTAGGTTAGACGTCATAATGACGTCCTAACCTCACCTACAGGTCACCTGACTGACACGGCTCCTTCATTGGGAGGCTGCAAAGTTAGGATTGTCCTCGTAGGTAAGGTAATGACGTTATTATGACGTCCTAACGTCATCTAGGCGTCAAAACCCCCAGGTTATTGACTTTACCTGCACCAAAAATGCTGAATCAGAAAAATTCAAATTTCCCGCAAAAATAGTAAGAAAATGCCGATTCAGCACCCATTGTTCTAGAACATACAATGTGCCTTCTACCCGTTATTATTGAATATATATAAAATCTTACAGGTAGCGTAGTGGAAATTAAGTTTGATAAGTAAATATAATTAATTTAGCCATTTATCCTAATTCTAGCAGGAATAATCAGTTGAATGTTTCCAGATCCATCATTCACTGCTTTGCCACATCAACGATTTATTTATACAGGGTATATGTGAATGCTATCTCATAATGAAGGGAATCAGGCCATTTAAAATGGGGTTAGGGAACAAATCTCTTCCTCGTAATAGTCATCCTGATTTTGAAAGGTAAAGTAACTTAATGCCGCTCTAGGCCCGAATACCTCGAAAGGAATCCCCACGATGTCTTAAATAACACATGTCGAGAAACCTACTTTTGGGAGTCTACTGGCCGTGAAACGTCAAGATCTGCCAAAAAGAGGATGTCTATTTTGTACTCACACCGCCGTTCAAAAGTAGAAATCGAACTGTGACCAAGGAGAACGACTGCGAGGACTACACGGCATAAACTATGGTGGTGAGTAGTGTGATATGTTGCGTGAAGATGTGTACGGAGACGAACACAGACATCCAGTCTCCGAGCTTTAGGAAATAAAAATATACAGTTATAAACACCGGTACGATCAGGAATCGAGCACGGGGCCCTCTGCATCGAGGGTCCCTGACCATTGAGCCAAGGAGCCAAACTGTTGATATCATTATTGGTCAACGGTAATTCATTTGTCGGTGCCTAGCAAGAGTATCAGAAGTGTCCCATTGCTTTACTTCTGGCTTTGCAAAGTAGCTGTTTTAGGGATTAGAGACAGTCCTCACTTATCTCAGCATATTTGCTTCCCTTTTTGTTATATTCTCTACAGCACTGCAAGGTAAACGGAAGCTACCATATGCTGATCGTGGCCAAGTAGAAAACTGAACAGTGCCTACATGTAAAGTCAAAGCAAAAAGTGAGCACACGAATCGAACTAATATAGTAGAATTCGTTCTTTCCCTTTCTTAATCTCCTTACCCTCCAGGGTCGGTTTTTCTTTCGGACTCAGCGAGGGACCCCACCTCCACCGCCTCAAGGGCAGTGTCCTCGAGCTTCAGACTTTGGGTCGGGGGATACAACTGGGGAGGATGACCAGTGCCTCGCCCAGGCGGCCTCACCTGCTATGCTGAACAAGGGCCTTGCTGGCGGATGGGAAGATTGGAAGGGATAGACAAGGAAGAGGGAAGGAAGCGGCCGTGGCCTTAAGTTAGGTACCATCCCGGCATTTGCCTGAAGAAGAAGTGGTAAACCACGGAAAACCACTTCCAGGATAGCTGAGGTGGGAATCGAACCCACCTCTACTCAGTTGACCACCCGATGCTGAGTGGACGCCGTTCCAGCCCTCGTACCACTTTTCCAATTTAGTGGCAGAGCCGAGAATCGAACGCGGACCTCCGGAGGTGGCAGCTAATCACACTAACTACTACACCACAGAGGCGGACTAATAGAATTCGTACTCTGATTAAATATACGTAGCTATTTCAAGCTCGCGGTTCCTAAAGTAGACTAGTGGCTCTGTAACTCAGTGAAAATTTACCTATCCCCGACATAAGCGAGAACTAATCCAAATCCTCAGTTAGCCCAACTGCCCTCTATAGAATCCGGCACAGAACATTGGGTCATAGATGGCAATGAGAGAGCCACGCTCCGATGACCTTCGATGTTAGGCCACTTTAAACAACAAGCATCATCATCATCATCATCATCATCATCATCAAGGGTATGAGCGCTGAAAAAACCGAGAGCAGCTGACTTCTTAAAGGTTGTGCTGTAAAGACTAGATTGCGATATGCGGAGTCAAGGCGCAAATAAAGCCACAGCAATGTACCTGGCTGAGTATATTATGTTTACGCAATTCGATCTTACAGTTCGTTTTTCGTTCATTGTTTATGCTGTATTCCTAAACAAGCATTTATGTTGGCCTGCAGTTTTTCTATGAGTACTGGTTAGTAGTGAAAGGAGTATTTAGTTATCACACGCAGAAATATTTTGTCCTACGCATAACGTAATGAAACGAATATAATTAAACCTATTTCCTTAGCACAAGGCTTTTGTACGTATTAAATAACTTATTTTGTTTCCTCGCCATAATATAATGCACTGAATAGAAGGAGACAATAGGCACAATGTAACTGTTAAAAGTTTTAATGAATCTCTCAGCCCTTTACCAGCTGTAACTGAGAATCGTGCAATCACTTGCTAGACTGTACCTTCCGTCAGAATGCATAAACTGCTCCTTTACCTGCCTCAGCTGCAGGTCTGCTTATTGAGCCGAATTGTGACCGCTCCTGCATTTGCCAATTAAATATCCACTCATACTCCTTTACGTAACCTAAGACCAACTGAAATCTTACTGAGTGTGATAGCCGAGTGCTATAGTCACTGTTTTTTTTACCAGGTTGGCTGTGGTTCGGTCCCCGTCCAATGCATATGGGACTCCTCAAATTAAAAATCACATCCATGTGTTTCGGATTCCATACTAAACTGGAGGTCCTGTGGCAATGACAATGATATCAGCAGTCACGTATAACTTCAAGCTTGTTTGCTTGAAATTAGACGTTTAATGGCCACGTTCAGCCAATTCTGGCGAGACGTAGTGTTTACAGTGCCATCTTATGACATGGCAAAGCAAAGTCACCTTCGTACAGGCCATGAAGTCCCTTGGGGGAGTGGAAGGTAAAGGCTTCCCCCATTGTTAACCCCGGCACGTGATGGGGTAGAGTGGTTAGCTCTACGCCCGGCCGCCTTTTGTCCCCAGGAATTAACCTGGTACTCATTTTTGGTGTAAGCTGAGTGAACCTCAGGGCCATATGCACCTCCGGAATTTTACGACTTCCTGACGGGGATTCGAACCCACGTCCTTCCGGGCGAACCGAGCACGCCTTTACCGCCTCGGCCAGGCAGCCCCTTCTTATGACATGGGCCAGACCAAATTTGCAACTTCCACTGACTGTCTCAGTATCAACCTTGACTTTCTTAACACGAAAGTGACTAAGGTATGAGTGAAGCTAGTAACGCCATTCCTTATGCAGCCAACCACTGTGTGATTGGTGTGAAAATATCTGTCACATGGTCGTTTAGTACGCGAATTTCAGTGAACTTGGTGAACTGGTATGTAACAGCAACTTCTGGTTCAGTAAGGAAAGCCACATGACACTACATCACTACTCATTTCCCTAGTACACCTCATCAGTAACGCATAGACCACCTACAATAACCGATGGTGGAGCTGGTAAGGATCCAACAAACCCTCGGGTTGAGTACTCGACACACATGACCACTTCCGTTTTAAACGAATGTCTTACTGACCTAAAACTGCAGGAAAGCTAACTGTCACGCTATTAAACATCAGAAATTGAAGAGCGATAAAAGACAATTCGCTTTACGTCGCACAGACACAAATAGGTCGTATGGCGACGATGGGATAGGAAAGGCTTAGGAGTGGGAGGGAATCGGCCGTGGCATTAATTAAGGAACATCCCCAGCATTTGCATCGTGTGAAAATGGGACACCACGGAAAACCATCTTCAGGGCTGCCGACAGTGTGGTTCGAACCCACTATCTTCCGGATGCAAGCTCACAGCTGCGTGAACTTAACCGCCCGGCCAACTCGCCCGGTAGTGATGCAGTAAAAGGTAACTATCCCTAATTTCAGATAAAAATTAAAATGTTTAGGAATAGTGTTCTGTTAGAATATGGCAGCTACAGAATGTATCTGCTAGGCGTTGTTATCCTCCTGCCATGTGGCAAGTATCGGCACTAATTCAGTACAGGTGTTTTCATCAAGGTTCAAATCTTCTGCGTTAGAGCACGGGCGATTTTCAATCAAGGAGGGATGTGTTGCGCTCAGAAGTTTTGGTAAAAGAACATTCGTGCTGTAACTAGAGCACAATGGACGTGCAGAGTAGGAAGTACTTAATTAAAGTAGCCTGTAATCCGTAAGAGTCAGCATTGACAATGAGATTACACTACTTAGATTTTATTACTTAAACCAGAATAAAAACTAATTTGGGTAGACTAATACTATGTATTTGTAATAGTTCGGTTTTCTGCTCGTTTTCTGGAGCAATACTTCCAAATTTTGTACGCGTAATGATTTCTTGGGTAATAATCTGAGCTTGCAACTTTATAGGCTCGCTGAAAGAACGCTATTGGTAACTCTCTCTTCCTTCGTGGGTTGGTTGAGACGTGAACTTTTATCTGTCAACAGCACGCCCCATTAATCTGTCATCGGGCGGGGAGAGGCAGGCATAAGAACTGCTCTGCCTCCTCCCAGTCTGCGAGCCAGCCTGCACTCACAAAGATACGCCATCACAATGAACATTACTCGGCAAATTCAGCTGCAATTGAAAACTCCCCATGGGCCCAATGTATTTATTATTTAAGTGAATACGAAGGGCATGTTTCACGTGGCCTTCCACCTTGAGTGTAAAGTGGGGTGGTACTCCACAAAATGCTGTTTCGCTTGCTTAAAATTATATATATCAAGAGGCGTGGGTGTTGCGAAAATTTGCCCCCAGAAAATTTTTAACGCTCCCCGGAAACCACAGACACGGGGATGTCGCACTTAAAACACTCCCAAATACCCCTGACTTCGGCCAGGATCAAATATGTTGTGAAGTGAGCGGCTAACCTAAAGCATCACCGAGATAGGCTTGCCTGTAAAAGAACGTAACAGGAAATTCTGCCTGCTGTGCAAAGTACTCAGGTTTAGCTTAACTTCATCAATATTGGAGAAAATTGCTTTACAAGAGAAATCCCGTTTCAAATTTCTTTCAGTTACTTACTGAAACTATTTCTGCCAAGAACTGTAGTTCCTGAGCCTGGTTGAGTGGCTCAGACGGTGGAGTGCTGGTCTCCTGAGCCTGAATTGGCGGGTTCGATCCCAGATTATTCCAGTGGAAAAATGTTCAAATATGCCAGCGTCGTACCAATAGAATTACCAGAACGTAAAACAAATCCTGTGGGGTGAAATTCTGGCACATTGGCATGTCCGAAAAGTAAAAGTAGCTTTGTATGACGTAAAAGATATCATTATATTGTAGTTGAAAACCTACAACCTGTTTTCCAGTCAGTGACCGGGTCAGGGCTGGAATGAATGAATGAATCTTGCGGCGAGGATGGTAATTGTGCCAGCTGCCGAGGTCTGTCGCACTCCTCTGGGACAATGAATAATGACTGAAAGATGAAATTAAATGATAGTGGAGAGTGTTGCTGGAATGAAAGATGACAGGGAAAATCGGGGTACCCGGAGAAAAACCTGTCCCACCTTCGCTTTGTTCAGCACAAATCTCACATGGAGTGACCGGGATTTGAACCACGGAACCCAGCAGTGAGAAGCCGACGCGCAGCCGCCTGAGCCTGATTAAATATTATGATTAAATAACCATTAGTATTCTGACTAGTTGGCAGGGTAGTAAGATAAATCAACACTAGACTGGTAGCTTCTATACTAACATTTATTAACGAAGCACTAAAACTACACCGGACTAACGAGCACATAACTTTCGCTCGTAACACACACTTAGACAGTTCAATCTCTCTCTCTCTCTCTCTCTCTCTCTCTCTCTCTCTCTCTCTCTCTCTCTCTCTCCCTCTCTCTCAGTTTCTCACTTGTTCTAGCACTACAGATTACTCTTACAAGCTAAACAGTTATGTCGCAAAGTCACACATCACACGCACTTGTACCTTAGGGCAGTGTATACTGTATTTCACAAGCGGCCGCACACTACACAGTTCACACGCGCCTAGACAGTTTTACATTCCCACACAAGGTCCCACGTCGCACGGCTACACGTTCTCTCCTTCGCCGTCAGACCGCACTGTAGCACGGTAGTCCGAGAGTCACGGCAGTTCACGCACCTCACGACACTGGCAGTCACTCACTGACTGAGCTCACGACTGAACTACACCAACTCCAACTCAGGCAAGTCACTCCTTCCTTATATATCTGCAGTCATACCAGAACAGCCCGGATGCTGGATGTATCCAGGAACCTCACAAGGTGGAAGACTCCAGATTATCGTCTTGTAATTTCCATAGTCCTATGCCGCTCTACCATGGGCAGAAGCGAGAGGGGGACGATCTAGCACTTAGGCCTTGTTCGTGATTGGTGCGGTTGAAGGGTAAGGGGCTGGGCCGATACCGTGACGTCAACAGCCCATAGCAAGTTGGCATGGCGGACGCTGTAACCGTTACAGCATCAATGAAAACACCACTTACGAGGAACTGTACTAACGTTTGTGTTCTATGGAGTCTTTTCTTTAGGGGAAGGCTGTCTTCCATCGTCGTGAATTGTTGAGGACGGTATTTCTCAAACGAATGATTGTGCTGCATCGATAGTTCGAAAGTAAGAATTCATTGAACTTTACATGCTTTTGCCCAATACAACGTTCAAATCCGTAATAGCCTAAGCAAAGTACAGAATGCATAAAATACAGTAAAATAAAATACAATAAAATACAGTTAAATAAAATAAACTTCAATCCTACCCCATCTGCACTCTCATATGGCCCATGATCAACCCTTATTGGTGATCGCTAGGCCATGGCAATAGGCAACAGGATAATAAAATACTAAAATAATAACATAATAGCATGGGTGAAATAAAGAACATATACAAACAAAACTAAGCTCCGAAGGACAGTAGCTGGCAACACAGCATAAGTATAAAATAACTTCCGGCAAAACAAAACAAAATAAGAATGGCACACCGGCGTACCATGGAGGGCTAATGGCCTTCCTCATCCTGTGATGTCAGCGAAACCCGGCTATTCTTTCTCCTTCTCGCGTCATGCGTCTGAGTTTGCAGCCACTGTCAGTATTCAACCTGTCTGCTTCCTCATATCATGACCTATATTACTGTCCCACGCTAGCTGACACCAACTCACCTCTTACTCAATCTGCTGAGCTGTGCCTACCTATGTTACGACATATGCACTGTTCTACTTTAAGTTACCTCTCATTATTCCATATGACCTCAACCTCCAACTACCAACCTCGATAGCTGTAGTCGCTTAAGTGCAGCCAGTATCCAGTATTCGGGAAATAGTGGGTTCGTACCCCACTGTCGGCAGTCCTGAAGACGGTTTTCCGTGGTTTCCCATTTTCACACCAGGCAAATGCTGGGGCAGTACCGTAATTAAGGCCACGGACGCTTACTTCCCACTCCTAGCCCTCCCCTGTCCCATTGTCGCCACAAGACCTATCTGTGTCAGTGCGACGTAAAGCAAATTGTGTGTTTAACCTCCAACTTTTTACCATATAAATAAATTTTTAAATCTGAGCAAACCGAAATCACTTCCAAGACGCAATGACCCAAACTCCACATTAAATTACACATTAAGTACCTAACTCACTCTACCCGACAAACCAAAACAAACACCACATTTCAAATTCTCAAACATCTGTATTTTTAAAAAATACACTTAAGTTCAAATTACTCACAGTCAAATTCCACACTTAAATTTCTCTTCTTACGTCTAATCACTCTTAGCGACCACCACTCCAAAGAAAAATACCATCGAACTTATCATACTCATATCGATCCACATCTAACTCTTATCCTTCAACTGATCACCCTTCCTGATTACCTTAATTCCACTCTAAATTCACAATCATTACAAATTCTCGACTCTCTTATGTCACCAACTCATCATTCACATATACTTTGCTCTCCAAATCAATACCAACTTACCTTAATTACACTCAAAACATGTAAAATTTCAATAAATATACTCACAATCTAACTCCACAATTTCCAACCTCCTACCACCATTCAGCCTCTTCTCATTAAGTTCACTGATGATTACAACTTCTTGAACCTTTCATGCCATGAACTTAACCTTAAATTAACTAGCCCTTTCAAATTCTCAACCCTCTCATTCCAACAACTCATCAGTCACATATATTTAACACTCACATATACTTATTATTTCAAATCAACTCAAGATTACCGTATACTTTACTCTCCAAATCAATTATAATTTACCTTAGTTACACTCAAATCATTAGTCACAATCTATCTTCACACTTTCCAACCTCCTACCCTCCAAATCAATTCAAAATTATCTTACCACCATGTCCTTATCCACTATTCCCTTACGTACTTACTTACTAACATTACTGGACCTTTTACTTCTTGTTACTATGCCCTCCTCATTTTTATCATTCCCCACATGTCACTTAAGCTCTTGCTCCCCCCTTTGTTCATAAACGGCTCTATTCTCTCCCTATCTGATCTTTCCTTTTCACTCCGCACGTCCATTCCTTCACTGTGATCACCTCTCTGTCTTTACGCATCCCTGGCTATGTCCATAGCTGCTTCTGTACACATTTGTATTCTCACCCTGTTGTCTACTTCTCTTACCTTTTCACTATGCACGGCCACTCTTCCACTATGTTCATCTCCCTGCCTTTCCTCAAATAGCTTCCTGTTTCCCCCGGCTATTTCCTTATCACCATATCCGTCTTTTCCGACATTTCTTTCTATAACTTGCCTTCCTTCCACTCTCTTCCCCACCACTTCTTGCATCAAATTCTCTTCTAATTCCCGCAATTTCGTCACTATCCAAAATCTGGTCCATTCGCTGTTGGTTACCACTATTTCCTCACCCCTAATCCTTGAAGTCTGGCCCTCACTAAATGTTTCTTAAGTGTTTTTATATTCTTAAACCCTTCTCTCCGCATGTCTCTCTTAATCCAATTTTTGTACTCCGTATATTACCCGCTTTTCTTATCACTATTTCTTCCATGAGGGTGGATAACAACTTCACATTTATCGGTCTGTTACCCTGTGCATTACCTATCCTTTCCACGTCGTCTATATGAACTTCACTGAAGTTAATTTTCCTTCTGTTTTGGATGACTTCCACAACTTTGTAAATTGTCATTACTATGTCCTCTCTTTTTTCTTCCGGCACTCCATATATGAATAAGCATTTCTTCCTGCGTTCCTGGGTACTGTCTTCTATTTCTGCCTTCAGCTTCGCCACCTCTTCTTCCATATTCTTTATTTTCTCCTTGAGTGACACAATTTCTCTCTCATTGTTTCCTACTTTGGTTATTACTTCGTCTGCTTTTCCCTGGATCCATTGCCTCATATTTTCGAACTATTTCGCTTGTTCCTGAATCATACTTTAATCTGTTCCATTGGGCATACTTTTTCCACAACCTCCTTTACCGCCCTCCTTGTGAGCTTCACATCTTCCCAGCTCATATTGCCATATTCATAAGATTCATAAGATTCACCGGAAATCGGGCCGGGGTTTACTTCCACGCCCCCTATAACTAGAAGTAGCATAATCACCACTACCGCCAATGTCATCTAACCCTTCAATATTATTTCCACTTTACCTCCTTCTCTTTTGACTGTTTCCTTCTTCCTTCTCCCCTGCCATCTTCCAATAACTACCCGATATTTTTCCACACTTTCCACACTAATCATCTCGATCTTGATTCTCGCCTTCCCTCTTGCACTCACCACTCACACTCAACTCCCGTTCTACCGGCACACTCGACCCAGCACGTATCCTCTCGTTGCTCGCTTAGGCTAGACTGGTGCTGCATCGATTAAATTAATTTGACATAAAAAGACACAGGCGCAGTTGGTAAAATTCTTTGTAACTCTTATATTTACTTCGTACTGGACGTCAGTACATGTCAGATTTGTCCTGGACAAAGCGGATGCGGGACAGGATTCTCTCCGGGTGCTCCGGTTTTCCCTGTCATATTTCATTCCAGCAACACTCTCCAATAACATTTCATTTCATCTCTCATTCATTAATCAATGCCCCAGAGGAGTGGGACAGGATCCGGCAGCCAGCACAATTCCTATTCTCGCCGCTAAGTGGGGCTTCATTCATTCCATTCCTTACCAGGTCGAATGACTGGAAACAGGCTGTGGATTTTCATTTCAGTGGACGTCAGCAATGAAGAAGATCCTACATTTGAAAAAAGGGACATTTATCGAACAAACTGTTCGGATTTTATTATAGTAATTGCCTATCCTACAACTTCGATATTCAATTAGGTTCCAGTGTATTAACGATTTCAATGGTCCACTTGCAAGCATGTCTGGCTACGTCAATGACATTGAAAACAAACTGCCTATCGGGGACAGTTTCCCCTTAATATGGTTAAACTCGTATTCTTGGCTTTCTACCCAGGTGGCCGCCTTTCAAATCTCGTTATACGTCAGGTGGAAATTTTCACCAGAAAAATCACATGGTGTCCGAATATCTGTCTACAACCTAAAATGAGCAAGAGTGGCTTCAGCGAACCAAGAAATTGCTAGAATAAACAAACAAACAAATTATTCGCCCTGGTCCATGGCGGACATCTCGTTGTTGTACTTCTGGCCAAAGAGGGAATTTTAGCAACACCTGGTTAATTCTTCTAGATCGAAAACTGGATGTTGATTATTGCCATATTTCTTCATTTAAAAATACCACAGCACGCCGCCAAACATCATACAATCCCGTAATATTTGAAAACATCCCTCCAAATAAGTTTGGCGTGAGGAAGGATATCCGGTCGTGAAACTGGGCAATGCCCACATGTCTGACACCGATCACACCCTCAACTCCACATGTCTGTGGAAAAAGAGACCGAAAATATTATAACTGACCTCCAACTTTCCACCATCGCCGGCATTTGTCGCTCGTTTCTCACTCATGGAAAGCAACATCCACATAGTACAGTATATACCAGACTTCAAATTTCTCATCAGTCTTAAGCATCTCCACTTTCAATTCACGTTCATCACTCACTCGCTTAGTAAGCAATTTCTTAAAAGGTTTCGCATCACAATCCCCCCTCTCTACTTTTGCTGCAAAATACAGTACTTTGTTCTCCGTTCTTTCCTCCCTCATTTATACACAGCATCTAATTTTTCAATAATCCTTTACAGTTCACCTTAAAATCTCGCCCTCCGAGGCATTCCGTAACTAAAATTTAGCGGAAAGTAAATTTCTCTCCTACAAATACGTTTCCGTCGATACGAATTTCTTTCTAGCGAGCAAGTTGGCCGTGCGGTTATGTGGGTGCAGCTGTGAGCTTGGATTCGGAAGATAGTGGGTTCGAACCCCACTGTCGGCAGCCCTGAAGATACTTTTCCGTGGTTTCTCATTTTCACGCCAGGCAAATACTGGTGCTGTACCTTAATTATGGCCACGGCTGCTTCCTTCCCACTCCTAGGCCTTTCCTGTCCCATCGTCGTCATAAGACCTAAATGTGTCGGTTCGACCTAAAGCCAATTGTAGAAGAAAAACATTTCTTTCGAACCTAAGTTATCCTTGTACATGTATTTAGTAGTTTGCAACAGGTACTTCTGGAGTAAATTTTAGGACGTTTCATCCCGTACAATAATTTGAACATTGCTCACTTGTATGTGTTTAACATACCGATTGGAGATCTTCAATTGCCTTGACCTTCGTCCTTCGTACTCTTGTTATCTTCTTCTGTTCTGGGGTATCGTACGCGATATGTTGTATTTTCCCGTGTTTTTTGTGAAGTGTTGGACAAAAAGCCGGTCTAGAAAGCCAAGAATAACGACCGAGAGGTTTCTTCGTGCTGACCAAACGACACCTCGTAATCTGCAGGCCTTCAGGCTGAGCAGAGGTCGCTTGGTAGACCAAGGCCATTCAAGTACTGTAGAGTCTTTGGGGGGTGGTTAGACGAAAAGGTGTACCTTTCCATAACTTTCGGGTGAGTAGATATCCATGAATATCTATGGATATCTATGAATATCTTTTAAAGGAAGAAAGCATTCATGAATTTTAATACAATTATTTTATGTTTATTCGATCAAAAGTGGTAAATTTTCAAATCATCAAATGCCAATTTATACAATGAAAAAGCTTGTGTAGAGTGAAAATAAAATGTAAAGTTAATCACATCGGTTTATAGATAGCTAACCTGAAAGATAAATAAGAATGTGGAGAGATTAAATGAATGACATAGAAATTAATGTCATCTAGAAAAAAGAAACACATATTGGATTGTGTTTACTGAATAATAACGATAAGGGGAGAAATGAGGTTGATACATTTTCGATTTTGAAGCTATCATCTTCAGGCACAGCAAAGTTAATCCTACTTAATCAAATAGTTGTAAATTATATTTTGAAAAGTTCTTTCATATTTAGTACTAGAACTAATATCTCTGGGCATGAAAATTATTGATTGATAATCGACACGTGTAACCTACCATTTTTCACTTCTTAATATAATATTACAAAGTGCATAATCTAGTGTATCTTTTTCTCTCCAAAAATCCTGTTATTTTGTGTTATTTTATCTGACTGATTCATTCAAGTATTTCATTTCAGTTTTTGTCATTTATATGCTCATACGTTGTATTGATGTCATTTATTTTAGGTTTAATTCTACCTAACAGTTTTTATATTTTTAACCTTGCACGCGATCCAATTGATTTGAATCTGTATCACTTGTTGACCAACTAAAGCCCCGAAGTTAACTAACGTGACAACCACGAATATTGCAGTTACATAACAAACCATCTTTGCAGAATATATTGAATCAAGGAATGGCCTTCTGTCTTCATCACTACGTAACTGTCGCTGATTACTTTCTAAGCGAATGGTAGTAGATGTAAAATGTAGAGTGGAAAAGCTAATAGAGTTAAGTGTCACAAAAGTAGTTAGAAAATATTCAACAAATCTTTTAAACTTATAACCAAAGATATGTTTTATTTAAAAAGAAGTATACATAAAAATTGATTTGTTTTACGTAAGGATTACATGTCTGCATTTAGATATCTGAAGAAGGAAACTGCTTACATTTGCAAATTATGAAAATAGCTAAGTGGCATATGCCTGATCATATTAACTGAGCTAACTCCAATACACTCTGGATCAGTTTAGTCTTATTAGGCACTGGTCATATTATAAAGTCTTGATTTTCATCGTAAGATAAGCTAATCATGTATCCCAGAACAATGTTTTTGGCTTTGGGAAGTGGAACGGTTTTTCCACTTCCGGTGATAGCGTATTTTCGATTGTAACACTCCTTTCAAAAACACGCATGTTTTTCACCCCATAAGTTCACAACAAATTTCTTTGGCACTGCTTGCAGCCTTCTCAAAGTCAGTAATTTTTCCACCCATTTATAAGACACAGAATGGCCCAGAAGGCCTGGCAGTTATTATCACCTACTTTACATCTTCCAGCACCTGAATGATTGTACCCATCCAGCTTATTTATGTTAATGCTAAATCCCCATCAAATGCTGAAAAATTGTTTCCCACCATAGGAATTTGTGGTCTACTCTTTCAAATAATCTAGTAGCAACAAGGAAAATGTACAAAATGTACAAATCCTGAGCATTCAGTTCTTGATCTGACAACAGCAATTATGCCTTCAAATACAAATATTTTCTCTGTAGGAGAGGTGTTGCTCATTAATACCATGAATGACAGAAGGAGCCGTGTGATCACCTCCATAGACATATTGTTACATCAGATGTATCAGAAATGTGAATGCCGAATTTGCAACATTTTAATTGAGGAGAATAGTACATAGATGAGTGGGTTAACTTGGGGATTGGGAACAATATTTGGAGGTCCATAGTGACATCGCGTTTCTTTAAGCGATGTAGACGTACTCGCATTAGTAAAGGCACTTGTGTTTGCATTATTTACTTCCATACCTATTATATCAGAACGAAAGAGAGACGACGCAAGAAGCAAGAGAAATGGCTCGGTAACTTGAAGCGGGAACTGAGCATTGCTAAAGGTGCTGGAACATACACACACCGCAACCTTTTGCCAGCTCTAGAAACTGTTAGGACTGAAGGAGGCAGTTAAAGTCAACACGGCCTTGGCACATAGCTTGGTTAGTCACGTATATCTAGTATTCTTACATTTTGGGGAATTGCTCCAATAGCTTTTCGAATCTGTTATTGGGTATTAACAAAGTAAAGTTACAAACCAGCACAAAGTAGTAACAAAAGCTCAAATAACAATTCATGTTAATGATATTATTATTTTTACGTCCCACTAACTACTTTTTTTTTGCTAGCGGCTTTACCTCGCACCGACACAGATAGGTCTTATGGCGACGATGGGATAGGAAAGGCCTAGGATTTGGAAGGAAGCGGCCGTGGCCTTAATTAAGGTACAGCCCCAGCATTTGCCTGGTGTGAAAATGGGAAACCACGGAAAACCATATTCACGGCTGCCGATAGTGGGATTCGAACCTACTATCTCCCGGATGCAAGCTCACAGCCGCGCGCCTCTACACGCACGGCCATCTCGCCCGGTACTAACTACTTTTAGATGGTTCTAGAAGACGTCGCAATGTTTATTATATGGCACTAACGTTCCATTAATTGCGTAGCTGTGTCTATAAACATCTGCGCCGTGACGCGTCCCACGCGGGGATGGCTCAACCTACCACTATACTCAATAACCATACTAAATGTAGATTACCTGCCTGGTACTTCCATTGAATATATTATCTGAGCTAACTACAATATACTCTGCATCAGTTTAGTCTAATGAAGCATTGATTCTGCGGTAAAAGTCTTCACTTGCTAGTGGCTTTATGTCGCACCGACACAGACAGGTCTTATGGCAACGATGGGATAGGAAATGCCTAGGAGATGGAAGGAAGCGGCCGTGGCCTTAATTAAGGTACAGCCCCAGCATTTGCCTGGTGTGAAAATGGGAAACCACAGAAAATCATCTTCATGACTTCCGACAGTGTGATTCGAACCCACTATTTCCCGGATGCAAGCTCACAGCCGCGCAGCAATCTCGCCCGGTAAAGTCTTCATTTTCATCGACAACATAGTTAGTAATAGGTATCAGAGAAATCCTGCAATGCTACGTAAACCCAATTAATTGTCGCAATCGCTCATTGTAATTCGATTAATTAGAAATCCACACAGCAGTTGAGGGAGCGCAATGTCGCCAGCCAGAGGCAGGTTTCACACGAATAGTGATGATAACCACCACGTCCCCACCATTTAATGTAATGTACGATTGTGGTATAGAATAGGATTACCTTCAACAAGAGAATTCACGATTTATCTTATTTCAGGACAGTTGAAATGATCCTGCATTCGACATTCCATCACTCCACAATCATCTTGGGTCTTTATTTCAGAAAGTTGTGAGGCACATGTTCAGATAAGTGAATGATCCAGAGTTCATATAGATATGAGGAGGTGTAACTGTTACTTTATTAAGAGACACTGGAGTGCTGGAATTCAATGCATCAATAATTTTTAAATTACTGGAAGCCAGTGACAAGATTGTAATCCAATACCACCTGCCTCAGTCGGGATAAAACCCGCTATGTAGGGAACAACATGCTAACGACTAACCGACAATACTACTGTGGTCACTAGACATAGTTATGCTCTCCTCTATGAGTATCACATTACCATGAGTTAACATACAGCTATCATAAACGTACACGTTACAGAGTGGAATTTATTATTTTTAAATGCAACACTTCGGACGCTTAGGACAAAACTGTTATTATCATTTAAAGAGACTTGGGTATTTTCTATCCAAGACGATTCGGGTCAGACCTGACATTCAAGAATAAATTCTGGAAAATACTTCTTAATAAGAAAGGAATTTAGCATAGAAGGATTTTAAAAATAATAGTATAATTATGTACCAGGTCCAATACGCTACTGTAAGCTAGCAGTTCTACAAATATATCACAAAACTTTCATATCAGTTACTTTTGTCAAATAGTATACATTACATTTTGTCCAACCTTACATATTATACTGTTAGTTTTTTCCCAGCATTACATATTATGTACAGTAATTATATATTGTATAACACTACATAATACACTGTCAGGTTTTGTCCAACATTACACGTTATATTGTTAGTTTCTGTCCAACGTTATAAATTATTGTACTGTTAGTGTTCGCCCAACATTACAGACTTTAATCTAACTTATAACTCTTAGGTTTAAAATAGATGTATTATTTATTAAGTTGTTTCGTTTTCGTATAAGTCTGTTATCATAAGTTTTCTTTTTTCAAGTAGTTGCTAAATGTATTTATTCATAAGTTACTTTCGACAAACTAAAGAACCTAATATTTTTTACATTGACTGAGTCGAAAGTGAAATAAAATGACTTCAAATATCACAAATTTTGTCCCACTATTAGTTTCTCCAACATTACACATTATAATGTAAGATTCTGCACAACATTACATGTTATACCATTAGTTGTTGTTGTACATTACGCTGTTAGCTTTTGCCCAACATCAGTTTTCGTTCAATAGGCCTATTATATATTTTACAGAAATTTTCCAGCAGTTAATTTTTGTCCAACATTACATATACTGTCATTTTCTGTCGAAGAAAATGTATTATACTGTTAGTTTTGTCCGAAATTACATAATGTATTATACTATTCGTTTTTGCCCAACATTACATTTGATAATGTTAGTTTTTTACCAACAACACTTACAATTATGCTAATTCTTTGCCCGACTTCACATATTATACTGTTGCCGGCACTTTGGCGCAATATTTAACGTATTGGCCCTCGGCTTAGAAGGACTGGATTCGATTCCCGGCCGGGCCAGAGATTTTAATTGCTTCTACTTCATTCCTGCAGCTCGAAGCAGGATCTTTGCGTTCGTCTTAATACACTACCTGAGAACAAGTTTCCGGACACCTATATGAAATTGCACTTAGAATTTACCCGTGTTGCGTTCCCTATTATTGGATATTAAGAAGGAGTGGGTCAATCCTTCACCTTTATGATGGCTTCAACTCTGCTGGGGACACTTTGAATGAGGTGTCTGAATGTCTGTGGAGGAATGACAGCAGGAACCACAGTAGGTTAGACGCTGGGTTCTGGAGCGAAGTCAGCGATCTAACACATCCCAAAGGTATTCCATTGGATTCAAGTCGGGACTTGGGGCAGGTGATTCCATTTCTTGAACGTTATTTCCACAAACCATTGCTTCAGAAATGCAGCTTGATGACAAAGTGCATTATCATGTTGATACAAACAATCATGGTCTCCGAACTGGTCCTCAAGTGTACTCAGTACAAAATGTTTTAAAATGTGTTCATACTCTTCCGCATTTAGAGATTTTTTAAGCGCAATAAGGAGACCATACCCTAACCACGATCGACACCCCCATACCCTAACACCACTTCCTCCGTAATTAAATGTTAGCTCCACTCATGATAGCAGGAATCGTTCTCCAGTCATTCACGAAACCAAACACTTCCATCGGATTGCTACAGGATATAGCGTCATTCAGCACCCTAAATCACTAGTATCCAGTCACCCACCGTGCAGTGGCGTCGCTCTTTACACCACCTCACGCGTCGCTTAGCACTGACTACAGAAATGTTTGGCTTATGAGCAGCAGCTCGACCATTCTATCTCATTCCTTTTAACTCCCGACGCACAGCCACTGTGCTGCCTGAACGGCTAGGAACACTTTGGAATTTACGAATGATTCCTGCAGCTGATTTCTTTGATTCTTTACAACCATCATCCGCAATGCTGGACGGTCCCTGCTGCCATTAAATGGGGTCTACTTGGTCGTGGTTTAGCTGCGGTTGTTCCTTCGGGTTCCCACTTCACAATCACATCACTAACAGTCGACTTGGTCAGCTTTAGAAGAGTTGAAATATCACTGATATATTTGTCGCTCAGGTGATATCCAATGACTGGTCCGGTTTTGAAGTCACTGATCTTCCTTGACCGACTCATTCTGCTGTTACTGCTTCCACACTGACAACGCAATACTCCCCGCCTCCTTGTATACTGGTGGATCTGCTTCTCGTGATACCTAGCGTTCAATTCCGCATTACATAGGGGTGCCCGGACACTTTTGATCAGTTGGTGTATATATCTACATGTGCATACAATACTTTACACCACAAACCACTACAGAAATATGCAGAAGTGAATACATCCCTCCTCATAGTGTTGGTGTTAGGAAAATAATCCGACCATAAAACTGCGCTAAATCCATCCAAGCGGCGACCACGAGTAACTGGGAAAATCCATGAAGAAGACGATTACATATTACACTGTAAGTTATTTATCAAAACATCATATTGTTAGTTTTCGTGTAATATTATATAGGCTAGTACAAAGTTAGTTTTTTCCTATCATTACAAATCCATGAGGTCGAAACACAGCAATTCTAAGAAAGAGTTAAGGCAAATTGTACACATCGATTATTGTTGTTTAGATGAATTGATGCATAGTATTGGATATTCTCTGCGATCTCTATGCTATAAAAATTTATTACTTCGTATCATCACATTATGAAATATATTTTTTTCAGATATCTTTCTATCGTTTTGGACACGCGTGTAACATCCACCATTAACAATGCCTATTACGACAATATAATGGTAGTGAAGATAAATTTATGACATTTCCATTTAGAAACTGGAAAGTTAATCGACTTAATATCTGTGCGGGAAAATTAAGCACATTCCTCTCATTTATACTCCAGGACTTTCCAAAACCTTCAGGATCTATCTCCATTTTTAGGAACCACGCGTATGGAACTTAAAAATAATTTCTTCCGTTCTTTATTTCTTTACTTCTTTCTTTCATTCTTCGATTATTCAGATTCTGTAAAGAATAGGTTCTATTACTGATCAAAATTTGTACGTTACTCTTTGTCTTTGTGGCAACCTGCAGATGCTATGGGAATAACTTAAGTAAGCAAGCACCTGGGTTAATGCGAAGTGAGACATTTTCGACGTTCATAGAACTATTTCTTTCCGGTATGTTAGTCTAATCGCGAAAATGCATTCTTTCCGTATAAAAGACATTACGACCTACTCCCATTTCCTTTCCGTTCAACAAGCTTCCTTCTTTGGCAAGAAATTATGTTTTAGTTACTCCATTTGACAAGTCAGCCACACCCTTTCCAAATGACCGGAAGTGCCAAACTTGTTCTCTTCCGAGGCTGTGCTTGTTACGTACGCTTAGCTGGGCCACATGAAAACCGCGAATCGATAATGCGTGGGATGACAGAAGCTGCATGCACTATACAACAAACTGCTTTACGTCTACTTTACATTAATGGCCTTTTGATGGTAGAAGGTAATGGAGAGTTAATTTTTTGCCGGATCTATAGCTAACTTCAACTTAATTCTACTGGGTAGTTTCAGTTATAAAATAATGTGACTTAACATACGGACGTATTACGTTTCTTATCAACATTATCTATTGATATTTAATGGACGGTTCCTAGTGTGGGTTACTGTAGTCAGGTCCTACTTAGTGAACCACGGGCAACGTCTGAGTGGCCTAGGAACTGGTCCTGAGAGTGGGGATACCAGTTGCTACCGAATACAATTGGGCATATCGGACATATTCCTAGTCATGGTCCTCTTTGTGCCCAGGTCACTAGGACTAAACAGTCAATCAGTGGTCCTTAGTGCGTTAGTGGAAAGATTCTCACTGGGACTATGTGTAAGTAGGGTAGCTCCTCATTCACAGAAATTTTTTTGAGCACCTCAGAAAATTTTCAGCAAACATCGGACCAATAGGAGTAACGAAGTCCCACTTCCATTTCACAAGCGAGGAACACCTTGGAAACAACTTAGCGAATGACATGAAATTCGATGGGAATTTATCAGTTTTAATGGGACTTATGGAAGAAAGTAGAACTGGCTGAGTGAGCAAAGAGGATGCGTCTGTATGTGTTACGAGTAAATTATATTCGGGTAATGGAGGAGAGCTAGGAAGAGATAGCATACGATATTATAAAGTGATCTTAACAGGTTTAAATAAGGGAAGGGCTGAGTGTAGCGGAGGACTGTTCGTCAGGAATACTATTGCTAGAAATATAGCTTCTGTCAAACACGTTAATGGGTGAATGAGTTGGGTATATTTAGCATCAGGATGCATTAGGACGAGAATTTACCCTGTGAACGTACAGATGACGATAAAGTTGACAAGTTTTTTGAAGCATTGAGTGACATCGTAGTCATGATCAACAGCAATGATAGCGTAATACTAATAGTCGATTTCAAAACGAGAGTTCGAAATAGAACTGAAGGATATGAGAAGACGATGGGTAAATGTGGGGAATATACGAAAGCTAATAGGAATGGGAAGCGTTTACTGGACATCTGTGCTCTTAGGCGTTCAGGTTAGTGTATATATGAATGGATGAAAACCATAACGGTATAAGTGACATTTTTTTTAAAAATGAGTTAAGTGCAGGATGTAACTCCGGGAGGATGTATCCTTTCACCAGCAAAGAGATACAAGTGATAACGGTATTATTCTGTGCTCTAGTGATGGGTGGTATAACTACAAATAGCATGCTTTATATGAGTGGTGACTATGTTTAAATGCCTTTTTCTCTGAATGACCAAAATGCTACTTATACCGTTATGGTTTTCATCCATTCATATTTCCTCATATTTGCATTTTTCTGTACCCACCACGCATCTCTCCGGGTTTTTAGGACCTTCATGATACTCTGCTGTTGAATACTGAATTTATGATATTTTTATTTTATCGAACTCGAGACTATGAAGACAAAGCATGGCACGGTCATGGGTTTCCGACTTGCGAGTTTGAAAATATAATAGCAGATGATTTTCTCTAGTTAAAATTGCTTTCTAACTTCCAAAATACGTGATACCATTTAAGCATGCATATTCAGACATACAGCTCTCTTTTCCGTACTACTGAACACGGTTATTGTCCATGTCCCATGGATCGCAGTACTGGCCAATTAAGCATGTACATCATTACACACAGTTATATAGATCTCTTTCCAGTACATCTGAATACGGTTATTGAGCCTGAACCATGGATCGGAGTACTGGACAATTAAACATGGAGATCACTCCATACAGATATGTAGTTCTCTATTATGTACTACTGAAATAACACCTCGTATTGTAAACGGAAATTTCGTGGTACCATCCATGGAGTTTACTTAAGATCTGCGTACTTTTCTCCGGTCTTCTTAACAGGAATTTACATTATACTAATGGGACATTGTCCAGAGAGGAACATTCATTGAATGCAGGCTGTATTAGCCTGTATGTGGATTGGTGTTACCTTCGTAAAGCTAGATATTAATCATGTTATGTTGGACACTCTATTGATAAACATTGCCTTCCTTCTTGCCTGCGAGAATGTTTACCCCTAAAGTTAATCATTCACAGTTCCTTGCAATGTGACGGATGCTATATATTCTTCCTATTTTAAAGGGAGGTTTGGTACACATTTATCGTGGTGGCTTTGAAGCCATCTATAACTACAACTGTTTGGTAGATAGAGGCTAAATGTCCTTCAGAAAACAATTTAACACATTTAGCTTGTGAAGTGTTTATTTTAATGCCTGAATAAGCCCTTGATTTGCCTGCTGCCATTTCTTGATTGATACAGTACTTTTGTATCCATCTCTTGGCACAGGTCAGAGTAAAGTGTAGCTTCCACCGAAGTCCCAGTCTCATCCATGGCTGTGACAATATGGAAGCTGCTGGGGTATGGGTGGTGCTGAGTAATGACATTCAGAGCACGACTAGTGCATCTGAGTGTTATGAAAGGTGTTGCTCATAGGGTCAGTCGTGCTGCAATAGCACTTTCTGACCCAGCGAGGAAAGCAATGGCAAACTACCTCATTCCTCGTCTTGCCTAGAACGCCTCATTTTGGTGCTTCCATTGGTTTTTGCGGACCGCATAACCTTTGGTGGTGCTATTTGAGAATCCAACCAGCCTCTGGGCTGATGACCTAACAGACAGACAAGCCCTTGATGTCGAGAGAATACTACAGTATAAGTTACATTGCGCAATCATTAGTGGCATAATGTTAAATGTTGATTGAAACTGCCGTTTTCAAATTCTATTACTAGGCAGAAACAGAACTGACGATTTCGAAACTTTCTTGAATACCATGCATACGCACTCACATATACTCCAAGATGTACGGACTGACAAAAATTGCCACTTCTCTGAATATCTGCGGTGTCTCACCTAACTCTGTAACCTCAAATATTTTTGAAATGAGACAAAATGCGAAAAACATGTTGCGTTGGATTGTGCCCATTTCAGCGGCGTACACAACGGGAAGATATGCACAATCCATAAATTTGAATATCAATTTCAACAAAAATGTTACCTATTTAAAATGGAATGTGTATGTTTTGTCTAGCGAACTGAAAACTAGAGGTACACTTAGTGATAACGGGTTTGGTTTCACTTTGCTAAACGTTATACCTTCTGAAATACGCGTCTTTTAAAGGGTGGGAACGGAAACATTCTCCCTGACGCAATACAACGTGAGCAGGAATGTGCTCAGAACAAACCTGCAGCAGACAACAGTACAACACGTTCTTTTTTAAAAATTTGCTTTACGTCGCACCGACGCATATAGGTCTTACTGCGATTATGGGATTGGAAAGGGCTAGGAGTGGGCAGGAAGCGGCCGAGGCCTTAATTAATGTACAGCCTCAGCATTTGCCTAGTGTAAAAAATGGGAAACAGTCAGTATGTTACCCCGAATTTGGACCCAGTGCTGATTGGCTGTTGTCGTTCACCTAACTGTGACATCACAAGCGCGGGAGATATGAAATTTGAGCACGTGAGTTCGGCATGGTGCCACGTGGTGGGTTCTGCTACCTGTCGGACGATTTTAAAACTAGGGTCGTGATAGCACAGGAACCGAACAAGGCTTGCGAAACTGACCGAAGGGGTGCCTTCCTCAGAGACCCAAGTGCGATGCCCAGAAGTGTGCAAGCTTAACTTGACAAGCGTGGATTTGACTCCAGACTTAACCTCACTGGGCAGCCAATCTTACTGACTAGTAAGTAACCTCGAACGTTAAGAAAGTTCTCTACTGATAATTTTAATTACTTTTAGAGTAAAAAAATAAGTTGGGGCTGAAAATATCAGTTAGCTCAAAAAGTCATTATCTCCTCAACTGATGGTCTTATAAAACTGATTTTCATCTTTATTTATTCAAATTTATCCCCTACGAGCTGATCTACGATAGTTGTGGCTTAAGTCACAGTAAACATTTTTCTCACATTTTCACGGTGCTACCATACAGTGGTCGTACGTCCGGAAAAGTATGGCACACATAGTATATGAGCACAGCACGAGATGGCGATGTATTGGACAGGTACCACATACAGAGCGATGGGATAGCAGTAGTGAGTCAGACTCCTTGCAGAATGGTTGTTACGAAGCCAGAGCAGCGTGTGAAGTACTAGAACACCCGCCATGCTCACCGGACTTTTCTCCGTACGATTTTGTCCTCATCCCCAAAGTAAAATGACCATTGCGTAGGAGACGGTTTGGCACACGAGAGGACATTAACGTCTCCCGCATCATTGTCTACGAGTTGTGGATAATCCACGAGGCTACTTTGAGGGTTTATCGTAAAGGTCACTGAACTCTCTGAGAATGAGCATTATGTAGCACAAGGATTTCCTGGCTGACAGTTTCCTCCCTTTGTATCCTACACCCGGTATACTTACTGCACATTTTTATAGATTTTCATGCACATTATGCTCCCCACTCCCATCTGTATATTTCCAGCTTTCCGGTAAAACCCGCATCCGTGCCAGTAAAGATAGTTTCAATGACTTATGTCCCAACCGTAGTATAGAAACTCACTCCTAACCGTTTCTTTTCAAAATTTCTTGGTAAAAATGACTTTTAACCATTAGAAATTCTCGAATTATACATTAAATTACTTCCATTGTAAAATATAATATGGGGTGAAAACATTCCTTCATTTAAAAATTCATTAACTCCTGAAATTGCAGTCCTAGGAAAGTATTTTTGATCTAAAAATTCTTCAAAAGATATCCTTTAACAGACGATATATTTCATCTCACCAGGGACTGTTTCATTTCAAAAGTTCGGGGTAAAAATAACCTCAAAATTTATAAAGTATTGGGTGATACTTTTAATTAATTTCATAGTAGAAATAGATTGGGGTGAAAATATCATTTAATTTTAAAGTACTTATCTCCCAAACGATATATTTCAACTCACCAGGGACTGTTTCATTTCAAAAGTTCGGGGTAAAAATAACCTCAAAATGTATAAAGTATTGGGTGATACTTTCAATTAATTTCATAGTAGAATTACATTGGGGTGAAAATATCATTTAATTTTAAAGTAATTATCTCCCAAACTTGTAGTTGTAGAAAACTCTTCTGTAGCCTAAAATGTTTCATTTTACCTAGCTCACATCATCGCGTACCGTGTTTACACTTCATCCGTATATTTGCAAGAATGTGGGGTACGAGTGGGTAGAAAATAACCAATGTTATATTTTTCTTAGTTTATTGGTTATATCATGCAAGCTCTTATAGGAATAACTCTAGCTTAATGTCGATTCTCGTATGCTTCAGCTAATTCTGTCACAAGAAGGGACACAAGTTCAAACTTTAGCTGAAACACTGCATACAAGGCTAAGGGACATGCATAGGCTAAAGTAGGTTACAAGACCGCTACGAGTCCATTGTACTTTAGACCGCGAAGACAGCTGCGCTAACGTTTCTGCTGACAGGTAACTACGTCTTTTTTGACTGGAACACTTAATTTCTGTTTTTAACTTTTCGAGCTTATAGATTAAAACTCTGAGGAATTCTACATTAACGATCAGTGTCTAACAGGCATGCAAATTGGGCAGTTGCTAATGGGCATGGGCTAATGAGCAATTACTAATGAGCAATGGCTAATGTACAACAGCTAATGAGCAGGGGCTATTGAGCAATTGCTAATGAGCAGTCACTAATGAGCAGGAGCAAATGAGCAAGGACTATTGAGCAGTCGCTAATCAGCTGGAAATAACAAGGAATCACTAATGAGCAGAGGCTAATGAGCAGGGAATAATGAGCTGTACACTGCAAATTTCATTACGTATTTTTCAACCATTTTCTCACAACTTAGCAAAAGTCTAAATTCACGGTTATCTCTGTTATAACAGCCTGTACGGAAAAATATGTCAAGACCAAAAATTATTTAAAATGTTATTTTCTACAACTGTGGTTATGTAGTAATTTTCGATAAAATCGCTACTGGTGCTATTAAACGAGGATGATATTTTAGACCTCCTAAGCTATCATTTCAGCTAGCATGAATAAAATTATTTATATTTCAGGTGTTAGGGCTTTATTCCTAACATTAACATTGCAAGTGTTTTCGTTCAACAATTATCTTATAACTCAGCACAAGTCTAAATTCACGATTATCTCTCTTATTGTAAAGCACGTTACGACGAAAATGATTAGATAATTTCTACTACTTTCGTTACGTAGTACTTTTCGATAGGAAAAGTTCTAACTTGGTAATGCGAGAATGAAATTCCATACTTTCCCCTAAACTACATTAATTAGCATGAATACGTTCTTTATTTTGTACGTGTTAGCGCTTTATTCCTAACGTTCACATTGCTAGTTTTATTACATTCCCTTCAATCATTTTCACACAACTCTGTAAAAGTCTAAAGTCACGATTATCTCCGTTATAATAGCCCATACAAAATAACATGCTTGGATAAAAACGATTAGAAATGCTATTTTCTATAACTTTGGTTATGTAGTGATTTTTGATAGAACAGCTGCTAATGCGATTATACTAGAATTACATTTCAGACTTTCAACTAGACTACAAGTTCAGCTAGCAGGAATAAAAATATTTATTGTCTACGTGTTAGCGCTTATTCCGAAAATGTAAACTGCATGTTTTGTTACATTCTGTTGAACCATTTTCTCGCAACTCAGCAAAAGACGGAGACATCTATCAGGTGAAACGCTAGCAATACTGACTCCGCAGTCGAAAATACGATGTACTCGCAGCGGTCCTGTACTCTCCTTTAGCTTATACATGTCCTTTAACCTTTAATTAATCAAAGCATACAAGAATTGACCTTGAGCTACAGTTAGTCCTATAAGAGTATGCAAAATATAACTTATAAATTAAGAATAAATGTAACACTGGTTATTTTCTATCCATCCCTACCCCATATTATTATAAATATACGAATAAAGAGTAAAAATATTATATGAAGGTGTAAGATAGGTAAAATTAAACATTCCAAAGCAAGGAACAGATTTCTATGACTAAGAGTTTGGGAGATAATATTTTTTTAAGTTTTGGGATGTTTTCACCCCAACCTATATTTTACTCCAAAAGTAATTTTAAGTACCATCCGGAGCATTTTTACGTTAGAAATAATGTTTATCCCGAAACATTAACATGAAACAGTTAGGGTGAGTTGTTGTATATCACTTGTTAGAGGATAATGTTTGTTAAATATTAAGCTAACAATAAATTTCCTAAGACTGTCGGTTGAGGAGATATTATTTTTAAGTTAAGGGATATTTCATCCCCAACCTATTGTTTACTCTAAAAGTAATTTAAAGTGTCACCCGAGACTAAATTTAACCTTCGAGGTTATTTTTACCCGAAACTTTGAAACGAAATAGTTAGGGGTGACTTGATATGTATCATCTGTTAGAGGATTTAGAAAACAGTTCGGGCTAAAATTCAATTTTCTAAGACTATCGATTGAGGAGATAATGAATTTGAAGTTAAGGGATGTTATCGCCCCCTCCCTAGCACTAGAAATTTTTAACACACAACCATAGTTACTACAGTAGCAGAGGTTATCAAACAAATTATACATAGATGTAAGTACACGGGGCAGATGACCTCGATATTACAAATCTCGTAAAGAATCAACAACAACAATTTAAAGAAATGGTCCGTTAATGAGAGAGCACGAAACAAATAGTAAACAAAAAAGCGCTTAGTTACTCAATACTTGGTAGGACACTTCGAGCATTAAAGAAATAATAATAATAATAATAATAATAATAATAATAATAATAATAATAATAATAATAGAGGAAGAGTTGGGAATATGGAACCCCACTTTGTTTTTAAGCCATATATATTAGACGATAAACTCGATTCATGCAAATGTATGGAATTTTGTATCCATAATCTATTGACGTATATTTCCCTTAATTAATTCTTCGGTATACCAAACAAGAAATTTTATATTTAATTTTTTGTGAACACACAGCAAACTCGTCTTCAGACTTAAGGTGTGGGTAATATGGACCCCAAAGGTGTCCTCTGGAAAACTTCAAATTAAACACACATAAATAGTTGTAAATGGCATTTATTCACAAAATATTGTTAGAATTGTGACTTTTGATGATAAGTACAGTATAAATTATTAACTGATGACTGCCAAAAACGATTTACAGTAAGTTCAAGACCGTTGTCCTTTTAACGGCAATAGTCACACACATACGTACTTCTTTCAGCTCGAGCACAATCATTGTGAGCCCACATCTCACAAGTTCTTGGTCTGGTGGAGGAGGTTCTTGTCTTTCGGCTTCTTGCTCGGCGGCGAGAAAGTCAGCGTCAGTGAAGATCGTTCGATTGAAGGGCCAGATTCCTGTTACCTTATAGCCATTTACTGCAATGGCACCAGTTGTATACTGCAGGTAGGCTTTCCCAAAGAGTTCTGCAATATCATAGGGTACAGCCCTCATGGTGTACGATTCACTGCCGACCCACAATTCCCCTTTTCTGTCATCAGAAAATCTACCATCGCAGAACAAACAAGATGCATATTCTTTACCAGGTTGAGGCTAGCTGATGGACAGTTCCAAAGAACAATCAGAGTGATCTGAAGGAAAGTTTACAGATTCATCGCTTGAACCCTCACTTGCGGATTTATCCTGTCGAGTCTGTTCTGCTGTTCCTCCTCGTCCAGATCCTTTACCTCCAGGTCCCTGTCCTTTACCTCGACATCCACATCCTCGGGTTGTAACTGGATTTTTTCACTTATTTTCTTAACTGAGGCCTCTAAATGAGCTTTTTACGGTGATCCAGTTACAAGGATTGCGGGGCATGCTTCTCTACCACTTGTCGATTTCTTCTTTCTTGAAATGGGGACAGAGCGGCTCTCTAGGTGAAACTGTGAGAAACTGGGATCGGTATTTTGTAGCAAAAGAGGATACTGGTGCTCCGTTGGGTAAGGAGTGGTGTGAACATCCAGGAATAGCAGGATCCGAATGCAAGAGTTTCATAGATGGAGCAGCTGTGGTGGGTTCTTGGTCTGGTGGAGGAGGTTCTTGTCTTTCGTCTTCTTGCTCGGCGGCGAAAAAGACAGCGTCAGTGAAGATCGTTCGACTGAAGGGCCAGATTCCTGTTACCTTATAGCCATTTACTGAAATGGCACTAGTTGTATACTGCAGGTAGGCTTTCCCAAAGAGTTCTGCAATATCATAGGATACAGCCCTCATGGTGTACCATTCACTGCCGAATGTGTTCACTGTAGTGCGTTTTAAGGGGACCCATGAATGTACGGTCCAAATGTTGGAGTTTATGGGTCGTATGAGACGGCAGGGAAAGTAGATGGACGTGATGTCTTCTAGCCATGTCGGTTATGTCAATGTTTCTCGTATGAGAATAATGTCCACCGAAGATAAGCAAAATCGGAGACGTCTCTGTTGGGACAGTCTTCTCAATAAAGTGTTCAAAGCAAACTGTGAACAGCTGGATCTGTACCAATCCTGAGGGATGAGCGCTCCCGATTGATCCAGAGGGAGCCCCTCTCATCAGAGTGTCTGTCATGTTCTTTCTGGGAAAGATAATCATTGGTGGAATGTATGAGCCCCCCGCACTCATCGAACATATCACTGTGACCAAAGAGCCTCGCTCAGCAGCAGTAAGAGCGCATATTTGACGTTTCCCCTTCAACCCAACAACTTGGGGAATTTTACTCTGCACTATGCTCAACCCGGTCTCATCCCGTTCCATACTCTGTCAGGGGGAAACTCGAACTGATTATACATCGCTTCTAGTAGATCATAAAACTACTGCAACGGTCTCGCGGCTAAACCCCTTAGCCCGTGAATACGACGTCCCAGTTGGTTTCCTGATGGTCAACTTGTCACAATGACGACGCATGAAATGGTCGAACCAGGCCCTTCCCGCACGTTCGCCTCCAAAAGGATTCTTCACACCATTTCTGACTGCTAGCTGGAATGCCATTTTTCGAACGTCCATGCGCGTGAATCCATAATAGTTGGCTTCCATTAGAAGGAGGTAAACCACAAGTTCATTTTCTATACACTCTGGAAGGATAGGTTTCCTTCCTAGTTTTTTCACTACCACATTCTCAGGGGAAAGCACAGTATCGAGGGCCAGTCTCCTTAATGTTGTTTTTGGAACACGAAACTGCTTCTCCGCTCTCTTCGGTCCCATTTTCTCCCGTACAGCCATAACACCCTATTTCATCTCTTCCTTATCGCATAACTTCCTTTTGTACATGATTTCGTCTAAAGCGATGTTCGTGGCATCTAAAAGAATGTAAAGAACACCATTCGGATGGAGTTATAAAAATGTACTGTAGTATGCCTGTAATATGGAACCCTGCCTCGAAGGGTTCCATATTATCGACATCGGCATGCTGAAATTAACACTATATATGACCTCAACAAATGCAACTATAACATTTGCAACTACATAATGAGGTTAATTAAAGCCTGTGTAACAAGCCTTCACATTTAAAGATAGTTGAAAAACGAAAAGACAATGAAATAAACAAAACTTTACATACCTTTTAAAGTTTTGTGAGGAGCCGAAAAATACATGTCATGCTCACTAGAGATCTGTTACTCAACTGACGCCGCCAGCATTTCCACTAAGCATTGGGCACGTAAACAACTAGTTACGGCTGTCACCGCTAGGGAGCACCTTATTGTTCTCCAGATAATTAGGAGTTCCATATTAGCAGCAGGGTTCCATATCCCCATCTCTTACTCTAATAATAATAATAATAATAATAATAATAATAATAATAATAATAATAATAATAATAATACTTTAGTCGGCAAGGTTAGCAGGTCAGTGATGTTAAGCATGTAGTCGAATCCAAGCCTGTAAAGTTTAGCTTGTTTTCTTCTGGACATCAAACTTGGGTCTGTAAGGTTGATACACCCTCTGTCAGGTTGGTCAGTCTTGTTCACTTCCAACGCTATCGTCGCCCTAGTTCTAAAATCATCCGGCAGGTAGCAGTATCAACCAAGTTGTGCCACACCCAACTCACGCGCCCAAATTTAAAATCTCTCTTGCTTATGACGGCATATTCACGTGACCGGCAAGAGCCAATCAGCAGTTGGTCCAAAGTCGGTGTAACATACCTACTGGAAACCACGGGAAACCATCTTCATGTCTGCCGACATTGGGGTTCGAAGCCACCATCTCCTGAATACAAGCTTACAGCTGCGCGAACTTAACCACACGGGGAACTCTCTCGGTACAACACGTTCTACTGCTCAGTGTACTACTGTTAGTTTCTCCTGATACAGTCTGCTGTGCTGCTGTCAGAGTGAAGCAGAGGAATACATACGTTAGTACCGGTACGTACTGTAACGCATGCTAAGGACGTTTCCGATATTACTTTCCGTATTGATATATTGAAACGTGTTTTGTTTTCTGTGTTACATATTTTGATTTCGTCTAGTGCATATACCGGTGACCGCCTCTGTGGTGTAGTGGTTAGTGTGAGCAGCTGCCACCACCGGAGGCCCGGGTTCGATTCCCGGCTCTGCCACTAAATTTGAAAAGTAGTTCGAGGGCTGTAACCGGGTCCACTCAGCCTCGGAGGTCAATTGAGTAGAGGTAGGTTCGATTCCCTCCTCAGCCATACTGGAAGTGGTTTTCCGTGGTTTCCCACTTCTTCTCCAGGCAAATGCCGATATGGTACCTAACTTAAGGCCACGGCCGCTTCCTTTCCTCTTCCTTGTCTACCCCTTCCAATTTTCCCATCCTCCGCAAGGCCCCTGTTCATCATAGCAGGTGAGGCCGCCTGGGCGAGGTACTGGTCATCCTTCCTAGTTATATCCCCGACCCAGAGTCTGAAGATCCAGGACACTGCTCTTGAGGCGGTAGAGGTGGGATCCCTCGCTGAGTCCTAGGGAAAAACCAACCCTGGAGGGTAAGCAGATTAAGAAACATTTACCGGTATTTAGTAATGAATAAAAACGATACATTATTTTAAATTACGGTGAATTTCACAGAAATGCAACCATAGCTGTGACACTGTACGCCACACGCTACCCTGCATTTCCACAAGTTTCGCGGAATCAGTCTACGTATTTATGAAGGTATGATGTTTGGACAAGTAAAACCAAGTCTATTATCACTAATTGTACCTCTAGTTTTCAGTTCGCTAGACGAAGTATACATGTTATGTTTAAAAACTTGTAACTTTTTGTTGAAAGTGATAATCGTTTAATTTTCTGTATTGTACATACATTCCCATTGTGTGGAGCCCCTGACATGGGTTCATTCCTGCGCACCTTAATATTTCTCATTGTGCTTCATATCGAAAATATTTGAGGTTGCAGAGTCAGGTGGGACACTGTATAGTTGAACAAAATTGACTGAGTATGGCTGATGAGTTTCAAACCGATTTGCGCCTCTTTTCAATGTGTTGTGTGCATTAATATCACTTATAAACCTCATACAGGCTATCATTAATTTCGAAAGATCAGCTAACGAATAATTTAGTTTCAATGGAATGTAACCTCTCGTAGAATTAATTGAAATTCTGAAGAATCTGGTATTAATTTAGGCAGAGGCAGATGAGCGAAGCCTCTGTGGCTCAGGCGGCAGCGCGTCGGCCTCTCGCCGCTGGATTCCGTGGTTCAAATCCCTGGCATTACATGTGAGGTTTGTGCTGGACAAAGCGGAGGCGGGCCTGTTTTTTCTTCGGGTACTCCGGTTTTCCCTGTCATCTTTTATTCCAGCACCACACTCTAATATCATTTCATTTCATGTCAGTCATTAATCATTGGCCCAGAGGAGTGCAACATGCTTCGGCAACCGGCACAACTCCTATCTTCGCCGCTAGAAGGGGCTTCATTAATTCCATTCCTGAATCGGTCATATAACTGGAAACAGGCTGGCGATTTTCATTTTCAGAGTTGGAAGAGCATATACTGTGTGTAACTTTATAACAGAAAGGAGAGGAATATTACAGTTACCATAGTCATACACCCATAGTATCTGAGGACATATTGCAGCAAGAGATTGCAAACATACTACTGTATGCGATATTCTGAGCATAAGCATATTATATGTAAAATCAAATTATATAATGGTCGGTACATTTCACAATTTTGCCTCCAACTTAGCTTATTTTTCGAATTATGTGAACAAAGATCGAAAATGGGTCTAGTTCAATTTTTGTCTGTCTGCTTCTTTGTATCGATATCACGGGAAAATGGCACAACAGAATTTCTCGAAACTCCGTATTGAAACAGGAACGCCCGTACTTCAGCTTTATGGAGAGCATGGATAACGCCAAGGCGTGTACGGTTCATGCTTTAGAGAGTACGAGAGAAGGGTAGTGAAATGAGTTCATATTTAAAGAGGAACTTGCAGTTTATTAAAAAAATGCATAGAAATTATATCACCTTTTACAGACGAAGGGTTTAAATGTCCTCAAAGATGTGGAGAAGGCGTCGACCCACGTCTTCGGCGTCGTCCCACGTCGTCGGCGTCGGCGTCATCCCACGGCGGTTGTTAGCCCTTGATGTTGAAGGAGACTCGAACCTGGGGCGGTCGTCTGACGATAGTGCAGCGTGGAATAGTTGTTTAGCTTTGTATTCCACAAAGTCCCATGAAAGGAGCAGAGAAATATAAAGCTTTCGCACAGAATGTCAATAGAATGTGATACGACACTTCTCTACCGCACTGCACTGCAAATTATGGCGAGACACTGTTTACTGGCCGAATAAGTTCCACTATAAATGGTGTTGCACGCACATTCCAAAAAAGAGATGAATTCAAAATCACAGTTCTGTGGGAATGATTAATATTGTTCATGCAATAGTCACTATCGAACTTGAAGTGATAGGCAATGAAAATAATCTGGAATTTTCTGAGATACGATGGTTTACCATATCACTTGATCTCAGTGCAAAAAAAATTAAATTAAGTCCTTCGGACACAGTCTCTGCACTGTTTGTAATGAGTACGTGCAATGTTCTAGCACACACACACACGTAGAAATAAATTAAAGTTTCTGCGAAGACAGAAAGGAAATAGTTTATGACATAGTCTCGTGAAAAAGAACCAAGTTCTGATACGAATCACGTAATTTATCAGAGGTAAATTTTCCACTGAGGCACAATACTACACGTAGATGCAGACACAGTCTTTATGAGGGGAGTTAACATAGTTTCTTGAAAAAAATTAAGGCACCGTATTTCACGAATCAGCAAAGTCTTTGAAAGGAAATATCGGCACAGTTTTATGAAAGTAAATGTTAGCACAGTTCTATGAAATGGATTGACACAGTCTTTAAAAGAAAGGTTGGCACTGTCTTATGAAAGAAAATGTCGACAGTGATTTTCACGGGGAGAATTGACACAGTCTTTAAAAGGCAGGTTGGCACTGTCCTCCATGAAACAAATTGACACTGTCCATAAAAGGAAATTGTACTTTCACTAAGGCACAATTTTAGGAAATAGCCTAGCATAGTCTTTTGTAGAGGAAAGAACTAAAGCACAGTCTTTATACCCTAAGTTCTTTAAAAACAGTTTCAAAATATCAAGTGATTACTGTAGAGTCTCTTCAAATACACAATTCGCAAAACGAAATAATGTTACTCGGCTCGACACACCGATATTATCAGTGAATAAGCTTTCGCCTACATGCGTATTTAGATTCCACAGAGAAGGCTATCAACACTCATATTACGTACTTTCAAACCCCGGCCCTTAGCCGGACAGAGTAACGACATCAGCGAGACGTCTGGTTCATGACGAAGTACTGTGACACACACTGTGACATACTGACACACTCTGAAGTCCTCGATGCTGGCGACCCCCTTATATTACTCAAGGTCGGAGGGCGAGACTGGAAATATGAGCTTCTATAAAAATTCTTATCTCGGCCATCCTTGTGCCGATTTTAATGAAATTTTGGATATTAGCTTTTGTTGACCGGCCTACAAGGTGACGTTATCAAAATTACGATTTAACCTTCCGTTCATGATGAAATGCCATAGAATCGAATAGAACATTCGGTGTGACGTCACTTGGCCTTGGCTGGCACTCTGTAGCAGCGCTTGCTCTCATGCTGTCACCCATGATGCCTGCGCGCTCGGCGCTCATTTTGAATCCATACAGTCGGGTGTTAATGAGTTCTTCTCAGGAAATACATGAACGCGAATGCTCGCAGTATGCAAGTTCAAGCTATATGTTATTTGGTTAGTATACCAAAAACGTTAAGGGGAATAAAACCGGAAATTCCAACGTCTAAGTTAATATTAGCTGCATCGAAATCTGCAGATAATAAAAGTTGTACTACAATGCTGGATCTTTAACATTTCATGTTTTTTCACAGTAAGAGGACTAAGAACGGATATACAGTATTTTTGCTATTATTACATTATGACCGGGCGACTTGACCGTGATGTTAGCGGCACTCGGCTGTGAGTTAGCACCAGGGAGATAGTGGGTTCGAACCCCACTGTCGGCAGCCCTGAAGATGGTTTTCCGTGCTTTTCCATTTTCACGCCATTCAAATGCTGGGGCTGTACCTTAATTAAGGACACTGCTACTTCCTTCCCACTCTTCTGCCTTTCCTATCCCATCGTCATTATAAGACCTATCTGTGTCGGTGCGACGTAAATCAGATTGTAAAAAATATGATTACGTTTTCAGAAACTTCTAAATATCTCCGGAAATATCACCTCCATCAAAACTGTGACTATAAAAATAGTAACAATAACAATGGCGTGTGGCCTCTGAAGAGGCCTGGTGTAGTTCTTTCTATTTGACGCTTTAGAGGCGACATGCGCGTCTGTGAGAATAGGGCCGCACATATTATGAATTCTAATGCTGAAGATGGCGCACACACACACACTAGGACGCCGAGCCATTGGAATTAACCAATTAAGGTTAAAATCCCCGTACCGGCCTGGAATCGAACCCGGAACCCTATGGACCAAAGGCCACCACGCTAACCATTTAGTCATGGAGCCGGGCATAACAATAATTATAGAAAATCTAATTGTCAATATTTTAATTATGATACATTTTGACCATGCGAGCAATAATAATAGAGATTTTCTAATTTAAAATTTTATTACTAAGTCCGTCAATTGCGAGCATCGCAGACGTGGGAATAATTTTCAGTCGCCATGGTAATGAACTAGCTTTCGATGAAGGTTGTTATTGCTTCCACGAGCTAAAAACCGCGAGGTCATTAGTCCTTGTTGATCAGGAAGACAATGAAAATGACTATCGAAATGAGAAGGAAATCGGGAAAGATTGATTACTCGAAGAACGAGGAGAAAACATTCTTTAAACACGGGGTTAAAAGCTTAAGCCTCGAACGCTTTAATATCACAGAGCCGGGAGAAAAAAATGGCCCATGTCCCTAAAACGTATCAAGAAGTAACTTTGCACTGACTGATGGTTGTTTATACTTGCCTCTTCTGATGCCACTAGTTTCCGCTAAATATCATGATTCCAAACCAAACCCACAACGATGGGAACGACAGCTGTTAGTTCATATGTAAGGTTCGGATAATTACGTGGTTAAATACTGTATATTTCATTTAACTATATATTGCACCTGACCCGGGCTCATCAGGCACCATTAAAACAACTCAGTTTCACAATTAAACTTTTGAATGGCAATCTGTTGGATGAGAACTTCGGAAATCAGTCCCGTGGTCGAAGTCTCATCCCCCCTACTTTCGCTGCCTCAACGGCTTAGGTCGAGAGCATACGGGTCAACGGTCTGTTCGATAAAAATGAGCACTTAATTTAAATGTATTGAAAGTAGGGTGTTCTATAACATGAGAGGAATACACTAACTACTGGAATGAGAAGAATGTTTGTTCCCAATCAAAACATAAATTTTAATTGTATGATAGTCACAAGAATACATTCACACGAGACAATGCCATATAATTAAAACAATCTGGAGGGTACATACACGCCATGCCAGTCTGTTTTATATCTGTCTATCATTTGACACCTCCAATCATCTTGTAAACACGCACCTAGGAATTTACACTTTGCACTGAATATAAGGGCGTCCCCTTATTTTATTATCGATACCCGATGGTATCTGTTGTATTAGTGCACAACAAAACATATGTTTAAATTTATACTCTGGGATGGCGACTCTCGTGAACCGAATATACTTATTAAGTATCTTTCATGGTTGTGTGGTATTTAATGAAATACAGTTACGCACATTCCCATAATCATGAAAATCATATCGCCTTACTTTACATACTATATTTATTTGAGTACCTTAACGAATTATTGCTTATACATATGCATGTTTCTCCGGGATACCTTATCATACTACATCACAAAGCGGACCCAAGCATAGTTGGTTTCCTCTAAGACACCATAAATATCATTTAATAATATAAGCACATGAATATAAAAAGAGTAGCCATCTGAAATTACAACTACAAATAATACACTTCACACACAAGGATGCATATAGAAATTGTGACCCTTCCAGGTCTCCTGGAATTTATCCTAGGTTTTCAATACTACATGGTATCGAACCCATGCCCTCCGGTATCGGGGTGCACGCCTGAAAACACTATCTTCGATCTCATTAATAAACAATGGGTGGAATCATTTCATCTAATGAAACATCGAGTTTACAACGTTGGTTGTAATATATATAACTGGTATGTGATTCTTAATACAGTGTTGAGGTGGAGCGGACTTCTCGTATGAATGTTCCGAGCTTTCGACAGCTGAGCGAAACCATCTCCGAACTCAGCATTCCTTCGCGTTAGGGGTCGTAAATCTCTCTCTGAGCGGCTGCCTGTTTTCGTCCTCTGGGAGAACACTTTCTCTTTCGATCCCAACCCATCTACAGAATTCGCTTCATACGTCCTGTGCCTTGTCCAGGCACAACATCATTTATTGCTACCAAATATCATTTATCAATGACTTGGCTCTAGGAAGCCTTACTATGATTATAATATTCATTTTATTCTTTCATCTTTCCGGTCAGTCATCTCAAACACTGTCACACAAGCCATATCTCCTTCCCTCACACACTAGTATCTCAAACCACATTGTCATTCATTTAGAAGACTCTATTACACCAGGTAGTTTAACTAACACAATATCACTCGCGTACTATATAAATCATGGATCGCACCCCGAAACATGTCCTCACTGTCATCTGGTTGCAGCCTTAAGATTAAAAGGGGGCGTTATGCCCGCCTTACTTGCGAAGCATTGGAACAAATTATACTTGAAATATTATGGCGACTCATAACGACTAATGGAACTGTAATGATTTAGAACGTCTGTTAAAGTATTTATCCCATCTTTAAAATGCTTCACACACAGCAAACACTAGGGGCGTTATGATTAATTCATGTAAGAAATTCTACGGGATATACTTATGATTACCCCAATCACAGAAGAAACCCATATGAAGACCTATTAATAAAATGCTTCACTCCATTCGAAACACGTCTATGGCGCTCATCTATCCTCGAGATATTTACAAAATAGAGAAAATTATATACACAAGGTTTAATATTTTACGGGTGGTATGAAATTCAAGCTTAGAACAATGGAATGTACTTAACGCTTCTGCTTGTATTTGGCTGTCATACAGAGGGTACATCTGGGGGGGGGGTTAAGCTGGAAGCACGGAAGGCTCGTTACTGGAGAGTCCTCGGTTCATTTTCTTCTTCTGGGTCCCGTACATGATGGTTTGATCAGCAAACTCCCGTTGGATGTTGTGGGCGGTCCGTGATGAGATGAAAGCTGGCACAAGGCGTGACTCTCGTAGATTCCTCTCTTGGGTTCGACGAGCACTTTCGAACACATAGGCAAATGGGAAATTTGTTGATGATGTACTGTTTTAGGCATCATCAAATAACCTGCTATGGCTAGACACACTCATGGACTCAAGTGAACTAACCGAGTAACGGTCAAGTCTCTGTAGCTCGCTACTCATTTTCCTTTGTAACACTTCACAGTAATTATTTCCTTCGTTTAAGATGAGCGTCACACGTCCGTTCAGGTACTTTTCTCTGGCTATACTAGCACTTATATTAGTTCGATTAGCGCCTCCCGACACTGCACTTGCTTTTATAACGGCAATTAATCATTCGTAGAACATATCGGCACCTCACTACGTTCGCACGATCAACAGAAGCTTCCCGCTCTTTAAGTGTTATACACATGAGTATAGTTTGCATTCCCTTAATCTTTGAATATGTCAATACGGGAACTACCAGCACCTACACTCACACACAGTCCTTCTTTCATCCCGTACGACTGGATTATATATTCACGTAGAATTGTCTGATATAACATAGACTTAAGTTGAACACAATAATTCAAAGTGAATAGCGCACAATATTTTTCAGTCACACTGAATTACAGTAACTCAGCACACTGGCTCACACTGACCAACGAAGTATCATAGGTAACAGGTAACAACTGCGGTCGAATATATCAGAATGGAGTACTATGGACTATTTGGGGTTTCTTGTATAGTGAAACCGGCTTGTCGCCTAGAGAGGCGTTAAGCCCCTCCGACTTCCGAGAATTCGGTCTGTTAGTAATGATTTCTCAGAATCGTGTGAGTAGTCAAATTGAAGCCCAAAATTTCCGCTTTCCACTGATAGAGTTTCTTTCAAATTGCTTCGTTGGATCTCTCGTAATCTCGAAGGCTTTCCTTTATAAATTTGCGCTTGGGCTACTCTATCGTGAGGTGTCCCTCGTTTCTTTCGAGCGGCTCGCTTCTAACATCTGGTTTCCATTTTCGCACTCCTGTCTAATATGGGCCATTAAGATACACTCGTTGTGCAGTACATTTTATGACGCCATAAATTACCATAAAATACGCCGGTTCAGTAGATTCCTTACTCGTAAATATCCATAGCGTATGTCAAATATTATTATTATTATTATTATTATTATTATTACTCTTATTATTATTATTATTATTATTATTAACAAGTGAATACTATGAGCTAGCACCAGTGCATATACAGGGAAATCGCTGAGGATATCCAGCTCTTGTGTTAAAGGAATGTAACAGTTTGCGCCTTCTGACCCAAATGTTCCCCTGCGCTTGGCGTGGCTGTTCTCTTCTCTCTCTACGAAGTGAAGCGCGCTTTCAAAGACTCGTTGTACAGGGCGCACTTTTCCTCTGTGCGCGTAACTAGACCCTCGCCCTCTGAGCTGGCGCCTCGCCACTCGTATCCCGATCTGGGTGAATAATATTCATTACGAACCAAATATGACGCAGAACGTCGCGGAAATCAGCACATATTATCTGTTGGACCTCATTACATGCCTATGGGTAATATGTGTTATTTGTTTACGTATTTTTGCGCTTTTGATAACTAAATGCATATTCTGGCGGATTCATTCATAAATACATATTTCGGCGGTATGTTTTACTTCTTAGATATCTCCTGCCCACATTTTCTATCCCGGGCAATTCCAGCAATTCCAGCAATTGGCTTCTCTTTTTCGTCAGTTCACTCCTGTCTCTGTATTCTATTTCAAGACCGAAATTATCTGGCCACATGAAGGACACCAGGGGGGTTGGAGCTGTCAGAGTCTCATTAAGCCTCATTTGCCCCTCCACAAGTCCGTGCATTAACAGAAAATTACAGAGCTCTGCCAAACATGTAACACGAAGACTGACAGTGCAGAGTTCTCGTTTCAACTAATAAAATGCGTAGCTGCAGATATGCGTTCAGAAGTTACGCAACATATTGTGGACTGGGGCAGCTGCTCCCAAAATGAACCAAGTTCCTTTAATAAATTTGCCTACTGAGTAGGATTCGCCGGAAGCTGTAGAAAGTAGAAAATCTGTGGCTACTCAACAAACTTCGGCCCCATTAGATGCTGAGTCTGGTCATCCTAGACAAATTCCACCTTTCGTTTTGAACAACGCTGTGTTTGAGACCTCTCAACCCTCTATGCCGTCATCTATTATGTCACCTGGTTTCAATAGTTTGCCTCATCCACTGCCTATGTTGCTGAAGGGCATTTCTAAATTTTCAGTAAACTCCACTAATGAAGTCATTTCATTTCTCAGATTCTTGGTTGAATTTCAAGATCACGCTTTAGTGTTTTCTCTCTCTCATTCTCAAATACTACAAATCATGTATCCATATTCCGTAGGCGTCCTCTCGGGCAAGATAGTCAAAGCTATAGCTGATAGATCGTCCATAGAAGACTTCCACGCCCACCTTTTGGCAAACTTTATTCCGGCCAGAGCAACGTCATCTTTGATACTCTTTTCAGAGTACAGCAATTGGACGAGAATCTTGCCGACTTCATCCAAGACATTAAATTTTATACCAGGATGTTCGCACTCCCTTTTTCGGAAGACCAAATAGTGCGAACTATTGTCGAAGGCATCTCTCCGCCCTATAGGTCTTACTTATGTTTTGGGTCCCGTCCCCAAACTTTTGAAGAATTTGTGGCTATGGCTGTATCAGCTGAGGGAGTAAGGTATGCCGACACCTTACGAGTTGCGAAGGAGCCCCCTCCGTCTTCTAATAGTTTTCGGCCTCCACCTCGCCTAACTTTCGCCACCCGCAAATGCTATGCTTGTGGGTCAACAGAACACTTGCGCAATAAGTGCCCATTGGTAAGATCGAGTGGGACAAAGAATGGAGCAGCGTCATCTCAAGGTTGTTTCAAATGTGGCTCGTTTATTCACGTCCCCAACAATTGCAATAATGTTAATAGCACTCACTCCTGCTCAACTTCTGGTGCAACCCCCGCGAACTCCGATAATAGTGACCAGTGTCATCGCCTGAGTCAGCATGTACATCTTCCCAAGGCTCAGCATCTGTTGAACCCTGTAAAAGATCTGGTAAGGGAGAGGTTATTTCTAATCTATCGTTTGAAGGCCCTCAGGAATGCCTCAGAATTGCGGCAGAGACCCCCGCATTTGTGCCATTCCTTAAAATCGAAAAGAACTGCGAACCTGTCACAGCTCTATTAGACTCAGGGAGTGTGGTTCCCATTATTT
Organism: Anabrus simplex; assembly: GCF_040414725.1. Classification (NCBI taxonomy): domain Eukaryota; kingdom Metazoa; phylum Arthropoda; class Insecta; order Orthoptera; family Tettigoniidae; genus Anabrus; species Anabrus simplex. The sequence goes on from NC_090266.1 coordinate 1,018,472,774, forward strand.
CGGCCGAATGGTATTCTAGACTAAAAACTGTTTGTAAGTTTCCTGACTATTGTTCGTCTTCTTTCCAATGCGTTTGGGCTAACTCTTCCCCATTTGAACTTTCAGGTTTCATCTTTGCAAAAACTCGTATTTCCAAATTTACCCAGAGAAAGAAACGTGTTTGTTGCTAAACACATGTTGTGCCCTGTAATAATGGGAGCTGATTTCATGTCTTCTACTGGTCCCGTGCTCGACATTCAGAGTAAGTCATGCACTTTCAAATTTGCGAATAATTGAAGATTCCTCGTTTAAAGTGTAATTCTGTGCCATGTGCATCTGTTCCGCTTACCCAGGATGAGATGTTGTTAGACCTTAGATATCTACCTGAGGAGCAGGCAGAAAGTATTCTTAAATTGTGTCAGTCTTTTCCTGATGTATTTTCTGATACTCTTGGTGTTACTAACCTTATCAATCACAAGATTGAGGTTACGGATTCGATTCCAGTTCGGTTTCCGCCTTATAGGCTATCGCCACCTAAAATGAAGGCTCTTAAGGAGATCATCGAACAGATGTTGAAAGATGGTATTATTCGATATTCTAAGTCGGCGTACTCATCACCCATTTTTCTTGTGCCGAAACCCCAAGCTGGCTTCAGGCCTTTGATTGATTATAGGGCTTTAAACCGTAAGGTGGTGTTACAATCTGTGCCCCTTCCCGATCTTAACTCTTGTCTTTCATGGTTTCGGTAAGCCAAGTTCTTTACCATCCTTGACCTGAATCAGGCGTAAAACTAAATCCCTCTAGCCGAAGAATCGAAACATCTAACAGCTTTTGCCACGGAGTGGAACTTGTATGAGTACAACCGCTTGCTTTCCGGGATCCCCACGGGGGCAGCTGTTCTTACTAGACTTTAGATAGGGTCTTCTCGGACATCAAATTTGAATACTTGCATCACTACCTTGATGATGTCGCTGTATTTTCCGAGACCTTTGAAGAACAAATAGATCATCTAAAGGAAGTACTCAATCAGCTTCGTAAGGCTGTGTTGACTGTGAAGTTATCCAAGATAGCTTTAGCTAAGCCTTCCATATAATTCTTAGGGCATATTGTGTCGCCCGATTGTGTTTTCATTGATCGTTCTAGAACACAGACCATCCGTGATTTCAAACCTCATAAGAACACGAAAGGTATTGCCAGGTTCATAGGTATGGTGAATTTCTTCAGGAAATGTATTCCTAACTTCGCTAACAGAGCGGCGCCCTTGACCTTACTCCGTAGAAAAGGCGTCAAATTTGAATGGGGGCCGTTCCAACAAGCCGCTTTTGAAGATCTGAAATTAGCTCTTTGTAACGCCCCTGTATTTGCAATCCCTGATTTCTCAAAAAATTCACTGTCCAAACCGACGCCACGTCATCGGCGGTTGCTGCTGTCCTTCTTCAGGAAACGGAACTTAGAAGGCGACCCATCGCATATGCTTCTAGGACATTATCGCCTCAAGAGGCCAAATATTCCATTTATGAACTTGAGGGTTTGGCAGTTTTTCTTGCTCTAGAGGAGTTCCGCCTTTATCTGGAACATGCCAAATTTGACTTGAAAACGGATAACCAAGCCTTAAGTTGGGTATAAGCTAGTCCGCGTCTTGCTGGTCGTATAGCCCGCTGGAGCATCGGGATTTCTGCCTTCCAATTTGATGTGAGGAATATTCGAGAATCTGATAATGTAGTTGCTAATGGACTAAGCCGTATGTTTTCTCATGAAGTGGAGGCCTCCGAACTAGAAAATAGTTCTTCTCTTCCCACGTCCATTCCTTCGGACATTAATGCCATTCTAACTGATGCCCCCATGTTATTTCTGGATATTGAAAAATACCAACGTGAAAATCCTGTGCTGGCTCCTATAATGGAAACCTTTTTTTCTGGCGAACATGTAGTCCCTTATGTGTTGAGAAACGGGGTTTTGTGTTGCCCGTCGAGGCATGATCACAAGATGAAAATATTAGTTCCAGCTGTGCTTTTGCCTATGATCTTCATGTACTATCATGAGACCCAATTAGGGGGGCACTTAGGCATCTTCAAACTCGGGAAAATATCCGGGAGATATTTGGATGGTATTGACGGTGAAATGAGAGAAATGGTAAAAGCTTGTATATCCTGCTTCCATAGTAAGCCCACCTTCTCCACTAAGGTAGGCCTATTATCATCGCATCAAGCGTCGTGCCCCATGGAACGTCTATATATAGACTACGTCGGACCTTTCCCACAATCAAAGGGGAACGCAAATAAATTTATTCTGGTGTTTGTAGATGGTTTCACGAGATTCTCCCGGTTATTTCCGACTAAGTTGGCAACCGCTCTGTCTACTATTCCTTGTCTGAATACCATGTTTCCTTCTTTTGGCCCCTGTCAATATATAGTTTCTGGTAATGCTAAGGCATTCAAATCCGACTTATCCCGTAAATTTTGTTTTGACCTGTCTATCTCACACGTATCAACTTCAGCTTATTACCCTTTACCGTCTCTGGCTGAGCGGGTCAATCGTAATCCCTGTTCTGCATTAATCGCTTTTCATCATGAAGATCATTCCGGGTGGGATACTTCTCTGCATTCGTTGGCTTTCGCTCTAAATTTGGCGGTTCATGAATCCCATAAGTTCACTCCAGCATCTCTCATGTTTAAGTTTGTTCCTAACACGCCGCTCTCTAATCTTTGGTCAGTTAATGACATATTACCAGAGACAATAAATCCCGATAATCTTAGAGATCTATGGAAGAGGGATAAACACAATCTTAAAGCCTCCCATGAAAAGGTCAGAGGAAGATATGATCGTGGACGGAGACACACCAATTTAAAAGTCGGGGATCAAGTCATTGTAAAAAATTTCGTTCCTGCGGGCAAGCTTGCTCCCATATTCCATGGGCCATGCTTCATTTTCGATTTGTTGACACGAGTTACATTATTGGTCAGTAACCCACCCACAGAGAGGATCCTTAGGGTTCACCTCTCTCAGGTGAAACGTGTGTAATTTCATTGTTATTTTCATTAGCCATCTAAATTTGGCAGGAGTCGAAGGTTATGTTTCTCTGAAGAAAAAGATTACTTTAAAATTATGTTAATGAATGATTCGAGGCCTTCTGCCCCCTTGTGTATATTATCTCATATGTACGATCTTCCCCTCTGATTGTTCCTATGATCAATTCCCTGGTGGCCATTACCAAGCACCCGTCTCCTGCATCCACGCATTGTTGACACACACTCACCATCAACGCCGCCCGCCCTTCTGCCTCACACAAAAGATGGTACTCTCAAAACTCCAGCAACACATCTCTGTGGCCCAGATCTTATTGTTTCCCTACCCCCTCAGTCGTCGGCGACCGTGGCGCAACATCCAGTGAGTGATACCGGAGTGGGGTATGGGCCCATTCCACTCTAGTCAAGACTCCTTGTGGACGGCGCGCTTGAGCTCCATCCGTCCGGCAAGGGGTGAGGTGCGGTAACCCTACCGCCAACCCATCTGGGGACTGCACATATACATCTAATCTGCGGCGAGTTTAACCACGACTACCCCTCTCATAGTAGCGGGAGAGGTGTATCTGAGGGTACTTGAGGGGTCTGGGCGACCTCACCTCGGCATCGGCAGCGGCGGCAGGTCTTGCCATCCAACGTTAACAGCCTGTAATTAACTTCAACGATCACAAGAATACTTCAAATCTGTTTTTCCAAATTTTCTACAAATGAACTGTCGGAAAATACACATCACCTTAAAAATTTCAACGATAATTTCTTTCTTTCCTTCTCTCAAATTTCATCTGTGTCACCCCGAGGAAGGACCTTAGGGGGGAGGGAGGTCTGTACCGGGAGGTATACCTTAGCTCCGCGCATTAAAAACATGCGCCTTAATGAACTCTATCTATCCAACAAAACGTGAAACTGCTGCTACAGGAAGTTCGGACAGTAATCAGAAGATGTCACGACTGAATAATTGAGAAGTTTGTCATTTCTGAGTTTCCTAAACTGATTGGATTTATTTTGTTTTGTTTTGGTGTACTTCAAGAAGTTTAAACTCTCCTCCATAGATGTAATTACAAAAAAACTCTGGTTATGCACTCTGGTGCAAGGTGGAAGAACTTGTAATTTAAAGAAGTTTTGTGTTTCTAGGTTTTCATAACTGAATCAATGTTCATTAATTCTTGGGTTGGCAACACTTCTTTTTCATTCCGTCAGTTTTGAATCTGGCCAATCAGAAATTTCTATAATTATTTTTCAGCCTAGCACAGGCTTCTTGTCTCTTTTGAATTGTCCAATAAAAATTGAGAGGGTGTGTCCGCATTAGTCCAGAATCCTCTCGAACCTTCCCTTCAGGCGTATCAGTTGCGGCCTTTCAAGGTTCCTTGTCTATTGATCGTCGTCTTTCTGAGTGTGTGTGTTAAGACAGGAGGCGGGGCGCCTCATTCTTCGGCAGGCAGAACAACAGCCAGGTAATGGCCACCAATATTCTATCTATCTAGCTGTCCCCACAAACTTATCCGAGGGGAAGTTCCGAATTTCTAACTATGTAACCAACCTTTTCCAAAATGTAAATTTTCGTTCAGCTAATATAAAATTTCATGAAGTCTTTAATTGTAAATTGGAGATAGAGAGTGCGTTATCTTCTCGAGTTCCCCTTCAGCTTGGTTTGAGGTGACTACCATTTAGTACTGTTTTTATTTTCTGTAATGTATTAATTTAACCTTCATTCGAGTCACCTCAGTAGCTTGGGATTAGCCCCTGTATCACTGGGCCTAGAGCCCCGTTAGGATTTTATTATTCATTATCTTGGAGTGCAAGTGTACGCCTCCATTAATTTTGTGTTCGGGCCATTAATTTAACCTGCTATTCTTTTTCCACGAAGGCCCAGTAGGTTGGGTACCAGATACCCCCGTGCGCTAACCTTTATTAATTGTTAATTGCGCCTAGAGAGACCAGAGATTGTAAGAGGTTTGTAATGTTGCCTTAAGCGGGCTGTGAGAAATTTGTTAATGTTGGAGAGCATGTAAGCTCTTTTCTAAGTTTTCTGTAATAGTGATTGGTGCCTCTGGAAGGCTAGAGATTGTCACTTTTGGAGCAAGCGCTCTTGAATTTTGGTAGATTTCCTTGTCTAAACAATTCCTCTTTTGAAATTGTAAATTGTGTAAACTTGAGCTTGTAGGTCAGAACTTGTAAATCTTGGGCATGGAGCCAAAAGCTGTTGAATTCCCTATTCTGGGGTGTTCCATCCTTGTAGCAAAAATGGCATTGTACCTGAGATTTTGTTGTTTTCACGCAGTGAAGAATTTGTTAAGTTTGTGATTGGTAAAGAAATATAACCTTTGTTTTGAAGTTTTAAATTAATTTTGATATTGTAGATAGACCCATTCACCCCAGCACCTTCTTTCACCTCCGCAATCCACCAAAACACGGTAATAATAATAATAATAATAATAATAATAATAATAATAATAATAATAATTCAGAAGTGGTGTGTCTTTAGTGGCCTGTACGGTATAACAAATTCGAAATTTCGGTTGTTGTTGTTGCCATCTATCCGGATCCTTGGCGGAATTTTCGGTGTACAGTCCTTTCTTTCGGAGGGGATCGGTTTCAATTCCAGGCTTACCCAGTTATTTTAACTGTTTATATTTAATTCGACTGGGCGATTTAGTTGGTTTCAATACACGCCCTTTCATATACTGGGCCGCTACCTTCCAACTCCTAAGTCTTTCCTATCCCATCGTAGCCATAAGACCTACCTGTGTCGATGCGACGTAACGCCACTAGCAAACATTTTTTTTTTTTGCTAGGGGCTTTACGTCGCACCGACACAGATAGGTCTTATGGCGACGATGGGATAGGAAAGGCCTAGGAGTTGGAAGGAAGCGGCCGTGGCCTTAATTAAGGTACAGCCCCAGCATTTGCCTGGTGTGAAAATGGGAAACCACGGAAAACCATCTTCAGGGCTGCCGATAGTGGGATTCGAACCTACTATCTCCCGGATGCCCACTAGCAAACAAAAAAAAAAAAACACATCCTTCCACAAAGGGTTGGCGTCGAAGAGGACGTCCGGTCGTAAAACTGAGCCGAATGTACATCTGGTGCCATGAAAACGGCAAAAATGAGAAGAAAAAAGGTATGATTGTTGCTGCCATCCAGTACAGAAGCATAACACTGGTGGACCATGTATATATCGTCATATGAACGCAACACGCCAACAGTTATGACATGGACTGCCAAAAGTTTCCTTCGCCCTCTAAAAAGGACCACCTCGGTTGGAATTAATTCACGAAGTAAGGATCACGAATTCGACACTCCACACCTGATAAAGCGACGTGGCTGTAAGTTCGGTGGAGTGAACAGACATTAACAATTGGAATGTTTACAGATAATCTGCAGACGGAGTACTTTTACATATGGTCAAATAATATAACAACACGCGTTCCATGAGTAGTTTCTTTATAACGTTAGGACTGCATTACATGTATACATAAACTACTTGAACGAGGATGGTGGAAAGTTTAATAACATCAGACTTCTTTTACCGAAAACATCACTCATAGCCGAGAATGGATAACGATTTCCTTCCATGAGTATATATCTTCATCATCATCATGTCCGACTCGTTGGCTGAACGGTCAGTGTACTGGCCTTCGGTTCAGAGGGTCCCGGGTTCGATTCCCGGCCGGGTCGGTGATTTTAACCTTAATTGGTTAATTCCAGTGGCACGGGGGCTGGGTGTATGTGTTGTCTTCATCATAATTTCATCCTCATTACGGCGCGCAGGTCACCTACGGGTGTCAAATAGAAAGACCTGCACCTGGCGAGCCGAACCCGTCCTGGGATATCCCGGCACTAAAAGCCATACGACATTTCATCATCATCATCATAGTCATCGTTGTCATCGCCAAATATTTTCAGTCCGATGATTGACAGGCAGCAATTTCTACCAAACTCAGCTCAAACGTGCTAAGAAATATTTTGACTCCGAATTCACATTTAAAAATCTCTCTCCCCTCCCTCCCCCAACTAGAAGAAGGAAATCCGAAACTTTCTAAAGTAATTAAAACATCACCATTTGTCTGAGAACTGCATAAGCAAGCGTTTCAGGGTTCTAATTATGTATACGTTTCCATGGCTTAAGTAATAAAGCAAGTAAGCAAGCTTCAGGCTTATGCGCCTCTTGATATCGTGATCATAGCCACGGGATCACCAGACTAACGTGTAATACGAACTACCAGGGTGCGATTTTCCTTTCAGAAGACCACGTGAATTGCCCTAGATTCGAACCATGACCGCCTAGTTCAGAAGCCAGTGGTGATAACACTCTACAGTCACGCCCTTCCGCCGAGGTAATAAATTCTTTAGTTTTATATTGAGGAAATACATTACCTGCACGAGATTTAATAATAATAATAATAATAATAATAATAATAATAATAATAATAATAATAATAATAATAATAAAGTTGCAGTTATAATAATACAAACCTCGATATTTTGTTAGCGGCTATGGCGTTATCGCGACTACATTCCATTATTGTATTTTATACAAATTTGTGATTCAGTTTGTAAAGCGTCCCGCTACTATTTATTTTATGACTGCATCGCAGGCGTTTTTCAGTTTAAGTATCGTAATTTAATAAATGAATACAGAAACATAAAACAGCATTAATGGTAACAGAACACTCAAATAGCAGATAATTTTAAATGTTAGCACGAAACATGAACCACTAATGTCAGTATTTGAAACCAGCACTCTCTTTGCATCCATGTAACCAGCGTTACCAGAAAGTGATGAGTTACAGTACACGTGATGTTCGGAACAGAAGATGAGATTACAAGCGGTCTTCTTTATGCTTTGTCCCATTATGTACAATAACAGCTTATTCTTGCCGGACTGAGTGGCTCAGACGGTTAAGACGCCGGCTTTCTGGACCCAAGATGGCAGGTTCGATTCCGGCTCAGTCCCCTGGTATTTGAAGGTGCTCAAATACGTCAGCCCCGTATATATAGATTAATCGGCACATAAGAAAACACATGCGGGGCGAAATTCCGGCATGTCGGCGTCTCCGAAAACCGAAAAAGTTAATGGGACAAAAACCAATAATATTATTATTAGAACTGGGTATACGAACTAAGGACCTACCAGAACAGAATAGCAGTTGTTGCTGATTCATGATGGTAGAAGCTTTAGTCTTCCCAAGATTGTGAGTCACATCACTTGTGTATGTAGAAATTATCTGGTGTATGGTGGTTTCTATTTTGGCGTATAGGTATAATTTATTGAATTGTATAAGGGAGGTGTTTCAAAGACTGAATGATATAGAAAGGCGGACAAATAGGGCAGGAGTTAATGGCAAGGGGAACCTAGAATTCTATCAAAATACGTAAAAAAATGTGACAATAACGACAAAATGTTAACTAAAAGTGAAATGAAAGATATCATTTGGTGGCTGATGGGCACATATAACAATGAAGCCATAAGGCAAGAAAATAATATCAATGCATGTTATGCAGTAATAATACGAAAAGACTGCGAAGAAACCGGAAAAATCAGAGAAAAATCTATAGACGGGAAAGAGATATGTAAAAGTGAGATTTTTTTCTTTTTCCTCTTCGCTTTACGTCGCACCGATACAGATAGGTCTTATGGCAACGAAGGGACAGGAAAGCCTTAGGTATAGGACGGAAGCGGCCGCGGCCTTAAGTAAGGTACAATCCCAGCATTTGTCTGGTTTGAAAATGGGATACCACAGAAAACCATCTTAAGGTCTGCCGAGAGTGGGATTTGAACTCACTATCTCTCGGATGCGACCTCACAGCTGCGCGCCCCTAACCACACGGCCAACTCGCCCGGTAAAATTGAGAATTAACTTGAACTGTACACTCTTGTCTCGCTATTAGAGAGAGAATGAACCAAACCAGGGAGAACAGCAAAATTATGTAATATTCCCACAGGAATGTGGTAAAGTTATCCATGTAACGCGAATACAGGGAAGTGTGCCTGATTGTAGGACATGGATTTATGGGCTATACGGAAAGCTCGTTATAATTTAGTTGTAACCTCCAGTTGGTACACAACCTAAATAATAAGCCCCTCCTCATGCAGGGATAAATGCAAGGAAATATTTGGGTTTAAGCTCTACAATACAGAGTGAGTCGTTAGATTGGTCGTTCTAACATAAAACTATAATGAATGGATCCAACGATCACATTTGCGAATAACAGTTACATCAGAACATGAAGCCAACTTTAACCTATTCGTTGTTAACAATGTGAGCGACTATCAGAACCCTCCGTTCTGAATTACGTTTTTAAAAATATAATGCCTCAAAATATATGAAATATATTAAATATATATACTATATACTATATAAATATATATACTATTTTTTTCCACAAAAATTAAGAACAGAGATAATCAGGGTTGTCCATAGGAGCCAAAAATACGTACTTACTTACTTACTTACTTACTTACTTACTTACTTACTTACTTACTTACTTACTTACTTACTTACTTACTTACTTACTTACTTACTTACTTACTTACTTACTTACTTACTTACTTACTTACTTACTTACTTACTTACTTACTTACTTACTTACTTACTTACTTACTTACTTACTTACTTACTTACTTACTTACTTACTTACTTACTTACTTACTTACTTACTTACTTACTTACTTACTTACTTACTTACTTACTTACTTACTTACTTACTTACTTACTTACTTACTTACTTACTTACTTACTTACTTACTTACTTACTTACTTACTTACTTACTTACTTACTTACTTACTTACTTACTTACTTACTTACTTACTTACTTACTTACTTACTTACTTACTTACTTACTTACTTACTTACTTACTTACTTACTTACTTACTTACTTACTTACTTACTTACTTACTTACTTACTTACTTACTTACTTACTTACTTACTTACTTACTTACTTACTTACTTACTTACTTACTTACTTACTTACTTACTTACTTACTTACTTACTTACTTACTTACTTACTTACTTACTTACTTACTTACTTACTTACTTACTTACTTACTTACTTACTTACTTACTTACTTACTTACTTACTTACTTACTTACTTACTTACTTACTTACTTACTTACTTACTTACTTACTTACTTACTTACTTACTTACTTACTTACTTACTTACTTACTTACTTACTTACTTACTTACTTACTTACTTACTTACTTACTTACTTACTTACTTACTTACTTACTTACTTACTTACTTACTTACTTACTTACTTACTTACTTACTTACTTACTTACTTACTTACTTACTTACTTACTTACTTACTTACTTACTTACTTACTTACTTACTTACTTACTTACTTACTTACTTACTTACTTACTTACTTACTTACTTACTTACTTACTTACTTACTTACTTACTTACTTACTTACTTACTTACTTACTTACTTACTTACTTACTTACTTACTTACTTACTTACTTACTTACTTACTTACTTACTTACTTACTTACTTACTTACTTACTTACTTACTTACTTACTTACTTACTTACTTACTTACTTACTTACTTACTTACTTACTTACTTACTTACTTACTTACTTACTTACTTACTTACTTACTTACTTACTTACTTACTTACTTACTTACTTACTTACTTACTTACTTACTTACTTACTTACTTACTTACTTACTTACTTACTTACTTACTTACTTACTTACTTACTTACTTACTTACTTACTTACTTACTTACTTACTTACTTACTTACTTACTTACTTACTTACTTACTTACTTACTTACTTACTTACTTACTTACTTACTTACTTACTTACTTACTTACTTACTTACTTACTTACTTACTTACTTACTTACTTACTTACTTACTTACTTACTTACTTACTTACTTACTTACTTACTTACTTACTTACTTACTTACTTACTTACTTACTTACTTACTTACTTACTTACTTACTTACTTACTTACTTACTTACTTACTTACTTACTTACTTACTTACTTACTTACTTACTTACTTACTTACTTACTTACTTACTTACTTACTTACTTACTTACTTACTTACTTACTTACTTACTTACTTACTTACTTACTTACTTACTTACTTACTTACTTACTTACTTACTTACTTACTTACTTACTTACTTACTTACTTACTTACTTACTTACTTACTTACTTACTTACTTACTTACTTACTTACTTACTTACTTACTTACTTACTTACTTACTTACTTACTTACTTACTTACTTACTTACTTACTTACTTACTTACTTACTTACTTACTTACTTACTTACTTACTTACTTACTTACTTACTTACTTACTTACTTACTTACTTACTTACTTACTTACTTACTTACTTACTTACTTACTTACTTACTTACTTACTTACTTACTTACTTACTTACTTACTTACTTACTTACTTACTTACTTACTTACTTACTTACTTACTTACTTACTTACTTACTTACTTACTTACTTACTTACTTACTTACTTACTTACTTACTTACTTGCTTGCTTGCTTGCTTGCTTGCTTGCTTGCTTGCTTGCTTGCTTGCTTACTTACTTACTTACTTACTTACTTACTTACTTACTGACTGACTGACTGACTGACTGACTGACTGACTCACTCACTCACTCACTCACTCACTCACTCACTCACTCACTCCCTCCCTCCTTGGCGCTACAGCCCCTGTAGGGCCTTCTACTCCTGGACTATCTGCACCCACTCTTCTCTGTTGACTACTCTGGTTCTCCACCTTCTAACTCCCATCCGTCCCAAATCCTCCTCCACGGTGTCGCTAGAGTCATTTGGTGCAATCTTGTAAGTTTGTTAGGTATTCTTGCCTCTTTCATTGCCTACCATAACTAATCCCTTCTGATACTATCATATGCCTGTTTAGAATCAATAAACAGCTGAATGTTATACTCGTAACATTTTTCAAGGATCTATCTGATAGTAAAGATAGATATTTCTAGTTTTCTCAACTTCTCTTCCAGATCAAGTTTCCTCCTGCTATTCCTCTGCTCTTCGGTCTTCCCATCATACGACGTCCTTCTGGTTTCCCATCGAAGACTTTCTTTACTGTCCTGTTCTCTGTCATTCTTTCTATATGTCCCAACCATCGCAGTCTACTACTCATTATTTCCGCTACTATATCTGGTTTATTATATAGCTCTCTGATTTCCATATTATTTCTGATTCGCCAGAGTCCACCATCCTTTATTGGTCCATAGATTTTCCTAAGTATCTTCATTTCCCATCTCCGTAGCAACTCCACATCACCTTATGTCATACTCCAAGTTTCCGCACCATACATCACCACAGGTCTCACTACTGTGCGATTAACTGTCAGTTTCAGATTCCTACTAAGATTCCTTGCTTTAAATACCTTGCCTAAGGCAAAGTAACTCCTAATACCAGCTGCTATCCTAGCATGTATTTCTTCCTTCATATCATTGTTGTCAGCTACCATTGAACCTAGATATATAAATTCACATAGTTTTCTGCTTCATTATACTTTTTCCTAGACATCAGCATGTACTTAGTTTTTGACTGATTAATCATCAGTCCCATCTCAGCCCCATATTTTTCTAGTTTTCTCAACTTCTCTTCCAGATCCAGTTTCCTCGTGGATAGCAAATCAATATCGTCTGCATATGCAAGGTCTTGTGTCACTCGATTAAACAATGTTCCACCAGGGTTGCTCCCTTGTATTATTCGCATTACCCTCTCCAAAGCAATGTTCAACAGAAGGGTGGAGAGTACATCACCCTGTCGTAATCCTTGGTTAACTTCAAAAGCTTTAGATAAAGTACCCTCAACCTTTACTTTACATACTGTTATCGCTAGGGTCATTTGGTCCAATCTTGTAAGTTTGCTAGGTATTCCTGCCTCTTTCATTGCCTTCCATAACTGATCCCTTCTGGTACTCTCGTATGCCTGTCTAGAATCAATAAACAGCTGATGAACCTCAATATTATACTCGTAACATTTTCAAGGATCTGTCTGATAGAAAAAATCTGGTCCGTAGTAGATCTGTTAATTCTGAAACCGCACTGGTTATCTCCTAGATATTCTTCAACGTATGGTCTCAGCCTTCCAGCTATGATTTTTGCTAAGATTTTATAAGCAATACATAGCAATGCTATTCCTCTATAATTCCCACAGTCTGCTTTATCATGTTTCTCATGTATAGAGCAGAGTATTGCTATATTCTATTGCTCTGGGATTTTCTCCTTTTGCCATATCTCTACCATAATTTCATGCAACCACCTTGTTAATTTCTCTCCTCCATATTTTATCATTTCTGCAGTAATGTTGTCTTCTCCTGGCGCCTTATTGCTTTTAAGGGAATTGATTCCATCTTTAACTTCTTGCAATGTAGGTCCCTTGATTGATTCCAGGCCCACCTTTTCTCTACTTTGTTCCTGCCCACTCTCTTCTGTCTGCACCTCTTCGTCCTCATCTTCAAATCCTGACTCCTTATTCAGCAGTTCACTAAAATACTCCACCCATCTGTCTAACATCTGACCTTTACCTCCAATCAGATTTTCCTCCTTATCTTTACAGAAAAATGCTCTGGGTTGAAATCCTTTCTTTATATCTTCTACCCTTATATGAAACTGTCTACTTTCCTGAGCAGTCATTCTCTCTTCTAATTCTTCAATCCACGGTTTCTCAAATTCTCTCGTTTTCTTCCTACATTCCTTGTCCACTTCCTTTCTCTTCTTTCTGTATTCTTCTACAGTAGTTCTTGTTCTTCTCTGTAACATTCTCCTTCTTGCCTCGTTTCCTTTCTTCAATCTTCTTCCTACAATCTTCATCAAACCAGTGCTGAATCCTCGATTGTTTCTTTCTGCCCAAAACACTTTCGGCCGTTTTGTATATTATACCTTTAACCATTTACCATCTTTCTTCAATACTCTCTCCTGTCCAATCTTCCATTTCATTAAGGCTATTTGTCAAAACCATTGCATACTGGTGAGCTATATTTTCATCCTTTCTTAACTTAGCATCATCAAACCTGGGTACAACAACTCTCTTAATCTCTCTGTAGTTGGCAATCCTTTGTCTGTATTTGACTCTTACCAGACAATGATCACTATCTCCATCTGCACCTCGGCAGCTATCCACTTCCAAAATATCTGAAGCATGCCTTTTATCTATAAGCGCATGATCAATTTGGCTGTTTGTGATCCCATCAGGAGAGCACCATGTTACTTTCCTTATATTCTTCCTTTGCATCCATGTGGTTTTAATAAGCAGGTATTACCCGTAGCAAAGTCGATCAACCTTATACCATTATCGTTCGAAACCTCATGCAAACTCTCCTTACCAGCTGTTTTCCAGTAAGCAATTTCTCTTCCCACTTGGGCGTTTAAGTCCCCCTTAACCACTTTAATATCATGCTTTGCCACTAGTGCTAATTCTTGTTCCAGTTGTTCATAAAAGATATCCTTCTCCGCTGACTCTGCATCTTCTGTTGGTGCATATACACATATGAAATATATATTGAAGAAGTGGGCTTTTACTCGTAGAAGACAAATTCTGTCATTAATGGGCTTAAAGTTCAATATTACACTCATATGAATTATCAACAAGGAAACCTGTACCTCCGTATCCTCTGTTTCCACAGCTGTAGAACAAGGTGTGTGTTCCAATTGCAAGTGCAACACTTCCATTCCATTTTACCTCTTGTAATGTTACCACCATCACATTATATTTCTTCACTTCGTCTTTCAGGTTCAGTAATCCTCCAGGTTTATTCAGTGTTCTCACATTCCATGTCGCGCAATACCAATTCATATGCCGTTTCCGTTGCCAGGGTCGTTTATCTATTACATCCGTCCGGTTTCCTTTGTCCATTGGTTCCGTAACGAGAGTTCTTTTCCGGGGTAGGGTTGTTGACCCCACGCCCAACCCCCCAACCTTGAAGACCAGGGTACTGCTCTTAGTATGGCCCATCGCCTTAGACCCGTCCAGCTTGGGTGGCCCTACCAGGAGCCGTAGCTCCCGCTGGCATAGCTCTAAGTCACATTTGAGCACGCAAGCCTCCAAAAACACCCGGCAATGCCATAATGTCTTCGTCAAGCAGCCAAAAATGCACTTTCCTATTAAAAGTTCGATATTCCTCTTTCACAAGTGCAAACTTCTCACAAAATTGCACAACTCTCCTTCAACAATTACGAATGTGAGACATTTTACCTATTTTACATGCCGGGCTGAGTGGCTCAGACGGTTGAAGCGCTGGCCTTCTGACCCCAACTTGGCAGGTTCGATCCTGGCTCAGTCCACTGGTATTTGAAGGTGCTCAAATACGTCAGCCTCGTGTCGGTAGATTTACTGGCACGTAAAAGAAC
This sequence comes from Anabrus simplex, assembly GCF_040414725.1. Taxonomy (NCBI): domain Eukaryota; kingdom Metazoa; phylum Arthropoda; class Insecta; order Orthoptera; family Tettigoniidae; genus Anabrus; species Anabrus simplex. The sequence continues at coordinate 1,018,488,148 of NC_090266.1, forward strand.
TCCTGCGGGACAAAATTCCGGCACCTCGGCGTCTCCGAAGACCGTAAAAGAGTAGTTAGTGGGACGTAAAGCAAATAACACTATTATTATTATTATTATTATTAGCTATCTTACAAATCAGGGTTGTCCATAAAAGCCACAGTACTCACTGGTCATCATCTTGAATAGATCGGGTATGACTAATTATTTCCTAATAAAAATCAATGAAAGAACACTTCAATATTTAAGAATGTAACAAAAATTAAATTTAAGTCAGGTTTGGCCAAAATAAGAAATGTCGAGAAAACTCCGAGTACTAAAGTAATAACTCACATTATTTACACCGAATTGTTTCATAATTTACAACAGATACTCCAATGTGCTCGTCTTCAAAACTTCACTAATGTGTGGTATATTTCGAAGCTGGGGTGAACACAGAAGAGCCACGTGACATTTGACGCACATGTACCGCGTTCCTCGCCTCTTCCTTTTGCCAGTTGTTGTGTTGGAGCAGACATGGCAACATCTTGTAGGAAATTTCTTCTTTGGAGTAGATTGTACAGGGACGGGAAATGTCTCCCGTCAGTCTAAATGGTTGGTCACCAGATGTAGGACGCCCTCTTTTACTGGTTTGTCAAGATACGTGGTACTTCTGGATGAGTTCCCTTATGAGCTGTAGCTGGAAATCTGCTAGAGAAATATTCTGTCCAGTTTTGACATTGAAGAGGGCATGAGAATTTAGAACAGTGATATCCAGCTGGTGTAAAAAGAACTTTCGGTACCATTTCATTGACTTCCACACACACTCTATAGAACTGATCATCATGTCTACCCGGTCAACATGACCCATGTACTTGTTATAGTCAATAACGCAATGAGGTTTGTCTACAGGCAGTCTTATCTGTATGTTCGTCTTCCCTATAGGTCTCATGATGTCAGTATGTCGCGTGGTCAGCATAAAAACTTCGCTATGATCGAGCTACCTGATAACAATCATGTTATCTTTCGTTTTTGATTCTGTTTGTCCTTTCTTCAATTTTGTGGTAAGTTTCGGCATACCCCTCCTGTTTCTCCTGACGGTACCATGTGTGTAGGTTGTGTAAGTGATCGTACAGTTGTGGACTTGAATACCAGTTATCTGTCCACAATGTATGTCCTTTCTGCAAGTACCTTTCAATTAGCGTCAAGACAATTGCACCTGATCCCCGAAATTTACGTTCAAGAATTCATTTCCGTACTTGACCCTGTGTAAACAGTAAAATCCAGCAGATATCCGGTCTCACAATCACAGGTAACACAAGTCGTTACTCTAAATCTGTGTCTCTTTGATGGGATAAACAGAATGAATGAAAGCCTGCATTTGAAAAGCCTCAAACTGTCATCAATGCAAATGTTTTCGAACGGGGTGAACGTTTGTCTGAACTTGTTCCTGAGATGGTCAATTACAGGCTTTGTTTTATACAGCCGATCACCTTCAGGCTGTCTTTTGTTGTCATTGAAATGTAACAACCGCAATAATAGGAGATACCTATCTCTAGATATGAAAGCCGAGAACTGCGGGGTCATTATTAATAAAGATTTTACTACAGCCAATGGCCATTAAAATATGTTTACATGACTAATTACATCAAACAGAATTTGGTTAGTCCCATCTGTCTTTTAGTACACGTCATCACATGATATAAGTCGCAAGTTTTCTCGCACAGAACACATATACATTCCTTTCTCGGGGTGTGGAAAGTTTTGTTAGCACACACACGATGATGAAAACCGTGTGTTGCTAATCTAGTCACTATGTGCCTGAGTTCATAGTTTGCCTTCATCCAATCCGTATTGGTCATAGCCTCTGTGGTGTAAAATGTTTCCCATATATCTCCCTTCTTGGTTCGCAGCTCTGTTTGTAACTGGTTGAATGCATCTGTAGACGGCAATATTAGTTTGTGACGTAGTTCTTCTGTATAGAAGAGTTCTCTTGTCAGCTCGTAACATAGTCTTGAAGGAGTGAATTTGGACAAACATAATACCTTTTTCATGTAGATTGCTTTTACACTTTCAATGTCTCGAATATTTCCTTTAGTGAGATGTTCCCATATCAATTCTAGTCCATACGTCATAATCGGAGATATTTTGCATGGAACAATTTCATAGCGACTTCAACCGAAAGTTTGCGTAAGATCAAGATGTCATTCATTGCTATTACGGCCGCAGCCACTCTATCCTTAATGTGTCTGGTATAAGTAGTTCCTGACGTCTGTAATGTAATGCCCAAATATTTAAATTTGTTTACTATTGGCATAGTTTCTCCTCCATTTTCATACTGAGGATCAGTTGACCAATATTCAAGAATTGTAAGTTTTTTCATTCTTGGCATTAGCATTGTCATGGCGAAAGAGAGGTACAGTTCTTCAGGTGTGGTTTCCTTCCATTTCTGTAGCCTTGAACTTCGAGACGGTGGTATTGTGTGTGTAAAAAGTACAAAATACTTATCTGTTTCAATTCTATATGCTCCATAATTTCTCGTGAAAAGAAGCACTGAAATACGTCTAAAGCCGCTGGTTCATCATGAATCACACCGAATTATATACCCGATAACCGGTGTGTTGCAGAACTAAACATTTTACCCGTGCGCCACTGAAATAAATCCGGATTGGGACAAATTATATTCCTGGTTTGTGGAGCTGGTACTTGAGGCTCAACACTATCACTGTCATCACAGTCTCTACGACTGTAATCACTACTCAAATCACTGATATCTGAGTAGTCATATTCCAATTGAAGAGTATTCACAGCTTCTATAAGTTCGAACTCGGAAAGAACGCGCTGTCCGCTACGTGAAGCCATTTTTACAAACCCTGGACACAGGTGCTTTGCGGGACTGCCAACCTCGGTTACGCATTGAGCTGAGTGCATTATTTCAGATTTCACATAGAGTTAAAATGTTGTCTCCGTTTTGACTGATGATCCGTTATGCTGCTAAAGTATATATTTCCACTCAAGTTTGAAAATAAACGGAAATTCCATAGGTATTCATTTCCTTTTCAGAAATTTAGCTAAAGTTACCGACGAGATATCTCGGGCGTATCAGTGTAAGGGGCTTACGACTGATAACTTCCTCCTGGCTGCTAGGCATCGGCCAAACTAAGGCGGTAGAAGCACACACCGCTTTGGTTAAGAAACCAATCCCTGCAGAGGTAGCATCAAACGCCATATAGTAGGCTATATGTTTTCAGTCCATTACTACGGACAATGTATGGGCGCATACCTACTCATTTCCAAACAATGTATTTTTTATTTTGCCCTGCAATGGTCCCTTTGTATTTTTGAATCTATATTTGTGGTACGGGGGGTACAGATTTTATGATGTTGAAGTATTTAAAAGTTTGAGAACCAAAAGCATAAAAGTCGTCTCCTTACTGGCAATGAACGCCCTTGGAGGGGTGGAAGGAATCCGTAACCTCGCCACTTGGTGGGATAGAGGGGTTAGCTCTACGCCCGACCGTCTTTGCCCGTAAGAATTAACCTGGTACTCGTTTTTGGTGTAGGCTGAGTGAATCACAGGACCATATGCACCTCCGGAATTGGACGTCTCGCCTCACAAAATTTTCGACTTCCTTCCATGCGAACCGAGTACGCCTTTACCGCCTAGACCAGGCAGTCTCTGCGTTTGAGAACCACAGGAGGAAAAACATACCCAGAATAGTCACTGTAAGGATATACGCCCACATGGATAGCAGTGTCATATTCCTATCGTGGGTATGAGGCAAAATGAGGACGATATAGTGGGTGAGCGTGAGTATATGCCGCTTAACATGGCATTTTGGATAGCTGTACATAATGACTATCAAAGATAATGGGGTTAAAGTAGAAGGATGTTAATGTGGAATGGAGTAATATTTTCAATGATAAATGCTGCGCCCATAATGTTGAAGAATGTATAACATCAACAGAGTCTGTAACATAAAAAGGCCTTTATTACAAAGATCATGTCGCATAGTATGACAATATTGAAGCTGGGACTAGAGTTAAGTAACGGGAGATGCCTATCACACTGTGTTTCCCATTAAAATAACTACCACTATAACATAGAGCTAAATAAAATAATTATATTGAAAAAAGTGACATGCTTGCTTAAATTCCCATTTTCGTCTTGGTTGTGAAACCGGATTAAAGTACAGAACTTTAACTAATACATTTTGTGTAGTTTTAGCATAACTCAAGAAACGCTATGTGGATGTAGTGATATATTTATCTAATTTTTTTATTTTTAGCTCCGGGAATAATCGTTATTATGTCAGTTAGAATTGTGTTTATCAAAACATTTCAAAACTAAATTTGAAGTACGTTTCGTTGCGAAAATTTACAAATAATAGTACCAGCAAAAATCAATTCAAAACTCTTTCAACCCCTATTCGACGATCTTCATCCTTCAAATAAACGTAATGCCAATTACCCCTGCACTTAATTTAACACAATTGTATAACTTACGCCAAGTACTGTACTTTAATCCAAGAGTAGTGCTACCGAGCTCGATAGCTGCAGTCGCTTAATTGCGGCCAGTATCCAGTAATCGGGAGATAGTGGGCTCGAGCCCCACTGTCGGCAGCCCTGAAGATGGTTTTCCGTGGTTTCCCATTTTCACACCATGCAAATGCCGGGGCTGTACCTTAATTAAGGCCACGGCCGCTTCCTTCCTCTTCCTAGGCCGTTCCTATCCCATCGTCGCCATAAGACCTATCTGTGTCGGTGCGACGTAAAGCAAGTAGCAAAAAAAAAAAAAGTAGTGCTACTTACATGTTCCAAACTGTGGGCTGGGAAAACCGGAGTAAGGGGACGAGCTGCTCGACTAAGCGGTGTATTCGGAGCAGTCGGTGGAGACATGCCGTGGAATGACATTAGTAGATGATTGTCCGGCTCCATGACTAAGTGGTTAGCGTGCTAGCCTTTGGTCACAGGGGTCCCGGGTTCGATTCCCGGCAGGGTCGTAAATTTTAACCTTAATTGGTTACTTTCGCTGGCACGAGGGCTGGGTGTATGTGTCGTCTTCATCATCATTTCATCCTCATCACGACGCGCAGGTCGCCTACGGGAGTCAATTCAAAAGACCTGCACCTGGCGAGCCGAACTTGTCCTCGGACACTCCCGGCAATAAAAGCCATACGCCATTTCATTTCATTTCATTGGACGATTAAGCATAAAATGAGTTTTAAAAATAGGGAAGCTCTTAATAAAAAAATAAAGTTAGAATTCATGGGGACAAAATGGGGAAGAGGAATTAGGATATTTACCAAAGGAGACGTTCGATAAATTTCCAGCTTCTTTGAAGACGGTTGAGGGAAGGTTAGGTAAACAAGTGTTAGGGAATATGCCACCCGGAAACAGTCCTAAATTCGGAAAAGTGGGGACTGACTGTTGATTGATGAAGTGGACATCCCTACCTTTTCCATAACACAGCGCCGCACAGAGAACTCTTACGGTCTTAAAATTTCTCACCAAATAAAGGACCTCTGAGCTTTACTATTCGCGCGACTTTCTCCTTACGACTTTTATCTCTTTCCAGGGATGACAAACCATCTCAAGAAACGCCATTTCACATCTGTTATTGAAGGTTCAGAAAAATTGCTGGACGTATAACGAATTGTGGCAAAATATGGCTTCCAGTGGGGAAGCTTTCTCGACGCTGACAAAGATGAATAGTAAGTCAAGAGCTGAATCTGGTCGCGCATTGGTACAGTATCCACAGTAAGAAACTATACACTAAGTACCTGAACGTTTGGATCCACCTAGATGCAAGAAAGAAGAGAATTCCAAATAGTATGTGGGCTGATGTTACAGTTACGTTTCTCACCATAACAATATTCAGTAAGTAATATGTATGGAACTGAACATTTTTTATTTAGTAGGAACCAGTAAATTGGGAGTCAAAAGATTTTGGAAGGTTCATGGCCTGGTCGAACACGCAAGAAAGCGACCAAAATATGATTACGATCAGGTTTCTTTGGGGTAAATGACTGTGTGTATATTTAGCGAACAGATTCATTCGAATAGGGCAGACATGGATCATCTTTTGGCTACACAGTATTCATTACACGTATTACTTGCGACTGTGCTTTCTCCTTCCTGTATCCTGAAATCTTCTCATCCTTGGAAAATGAAGTCGTTTCACTGGAAAATTGGAATGAGTGCTGTGATCATATTCATTTGTGTAGAGTTAGTCTTTCAAAGAGGACGCGTTTATGAATGATTAATTAGCACACTGTCAGATGTATCTTCTACCAGTCAATGCATATGAGTAAATCCAAAGACGTTTCATTATCTGTTGTAATCAAAGATTCAGCATCAGAAGCCGAACTAATCTGAAATAAAATATCCGGTTTTTTTTTTTTTTTTTTTTTTTTTTTTTGGATATTGCTATCACCATTCCACAAAAGGACGTAAGGCAGATTCATGGGCAAGAGCCCCTCGCCTAAAATATTCATTATGGTAGATTTGTCCTACAAGTGAAAGTGTGATGTGACGAGGTGGTTGCTGACATTACTATGGAGATTTCCATCCAGGTAACTACACTTTTCCTGCAGATTATAATGAGGGAATATTTAGAGCTCGTGTTTTAAATGAATGTCTTCAGTTTATACTAAATCGTCTCACACGAAGCCAGTAAGAACACTAGTAGTATCAAGTAACTACACTGTAGAGGCTGTAATGACTACAAAATAATTAAAATGCATTAGTGTTGAATTGGTGGATCGTGTGGATGGCTGAGTAATGGGTGAAGCCAATTATCTAGATATGGCTGATAAAGGTGTGGTTAATTATGAGAACAATTGTAAAGGAATATTACAACCTGTTATACATTGTAATACGGCTTGAGAACAGCGTGCCATTTACTTACTATTAACGTTGTAAGGCCTTCAATACAGCAGTATTCTCAAACCCGATATACATCTATTTCCCTTCATGTCAATAGTATTGAATTGCCAGAAATATGAAATAACAAGAGCTCAATACTCATCCAATTATTTCCCAATTACATAGTTCACGAACATTCTCCCAGAGAGTAGAAATGAGTGAAAAACTCCACTGAGGAGAGACCAGTTGGTCAACGAGTAAGCTCAAAACCACAGATTCTACCACGACTGGGGTCTGGACTAATACAGATATCGGTAAACGTGTACGTTTTTCTATATCAGATTTTGGGAATTGCGTATGAGAAGTGGAACTGTCTTATGCAATCATGTTGATCATATCTATACATAAAAGTCAAGTACCACACACTGATCGCAAAATGTTCAGATCCAAAAGACCTAGAAAGCTGAAATTAGGAACATAGGTTAATCTTTTGCCATAGAGGTCCACTAAGAAAGCATTTTACAAAATTCAACTCCTGTAGAGGACTTAAGGCCTTTGCCACACTAGAATAGGCTAATATAAACGAAAATCGAACTTGTTTTACTAGGACGAGACAAAGATCATTTTAAATCTTACGACGCGAGGAGCAAATCTCGGTATATCCAAATGTGTGCTTAAACCAACTGTTTTCGGGATATTGCACCGCTCTACAGTCAAAATGGCTGAGAACACAGGTTGACCGACTCACAAACGAGGCGAACTTGAGCAGACTGTATGACACATGCACAAATATTACAAAAGAAAGATATTCTGTGAGAGAAGTTCACGGTACACGTAATTTTACCTCATTTTCTTTTCTTTTTAATACTTTCCACCGTTTGAGACTCGTTTTGGTCACAACGCTCTAAGCCTAGTTGTTCTACCAGGTTTGCTCTTCTGTTTACCTAAAGCCCCGGTATGCTGTAGTTCCTGTTTCTCATAGCTGACTCTATTTTCCTTTCCTTTTTCATAATAGGATTCGTTGGGCATGGAGCTCATTGCTGTTGGTGACGTGAAGGTGCCTCTCCATGCTGTACCTACGAAGGGAGACGGGTTCTGTTCTTTCTATTCCATCTCCTACTTAATGTAGCCTACTGCACTGACTCGCTGGGCCTCAGGTGCGGGTTAGTGTCGGGCAGTACATTCGTAACAGCTGGCAATAGTTTCAAATATTTACTAGGATGCCGTAAGGATACATGTACAGAAACTTGGTTGAAAACCCCACTTACATGTCGCTTCTGACCTCATATGGCATCCACTGCGAAATTACGATTGCTGGTGAAATATGCCATCACCATCTGGTGGTGTATCATGAAGGAATATAATTATACTGCCTGAAGAGCCTGTTGAATGAAGAGTCACATTATATTTTGTTTTTGGTCCCAAGATATCACAGCATTCCGAAGCACTTAGATAGATAGATAGATAACTCTTTATTGCCACCCTAGTTTTCACCATCGGTTACAGACAATAAAGAGCATAAAATACACATGAACCCAAAAAACCAAACAAAACAATATAAACCAAACAAAACAAAACAATATAGACTAACATACCATTATATATAATATAAAGCTCTAACTATCTACTCTAAAACTATTAACTAAGAACCCCCCCAAAAAAACCGCACAAAATAATATAAACCAAACAATACAATTACTATCTCCTCTACTTATTAGTGGTGTCAATGTCGGCGGAATCCAGCCTAACACTGCACCAACTTGTCTAAAACTATTGAGATGCCTCTGGTATGCGAGGAACTCCTCCGCATGTAAGGGCATCCCCTATCTACTCTCTACAGCTAACTAAACATAAAAAAATAAAATAAAAAACCTCGGCTGCATGCGGCATTCCCTGTGAGGAGAGAGCCATCCCACCCTGGCCGCTTCAGCCACTCCTCCCGGGTTAGATATTACCCCCACCTATAACTCGTACTTCTCTCCTCATCTTACGTGGCGAATCGTAGAGGCGGTTTCCGGTCCATCATACGATCCGTCACGCATTTATATTCCGAAGCACTTTTACCTCAATACATACGTTCTCGTCAATAACCACCCACTATCGTTAGCCCTGTCCTTACATAACGTAATGTAAGTGTTTCTGTCCACTGCACTGCCAATGCCAAACCACACAATGAACTTCCTGTCACTGATTATCACCCTCTTTCTAGAAACAAGTGTATTTTTTTTTGCTCGAAAAGCAGTTCAAAAGCTCCATTATTCAATGAAAATTGGTGAAGAAGAGAAAATCGATGCCCTGAATTCACCGATAGATTATAATATTCACAGTGGGAGAATTTCACGGTGCTCACCGACTGGCTGTGGGCAACGGACCTGCCGTTATAATGAGCCCTTCCAAAGTCGAGTGTGATCAGCAGTAGGCAAATAACCTACTATTATAATGAAAACACCCCAACTCGAACGTGACTTGCAGTAGGCAAGGGAACCTGCCATTATAATGAAACTACCCAACCCGATTGTGACTGGCAGTAGGAAACGGTGGCCTGCGATTATAATGAAAGTTCTCCAACTTCAGTAGGCCTATGACTGGAAGTAGAAAGGGGGCCTGCCCTTGAAGTGAATACTCCCCAAACCGACTGTGACTGGCAGTAGGCAAGTGGGCCTGTCATTATGATGAAAACTCCCAACGCGATCGTGACTTCAACCTCAACCTTGGACCAAAAAATTTGAACAGGAGTAGGCATGGGGGTGTGCCCTTATAATGACAACTACACAGCTCAATTGCGATTGGCTGTAGGCAAGGAACCCTACCATTATAATGAGAACTTCCAAGGTCGAGTGTGACTTGGTAGTAGGCAAGGGGGCCTTCCATTATTTGGAAAACTCCGCGACTCGAAAGTGACTGGAAGTAGGCAAGGGGTCTGCCATTATTAGGAAAATTCCCCAAATCGATTGTGATTGCAGTAGGAAACGGGCCCCTGCGATTAAAATGAAAACTCTCCATCTCGAATGTTACTGGAATGAGGCAAGTGGTTCCACAATTGTAATGACAAATCCCCAACTCGATTGTGACTGGCAGTAGGCAAGGGGGCCTGCTATTAAAATGAAAACTCACAACTCGATCGTGACTGCAACAAAAACCTTGGAAAACATAATTTGGACAAAAGTAGACCAGGAGGTCTGCATTCACAACGACAAATACGCAATTCAATTATGACTGGTTGTGGGCAAGGGATCCCGTCATAATGAGAACTTCGAAAGTCGAGTGTGACTGGCAGTAGGCGTGGGGCCTGCCGTTATAATGAAAACTCCCCAACTCGATTTGACTGGTAGTAGGCTAGGGGTTCCACCATTATAATGAAAACTCTCCTACTCGAATGTGACTGGAAGTAGGAAAGGGGGCCTTCATTCGTAATGTAAACTTCCCAAATCGATTGTGACTGAACTAGACAAGTGGGCCTGCCATTATAATCTAAACTTCCAAACTCGACTGTGACTGGCAGTGGGAACAGTGACCTTCCATTGTAATGAAAACTCTCCAAACTGGACTTTTACATGAGAAACGACGTATGGAGACCACCCCTTGATGTTTCACTGGTAACGCAATCTAATAAAATCTTACTGACGACGTGTATAGTATTTTACTTCGAATTCTGAATATAATGTAGAATTCCGTAGCGAATCACGGATACATGAGCTAGCAGTGCATATAGTACTTTCTAGCTAGTGGTTTATCGTCGCACTAACACATGGAATATTTCCGTCGACACATGGTTGGAAAAGGGCTATAATTGGGGAAGTAGCGGCAGTAATCAACACTAGCATTTCCCTGGTGTGACAACGGGGACATCGCAGATAATCATTTTAATGCTACCGATGGTGAATTCGAACCCACCATCACCCGAATGCAGCTCAAAGATACGCACCTCGATCAGCGTAGTACTGCAGACCTTAACGATATATCCCCCTCCATTTCTTTAGGAAGAGGGAACAGTCATGATGAGGGGTATTCATTTAAAATGTGCTACTCTGATTAAAAATTTAACGCAAACTTCAAGACGGTTATCAGAATGTACAACTAATAACTCATACACCTAAATTAAAATACAGAAATCATGGGAATAGCCATTTTTGAAAATACAGAAATATCACGCGAAGGAACTACGCAAACTAATTGGTCAGGCGTCATCGTGCAGCTTGACTGTATTAGCAGACGAAATAACATAAAACGTGGACACAGTTCAGGCATTTCTCTTCTATATTAGAGTCTGGTTAAGTGAAGTACAATTTGTGTAATTTGTGTAATAATCTGTTATTTATTGGACTTGACATTAATCCTGCACAGACAATTAGTTATAAATGGTTTATAGTTCCAATGTGCACTTATGAACCGCATATTACCCAGAACAAATTATTCATCAACGTGCCAGTGGAACAAGGAAGAAATGGATTTTGGCGTGCCGAAAAATTTTCAGTGATACAACGGAGAAGTCTGCAGTTTATTGCTCTGAAGATAATTTTTAATCACTTTTTCATGTCTGCACTTCTAGTGGTAAAACGTCAAATGTGAATCTGTGATTTCTAAAATAGTGGATTTATTAAACAAACTTAATGCTCAATCTTCGAATGTATTAACGTTGATTAGTAAAATAATATCCAACACTAAAATAAGTTTGGGGTCATCTGTTTCAAATTAATAAATCCAAGGGTTCATGAACAAAACTGAGTCTTCTTCTTCTTCATCTTCTTCTACCACATTTTACCACTTCTGACGGGTCTCTGGTGTGAACTGCCAGGCACATGCGGATTTAGCCCCGTTTTACAACCACATGCCCTTCCTGTAATCACTATTGCATGTTCCTATTGTGGTTGGTAGAATGGTACGTTCTCTGAACATGAACGGGAGAGAGTTGGTACGGACATAAGTACACAGCCCCGAAACAGAAGGGCTAATCGGGAGCAATTAAAATCCCAGACCAGGCTGGCAATCAAACGCGCGATCCTCTGAAGCGAATGGCAGTACGCTAACCATTCAGCAAGGAGTCGAGCAAACTGAGTGCTTTAATTTTATTAATTTATCTTGGAATGTTATATTTGCTTATTTTATTTATTTATGTATTTGTTTAATTAAAAAGTTTACATTTTTAACAAATTTAGGTAGATAGATAGATAGATAGATAGATTATAGGAGCATAATTTTTTTAAATATTAGATTAACACTAGCCCTTTTTAATGTTAGTGTCTAACTCCCACTTGATTCTTTAGTAAAGGTGCAAGCCACAAAACAGTAATTCATTTTCAAGTATGATACTGCAACGATTGCTTCTACACCGGAAAGCTTGTCTGAGTGTGATTTCATAAACAATTCTTCTGTCATTTTCAGATCGGTTTTACATTCCTTCACTATCACAAAACTTTCAGATTTTAGTAACAGGTAATGTAAAATGGCTGGTAGAGCTTCACTGGACGGTGATGTCACACCTCTCTGCTTTCGTCACAAGTCGTTTTACTCTGCTTGTGGAATGAGACTTTTAAATATTTATTTCGCGATAGAAAACAAAGTAACTTATCCCAGTGTAATAGGTTTCCGTGCTATTATATGGGTATACTTTTTTATTATTATTTCCTTTAAATCTATGCATGTTCTCAGTTGGTGGAGGCTGTCTCCCAGAGTCTTGATACGGCACTATCTTTGCATGAATGAGGATATACCATACTCAGAACAGTTATTGTCAGTATTAAATTTCAAATATCGGCTATCAAGGTGATATGATTTCCCTGCGCGATCCCGCCAAGTGTCTTAAAAATTCCCCTGCTTAGGTGAAAATGAGATGATTCATAGTTCTCAATGAATAACGTGACAAGTAAATAACGTGGAAGATAGGACATCACATAAGAGATTAGGGCCGAGAGGTCGACTTGCTTTTCCCCATAGATCTTCTCCTGTTCCCTCAGACGTATGGGAAACCATGTGTGTAAGAAAGCCCTGATCAACTCATCAATATTTACTCGGGAAAGTTACGGCCCGTGGTTTGGATTCTACGTAAACTTGGAGGTCTCATAAAAGTACGAATTTGCTTCATTTCTATCTACTGTTCTCATGATGTATGGCGTCAATTGAAACTTCTTCTGCCTATATACTAGGACCGCTAGCTGTAGTCTTGGTTCATGTAGTGAGACCTGATGACAAAGACGTTACTCTGAAATTGGCGCACAAGTTGAACTCAGTCGGTAGCCGATGACAAGACATTATTACCATACTTGGAATAATTCAGTGGGGGAAATGGTTGTAACACACTGAACAGAGAGAAATGTTGTATAGATGACTTCCACTGTGGGGGAATATGGAAAAGAACTAACCGATTTTGCAAAGAAGTATCTGAAAGCTCTTGATTTATTCCTATCTGGAACGCGATATCTGAGAAGCTTCTCACCAAGGCCACCATGGTTCAAATACCGGCGAATACATTTGGAATTATTAAACTAGAAATTTACGACCCTGCGGTTCGGATTCTACGTAAACCTGGAGGGATCATCAAACTAGAGGCTTTCTTTATTTGTACTAGCCATTTTCATGACTGGAAGTGTAGACTTTCGTTCAATAATCGAGAATGCAACATTTACCTTGGAACATCTGGAAATTTTGTATATCTCCGAATCAATTGTGCCTCACGTACACGGATTTTCACCGTGCCTAGGCAATATGTGGCTTTATTTTAAACGTGTTAATACACGAAAGATTTCACCGAGATCTTGTTATTTTCTGTCTCATTCATTTTAGAAATAATTCATAATCACGAATTTATTATCTCTCAGGTATGCAATAGACTTCATCAATATTAGGTCCCAGCTGTGGTCATAGTATGTTAATACTCATTGCTTTGAGTCCAAGTTTGATTGTGGATTTCCCTAACTATTTTAACACAACTACAAGAATAATGAGAGTTTCTGAAGTCTTCTTCTACTGTTCAACACCCTCAACTCAAAATATGTTTACAATAAATAATATATCCAACAAAGGAAGACAATTTGAGGAGCAACATTAACTACGGGTAAAATTTGAGAAGACTGTACTATGACATCTCTTGGCGTCAAAATGGTACAGCCTAGTTTTATTTTAGAACCATAGCGGGATATAGATTTCAAGGCTGTTGTTGATGTCCAACCCATGATTTAAAGATTAGAGGCTAACTAATAGAGGCGGCAATGTCGTGCTCATTTCTCCCGGAAGGACGTGGGATCCATTGCTCGTCAGAAAGTCAAAAATTTAGAAAAGAGGGCACATGGTCCTGAGGTTCAGTAAGCCTTCTAGAAAATTAGTACCGGGACAGTTCCTGGTAGCAAAAGTGGTCCAGCATAGAGCTAACCACTCTATACCATTTAGTATCCGGGTATGGGATAGTAGAAGCATTTACCTTCCACTCCACTTGGGGGCATTAATTGCCTGTGCGGAGATGGAATTACTGCTTATCTTATGATTTATGGATTACAGGGATAGGTTCCCAACATAGTAGCTTCCTTCATGTCTTGGCCAGGTACATTACTTCCCATGATAAGTAGCTTCTCGGTTGTCCTCAACAAGCTGGACAAACTCTATATCTGCCCACCTGTAGTACTTACGCTTTGGTCAGGACAGACACTTAACTCAGTATCACGGGAACATCTAACTTTCGAACCATGGATATTGAGCGAGCCCATGTCCCTTGCTTACAGTCAAGGAGTTCGTGGTTCGTAATCCGCCAAATATATGTGAAATTTTGGGTACCAGAAGGACGTCAAGGTGTGGTTTACATTAAACATAAAGCTATTCGTCTTTTTCATATAAATCACAAACTCTAAAACAGTGGTTTTCAGCCACCTAATATCAGTACTGTTCAAGGTCACAAAGTGCATTTCTTCAACTTAAATATTGTGCACTTCCTCGAAGAATATTCTGAATAGTCTGATAAAACCGATAATTTTAAAGCCCATAAGAACCATAGTGAATATCACGGAAAAAATTAAAATCACCAGGATTTTCGTCGATTAATAGAATGAACAGTAAGAAAACTGAAGTGATGAATTGAACTTCATTGTTCTTTACACGGATAATAGCGAAACCGTCCAAGTGGTCAATCAGTGCTGATATCTTCCTTTGTCAGGAAGATGAACTGACGGCATGTTTCCTCCACCCCGCATGCTACATTGTTTTCCACTCGATTCATGTGGCACACAGTTCGCCCTTGTTTCTCACAGCGTGTGCTACTGACATGCCATCACATTTGAAGGCCATTAGGAAGAAAGCTTTCTCTTCAATACCTCCATATAGTCCATAGTTTTCTGATCCATCAGCTTCTCATAAAGGAAAGAAAAAGTTTCTCGAGAAGTAAAGTGAAAGTCATCCATTGCCTTGGAGAATGCAAAGATGTTAAATCACAGAGATGAAAACATGAGCACAATTATTTGTAGCATCTGAGCGAAAATCTGAGATCTCAGCAGTATCCTATGAATACGATTTTTGCTGTTACCGTCCGATATGAAGTTCTTGGGACAATGTGGTCAACAACTGTATGTAGATAGTACGTGTGATGAACTGTGAAGTTGTGGTGTAATCGTATTATACCCGCTAATAATGGGAGTATGTGAATGTATTGAGATCCTAGAAAAAACTTAACCTGGTCTTTGGGCACCAATAATAATAATAATAATAATAATAATAATAATAATAATAATAATAATAATAATAATAATAATAATAATATGCCTCATTTATTATGGGAAAGTACGGGATGAACTACCTTTCTTACACTTAACCAGTCTTAACCTAGAATACTGTTAATAACAAGTTCTGATGATAATAATATGAAAACAATATTAACAATAATAACAGTAATAACTTAGCACTAATCACACGTAGTGGTATTAGGAAAGAATCATACCATTGATCATATTATTTATACAATACACATAGTACCTAGAATACATTAAAGGTATATGAATAATCAGTACTAGATATACCACTTACATGAAAGTTTCAAAAGTATATACATTTCAAGAAGATACCGAGATATCGCCTTCAATTGAGAGGTGAAGAGAAGGATTAGAAAGAAAATGATTATGATTGTGAAATGAAGAGGGAAATAATGGTGAAGAGGAAGGAGGATGAGGTGTTTTCAGGGCTGGAGTTGGTAGACATTCCGGGATGGTTGGTTACCTTACAAAAACATCACATTATCACCGGTTTATGAAGGGAAAGTAAGGATATGTTTCCTTGGCCGTACAATTATGAGCACAGTGCTTTAACTATTGACTATCGACTCAGACTGATTCAGAAAAACCACACTCCGCTTAACGCAGTCACTTTGCGCATATACATCACTGTAAACTGACGAGTCATTGTTGTACCTTATGCACAGGTTGCCCACGTTTCGATTACGTGGCAAGGCTACTGTGATATAATAGCGTGTCTTCTCCTGAGAGGCTTAGAGCGGGCCTTATAGGCGTCCTGCACATCTATGAGGGTGGAGCCCTCTCAATGACGAATTCTTATGTTGAAGACGGCACACACACACACACACACACACACACACACACACACAGGCACCGAACCATCGGAATTTACCATTGAATATTTAAGTCCACTACCCGGCTGGGAATCGAACCCGTGACCCATTTCACCAAAGGCCAGCACACTAATCATTTAACCATGGATTCTAGGTAATCATTCTCCCCAGGCAGCTAAATTCAACAACAAAGGCCGTACCTGTGCCTCATTTTAGATCGAATCTCCACACTTAAGCTTCCACGAACCCGAGAACGTCTTTGGAACATCTAAAATGTATCTGTAACCCGGAGGTCAGATGGGAAACACCATTTCCCTGCTGTAACTTAGAGGTCGTGTGTTTTTATGGTCTTCCTGCAAACCGATAAATTCATGCAAGCCTATATTACGCAATCAAGACTTGCTGATTTTGTTATTCCTTTTGTTGGGATACCCCTTTATTTCTATTGATTATCGGATTTTTATTTTGCGATCCTGGGACACTGGTTATACAAACCTAGGGATTTTTGGAGTAAATACGTATTCACCAGAAACAAACCACGAAATTCTGTTCGATAAATTTTGTGAGATAGTTTTGTTGTTTTTAATAATCATAATGTCAACAAAACGTACGTAACTAATTACACATGATATTATAATTGCGCACAACGTATTACTGTGCATTAACGTGTGAGGAGGTAAAACATCTGATCAGAAATCGGCATCATGGATATTCTTAAATCCCGAAACTTTGAGGACGGAATACGACAGCTCAACTAACAGCACTAAACCTCAAACCACTGAAAATTGGTTTACATTTGTGATGTAAGATAAACTCGTGTCCTCGTCCCGAGGTGGTACAGCTCTTTTCAGGCACACCCCCAATAGAGGTGAGCTTCATGTTCCATTTGAACAACATACCAGCCCTCCTCACATTCTTAAATCTCGCACAGAGCCGGAAATTGAACCCAGCCCCCCGAAGATGGCAGCTAATAATACTAACCGTTACGCTACGGAGGTGGACACTGTGATGTGAAAAAGAATGATGATATAAATTTGCACCGCGTTAACCAAGACAAAGTATTCAAGTGAATTTAAACGGTTCTCTGCTTTGTCAAGAACTAGTCATGAGACGAGAAGATTTGAAGGTGAGTCCGTGGAGAAAAAGTTGCTTCAGATAGGTAGTTGTCGGAACTTGACTTTCTTTATGCTATTTCCTTGCCGTTGGCCACGGGTGGAGGAAGGCCACCGTACACACTCAGCCACTCCAATTGTCTAATGGATTGCAAAAACGTTTCATTGGATGAACGTGCGTTAGCTTACAACTCTTTTTAAGATAGCACGGTCTTTTTCGCGTCACAGGGGGGCAGGTGATCTCTATCCCACTCCTAATCTCAGAGCCTCAAAATGAAATTGATCCGTGAATTAGCTGTCAGATTCTTCCTACAGGCTCCATTAAGTATTTCTCGTACGGTTAGTATATTAATATGAACATGGGAGGCTGCTCTTAGAGACTTCTCTTTCTTTATTTATGGCCTTTTCGTCAATGTATTGGGGTTTGCACTTTCAGTGGACTTAACTCAGTTTTGTAGCCAGATGCTCGTACTGATGTTATACCGTTATTGAAGGATGCATTCACTATTGCGCTTTATTTGGACGTTGACAGTGCAGTATTATTTGCGTATTTGTAGAGAAGTGTTTTAAGACTAATACAAACAACCAGTACCCGTGCTAGAGAAATTAACCATGGACAGTTTACATTCCTGGCTCAGTCTGAAATCGAATCCAGGGCCCTCCGAACCAAAGGCAACTACGCTGTGCATTTAGCCTAAGAGCCCTAGAGGCTACATTTAGAGACTACTAAACAAGTAATACAGGATGAATTAATATAGAGTACTCCCATTCATAATGCCATTCACGGAAATCTTCTTCTTCTTCTGCGTCTTATTGTACCTTCTTCATTGGAGGTTGTGATCAAAATTGTAACCTTTATTTTCGATTATATAATGCGGAAAATTGGAACCGTACTCATGCCATAACAGTCCGTGAGTTTCATCATCGGGTACGTTCTTCTTAGCTACGTCTGCGTTGGCCTTCTATCTTACCTTTATCACTAGTTTTATAGCCTGTACTTTCTGTTCCTCTTCACGAAACCGAAGTATTCGGCTTCTCGATTTTTGATGGATATAAGTACTTTAGTTCTCTTTTCTGGTCTTCACCACCTCCAAATTTCTCTCACTCTTTCAGTCTACTAGATTCATAGTAATCTCCGGTAGACCCACATTTCCAAATCTTCCAGTCTTTTGCACCGGATCTGGGCCAAAGTCCATCCTTCAATCCCGTATACCGGTGTTGGAAACACGTCTCCTTTGATCATTCGAAGTATTGATGGTAGTTACGGTGGAGTGTCTTCATTTTGAAGATGAGCTTAATGCCTGCTTGATTCTTATCTTGATCTCTTCACTGTTCTCCCATTCCTCAATCAAGCAATGAGATATAACACGTTCAAATTTTTCGTACCCCAGCATCAACTTCCCCTGAATATCACTCTGCTTATTAACTATTATGAGCTTCGTTTTCTTCATGTTATAAGCTGTGTTGATCCTCTCCCGTATCCGCAAGGGGCACTGTGTGATCTGCATAGCGAATAATTTCGTTGTACTCTCCATTGACGCAAATGCTTTCTGTAGATTGCAATCCCAGTGCCTCATTCAGCATGGCGTACAAGTTTACGTTAAACAATAGAGGAGATTGGACACGGGCTTGGAGGACTCAACGTTGGAGCTGTATTTCTTCAGATCGTGCACCTTCAGCACTACCCGCGGCCTTCTGATTCCAGTAAAGACTGGTTATGGTACGGAGAACCCTACTATATAGGACGTTCTCATGCAGAATTGTGAGCATTTTTTCGAGTTGCAGTTAACACTTGACACTCATTGGTGGCGTGAGGCACCTTCTGACCAGTATGATTGAACTTGCTCTAATAACAAAATTACTAATTTTTATTTATTAGGTTTATTAACTCTACAGCATGATATTTTTCTCAATGCAGTTTTTCGTGCCAAATCTTCCACTTACGTTTCTAATCCATCAGGTCCAGGATGTCGTCTGTCATTCAGTACTAAATTATTTTCCCCGTTCATACTCTGCAAATGTGCTGAATCTGTTGTGAAAATCATCTGCTTCATGCTAAACAACATTACTGTCACTTTACTATCCTTACTTTTCATTTCCTTCCACCCCTCAGCATGATCACTCCCGACCCTGTCACGAACCTCAATCATCATAGCCAATGTTTCTTGCGGGTTATATTCAAGTTTCCATTGTATTTTATCGTCCACCGGGTTGAGGTCCGTTCCTATGTCGGCTCCAGAATGTGGCCTGACCGACTGGAAGCTCTTATTGAACCTCAGATCGACCAAAATAGAATCAATCCCTTTTTATTTTTTCTATATTACCATCTCTGTCTTGGGGTGACGTCCACGTGAAGAGGCACTGCGGGGGATAACTTGAAGAAGATATTGAGGACGACTAGAATTCATTCAGCGCAGATCTCAACGGGACAGATTCACCTCTTGTTCTGCAGTCCCAGCCCATAGTCATCCACTGCTTCCTCCATTCTTCTTTTTCCTACATTTGCATTGATATCTTCCATACAAATGTTTATCTTCATGTATGGTTTCGTCGTCAGGCGATAGCTTCCTTGACATGCTCGTAGAACTTCTCCACTTCCTCACCATAGTTCTCGTCTGCTCTCAGTTAGAGCGTATACTTGTATAATGTTGACAATGGCTGGAATAGCTTGTAGCTCTAGCATTGCGATTGGGTCTGAGTGTGACATAAAACACTTTGTAGTACGACAAACATACTGTATCTCTACACGATCACAGCAACTCCCTACCTACATTCAGGGTCATTCATTAGAGAACTAATCATATCCACGCCAAAGCATCTCAATTACACCTGTCATATCGATTTGCATTATCTTAATTTATTTCACGGTATTGGTGACTTTACCAGCTCCGTACATACTTTGGATATTCTACGTTTCAATCGTAATGGCTGACACGAAAATTCCTTGCAATCTCTGACCATTGAAGGTCTGCCGGGGACTGAGGGCTATATTTGCATTGTTCTTAGCCACGATGATTTTGGAAGTAAAAAATTATATGGTGGTTCTCTGTTGCTGTTCACATTGCAGCATTATTTCCATTTCGCTAATCGATCTCCGGGAATCACTGACCGGTCTTAAGCCCTTTTAGCGTGATAGGTACACTTCGGCCTCAGGTTATTATTGATGAACCTGCTGCCCTTCGTCAAGGTGAGTTCAGTGGGATTTAATACACTGAAGGATCATCACCGTATATAAAGTGGCTCGTTCACCCAAAGCCCTTCGCCCCTTTAGGGGCTCGAGTTAATTCACTCATCCCGATACTCATGCACTATTCCAAAATAGCAAAACACTAGAAAGCTGTTGCAGGAGTGGAAGGTAAAGGAATGGGATAGGGTGGTTAATTATATGCCCGGCCACCTTATCCCCCAGGATTGAAAAATATATTTTACGTCACACCGACAAAGATAATTCTCAAGGTGACTGTGGGTTAGGAATGGGCTAGGACTGGGAAGGAGACGACCGTGGTCTTATTAAGGTGCAGCCCCAACTTTCGTCTGGAGTGAAAATGAAATTGCATGGAAAACCATAATCACGGCCGCCGACAGTGGCATTCAAACCTACGATCTTCCAAATACCAGCAGTTAGCTACGTGATTTCAATTGCGTAGCCAACTTGATCGATTCGCTAGGAATTGATCTCGTCCTGATTTTGGTTTAGACTGAGTGATATTCCGGGCCAACTGCCTCTCCAGAATTGGAATTTCTCGTTCTAAACTGTTCAACTACTTGACAGGAAATCGAACCCACGTAATTCTCGTCTAACGAAGCATGCATTTATCACCTCGGCTAAGCAACCACTCCTAAAATAAGTTCGTGTGGCTATTTCTAGCCGAATGCAGCGCTTGTAAGGCAGTCCCTCCGATGAGGGTGGGTGGCATCTGCCATGTGTAACTGCGTGTTATTGTGGTGGAGGATAGTGTTGTGTGTGTAGTGTGTGAGTTGCAGGGATGTTGAGGACAACACAAACACCCAGCCCCCGGGCCATTGAATTAACCAATGAAGGTTAAAATCCTCGACCTGGCCGGGAATCGAACGCGGGACCCTCTGAAACGAAGGCCAGTACGCTGACCATTCAGCCAAAGAGTCGAACACCCTTCTTATTAAAGTTACCATGAATAAAGGGGGTGCTCATTGGTATTTATGGTATGAAAGGAATACAACCTGGGCTGGGAATACGCAATAATTCAAAATAGGGGCAAAGTTATGATCTAACATAAAATATGTCCGACTTCATGGCTAAATGCTTAGCGTGCTTGCCTTTGGCCCAGAGACGCCCGGGTTCGATTCCCGGCCAGGTTCGGGACTTTAACATTCATTGGTTAATC
This sequence comes from Anabrus simplex, assembly GCF_040414725.1. Taxonomy (NCBI): domain Eukaryota; kingdom Metazoa; phylum Arthropoda; class Insecta; order Orthoptera; family Tettigoniidae; genus Anabrus; species Anabrus simplex. Next base: position 1,018,509,990 of record NC_090266.1, read on the forward strand.
CTAATGCCTCGGGGGCTGGGTGTGTGTGTCTTATTCATCATTAGAAGTCATCCTAGGTAGGGCCCCGTCCTCATAGACGCACAGGTCGCCTATACGGTGTCAACTCGAAAGACCTTCACCAGACTTTTTGGAGGCAACACGCCATTCTTCTTCTTATTATTATTATTGTTACGGGGTTACCCGTCGAGTAGAAAGAGGTTAAAGAAGGTGCCGGGGTGAATGGGTCTATCTAAATATCAAGAATTGAATTAAAATTGTAAAAGGTTATATTTTTCTTTCAGAACTTCAAACTTAACAATCTTTCACTGAGTGAACACAATAATACATCAGGGACAATGACAATCTTGAAACAAGTCAAGGAAAATACAAAATTAGTGCATCCTACAGGTCCTCGGCTTCAAGCCCCTTGCTTTACAATTCTTGAGCTCCCAGCTCAAATTTACAAAACAGAACAAGTGTATTCAAGGGCAGAAATCCCCTAATTCAGAGAGCACTTGCTCCCTAAATACAATATCTGGCCTTCCAGAGGCACTCTTTACAGTTTCGAAACTTTGAAAGAGAGCTAACAGGCTCTCCGCTTTCCAAGCCTACCCGAGGCAACATCAATTTACAATCACTGGCCTCTCAAGGCACAACTTACAATTTGAAAATTATTTCATGCAGGAGTATTTAATACCCATCCTACCGGGCCTTCATGAAAACAGAACAGTTTAAATAACTGGCCCAAACACAAAAGGAATGGAGGCGTACACCGCGCTCCAAGATAATGAATAATTATAACCTACAGGGCTCTAGGCCGATGAAACAGGGGCTATTCCCAAACTACTGAGGTGACTCGTATAGAAATTACTTTACCACATTACAGAATGAAAAAGAGTTATAAAACGTAGTCACCTCAAACCAAGATGAAGGGAGCTCGAGAGGGTAATTCACTCTCTATCCCCGATTTACAATTAAAGGGTTTACGAAGTTTTTACATTAGGCGAAAGATGGTTTACATTTTAGAAATGTAGGTTACATAGTTAACGATTCGGACCTTTCACTTGGATTAAACTGCGGAGGTAGCAAGAAAGACTAAAGTTATGTGGCCATTACCTTGTAGATGTTCTAGCTGCCGACGAAAGAGGCCGCCCGCCGCCCGCCTCCTGCTTAACACACACTCAGATAGACGTCGATCAATTGGCCAAGAACCGTGAAAAGCCGCAGTTTACAAACCTTCAGGGAAGGTTCGAGATCATTCAAGACTAAAATAGCCACATACTCTCAATTTTAATGGATTAGTTCAAAAGTAACACTCAAAATCGAACAAGGAGCCTGTGATAGGTTGAAAATTAATTAAAGAAATTAGGCATTGGCTAGATTCAAAACTGGCGGAAAGGAAAAGGATTGATACTGTTGGGAGGCGTTGTATTTCCCCATCATCTAGAGCTTTATTTCGTTCTTTTTGGTGGTTTTGTGAAAAATGAAGGCCATCCTGTAATTGTTTGAAAAAATTGAACTGTTTAACATGACTGGTTCATTGCCGCAAAAGTGCATTAATCTTGTGAGCATGCGAATGAATAAACAATGCGCGTTTGCATTTTTCTGCAACTATTATTTGCAAACCGTTGTGCTCGCAAGCCGTCACGCCAGCCCCATCATACATTTACGTCGCAAGTTTATCACTGCATTTAAATTCCTCCACGCAACCGAATAAAACCTTGGGCATACTAACTGCCCTTGGGTCTATACTTACGTCACAAACATTTCAATCGCATGTGACAAAGCATCAAATTGTTGATAACTGTGACTTATTGGACATGTCAGTCGATGATAAGAGCAATGAAACTTGATTCCCTAGTTTCCTTCCTAATTTCACTAATCTAAACGCGAAAAACACGTCATTGGGGTCATTCTGAAAGTCATGTGATGTTCCACCAAATACGGTAGCAGTCTCAGCACGGAGGTGTGAATATTCCACATAATGCTCCTACTGACAGAGCCAACGGAGTCATTACTTCCCCAAATGGAAGTCCTTGTTGGGAAAAGTAACACACTCCACTTACTAAATGAGACATTGCATGTCTCCTCATTTTCACAGCTTCATCGTATTTTCCTGTTAATTTTTAAATAACACGCTTATTGAGGAATTTTCTAGCCAAAAGCGCTAGAGAAACAATGGATGCAACATAATTCTTAGGATTTTCAATTCGGGCGCGTAGAACACAGAAACTATCCCCATTCTTCATACCATCATTGATACAGGCCTTTTCTTTTAAATTGAAAATGTAAACACGGCGAGCATTGAGTGTTGATAACTTTTCACTAACGCACAGCCACGGTGATTCTGTATGCCGTGATGCATTAAAACGTATTTCTAAACCTCCATTTTAGTCTTTAAGTCTGTTCATTCAGAGGTTGGTCTGCTATTCTAAATGATATTACTTTCGTCACTAAATGTACGTGATTTTATTTAAAGTGGCTCTATAGCACAGTCTGAGTCATAGGAAGAATACTTCACCAGTCAATTTAAGGGCCATGTTCGTGGGAGGGAGAAAGATTATATTACCATTCTCCAGTCCCTAACGATCACAGTAATACGACCTAAAACAGACACCAGGACATTATAGGAGGTCTGTAGATTCAGAGTGGGTCTCGGCCTATAAGTACCCATGGCTGGTCCGTGGTCCAAAAGCTCTACGTCTCTGCATTCGAGAAACGGGACAGGGCGTCACCTCACGGCTGGCCCCAACCGTCGGCTGTCCTGAGAATGTCGTCCGTGGTTTTCCATTCTCCTGCACTAAGGCAAATGCCGGAACAGTTCGTAGTATAGGCCACGGCCGCCAACCCCTCACCTACTCCGAGCTTCTCCTTCACCGTAATAAATCTCCCGGCCTGAGAGACGGCGTCACCGTCTAAGAGGCCCGCCTCACCCTTCAGGGGAGGAATGAGAACATTTTAGTATTAGTAATAGGAAAGTATAGGATATCATTAAATTAAGTCCTATACTGAAGTAAAATATCTCTTGCCTCCAAAATGGAGTAAATGAGTAGCTGTTTCCATTTTATTTTACAAAATAAGCTATTTTTAATAATTTGCCAGTGTATGATACTTGAAAAGACTATGTGATGAACCACGTATCCTCCGCTTACTGTGGTTCAGTTCATATATTAACCGGGAACCACTGGACCTCACTTGATGTCGAGTGTCCTATTTATGTAGGCATATTTATGCATATTCATATTTATTGCATTTATGACGCCTGTTATAGAACTTCATGAATGACCAGATTTGAATGCCATGGTCGAGAAAGAATGTGATAATTGTAATCTATTCTTAATCTGTCTGCTAAAATTTGGCTTTTCGTGTGAAGATTTTTCTGTTTCTACATATAGCACGATGACGCCTCTCAAGGATCTACCTATCATTCAGGATATTGACTCAGTGAATAGATCTAAATAAAAATCGTAGTTTTCAAGAAATGGAAAACTTTAACAAACCTGTACACCCAAAGGTTCAGAGAAAATGGTCCTGTCTGGATCTTCATTTACTTTGTAGTACATTGGCAGGTATTTCAAAATACAAACTCTCGTTAACGTGAAAATCGCTACCCGTAATTTAGTAAGAGTAATATTTTACTAATACACTTGAGCGTCAATAATTCGAACTAACTGGGACTGGTGGTAGTTTGAATCTTCAATCTGTGTGGATTTTTTTAAACAACAAATTTTAAGGATGTTTTAACACAGCGGTGAGTAAATGTTCTATACCTTACCAAAAATAATTTCTTTTTTCGACATAAATTCTAAAATTCTTACTTTCGATTCAATACTCAAGACGCTTTCCTTCTTTTTATGCCGATTTTGATTGCCTTCTCAATACGCTTTACGTAATAAAGACCAACTTTGCCTTTTTGAAATTCAATTAAACCCCTCAATTTTTGTTTAATTAGCTGACATTATATTTACGCACAGAGGATAAAGTTGATGTTTTGTAAAAACACTGCAAAACTCTGCATGATATTTCACATAATATAAGGTACAGAGCTGCAGGAAGACTTGTACAAAGTGAACTCAGTCACTTGCACAGGCGAGTCATTTTGTCGACCGCCGGATCTCGTTTAAAAACGATATTGTTATTGCAATCTCAATCTGATACGACGGTTAAAAATTCAAGTGATTAAATATGCATTCACTATGTTCCTAAGATCTTCAAAATGGCCGTGTTTCGTGTCAGAAGAAGAGCAAAAGGTAAATCTTGTTCGCATAATTGCTGTTTCTGGCACTTAGTATTAAATGTATTTAGTTATTTCATACTTATTATTATTATTATTATTATTATTATTATTATTATTATTATTATTATTATTATTATTATTATTATTATTATTTACAATTTGCTTTACCTCGTACCGACACGGATAAGTCTTTTGGCAACGATGGGATAGGAAAGGCCGGAGAGTTGGAATGAAACGGCCGTGCTCTTAATTAAGGTACAGCCCCCGCATTTGCCTGGTATGAAAATCGGAAACAACGGAAAACAATCTTTAGGGCTGCGACGTTGGGGTTGGAACCCACTATCTCCCGGATGCAAGCTCACAGCTGCGAGGCCCTAACCGCACGGCCGACTCGCTGTGTCAGTATATACTTAGATTTTTATCCTATCATAGGGTATATCATATCATATAGGGGCTTTTCAGCATCACTGCCATGTACATTAGAGTGCAAATTAATCCGAACACAGTCATTTCTAAGGCTATTTATAGATATTGTTAGCAGAATGGTGCATTCCAGCTAAATACTGCTTCCGCTTTCAAACAAATTGCATTGTGGGTGCAGGGCGGTATTATTGTTGACATTATTAGGCTTTATTGGATGTTCTTAAACGGCATAATAATTAGTTAAATGTCTTCGAGTTAGGCGATATGCGTTTTCGGTATTGTGTCTTGGTATTGTACTGCAAATTGATAATGGATACTACCCAGAGGAGAAGTTCAAAAATTCTGGCATTAGCTGAGCATACCTCTATGACAGAACAACAAAATGCTGCACAATGTGCTGTTGGTGTGTCTACAGTAAATTAAATTTTGAAGCGATACTGAGAAACCGGGTCATTCTTCTCGGTTAAGGCAAGAAGCTGTGATCAGAAACGCAAGACTACGCCAAAGTCAGAGTAATATAAACCCCAGGCTCTCAGCTGTTTACCAAAACCAAGATTTAAGTTAGAATGGGCGAAAGGTTTACGTTATAACTGTTCGCCGTAGACTGCTGGAGGCAGGAAGAAGAGAGCCCACGCCAGCAAAGAAGCAGTTGCCGGTGGACGCTACGCGCGAGAAGGGATTGATGCAAGCTAAATTACATAATGAAAGGACTGCGGAAGTTTGGAAGAAAGTCATATTTTCAAATAAAGTCATTTCGAAGTTTTTGGTCTTCACGATACTACGTGCGCAAAAAAGCATCACAGAAGACGTTACCGGCCCATATTTAGCAAGCACCTGTTTTACCTGCTAGGGGCCAGGACTTTTAGTCCGCGTTAAGGATATATGAACAGTGACCAGTACAGAGAAATCCCTTGAATAAGGTAGACCCTTAGTTACAAAAGCTTTTTGCAGATGATGAAGGTGATTTTCATCAAGACCTTGCACTATGCCACAAATCCAGTAGGTCAAAAAATTCTTTGAAGAAAAACTGAAGTGACACCTTCGAAAATATATGTGCCATTTCCAGGAAAATGATGGCGAAATTGGATAGATTAACGAAAGTGAGCACGATATATCCACTTTTCAAGGTATGGTTTCAAGATGTAGAGAACAAGAATATTTGCTGGAAACTGGTTGAATGCATGTCAAAACGTGGCAATGCTGTATTGAAGAACAATGGAGGTCACATAAAGTATTAATCTAAGACTTTCTGTAATTTCAGTAATTTTGACGTCTTTTGTTACGAGAAAACTTTCCTGCATCTTGTTCGGATTGCACGCTACTGTAAATTATCGATAAAATCAATTAAATTCAGTTTAGTTGTCTCTCATTCTCCATTCATCTTGTCCCTATGTTTTGAGTTGTGTGAGCAATGTTTGTAATGCCAGTCCTTGTCACGAATGGTATGAAAGTGTGATTTATAGGGTTCGTTGGTGCATGCATTTCGGTGGTCTCGGTAGAATGTTATGTAGGAGAATCTGCTAGCTTTACATTTCCCTAGTGCGGCTCTAATTTAACTATGGTAGCTAGTCGCGTAGCTGTTGAAGATCCAACTAGTCTTCGGACTAAGGACTTAACATACAATATTTCAAACAGTCAGACCACCATTCTTCAAGCGGGAAACGCACACCTTTTCTTCCTTAGACTGACTGTTCAGCTCGTTTGCTTAATGGTCAGCATAGTGGTAATCGGTTCGGAGGGCCCTGGGTTCCATTCCCGACTGGGTCGCAGATTTTAATCTTAAATGTTTAATTCCCTCGGTCCGGGGACTGAGTGTTTATAATGTCCCGAACATCTCTGCACCTCACACAGCACACACAACTCTATCATAGACCACAGCAACACGCAGTTTTCTATACATGGAAGTTGACACCCACCCTCGCCGTAGGGTCCGACTTAACAACTGCACCAGGTTAATAATAGCCAAACGAAATTGGTATTATTCTAGTACGCAAGCTTGTCTTCGTCAGTCCAAATTAGTATGTGAAATGTAATTCGAAAATTGAAACGAAAGTGTTAATATATCTTAGAAATAAACGTTACGCTTTCCACGCTACGTACATGACTATTGTATTGAATTATAACAGGTATTATGAAACTTCGTTATGACACACAATGGATGCACTTGTAAATAAGTGTTGTACTTTGAAACCAGTGGATCAGCGAACTCTTGATGAAGTGACATGTAATTATCCGTGACTGAACACCGGAGTTGAGACATTTATCCCGACATTATGTTTTTCCCTGGGGCTTATTCATTGTGACAGATAAGTCTAAATTTAGAGGAATTTGCCACCGTTTAGTAACGAATGGTATGTCAGGATTTCTAAATCTCTTCCTGGAATAAAACACGTTCTTCATGAAGCTGAGTCCATCAGAGATTCTGCACGAACAAACATTTGTCCAGCTTTACGAAAATCAATTTCCATCCGCTACAGAAACCAGCATTAGTATTTAGACTGTGAAGGAGAATTACGACGCATTCAGTCTATCTGTCTAACATAAGACTTGGCATACTTGAAGGATGAAGAGAGTTATGAAATTTAACGGTATTATATGCTACTTAATCAACACCATCGCATTCTACGGAATCATTTCCAATGCACACTGGTAAACAATTATTTTAAATAAATTGTTCAGGAGCTGCGGCTGATGATTTTAACTTTCTTCCTTCTGCCACAAAAACCTCATCCAAAGGAAAATCAAATACATCTTGCATAACTTCTTTTTAAAAAAGTCTCAATAATATCATAATCGCCCAGTTCCCCATTGGTCTATTTTAGAAGCTATTCACTATAGTTGGGATCAACAATATGGGTAAGGGACCCTATATCCGGACGATTCAGATGATTTAGGATAAGGCACACAGCAGTAAATATTTCTACCACTGAAATATATATAGTTTCATAATACATGCTTTAATGATATTAGTGGAATTAACAATATTTAGATAATATTATTTTCTTACATACAAAGAATATTTTAAAAATTAATTGAAAACGTCAGATAATTCGAACAGATGCTCTTAAATCCGGACATCATATTTTTGCCAGTTACGACGGTTTTGCTCCCCACTATTCAACTTAACACATGCACGGTACATTACCATTTACATTTCATATTATTTTACAACACATTTGCCCTACAAAAAATCACGCTATCATGCTGTTCCCATACATACTTCGTGAAACCGTATTTGACACAGATCGCACTGAATCCGTGATCCCATTCGTGCAGAAACGTCACTGAAATAATTAATACCACAAAAGCCGCATACACATTTATTGACTTTACCGTTTTTTTAATTTTTCAGGACGGGGTTGAGGTAGAGCCTCTATCTTGGACCCCCCCCCCCCCCCCAATAACCGACGCTGGTCAGTCCTGAGGGTCATATCAAGTCTGTCCTGTTAAAGGTGCTGAATTGCCTGATAAGGGTACCTGATAAGTGTTCAGTCGTCATGAACGCAATACACAATGGACTTAGGGAAATAGCTTGAGAGGGTGTGTTTTCCCTGTAATTGTATCTTCCTCATTCCACCTGGCATTCGAACAAGAAGCAAGTGAGAGAAGTCGTGTGGTTGCTTGGTAAGGGGGGCAAGAGGTAAGCATTGCTGCCACGCATGTGCCTATTGCAAGTCTCAAGGCCTGCACCCGTTCCATCCGTGGTGACTTTGCGAATTGAGGTGTTGTGAAGTTTCAAACTGGTAGTACAATTGTGTCATAGTTACACATTTACTAAAATTATAAGTAGTACTTAATGAACAACTTGCCACGCATAATGTTCGTCATGAGTACAGAATCCGTTCCTCCTGCCGTACCTACAAGCTGCCACGACTTCCCGTCAGACGCAAATAGTATCGTGCGTCTACTGTGTAATTTCATCATCCCAGAATGTATCTACAGGGCTACTGTACTGATATGTGAAGAAAGAGTCAGACCCCTTCGTCTTGATCACCCCTCTAAGTTGAACTGACAGTTTGAGAACTAAAAATATCAAACGTACAACGGTAATTATATTTAATAATTATGTCTTTATATATGTCGGTGGTCTCTTTAACCCGTACAATTGAGCAGCTTTGAATATATCGTTGGTATGTATTGGTGTCTGGAACGGGAAAGAATCGAGTGTCGGCTGTGAGCTTGCATCCGGGAGATAGTAGGTTCGAATCCCACTATCGGCAGCCCTGAAGATGGTTTTCCGTGGTTTCCCATTTTCACACCAGGCAAATGCTGGGGCTGTACCTTAATTAAGGCCACGGCCGCTTCCTTCCAACTCCTAGGCCTTTCCTATCCCATCGTCGCCATAAGACCTATCTGTGTCGGTGCGACGTAAAGCCCCTAGCAAAAAAAAAAATAGAATCGAGTGTATGGAAATAGGAACAAGTCTGTCCATCATTCACATTTCACGCCATGATCACACGTGCCGTGAACAACATATTACCACCCACACACTGCCCCGTTAAACCTTTCGGTGCGACGTAAAACAAATAGCAAAAAAGCTTTCGTCTTCAATACTACAGATTCTCTTACTCTCAGATTGTACATTTTCTTAATTTAAGTGAAGCAAACGATCAGAATAAATATACAGTAAAGGAGGTGCGTCTTACCGTGTTTCTTTTGATATTGTTTGGAGCAAGAGCCGTGTGATTCCTGCCATTCACTGCTGTTTCACTCTACTGCAAGAGGGTGCTGCCATCTAAATAACTGTTTCGAAAAAAAGTCTGGCGCTTATTTCAGATATAAATCGCATAGACGTTACGAATGTCCGGAAATAGGAACTTTCCGGGTACTGGCCCCCTACCCCATGCAGTCCTTTTTGTTTTAAAACCTTAATTTTGGCCATAGAGTGGAATATATTAAACTTTACTGAACAGGGACCTGGAACAGCTTAGACACCGAATCCTGCTAGCACTAGCATTTGAAGTTGTTCAAAATTTCAGCAGCTAATTTGATCGTAATTTTCATAAGTGCACCTCCCTTTTTGTTGAGAGAGAGAAATATGTTCAGCTGACTGTAGATACATGAGTTCAGAAAAATTAACTAGTTATTTCAATAATTTTAAGTTAAGGAGAAAAATAATAATAATGAAAATGTTTAAAATTCATTATTTATATTTATAAATATTAATTATGATGTAAAATGGTTGGAGTCCTTTATCACGGTTAGGACAACGAACTTCGTCATGCCGCCTGTAGCTCCGTAAAACAGACAGTACTCTTGACATTTCTTTAATGTGGTATTGTAGTGCCCGCTGTGAGGTATGTGAAACAAGACTCGTAGATGGGTCTTTTCTCTGCATCTAGGTCCATTGCTTAGTGTAGGTTCGTCTCAAACCGAACAGCTGGGTTCAAGATGTACGCCACTGCTTGTGGTTTATTGCCATGATATCACTTCTCCTGATAGAGCCACATGATGGCAGGCAGTGTAGCCTACATCCTAAATCGTAGCGAAGAGGTCAGTGTTACTCGTACACGATGATGGCTGCTATTCCTCGACATTTCACTCTTGGTGTAGAATCCTAGTGCATGATCACAACTCATTTCAAGAAATCAGTAAACTCAAATCATAACGTGGAATTCGTATATACATTAAACGTCACATTGTTCAGTAATAGACAGCAACTGGTCCCTAATATTTTGGCGCGAACAATATGGTGGCCACGGTTGTCCACTGGCCTCAACTGTGACAGCACATTGGTGATGTATACTATCGTATTTCTTGCTCGTTGGCTGGCGCTTATAACAAGGCGACGCGCACAATCCTCGGCTTCAATGGGTGAATGCATTGCAGTACTTGTCGTCATGTCTACGATATACTGTGTTCATTGGCAACCACCTACAACGAAGCTCCATATCTCATTTCGTAGACATCGCACTCTATATGCGACGATTTCAAAGGAGATAGTACGATTAAGTTCAGTCTTACGTCAGTACGTGATGTTAATATGGCCACGTGTAACAAAAAGTCGTATTCACACCGCTGAATGACAGGCATTTCATCGAGAAAGGATTTTGCATAACAAAAATGCCCGACTCGTATAGTTACCACGGAAATACCTAGAACGAAGTATCCACGATGAAAATATGTTAGGTGTGACTCCCCAATCTCACCGGTAAGGGTTCTACTCAGGCTTATAGATGGATGCAGTATCGTTACATACGCTACATTCGCTTCACTACTAGGAGGTATTTTTCTTAAACGGTTCAGATATAATGATCATCCATGTATTCATTTTGTAACTAGAGCTTGTGCCAATTTCACCCTTCCGAACGTTCTCCTTTTACCAGAATCGTTGTGGAGGGTGACAGAACACAGTAATGGGCATAGTTCGACCTCATGCAAAAAGTTGAAGACGTGCGCGTAGGTATGGTGAAAAGGGCACATTCACATCATTCAAGGAAACGTACCTTTCCTCAAAAAGTACAAAATGTTGGCGGTTAATAAGGTTCATTGAATTTTTCGTCTAAAAGGGGGATAACAGTATATACCTCATAGCAATGTCAGCCGTTCAAATGTTTCCCTTTTCTCAATATCGTTGTGAAAGGCAGACGGAATAGGGATGATACATATCTTAAATATATTGTACCCTTGAATCTGTATTTTTCTTTCTCCGGCTGCTGCATGTGTGGGAGCGTATACTTCGTGACTCTCGAATATATCAAGGGGTGTCTTCTGTTCTTCTTCATATAGGGTACATAGAGGAAATAGAGAGATACAAGTGCTTGAAATGAAAGAGTTTACTTGCTACAGACTGAGATTTATTCAAATAAGAGACGTGAACAAATGATAAAAATCAAGAATCGAAACAACAAAAAATTGAAAATGAACAGCGATATAAATAATAAGCTTTTGTTTATAGCATTAGGCTCCCTTAACCTGTCAAAGGACAACTGAATAAAATATTACAGACTTTCATTTGGATTCTTAATGGATCCGTTAGGAATTTCTATAAATGGAAATTCGGTCCATAATGACCTAAAATCTCACTCTGTAACACGTAAGTGCAGTTCTAACTATTCATTAATGAAGCACAATGAATTTCAGGGTTATCCACTGCTAAAATATCCAAACATAGTCGAATATCACCAATGAGTACATCCTGTGTTCAAGAACATTTCTAACTTAAACAGTTGAATTATTGCAGAGTTTAAAAAAGTAGTGATGTATCATTCGAGTGCTCAGTCTTTTAAAATAAATGTTAAAACAATGTAATCAATCTTGGAAAAATAAAATAAATTATACAATTGCCTTTCAATACAAAACTGTAAATTATTCACACACGTTCGGACTAGCACGATTCAATGCAGACAACTAACCGCATAACCTCCATACATTTAGATCTATTTGTCTGTTCTCGATCGAACTGGACTCCAAATTAACACTGAAAATATATCAGCCTACACCACCTACACTGGTGAACTGAGTAAAACTTCAAGTGAAGATATTCAAAATACTAAGTTAATAATTAAAGGTTTATATGAGCAATCGAATGCTCAAAAGACAGTTAAATTTTTTCATTAACACTTCGTTGCTTCTACTAATGATAAGCAATATAACTCTCCTGGCATCGGTAAAACTGTCAGTTTTAGAATAATTTTTCTCCTTAACTTTTCCTACTATAATGCAACACAAATCATATATCACTACATGTGGATTCTAAGTTGAGCATTTCAACGTTGGTAAGCTCAAATAACATTTAAATATTCACAAGTGTGGTTAGAAACTCACCAGCAATGCAACATACGAAATAATTGCAAATAATAAGAGATGAGCAAAACTCTTGCTGACCTGTGGACATGAAATGATGTAATATATAATAAAAGAAAACATATATAGGTGGTAAATCATATATAGGTTGTTACGACAACTAATTTTAAGGTTTGAAATTTTACACAGTAGTACTGGTCAATTCAGACTAGGTTATTCAAGTGTCCTTGAGTATTATTCCTAACAGGTCTATATCACACCCACAGACTGCTGGGCAGTGCCCCTAGTAAGTTCGTTAGACCAGAAAAATGATCAAATTATTTACTAATGCACCAACTAACACTTGGTCACTAATAAAACGCAAATAACAACAAAAATCAATACTGAATGGCTAAACTCCATCCCTGGATTGACTAACCCGACAACCTATATAAACAGGCATTAACTTCACAAAATAAGCAATAAATCAATGACTTCACAACACACTACGTCCAGCCACCTAGGGTGAGTTTCACTTATGGGGTGTTCCCTTTAACATTTCTATACTGGGTCTATATAAATCATTTAAACTACCCATACGATTTGATACAATTATCTAGAAGGTCTATTCCGTTATAAATGATCATTACAATGCCATAAGCAAAATAACATGCATTTATTATGCAAATAAATGAGCACGAAAATCCTATTACTTTTTAAATAGAAATTATTTCAACACTTCACGGTGGCATTCCAGCATGACCATGTGGTATAAAAGGCCTTAACGAAGTATGTATTCCAATCTCTCTGAAGCCAGAAGAACAACTGATAAAACACAATGGGCTTAATTAAAACATAGTGGAAGCAGTTCTACCACTAGCCTTCTGCACTGTATTGTAGACACACTAAGAAGACCTGAATTTGTGAAACATTACTCTAGATAATCTCATGAGTCACGTCATTACCCTAAACGACGTCCGAAATACAATATCGGGGGTCCACATCATGGCAAATGTGAGACTTACTTCCTGCTCGCTGCCGCTGAAACACTGTGACAATATTAAACTCTAAACCAGGGCCCCTCAGAGTGCATGCACCAGGTGCATGCACTGTGCACGGTGCACAAGACGACTTCGCTTGGTTGACCAGAGTGCAGACCCCCACTCCTCGATTTGGAACAATAGCACTGTCTCTCTCTTTCCCCACGCCTGTCTCGCTCGCTTCGCCTGCCTCCCTCTTCCTCACTTGTTCCGTAGAGCTCCACATCCGAGCCGAGTTGAGCCGAGTTGAGCCGAGCTTAGCCGAGTAGCCCAGAGACGAAGCGTTGGTCCGAGGCGAACCGAGCGGGACCGATGCACAGTGCACGGAGCTCTTACGCCTCGATTTGCACGCTTGAGATTTTGGGCGTTTGAGAGGCCCTGCTCTAAACACTTCACACACGTTCAGACTAACACGGTTGAATGCAGACAAGTAACCACATAACCTCGAAATGTTTGGGCAAACTTTTCTGTTCTCAATCCAATTGAACTCCAAATTAACACTGAAAATACATCAACCTACATCATGTACACTTGATTTATACCGTAATATAGAACGTTTAATTGAACATTTATTTTACGTAGGACAAAAAATATAGGCCTATTATTAATTTTATTATTATTATTTTATTTAATATTACATTACACGACCCTGTGTACAAAATAACTTCTCCGTTCTGCTGAACGTGATGGAATATCACTAAAATATCAATCTAACTACAAGAAATGGTCCACATGCTCTACACGAAAAAAACTCCGGCCTTAATTCAACTACACTACAAACAAACATGTGACTTCAAGCTGGTCAGTATGACACGTTAAGACGACATTTTACTCTTCACAGCTGTTTACATAACTGATAGTTCTCACAGACCTTGTTGCAGAAAACCAAGTCATGTCACTATGGCCAATAGGCCAGCGGCCCTAGGTTACTTAGCTGGACGTCGTCAAAGCCAGGCTGACCACGAGTTCGATTCTGGAGACATAAATTTCACGTAACATACACTTTACAACGTAGCACTGATTACAAAGAAAAATAGGCAGAGTATTAATAAATACAATACCAATTCGAGCATACCCATTTGGAAAAACAGACGAAATGCCGGCTGTTCCATGAAGTGTTCACCCACCCACATCTCGAACCAAGCCTAACCTTCCCCATCTGCTGGCGGTCGTTGACCATTTACCGTATGAATCACTGAATACCGTCATGAGGTAAGCTCACCCTCTGAAGTTACACATTCCTTGCCAAACTACGGTTTGCATAGACTGAATTGGCAAACATGGCTCACATAAATTATTTTTCACAAGCAATTTCACTGAAATTAAAAGTTTATTAATCTGAAGATTATCACTCGTGAAATACAGGCAATATAACGATATCTGAACTATGTCTTTTATAAGCGTTATGAAATTTTACGACTGACAAAAGTATTATATAACTTCTCTAGCGCGTTACGTATTCTCCAACCATAATGTTAATGAAATGTTGGGTAATTTGGAGGCGTAGCTTCCTGTCCCAACAACGTAACCTTAATTACAGCCAACCGTTCATCTAGGTAATGACAAGCTCTCAAACGCAGGAAGAGAAGTTTGCGGCCTCAAATAGCAAGAATAACACAGGTTGGGTTCAGCCTAGTAATTTCTCATCCATGATCCGAAATCGGTTCCTGACTCTGCCACGTTTATAAAACTGGTTTGTGGATCTAAAATGAGATGCGCATCACAAGGTATGAACAATGTCGGTCAACCTAAGAGTGTTTCTCTGACGATTTTCTCTTAACCTCAAGGCGAATATCATGATGATTCCTAACATATACGTCACAGACACGCCCTTCAGTTTATAACAAATACATGCACAAAGCAAAAGCAAGTTCACAGTTTTTGTGACTGCTGACGTGGTGATTATGGCCACGGGACCTTCCATTTTACGTGGAATCCGAATCACTGGTACGTGACACAAACACGAACTGCTACAGATTCAACAATCTCACAGGTTATGAGATAAACTTTTCAAGCACCAAGTTCACCACGCTATAGCCAGACCCTAACGTAAGGACAACTTTCATTTTAAGATTGTCAAACCGGCAAGAAATAAACTTGTAATCGATAATGACAGAAATACAGATAAATAATAAATGAATAATTAAAGAAAGCTATTGATGTAAAGCTATCTCTGCACACGCCATGAGACCTCTGAGGAAGTGGATGGTATAGGCTTTCACTATTCGTAACCTCGGCACTACTGGACTAGAGATCGAGCACCTTTGCCCCAAGGAAATAGCCTTGAACACATAGGCTTGTCCTTATTCTAAATTTATCCACTTCCTAACATAAAATCGAACTCACCTACTTTCGGGTAAGTCAAGACGGCTTTAGTGCGTCCATTACATGTAATGAACTTCATGGTGGTCCGTATTGAAAATACATTCATTGTATTGTATTGAATAGGTTGACCCATTTAATAAACTTAATTGTTTTAAGATAATTTACTGAGTCCGCCAAGCAGTCCTCTAATTTCGAAAATATATAATAATAATAATAATAATAATAATAATAATAATAATAATAATAATAATAATAATGGTGGTGGTGGTAATAATAATAATAATGAATGCCAGGCATAATAATAATAAATGTTAATGACAATAATAATATATGTTATTTTGGACTTGTATGCTCGGTCCTCAGTCCGAATGCTGGTTGGATTCTCAGCAGCTCAATCACTAGTCGTCATAGATGGCGTAAGAATCACTGAGGAGGCATAATAGGGAAATAAGAAGTGAAGTAGTTCCCTGTTGCTTTCCTCAGTGAGCAAGAAATTATATTACATATCAGTCTGCAAAATCATTAAAATGCATGCACCAACCGACTATATGAGCTAGATTTTCACTTTAGAGTGCCTAAATGTTCCTTTTTAGGTACCTACAACAGAAAGCACAATTACGCCCCTTAAAGCAGTATAAATGTTCACTGATACAGGAGAAACTACTAGTAGGAATTGGATGTTGACTTTTCGGCATTGCTTGCGGTCTAATTCATATTACATTAAAGATTAATTATTCCATGAAATTGTTTTGCTGATAACATTGGCGTAGACCTCCTGTCCCAAGGAAAGGGTGTGAGACCGGCTGCTGTCCGGATTTTCAAGTATAAAACTGTGCTGGCACATTGAAGAGCAATTAGGGGACGAAAATTCTGACACCCTTGTCTCCCTTATGATCTTTAGAATTTAAAGGATATTACAAAATATTTATATTGAACTGTTTACTCTTCTGTATAAAGTGCGCTAGAATCAGCTCATCGAGCAGAAATTGCACCTATCACAAGGAATTCAGAATGAGAGAAACACAGCAGGAAGATGAGAATCTTGCCGAGAGTGGAGCATGGTGGCTTGACTGGTGACCTGCTCGGCAATAAACACGTCATCATCCGGCCTCGTCCTCGCGCCATTACCATAAGCACAACGAAGCGCTCCGTCCGTATCTCGTTACAGCTGCTATGTCCCCTTTTCGCCATTACTTAAAGCCAGTTCATATATTAGCCGAAAAATTTATACCGCTTCTTGTATGTGCCCGCCTTTCTCAAAATGTGTTACTAGTCGTAAGATTAAAACTCCACGGTGTTGACTTCCTTTATAGCAGAATATCAGTCAGTATGGAATGAAGAGAGACCTCTCGTCATTACTGACCGAGATTTCTCCTTGTTTTGGGAGCAAATTATCTTTCTAGCATTGAGTTCATGTGGAAATGTAATTTCTTCGAATTACAGTGTATGAGAACTATGTCACAGCATGTTTTCGGTAAAAGTGACCTCCAACCGAGTATATACATGTTGCTTTACGTCGCACAGACACAGATATGTTTTATGGCGACGCACAGAGGAGTATATCACGCAAAAAGCTTTTCAAAAGTCGAAAACATGAACTTGGTCATATACCGTAACAAATTATATCCCCTTGAAGGTTAATAAATATTGCGTCACATTTCAGTAGTTGTAGTAATCCCACACCTAAGATCTTGCCACTCAAACAGTCGGAAGTGAGTTATCGTCTGATATGCTCGTATCCGCTCCTGCTAATGTGACGAACAGCATAAACTACATTCTTGTTCTGAGATTGTGATTAGAAGTGTTTTATAACGGGGGCTATGGACAAGGATATAGAAGGTATGTACTTCATTTTAACATGTAAATAATAAGTATTTTAATGACTCCTATCGATTACGGGCACATAAGGAAACAAGTTGTACAAACCGACTGAAAGTTTGGTAAATTCAAACTATTACAATACTTTTGAGTATGAGTTCAACCGAGTTCATCTATAATTCTATATATATATATATATATAGTCTATCATACATATTCCGCTTTGTTATTTCCAGGGTCGGCAATGGAGATGTCCAGAAAATCACTTTACGACATTTTCAAGCAGTGTTAAAATCGGAAGGCAGACGAAAATTTTCATTTTTTGAATGTGCACTTATGGGAATGACTAACTGTCCAGAAAGTGCGAAGGGTTCCCTTAGACAGGCTTTAAAATTATTCAAGTTTCATTTTAAACAAATGTGGACATCTGCGAGTAATAAGAAAGAACGGTTTTTGAAGTAAAATGAACAGTGGATCAAATCAGGCATTCAACTACCTACATGGAAGTCACAAAAACCAGGTCGACCATTGAAGGAATTTGAAGCGTCCAGTGAGCGCAGGAAAGGCCGAAAAACAAAGGACTTAATAGAACAGATACCTCATGATCAGTTGACATACGCAGTACATATGAGTTAGTGCGCTGCAGGAAATATTGATGCTTCAAGAATTATGAAGGAATGACCTTATCACCAACAAGAGCTACAAGGTACAGAAAAATCCTCACGCCTACTTCCAGAAATGCCATCCAAAAACACACTCCAGCAACAGCATTAGCGATGTTTGTACAAGCTGACATGACGAGAAAAAATTATGAGACTATTCACGCTTCTAGTACAGATATGCCTCCATTTTATTCACTTGTAAAAGAAGCAAAGAAAGCTTGTTACCCGCCAGAAGAGTCCATGACAGTGACCGAAACCTGTGCCGAAATCAATCTTCAGGAGCTCCTGAATCACACGTCTTTACGTTTATGCGGATAACTGAAGGATGTTCTGGAAAGTATTAATTTAAATGAGGAAGGAAACCATAATATTGATCGCTTGTCCAAATGGAGTTGCGATACCTTGCAATGGTATATAACGCAGGACACCAGAGAAATACTACATGGCAAAACCCAGTGCCGTCATCAACGATATACTGCCGGCCAATACGTATACTTTTTGTTCACGAACATCGTCCACTATCAGGTGCTATGTATGTGGAGACACCTCTAAAGGTTTTAATAATTTAACGAAGGAACAACACATTGAAAACCCGGAAACTCTCAAAATTGGACCATCAATTCTTCATGCAAGGATACGATTTTTTTAGTCACTCCTGCATTTGTCTTACAAAATCCCTATTCAAAAGTGGCAAACAAGAACGAATGCAGACAAAGCAGTTATAACAGACACAAAGAAACGTATTCAAGCAGGTTTGAAAGAAGAAATGTGCCTCTTGGTTGATGTTTCTAAAGTAGGATTTGGCAATAGTAATGATGGAAACACTTCAAGGAGATTCTTTGCCTATACTGATAACGCTTCCAGAATCACAGGAATAGGTACAAATCTCATAAGGAAATTTAAGGTTATTTTGGAGACTTTGTCGAGTGAATACAGAATTGATGTAAAGAAATTTGCGAATTACTCAGAAGAAACCATAAAACTGTATGTAAAATTGTATGGGTGGCGTCCAATGACACCCACAGTACATAAAATTCTGAGACACGCTGCCTCAGTAATAGACCATGCAATATTGTCCATTGGCCAACTTTCAGAAGAGGCAGCCGAAGCAAGAAATAAACATTTTCGCCTATATATGCTACAATTTTCCAGGAAGTTCTCCCGAGTTCATTTTAACAAAGATATACTGAATAGACTTTTATTAACATCAGATTCACTGCTGATCAGTAATAGACAAAAGCGAGAAAAGAAAAGCAAACCCTTTTATCAGAAGCTTTAGAGCTCCTACTTCCAGAAACACCTAACGTACTTCTAACGATGAAAACAATGAAGAGACAGAAGAAACCGATGGTGATTAGTTTGATGCGGTACATTTCTAGAGTCATATTTCAACACAATGGCACTAGACCGATTCAAAGAAGATACTGTATATAAGTTTGTGTGCTTATTTCCGTAAATTATGAAAACTCCTGTAGTTTATTATTTATGATTATGAATAATGTGTAATAATTTGTCATATGAAATGATATGAAAATAATTCGGAGAGGATTCCAGATACGCGTTGTATATAATTGTTTCATATCTCTAAACTCGTCATGTATTATATATTAATATGTATCAATATTACAAGTATGTACAAGTACTAAATATGTATTTCATGGTCTGATTTCTCTTGTTATATATGAACAATTACTAACTAATTACACTAAAACACTTATTATTGCTTATTATGCTAAATGAAACCCCTAAATAATTTTGGCCAGGTTTTGAAGTGAAATACTCCTCTGTGCGATGATGGGATAGGATATGGCCAGGAGTGGGGAAGGAAGCAGCCGTGGCCTTAATTACGGTACAGCCCCAGCATTTGCCTCGTTTGAGAATGGGAAACCATGGAAAAACATATTTAGGTCTGCCGACAGTGGAGTTTGAACTCACTATCACCCGAATGAAAGCTCACGGCTGTCCACCCCTTCGCACTGACAAGTCGCTCGATTCCATCCGAGTATATTGGCCATCTCGAGACTTCCAGCACAGTAATCGACTGAAACAAAGCAACTTGGTTAAAATACTACAGGGGTGAAATTGCCAATCATTGTTCATTCTCAACAAAGAAAAGTCTTAATTCGTACAGTCCGGTCAGTGTAGTGGTTTTAGGTCCAGAGAGCCCTGGCTTTGATTCGCGGCCGGGTCGGCGATTTTCAACTAAACTGGTTAATTCTCTTGGCTCCGGGTCTGGATGTTTGTTCTCTACCCGATACCCCTGCAATGAAATGAAATGAAATGGCGTATGGCTTTTAGTGCCGGGAGTGTCCGAGGACATGTTTGGCTCGCCAGATGCAGGTCTTTTGATTTGACACCCGTAGGTGACCTGCGCGTCGTGATGAGGAAGAAATGATGATGAAGACGGCACATACACCCAGCCCCCGTGCCAGCGAAATTAACCAATTAAGGTTAAAATTCCCGACCCTGCCGGGAATCGAACCCGGGACCCCTGTGACCAAAGGCCAGCACGCTAACCATTTAGCCATGGAGCTGGACACCCCTTCAATTCGTACACCAGACATAACTCAATCCTCCACCACAATAACATGGAAATCGAGCAAGAGGCTGTTGGGTTTGGATCACGTAGATATCAGCTTGCATTTGGGAGACAGTGGGTTCGAACCCTACTGTCGGCAGCCCTGAAAATGTTTTTCTGTGGTTTCCCATTTTCACACCGGGCAAATGCTGGGGATGTACCTTAATTAAGGCCACGGCAGCTTCCTTCCCATTCCTAGGCCTTTCCTGTCCCATCGTCGCCATAAGACCTATCTGTGTCGGTGTGACGTAAAGCAAATAGCAGAAAACTGGCGTCTGTGAGGTTAGGCCCCTCCAAATGGCATCTGTGAGGTTAGGCTTGCTCTTGCACGCAATGATATGACGTTATTCCGCGTAGAACGTACATTTGCATACTACTTGGGTATAGAATGCACATAGGCTATCTACTCAACATCGAAATGGCGTATGTGAGGTTAGACCCCTCCACTGGCGTCTGTGAAATTAGGCTTGCTCACGTACGCATAGAACATTCATTGGCTTACTACTCGGATATAGAAAGTCCATTGCCATACTACTCGAGAAGTCAATGACCTCGAGTCAAAATCCCGTAGCCTTACTACTCATCTATGGGTCAATGATCACATGGGAAAATACTGACGTAGCACCCATTGTTTTAGAACACAAAATCTCCTAATACTTCGGTGCAGTATTTAAAAACAAAGGGCTATAATCGCAACAAATGAAAACCCTGACCTTTTCAAGATATTCCAGTTCGATTTATACTGCGCTCGATATAAACTGTCAGTTTTATTTTCTTATACTTAATCATTCAATGAAAACTGGCACGTTATATTTTTGTTACAATTTACAAGGATACGGTGTTAAAGCGTACCAGCTACAAATCCTTGGATGGACATTGGCAGTATTTCCATTTTTAAAAGTAAAATTCCTGTTATTCATTAAGCAAAAAGTAATATAATTACATAATTCAACAAGTTTACTGCTTGATTTTGCACAGTGTGCCTTTTTCTGTTCACTTAATTTCTAAAAATAGGATAAAAAATTTAAATAGCTAGCCTCTAATGGCGAGAGGGAGTTTAATCACGAGTGAGGACATATAAATTTACTGTCCAAGATTAAGGCACAAGAACAATGTAAATACATCTACCAGATACATATACAGTATGCCTTCAAAGAAATAACCTAACCATTGTTATTCGCGATAAGCATGATTCGATTGTTGGTGAGTTTTTCAGACAATTTATACCCAAGCAACCACAAGCCATAGCTTATCCACCTTAACTCCGTATTATATTCGACATGTTTCTAAGAGTGAAAATTGCAATTCATTACGTACATTATAAAAATATTTGAGGTTGTAGGCCTAACCCTCTATTGTATCCAGCCAAAATACATAAACTGCAATGAACGTAAATAACTTATTCCTTACATCGTAAATTAAAAATGACGTCGTTTTCTGCCCTATTTCTTTCATTAATTTCTTCTTCCATTTCAAACTCGGGTGTCGCCGCAGTGATCGAGAGTGACTGGGAGAACATCGAGCAACCTTCACGGCGTGTGACGTAGCTACAACGTCACTCTGGCTGAATAGCAAACGCTGAGCTCATCCCCTGCCAGCCCGCCCACTTACAGTGCTGGGAGCCCGCAGGACGGATTGCACAGCGTGAGCACCTCTGAAGTAGATGGAAACATACAACTGAATACTTTTTTTCACAGGAGACAGTTCAGATCGTGCTGTGTATGAAAATATTATTTCTGACATTGCCCAAGAAGTAGGATTTAATATTTTGACAGTTGGGTCAGCTGTGAGGGCACCAAATCAAGCATTTCGGAGGAGTGTCGGTGTAACTGGAGGATGTCACAGGAAGGTGGAGTATTATGTCTTTGATACTTGTGACGAAAACAATACAACAAAACAAGACCCAGTTCACTTTTCAAAAACCTTAAAGGCATGCTCAGTAATAACTAAGTGATCACTATCCTACTGTTAACTGCTGCAGAATTTGGCCAACTCTCTGTTCAAGTCGAGGTACCCATGTAGAGGAACTAACTACATAGCAATATAAAATTGATTTCAAATTAGCACCGAAAGTTACTGAAGAAGATGTCTACCCATCTCACTTCAACAAGATTCGGGTGTCAACTTCAACTAAGGTGATAAACCACTCTGTCAGTAGTGGCCTGAAGTTCCCCGCTGAATAATTAAATCATCCAGAATTTTACACTACTATTTGGTTCTTAGACTTCGCTGAAAAACGATTTGTGCTTATAGCTTCTCGTAGCACAATCAAGGCATTAATCAAACACAATTCTGATGCATATAATAAAAATATTTCCTTCCTCAACCATTTCCTGGACATTTTTTGTATTTTAAAAATAGGAGTGCTTGGAAACCTTTACAAGCTGGAATTATTCTATGCAAAAAAAGCGATACTTATATTCAAATAGCCAATTGAATACTCTCATAGACCGTAGTTCTTGTTCGTAGAAATTTAAATTCGTGCTAAGAAGTGTTTACTCGGTGTAGTGTATCGCCCACCGAAGACCGGAAACACAACGGATCTAGAGGAATCCCTACAGGATTCAATACCCAGGTATGAGCACATGATTTTAATGGGAGATTTTAACACTGACCTGACAAATGAAACTAGGCGACTAACATGCATGTTTCGATCCATTAATATGACAATTCTGCCCTTACAACCCACACACCATGTTGCAACCTCGCACACACTCCTTGACCTAATCGTTGTAAACAATAAAAACCGTATATTGACACATGGATAGATGCCTGTGCCAGGCCTTTCCCGCCATGATATGATTTACGCGCCATACTGTTTGAAGTGTCAAAAATACAAGCCTAACACAATCACATGCAGAGATTTCAAAAATTTGAACGAAGAAGACCTCATCGAGGACACTCTGAGCACACCATGGCTCACAGTTCAGTATATAAAGGACATTGACGACAAAGTATCTCATTTTAACGAACTTCTCTTAACTGTATACGACAGACATGCCCCATTATGTACTCCTCGAGTAAAGCGACCCCCTAACCATTGACTCAATCAAGAAATTCGTGATCAAATGAAAGACAGAGACGCAGCCTATAGCTACTATGTGAAATATCCAGCACAGGACAATTTTGAGAAACACAAAAGGCTCCGAAATAAACCAACGCTGATGATAAGGAACGCTAAAATACGCTACTCGTACGAAGTTTTAAATACACATAACTCTGCTGTTGTATGGAAAACTCTCCACGATATAAGTCTAAATAAAACAAAGACAAAGTATTGTAACTGTTATGTACCTTTGGACGATCTGAATGATCATTTTAGCTCAAGAAACTTCCAGACGAACGGAAATACCAAGAGAGCCACTATTGACAGAATATCTTCAAAGAGAACGCATGGTGGAGAAACATTCTACTTCTCTCATGTGACTCAAGGTGATGTAAAGAGCGCCCACAATGACATAAAATCAGAGTCCACTGGACACGACGGAATGAACCTGTCCCTTTTAAGAAAAATTGTAGACATCATTCTTCCTAAAATAACGCACATTATTAACACCTCTCTTATGTCGGGATTCTTTCCTGAGAACTGGAAAAATGCCATCATCAGACCCTGGTCGAAAAATAGGACCCCTATAACCCTTGACGATTACCGGCCGGTTAGTATCCTCCCTGTACTCGGAAAAGTACTGCACCAGGCGAGTTGGCTGTGCGCATAGAGGCGCGCGGCTGTGAGCTTGAATCCGGGAGATAGTAGGTTCGAATCCCACTATCGGCAGCCCTGAAGATGGTTTTCCGTGGTTTCCCATTTTCACACCAGGCAAATGCTGGGGCTGTACCTTAATTAAGGCCACGGCCGCTTCCTTCCAACTCCTAGGCCTTTCCTATCCTATTGTCGCCATAAGACCTATCTGTGTCGGTGCGACGTAAAGCCCCTAGCAAAAAAAAAGTACTGGAAAAACTAGTACACAAACAAATGACAGAATATCTCTTACATCATAACTTACTCGACAGATATCAATCAGGGATTAGATCGAATAACAGTACCAACACAGCATTAGTAAATGTAACTAACGACATTCAGCTAGCAATGGATAACGGTCAAATGACAATTCTAATTTTTCTCGACCTTACAAAGACAATTTGACTGCGTAAACAAAGACATTTTACTATCCAAATTAGAAATGATGAAATTTTCTAATAATGCAATATGCTGGGTACGTTCCTATCTCGGTGGACGTAAACAATGTGTGTCATTGGGAAACAATATGTCTAGATGGCTAAATACTTAGATGGGGGTAGCACAGGGTGGGGTGTTATCACCTCTTCTGTTCTCCCTATACGTGAATGACCTATCAGAACAACTGACGAACTGTAAATATTACTTATACGCAGACGATATCCAATTGTATATTCATACCAAGCCGAATGGCATACAGGAAGTAACCATGAAATTAAACGGAGACCTATTTAACATTAACGAATGGACTAGTAGCCACTGTCTGAAGATAAACCCATTAAAATCGCAAGCCATCATAATAGGATCTAAAAAAGCGCAAGCCAAGTTAGAAAGTATCAATATACCGGTTATCAAGATCAATGAAACACCTATAACACTAAAAGACTCCGTTAAGAACCTTGGAATAATTTTTGATAAATATTTAAGTTGGTCAGAGCACGTAACAAAAATTTGTCAACGTGTATTTGGTTCATTACACTCAGTGCACAAACTGAGGGACTTTCTACCCGTCAATACCAGGAAACTGCTCATTCAAGGATTAATACTACCAATATTTGATTATGGTGACGTAGTCTATAATAATATAAGTTGTTCACTTGGTTCTAAACTTCAACCGGCGCATAATGCCTTCATTCGATTTATTCTAAATGTTCCGCTCCATTCCCACATCAGCCCATTCCTCCATCAGCTGTCCTGCTTAAGATTATGTGATAGACGTAAGTACCATGCTGTTTCTCTTCTGCACAAAATACTGCGAACGGGTGAACCAGAATACCTGAGAATAGATTTCAGCTACCTCTCGCCCTCAGGTAGAACACCCTCCAGATCATCAATACGAACCCTGTTGTCCATCCCCACTCACCACAGTAGTATGTATAAGAACCCATTTGTACCGGGGACCATACGTTCCTGGAATTCCCTCCCGGCTGAAATTAGAGACATAAGCAACCTAAAGATATTCAGAAGAATGTGCTGGAAATTTTACCTACATTCAGAATAATTTACTCTAAGAAACACCCTCAAATGATAGATTAAGACAAATGAATAAAATATAAATGTAAGATTAGTAACATTGACAATTTTCGAGGTATAGTTTTAATAATAGTAAATACTATAAATTCATTTTAAAATGTTAAAAACAAATGATGATACTTTACATTTCAGTTAAATTACATTTCATGTTAATTTTAAATTATGTTAAACTTACTTTTTAATTTTAAGTAGTTATAATGTTCAAAAAATTATGTTTAGACAGGTGTAGAATTATATGGTTTGGCATAACAGCAGGCTTCATAGCCTGAGCCCCGCTATGTATAGAAAGACATAAATAAATAAATAAATAAATAAATAAATAAATAAATAAATAAATAAATAAATAAATAAATAAATAAATAAATACTTGAGCTTCAGGTTATGTCACTGAACGATTACCAGTATCATTTTGTACTAACTTCTAGGTTCACACAAGATCCATCAGAGAATATTTTCAATCTTGTAACAGAGAAGCAATATGTCCCTACAAAATTGCAATTAAAACAGAACTTAATGTTGATCATGCTCTCTCACTATATGAAGGATGTGAGAAAAGGAACCTATAAGGATGATGACAGGGAGGTCCTAACAGGTTTCCTTGATTGTGCAAATAATTAGATTGACAGCAGAAACTACAAGAAACTGAAATACCTCAAAATTCCTGCCACTGTGAGGATTGAGAGTTCATGGCGAAATTCTCTGCACAATTAAGGAATCAAAGTGAGCTTATGTGCAGTGGAAATTCGCTGGGACCTAAAATGTTAAGGATAGGGCGACAGTACAGGATTAACCACACTATTGTAGTGTTTAAATAATCTGCTAATCTGCGACGGTGGGATAGGAAAGGGCTAGGAGTTGTGAAAGAAGCGACCCTGGGCTTAATTTAAGTACAGCGCCAAAGTTTTCCTGGTGGGAAAATGGAAAATCACACAAAACCACCTTCAGTTCTGCCGACAGTGGTGTTAGAACCCACTATCTTCCGAATGCAAGCTAATAGCTACGTGACTCAAGCCGCACAGCGATTTTTTCGGTACTATTGTATACAGGGTGTATCCGAGCTCTACCGACAAAAGGATCATGCATGCTTTTCGTGTTATATTAAAAACGATAGTGCAATCGGAGTAGCAGAGAAAATATTTCTTTTCGAGAAAATTAGGTTACTTTGTTACTTCCAGGCGCACGATTCGAATTGACGAACTAGCCGTATTTGCTGTATTCGTCTGAACTGAAATAGCAGTTTGAGCTTCGACTATGGTAATCAGGGAGATGGGAAAGTCAACGGATACAAATCGGAATTGTTTATATTAATTTAGCTCAATCATCTATTAACTCAAGAAAGTTCTAGAAGCAAATGTTAGATCCTAGTAGTAAACCAGACATCGCAACAAACATTAAGAGTATTCCTCAAATGGTTTAATCATAGGACTATACAAACTCTGATCAAAATTGCAATACAGTAAGAGACCTTACACTGCCAGGGCAGAGTAAATATACAATTTAAACGACAATAAAGGAAGACATAACAATATGGTAAAAATGTAAAACGCAACTTACTTACGTTTTAGGAATACATCCATCAAAAATCAAATTTGAAAGAATGGGAACAAGCTAAGATCGAATTTCATCAAGTACATTATCAAAGGACAAGGCTAGCTTCTCCAAGAACGACTTTCCAGAAAATCCTAGGTAAACCGTATTACTAAAGCCCAGCTAACCATACATATGCACAAAAGGTAAGGAATCTGGCCTGTGTAGAAGAAAGCTCCTTGTCAGTGTTAAGTGATGGTTCAGTCAACCTTGGCCGCAATCAAAACAAACAAGAGATAGCCATGGGGCGAGAAAGCCCCGTATAAGAGAGAGAAAGGGAGTTCATTCAAAACATGATCACGCTTAGCTGTTCCTTTTCACAGATTACGGTACTGAGTTAAAGTATCATATTGAGCAATAGTTTACGAATTTTTAAATTACTTGTCTAAAAGTAGGTGAATAATAAAAATGTACAGCAGAAATTATTTCTTGTGAAGATTGAGCAATCCCTAACACATCCCAACAAATAGAAATCGAATCTAACTAGTCTTAGCCTATGTTGATTCAACGGGGCGTTGGTGCCGACGTGTGGTGTGAAGATTCGGTTCATGGTGTATTAAATATGGGGAAGAATGTTTATGTTTTAGGGGAAGTAATTGTGCCCAGTCACTACATGTATGTGTATTCTTTAACAAAGTATGACAAAGATGCTCTGTAGTTTTGCGGTAAAAAAGGGACATTATTTGAGAGAAAGGAGAAAGTCCCATTTTGACTAATTTGCTTTCTGTAAACAAATAGTTACTTAAAGTTTAGGGGTCTAGGGAGGAATGTTTTCCAACCATTTTTGACTGTATTGAAAGTTTTGGTTTGGTTGGAAGCATGTTGGAATATTAAGAAATTCTTCTAAACCTGGCACTAAGGGTGATGGGGAAAGAGGAGAGGAAAAGAGAAGTGTTGCATTATATAGAAGATTTGGCACAGGATAATACACATGTGAAATTAAAATATTAAAATCTGTTGATGTAAATGGGAAAAAATGGCTGAAAAGTAGGTCATGATTAGCCGACAAAACGAAAGACGTACAGATATGCTACCAGTTTCTGTTCTGAGTTATGTGGGTATTTAATTATTCTCACTTGTCAAAAATGAGGAGGGTGTTCTCTCACTTCGTTTAAAAATCTGTTCAAAAGTGCGGCCTCCTAATTCAATACAGGCTTTTCTCAATACTTCATACCACTTGATTTCTTAGTGCAGGGACTCTCGAAGAGCCTGGTGTATCAGACTCCTATTGAATCGGAGGAAGAGCGCTGGGGTGTTTGCAGCTACTTACTCTTTACGACACAAGCTTGGAGTCTTTGAACGTGTACGTCAGGCAATGGATGTCGTTGCTAATAACAGTTACAATCAAACTGCAATGCATTTTTTTCAATCCTAATCCATTGAAAACTACCTCACTTATCAGTCTGAGACCTATGGTTTATTTAATAAAAGAGTTTGTATTGTACTTTTCGGTTACCTTTCGAAGTTTGAGTATTGCATTTTGTTACATCTGGTAGATTCTTGCGAATATCTGCATAACTCCAGGGAATGTAATGAACAAACGTCTCGAATTTTGAATGCTAGGTTGATGGAAACAGAATCGTGCTTTAAAAAGCGGAGATCAAATATTAATCTTCCAAACAAATTATTAAGTTCATTACATTCCATACTCTTGTGTTTCTAGACATACATGGTTGCATAAAGCCGCGTGAAGCGAGAGAATGTGATCTCATATACAGTAATATAGCCGCTCACAAACAGGGATTGAATTTATTTTTTTAAAGTAGGCAGCATCGTAATAAGTGACCCGATTTACTCCGTTTCACACTGTGACGTGATATGTCACCTTAATTTTAATATAAATTATTACTCGCTCATTTCTCTCTCAAAAAACAATATCTCTTGAGAGCCAGCCTTCAAACTAATGGCTTGAAGACGATAGTTGATAATTAATACTAATAAGTTGTGTGACTCTAAATACTCCCAGAGGTGGGGTGACAGAACACTAACCATTAAGTACACACTAGCTAGAAAACTAAGGAACGTTAGTAAGAATTTACTAAAGTACCAATTAAAATAGTGATTACGGATACAAAATAAAAATTGAATGAAATAAAATTTAATAAAATGAACTGTGAAGCGGGGACTTGAAGTAATTTATGCCATTAACTCACCATTTATAGATCCTGGTGTCTAGTCACGTTCGATGTAGGAGCTGTTGTTTCCTATTCCTCTCGTACTGCCGTTGTCAAATCTCGTAGTAAGTACCAGTCCTATTTCCGATTCATGCATTGCCCACTAATTGGACAACGACTTTCCTGACCTTAACACTTCCTATAATACTCATTACATAATGTGGTAATGGGCACTAATTTCAATATCAAAACCACCTTGGGTTGCGTTCCTGGAGAGAATACGGTTGAATTCTTCCGCATTACAGAAATGTAGCGTAACTAAAGATATAACAAAAATATATACTGTTCTACACAAGTCAAAGCCGGTCTCTCGCTAACTTTATCTCTCGTCACTGAGATAGCCAGTTCTCAATGAAACTTTGAGTAGTGTTCTACTCAGATGTGAAGTGAACTTGTAAACTAAACGGAGAACCTCCTGTTGTCATAAGCCATGTCTTCTCTCGTATAATAAGAACGGCGAGAAAGACCTTCTTCCTCTATCATCATGACTATCGGACGCTAAGTCGTTCGGCAGTTGTGACGTTAAAACCATCAGACTCTAAGACCTTCAGACGCTAAGGCCTTCAGACGCTAAAATGTTAAGACATTCAGGAGCTCTCGTCGTTGAAGTACATAGGCTCTCAAATCTGCCTCCATCTCTCATATCACATGGTCCAGCAAGATCTGATCTTCTATCACTTCTTCGTTCCATCACTGTATATCCATCATCTTATTTTGTAACGATCATTCACATAGGTTAAAATTTCACGGGCTCCGTAAGCATCAGATAGCAAACTTCAAAATGTGGAAGTTGACAAATTCTAACTGCCTCTTCAGAGTATGGTGGGGAATAGGTAATTCTGCAATCTCGATAACGTCCTTTTCGTGGTAAAGGCCTAAAATTAGCATGGCGTATCCGTTCGACTGACCTCGGGCTACTGGAATTTTACTGCAAGCTATTAATACGGGTGATATAATACCTTCCTCAAGACTGAACTCGTTCAGATTTCGTTATTAACGTTATACAAAGAAATGGCATGATAATGTGAAATAGATGACTAAAACACTATATATACTCATAATAATCTAGAATGACCTGCCATAAATTAAATGTACACACCTTTCAATTAATGAGCGAGTAATAATTTATATTAAAATTAATGTGACCCGGCACGTCACAGTGTGAAACAGAGTAAATCTAGTCACTTCTTGCGATGCTACCTACTTTCTTAAATTCAATATGCCAATAGATAGTATTAAATATAAGTTTACTCACTGGTAACTAAGTAAATACTCAAATATTCATTTTCCAAACAAATTATTAAGTTCATTACATTCCATAATCCTGTGTTTCTAGACATACAAGTTTACATTAAGCCGCGTGAAACGAGAAAAGCTGATCTGATATACAGTAACATAACCGCCCACAAGCAGGGATTGAACTGAATTTTGAAAGGTAGGCGGCATCGTGAGAAGTGACCAGATCGATTCCGTTTCACATTCGTGTAAAATATTAAATATAACTTTAAGAACAGTTAACTAAGTAAATATACTGTCATTTTGCAAAAATGCTATATTAAATATAAAATCAGGTAAGGAGAGGCGACATATGCCAGTAATAGTAATTTTCATTAAATTATGTGTCACTAATGTGTTAATGAATATACAAAAAATAACTGATAATCGACTTCGTTCTAATATTAAGTTACTTAACATTGCTATTTAGTATATGATCAGGGAAGTGGCTATCTCAATAATAAGAGCACGCTGTTAAACCTCTTTCTGCAGTTTAGGATATTCTCCAAATGTACAATTAGTTACCATTTTTCTACATATTGTGTCATGTAGTGAGAGAGAATAAACTTTCTGGTCTTTTCCATGTCAACTCCTGCTCACAATACGAGATTGGAAGAGTTTTAATTGAATTCAGAGGTTTCATAAGGAGATGCCTTACCTTGCATCAGTTGATGATCAAACTGGAAGTTAGAGCCTCTGCCAAAATATCGTCGTTGCCGGGACATAACCCCCAATGTGATAATATTTTTGGAGATATACTGACCCGCAGCACATACATTATGAAAAGCGAGAATGCCTTGACAATATTCCCACAATATTGCACCTTAGATGGCAGAACAGTACCAGCCAAAGTTCTAAGCTAAACTATTTCACATATTTGGTTTTGTTCCGGCAGCGACGATATGCTGAGGTGCTAAGTGTGAGGAACACTAATTGTTGATATATTGGTGGAGATGTTTAGGAGATTCACTCGATAGCTACTTGGCACAAACAAGATGAGAATGAAGTTGAGATACATTAGGAGTCTATCGCCGTAATCAAATGAAGACCCATCATGTGACAGGGGGATATACATTATATTATTTAGTCCAACAAAGGGTAACGTGCGGTGAAATAAGGATGCCAAGAAAATAATAAAAATTTAAAATATGACGTAATATTTACAAAATATATTAGTTAGAAACTACTGAGATCACCGGTTTTCACAATCAGATATCCATGTCTTGGCCATCAGGACATTCGACCGCATCAGGAGACACATGATGGAAGATTTTGGACCCTATAATGCTGGTACTCGGCAGTTAGCAGCGTTGTGGTGAAGTAATTGCTGGGCAGTTTCATAGTAGGAATCTGAAGACGTAACGCAACCCCATTTGCTCATCAGGTATCTTGACGTATCTTGTCTCGTTCAAATCCTGTTTGTGATCCTCTACTGGCGTCTGGAATATTGAAACCTAATAATCGAATGGGAGAATTTTCAATTAGTGTCCGTTGAATGCTGGAGAGTGCTTCTACTGAGCTTTCCATGCTAGACAGGAACTCTTAAAATTTGCCTGCTGTGGACTAAATTTAAGGGGTTGGTGATTTTCTCTAGATGTATCTCTATAACGGGTAGCTGGGGATTCGTCCTGATGTATCACGAGATTTTCAAAAGAGCTTCTGACCATCTTAAAGCTTAAAGTGGTGTGTTACTTTGTACCAGAAGATATGAAGTACTGTTTGAATTCCACATCTACTGTATCTTCATGGAGTGAACACTGTCCTGCCCAGTTGGACAGCAATACTCCGTGCCGGAATATGATGACGCTAAAGCATTGGATTTAAAAAAAGTTGCGCTAACACGTTAGGAGGTCCCATCCTGGTTATGATGGATGTTATTTCAAGTTCTCACTTTAACGGCCACGTTTTGGAAACGTTGTTTGAAAGTTCAGGACCTGGCCAAGGTACGTGGGTGTGTTGCAGAACTGGAGGATTTTGCCTCTGAATATTATCTCTCCTTTTTATTCTTTTGCTAGTTGCTTTACGTCACACCGACACAGATAGGTCTTATGGCGACGATGGGACAGGGAAGTGCTAGGAGTGGGAAGGAAGCGGCCGTGGCCTTAATTAAGGTACAGCCCCAGCTATCTCTCCTTTACCAGCCACCAATTAACCAAAGACTATCCCCGTTTGGAGTGTCCTGGATGTCACGCGATCGACATGTCTAATTTTATCGCTATTAATGTCATTCTAGATGTCTAAGGTCAACTTCTCTTCAGTCATATACCACTTCAGTGGTCTGCACAGAGGAAGGTCAACTAAATTCCAGATCTTCACAAGATGGAAGGCGTCCTCGTCAATGTAGAGAATTATATCCGGGAACATCCGTAAAGCAACTTATGAATAATATTCATCATTGTTCAGAAAAATATACTAATCCTTCATTATACAACTTTTCATCCAGTGCCGGCTATGAGCATTATTCTCATGGCTATCCAGTTTAATCCCCTTCAAACCATTTTGACTGTTTATATACCGTTCAAATTGCCTATTTTACATGTATCGGTCGAACGGTCGTTTTGAAATGTTCGTCAAATACCATTTAAAAGGTTAATAGCGTTATTAATTATAGAAAAAGAATGTACTATTGGAATGTTAGCGGACTCGAAGTCTTCACAATGGAAACTGGCCTTAATGTTACAAACGGAAGCTTGCACAATGCATACTACTTTAAAAGCCCTTCGAAATGTGAAATATTGAGCTATTCTCATATGTGCATCCTAATATATTTCTAAACCTCACTCCGGTACAATACATACAGGGATTTTCAACAAGATTTTAACCATATTTTTGCTGTTATTTATTACATAAATTAAATTTGTGCATCACAAGTATTAAAGTTACTCTTTCCCCAGTTGCCAAATGAGTCTTCTTTTACCTACCATAGGCACCACTAAGTTGGAAGAAAATGACCTGAGAGGTTCAAGTACGTCATTTTTTACTCATAAAATGGAACGCTGCAGAGAAATAAAATAACTTTATACGGCTTCAGCTGCTGAGTTAAATTCTTATTATTATAAGGTGAAAGAGCAGAAAATGTAACCACACTAGGGATTCAAACCTGCTCTCCGGATGGTGCATTAACCGGTTCTGATAAGGTGGTCAGTGCACAAGAGGGACACCCTCATCTATTTAATACCGAAATGGCTATCTTGAGACATCTGTTGGTCAACAAATGAGTTACTATTAAACCACTTTATGATGCCCAGAGAATTTTCTGTCGGCCAACATCAGAAAGTGACTAAATTTTGAAACTCTAAACCCATTTTAAATTGTTTATAACTGTTGTATCGTGTCCTGCTAAACTGGAGAGATGCGTGAGATCGACCCCATCATGTAGGATTCCCCGATGGTTTCCTATTTTATCTAGAGACAATTCTCGGGATGGTTTCTTACCGATAAGCCATAGATACTTCCTTATCAGTTACTTGTGTAGCTTCATTTCATTCTTACATGCCACATTAATATTATGTTAGCGATCACTTGGGCGGTTAACCACATTTTTGTTGTTGTTTATTACTTGAATTTAATTGTGGACATCCTATTAATTAAACTTACTCTTTTACCTGATGTAAAGTAAGTCTTCACGAATCCTATCACAGTCACCACTAAGCTGGAAGAAAGTGACTTAAGACGTTCAAATATTTAATTTTAACTCATAAATAGGAATGTCGGAGGGAAATAAAATAACTGTATACGGCTTCGGCTGACTGAAAAAGAGTTTTGTAAGTTGATAGAGCTGTAAATGTAACCAAGCTCGGTACGGGTCCTCCGATACTCCCCCTCCCCCTCCCCCCCCCCGCCCGTTAGAGAGGCACAAAAATGATGCCCAACTCTGCGCAAGTGTGAAGCCATGTTAAACAAATAACTGTAAAATTAATTTTAAAAGAATTTTTCTACGTGGAAATTTGCGTTTCCGATTGGGACACTGAAAACTTTCTCCTTAAAAATGACTCTGCTTGTGTACTGAAGCTAGGTTCGATGTTCTTCTTCTTTTCTTCATGGGGCCTCTAAATATTAGTTCCTAATTAGCGTCGACCTCGAAGATCTTTTGCCAGCATATTTTTCCTTCATTCCCACCTAGATATACCTGCTCCCTTCACAAAGCTGCAGGTTCTTCTTATTGGGTCTTCTTGGATTTTTTCTCTCTCTTCACCTGGTAGTCTTAGAGTGGAAAGTCTGATTCTACCCATCGCCTCACATTCGAAAAGTATGTGTTCAGCTGATTCCTGTGCTTCTTTGCATTTAGGTTCGATGTTACTAAGATTCGCATGGCGAGCTTTGGATTATTCTGTAGTTTATTTCTTTTTTACATTCCACCGGCTATTAGTACGGATTTGTAGACGCTGATGTGCCAAAATTTTGTACCATAGGATTTAGTTTAAGTGCTGGTATGTCTGTTTACTCGAGGCAGATGTTTGTCAGCACCTAGGAATACCAGTGGAATGAGTCGCGATTGAACCCGCCAACGTGTGCCATTTAGTTCGGCGAATTTTTATGTCTTATAAGCTTGAAAACGAGATCACTGCTCTGAAATGATATTCTCAGTTTCAAACTTAGACAACGAATGGTATCGCAGAATGATGACAATCTCGTGGGCTGAACAGGTCACCAACGAAAGTGTACTGAGAAGAGCGATAGTAAAGTATAACTACTGGCAGCCATTAAATGCAGAAAGCTTGCCTACTTGGTTACGTGGTGACAAACTGAAGTGAAAAATGCTCGGGCAACGGAATAGAGGAAGGAGGCAAGTGACTTGTTTCAACAACATCAAAGCATAGACAGGAACAATTCAACAGCCATGCCGCCTGGAAGAAATTCGAGAAGCACTAGCCATAGTGATACTCAAAGTCTGGATGCCTTGGCAAGGT
The DNA here is from genome assembly GCF_040414725.1 of Anabrus simplex. Classification (NCBI taxonomy): domain Eukaryota; kingdom Metazoa; phylum Arthropoda; class Insecta; order Orthoptera; family Tettigoniidae; genus Anabrus; species Anabrus simplex. The sequence goes on from NC_090266.1 coordinate 1,018,545,992, forward strand.
ATATAGGAAAAGAAGAAGAAGACGGAGAACCAGAAGCAGAAGAAAAGCTTGATAGAACCAGTGATCATTAGCTCAGGTTAATCACCTAGGGCACTATGAATTATTCATCAACAAAAGTGAAATAATGTCCATGGAATAAACACTTCATAATGCTGATCAATACTACACAGGACGAATTTTTCTTTGCCACATCCATGTATAAAAACGGTAACATTCGATGCTATGTTTTCTTTTCGTTCCGGATTTAGCCATGCATTTTACACACAAATAAGCGATAGTAACTACGCGTTATATTCGAGCTCGTAATTTACGAAGCTCCTCTAAAGGAACGTAAAATTTATGTATATTATATGATACTATCTTCAGTCCATATTTCGGGAATATGCAAAACATGGAAGAGTGTTTGTTAGCTGTACTAACATAATGTAGTGTCCTCTTCACTATAACACTAAAAATATTTTGCCTGAAAGATAACTGATGAAAGAAATGATGTACGTTATGCCATTCATTGCAAACCTAATTAAATCATTCAAATACAGGATGCGGTGTAAGTCATTTAACGGAAATGGGATTGTATAGTGTAGCATTAATGCTTTATACAAAAGAACTTGTCGTACAGAAATTGTTCCAATTAGCCTTCATCGTTATCTAAATATTTAAGACACAGCTGAAACGATGATTTATGTATATTGCCATACAACTCCGCATTATTACCAACAAAATTTCCAATATTTGTTCAATCAAATCCCTTAAAAGCTGTATTTTTTCGAAAACTTAGCCCTCAATATCAATTACATTGAAACGTTACATACCATGAGGTCCGCTGATCTCGACGCCCAATATATTTTACTCCTCCTTCCTATCCATTCTCTAATGGTCATTCAAAAATTCAAAACTCCGTAGTGCGGTTGAGCACTTGCTGCCAGATAAGATTGTTTCGTATTGCTTCAAAAACAAGGCTATTATCTAATTTTATCATAAGTTCTCTTAACATTTGAAGGTACATGTTCGCAGTCAGGATTCTATTGAAAAATTAAGGACCTCTTACTCTTTCGCAGCATGTACCTGCCCACACGGTAATTCCGTGAACATTTAATTTTTGCTCAATCAAAAACCGTGGATGTTTAGAAACACAGTACACGCAATTATGTTTGTTAACTCTTCCATTTAACATAAATAATGTTTCAATATCCAATTTTTTTTTCTTTTTTTTTTTTTTTCTTTAAAGTTAGGTTAACTTCATTGTGGATCACATACTACTCAAAAACTTTACTTCTTCGATCAGAATCATCATCATTTAGGGCGTGTAGCAATGTAGGCTTAAGGCTTTAGATTTAACGTTTTCACATTCTCGTTACACTTCTGTCAGAAGGATTTTAGTTCCTTACAAGTCCCCTTGCTGATTTCTTGGGTGATTGAATGATTGCCTGTACAACGACCTGCAGATTTTCTTCTGTAGCAATTGACTTTGGGCGGCCACTGCGTGTTAAATCAGCTACAGAATCTGTCCCCTCGAACCTTCTACTAAATTTGTGGATAGTTCGTCTGAATGGTAGCTGAGTATTTGGGAACGTTTCGACGAACGATTTTCTTACATGTTCATAATTTCGATCAAGCTGTCTCCAGTTCTGTAAGACAAACATGGCTGTTTCTCGGAAAACTTCCTGTTCATAACGCAAGCTTCTTACGCTAAAAATGAGTACTCATATGAAGCCAGCTTGTCATTTATTACTAACGAGGTAGTCTTGCCAGTACTCTTCAAACCCATTTCCTTCACTGCGCACAGGATCCACGATTACTTTATTAGCTCAAATTTGATCATCGACTGTAAGGTGTAATTATGCGCATTGGTTACCTGAATTACACCGCGCCCTGTGTAATGTGAAATTTGGAGAATCATAGACATTCAGGTACAATGTAAAAAAGCAATTCTGAGTTTCATGACATAGGTCCATATCCTCTACAGTCCAGCGGACAGAAGAGAGTGGTTTTAATCTAGAATCTTAACGATAACCTTTTATTTGGCCAACGGCTCTATACAAGAACTGTTGTTCGTAGGGAAATGTACATAGATGAAAGGAATTAAATGAAGCAAGTAATTTATAGAGTCCGAGAAATAACCATGGAGATATTTAGGTCATTACCTGGAAAAGTGCGGTTAAGCGGCAGGGAAACTTTACTGGATTGTAATGAAGTATCACAGAATGGGGGAAGGAAGGAAATGGACAGTGTTTGTGTAAATCGGATGAACTCACTGTATCGTTACTGGCAAGATAGAAAGGGTATTTTAAAGATATTTTCAACGTAAAAGAAATCTTTCAATTGATGCCTCGATTAATGGGGTTCATAAGGAGTAGAACAGCGATGCCAGTGAAATTACGTTCGAGGAAGTAGAAAGGACATTAGATAAACTACATTGACGTAAAGCAACAGGAATAGACTAAATTAGACCTGAAATTGTGAAATATAGAGGAAAGGCACGAATGAAATAGCTTAGTAGAGTAATTAGAATATCGTGGAATGTGAGAAACGTATCTTTTGACTTGACGAAAGCCGTAATTGGACCAATCTGTAAGCAAAGGAACAAGAAGGACTGCAACGACTATCGAGTATTTCTCTGGTCAGTACACCATGCAAGGTGTTCACAAGTATTTCAGGAAAAGGAGGTGCGGTCAATGGTCGAGAGTAACTTCAGTGAAACTGGTGTGGTGTCAGATCACATTCTCAATATCAAGGAATAGAAAAATATTATGTCATGAATACATTTATGCTTGGATTTGTAGATATGGAGTGGGCTTATGACTGAGTACCTAGTAAATTAATATAGGCCTTAATAAGGGATTATGGAAACAGAGTGCATCACAGATCACAAACGATTCTACTTGACAGTCAATCCGCAGTGTTAATAGGAGGCAAAATGAGTTCTTGATTCAAAGTAGTTATGGGGGAGTTGTAGCACAAGACTGTAGTCTTTCACACTTACTAATCTAAATAGATTAACTAAGAGTCCTAAAAATGTAGCTGTGAATTATTCAGCTGGTTGGTAATGCAGTAAGCAGTTTGGCCTAAGCAGATTTAGTCTTAACGCAAGAGTGTGTTGAGTGCTTTTAATGCTAGAGCTTAAAATGTAATGCATCGATTATGATATGAACGCTGCAATTTCCAAATTCAAGTAATGTCACTTAAAAGTAAACCTAAGAAGCCTGAAAGTGGGGCAGTGCATACGAATCTGGAACAGATGGATCAGTTTGAGTGCTTAGGATATGCATCCTCCCAGGATGTTAGTAGGTGTATAGTATGTGACATTGACTGAGGTGTAGCAAAGGGAATGCAGTGAAATCGCAATTGGGATCAAGAGTATTCTGCAAGAAAGAAGTGATTCCTCAGAAAAAGAAATTATCTTCCTACTCGATTTAAATTACCGTCTACATATGACAGTAATTAGCGCTTTCTAGGATATCTTGGACTTATGATTCAAAACTACTGAGGAAGTTAACATTTTGTACTAGAACAGACCTATCCTTCGCTTATCAACAGTAGCTCTTGAAAACCAGTCAGATAGTGCATAAAGGATATCTCTAAGACAATTACGTTAGTTTATGAACTGTTCTTAGTTTCATGTACCGGTACTTGCATACAAGACTTCAAGTAAATAATTTTGTTAAAAGTATAGCCATCTCCGTGCAGGCCTTGATAGCACATGGAAGAGCGGAAGGTAACCTGAGCACTGAGCGAGAGAAACTGGTTAGCTCTAAGCCTGGCTGCCGTTGTCCGCAGGAACTTATACGCATTTCTAGTGTAGGCTGAGTGAGCATTGGAGTCGTGTTCCACTTCAGAGGTAGAAGATTTGTTTCTACATCTGTCAACTTTCTGGCGTGAACCAAACCTGCGTCCATACGGTAGAAGAGTACGCCTCTACTGCTTCGGCTAGCCAGTCTCCAATAGCAGCTAGTACTAATTCGAAATATATTTAAAGATATTTTCTTAAATTTTATTTATGGAAATAATAATAAACATACAGTTCTGAGCATTTAAATAAGAGGGCTTCAGTGAACGAGCAATCTGCCTACCAGCTCCAAGTTTCCATGGGATTTATCGATCGCCAAGGACCATAGCTTTAATACCCCGTATGGCTTCGAAAGAAATATTGCACACAAATCACAAATATAAAAGATTTGACATAAACATTTCAAAAATAGTAATATATGTACTAGGTAAATTGCACATAATTTACATAATGTTAATACATACCCTAATGGGATGATAGCGGAAAAAAGAAACAAAATAAATGTTTATATTCCTTTAGCGTATATATGGCACGAAATCCAGCCGGAGACCAAGAAATAGGTGGCCACAGTCAATCTTGAATATGAAGGGACTGAAAATTACGGGCTACTCCCAACACAGAGCTCAAAGTATTAAATCTCTCATTAATATTGCTTACACCATAAGGTGGACATACTTTTCTGAATGTTAAATATATGCATTAACGCAATTTAAAGTTGTTTTAAGGAATGAGTCTTATGAAACTTGTCAAATGTTTGCAACAGAAAATGCTCAAAATGAATAAATAATTAAATAAATAAGTAAATAAATAAATCAATAAGTGGTGAAATTCATAGGAAATATATGTCGTAAATGTTTACCCCAGCAGATGCCGACAATGAAAATTGTATCCCTCCCTGCCAACATTTTACCAGTGAGCAAGGAATCTAAATCACTACAATTATAGAATTATTCAACACCAAAATGCGTTTGTACAAGCAATCTCAGTTGTCATGTTATCATAAAGTTGTATTTTATAGAAACGTTGATACATACCACTCTAATAGGGAGAGTTATGCTGAAACGTCAACAAATAAATTAACAAAAATGGCGAGTAAGTAAAATAGGTAACGAAATATAATATAATAGGGCTCTTGTCAACGGTTGATGTTCATTCTCTTTCATTCATAATGTAACTTTGAATCGGAAATACGAGAGATTACCTCGCTTAACTGTCATTCTGGAGGAGTTCGCAGACAACACTAGTCATAGGAATTTGTATTTTTCTCTTTTTGTTTTCGAGTCGGTGAACTTATTTCACGGCACAGTTCTCACTTTGATTGAAGTTGGAGGATATTACCATTACAGGTTTAGCAACGCTCAGTTTTGAACTTTTCCTAGGCTTTTAGAGAGAGAAGATAAGATATTTCACTCGCATTATAACATTAGAGGCTCTGGGAACTGTGGAAGGAATTTGGTTACGTTCAAGGGAAACACAATCATTTCAGCAAGGCCATCTATCTCAGACTGTAGGTGACAGAAATCGTGAATCTGTGAAGAGCAGAAGTATTTCATTTCAAAGACAGGATGGAGATGTATTAATAATGTATAATTTGTTTTGTAAAATTATGTAGCCTATTTAAGGATATTTCATAATGTTGAATGATACAGAAGGAGAAAGTGATTTATTCTCTTCCACGCGAACGTTAATTCTTAGGGGTCAGTCAGCTCTACTGAGATTCAAAGATTTAATAAAATTAAGCAACAATTTTTCTAAAAATATCGTTAACATTAATAAGGAAATTGAAGGGGTTTAAATGTTAAATTACGCTATTTGAAAGTCAGTATGTTCATTTATATTCTGTAAATTGAGTGTGGATCATCATTGTTATTGTTTTTCACTGCTTGTAAGGGAACCTTTTAAGACATATTCTGTACATGTCGAGTGAATTCGTGTGCAATATTATGTAATTGTTATATTTAACTACTTGTACGTAATTTCTAATATGCACATATGGCCACTTCTCGTTTTACCCATGTTTTTCCTTGTCATGCAATTTACTTGCTTTAATTTATACTGTTTAAATTTTTGTTGATCATGTAACGTTGCTACACTGTCAAAAGCGTACATTGGTACCAGGATGTCTACCAATTGTAATGTAGGTCAGTATAATAATAATAATATAGCAATGCTGTTTGGGTCATAAATCTATAAACTGGTTTGTTGCAGCTCTTCATGCCAACCTGTCCTGTGTTAATCTTTTCATTTCTACGTACTTATACATCCCATATCCGCTCCAATCTCTTTGTCATATTGATACCATTGACTAACTAAGCCATTTATACCACCCACACTTCCCTCAAGAACCAAATGAACAAGTCCTGGGTGTCTTAACATGTGTCCTAACATTCCATCCCTTCTATTGGTCAAATTTCGAACAATCGTTCTCCTCTTACCAGTTCGATTCGTATCTCTTCATTCGTGATTCGATCTACCCGCCTAACGTTCAGCAATGTTCTGAAGCACCACATTTCAAAAGGTCATTTTCTTTTTCCTTCTGAGCTAGTTATCGTCCATGCTTCACTTCTATGCAATGGCACGCCCCAGACGAAAGTCACCAAAAACTTCTTTCTAATTCCTATATCAATGTTCGAAGTGAGGAAATGTATTTTCTTAAGAAAGGCTTTCGTCGCCTGTGCCAGTCTGCATTTTATGTCCTCCTTACTTCTGCCATCATTAGTGATTCCATTGCCCAAGAAACAATATCCATCTACTTCCTTTAAGATTTCATTACGTAATCTAATATTTCCTGCATCACCTGACTTGGTCCGACTGCACTCCGTTACTTTGTTTAGTGTTTATTTATTTATTTATTTATTTATTTATGTATTTATTTATTTATTTATTTATTTATTTATTTATTTATTTATTTATTTATTTTCATCTCTTTACTCCTTCTCCAAGACTGTGTCCATACCATTCAGCAATTTCTCCAGATCTTTTGCAGACGTAGATAAAGTAACAATATCATCGGCAAATCTTAGAGTTTTGATGTCCTCTGCTTGTAATATGATTCCTTTTCCAAATTCCTCTTGGATTTCCTTTATCAACTGTACCATATAAAAATTAAAAAATAGAGGGTCCCGGTATATACTGCAGTCTTGAATCTCTCCTTTCTGGATTACTGTTTCTTTTTTCATAGACTTCGATTTTTATCACTGTAGACTGATTTTTGTACAGATTGTAGATAAATAATTCTTCTTTCTCAGTATGTGATACCGATCACCCCCAAAATCTCAACATTATGGAAAGCGTTTTTTAGATCTACGAATGCCATGTAGGTGGGCTTGTCTTTCTTAATTCGAAACTGTAAGGTGAGACCTAAAGTCGGCATTGCTTCACGTGTTCCCACATTCCATCCGAAGCCGGACGGATCTTCTCCAAACCAAGCTTCAAGTTGTCTTTCCATTTTTAAGTAAAAATTAAGTGCTAAATTTTGCCAGCGAGAGATACTACACTAATGGTGTGGTAGTTTTCATTTTTGTCAGCACCCGATTTCTTGGAAATAGTATAACAACATCCTGTCTAAAATTAGACGGCACTTCTCTTGTATTCTACATCTTATATACTGAATGAAATAACCTCGCCATGCTTCTTCCACCTAAGTAAGTCAGTAATTATGACGGTGTGTCATCGATTGCAAGTTCCTTGTTCCTATTTAGCTCTTGCAAAGCTCTGTCGAATTCTGACCACAAAATTGGCTCTCCCAGGTCATGAGCATCAGCAGCCTCTTCTCGTTCCAGAATATTATCATCTACTTCTTTACCTTGATGCAACCGTTAGATAGGTTCCTGCCATATTTCTGTCTTGTCTTCTTTCCCTAGATTCGGCCTTCCATCTGAGCTCCTAATATTCACACCTCTAGTATTCTCTTCTCCAAAGGTTTCCTCGATTTTCCTGTATCTAGCATCTACCTTTCCTACCACCATACAACCTTCAAAATCCTTGCACTTGTCTTTCAGCCATTCTTCCTCAACTTATCTGTATTTTAGATTCAATTAATTCTTTAATCGCCTATATTATTTTCTGCCCTCCTCATTTTTTGCCTTCTTGTATTTTCTCCGCTCATCAGTCACGTCTAATTTCTCTGAATAATCCACTGATCCTTACTTTATCTTACCTTTCTCCCTAACCTTTCTTCATCAGCTCCACTGACCTCAATTTTCAAGACTGTCCTCACTGAATGTATTGGATTTCCCTCAGCCCTTTCATTTATTCCTTGTGCAAATGTTCCTTGAAACATTACCTCAATCTCTTTTCTTTCAACTTGCCTAGATCCCATCTCCTTGCATTCCTTTCTGCATTTTCTTCAACTTCAAGTGGCATTTCATGACCACACGTTGTGGTCAGAGACCACGTGTGCTCCTGGGAAAGTTTTACAATCCAATACCTGGTTTCTGAATCTCTGAATAATCAAAATGGAGTGTTTTTTATACCTTCCTGTGTCTCTAGGTCTCGTCCACCTGTACAGCCGTCGTTTGAGGTGTTTGAACAAAGTATTAGTAAGGGATAAATTACGATCATTCCAGATATCAGCCAGCCGATTTCTTCTTTCATTCCTTTGTCCGTGTTCGAATTCTGCTAACACATTATTTTCTCTTCCGTGGCCCACTACTGCATTCCAGTCTCCCTTCACAATTATATTCTCGACACTGTATTAAATCATTGTATTAAATCTCCTATCTCTTCATATATTCTTTCAATTTCTTCATGATATGCTGAATTAGTAGGTATACAGATCTCTACTATTGTGATGAGCATTGGCCTGGGTCTAACTCGCCAACAATAATTCGTTCATTGTGCAGGTCGCAGTAGCTTACCCACTGCTCTATTTCCTTATTCATATTAAACCAAGTCGGCACATCCCATTTTTGATTTTGTGTTGATAATTCTGAAGTCGCCTGACCTAAAATCCTGATATTTCTGCTAACGTACTTAACTTTTCATATTCTCTAACCTACCACAAATATTGAAGCTTCTAATATTCTACGCTTCGACTCACAGAATATCAGTAGGCCTATTCATCCTCCTGATAATTGCCACCTCGCGTGTAGTCCGCGTCCGGATATCCGAATGGGGTCTAGTTTACGTGTAGAATATTTTCCCCGTGAGGAAGCCATCATCAGTACATCGTTCATACTGAGAGAGCTGCATGTCCGCGGGAGTTACCTACGGCTGTATTTTACCGTTGATTTCAGCCGTGTAACAGTATAAACACAGCTAAGCCATGTTAAGTATTATTGCAAGGCCGTATCAATCATCTATACTGCCGCCCGTGCAACTTCCGAAAGGCTGCTACCCCACTTTCGATTAACAATGCGATAGTCTTTTCTCTAGACAGATACCTATCCGAAATGGTTGCCCTACGGTTCGGCTATCTGCTTCATTGGGGCACTCAAGTATCCCCAACACGGTAAGATCACATTGTTCACAGGGGAGAATAATAATAAAAATAAAAATAATAATTCCCTGCTTTATTCCAGGAAGAATGCTCCTATTGATCTGTTGAATTTCCAGGAAATGAGCAGTAATGGATTATGTGCGTGTAACTTCATGGATTTGAAACATACCTAACCACTCTACAGTATTTGGTTTATTTAATTAAAGTTACGTAGGTTGCAGTAAATTGATTAATTATGACGAAAAGGAAGTCACACTATTTTACACATAATGGTTGAGTATGCCTTTGCTGGCGGGACCTAGTGTTTACAGTGCACTATGTCTTCTGGTATGGACTAGGGCAATCTTGTTACTTTCATTTATCTGTCTCTGTCTTATCCTTGGCTTTCCTTCTGCAGCCATTCCTTCTGCAGCCAGTCCGTGCTATGAATGGTGTGAAAATATTGTTCATAGGGTCAGTTGGTGCATGCATTTCAGTGGGCTGGCAGACTGATATATAATAGCAACTTCTGGCTCGGTGAGGAAAGCAACGGGAAACTACCTCACCCCTCATTTCCTTAGTACGTCTCTTCAGTGATGCCTAGGCCATCTATGACAGCTGATGGCGGAGCTGTTGAGGATCCAACCAGCCTTCGGGCTGAGGACTAAATATACATACGGCGTATTGAGATACACAGATTTGGTTCAATAGTACACCAGAAAAGAGTAAAATTCTCCCCCTGTGCTCCTTCGCAGACCAATAATAGTGGAAGTGCTGCTACTTCTACGTGATTAGGCGAGCTATGAGGAGCCAAAGACGAGCGTGAGGGTGAATTGAACAATAAACGACTAATGGATCAATTCTCTCCAAGGCTACTTTATCACAGGTAACAACGGTTATCCTTCATTTGTGCTCATTTTACCTTGCAGTCCTCTGATCACGAAATCTACCTCATTGTAACAGTACAGGACGTGGCGACGGGTAAATTTCTCTCGTCATTTTCACAACCAAGTCACGTCTCGCTGTAGCGTGGTCTTGCGATATTCAGAGAGAACCTTCCATTCCTTAATTTCTTGAATACCTTTTTCTAAATTAATTTGGAAAGTATTCGAGGCAGTTCCACGTACAGATCATATATCTCTAACACATAAACCATAATGAACTATTCCATGACGACTTCCTCGTATAAATCTCCCAGGAGGGACGACAATAATCAGAACACGAGGAATATCAAGAAACTGAATACTTTTATTAGAGTGAGTCATATAAAAATATTCTCCATACACATTTTGTTTTTACTTCCAGCAATCCACGTAACTTCTGAGCTTAAATGCTTTCAATAGTTGTTCAGAGTCTAAGGAAAATCTATGAACTTTGACAGACAATCTTACGATATTGAGTCCCATTTTTTCCCCTTCCATTTGTAGTGAATTAATATCAAGGATAAGTATTCTATATTTATTGAATTTATAACTGTATCGATGGACCCGAAATAGTGGAAGTTTGTGCATAATGGGTTTAGAAACGTCTACAGACACGTATCTCACTTTATAAATCACCCTTAAATGCTGAACGGCAATGGCGAGATTCGCCCTGTAATCTTACGACACAGAGGGTGAATGCCATTGTGTCCACCAGCCGAATATGTTCTAATATTACGTATAATATTACCTACGCAGGTCTTATACACCGGTGGAAAAATATCTAAACACCATGAAATAAGAAATGTAGAATACGGAAATGTTGGCAACACATTTGTCGAGGTAACATATTTATTTGATTAAGGGTACAAGACTACAACTTTATATCCGCGCGTGCCATACTTGTCCATTAATAACCAGTGTAATCGCCTGAATGTTGAATGCAGGCATGCAAACGTGCATGAATCGTGTCTTACAGGTGCCGGATGTCAGCTTGTGGGATGGAGTTCCATGTCTGTTGCACTTCGTCGATCAATACAGGGACGGATAATGCCGGTTGTGGATGACGCTGGAGTTGTCGAACAATGTCCCATACGTGCTCGATTGGGGACAGATCGGGGATCGAGCAGGCCAAGGCAACATGTCGACACTCGGTAGAGCACGTTGGGTTACCACAGCGGCATGCGGGCGTGTATTATCCCGTTCAAAAGCACCATTCATGAATGGCACCACGACAGGCCGAATCACCAGAAGGACGTATACATGTGCGGATGTTTAACAGAGGATCAGACACTCCGTTTTGAACACTTTACATTATAGTTCATCGCGATGGCGGAGTTAATGTTGAATTTTTCCATTCAAAACATACTTACTTTTTTACTGTTCAAATCAGCAATATTTTCAGAATTTAAAACAATTTACTGTATAAGTGTGAATAGTTTAGTGTACATGTAATGCCTAATCAATAGGTATAAATGGAGCAATTCTGTGCGATATTGTGTTAGAAATGCCAGATATTTCAGTTTCATGTAATGCCAATATTACAGCTATAAATTGAGGGATATTATGTGATTTAAAGTGGTCGATAGTTCAGTTTGAGTGTAATACTTTGATGAAGGGAAGAAATGGGTCAGTTTTACACGACTTTCTAATTATAACAAGAGGACCTTCAACCGCACTCGTGTTATATAGGGGAATGAAAAAAATCCTTCAGTTCAAAAGAGTTGGTAAAATTACAACCACTGTCCGTGTAATATAGGTCAAGTAAGAATATACTCTCAGTTGAAAAGACTTAGTCTTTTTACAATCGTTAAAGTGGCAAATTTTGCGTATTATATAGGAAGCATGAAAACATCCCTTCAGTTCAAAGCACATAGAATGTTTTTAATAACTGAAGTTTCAAAATTTGTGTGTTATGTAGGGTAACTAATAAAATAAAGGACACCTTCAGTTTTAAGTAATGTGTTTTGTTTACATTTTATTATATTTATATTACAGTGCTGTAGTCCGTCTCCATGGCTAAGTGGTTTGCGTTCTGGCCTTTGGTCACAGGGGTCCCGGGTTCGATTGCCGGCAGGGTCGGAAATTTTAACCATCATTGGTTAATTTCGCTGGCACGGGGGCTGAGTTTATGTGTCGTCTTCATCATCATTTAATCCTCATCAAGACATGCAGGCCGCCTACGGGCGTAAAATCAAAAGACCTGCACCTGGCGAGCCGAACATGTCCTCGGACACTCCCGGCACTAAAAGCCATACGCCATTTCATTTTCACAGTGCTGTACATGGAACCACTTTAAGAAATAACATATACATGGTGCAGAATCGACAAGAAGAGCGCCGAATGTTGAATAAAATATAATTGTATGCATATTAAAAAGGAAAGGAATCGAGCCAGGGGCATAGACTAATTGATCAAGTCATAGATCGATTTCCCTTTAAGTTACATCGTCCTGGATACGAACTTTCCGGTTCAGGGATCAAACTGGATAACCAACTGGCCCGTGGTGATGTGGGCATTAGCCTTCTTGGCCCAGTTTGCATTCAGGACGATCTGGTGTATCGAGCGAGTAAACAAAGCAAATTCAGACGCGTAGCCTACCGAATTCTACTTAAGAAGACAATGCAACTCGTAGCCTAACTGACGACACTGCTAGCAGAAAGAATGGCTGTATTAATTGTCCCTGCTGCGATAAAAATTAAACTAACCATTGGCAGGCAAGGTCTAACATTTTGTACTGGAGGCAGCGTAAACTTGTTTAAAAAAGACATACAGGTAAAACATCAACACCTTTACATATTATGTACTGTAAAACAATGAATACATAAACGCAAAAGGAACGTCTTGGCGTACCTAGACGTCATTTTACCTTTGCAGTTCATAATGTCGACGAGCATACATATTTATATCATCTTCCCCGATCAGTCTTTAATCCTCGTTCAGAAATAAGGCTATCTTGTCCTGAAGCGTCATTGATACATTACGCTACTTTGAAGTAACGTTGTTTATCGTCCGTCTTTGTATTTTTCTCGAAAAGAGAGTCCTTAAAATATTTAAACGCCATACAATTTTGGACGACGCATGCACCTGTTCCCTTAATTTTTCTGATTTCGTAGTTTTTCCAATCAATTATATCCTCCGCTTTCATGTTTACCCCGAGTCCTACAAATACTCGAATGATGTGTGCTTTGGCCTCGTCTTAAAATTTCCCTAGTATTTTGTTTTTCTGAGCCGAGTAATACATGTGTACGATGGGATAATCAGAAGTATCCAAATGCTTTATAAAGTGTATTTTTCGTCTTTATAAACGTCTTCAGTATTTACAAAATGTATAAACGAATCGGTGTCTATGTACATACCTATATATTTTAGGTTTCCTGGTCCATAATGTAGAAACAGAACATCGTGGTGAAAAATGTACATTAACATATTTGAAATATCTGGCACGGCCATGCCAATGTAGAGATTAGCTACAAGATCGTGTTGTCGATGAAGTTTGGTTTAGCGTCTTCTTAGCATCCGGTATAAGACTAATGTCCACACGTATGCCGACGTTCTCCATCGTTTTGCCGAGCATTGCATTATTACAATGTTTAAACAAATCTTTGGTGAACACGCTCTTAACTTGTAATCATGGATTGTTATTGAATTCATAGTATCCTTTCAGCTAGCTCGACTGCCGAAATTCCAACACGCGGTATACTCCGTGATCTAGCGCCTGTTTTAAAGGCATGCAATGCAAGGCGTAATGCTTTAGTAACCCGAGATGTGCTGCTATTTTCTTCGTATTATACGACTCGGTCGGGCTTATACATTCCGGTAGAAATGGCAGCTCGTTACGGCGGTTACTCGACGTCTACTTCCAAAAGATGGCGATACGGATCGCCTTCTTCTCATTCTTCCAGATCAGTCGTATCCGGACTTCCCCACAGAGCTTTACCGCAAGGAAGCGGCTTGCACATAGCCCATTCGTAAATTAATGTTGTTCGCGTCTTCGTAAGTGATCTACTGGCTTGGTTTTTTGGGTTTTAATTTGGATATGTACTTATTATTCGCTTTCGCGCCTCGATGAGGTACTTGGCATTAGCCATCTCGTGTGCCAGACTCCATTATGAGCAGCTGTTCGTAATCAATTAGTAAATGAAGTTTCACGACAGAATAGAGTAACATTTCATCCCAGGTGCAGCCAGGCATTGAATAATAGTGATCTGGGTCTAGTCTATGAGTTTTCGTCATCATTTTCCTAAAGGTTTCAAAGACATCAACTAAAAAGACTACGTCCGACTTTAAGTAATCGTTGATGTTTTACCATTAAAACTCTCCTCATGTCGGTTCATTTTAACATTTGTAGAGAAAGATTTCTGACATTTTCCGAAGATAGTAATCATTGACGTTTCACCATCAATTTTAATCTTTTCGCGGGGCTAGCCGAATCACAAACTTCATAATTTTGTCTTTTTGGAATTTTAGTACCATTACAACCCTCCTCATGTCGCTTTGTATTATAATTTCTAGAGAAAAAATGTTCGCAATATCCGCAAAAGTACAGTGATTTTTCACTTATGGTATAAAAAATGATAAGTACTTGCTAAAGTAAAACACACGATAAAACAACTAATTATTTCTATATACCTATAGAAGAAAATTATATCAAAAGACTTAGAAGATGACTACTAACTGCCATTTGTGTGTGCCGTGTGTTATGCAATATAATAGGACTAAAAATACTAAGGTTTACTTCATTTCGAAAGAAAAGACTTTAAAATATTACAACCAGCTGTAATATTCCGTGTGCTATATAGAGAGCTTCAGATCAAAAGAATTAGTCTGATAAGTAGGAGCCTTCCAATTTGTAGCTTAGCCTTGTTGCTGCTTAAATGTCCCTCCCATTATATCCCTTTATATTTTTACGTCAAATTCCACCAATTCCCAAACATTCAACCCTTCAAATACAAAATTACAAATTACAAAGACTAAATAGTCACATTTTACCAGACCTAAAATTTGCGTAGTACAACTGGAAGAGGTACCTTCCGTTCAAATGAATTTGGTCCATTTCAAAATTTCAGAAAGTATATCCCACTCTACCACTCATCTGCCATGTCCAGTACTTTTAGGTTTTGATATAGTGGGTGTAAAATTTAATGGAAAATCTGTTCAATGCAGTGTCATATTGAACCAGACCATTACTTCATTTCTCTGTCCCAGAGATGGCATTCTCATAAAGAATGATTGAAGAGAGTTGTTGCATCCTTCACGGCCGTACTGAGCAAATTCCATATTTTGGTAGTAACACTCTATATTGCAATAATTAACACTAATCAAATTGCTAACCAAAATTATTAATGATTCTGAATCTTTAGTGCAGAATACATTCCACATTCAACATTTGAAACCATGGATGAATTTAAACATGGTAAGTGATGATTTTTAATTATATTAAAACTAATTAATATTACACATTTCAAACAGAAGATAGTAAGAAATAAAATTTTCGCTGTATATTTCCATATTTATATTTGCATTACCACTTCAGTGGAATGAATTATCTGTTAAAAGCTTCTAGGCTTCATTAATCGAAATATTATGCTATAGACATAGTCCACTATCGTCCTGAACCCGTGAGTTACGGAACGTTACATTTCTTCATAAAGTCCGTAGGAGGCATTTTTAGTATTCGTTAATTTCTAGATATTTGGTATTGCGGAATGCTGACTGATCATTCAGAATGGTTCCATCCGGATACGGCCCGCTGACTGTATTTTCAAGCGCGTTCAATAATTTTAAAATGCAACTTTATTATTATATTAATTACCATAGGACTGCTATTGATATGACATTACTCGCTCTTTGGAATGGCTGGTGATGACGTAGGTGAAGAGGGGCATGAGCGCTACGCGGTTGGCTGCTCACGTCACCGCCAGCTCAGGGTGACCAATCGCTCTGGTGTCATAGCCCGTAGTCCACAATTGTTTGCTGGAGCATTAACACCATAACACATTTGTTTAATCATAAGTTATGTGATCTCATCAGCTCAATGTACTCTTAACTAAGCCATTTTAATTGCTAATGTTGTAGCGGGATCGAATCAACCAATATGATTAAGTGAATTAAGATGCATATTAAAATATGTTCGTTTCATTAAGATATATATATATATATATACAGTATATAAATAACATGTCCTGAATGTCCGACTGACTGACTGACTGACTCACTGATTGACAAATTCATCATCGCAGAGCCAAACCTATTGGACATAAAGAAATCACATTTTAGAGATACATTGATATTGGGGTGTAGGTGCTCACTAAGGGAGGATTTTTGGATATTCCGTCCAAAAGGGGGTGAAAAGGGGGGTGAATTTTTAAAATGAGTATATCTATATCTAAAATATGTAAAAGTTTACAGACGTAAAAATCGGTATTTCGAATCGCCTTTAAAAATAAAGAAACAGGTTTTTTCCGGAAAATCTCATTAGGGGGTTAAAAAAGTGGAAAAGTGGTTGAACACTTATTATAAGGAGACTTATATCTCAAAAACTGAAGATGCTACAGACATGAAAATTGGTATTTGGAATCTCCTTTGAAAATAGTTAAATACGTTTTTTGTGTTTATGGATAATCCGATGAACAGGGGGTGAACAGGAGTGACAAACGGGTGAAATTTTAAAAAGACTATATCTGCAAATTATCTCAGACACGTCACATATTACAGATTTGAAAACTGGTATTTGGAATTTCCTGTAAAATTAAAGAAACATAAATATCCTTTTCGGAATATCCACTTAAGGGGAACTCAGAAAAGGGGTGAATTTTCTAAATTAGCCTATCTACAGTATGTCTCAAAAACTTAATATGTTGCAGGCGTGAATATTGGTATTTGAAATCTGCTTTAAAGGTAAGGAAACACGTATTCTTTGGTTTTCGAAAAGAAAAACCTTAATGTGGAGTGGATGGAAGAATTGAAAAATTATTTGAATTCCTTGTATGAGAATGTATGTATATACATCAAAAATCTAAGGATGTTACAAACGTGAAATCTGGTATTTGGAAGCTTCTTTAGAAATAAAGGAACACCCATTTGGGTGGGGACCAATTTTTCTGCAATCTTTACGTCGCACCGACACAGATAGGTCTTATGGCAACGATGGGATAGGATAGGGCTAGGAGTGGGATGCAAGCGTACGTGGCCCTAATGAAGGTATAGCCCCAGCATTTGCCTGGTGTGAAAATGGGAAACCACGGAAAAACGTCTTCAGGGCTGCGGACAATGGGTTTCGAATCCACTAACTCCCGAATACTGGATACTGGCCGCACTTAGGCGACTGCAGATATCAAGCTCGGTGGGGCGTCAACTTGGAAGAGGGGGATGAAAACGGAGATGAATACCTTTTACGAGGATACATATATCTCAAGAACTGAAGATGTTACAGACATTAAAATTTGTATTTGGAATTTTTCTTCAATGTATAGAAACACTTAATAATTTGTCTTTGGAAAATTCACTTAAGGGGTGAATTAATTGAAAAATTATTTGAATTATTTGTATGATGATAGTTATATCTCAAAAACTAAAGATGTTACAGACGTGAAAATTAGTATTTGGAATTCCCTTCAAAAATAAAGAAACACGCATTTTCTGGGGGAAATCAACTTGGGGCGGGGGCGGTGAAAAAGTAGTTTAATTCCTTTTTATGAGGATACATATACCGGTATCTCAAAACCGAAGATGTTACAGGCATTATAATTGGCATTTGGAAGCACCTTTATAAATAAAAAGCAAGTATTTTTGGTTTTCGGAGAATTCACGTAAGTGGGGAGGGTGAAAGGAAGTAAAAAATTTAAATACTTTTTATGAAGAAGCATAGATCTCAAAACTTAAGGTTGCACACGTGACAATTTGTATTTGGAATCTACTTTAAAAATAAGGAAACACGCCTTTTTTGGATAGGGCGGAATAAACATAACAGGCTGGGGTGAAAAAGGAGTTGAATTATTTTTATGAAAATACTTATATCTCAAAAACTGAAGATGTTAGAGGCATGAAAATTTTTATTTGGAATCTTATTTCAAAGTAAAGAAACACGTGTTCTTTTGTCTTCGGAAAATCCACTTAACGGGGATGAATTAATTGAAAAATTAGTTCAATTCTTTGTATGAGGATACTTATATCTCAAAAACTAAAGATGTTAAAGACGTGAAAATTGATATTTGGAATCTCCTTTAAAAATAAAGAGACACGCACTTTTTGGGAGGGGAGAATCAACTTAACGGGTAGGAAAAGGGGGGGGGGATGAAGAATGAGTTGAAATACTTTTATGAGGATACTTATATCTCAAAATCTGAAGATTTTACACACGTGAAAATTAGTATTTGGAAACTCCTTTAAAAATAAAGAAACATGTATTTATTTTTTTGGAAAATCGACGTAGGTGTGTAGGGTAGAAAATAAGTATATAAGGAATTGAAATATGTTTATGAGGATACTTTACCTTAAAAAAACTGAAGCTTTTACAGACGTGGAATTTGGTATTTTGAATTTCCTTTCAAAATAATGGAACACGTTTTTTTCGGAAATTCCACTTAATGCGGGAGAGGGGGCGAAAGAAGTCAAGAAGAAGAAGTTGAATTATTCTTATGAGTATACATTCATCTCAAAAACTGAAGGTGTTACAGACGTACAGACATGAAAACTGGTATTTGGAATCTCCTTTAAAAATAATGAAACTCTCATTTTTTTGTTTTTGGATAATCCAATTTAGGAGCTGAAGAGAATTAGAAAAGCGGGTGAATTTTTAAAATGAGTACCGGTATATCTACATTATATGTCAAAAACTTAACATGTTAGAGACAAGAAACTTGGGTTTTCTAAATTCCCTTAAAAGTACAGGAACATGTACCCTCTTTTTTTTTTCGGAGAAGCTACTACGGGGGGTTAAAATAAGTGAAAAGTAGTTGAGTTGAATAACAGATATAGAGGGCCTTACAGTAAATATACCTTTTAATTCTTCTTCCCTGGCTAATTCATCGCTTAACGTAGATCTGGTTTAGGTTTATAGCCGGTTGTCCTTCTTGAAGTTAACCCTATGTGTCCAAAGTATTCAGTATTGCGCATTTCTGTGATTATTGATAGTGTGATGTGCTGTATGTGTTAGGATGAACACTCAATCCCAAAACAAGAGGAATTAACCATTTTCGGTTTAAATCTTAGGACCGACCAGGAGTCGAACCAGGGGCCCTCTGAACCGAAGACCAGTACGCTTACCATTCGGCGCAGCAGCTGGACAATAAGGAGACCTTCGAATGTTGAATATAATTATCAGAGATAGTTACGACACGAAAGACCAACACTACTATGATTGGTTTCTATGTTCCCACTAACAGTGCATGGATAAAGGGAAATGTTCCTTATGGTGGGTACCAACTGAAAACATTGATTTAGGAACTGAAACAAATAAACGAACATGTTATTATTACAGCATAAAACTAACCTATGTACTGCAGAATAGCGCTTAGTTTGTTATTGACGGAAACTGGAAACAAAATATGGGAGTTACATATCGCAACATGATACTGTATCCTATTCAATCAGTGCAAGCTGTTCCAGAAATATTATGTTCCGTCTGCGACCCTAATGCATAAGTAACTGTCCCAGCGAAACCAAGGGAAGGCGGGGAGTTTCTGAATGGCTAAGGGATATTACGAAGCAAAGCAAGTCACTTTAAGGGCGCATTCCTTCTCAGGCACTAGCATGGGCGCCCGCAGGATCTTTTCCAGGAGGGGGGGGGAACATTAACAATTTTCTTGAATATAAAAACCAATATAACGTCAGCAACATTAAATTGTTTACAGAAACTTCCAGTTATAACACATGCTAGACGACTGTCAGTAATTTCAGTTTATGAAATAATCTGGTATGATATTAAACAATTGAACATCAACATCTTTAGAATTCCAGGGGGGGCAAGTGCCCCCCCTTGTCCCCCCCTTGCGGGCGCCCATGGGCACTAGCGATAATTTTGTAGCTGTTTAGAGGCAGTACTAGCATTCCTACTTCGTTACTTGCTGGCCGGTGATAGATATTCAAAGTACTTTGTGTTAGGCTTACCGGTGGTGATACATACAGACGCGTAGTTCCTCCAAACTGATACGCGTGGTCTTCCCACTTAGCATCTCGTGTTTCACGCCGTATTGTGGACAGAGAGCTAAAAACCCGATACGATTGATGTGTACAAAAACACAGTTAGAGAGAAACGGTTTCTTAGAAACGCGTTGTAGGAAGGTAGGAAATAATAATAATAATAATAATAATAATAATAATAATAATAATAATAATAATAATAATAATAATAATAATAATAATAATTGTTACCGGGTTTTGGTGGATCAGCAGAGGTGAAAGAAGGTGGGGGCTGGAATGGGTCTAACTACAAGTCCGAAAGATGAATTTAAAATTTAAATAAAGGTTATATTTTCAACTGATAACAAGATTTAACAATTTTCACTAGGTGGAATAACAAAGAAAAATCAGGTACAATGCAACTTTACAAATGAAAGCACAAGCTAAGGGGATTTTACAATTCTGGGCTACGAACCCCCAAGTTTAACCATTTCTGAGCTCTCAGCTCACAACCATAAATTACCAAAGAGCAGAAAACCCCTAATTACATGGAGCATTTGCTTCCATCTCGTAATGTCAAGCCTCCTAGAGGCACCTTTCAAAATACCAGAAAGAGCTGAACGCTCTCAATCTTTCAAGCCTATCAGAAGGCCATAAACGGACTTTACTACAAACTGCCCTCAAGGCACACTTACAAAGAAACAGGGGTATCTTGTACCCATTTTACCGGGCCTTAGTGGACAAATACTAGGTTAATAAAAACGGCCCAAAACGCAAAAGGAATGGAGGCGTGAATTAGCACTCCTAAATACACATTTTAAAACCCAAGTGGCGCTAGGCCGATACACAGGGACTATTCCCACACTATATAGCTGACTTGTATGAGAAAATTTTAACACATTAGGAAAGATTATAAAATCAGTTACGAAAACATAGTCACCTCAAGTCGAAATGAAGGGGAGCTCGAGAGGGTAAAGCACTCTCTATCCCCGATTTACATTTAAAGTAATAAGAAAACATTTACATAAGCCGGCACTAAGTTACATTTTAAGCAGGTAGGATACTTGAAAAGGTTTCGAACCTTCCCCGGGGGTTAAACTGTTGACCAAGAAAGAAATAAAGATGTTAGGAGGCCATTACCTTTGCTGAAGAGCTGCTGCTCGAAGGAAGAGGCGCAACCCGCCCCCTGCTATACTTCCATACACTAAGCTAGATGTTGTTGAAGTGGCGAAGAGCCGAGAAAATTAGCAGTTTTTAAACCCTCGTGGAAGCTTCGAGACCTTTGATGAATAGTAAAGACACACCCTCTCAACTTTATTGGGTAGCTAAGAGTTGCACATGGAAATTCGAAGAAGAAACCTCTGATAGGTGGGAAATTAATTACAGAAATTACTGATTGGCTGAGTTCAAAACAGGCGGAAAGAAAGCTTAATATTGCCAACCCACAAATGAAAGAACAAAATTTAGTAAGGACCAAAACATATAAATACAAAATTTCTTCAACAAAAGTTCCTTCACTTCGC
The DNA here is from genome assembly GCF_040414725.1 of Anabrus simplex. NCBI lineage: Eukaryota > Metazoa > Arthropoda > Insecta > Orthoptera > Tettigoniidae > Anabrus > Anabrus simplex. The sequence continues at coordinate 1,018,567,763 of NC_090266.1, forward strand.
ACCAGGGTGCATAATCATAGTATTCTAGTAGAGACATCTGTCAGAGAAGGTCCACACTTCTTGATCAACCAAAAAAGCAAAAACAAATCGAAATACACACAGTGGCATCTTCTGAGGAACTGTTGGATTCAGTTTTTAAAGTTCAGAGTTTCTCCGGTAGAAAGTAATTTAGGGCGGAAAATTCAAATGTGTGGCGTATAGGTGTACCAACCGGTACAATAATAATAATAATAATAATAATAATAATAATAATAATAATAATAATAATAATAATAATAATAATAATAATAATAATAATAATAATAATAATAATAATAATAATAATAATACTAATAATAATAATAATAATAATAAAAAAATTCAACTTGTTAATGTAGTTCTCAATAATTACATGGTACTCATGTATCCGGTCCTAAGAGCCATCGTAAGTGCCATCACGTGTATCTGTCCCTCCTGAAAGTTCGTCATCGACTGCAACCGGCCAGGCAGTGCAGCAACAGCTGCTATCATATGTTTTACCACTACAACGGAAAAGGAAGTGATATAAAGAAAAAGACGCTAGACAAGCCACTTACACAGTTGCTTTCCGCATATTTCATACATTCTTCCTATGGCGGAAAACGAAAATTTGGAGACTTTTATGCTGGATTTCCAGAGCGAGTTGGCTACATAGTTTGGTCACGTAGCTATTAGACTGTATTCTGGAGAGGGTGGGTTCTAATTTCACTGTCGGCAGACCTAAAGATGGTTTTAGGTGGCTTGTCGTGTACACACGAAGCAAATGCTGGACTGTTGCTCTGTTGAGGCCGCGTTTGCTTCCGTCCTAGTCCTGTCCCATTCTATCCTATCCAACAGCACCATAGCATCAGTGTGTATCGCTGGGACGTAAAAAGACAAAAGGAAAAGAAGGGTGCACTGGATTAAACTCTGCTTACGTCTTGGTCTGCTTCCTCATCTCTCATTCAGGTAGCATCTGAAGTTTATACGACACTCATTCTTCAACATATTTTATAATGTCTGGTCCGAGTGGCGGTTAAATACAGATCCTTGGACATCTAGGAATACACAGACATACCTAGAAATCACGGCGATTTTTTTATAAAGGAAGGTTCCGAAGTATTAATTTTCGGAGTGTATATGGGTCACTGCAAATATTTTGTGTAAATAGTCACGAAAATTGAGTAACGAGCTGGAGAGTGGGAGAGAAGAAGGGAGATGAAGGTATAGTACTGCTATTTATAAGTACTTACTAAGGTGCAGTTAGGGGCTGCAAGAGCAAGCAGGTATGGTGGATGTTCCTACCAAACGTTGACCTGCAACTTGCTTTGTATTATGTTAATTTTTATCATAATACTCCAATATAATACTACACTGTAAGGGATACACAGTAACATGATACTAGAAAGTAACTGTTTGACCCATCCCTAGACGTAACAATGAAGTTTAATTTTCATCTATTAACTAAATTTTAATTTCAGTAACTTAACACAGTAAAAAACTAAGAACATTATGACGTAGCACTGTAATGCGACAGAATATAACATTGACAATCATTACATAATATTTATAAATGTTTATAATTTATACCACAATTATTGTACAGCCAGCTAAGAACACATAGGCACTTTGCTCCAAATAGAAAGTGATGACGCGGAATGATATACCAAGAAACGCCACCTCACCGTACATAAGTAAAATACAGAGATTAATATGAACTTCACTTTTCAGGTTTGACTGATACTTAACATTGCTTTAGGCATCTCTTATTAAAAGGCCTCTGTAATACTGTTGGTGCACAGATGGAATGATATTGGCGTCGCATAAAGATAACAAGTCTATTTTTGGCTTCAGAATTACCAACCAGTTTGCTATAAGCCATCTTCAACCTTGAATTTACTAAACGTCGCCACAATCCTCTATTTGCAACTAGTGTTACGGCCTCATTTAGTTCCATACCTCTTATCTTTAAATGTTTGAAACTGAGTCTAACAGTCGTCGTCATGGTTTCCCTCTAACTTCCATAACAGAGACCATTATTCTCCTAGGTAACCTATCCTCCTCAATTCGTCTCACACGATCCCAGCACCGAAACCGGTTTATAAGCTCAGCTTCATCCATCGAATTAATTCCTAACTTAGCCTTCATCTCCTTATTCGGGTACCGTCCTGCCATTGTTCCCACCTGATATTACCAGGAATCATTCTCAGCCCATGTCTGTTACTTCTAACTTATAAACAAGGTATCCTGAGTCGACACAGCTTTCTCTCCCGTAAAGTAAAGTTGGTCTGGAAACAGACCGATGTAAAGATGGTTTCGTCCGGGGGCTGACTTCCTTCTTACAGATTACTGTTGATAGCAATTGTGAGCTCACTGCATTAGCTTTACTGCACCTTGATTCAATCTCACTTAATATTTTACCATCCTGGGAGAACGCAAATCATAATTACTTTAAAATATCCACCTGTTCCAGCTTTGTCTGACCAATCTGGCATTCAGCTCTCTTGGATTTCTTACCTACTGACATCAATTTATTCTTCCAAATGCTAATTTTTATACCACACTCATTGCACAAATTTTCAAGTTCCAAGATATTAGACTGCAGGCTTTCGGCAGAATCTGCCAATAAGAATAAGTCGTCAGCATAGATAGGCCAGACTGCTTACTAAATTTCTACCTACCTGAATCCCTCCCTGCCACTTTATACCTTTCAACAGATGATCCATGTAAACTACGAACAGAAAGTGTGAAATATTACAGCCTTGTCTAACCCCTGTAAGTACCCTGAACCAGGAACTCGTTCTACCATCAATTCTCACATCAGCTCAATTGCCAGTTGTTTTTGATTAATTGTAATAATCTTCCATTAATCCCATACTCCCCTAGTATGGCGAACATCTTTTCCCTCGGTACCTGCCATACGCTTTCTCTATATCTACGAAACTTAAGCATAACTGTCTATTCCTCTGGTAGCATTTTTCAATTACCTGGTGCATATTGAAACTCTGATGCTGACAGCCCGCCAGTGGTCTGAAATCACACTGGTTTTCATCCGACTTTCTCTCAACCACTGACCGCACGCTCCTTTCCAAGTTGCCAGCGAATACTTTGCGTAGTATACAAACCAATAGGATACCTCAATATTTGTTGCAATACTTCCAGCTCCCTTGCTTATAGGTAGGTGCAATTCATACTTTTATCCAGCATGAAGGTGCCTCACCACCACTCCATGCTAATCTTATTACTCTATGAAGCCACTTCTTCCCTGCCTTCCCACTATACTTCACCATTTTAGGTCTAATTTCATCTATTCCTGCTGCATTATGACATCATCATTATCTTCATTTCCCGTTTCCAGCTTCCCGTATCGGGTTGTGAATCAAAGACATCCATCGCTGCCTGTCTCTTCACCACCCTTCTCCTTTTCTAAGTACATCTTCGGGTTTTCCTCCCCTCTTCTCTATGGACTCCCTCACTGAATCGGTCCACCCCTTTCGGGGCCTTCCTCGTGTTTTCTTTCCTATTAATTTATCTGCTTTATGACAATGGAGTTTATTTACTACCTTTTCCACTTCCTCAAGCGTAATTTCACTAGCATCATTTTCCTCCTCCCCATGAGTTCGGTTGTTCGCGACACCACCAGGAAAGTTTCCTTTTACGTTGAGAAGATTTTCAAAACATTCTCTCCGCCTGACTAGTGATTCCCAGGGATCGATTATTTATTTATTTATTTATTTATTTATTTATTTATTTATTTATTTATTTATTTATTTATTTATTTATTTATTTATTTATTTATTTATTTATTTATTTATTTATTTATTTATTTATTTATTTATTTATTTATTTATTTATTTATTTATTTATTTATTTATTTATTTATTTGTGGGTTACTGTAGTCACGTCCTAGCTCGTGAACCATGGGCAACGGCTGAGTGGCCTAGTAAGTGGTCCTGAGTGTCGGGATACCAGTTGCTATGGAATGGGAGTGGGCATCTCGGACATATTCTGAGTCGTGACCCTCCTTGTGCTCAGGTGGCTAGGACTATACAATTCACCGGTGGTCCATAACCCGTTAGAGGAGAGATCCTCACTTGGACTATGTGCAAGTAGGGCAGCATCCTGCTTCATGAATTTACCGAGCTCAGAACACTTTAAGCAAGCCTCGGACCTATGGGAGTAATGGAGTCCCACTCCCATTTGACAGGCGAGGGACTCCTTGGAAACAACTTGGCGAACGAAATGGAATTCGATGGGAGCTATCAATATTAATGGGGCTTATGGAAGAAAGAAAGTAGAACTGGCTGAGTCAGCAAAGAGGATGCATCTGGATGTGCTAGGAGTAAGTGATATTCGGGTACGGGGAGATAACGAGCAAAAGATAGGAGATTATAAAGTGTACTTGACGGGTGTTAGAAAGGGAAGGGCAGAGTCTGGGGTAGGGCTCTTTATCAGGAATACCATTGCACGCAACGTAGTTTCTGTTAGGCACGTAAACGAGCGAATGATGTGGGTAGATTTGTCAGTGGGAGGAATTAGGACAAGAATTGTGTTTGTGTATTCACCATATGAGGGTGCAGATGAGGATGAAGTTGACAAGTTTTATGAAGCATTGAGTGACATCGTGGTCAGGGTCAACAGCAAGGACAGAACAGTGCTAATGGGCGATTTCAATGCGAGAGTTGGGAATAGAACTGAAGGATACGAAAGGGTGATTGGTAAATGTGGGGAAGATATGGAAGCTAATGGGAATGGGAAGCGTTGGCTGGACTTCTGTGCTAGTATGGGTTTAGCTGTTACGAATACATTCTTCAAGCATTCAAGCATAAGGCTATTCACCGTTATACATGGGAGGCTAGGGGTACCAGATCAATAATAGACTATATCTTAACAGACTTTGAATTCAGGAAATCTGTTAGGAATGTACGAGTTTTTCGCGTATTTTTCGATGATACAGATCACTACCTGATCTCTAGTGAACTAAGTATCTCTAGGCCTAGGGTAGAGAAAGTGAAATCTGTCTGCAAACGAATAAGGGTAGAAAATCTCAAAGACGAGGAAATTAGACAGAAGTACATGGTTATGATTAGTGAGAAGTTTCGAACAGTAGACAGTAAGCAGGTTCAGGATATAGAAAGTGAATGAGTGGCATACAGGGATGCTGTAGTAGAAACAGCAAGAGAATGCCTAGGAACGACTGTGTGTAAAGGTGGGAAAAGGCGAACATCTTGGTGGAATGATGAAGTGAGAGCAGCCTGTAAACGTAAAAAGAAGGCTTATCAGAAATGGCTCCAAACAAGGGCCGAGGCAGACAGGGGATTTGTACGTAGATGAAAGAAACAGAGCGAAACAAATAGTTGTTGAATCTAAAAAGAAGTCATGGGAAGATTTTGGTAATAACCTGGAAAGGCTAGGTCAAACAGCAGGGAAACCTTTCTGGACAGTAATAAAGAATCTTAGGAAGGGAGGGAAAAAGGAAATGAACAGTGTTTTGAGTAATTCAGGTGAACTCATAATAGATCCCAGGGGATCACTAGAGAGGTGGAGGGAATATTTTGAACATCTTCTCAATGTAAAAGGAAATCATCATGGTGGTGTTGCAAGCAGCCAAGCTCATGGGGAGGAGGAAAGTGATGTTGGTGAAATTATGCTTGAGGAAGTGGAAAGGATAGTAAATATACTCCATTGTCATAAGGCAGCAGGAATAGATGAAATTAGACCTGAAATGGTGAAGTATAGTGGGAAGGCAGGGATGAAATGGCTTCATAGAGTAATAAAATTAGCGTGGAGTGTTGGTAAGGTACCTTCAGATTGGACAAAAGCAGTAATTGCACCTACCTATAAGCAAGGGAACAGGAAGGATTGCAACAACTATCGCGGTATCTCATTGATTATTATACCAGGCAAAGTATTCACTTGCATCTTGGAAGGGAGGGTGCGATCAATGGTTGAGAGGAAGCTGGATGAAAACCAGTGTGGTTTCAGACCACAGAGAGGCTGTCAGGATCAAATTTTCAGTATGCGCCAGGTAATTAAAAATGCTACGAGAGGAATAGGCAGTTGTGCTTATGTTTTGTAGATCTAGAGAAAGCATATGACAGGGTACCGAGGTAAAAGATGTTCGCCATACTGGGGGACTATGGAATTAAAGGTAGATTATTAAAATCAATCAAAGACATGTATGTTGACAATTGGGGTTCAGTGAGAATTGATGGTAGAATGAGTTCTTGGTTCAGGGTACTTACAGGATTTAGACAAGGCTGTAATTTTTCACCTTTGCTGTTCGTAGTTTACATGGATCATCTGCTGAAATGTATAAAATGGCAGGGAGCGATTCAGTTAGGTGGAAATGTAGTAAGTAGTTTGGCCTATGCTGACGACTTGGTTTCAATGGCAGACTGTGCTGATAGCCTGCAGTCTAATATCTTGGAACTTGAAAATAGGTGCAACGAGTATAGTATGAAAATTAGCCTCTCGAAGACTAAATTGATGTCAGTAGGTAAGAAATTCAACAGAATTGAATGTCAGATTGGTGATACAAAGCTAGAACAGGTCGATAATTTCAAGTATTTAGGTTTGTGTTCTCCCAGGATGGTAATATAGTAAGTGAGATTGAATCAAGGTGTAGTAAAGCTAATGCAGTGAGCTCGCAGTTGCGATCAACAGTATTCTGTAAGAAGGAAGTCAGCTCCCAGACGAAACTACCTTTAAATCGGTCTGTTTTCAGACCAAATTTGCTTTACGGGAGCGAAAGCTGGGTAGGTTCAGGATATCTTATTCATACGTTAGAAGTAACAGACATGAAAATAGCAAGAATGATTGTTGGTACAAACAGGTGGGAACAATGGCAGGAGGGTACTCGGAATGAGGAGATAAAGGCTAATTTAAGAATGAACTCGATGGATGAAGCTGTACGCATAAATCGGCTTCGGTGGTGGGGTCATGTGAGGCGAATGGAGGAGGATAGGTTACCCAGGAGAATAATAGACTCTGCTATGGAGGTTAAGAGAAGTAGAGGGAGACCAAGACGACGATGGTTAGACTCGGTTTCTAACGGTTTATAGATGAGAGGTATAGAACTAAATGAGGCCACAACACTAGTTGCAAATCGAGGATTGTGGCGACGTTTAGTAAATTCTCAGAGGCTTGCAGACTGAACGCTGAAAGGCATAACAGTCTATAATGATAATGTATTTATTTATTTATTTATTTATTTATTTATTTATTTATTTATTTATTTATTTATTTATTTATTTATTTATTTATTTATTTATTTATTTATTTATTTATTTATTTATTTCAAAAGGGTCTATACAGAGTTCTCCTCCAACTCATACCCTGTGCTTGCACAAAACAAAACTAGTATAAAGTTATGAATATTAAACAAACATGTACAAGGTGAAATAATAAGTGTAACCTGTCTTCCGAAGGTTACGGAACTTGAAGGTCAAACAAATAAACATTAATCAGCAAAGTCGGCACTTGGCTAACAAATGTGAAAGAATTGCTGCAATCAGGTTACATAACAAGTAGACTGAAAGAATGAAAGAAAAAGACCACTTTGTCAAAGCAATGCATGCCGCTGAGTGCACATCGACTTACTGCCCTTATTATGCTGGTGGCCTTTCTGTTTCATTCCAATGATTTCGAAACTTATTTGTCCATCCTAACCATCTGTATTAACATACAATACCTTTCACTTTTATTAGATATAATTTTTAACTGGACATAAAATCTTATTCAAGTTTCCTCCACTATTCCGCTGTTTCACTATCGTTACTAAAATTTTTCGTTCATCATTTTGTCTACACAACTCCTGTTTTTGTGCTTGGAAACATTGTCCTTAGTCTTTGTATTTCATTACAAAACCTATTAAATGCATGTCATCGGCTTTTCTTCTCACATAGAATACGACGTGTGTTCTCTTTGATCCTAATTCATCCTTTGTTTATATACAATCCCATAAGCCACCATAATAGACCACCGTTCATCTTCCTGTCTTCATATCTTATGTTTATTTTGGAAAATCGTAATACCTTATAGAATAAACTAAGCGAAGCTCTATCCCTACATTTTTCTATCCATATTTGCATTTGAATATCCTTGATTCTTGCTATCATAGCCCTTTGACTTCTACACTCTTTGCCCTTCCATGTCTCTAGCCAAATATAACCCATTCCCAAAATTCTCGATATAACTTTTAATTTTTGACAGCCAACAATCGGCATACACACCTGTCATTTCTTATTTGTATGCTTCCTGTAGCACAAGACCTCTCCCTCCTTGTTTGAATCGCATCGAATAGTTCAATACTCCATTAGCGCATTCCACCTTTAAATATTCACCCCAAATTAATAACGCCCCTATATTAGCTGTACGGTGTGGTAGTCCCACAACTATCTAACAAAATTTGTATATAATTTGATTCAAAATATCCCTTTTCCCTTCCAGTCCCCATAATTCTACCCCATATAAAGCTCTACTTAGTACTGATGTCCTTAACACTAATCTCAGTACTTTATCATTTATCCCTGGGTATTTACCCTCTAGAATTTTCACCGCCGAGAGAGCCGCAACCCCTCTCAATGTACCCCTCTTTATATGATTATACCAACCTCCTCTATTATTTAACAGCACTCCTAAATATTCTAACATCTCAACTTCCTCTACTCTCTCTCTCCCTTATCATCCATTCCATTATATATTTTTATCCTCTTCCTCTTGCTCATAATTAACACCTTTAACACAGTTAATTTTAAGACCACTTATTTGCGTATTCCGCTAATTTATTCATACTTCTTTTTTTTTTGCTATTTGCTTTACGTCGCACCGACACAGATAGGTCTTATGGCGACGATGGGACGGGAGAGGGCTAGGAGTGGGAAGGAAGCGGCCGTGGCCTTAATTAAGGTACAGCCCCAGCATTTGCCTGGTGTGAAAATGGGAAACCACGGAAAACCATTTTCAGGGCTGCCGACAGTGGGGTTCGAACCTACTATCTCCCGAATACTGGATACTGGCCGCACTTAAGCGACTGCAGCTATCGAGCTCGGTATTCATACTTCTCTGCAATCCCCTCTTGTTAGAGTCATTAGTATTATATCATCCGCGAATATTAAACCTGGAAACTCTAAATTGTGCACTACCGGTACAGCCCAATTTGCTCCTCCGTGCCCATCCAGTATGTCGTTTATAAATATTAAGAATAATATTGGCAATAATTTGCATCCTTCTTTTAAACCAACCATGCACTCTATCGGCCTGCTAATCAAATTTTCCCCTACTTTGACACTGCAGTATACATTCTGGTATATTGCTCGAGTCATCTTTCTAGAAACTACCAACCTCCCTAATTTTTTATTAACGCTCTTCTACTCACCGTGTAAACAGCGTTTTCGAAATCAATGGCTGCTAGAAATACACTACTTCTTTCCCTACTCATATATATATCTATCTAACTAGAGAGCCGCAACCCCTCTCAATGTACCCCTCTTAATATGATTATACCAACCTCCTCTATTATTTAACAGCACTCCTAAATATTCTAAATATTAAACCTGGAATCTCTAAATTGTGCACTACCGGTACAGCCCAATTTGCTCCTCCGTGCCCATCCAGTATGTCGTTTATAAATATTAAGAATAATATTGGCAATAATTTGCATCCTTCTTTTAAACCAACCATGCACTCTATCGGCCTGCTAATTAAATTTTCCCCTACTTTTTCCTCTCTGTTATCCCCTTGATTGTCATGATGTTATTTTGTCTCCCTTTCCTGAAACCCCCTTGGAACATGGATAATAACTCATTTTCTTCAGACCAAACTCTTAACCTATTTGCCAAGACTCCTGTGTAGATCTTGCTCAGTGAGTCTAAAATAGTTATCCCTCGGTAGTTCTTCGGGAGGTTTTTGTTCCCCTTCTTTTTATATATTGGGAAAATAATCCCGGATTCCCACACTTTTGGTGCTTTACTCGCATTAAAAATCATATTAACTAATTTTAGTGTTCCCTCCTCCATCTGGCTGTAGTTACTTACTTCTTTCTAAAATATATTGGTGATACCATTTATCCACCCCCGCCGATCTCCTTCTCAGTTTACCTATCATCTCACGAACTTATTTTACTGTAAATTCCTTATCGAGTTCATGTATACTTACTTCTATATTACTCCATATGACCTGCCTTCTTTCTCTATACTCCCATTTATCTCTACCTCCTAATAACTCGCTAAAATATATCACCCACTGTTCATAATCAATATTCGGGTTATCGTATCTCTTCCCCCGTTTGTTAATTATATTTATTCTCTCCCATATTCTCTCCGTCTGGTTATCCTGCATTCCCTACTTATTACCTCTGATTGTTCCTTCATACATAGCTTCTTCTACTTAGCAATTTTAAGTTTGTACTCCTTCCTTAATCTACAAAAGACTTCTCGTTCTTCATTCTCTTTTTTGCTCTATGCTCGTTTAATGCTCTCATCATTGCTCTTCTAAAAACGTCACATTCTTCGTTATACCACCCTCCACTTTCACTCTTTTCTCTTCTGCTACCTTTGACTGCCCGTGACACCTTTTTTATTGGATATTCTATTAGCTCCAATGCTCTTTCCATGTTATTTTTCTCTAAAGCCATTTCCCATCCACATCTAATTAATTTTATCTCTTTTTTCATAAGGTCGTCTAGTTCCCGTTTTGTGTTCTCTGTCCAAATATATTTAGTGTAAACAATACCCTTATCTAAGTACCTTTTAATGTCTCATTCCTTTAATTTCTCTATCCTTCTCGCTATTCTCACCCATACCTGTGTATGATGCGACTCAACCCAACGGGCAACCTCTATCCTTTTTATATTTTCTAACATATCTTCCGAACTTATTACTAAGTCAATAACACAACCCCCCTGTTCCGTAATATATGTCAATTTTCCTTCTTTTTCACCTTCCCAACAACCATTTAAGATGAAAAACTTCCCTACTTCGCAGAATTCCAGGAGTTTTCCAACGTAACTATTAATTTCCTATCATTACTTCCGCTTCCTCTCCTTGTTGTCATCCCTTCTTCCTTACTATACATTGCGCTTCGCTCACCTATTCTGGCATTCCAATCTCCAAGTAATAATATTCCATCCTCTTCATACATCCCTCTAATAACACTAATCTCTACTAGTAATTCCTCAAAAAACTTATCGTTTTCATATAGGGATCCTTTGGGGTGACAGTAGGCAAAAGCCAAGCATACTTGTTTTTCTCTCCTACCTCTTGACCCATGTTAAATCTTATCCACAAAACTTTTTCCAACTTGCTCTCAATGTCCTCTACTAATTCACTAATCTCTTCTTTAATTAGCACAATAACTCCTCAGGGCGAACGCCCCTTATTATTCATTTTTTTCTTGACTAATGCCTAACTGTAAACGTCCCCCACCCACCCAAGTTACCTCCTTACCTAATTCTAGCCAAGTTTCCAAGAGTATTACAATGTCAGAGCTTTCTATTAAATTTTTCACTATTATATTACCTAATTTGCCCAATAGAACTTCGATATTAACAAAGCCTATCTTCCAGTCTAGTTACAACTCTTTCTCCCTGCCTTCTCCACTTCCATCTTTATTTTTGCTTCTCGTCACTGTCTCCCTCTCCCCTTCTATCTCTATTCCATCAAACATTGACATTTTGGTATTCGCTTTCCATTCCTTTTCCTCTATACCTTTATTTTTGTTGCCCCAAGATCCTTAAGGCTCCTGCTTCTCCCTTTCATCATAGTGCCTCGTCTTTTCTTTTCCACCCTCAAACCATCACATCTGTATCGGCTTTTTCTAAAGAACATTATCCAACAACACTTCCTGCTCCTGAGAACTCGTATTTGCACTCTCACAGCACTACACAACACTTGACTTGACTCTTCGTTAGAACTTTCCATGTTACTACTCTCCTCTTGAACAGCCACCTGCCTACCATCTTGCCTTGTTGTTAGGTCCTCTTTGTGTTGCAGCACCTCCTCCATGCCTTTCAATTTTGACACCGACCAGACACGCCACCAATTACCATTAGAACCACCAACTTTTGGTCCTTAATATACACCCTGAGACCCCGAAGCCTGGCTCTCCCTAAATGTTTTTTCAGAGTTTGAAGTTCGCTCTTCCTTCTCTTCCTTTTTTCAGTTTGCAAGTTCTTTGCATTTCTTAGCACTGTGTCCACCATTAGAGTGGATATTAACTTCAATTTAATTGGTATCGTTCCTTTATATTTTCCTACCCTCACAATGTCGTCAATGTCCGCTTCACTAAAATGTATTTACTTTTTATTTTGTACGACTTCTGCCACTTTGTATATAATTTTCACTTTATTCTCACTCCTTTCTTCCTGCAGCCCATATATGAATATGATGTTTTCCGTCACCTTCTTCAAAATATACACCTCCTTTTCCAGGTTTTTGACTTTCTCCCTTAACGTTTCGATTTCAATTTTATTACTTCCTACCTTTTCGACTGTGCTTCTCATTTTTGATCTTGGAGCCGTACCTCCATATTTTCGAATTTATTAACTTGGTCTTTTCTTTAATCCTTAATCTCCTTTATACTGTCGTTTTCTCTAATGTCTTCTCCAGCCGCCTTCTTCATATTCCTCCAGTCCTCCAAACTCATGTTTACACTATCCACTGGGCCGGGGTTCAACTCTACACTCCCTATAACTAGTAGCATGAATATCACCGCCGCTAACAGTAACACCTCGCACAACTTTCCCCGCACTCCCTTGCTTGCCGCACGCATCGACGTCTTCTTCAGCCTTCGCTGCCAGCTCCCGATCGCCGCCCGGTATTGCTCAATGCCCACCATGTCTCTCCGCGCTCCCCACTCAACAAGCCTACACTCGTTGCTTGCTAAAGGTGAACTGACGCCAAGGATCTGTTATGATCTCACCTGCATTATCAAAAACACTGTTCATTTTCTTTTTTCTCACCATTCCTAAGATTCTTTATTACTGTCCAGGAAGGATTTCCTTCTACTTGACCTAGCCCTTCTAGGTTATTCCCAAAACCTTCCCACGACTTCGTTTGGATTTAACAACTATTTGTTACGATATGTTTCCTTCATCTACGTACAATTCCCTGTCTGCATCAGCCCTTGTTTGGAGCCATTTCTTATAAGCCTTCTTTTTACGTTTATAAACTGTTCTCACTTCTTCATTCCACCAAGATGTTCGCTTGTTCTCATCTTTACACACAGTTGTTCCTAGGCATTCGCTTGTGGTTTCTACTACAGCATTCCTGTATGTCAGCCGTTGTCTTTCTATATCCTGAACCTGCTTACTGTCCACTGTTCGGAACTTCTCACAAATCATATTCCCGTGCTTCTGTCTAATACCCTCGTCCTGGAGATTTTTCTACCCTTAATCTTTTGCAGACACATTTCACGTTCTCTCTCCTAGGCCTGGAGATACCTAGTTCACTGCATATCAGATTGTGGTCTGTAAATCCAAAACTCCACGGAAAACCCGTACATACCAAACAGATTTGCTGATTTTGAAGGTGGTTAAGATATAGTCTGTTATGAATCCGGTTCCCCTACCCTCCCATGTGTAGCGATGAACAGAAGAATGTATTCGTAACTGCTAAACACATATTATCACAGAAGTCCATCAAGCGCTTCCTATTTCTATTAGCTTCCATATCTTCCCCACACTTACCAATCACCCTTTCGTATCCTTCAGTTCGATTTCGATTCGATTTCCAACTGTCGCATTGAAATCGCCCATTAGTACTATCCTGTCCTTGCTGTTGACCCTGACTACGGTGTCACTCAATGCCTCATAAAACTTGTCCACTTCATCCTCATCTGCACCCTCACATAGTGAATACACGGACACAATTCTAGTCCTAATTCCTGCAACTGCCAAATCTACCGCATCATTCGCTCCTTTACATGCCTAACTCAAACTATGTTGCGTGAAATAGTATTCCTGATGGAAAGCTCTACCCCACACTCTGCCTTTCCCTTTTTAACATCCATCAAGTACACTTTATAATCTCCTATCTCTTCCTCGGTATCTCCCCTTACCCCAATATCACTTACTCCTAGCACATCCAGATGCATACTCTTCTCAGACTCAGCCAGTTCTACTTTCTTTCGTCCATAAGCCCCTTTAATATTAATAACTTCATATTTAATTCCATTTCGTTCGCCAAAGGTTATCCACGGTGTCACTCGCCTGTGAAAAGAGAGCAACTGGTATCCCGAATCTCAGGATCACTTACTAGGCCACTCACACGTTGTGCATGGTTCATGAACTAGGACGTGTCTACAGTAACCCACACCGTGAACCCCATTCATAAACAAATTTATTACGAACATAAAGAACGCTCCAAAATCTTTGACAAATCATGTTAGTCGAATAAAGGAAGAAATTCAAATTCCCGGGGAAATTAATTAATGAAAATGATTTAGAACAAACTGCTGTAGAAGAAATTTTACATAAGACAGAAAAAGCGTGACATCACTAAGAAGTTTTACAACAAGGAATGCTTGTCTAAAAATTTTAAAATGAGGAACTAAAATACCTCGGTGAAACCAGAATGTCTTCAAGCAGGTGAATATCTAGTTTTGAACTATTTTGTAGGTAAACAGGTAGTATTAGAAAAAAGAATCGTGAGAAACGTTTAGGACCAACGAAAACAACAGAAAACTGGAAAATAAAAAGTATTAAAGAAATATAACAGAACAGAAACAATAAGAAGAAGGATATTGCTGTTTTTGGATATATCTATAGAATGAATTACAGCAGATCGACAAAACGGATATTTAAGTACCTTTGGCAGGAAAGTCAAAAACGAGCTGGATACAAGGGGTCAAGAATATTTTAAGGATATATAAAGTAAGAGACGGGAAAGCTATAGAAAGAGAAGTTTTTAAATGTTTTCAGAAGGGCAGGATTCCAAGGAAGATTGAAAAGGAAACCCGGTCCAATGTGGTCTGAGGAAAGAAGAATAAAGCACATTGCAATGATGACGGAACACTGGAACGAACGGAAGAGGAGAGCTTATATCAAATCATTTTAAATCTTGCTTAAATATGTACAATAGTGTTTACTTTGCGTAAACTTGTCAATTGTTGACAGTTGGTGATATTATGAATCAGTAATAACAAATATTGATATTGGTACTATTCAACCGTCGCCTTATTAATTTATAGAAATGTCTCTGTATTTGTGTAAGCTGCTATTGAATAGTCCGTCACTTTCAACAACTGCTTCCGGACCGTGCTCTTGAGCTTGTCGAGTAGCCAAGTACAGGGGTGAGTGGAAAATTTATGTGGGCAATGAGCTCTGGTCCGTTGAGAGGGAAGGAGAAGTAAGGGAATGAGGGTAGTGTTGTAGGCCATGCTTATATCCACTGGAGTGAGGAGGGTTATTCTGCTTCTTCATGGTACAATATACAACCTGTGACAAAGTTTTGAGAATGAAGTCAGAATGGTCGATCCGGCAACACTGGCGACACAGAACGCTGCACCTGCATAACAGCAGGTATTGACCACCTGCTCCTAACGTTGTTCAGTTGAGCATCGTGTGTGTGCCGTGGAAGACCAGTTTGACGCAGTGCGTGCTTAGTGCGTTGGTTCTGAACTGCGAACAGGAACATGAACGACCAAAAGATCAATGTGCAGTTTTGTTTTAAGCTTGGCAAGACACCGAAAGAAACGCTTGCGATGCTGGTACATGTTTATGAAGATCAAGCACTGTCCTTGAAGTGTGTGTACGAGTGGTTCGCCCGTTTTCGAGGAGGCCGTGAAAGTGTTTCTGACAACAGATAACATCAAGACCGCCGACCGCCGTCAGTGACGAAAACATTGAGAAGGTGAGGGCATTAATCACGAACGATCGGCAATTAACTTGCGCATGATAACGGTGAACTGCATATTAACCGTGAATCCGTGCGACAAATCGTTTCCCAGAAGTTAGGGAAGAGGAAAAGGTGTTCTCGTCTTGTTCCACATCACTTGACTGACGATCAGAAGCACGCACATTTAGAGGCTTCACAGGATTTTGTCGAAACGGCGGATGCGACACCAAATTTCTTGAACTGAACTGCCACTGAGGATGAAACCTGGTGTCTCAGGTACGACCCTGAAAGAAACGGCAGAGCATGGAATGGCGTTCTCCGGGATCCCCTCGTCGGAAAAAGGTTAGAGCCGATAATACGCGCATCAAACTCGCTTTGAAAGGAAAGATATATGACGATATTCCTGACATCCAACGAAACGTGACGAAGTTTTTGAACACCGTCCCAAATGAAACATTCTTGCAAAGTTTCCAGGACATGTATCGCCGATATCAGCAGTGCATAGTTATGCGGGGGGCACTATTTCGAAGGACAGTAAGGTCACTATCGTCCATTGATCATCTATGTTGATAGTACAGGACTATACACCGAACTTTATTGTCACAGGTTGTATTTCTGTATGTTAAGGAGTAAACGTAATTTAACGATTTTTGATAAATAAGTTATGGAATTGAATTAGAGAGTATATCGTTGGACATTATATTTAATGATAAATAATAACCCAAAAGACCGTATGGAATGGCAAAAGACGCTGCGTAAATTCATAGACTTTACTACATATTATTATGTCGTAAACCACATTCCAGGCATCTAAGTCAGAGTTTTCCTCCTGTGGGGCGAAACCTCTGAATTTACGCAGTGTCTTTCGCCACTCGAGACGGGTTTTAGCTTATTATTTATCAATGAAAGTACTGTTTTATAAGATACTTGGTAATTCAATTCCATACTTTATTTAATGAAAGTCATTAACTTGCTAATGCACAAAAATACATTATAACATGAAGAAGCAAAATAACCGTCCCCTCTTCAATGGACAAAAGCATGGATTAAAACACTCCCCTCACTCTCCCATTTCCCCTCCCCTCTCCACGTAACAGAGTTCATTGCCTGCAGAAATTTTCCACTCACCTCTCAGCTTCGCTACTCATGACCACAGTCCAGAAGCAGTTGTTGAAGACGACGGACTATTAGCAGCTTAGATAAGTACAGAAACACTTCTGTAAGTCAATAAGGTGACGGTTAAGTACTACTACAATCATCATTTGTTATTATTGACTCATAATATCACCACCTCTCAATGATTGACGAGTGTAAGCAACGTAAACAGTATTGTGTATATATACGCATGATTTATAGTGTTCTGATACATTCTTTTACACGAAACATGTCATTCTTTGTTTAATACTGTGTATTTTTCACATGTACACTGACTGACAGAGCAAATGCAACACCAAGGAGGAGTGGTTCGAAAGGGATGAAAGTTGGGGAAAAAACAGAGTCGGCACGGAAGAATAATTGATGTTTATTTCAAACCGATATGCAGGTTACACAATGCGCACGGCATCGACTCAGTAGGATGTAGGACCACCGCGAGCGGCGATGCACGCAGAAACACGTCGAGGTACAGAGTCAATAAGAGTGCGGATGGTGTCCTGAGGGATGGTTCTCCATTCTCTGTCAACCATTTGCCACAGTTGGTCGTCCGTACGAAGCTGGGGCAGAGTTTGCAAACGGCGTCCAATGAGATCCCACACGTGTTCGATTGGTAAGAGATCCGGAGAGTACGCTGGCCACGGAAGCATCTGTACACCTCGTAGAGCCTGTTGGGAGATGCGAGCAGTGTGTGGGCGGGCATTATCCTGCTGAAACAGAGCATTGGGCAGCCCCTGAAGGTACGGGAGTGCCACCGGCCGCAGCACATGCTGCACGTAGCGGTGGGCATTTAACGTGCCTTGAATACGCACTAGAGGTGACGTGGAATCATACGCAATAGCGCCCCAAACCATGATGCCGCGTTGTCTAGCGGTAGGGCGCTCCACAGTTACTGCCGGATTTGACCTTTCTCCACGCCGACGCCACACTCGTCTGCGGTGACTGTCACTGACAGAACAGAAGGGTGACTCATCGGAGAACACGACGTTCCGCCATTCCCTCATCCAAGTCGCTCTAGCCCGGCACCATGCCAGGCGTGCACGTCTATGCTGTGGAGTCAATGGTAGTCTTCTGAGCGGCCGCCGGGAGTGCAGGCCTCCTTCAACCAATCGACGGGAAATTGTTCTGGTCGATATTGGAACAGCCAGGGTGTCTTGCACATGCTGAAGAATGGCGGTTGACGTGGCGTGCGGGGCTGCCACCGCTTGGCGGCGGATGCGCCGATCCTCGCGTGCTGACGTCACTCGGGCTGCGCTTGGACCCCTCGCACGTGCCACATGTCCCTGCGCCAACCATCTTCGCCACAGGCGCTGCACCGTGGACACATCCCTATGGGTATCGGCTGCGATTTGACGAAGCGACCAACCTGCCCTTCTCAGCCCGATCACCATACCCCTCGTAAAGTCGTCTGTCTGCTGGAAATGCCTCCGTTGACGGCAGCCTGGCATTCTTAGCTATACACGTGTCCTGTGGCACACGACAACACGTTCTACAATGACTGTCGGCTGAGAAATCACGGTACGAAGTGGGCCATTCGCCAACGCCGTGTCCCATTTATCGTTCGCTACGTGCGCAGCACAGCGGCGCATTTCACATCATGAGCATACCTCAGTGACGTCAGTCTACCCTGCAATTGGCATAAAGTTCTGACCACTCCTTCTTGGTGTTGCATTTGCTCTGTCAGTCAGTGTATGTTATGTGTTTTATAACTAGTGTTCAAGGCACACTGAAAAGATTTAATGTTACATTAACTAAGTCGACATTAGAAAATATGGCTTCCTTCTTAACAAATCTCGTAAAGTTGTAACTTAAAAAAACAAACGTAGATACAACTAAGCTTGAGAAGTTTATTTAAATTAAGTTTTGTATACAATTCTATGATATAGTGAAAACGCGGACATTCAGGAGATAGTGGGTTCGAATCGTACTGTCGGCAGCCCTGAAGATTGTTTTCCGTGGTTTCCCATTTTCACACCAGGCAAATGCTGGGGCTGCACCTTAATTAAGGCCACGGCCGCTTCCTTCCCAGTCATAGCCCTTTCCTCTCCCATCATCGCCGTAAGACGTATCTGTGTCGGTGCGACGTAAAGCCAATGGCAAAAAAGAAAGAAACTCAGACAATAAAAGCCTGCTTCCAAATTCTTCATCCTAGTCGGTTACCGCATGGTGGAACAGGAGAAGGTATTATCTTACCAGACGAAATAATAATACCTTCAAAAGCTGACTTGATCCAGTAAATGCCTGATAAAGAACTGTGAGAGATGTATTTCACATCAGATTCATATCCGAGATGATCATTGGATGGAAGTCTTGTTTCTTACGTCTGTGATCAATAGATTCATCGTGTCAGACTGCTTGTAGCGTTACTTACTGACCAGTCCAGCCATACACCGGGTGCTTCAGATACGGACTTTACAGTACAACGGGTAGTCGACCCGCAGTGGAAGTTTCCATTGCGATGCATGCAACAGCTGCCCGCAAGAAATTAAAAGTCGGAGAAGCTGCCGAGTGCTGCAGGGGCAGCAGGCTCAATATACTGAAACCCCGTGCGAAAGCCCTGTGCATAGCCTAGGCTACAAACAATTCTAGCGCGTGGACATTCAGTCTAGTCAAACGCGCAGCAGTGGGACGACCACTTGTGGATTAGCTGCAATATTCGTACATCGTCAAGTGGAAGTAACGAAACAAAATTTAAGTACTGTAATTGTTGGTAGTAGTCTGTTTGAAGAAAGAGAATGTCCACCGAAATTGGCTTCACATTCAGTCACATTTTATTGGCATTTGTAGCAGCTCATCTTTAAGTTAATACACAGGAGTGGATCTTCGCATTCCAAATTGAAGATAAAAGGGAATGTACGCTATTTCCTTTAAATCAATTTTGAGGCAAAAATTAAGAGTAAATTTGTTGGACTGAGTTGTTAACCAACACACGGCGCGTGGGCACCGTAGATGCAGGATGCACATTAACGTTCAAATTGTCGTGACCTACCTGTCCTGAGAGACGTTCTCGTAGGTTGGTCACCAGGCCGTTGGATGTTGAAGTATTACCTGACCTGCCGAGCGGATTGTAGGGAGGTAATTTGTAGGTATGACTCGTCCCGCAACTCCCGAAATAAAAGATGAAATTATTTACCTGACCTTTATTACTGAGGACAACTACAACTACTATGTACAGTATATTTACAAGTCTGAATGTAATGATCTAAAGAGAGAGCGAGCTTGTTCCACGCGCCTACTGTTCTACTACGCGTCTATCTGAATCTTGCCCTGCGGCACTTGGGCTATGCTCGAAAAGAATATCGTTCTGACAAGTACGAACTACTAGCTGGAAGAAGGCCCCGCGCCATCTTGGCCAGGGGTTATATCTCCGCTCCTGAACTCAAAGTTCTATCCCTACCTCCTACAGGCATTGCCAAACTGATCATCCAGTCACTAGCGCCCTCAAGTAGCTATTCTCAATAGTTGTCACAGTAAGTGCTGCTACCTAGGCACTACTGTCTTCTGTCTTACTTTGTCCTCATCTTTCCTTGTTTCCCTAGTGCATCTGTACTGACCCTGAATGGCCTTGCACTGGGCTTTGTTTCTTTGTCGGTTTCGGCGGCTCGCTGCCATACTAGCTCTGTTTGTCGATACACAGTAAATACCTTGTTGTGATCAACAAGTCTCCGCTCTTAGTCAACAACTTTTGTAAGCGAGCGCGTTTCGCAAACTGCTCTCCAATACTTAGCTGAAGGCTTCCTTCTGCTTTCCAATTATTAAATCTAACTATAATTATTATACTTATTATACAGTACTACAAGGTGTCTCATGTCGATGACTATCATTATTCTAACACTAATTAATCTCCTCTGACACCTTGAGCTCTAGACTCGGCTGCGAATCCCGGCTGCCTTCGACCTGGCAGTCCGCCGGATCGAGTCCGTGGGAGGTCGGTACACGACAAAATTGTTCAGGTCTCTCAGTAAGTATGCAATAAGCACACTTACGTGTGAAATTGTCTGCCCCATGGATAACTGGTTAGCGCCTTTTGTCCAAGGGGCCCTGGGTTTGATTCCAGGTAGGGTTGGATATTTTAACTTTCATCGGTTAATTCCTCTGGCTCTCGAGGGGGGGGGTGTATGTACCGTCTTCAATGTTAGACTCCCATCCTCATAGGCACACAGGTCACCTACTGGCGTCAACTCGAGAAAACTTCACCAGGCCTTTGCGGAGACCATACATCATTATTAATGTGAAATTGTTTCCTTCCTACTCTTCGTACTTCGGGACTAAATGAACTATAACTCCGATTATTCCATGGCAGATCTGTTTTCTATTCCTTATGACAAACGCGACCAGAGTTCACCGATTTCAGACTCAATTCAGAGGGTATAACCTATAATATGAAATGTACATTACCGAGCTCGATAGCTGCAGTCGCTTAAGTGCGGCCAGTATCCAGTATTCAGGAGATAGTAGGTTCGAACCCCACTGTCGGCAGGCCTGAAAATGGTTGTCCGTGGTTTTCCATTTTCATACCAGGCAAATGCTGGTGTTGTACCTTAACTAAGGCCATGGCCGCTTCCTTCCCACTCCTAGCCCTTTCCTGTCCCATCGTCGGTGTCGGTGTGACGTAAAGCAACTAGCAAAAAAAAAAAAGAACTGTACATTGAATTATTACGTAAGTCCTCCACAAGCTATAAGTGCGATTGTATTCCAGTATTGTTGAACAGACCGAAAAGCTTGTACATTCTCCATGGTAGATATGAAACAAATCCTTTGCGTTTCCGAACAAAATATTCATTTAATATTCCACATATTTATGACGGTAGTCCGATATTCTTTGAGGAGCACGAGTGACTTGGAAGCGAAGAATTCATCCGAGTGGGTCAGTACTAATATTGTCATTCTAAGATAAAACGTTCTTCTACGCACATGTTAAATATTTCAGAACGAAACAAAAGTATTTTACTATATGAAACGTGGTTAAAATTTCTGAATAGTAGGCCTTACGTAAAATTGATAACAACCGACGGAGTTAGCCGTGCGGTTAAAGTCGCGCAGCTGTGAGCTTGCATTCGGGAGATAAAGGGTTCAATCCCCACTTTCGGCAGCCCTGAAGATGGTTATCCGTGGTTTAACATTTGCACACCGAGCAAATATTGGGGCTGTACCTTAATTAAGGCCAAGGCCGCTTCATTCCCATTTCTAGCCCTTCCCAATCCTTGTGTCTTCGGAAACGTTTAATGTTTTAGTGCGACGTAAAACCATTAGCAAAAACAAAACAGTTCCTAGAATAATGCATATGTTGCCAATTTTTAACTCTGCTTGCCTTACACACCACAGCCAGCCCTCAAATGTGAGATTTATTCTGAATGTAAATTAACAATATCATTGCGATGCTGTATTGAAGTCATAATCGAAGAAATGCTGAAAAGTGGTCTATAGTTTTAAGTAGAGCAATAAATAATACAGTATACACTGTTTCATTATATGAATAATATGACCATTAACACAAATGAAAAGTACATATTTAAAAAAACAGAAGTTTGAGGGGAAACTGCGAATAATGGCAGAGTACGTAAGGAATTCTTTTTTTTTTTTTGCTTTACGTCGCAGCGACACAGATATATCTTATGGCGACGATGGGATAGGAAAGGCCTGGGAATTGGAAGGAAGCGGCCGTGGTCTTAATTAAGGTACTGCCCCAGCATTTTCCTGGTGTGAAAATGAGAAATCACGGTAAACCATCTTTAGGGCTGCCGACAGTGGGGCTCGAACGCACTATCTCCCGATTACTGGATACTGGCTGCACTTAAGCGACTGCACCTATCGAGCTCGGTACGTAACGAATTAAGGATCTTTCAATCGTCAAGTGCACGTAAACTCCGGCTCAGGAACACCTCTGCGGAGGTTCGGACCTGCCTTCGGGCAGAATAACCCTTACCTTACCGAGCTCGATAGCTGCAGTCGCTTAAGTGCGGCCAGTGTCCAGTATTCGGGAGATAGTAGGTTCGAACCCCACTGTCGACAGCCCTGAAAATGGTTTTCCGTGGTTTCCCATTTTCACACCAGGCAAATGCTGGGGCTGTACCTTAATTAAGGCCACGGCCGCTTCCTTCCCACTCCTAGCCCCTTCCTGTCCCATCGTCGCCGTAAGACCTATCTGTGTCGGTGCGACGTAAAACAACTAGCAAAAAAAAAACCTTACCTTAATCTTCAAGTGGAAGTAACAAAACAAAATTTAAGTAATTGTTGGTAGTAGTCTGTCCAGAGAACGTCCAAAACAACGATCAGCCACCCTCACCGTAAAGAGGCTTCGCTCCTCTCTCTTTTTCTAGTGAGTCACTGCCAATAAAAGAGTCACTGGATGCATTTGGAGTAGGAATTCACTTTGATCCAGTCTGCACCGGCAATGTCTTCATTGTAAGCACGATGGTCATTTCACCAATTCAATTCTGTTTGTATTACATGTTCGGGGTAATTCTTCATGTTATGCTGAACACTGGACAATAGGGAATTTACAGATATAGATAAGTATGCGTAAATCTTCCAGATTTTCTTTATATCTGTATATGTTAAATTTTTCACCAAGACTTCCAGGTGAAAAATAACTCACTTTCGGTTTCACTTTTTTCCTGTTTGTCTTTTTGTAAAATAGCAAGCCACACCCATGAGAAGGATTTGATATGAACGTTGATGAATGGGGCTGTAGTAGCTACTACCACCTGAATTCGATTATGGTCTACCACCTTGTACAATAATTTCTTCTGCATTTAACGAGACGCAGCCCGTGAAAGCTTAAGCTGTTATGAATTTTGATGTCTGAGTGGAGGACAAGTCGAAAATAAAACTAGGCTAAAAATTACAGCATTATTCTGCGTAGAGTGCGGAATGGACAGTGCTCCCTAAATTTTTCCTGCTCAAGTTTATTCAACGATTTTTAAAAAAATGAAGTTGTATTACAAAAGTTGTAGGAAAACCTACTTTCAATATTTTTGTGATGTTCATTTTCTGATACGACAAGCCATTACTGATGTATCTGTTGAAAACCGTTTCTAATATTTTCGCATTGAAACTACAAATAATAATAACAATAATAATAATAATAATCTTTAATGACGTGGCTGCGGTGAGCTTGGTTTTCTCCCGGAGTATTTCCCTTCTCACAGGAAATAAATCCTTGATGAATGGCTCAGACACTTGAGTACTTGCTTTCTGAGCCAAAGTTAATGGGTTTCAGACCCGGGTTAGTTCGGCAGAAATTGAAAGTGCTGAAATACTTTAGGTTCGAGTTGGTAAATTTACCGGTACGCAAAAAACACCATAAGGAACAAATTTCTGGTACCTCACCACGGAAACCGTAAAAATAGTTATGGAAACATAGGACCAGCGTTATTATTATTATTATTATTATTATTATTATTATTATTATTATTATTATTATTTTAAATTATATCAAGTCCCAGGGTTTCTTCCCTTATTCTGACCTAACCATTACAGTTATAGCACACACAGTAATATATTTCCTACACTAAAACCAATTATTTATAAGATATTTTACGACTCAGTCAATAGCACTGATGATTTACCATACTCTAACCTCCTAAAAACAAAATTAACAACAGCTTCACACTAACTGACCCTTGTTAGCTGAGGTGTGTTTTTACACTGTTTCTCCTCATGTTCGCTAGATAGCTGCACGTGATGAAAACGTAAAGATTGACATGCTTCCTTCCAATTTTCAAGATATGCTCCTTAGTAAGAATTGCTCCGATAGAGCCATACTAACCAACATCCTCTCTCCTGTTATTATTCCACGGTCACGGCTATGAGGTACATGAGCGGCACATCTGTAATAAGCACTCCCGCATCCCCTCGCCTTCAAATACTGTCCACACTCCAGTCGGTCGATCTTCTCCGGTTACCAATCGGCGTTTTAGTTATCATACATTTATGACAAGTGCTGTCAGTTATTTCTATCATCTATTCAATGTGAAAACATCTCTTTGAATTTTCTTTAGTTTATTTGCGCGTTTGTGTTATGAACAGAACTTCCACGATAACATCTGCGGTTCTAATAAATCTATAGCTATCCGTTGTTTTTCTATTATATTAAACCCATAATATTGTCGCGAGTAACTAGAGTAATAAACTAGTCGTTATGTCATATTATAACGTTATTCTAAACGGTTTCACTTTCACTTCTGAAAATTATCCCTGTTTCGTTTATCCTCTTCGTGCGTAAATATTCTGTAATGTTTAAAGTGTGATTTTCTGACCGTTATTCACCAATAACAAGGTTCAATTTTGTAGGGTCGTGTGTAAATTAATGGTATATTTATCAGTAAAATTACCACATTAGAATTTTATTACCTTCATAAAGCAATTGGTCAGCCAAATCAGCGTTACGGCAAAAACGTGGAAATAGAAAAGTATTGGCGTACAGAAAAAATATGTAGCTTAAAGTAATTAAATTGTTTGCCATTGAGTGTGAAGGAAAATCTTCAAAGAGTGCATCGAGTCATTTTTCCAGTAAATAGGAAGCTTTCATTTTGATCACCCCAACCCCTCTGCAGTATCTTAGACCTCATCAATTGAGGTAATTCCCCATAGGATAAAATCGTCGTGTACTTGGTTCCGGATGCATTGCTTGAAACTATACGATGATGATGATGATGATGAAGAAAGATCGTCGTCGCCATAAGACCTATCTGTGTCGGCGCGCAAAAAAAAAAAAAAAGAAAGATCGTGCAATAAAGAGGATGACATATTGCGTTCGACAGCGTCTTCTACGGCCGTTTTTACATGGATGTGTGTATTACCTTTGCTGGGTAGGAATTACTTACGATTCTCTTCTAAGAACATTTTCCTCTTCAGCTCTTTAGGATGAAGGATTACAGTTACCAGAAGAAAGTACGCTCAGAGTGTCATGACAGCCCGTAACACATGAAACATGTTCATCATTTGTATCTAATTCACTCTCACAATGTGTTTCAGATAATTTCACTTTTCGTACTGTACCAGCACTTTAGGCGGCAGGCACAAAACTGAAGACTACGCGTCAAGTTCGCTCGGTTTCGTGACTATGGTAGCAAGCATACCCCCTAGGCAGAACTTAAGCAAGAAGGTTCCAATAGTTTTTCTTTGTCGCATCCTCTAACCCTTGTAATAGTTGCTTATGAGTGATATGGATCTCCAAACTCTTCTTGTTGTTTTATTATTGCAAGCATCTCACAAACCCAATTTGTTTGTACGATGCGGAAAATATATGTAAACTGATCGGACATATCGGTATCCGCTTGTATGACTTCGATATGGAATGTGTCTTTAACATTAAGACTCGCAAGTATTTACCAATGACTGCTGACGAATAAATAATTAGACTCTTATGACGAATAACTTCATTGACGGAGCACATTATTTTGCAACGCAGTTTGTCACAAGGCAATTCGGGAGCCAAGAAGTGAAAGCATAAGGATGGAGACTAAGGAGATTAAATTTTTACGTTCACTTATGTTGTGGTTAGAAGAAAATCAATACAACATAATGAATTTTAAGTTTGAATGAATATCATCGAAATTTGTTGCGGGGAAATATAAAGGACAGTTGCCAGTTATTGTCAAGAAATGTATCAATGTACCTTATGAATGAATTCATTTTATCCCTTGTTTCAGATCTCTCAGTCAAATGCCCGAGAAGTGACACTTCGAGATGTACGACGTGATCTCACAGGCTTCTACAAGTGCGAGGTTTCAGCTGATGCACCACTCTTCCACACAGTCATCAAGTCTGCGTTAATGATTGTTGCTGGTAAGTTTTTTCTCCATGTAAATAATAGAAACCGCATGCACATCGATGTAAGCCTTTCGTTCGTGTCACTACAATGGATGTCGACGGGGAACGCAAACATAAGGAAGCCGTAAAAGAGTGCCATTAACGAATAACTAGAATTGCCTTATTGCGAATTCATTATTTTCCTGATTATTGTTAAATAAGAACGAACGTGGGATCTAAGCTACAAATCTGGATGGTGTGGCAGGTCTGAATGACTCTTTTAAATTTCAGTCAATGTTCTTCCAGATGTCATTTGGTATTACTGAACTGTTGATAGCGCCCATACCCCTTAACCTTACAAGGACCAGGGGGTGGGGGCTTGGAGGCTCACAGTCAGAATAAATTGCTTTTTGTAATTTGATATATTGTTTTTAATTGTTGAGAATTAATTATGTTGTTATTTGAGTCATAAGTTGACTACCATAATAAAGTAAATTATTTTAAAGCATTTTTTTTACCGTAGAAAGGTAAACAAAAACGCTATGTACCTGCGAGGCCCTCCTTTGGTACAACTGAGGACCGATTTGTCTATTTAAAAATACTATGGGTATTGACGACAGCCTTTCTCATATAGGTTCCAATAATGCGCAGATAATGGAAATAATGCGCAACAATGGAAATTAAATCAATAAAGACAAGACAAGCTTGTAACATTACAGATATAGTAGTCTGTTTACACATTGTTCATTGGGCGATGTATGTACAGTGAATAAATATGAGTCGACATAAATTTAGTGACGAAGAAGTGAACAGAATGTTGGAAAAGGAGGACGATTTTCAGCTAAATATTCTCCAGATGAGTAAAGTGAATGTGAAGACAATGTGGAACAAATTTGCATATGATTATGACAGTGACGAGAATCAATCTACATGTGTTTCCCAAGATTGTCCGACTCGTTGGCTGAACGGTCAGCGTACTGGCCTTCGGTTCAGAGGGTCCCGGGTTCGATTCCCGGCCGGGTCGGGGATTTTAACCTTAATTGGTTAATTCCAATGGCACGGGGGCTGGCTGTATGTGTTGTCTTCATCATCATTTCATCCTCATCACGACGCGCAGGTCGCCTACGGGAGTCAAATAGAAAGACCTGCACCTGGCGAGCCGAACCCATCCTGGGATATCCCGGCACTAAAAGCTATACGACATTTCATTTCCCAAGATTCAAGTGATAACACCGTGTCTTATCATTCTAGTGGCCCTACGTATATATGTAAGAGTAGAAGGTAATACATACTGAACTCTGGACGTGCTACTAGCAGGCGTGTGACAAATATAGTTAGAGAAAGACAAGGTCTAAGACGAGATGGTAGAACAAATGGTGCCAAAGAATTATTTGGTATTTTTTAACTCCAGAAAGAATACACATTATTCTACATCATACTAATGAAGAGGCTGTCATCTGAAATTTGTCACCAGTAACTGAGAAGGAATTGTTAGCTTATGTAGAGCTTCTTACTGTGATGCGAGCTAACAAAGACAATAAGATTGATTACCATGATATGTGTTCTACACTATATGGCCGCCCTGTTTACTCTGGTACCATGAGCCATAGTAGATTCAAAAAAATCACCGAACTACTTACATTTGACGATAAAGTCATCTGAAATTTGTCACCAGTAACTGAGAAGGAATTGTTAGCTTATGTAGAGCTTCTTACTGTGATGCGAGCTAACAAAGACAATAAGATTGATTACCATGATATGTGTTCTACACTATATGGCCGCCCTGTTTACTCTGGTACCATGAGCCATAGTAGATTCAAAAAAATCACCGAACTACTTACATTTGACGATAAATCTACAAGGGAAAACCGTAGAGTAACCGAGAAATTTGCAGCTCTACGAGAACTATTTGAGAAGATGAATACATTGTTGCCGAAACGTTATTACCCTGGAGTGAATGTGACCATGACGAAATAATGTTTTTGCTTCGGGGGAGATGTCCACTTAAGGATTTTATGAAAGGCAAGCCTGGTAAATATGGCATTTCATTAAGAATGTTGTGTGATGCGGAAACGAGGTACGTTCTGAAAATGGAAGTATATGCCGGGGAAAAATGAAAATGAACCCAGAACTGAAAGGGGTTTTATGGTATTGGTCACTAGGCTTGCACAGCCTATAACGAAGTCTGGTAAAAATGTGACAACAGACAGGTACTACACATATGTTGAATTTGCTGAGACATTATGGAATGTTTTTCACCTTATTTCAGTAGGCATTTTGCAGACAAATCGGAATCATATACCCTAGAAACAGAAGAATGCACAAAATAGACCTACTCATTCATCTACGTTTGCTTTCACTGACAGTGATTCTAACACTCCACCAGTGACAACTGTTTGTTACATTTTAAAGGAGAAACCTGAACGTAATCTAATCATGCTTTCAACCCAACACACAGGAGAAGATGTAAGTCACGATGACAAACACAAGCCTGATATGGTCTTATTTTAAAACAGCATCCAAGGAGTGGCTGACACAGTTGACCAGATGGCTGGGAACTACTCCGTGAAAACAGGAGGAAGAACATGACCGCTGTCTATTTTCTTCACAATAATTGACATTGCTTACATACAAATTTTCACACTGTTCATTTTGAACTTCCCACAATGGAAAGAGGAGCATCCTATCCGCAGCCTTCAATTTTTGCGACAGCTATCATTGGATCTAATAAAATCCAACATTGAAGAGCGAACAAAGAACCTTACCGGCATCAATAAAACAGTAATTGGTGCTATGGAAGATGCAATGGGCAGAAAGCTGGAAAGTACACCAAAGTTACGGCAGCTCCGCGAAGTGGTAACGAGCGCGGAACATGCTACTGCTATGTTCAAGTTGTGGCAAAAAGTGTGAAAAGTGATAAATTAGGGAAGTCCAAGGTTGTTTGTGTAAAGTGTTTGAAACATGTTTGTGGCAAACATAGCAACAAAGGTGTAATTTGTTTACAACATGAGCCTGGAAATGACAATGAAAAAGACTAGAAAGATGTTTATATTTGATTTTTGTTTGTAATTAATATTTGGGCGAATTTAATTTAATATTTTATACTGAAGTTTTCCTTAAAATTATTAATTTAATAGGGTTTCATAATTTATTTCAGCATAAACTGCAATTTTGGCACATTTTTCAGAATGGGCCTTAAATGTCCTCAATCCTTGGTCCTCTGTGTAACAACCAAACCTTGGCCCTAGTGGGGTTAATGTCAGCAAAAATGTTCATAAGATTTCTCTGATCTATCGTATATTTACCTGCTTTGGTTTCTTTTCATATTTAATCTAGGAAATGTCCTGATGTCTTTTGAAAGGGCTTGAGAAAGTGTGGGAAGTTCAAATTTATCAATATCTACACCGCTTTTAAATACCAGACACTTGCATCCATGTCGTGGGTCTTACTGCTGTTATCTTTGTTTTGATCAAACTTCAAAATTACAGATTTTTTCTTCTAAATATTTTGTTTCTTTTTTCCTAGTTCTCTCTTCCTTTTTCATGTACTTTCTGTTTAAGGACGACACACATGCCCAGTCCCCGGGCCAGTGGAAATAACCAATTAAGGTTAAATTTCCAGACCTGGCCGGGAATCGAGCCCGGGACCCCTTGAACCAAAGGCCAGCACGCTAACCATTTAGCCATGGAGGTGGACGATTCGCATGCAAGTTTCCTTTCCCAGGACTTTCTTAGACCATCGTTGTTCGGTCCGACGGTTCACGTCCTCTCAACTTTAGTATTTCAGTTGTCTTTGAAGATTCGTAGTTAACTTGATAGTCGACCAGGTCTAACGTCACACTAACACGTTGAAAGTTTTCGGTAACGCAAGGACGGGAAGGGGCTAGGGCTAAGAAGGAAGTGGCCGTGGTCTTAATTAAGATACAGCCCCAGCATTTGTCTGGTGTGAAAATGGGAAACCACGGAAAGTCATCTTCAGGGCTACCAATGGTGGGATTCGAACCCACTATCTTCGAATTCAAACACACTTAGTGCTATTCGAAAGAAATTCACAATATGACTGACTACAGGGAAAGATTTATTGATCCATTTAGTCGCTCGCTGGGGTTCTACGGAGAAATGATAGTTGATTCCGGATTTACTACTGTAGGTCATAGTCCACACGAGGTGCCCTGTTTTGAGTCTGAATTCCTGGTCCCTTTGGAGAGACGTGGTCAAATGTCATCATGCAGGTAGCTGAAAATTTCGTGTACTTCCACTGTGAGTGCATATGGAGATTACAAGCACAAGTACATTTGTGAAACAGGCTGGGTAGACTACTTAACAGGTAATTCTGACCGAACTTTTTCTTATTTTTATATACTGTATCTTATACTGGGAGTGTTATTTTTCTATGTAATCCGTTTATCACCCAGGGTTGCTTCTTATTGCCCGGACGCAGCGAGGGATCCCATCTCCACTCAACGACAGTGTCCTGGAGCGTCAGACATATGGTCTGGGATACAAATGGGCAGGAGGACCTGTACCAGACCCAGGCGGCCTCACCTGCTGTGCTGAACAGGGGCATTGTGGGGGATGGGAAGATTGGAAGAGATAGGCAAGGAAGAAGGAAGGAAAAGACAGTGGCCTTAAGTTAGGTACCATCGTGGCATTTGCCTGGAGAAGAAGTGCCAAACCACGGAAAACCTCTTCGGGAATGGCTGAGATGGGAATCGATACCCCTCTACTCACTTGAGCTCCGGAGGCTGAGCGGACCCTGTCCCAGTACTCGTACCACTTTCCAAAATTTAGTGGTAGAGCCGGGAATCGAACCCTAACCTCCGGAGGTGGCAGCTAATCACACTAACCAGTACACCACTAAGGTGGACCTTTGCCTTATGCAGCTTCTATTTGGCCTCTCATAAGATTGGAAACGACATTTCTAAGTCTCAAGCGATTTGTAAATGTTTCCCTTTGTTTACTAGTTTCTCGTGCCCAGTACATATGTAATTTAACGCTCTTGAATAATGTATGAGCTAGCACGTGACCGTCGCATTTACTTATCTGCAGCACTGCTGGTCGTGGGCCGATTCCAGCTGACAGTAGGGATTCAAGCAATGTAATTTCACAATCCAGGTAGAGAAGAACTGTATAAAATAAATCATTCAATCACGTCAGGTAATATTCCCAAAAGGCTAAAATTGCCCATAAAACGTTTATTAATGCATGTTTTAAAGTCTATCCTGATCTATTCATTTCTTCTTCCACGGACTCTCCCTTTCATTCTAGCGGAGACATCAGCAGCAATGTTGTCAGTCATAATGGAGTTCTCACCTTGTTTCCATATGCGCTCTATGAACGGCAAATTTCACAGCACTTTCCTTTATTACACCTCTTTGCCAGATGCCATTATTACTTACACGAAGTAAACGTTCATAAATGGCCCTCCTCTGATCATCATCAATATTTTTCACTCTTCCCATTTCTTCAATGGCACTTTATCACTGCAAGTACAATATGTAAACGGTACGTATTGACATCTATTGTACACACAAAGCGTCTGATTCACGTCAATACCACTGCATTCACAGATTGCTTGCGTTAATCTGAACACCTCAGTTCATGTGACCGCCTACCAAGGTTATGCACATATGTCCCAGACTTCTAAACCAGTTTATATGCTCTGCGACAGAGCAAACATCACTGTTCTGTGCTTAAATTGCTATTACGTTGCCGTTGTTAAGAATACAAGCTCGTTGACGGAATGCGACTATTATTTTGGGACAGAGAAAGTATTACTATTTTACTGGGATCATAAAGTGTCTTTCGTTTTGCAATTTGCTTTACGTCGCACCAACACAAGTAGGTATTATGGCGGCAATGAGAAAGGAAAGGGCCAGGTGTAGAAAGAAGGTGACCCTGGCCTTAATAAAGGTGCAGAACCAGTATTTGCCTAGTGGGAAAATGGGAAACTACGGAAAACCATCTTCAGAGCTACTGACAATCAGGCTGTAAACCACTACCTTCCGAATGCAGGCTGATAGCTACGTGACCTAAATCGCGGAGCCACTTCTTCGGTGAGGAACAGGTGGAAAGTTGGCGCCAGGTCAGAAGGGTATCGCAACACCCCCGCTGGGCATAATGCGAACATTATGGGGTTCGGAATGGTGTCAAGCAGTCTAAACAGCCTTTCGTTCCTCTCCTGTGGCACTTTCGTCCACAGTTGTCGTAGCTGTCCCTCCAGATCGCGCAGGTTGGTACTGGGACGGAGTCCTCTTCCGCTGTCATTCCATACGTCTTCAGTGATCAAGACCTTTGTTTCATTTCTCGAAGTTTAGTTTTTCTTTTGCTGTTTGCTTTACTTCGCACCGACACAGATAAGTCTCATGGCGACGATGGGACAGGAATGTCCTGGGAATAGGAAGGAAGCGACCGTGGCCTTAATTAAGATAAATACCCAGCATTTGCCTGGTGTTAAAATGGGAAATCACGGAAAACGATCTTCAGTGCTGCCGACATTGGGATTCGAACCCACTATCTCCCGGATGCGAGCTCAAAGCTGCGTGCCCCTAACCACACGGCCAACTCGCCCGGTAGTTTAGTTATTGAAGAACTTTGTTTCAATTCTCGAAGTTTACGGGTTTTCTTCGGTTAGTCCACAGACAAATGTGCTGTGTGTGGACGGGCATTATCTTGTTGGAATATTGTCCCAGGGTGCTGTGCCATAAGGGGTAGGTGTGCGGACGCATAATGCCAGTGACGTCAAAGTCTGCCGAAGCACTGTTAGGGGTGACCTGAAAGCATATTTATTTATGACTCATGTCTGAACTCCAATTACAACAGACATTACAAAATATAGTATTATGATATATAATGCAAAGCAGAAAAAAGATCACGAAGAATTAACAATAGATTTTGAAAATTATGATAAATTTAGAACAAAATGACAAAAACAACAATAGGTCTAAAATCTTGTATATGCAGATCACAATTAGATAGTGCTGCAATTACTGGCTCCTGATTTCATACGTAGGAAGAACTAAATATTTATGTGCAGGCACACACATTTGCGAACAGGTCAGGTGCATGATTAACAGTGTTAAAGTGTCGGATAAGGGACAGGACAGTAAAACTACGTCCGGCTACGCAAGCTTGATTTGCTTACGTTAAAATGTATTCTGGCTGTAGATCACCACTATCTATGACGCTATTTATAATTTTGTGTAGAAATAATTGTTGATATAATTCTCGGTGAACGTTTAATGAATTGCAGCTAAATTATTCTAATAAGTGACTATATGATATTCTCAACCTATGTGCTGACTGATTATTCTATGGCTCCCCACACCATCATGCCAGGGATTACGCCTGTGTGTCTTTCAAGAAAATGGGCAGCATCTGCCCTCAGCCATCGACGCCACAATACCCACACACGATGGTCATCGGAGGTTATGGAGAAGCATGATTCATCACTGAATATGATGTGACGCCAGTCTTCCTCTGTCCATGCCTCCCGGGCAAGGCACCACCCTAGACGCAGGCGTT
Organism: Anabrus simplex; assembly: GCF_040414725.1. NCBI lineage: Eukaryota > Metazoa > Arthropoda > Insecta > Orthoptera > Tettigoniidae > Anabrus > Anabrus simplex. The sequence continues at coordinate 1,018,602,027 of NC_090266.1, forward strand.
GGTGTTCTGGTGTCAATGCCAACTGACGCATGGGGCAGGAGGACCCCAACCCGGCGGATGTGAGTCGTCGAGACACAGTGCGGAAACTCACAGGATGTTTTAGAGTCTTCAGCACATGTTCGCGGATGGCGGGTACCGAAGTTATGGGATCCCGCAATCCTTGGCGCACCATACGACGGTCCTCCCTCAGGGTGGTGTTTCTTGGTCGACCAGAACCTGTATGACGTGATTGGTGCCCTCATGTACACAATGAGTCCAAAATCGGGCCACTGTGACATCTGAATTGCCCACATGCCTGGCAATTGCACGATACGACCAACCAGCCTCATGCAGTCCCACAGTGCGGCCTCTGTCAAATGCTGCCATTTGGTGGGTAGGCTGTCTAACGCGTCTGCGAGGCATTTCGGGTGCTTCGTACTGTACATCTTGCTTAACTGTCTGCCTCACAGCAGTTGACTGGGAACAACTTATCAACCACAGGGCGGTACCATCATATATGCACTCAGGTGCGCGTTCGACACATTACAGATCCTTATAAATCCAATCATTTACTCACACATCAATGGTATGCATGTATACCGAAATGGGATAATATTGGGCCAATCCTTCTGGGTGCTTATCTTTCCAGCAGGCAGTGTATATAAGTAAAAGGAGGCCAGTTGGACGGGGGATGTATCTATTCTCCCTATTGTTCACACCACTTCAATAATGTTATGAAGTACCTGTACTTGTTATAATTTTCAGTCTCTACAAACCGGTCTCGTCAACCTTAATGATATTCAGACGGTGTTCCTTCATTTGTCGTCTTCATTCTCAGTTTAATAAATGTATGGCCTTGCCTACATGCTGCTCTCTGACGATTAAAAGAGTCAAAATGCTTTCTAGTTCCAAGGTCAAATTCTTCTGTTTTGTGGGGAGAACCCACGGAAAATAAACGGTGTTTGGTACGCGTAGATGTTGACGGGTTGGAAGGAGTACCTTTAGACATATGGCTGTTTTGCATCTGTTTGGTAAAAGAGTCATCACTGGCGTATGTGTTTGAATTACTCTACTGTTGAAGGTATGCCGTAATACTACTTCTGTCGACAATCTGCGTCTCAAGTACATAGGTGGAAAGTGATGTGTTATCTCAAGGCAAAGATATGCAGCATCGTATTAAATTATGTGTCTAGACTTGTCTAGATTCATTCCTTTTTCATGTAGTCCACAATGGAAGTACTGTAATTCCCCGTTCCCTTGGCCCTTGGTCTCTTCAAATGACCTGTCGATACCGCCCGTGAAAAAGCAGATACGTCAGTTTCAGGCAGAAATGGAGCTATGTCATATTCTGAGTCTCATAGCCTGTTCTGTATGCGGGTATAAGGGGTCATGTGATTCGTTGCGTTCTGTCTAGAAAAATATATCCTTAGATATCGTGCAACCTATTGTTACGAAAACTTCTGATCGAAAAACCAGATAAGTAAATTTCTCCCCTTACACACCCTCCTGTCTCAGAATATTTCATGTGTGAATATATACAATTCAACTTAACTCTGTTTTCACAGTGTCTGGTTCACATCTATCCCCATAATAAGTTCGAAACACGTTTCGCAGAAAAACCCACCAACACTAGCGATGTGAAGCTTGCTGTGTCTGACCGGCAAAATGGAACGTTGAGAGTAATTATTATTTATTATTGAATCTCCGATATGGATAACCCTATTATACAAAAGGTATATTAGGGTTAGAATTTTACAAAGAAAAAGAAGGAAATATTACATAAAATTCTCATATATTTTAGTTGCTTAAAGGGTGATGAACTGTCTGTTCAACATTTCTGCGCTGGCACTGTTAATTGTCTGCTATCTGTATCCTGAAGTTTTGAAAGTAACTTCTGAACTCGCCATGTCCGCTAATGAACTGGCTACAGATGGAAGACTCCTTGAAAAAAATTAGATTCGAGTCGCTGGAACACTGAAGAAAGAGGTTTCTCGTGTTGTTGCCGTTGTTATTGCTGGTCGAAATCACATTCCGTCCAATTATGCTTTCCTTACAAAGTTCCCATTTAACAAAAGGTAAGGGAATGACGCTGAAGCTATATTCCTCCTCATTTTGTGCTGCGGCTTTGGCAAGGTGTCCTGCTCGTTCACCACCTTCTATTACTGTATGGCCCTTGACCTACGTTATGTATATATTGCACCCATAAGAGAATTTACGTAATTAATTTACAAATTAAAAGTTGAATACTTCGCATATGGAATACTACAGTAGGCTGTGAATCTAGCAGTCACAAAGGAACTTTCTGGCGCCAGTCTGACGGCAAGTAAAATCCACGAAACTCTTCTTAGAGCACGACCAACTTGTAAACCGCCCTGAGTACGGCATCCAATAAATTTTATGGTACCGCCTAGGAGTGACAACTTTCTACTTGGTTCCCACGAGAAAATCACGCGTTGAGGCCTGACCTACTTAGCAAGGACAAAGAGACAACGACAATACCCACCAACCCTTGGGAGGAAATGGAAGCATCCACGCTACGAAGAGCGCGAAAGTCTCAGCCAATCACAAAATTCTAAATTTGAATGAACTGTCATAGCGGGAATCTACAGTCAGTATTTCACTATCTGAAGCCCGGAGTAGTGGTGAAAAACAGTGTCCTGACTTCTTTATAATATTTGGAAATTTATCAGTGCGAAAGTGTGGTTAATTAGTGCCTAATTAATAGAATTTTAACTTCACACGGAATAGTAGTATCGCCCAGGAGATTGAACTGTCATGGCGGGAAGGATCCATTCGCTGGAAGAAAATAACGCCGGTGACGCGCACCGTCGTGTGGATTATCCTGTGATCGTTTCCCACGGCGCAATATAACAAGTAAGTCAGACCGAAATTAGGAAGTTTTTGTACATAAATTTTGAAAATTTAACCTACGGATGTACGATAAAGCGCTCCCGAGGGCTAGATCACTACGCCACATCCCTTCCACAGAACTATTTTCAAGGTGGGGGGAGAACTCATTACAAAAGCCCAGCGACCAGGGTGTTGAATCCTCAGTGAATCTAGAGTGTCAGTATGACAGTGTGACAGAGAGTGACAGTGGCACAGTGACGGTGTGACTGTGTATTTCACTGCATTCTGTATTCGTGAGTTAGTTGAATCTTCAGTGTGTTTAAGGTGTGTCAGCTAATTCAGTTAGTCAGCTTTACTTTTGGCTGGTAAGAAAGCGATTAGAGACACTTATTGGCATTTTGAGAGAGCCATGTATTATTTTACTTGAAGAGAGTAACATTTCAGAAATGAACACTTTAACAAACTTTTACTATTTATGCAGAGATAACAGGCAATAGTTACACTTTCAACACTTGGCTCAAATGAACTCACATCACGAGTCGAGAGGGACAAGTCCATGTTTTCAGCATAATTACATAAAACCTCTCTAATCCACGGGTAGTTTGTCATTTGTTGGAAAGCTATTTTTGTCTTCGTTTTTGGGAGGACAATCAGCATAAAATTTCTCCACATCATTGGAAACTGTACGTTAGCTTGCTTATACCACTTAATAAACTATTTTGGGCAAGCGAAATGTTTGCGGGGAGAAACTAGTAAAGGCAGACAGGGAGGAGAATGACTTTTCTTTAATGAAGGCCGCAGTGGTAGACCTTGAGCAAACTGTTGTGGTCCGTAGGGGTGAATGATCGGTAAGCTGTGTGTAAACAAAGGCTGAGAGAGCGGTGTGCAGATCAGCAGGTGATTTTTTCAGGCAGGTAGCGGAGACGAACATCCAACTTCACGACGGGAGTCTGCAGTGCTATCGTCTAACCTTCACTGGAGTGCGAGAAATGCGGGTGTTTATGTTAATGTAAGCGTGTGTAACGGCATGATAAAAATGTGTCAAGTTTGCGTGTGTGAAAATTTGGAATACCACATCAGCTTCAAGATGGAATTCTAATTCACCATGACGGAGTCCGGAGTGTAATCCAACATGCCTCCATCACCCAGGTATGAGCATCAATAGAATAATGTAAATAAATATGTAGGACCGTGCCTAATCGATGATCAATGTAGCTTACACTGTTAAGTAGGAATGTAAATAGTTCACATTTTAATAATCATAATATATAACTACGATAATAATAATAATAATAATAATAATAATAATAATAATAATAATAATAATAATAATAATAATGTTGCACTTTCAGCTAGGGTTATTTGTGCACTTCCTTTATGTAGATGTGTTTGCGTATTTGTTATGGATTATTTCTGTAGTATGCCACTTTGACAATTTAGGAAGCTCTATTATTTGATCTCAATGAGTGTAACGCCGATTTGTAATAATTATAATATCAGCATGTTATTTTAACTTTGGTTTTGAGTCATATTTCTGTTGGAGTTTTGATTTTTGTAGACGCCGCCTTGTTGATTTTAATGTTTCTTTTGCTATATTGCGCATTCAGTTTGTTTTATGTTGTGGAGTCATCCTTCAGATGACCATTTCTGGTAGTTCTTATCCCGTGTATTGTTGCGACGATTTTGTAGACGCGAGTATTTATTTCTGTGTAGTTGCGGTTACACATCTTTCAATATCTGTGTTTTTGAGAGGCAATCTCGTCATTTTTTTTTAGAAACAGTGAGTACCAGGAAGCCATTGATGAGTCAGCTCTGATATTTTGTGATATGTGAAGCAGAGAATGATCGAGAGATCGAGCTAAATGAGTAATATCCCTGATGATCTACGTTGATAATGGAAATGTGATATTTGGACCATGTCATGAACTGTCGTAAGAAATAGTGATGTGCACGACAGATATTTCGCCCGCCGGATACGAGCGAGGCCGTATTATGAAGTACTACGTCGAGATTAATGATGAGTAAAATAGAATTGAGAGATGAATAATTTAACCAAGAGTATTAAATGTGTTACGACATGGGTTATGACTGTAGGCAGAAGCCTGTATTTATTTAAATAATTCCAGGGAAAGTAGATGCTCGGCAAATACGCTAGCCATTGTACATGTGAGCAGAGCGACGAGTCAATGTGTATTTTGATAGTCATGTAAAGTCATGAATGACATGAAATAACAGTAATTATTGTCCATAAAGGTTAAGTAGTGTCATGGCCAGACATTTGTCGTCTGAGGTTAGAGATTGCCGTCAAATTCACAATATTTTTGCTACTCGCAGCGGGGTATATTTTCTGGAGACTCCGATTTTATTTTGCGCATTCCATCCTTATTAATTTCCAGTAGGCCGCGATGTTGGGATCTAGTTTTGTTTATTTGTTATTCTTTCTGAGCATACTTCTATTACCGTTTATTTGTAGGATGTGATCGTATGTGAATTATTTATATTTGATTTGATGTAAATAGATAGGTGTAGTTAGGCTAGTTTGATTTCTGTATTTCTTTTGTTGGAGCAGTGTTTCTCCGTTAACAGATTTAATTATGTAAATAAGATTTCATGTGTTAGGATAACGGATCATCGATTAGGTCACAGTCAAAAACCATAGTAGTGGTATGCTCATACCAGACATTCAGTAATTACCAAACCTTTTAAAAATCCACTACATTTTATTTAAGAAATGAAGCGATCTTTAATAAACCAATTGTATAAAAACTGCCGCAATGAATGAGGTAAATAAGATGGCATCTGCCTCCATCTAGTGGTGGTACCACAAATAATGAATCTATAATGAAATGCAGTAAGCGGCAAAGTCAGTAAAATTTTAATGTACAAGGATCGCTGTCATTTGAAACGTAAACATGAGGCACTTGGCCTAATCTTTTGGATTATTTTAAGAAGTCCAGTCTATCACAGTCATGCAAGTGAAGTTTAAAAATTAGATGAGTGATTGTGACACTCAGATTCATGTTTCAATAATTTCTTTTGTTTAATCACGAGGTGTTTGAATAAGACAGTGGTTATGTGGTAAATGAAGTGTGATGTTCATGACTGTTTTCTTTGAATTATTCCTTATTTATTACACTTGGTTGGTGCAATCCACGATTATTTTAAAGTTGGGTGTTTTCCCAAATGAGCCACATGTGTTAAAGATTTGATAACTCCTCTGCGTCAGTGGACTGATGACGTAACTAATTATTTTATTATGATTCATCTACTTCTAATTAATTTTGAGATATTTTCTACGTAATATAATTCTGTATTTCAAGTGAGGTGGTATTTCTGACCAGAGTTTTAAATTTATTCACGTCATCGTCTTGGAGACAGTGTAAACATAGTCTGGAATATTTTAATTAATTTGATTGACCTTCAGTCAGTTTATTAGGCAGATAATGGTGTTATGGTAAGGCAGATCCTCAATATTTAATTTTCTAGTTTCATTTATTTCACTTTGTTTACATTTCTCACCAGTTTAGTTTACTTTCATTTTTGGCATTTTGCACTTTATTCAATAAATCTGTTTGTTATTTAAATTTTAATTCAGTCTTTGGGTACCGTCATTTATAGTTAGTTTACCCCTACTTTTCATTTCCTCACTCCTTGATCGACGGGTGGCCTATCTTCGGGGATAGCGGACGGTCCACGACTGAGGAAGAAGAGTCTACATGCAGCGGTGAGTATCATTTAAATGTCATTTATTACAGGAGCAGCCGGCGCACAGAAGAAGGAAGAGTTCACCGCAGTTGTTGCCTTGAAAAGGGCACAATATGCAAGGAGCTGTTCTGAACTAATCTTCTGGTGCTTACAGCAATCGGGTTAGATTGTACATATCAGTTACTGCTTTGGCTGAGGCCTGAGAATCACTATATATCTTCGGTCATTTCCGAAGATCAGAGCACCATCTGACAGCCTGTTCTAGAGCGAATAGCTCGAATTGACAAAACACTAGTTGTAGGAGCCACTTTTAACCTTTGCCGAATTCTTCGTTGTTACCAGCGAAAACTACGAAGGAGCAACCAGCTAGTGCACTTTGATTATTCGTGTCGATAGAGCGAGATCCATCTCTTTATACATATTAAAATCGTGTCTTGCATCACAGTCGTCATTTGTAACGCACACGTGGTATACATCTGAGTGGCCAAACTCAAGAAAATTACTCATCTTATCCATGTTGGTGAAGCATATACCAAGAGCGCCCATATGGTATTTTTAATATAAGTTATTTATACCTCGTGCTTAGCTCTAAGAAATACTGGCTCTATACCGGCGATAACAAGAGCAGCGTTAGTGGAAAAGGTTCGGTATCCTCTTATTTTCCTTAGTGCAAAGCCATTTTTAATCTGATATAGCTTATTTTGAGCCCAGCATTTGGTTAATATATCTCCACAAGCAGACACACAATTTAGTATTACTGGTTCAAAAGCTTACCGATATATCCAGTGCAGAAGAGCCATTCGCCAGGTTGGTCTGGTTGCAAAAGTCAGCCCTCTAAGTGTCTTGCAGCCTTTATTGAGGTGAGCCCGGAAAGTCATTTTCTGTCTAAAATTACCCTAAGTACGACAGTTTATTGACTAATTTCATCTGCTTTCTGTCCATGTAAATTAATCGCTCATCAAATCTTCTTTTCTTCATGATCGCATCGCAGTGGTTTTAGATGGATTAAAATTAAGCTTGTTCTCACGGCCCCAAGCAGCTACTATATTCAGAGCATTGATCACTTGGGAATTTAACTCGCTGATAGTTCTGGCTCTAAATAATATGCGTGCATCGTCCGCGTAGGCGATTGTAGAACAACCAGCGGGAATACGTTGTGATAACAGAACGTCGTACAATATATTCCACAAACCTGGACTGCTCGATAATCTATGAGGACATTCTCTAGTTGTTTGTACTGTCACTGTGGTGTGAGCATGTTTCAGCTGTACATGTCTGTTTGTAAAATAATTTTGAAATAATTTGAACAGATTTTGTTGACACCTTCTGATTTTAAGCTGGAATAAAGTACTAAGCCACCAAGCATTGTCAAAAGCTCCAGAAATGTCAAGTGGAAAAAGCAGTCCAAACATCTGCTCTCTGTATGTGTCCTTAATTCAGTCTGTTTCTTTGAGGAGAGAGTCTTCTATGGATCTGTTAGGAGTAATGCCGTACTATTGAACACTCATCAGAACATTTTTGTATAAATAGTAAAGCTTTCTGCCAACTAAGAGCTTATCAAAAATTTCCCAAGACTGGCACTAAGTATACTAATGGGACGGAAGGCCTTGGTTGTGTTTTTCTTTGTACAGTAACGATTCGGAATTACTTTCACTGGTGCCATTTTCCAGCAGTCGGGAAAGACACTTAAAGATAGACACAAGTTCAATAAAGTCATAAACAGAGTTGGAAAAGCCTAATGAACATGCTTTCAGATGTTAGCCGAAATCGCATCAGGACTAAGAGCTTTCTTATCATTTTGCATTCGGATAGGTCGGTCGACTTCTTTCTCACTGAAGGGGATACCTTTATATGTAGGTGGAGATATGGAAGATTGTTGACGAATATAAACTTGGTATACATTATCTACTGTAACTTCTGGGAAGAAAGCTTCACTCAGTGCAGCTAGTGATTCTTGTGGTGTCGTCGTGAAGCCATCTTCTGTCTCCAAAGTTATCAGTGTTTGGTTGAGATTTTCAAGTATTTTACACGTCTTTTAGACAATGTTTCAAGGATTATGGGCTGTCGATGTAGAACCAAACTATTTCCTGGAGTGTAGCTTTGCTTGTATGGTCTGCCTGTACCTTGATTTGATTTATAGATATCCCCTTTGTGTCAATGACGTAGTGTTTCATATCCTGATCTATTCATACGTCCTGCACATGTCAGTGTCTGATTTCACAGTGAAGTTAGACAATTATTCCACAACAATTTCTTGTTCAGTTTACACCTGAAGTAGTGGGAGAAGGCAATCACATATGTAATTATTTTATTTTATTTGTGTGATTTTCCACTACTTCATTATCGTCCCTTTCATTCCTGCACGTGCTAATCCACTCAGTAAAGTGTGCAAGATCAGTCTTCACGAGTTCTTCGAATCGATTCCATATAATGTTCTATTTATTTTCTTGTTAAATAGATATCAGGCGTCAAAGACCTTATGGATGCTGTGGAACGTAATCTTACCTAAATTTGTCTGTGATCTAAAAAATTCTTTCTACCTCTACCGTGCCAGGCTGCTATGTGGAGTAACAACGAAGTGTTACAGAAAGTGACGTCAATAAAACTAGTCGAGTTATCTCTACAGCAGTTAGGTGTTTTGCAATTATTAAGGAAAAATGAGTGCAGCGAGCAAGACAGTTCATAGAGTTTACTTTCATCAGTAAACAGACTGCCCTATGCTTGATGTTTTGCGTTAAAATCACCTGTAATTGGAAGTGAGTGGTTGGAAAGATCTTCACTCACACCCTATGGAAAACAGAATTGATCCAATATCACCCCGCAAATATTGCAAATATGGACATACTGAGATCCAAGAGGTATACGCTCGATGCAGTCGGGTCTACAAGATTGTATAAAATTTAACGCAGGCTGAGAGGTGGTAATAACTGCTGTTATTGGTCTCTGATCTTCGTTGTTGGAGAGGAAAATGGAAAAAGTGGTCAGTCCCATTCTGAAGCCTGTAGCAGAATTATGTCTTCAATTAGGCTCTTGCACACGTAATACTGCAGGTGTTAGGCCATCAGTAGGTGTGTCACCGTCAAATCCAGAGTCACCTAATTATGGTGCATTTGTATAAATTCTGTTGGAATATGTGAATTTCAGCCAGAGTTCGGCTTGGATACTATAATTTTCACAAATTTTTTTATATATTGGACATTCGGTAGACGTAGATGAGTGGCTAACATTGTTTGGAGTGAAGTTTCTACGATCTGTCAATCTAATGTCGTGTCGAAGAAAATCAGCACATTTTCGCCCGACACGTAGGGCATTCCTTAATGTCATGATCTTGCAGGCAATAGGCACAGCACATTTGCAATTAGCAGTCCATACTACCATGCCCGTATCCGGTACGTATATGGCATCGGATAAATGGAACGTAATCATTTACCGCTCATGTTTTGTATACTATATAGAGTTTTTCGTCTCCAATGATGGCGTGGGAGAATTTTGGGGTGACTCTAAGCACAGCAAACTGAGAAATTGGACCACGCGATCTTCTTAGGAATATTGTTTCCATCTGCTTGTTAGGATCAGCTAACACGTTGATTCAGATGCGGGTTTTGTGTTTCACAAAAATTCTCCCCCTAAAATGAAAACTCGATGGCATGAATGATCACTCGCGAATCTGTTATTGGGAATTTTTGCGGTCAGGTTAGCAGAGCTCTGGAACGTTTCGGTAGATTCTTTACACTCGCTTTGACCTCTGAGGTCATGACGCCTACAGTAACTGGAGGTGTCTTTTATCAAATGATTGGAGTGTTGCGACTGGCTTGTTTATTTTGTGGTGCATTATTAGCAATGGGTATCTGAGTGCAGTAAGTCACTGCTAGTCATACTGTTCCCTCCTGCAGAGCAACAGGTCCATGTAGCACCAAATGATTTGCCCTTTTGCGAAGTTTTATACTCTATCACTTTTGACTAATCAGTCCACGTGATTACAATTGTGGAGCTATCTGATGGTAAATGGCGATCCCATTCTAGAAAGCCTAGAATAATGGCCGAGAGGATTAGCGGTGCCGACCAAATGACACCTCGTAATTTTCAGGCCTTCGGGCTGAGCAGCGGTCGCTTGATAGGCCATGGTCCTTCGGGGCTGTTGCGCCATGGGGTTTGGTTTGGTTTTTATTTCAGTTATCATCCTTGAACTAAAATGATTGTAATATATTCTGATATTACAGAAATTCAGTAGAATCCAAATTATGATAACAGATCTGTGTACGTAGCTGTTGTGTGCACCATGATACCTCGCAGGTATTTCTCCCTAGTAGACTCAGTTTATTAGGTACTCATATCAGCTTTTAAAATTATCGACAACTGAAGAACAACAAGTTAATTATTATTGACGTATTCCTTAACCTAGTAGAAGAGACGAATGATTTACTAATTTTGAAAACTTTATATCTACACTACCGCTCATTAATTTCAATACACCCAATAACCCAATAATTGACATCTCGTTCTCTGTAGATAAGGTCTAATACCGTGGGTGCGGTTGAGGAAGCAAAGGAATAGTACAACAGTTGTACACATGACATGATTTTTGTTTGTGGTCATCGAGATACAATAGTACCCAACAACCAATGTTGTGTACATAAACGTTGTGTACCTATCGGATATGTTTGTTTACCTATTTGCCGACGGACGCCGCATTTGGTGCATCTATGTTGTTCCCTGTAGTAATGTGATATCTGCAGCGAACTGTAAACATTGCTACGATACATAACATGTGGTTCCTGCATGTCAGTTCCTTCGTGACAGTTGAAGTGTGCACATCGCTAGTATGGCTCCACGAGTGGAGATATCCATAGAAAAACGTGCTGCAATTGTAGCACTTAGCCAAGCAGGTTTATCTCTTCGCCAAATTGCGAAACAGTTAGTGAGTCTATAGGAGAGTGCAATACACCCTATACACCCTTCACCGCCAGAAGACAACAGGTAGCAATAAGGACATACCACGACCAGGACGACCTCGTAAAACAACTAAAATGATGATAAATATATCAGAATTACCAGTAAGAGGAATAGGTTCCAAACAGCGCCCCAAATTCGTGCAGAATTGGTAGAAATGAATACGACAAAAATATATGTTGCAACAGTAAAAAGGAAGCCGGCTTGAAAGGATGTGTCATAGCAAGAAAACTCCTTCTAAGGCCTTCTAAACAGAAGAGACTTGAATGGGCTAGAAAACTTCGTAATTGGACATCGGAAACTTGGACGAAGGTGTTATTCACCGATGAATCGAAGTTCGAGATTTTTGGAATCAGAAGGAGAATATTTGTTCGCCGATTTGTAAGGGAAAGGGTAGCCCACCAGTGTGTTCTACCTACAGTTAAACACGGCGGAGGTTCAATTATGGTTTGGGGATGTTTTGCCGGAGATGCAGTTGGCAACATTGTGAAAATAGAAGGATGTATGGATCAGAAGCAGTACCACCGCATACTTCAGTATTATGCAGTACCAAGTGGATTACGCTTAATAGGGAAAGGGTTCACCTTACAACAGGATAATGACCCAAAACATTGGTCGGCATACTGTACGAACTACATTGCATCAAAGGAAAAACAGAAAGTACTGAAATATATGCTATGGCCGTCCCAAAGGCCCGATTGTAATCCCATTGAAATGGTCTGGGATGAATTGGGAAGTTAATATATCCAGCAAGAAATATCTCTGGAATATTGTTAAGGATGTGTGGAATCACATAGATTCACTATACCTACAGAAACTGATTGACCGCTTGCCTCGAGTTTGTGAGGCAGTCATTAAATCCAAAGGAGGAGACTTTGATGGAAGTAAAATATAATGATTGTGATTGTATTATATATGTGTAAGTTAATATAATTATTTTTGTGAGGAATAACGTTTGATTTGTGTTTTAAATCTCAAATACCAGGGTGTATTGAAATTAATGAGCGGTAGTGTAAATATAATAAGTCACTGTTCCTTTAAATTTGAAGCACATTACTAAATATTTGAATCCAACTATGTGATGTTAATCAGTCTGCCAATCGACGTGGTCGATTTTACTTATCTGGAAAGTGGATTTTTAGCTGCTTGCGGAAACTACCTCGAATCGGGTAGGGGTACATCATCCGCATTAACAAAGAGCACTTAAATGTATTCGAAACGTCGGCAACTTTCACATAAGGTACACAAAACAGCGATACGGTCCTAACCGCAGTAGTAGTTTCAATTCAAAGACTGACTGTACATACACATCAACTGAAAAAAGATGTTACTGATTCACGCTATTAAAAAGAAAAATGCAGACCAGATTCCATTGAGAGTGGGATATTCGCAACAATTCAGAAGTCACGTAGCCAGCTGAGGAAGACGTAAACATATCCATCTACTAACTACTGTTTTGTGTAATAGAAAGGTGACGATTCCTTTAAGTACTTGTGTGAATTTCGTACAATGTACACAGTGACAATCAGTTTCTTTGCGCTCGAAATATTATCTTAAAAGAACATGCAATGGATTTTATTTTCCTCCTGTTGCTGAAGAATTAGATCATTTTAAAAATTATCAATATATTGGAGTACACAACTGACGTTTGCTGTAACTTTCTTTTAGACTACGACCGTCGTTGAACAACCCGCGATGAAGTCACCAGGCTCAGGCTTTATTTTCCACTGGTTCCTGTACATCCTCCGTACTTTATAGCTATAACGAGATTGGATATGTTCCCTTAATTGAGTTGAAGAAGTTACCAGATCCCTCGCCTGGAAATGGTGGGAGAAAGGGGCTAGGGTGGCGTCTTATTGATATCGCTCACCTTATCAAATGCCATAATTGAATGTTCGGTTATTACAATACCCGTATTTCCACTAGCTTTGCAGTGTTGAGATGAACTTAAATGTAATTTATAGGGACGATCATTTTTTTTGTGTTCTTGTTGTTTAAAAAGTGACAAATCAATACGTAACTTTATTTCACGAAGATGTTGTTCCACTTCGAAGGATACACGTGAAATTTTCTGATAATCTTATATATTTTTGTTTCCTGATATAAGGAGCTTATTGATATTCAATTTGTACCACGTCCACTAATTGTATATTATTTTAAAGCGTGAGGTACCACTTTATGAGGCAAAACGTTATCCTACATTCTTCAATTGATTTGTTCTTGTATGGAATATATTTCCCGCTTTAATTTGGTGAAATAAGTCTAGGTATGCCTCACAGCGGGTTCCACTCTGTCTTATGATGGTTGCACGTTTTCTATATCAATTTTTTTTGGACATATGATATTCATCGTTGTTAAACAGTTATTGAACATAATTGCATATCATTTTGCATGATAGTGTGTGTACGTATATACAACAATTAACCAATAGTAATTTCCTTAATACATGTAAGTTAAATTTTAAAGACTAATGGTTAAGAAAAAGTATTCTCCGAATGAATACGTTTTACGTTAGAGATTCGAAAGTATGTTGTTGATATACTGTAAGTCTTTATATAATTTCATAAACATTCAGTGAAACGTAGTATATATAGCGCAAAACCCGTAATAAATCAAATATGCGAATTTGATAAATGGTTTATAGACTTCAAGCAGTGCGAATATCACTTCACGAATGGTATTGAATGTATTTTAAGCATGCAGGGTTTCCTTTAAGTAGCATTTGTAGTCTATGAAGTATGAAAATATGGATTTTACTAAATGAGTGTCTAAATATCAATTGAAGACTCTCCTCGGTATAAGGATGTAACCAACAAATCAGTTCTTTTTCAGGAGAGAGGAAAATTAATTTTGGGATTTCCTTCGTGGTGTACACTACTTGATCCAATTGCATATGCAAGTGTACAAATGCGCGCATCTATTAAAACAATGTTTTATTGTTATAACTTACGGTTTTATAAAGAATGTATGAATTGGAAGTGATATAATTTAAAGTAAACTGCAAGTATGTCTTACGTTTGTATACAACAGAAAAGAAATTCTGTACATGCAGATGGAACACAGATGGCGGTAAACAATAGTAGTATAATAATAGAAATAACAACAAAATATTTAAGTGATCAATTGCACCTGGTGATGAAGCAACTGAACTACTGTCCAGTCATGTTGGCTGTAAACCAGCCTGAAGTTCAAATGTAAGACATATGATCTTACCACGACATAGAGGTGTGATGATAACCCTATTTCCACTGAAACCTCACTTTTCAAGATTTTGTTGGTTACATCCTTATTCCGGGGAGGTCTTCAACTGAACGAAATACTTTGAACAAAAGTAAAGGTCCAATTAAATCGGAAGAGGTGCGAATATTATAGTCTAACCCTACTTCCAGACTAATTACTTGCGCGATTATTTCATTTCAGATATTTATTTGCATTTATTGAAACGCCTTTCCATGATCCTTAGCATATATTTAGTCTAAGACTATTCGTTGGACAATGTCTGGCGCTGTGCCTCACATGTCACATTTAGTCAACTTTCCGAATATAAAAAATATCGTCGCATGAACGTAATAGTGATATATCTTACAAAAAAAATTGGGATAAATAGACCATTTTGCTCACAACATTGAACAATTTTCAATGCTACATTGAGTTATTTGATAAAACAATTAATGCAATTGTTGCAATCAATAACTCAGTATGATCTGTTCCTAAATGCCTTGTTAAATGCAATAATGAGCTGCTCTCAATATCTCACTATTGCGATAACCTAAGCTAAAACAGCAGTCAGTGATTGATATTATCTGGAAGGCACATAGTGCGGCGATTACATAGGACTATACCTAGTGGGAAAAAAGTCAAAATTAAGATTTCTTCACGTGTTCATCATCTGTGAACGTGCTCACTGGCCAATTAGACCTAAACAAACATATTTGCCGTCGTGGAACGTTTCAACTGTAAACATATAGAAAATACGATCTCTTCCAACAGACCTGCATCATACCCCTTTGTACACTACAAGGACTTGTAATCATTAGTAACAAAACTGAGAATATAGTGCAAATGAATTAATTATATGACTCCAACATGTCTAGATTTTCCTTCTACGAAATCATAGTTGTCCATACAGGCATGGAGCTGGCCAGCATCATTTCTAAAATAAATGCGCAGATTTGTATCTACCAACCTTTTCTTTACGAATTTCTTTTTGTGTGAGGATACAGTAGGGTCCGATACAATAATCATGTGTGTCATCAGGTCTAAACATGTACTGGATCGAGAAGTTTTCCGTGTATGCTTGAACCTAGTGTAGCGGAAGACATTGTGGATGGCTTCTAAAGGCTCTTTCGAAAATATTCCTAGGGCTAACACTAAATATCAACTCCATGGACTAGCGATCTTTGCAAACAGCTTGGTATTTAATACCACCTGTATAACCTTAGGTATAAATTTTTGGTATCGCAAATGAGACTGTTAAGCCTGTCTACATCAATGACTCTGCCACTTGACACTAAATGTCGAATTACAGATAGGTTCCTAATAACTGTTTCATCAATGCCTGTTATTTCAGAAGTCTTCTTGGGATGAGCTAAAAACCTTCTGTCCGTATTTCCATCATGGAGTATCCAAACCCTTCTGTGGGTGTTGAACAATGAGGCCTATTTTCTCTTTAAACGAAGTTGGATTCTCCTTTTTCCTTTCTCAAAAGTACCTTCGTTTATGGGTCCCTAAACTGCCAGAATTTGAAGGATAAACGGTAAGAAACATGTAATAAATATTCAAATGTTCTTATCATGGCATGAAGGGGACATAGACCGAATGAAAAGAGAGCTTTGTTTATAGAGAGCTCACTGAATAAACTATCTTTAGATCGGTCTGTTTTCAGACAGACTTTGCTTTATGAGAGCGAAAGCTGGGTGGATTCATAATATCTTATTCATAAGCTAGAAGTGACAGACATGGAAGTAGCGAGAATGTTTGCTAGTACAAACAGATGGGATCAATGGCAGGATGGTACTCGGAATGAGGACATAAAGGCTAAGTTAGTAATAAACTCGACGGTTGAAGCTGAACGCGTAAACCGGCTTCGGCGGTGGGGAAATGTCAGGCGAATGGACGAGTGTTCGTTACATAGGAAAATAATGGACTCTTATGGAGGGTAAGAGGGCTAGAGGGAGACCAAGACGACGATGGTCAGACTCAATTTGCAATGATTTAAAAATAAGAGATGTAGAATTAAACGAGGCCACAGAACTAGTTAAAACAGAGGAGTGTGGCGGCGGTTAGTTAAATAACATGGGCTTGCGGACTGAACGATGAAAACGAGTCTATAATGAAGATGTATGTACGTATGTATGTATGTATGTATGTATGTATGTATGTATGTGTGTATGTATGTATGTATGTATGTATGTATGTATGTATGTATGTATGTATGTATGTATGTATGTATGTAACTCCCTCAGCTGTGATCTTCCATTATAATAGGGATGATGTATTTTATTAAATGTTCGTTTTATTTCAAAAGCGCGCAAATAAATAAGTTACTGCGTTTCAACACTTGAGATTGAAAAATCGCTCCAAAATTAATTTGAGTTTGAATTAGTTAAGCTGGTATTATACGGGAAAGTGAGGCAGAGACGACCACAGTCCTGCCTGTTAAAATTCTGCTCGTATTGCACATTATAATTTACCGTCGTACTGCTTCCGATATACCCTGCGAGCTCTGCTGGGGAAGGAAAGTTCCCATATCTGTCGAAGTAGTGAACGGAGTTATTTCGCTTTAAGTAAGCCACAAAATGAGTTCCCGGACCATGACTAATGACTATCGTCTAGATTAGTGACTGTGGTTTTGTAGTGTCATTGGCGTAGTGGTAATCGGTCGCGCATATACACACCGCGAAAATGGGGAATTGTCAACATTTTTGTCTATTTTATAACTTCCTCGGGGATCATTCCCCGTCGCCGCAGTGTATTTCAGATACGGTTTTTGGACACTGAGTCCTTTTTGTAGGGGGGGGGGGGTGCAGCTTCATGACTACGCCTTTTCCACACAACGGAATAGCTTCCGTAGTTTCGTTATGCCATTTAAATTCCTCGAGCTGTTGGTTGGCATCTTTGGCAGATTTTGTAGCCTTTGCGACGGCACTCGCACCGCCTAGAAATGAACCAAGTGCAACAAGCCTGGGAAATAGAATCGGGAAGAATCCACCTCGTTTAGGGACGGGAACGTTACGCGTGCGTTTTTGAAATTATTTTCTTCTGTTACGATTGACGTGTGCTCATGCTACATGTATCGATGTTTCTAACGCCAACTGGGGATTTTCTCCCGGCTATTCTTATAAAACGTGCCGTAGTTCACTCATATTCCTCTTCTGTTTTTTATCCGTATTTTTTGTGTTTGGAAGTAGCCTTGCTTCACCACGTTTTTTACACGAATATGTTTTACACTCTATAATACACCATCACTGTCTCAAGCGAGATTCATAATCGTACATACATACATACATACATACATACACCATCGTTATCGTCTATCTACCGTATACTTAAGCACAGCGTATAGTGGAAAGTCATAGGTTTCTTTCCCCTGTTTGTACTCTTCTTCCGATACAGTGCAACAACATGTTAGAGTATCATTTGGTTTTACTACACCTTCAAAATTCTATAGAATATTTGTATTGAAAATGAAAACCTACAACCTATTTTCCAGTCATTGACCGGGTCAGGGATGGAATGAATGAAGCAGATATAGGCTATTAGTACGATGGGGTCGCCACTCCCAAAGTGATATATTAATGAATGAATGAATGCTATGAAATGAGAATGGAGAGTGTTGCTGGAATGAAAGATGACAGGGAAAACCGGAGTACCCGGAGAAAAACCTGTCCCGCCTCCGCTTTGTCCAGCACAAATCTCACATGGAGTGACCGGGATTTGAACCACGATATACAGCGATGAGAGGCCGACGCGCTGCCGTCTGAGCCACGGAGGCTCTAGAATATTTGTATTATTCCATAGAAATTCAACATGTCTCATGTCTGGATAATGTGCCAGTATGCGAAGAGAACCATCGTAACAACGAAAATAATAGCTGCGAGATGCTAACATGTGAATTCATCTATTCTTCAAAATCTCATCATCGAGTGGCCAGATCGTTAGCAATAGAAGAAAATCATAGGCTGCGAGCTTCTTAAATAATTGATTCATTGTTTTTTTTTGTTTTTGTTTTTTTTTGCTAGGGGCTTTACGTCGCACCGACACAAAGAGGTCTTATGGCGACGATGGGATGGGAAAGGCCTAGGAGTTGGAAGGAAGCGGCCGTGGCCTTAATTAAGGTACAGCCCCAGCATTTGCCTGGTGTGAAAATGGGAAACCACGGAAAACCATCTTCAGGGCTGCCGATAGTAGGATTCGAACCTACTATCTCCCGGATGCAAGCTCTCAGCCGCGCGCCTCTACGCGCACAGCCAACTCGCCCGGTGATTCATTGTTTTATAGCCGCATCCACGTACCGTTTATTCACCCGATCGTTGTCCTATTTAGGTACATCCTCAAATCGCACCGCGGTATCGAAATTCGTCATGTGTGTTTTATATCACTGTAGCCACACATAATTTATTCGCTGGATCGCTGCCTTGCTTTACTTCTTCTACGATTCGAGGTGCACATCCTAAATTCACCGTCCGTTGTAATAGAACGGAATCTACATATCGCTTATTTGCCGGGTCGTTCCCCGCGTACGATGTTTTACACGTTATCGTTTAGTCAATAGTGTTCTTACAAATACATCCTTCTTCACTCTGTCTACAGTTCATTCCATGTTAAGAAAACAGTATTGCTCTTATGACTACAGGGTTGCCATATCGAACGGCTCTGCTCAAAGGTATCATGGAAAAACCGTGGCATATATATTGGTGAAACTCAGTACTTAAGTTCAAAATAAAAGAAGGAAGAATCTACACCGCATTTTTTTTAAAATCTAAGGTACAGGGTTTTGTAAAGGGGGTGGGGGTTGGTGGAGGCGGCTTATTTGTGTTTTTACAGCAACATGGGTAAACTTCTGCACATACAGAAGCTCAGTGCTGTAGTTTAAGGCAAACTGGGAGGAAATAGACAACAGATTATTGTTATAGGCTCGGGGTTGGGGATGCAGTTAAATGCATTTAATAAATTTGTCCAGGCAACGCGGGTACTACTGTGCCGTAATATAGCCCAACGAAATAATGGTAATACAAAAATGCGCTTGTGAAAATGTGGTGAAAATGTAGCAGGAATAAAATCCGCTAAATAAACAAAAGCTAAATGCCTTTCGTAACAGAACCATGCGCAGATAAAATTCAGAGCGAATTTCTGTACTAGTACAAGTCGTGTCGTGATGAATCGTTGCTCGCCACAGCATCAAAATCTTCAGTAACAACAATACAAGAATATTAATAAATAGATGATATCTGTACAACAGTGACAAGCTGCCAGCGATTCACAGCGTAATGGATTGCGCGTTGCATGTACCGGAGCAACTCAGAAGGAAAATGAAGAAAGGCAACAAAGCGATGGCTGTTACCGCCATTGTGATTCCTCCCTGTAAACGTATTTATGAAATATAAAAGCTTCAGAATTTATTTTGACAACTCACGGGCAAAAACATGCCCCGTCTATTTTCTTTCCTTCGCAATACATTACAAAGTACATTAAAATATTCCTTGATCTCGAAGAATTGTGGGCGTCTAAGAGGGGGTGTGTTCACTTCCTGTAGGTCCATAAGAGCAATACTACTTTCTTAACGTCGAATGAGCTATATGTATGGTATAATAGAATAAACAACAACATTCGTTCTATGTAGTGTATAAAAGTTTCTAGCCATGAAGTCGCAATCACTTCCCATCGGGGACGTTGTTTCGTGTCTTATATTCCAGCATTGACAGAACAACATCACGGAACTCTTTTTTCCCACAACCATTCGATGTCTCATTGTCGCACCATCGGGTTGTGGAAACCTACTAATCACTCTGATTGCTTCGTTGAATAAAGTGCGCTTTCAGAATATCCACATCTTTGCCTCACTCTATCAGCCACTGTACGTGTTCTCAGAACAGGTCATGTCTGCGCTCAAAAAGAAAAAAATGTGTTATTTTGCTTTCGCAGCGCATGAAGTCGTCGTTTCTCCAGATAATATTACACCCGCCTCGCTCATGATTTGCAACGATGTATCGAAGGAATAAAAGGCCGTCATCCAAGCATATTTTAGTTTGTGTGTATGTTCAGTCCGTCAGCGATTCCGCTGGGGGGATCCTCAACAGCTCTGCCATCAGCTGTCAGAGATGGCCTACGCATCACTCCAGAGGCGTACTAGGGAAATGAGGAGTGATGTAGTTTCCCATTGCTTTCCTCACCGAGCCAGAGTTGCTACTACATATCACTCTGCCAAGCCCTCTGAAATGCATACACCAACCGACCCTATGAGCAACATTTTCACACCATTCATAGCATGGACTGGCTGCATAAGGATTGGCATTACTAGCATCGCTCATACCTCAGTCACTTTCATATTGTCAAAGCCAAGGACAAGACAGAGACAGATCTATGAAAGTAACAAAATTGCTCTAGCCTATGCCAGAAGACATAGTGCACTGTAAACACTAGGTCCTGCCACCAAAGGCATATATTTTAGTTTGGGGTGCCTAAAATTGCAGACTGTTTCTACCTCTATTCTCGAATACCGAAACAACTGATTCGCGATAAGGAAAATTTTATTTTTCTACTTCGACAACATGAACGAAATATGCGCTTCGTCTACGACTGACATGTCATTTATCGCCTTTACGGAGTTGTGTGCCATAGGATGAAATGCCCATCGCCATGGCTGTCTCCTTATCCACAAACAGAGTGAAATCGATGAGGGTCGCTACCGTGGATTATTCGATGATTTTATTCAACTATAACCTAGAGATTGGCATCATGGAAAGTCATGGTGGCAAGAAACTGAAACAGCACACCATCAGTGCTAGAAATTACTTTCTATGCAAATTTTGCGAACTCAAATGCATGCATCCGGAGAGTGAACATTTGGTCAAAGGCATTTAAATCACCACTAGAAACGTTAATGTAATCAATATCGAAACCAGTGCCGAAGGCGAAAGAATTAAAGACAACATAGACTTTGGGTAAGGAGCTGAAGGCACACGCAACGCAGAATTTCGACGACCAAGATGTAGAAGAAGAAGAAGAAGAAGAAGAAGAAGTGTTTTCTCCTGTAAAGGAGCCTCAGTTTCTGTCAGCACCAGTCATCGTTCAACGCCTACGGCGTCAAAAAGACACTCCCTTATCTGAACCCTTTTGCAGGCCGGAATATCACAAACAAATCAAAATTTCACCATTTCTGGTAAAACGCTCTACCATGAAAACCGAGAACAAGAGTTTTCGCATTGGCGATTCGGATATTAAAATAAGCGATAATACAATCACCATGAAATAAATCAACACAGGGGCTTCTGGAGCTTCTGTTTGGGCTTCTTCTCTATAGCGACGGTTGTGATAAAGATAGATGGTCTCATCAAGTACAAGTTCATCTTATTTGCCACGAATGCCTATTGCAGAGGTTTGGACGTTTCTGTACCGGAAATCCCTTAGTGTATAGAATGGAAGATCCATCGGATAGGAGGCAAGCAGTAGATAACAAGATATGGAAATTAGGGGATTGCTGGAACCAAAGATATTACAAAACATTTAGAATTCATTAGTAGCTTACTAGAGGGCGTTAATACATACTCAGTTTCTGAAATTGACAATATATTGACCAGAAAGGCGAGTTTTATAAACATTCTTGATCTTAAAAGCTGAAGACCACCGATCAGTGACTTAACATTTTTACAATTATAACACCGAAGTCTGACGTCGTAATGCAACACTAGATTGCAAGAGTTAATATTAAACTTAAGCCAAACGTTGACTATTAAAAGTTTATAAAATATAGAAGTACCACTCAATACCTTTCAACCAAACAGTACTGATCTGCATTTAGGGATGTTGCCAAGGTGGCAGATTGTCTATATGTTGTTTCCTTAGACATCTTAAATGATTTCAAAGAAATTGGAAATTTATTGAACATATATCTTGGTAAGTTATTCCAATCCCCAATTCTCCTTCCTATAAAAGAATATTTGCCCCAATTTTTCCTCTTGAATTCCAACTTTCTCTTCATATTGTAATCTCTCCTATTTTTAAAGATACCACTCAAAGTTATTCGTCTACTAATGTCATTCCACGCCATCTCTCCTCCGACAGCGCGGAACACACCACTTAGTCGAGCAGCTCGTCTTCTTTCTTATAAGTCTTCCTAACCCAAACTTTGCAACTTTTTTGTAACGCTATTCTTATGCCGGAAATCACCCTGAAAAAATCGAGCTGCTTTTCCTTGAATTTTTCCATTTCTTGAAATTCCTGGTGAGGGTCCCATACACTGGAACCATACTCTAGTGTGGGTCTTATCAGAGACTTACATGTCCTCTCCCTTACATCCTTACTACAAGTCCTAAACACCCTCATAACCACGTGCAGAGATCTGTATCCTTTATTTACAATCCCATTTATGTGATTACCCCAATGAAGATCTTACCCTATAATAACACCCATACAGAACTTTCACCTCAAAGCAGTAATTTACCGGGCGAGTTGGCCGTGCGCGTAGAGGCGCGCGGCTGTGAGCTTGCATCCGGGAGATAGTAGGTTCGAATCCCACTATCGGCAGCCCTGAAAATGGTTTTCCGTGGTTTCCCATTTTCACACCAGGCAAATGCTGGGGCTGCACCTTAATTAAGGCCACGGCCGCTTCCTTCCAACTCCTAGACCTTTCCTATCCCATCGTCGCCATAAGACCTATCTGTGTCGGCGCGACGTAAAGCCCCTAGCGAAACAAAGCAGTAATTAAAACTGAGGGGAATTTTTTTATTTACGAAACTCACAACCTGAATTTTAACCGCGTTTATCGTCATACCATTGCCTGCTGTCCATCTCACAAAATTAGGGAAGTCATTTTGCAGTTTCTCACAATCTTGTAGCTTATTTCAAATCAAATCAAATCAAAACCTCTTTATTTGCAAATGAGGTGGAATATTAGAATATTGAATCGTTGTGGTAGTTTAGAGAATCTGAAAAGGGAGATGGATAGACTAAAGTTATATGTAGCTGGTGTAAGTGAAGTACCTTGGCAGGAAGAGCAGAAATTTTGGTCAGGCGACTACAGAATTATCAACACAAAATCAAACAGAGGAAATGCAGTAGTTGGTTTAATAATGAATAAGAAAATAGGGCAGCGGTTAAGCTACTGTGACCAGCATAGTGAAAGGATTATTGTTCTCGAGATAGGCACCAAACCGATGCCCACTACAATAGTGCAGACCTATATGCCCACTAGTTTAGCCGGTGATGAGGAAATTGAAAAAATATATGGAGAGATGGAAGATTTAGGATAGTATATAAAAGGTGGCGAGAATCTAATTGTGATGGGAGACTGGAATGCAGTGGTAGGCCACGGAAGAGAAGGTAGTGCAGTAGGAGAATTCGGATAGGGACAAAGTAACGAAAGAGAAAGTCGGCTGGTTGAATTCTGCATCAATCACAATTTAGTCCT
Source organism: Anabrus simplex (assembly GCF_040414725.1). Taxonomy (NCBI): domain Eukaryota; kingdom Metazoa; phylum Arthropoda; class Insecta; order Orthoptera; family Tettigoniidae; genus Anabrus; species Anabrus simplex. The sequence goes on from NC_090266.1 coordinate 1,018,626,139, forward strand.
TGCTTGTACTTGGTTCAAACAACGCAAACGGCGGCTGTACACGTGGGCGAGACGTGGAAACACTGGAAGCTGTCAAATAGACTTCATTATGATTCGGCAGACATTAAGAAACCTATTGTTGGATTGCAAAACTTTCCCAGGAGCAGACGTGGACTCTAATCACAACTTTTTGGTCACGAAATGCCATCTGAAGTTGAATAAATTGAAGAAGTGAAGGAATCCAGTAAGATGGGATCTAGACAAGTTGAAAGAAAAAAGTGCGAAGGATTGGTTCAAGGAACATGTTGCACAAGGACTGAATGGAAAGGCTGAAGGAAACACAGTAGAAGAAGAATGATGAATGAAGTCAGTGGGGCTGCTGAAGAGGTGTTAGGAAGAAAGGAAAGATCAGCTAAGAATAAATCGATAACTCAAGGGTTACTAGACCTGAGTGATTAACGACGAAAGTAAAAGAAAATGAAGTGGGCAGAAAAGAATACCGACGATTATAGAATGAAGTGGATAGGAAGAGCAGGGCAGCTAGGGAAGAATGGCTGAAGAAGAAGTGCAAGGATGTTGAAAGTTGTATGGTTCTAGGAAAGGTGGATGCTGCATACAGAGAAATCAAGGAAACCTTTGGAGAAAGTAAAACTAGGTGTATGAATATTAATAGCTCATATGGAAAACCACTTCTAGGGGAAGAAGAGAAGGCAGAAAGATGGCAGGAACATATCCAAGAGTTGTATCAAGGTAAGGACGTAGATGATATGGTTCTGGAATAAGAATAAGCTGTTGATACTGATGAAATGGGTGACCCAATTCTGAGGTTAGAATTCGACAGAGCTTTGAGAAACCTAATTGGGATCAAATCACCTGGAATTGATGGCATGAATTACTGAATGCTTTAGGAGAAATGTTCATGGCGAGGTTATTCCATTTAGTGCGCAAGATGTATGAGACAGAAGTGCCATCTGATTTAAGGCAGCATGTGGTTATACATATTTCCAAGAAAGCTGGTGTTGATAAGTGTGAAAACTATCGCACCATTAGTTTAGTATCTCACGCCTGCAAAATTCTAACACATATTATTTACAGATGAATGGAAAGATAAGTTGAAACTGAGTTGGGAGATGATCAATTTGGCTTCAGAAGAAATGTAGGAACTCGTAAAGCAATCCTGACTTTACGTGTGACCTTACAGGGTGGAATAAAGAAGGGCAAGCCCACATGCATGGCGTTAGTAGATCTAGAAAAGGCATTTCATAATGTTGATTGGACCAAGTTATTTGAGATTCTGAAGGTGATCGAGATCAGATACCGAGAAAGAAAAATTGTCTACAATCTAGGTATACTAAAATCAGTCTGCAGTGATAAGAATCGAGGGCTATGAAAAAGAAGCAGCAGTCCAGAAATGGGTGTGGCAAGACTGCGGTATTGCCCCCCCCCTTATTTTCAATGTTTATATAGAACAGGCAGTAAAGTAAATGAAAGGAGAATTTGGAAAGGGAATCACAATCCAAGGAGAGGAAATCAAAACCCTCAGATTTGGCGATGATATAATTATTTTATATGAGAATGCAGAAGATCTGGAGAAGTTGCTGAATGGTACGGACGGAGTCTTGGGTGAGGAGTACAAGATGAATATAAATAAGTCCAAAACAAAGGTAATGGACTGCAGTCGTACGAAGTCAGATGATACAAGAAATATTAGATCAGGAAATTAACTCTTAAAGGAAGTGGATGAATATTTTGTAGTAAAATAACTAACAATGACAGAAGTAAGGAGGACATACAATGCAGACTAGCACACGCAAGGAAGGCCTTTCTTAAGAAAAGAAATGTGCTCACTTCGAATATTGATATAAGAATTAGAAAAATGTTCTTGAAGTCATTCGTTTGGAGCGTGGCATTGTATGGAAGTGAAACACGGACGATAACTAGCTCAGAAAGAAAAAGAATAGAAGCTTTTGAAATCTGGTGTTACAGAAGAATGCTGAAGGTGAGATGGATCGGGTTACGAACGATGTGGTACTGAATCGCATTGGTGAGAGGAGATCGTTGTGGCGAAATTTGACGAGAAGAAGGGATAGAATGATAGGACATATCTTAAGACACCCAGGACTTATGCAGTTCGTTTTTGAGGGAAATGTAGGGGTAAGAATGGTAGAGGTAGACCGAGGTATGAATTTGACAAGCAGATTAGAGCAGATTTATAATGCAGCAGTTATGTAGGAATGAAAAGGTTATCACAGGATAGGGTGGCATGGAGTGCTGCATCAAACCAGCCTCTTGACTGATGACTCTCACAACTACAAGAACTCTTTCATTCACCATTTGTCTAGTCAAGTTGTACTCATTTTAGCCACTAGTCTCCCATGTTCCACCTTATCAAATGCTTTAGACAAGTCAATCGCAATACAGTCCATTTGACCTCCTGAATCCAAGATATCTTCTATGTCTTGCTGGAATCCCGCCAGTTGAGCTTTAGTGGAATAACTTTTAATAAATCCGAACTACCTTATATCGAACCAGTTATTAATTTCGCAAACATCCCTAATATAATCAGAAAGAAAGCTTTCCCAAAGCTTACATGCAATACATGTCAAACTTACTGGTCTGCAATTTTCAGCTTTATGTCTATCACCCTTTTCTTTATACACAGGGGATAATATAGCAACTCTCCATTCATTTGGTATAGCTCTTTCATGCCAAAAATAATCAAATAAATACTTCAGATATGGTACTCTATCCCAACCCATTGTCGTTAGTATATCCCCAGAAATCTTACCAAGTCCAGCGGTTTTTCTAGTTTTCAACTTCTTTATCTTATTGTAAATGTTTTTGTTATCACATATAAATGTTAATACTTCTTTAGCATTAATTACCTCCTCTGTCTGGACATTTATCCTTGTAACAAACAATCTTTACTTATTGCTGTGTGAATACTTCTGCTTTATGAAGATCCTCACATACACATTCCCCTTGTTCATTTAATGATTCCTGGAATGTCCTTCTACGAACCTGTTTCTGCCTTAAAGTACTTGGTATAAGGTATATAGCCTTCCATTTTTCACAAAATATCTCCCAATTATGCTTGCCATCATGTTATCCTTAGCTGACTTCTTTGCTAGATTTAATTTCCTAGTAAGTTCCTTGAATTTCTCGTAACTTCCACAGCCATTTCTAACTTTTTCTTTCCAATCTGCACTTCCGTCTTAGACTCTTTATTTCTCTGTTACATTAAGGTGGGTGTCCATCATTCATTACCACATTTATAGGTGCTAACTTGTTTTCATATTCCTCAGCAATTGCTTTAAACCCATCCCAGGGTCTGTTTACATTTTTGTTTACCGATTTCCACCGATCATAGTTACCTTTCAAAAACTCCCTCATGCCTGCTTTATCAGCCATATGGTACCGCCTAATAGTCCTACATTTAAGACCTTACTTTATATCACATTTTTCTTAACTACGACAAAAACATCTCCATGATCATTATCACCATCTAGTAATTCGGTTTCTATATAGAACTCATCTGGTTTACCAGCACCACATCCAGAATATTCTTCCCTCTAGTTAGTTCCATCACTTCATGAAACAGCTCTACTTCCCATATTAACTTATTTGCCATTCTTTGGTCATGCTTTCTGTCGTTCGCATTACCTTCCCATTTGGTAAATTGAGATCTCCCGCTACAACCACACTCCTTTCCATGTCGTTTCCCACATATCTGATTATCTTATCAAATGATTCTGAATCAGCGTCAGCGTTACCCTGTCCCGGTCTGTACACTACAAAGATATCGAGTTGCCTATTATCTTTAGAAATGAGCCTTACACCAAGAATTTCATGTTTGTCATCTGTAACTTTTTCGTAGCTTACAAATTCTTCTTTCATCAGAATGAATACTCCCGCTCTCACCATTCCTATCCTGTCTCTACGATACACACTGCAGTTCCCTGAGAAAATGTATGCATCTATTATATCATTTCTCAGCCATGATTCAACTCATATTACAATATCTGGTAAGCATATATCCGTTCAATTACTTAATTCTATTCCTTTCTTTACACTACTTCTACGGTTCAACACTAACTTCTTTATGTCATCTCTACTTGACTTCCAGATCCCTGTACCCTTACCACCACTGCCTAGACCACCCCCTTTCCCTGAATGTACCTACCTATAATCCTTCTAAACAAATTTCCTAACTTACACGTACCACTGCGGTTTAAGTGAAGGCCATCTGAGCGCTGATCCCTATCTGCTACCCACACATTAGGATCAAGAAATCTCACCCCTAGTTTCCCACATACTCACTCCATAGTCTCGTTTAAATCCTCAGTCTGTATCCCTCCTGCACAGTATTCCATTGATAACAATCTCCGCTTCATTAAACTTTACCCGTATGACGCACAAAGGCAAAAGTAGGTTGAAAAGATAGCATTAAACATAAGCCACATGCTGGCTTTTAAATGTTTACAAAAGTCTGACAAAAAAGCAACTCTCAGTTGCAATTCACCTCCATGTTGATTAATGTCCATTAATATTGAGGACTCACTAAAATGAACAGGCGCAGATTTAATAATATAAATATGTCTACAAATGGAATAATAATAAAATCGCAAAATGCCATAATAATTTGAAAATTATTACAATCAAATCCTTAAATAGTTCTCCAAACATGAAGGAGAGAAGTTTTGCTAAGGCCATCAAGGTGTTATGCAGAAACTTCCAGCAGGATTCTTCAATTTCATTTAAAAGAGTATTGAGGAGTAAGAATTAATATCAAACACATTTCCTTTTATTTCAGGCGTCAGAACAATTTCTCCACTTTTTACATTGAGTTTATCAGTTCATGACAGAACCCTACAAGGTCCGCGATAGCGAGGAACATACGAAGGAACATGTGCTGTATTTGTAGTAGAGAGGAGAGAGTTGATGCCTAAAGCGATATGCAGAGTGCTGTTGCTCGTAGAGTGACGTGGTAAGCTACATTCTGTTGGCTGGAGTGTGTAGTGACGAGGTCGGAAGGCAGCCCTTTTATTTGAAGGAGGCGAGGTGAAGTACATGCAAAAAATAGAGCTTAAATAAACAAAAAACTACAATTACTTAACATATGTAGTAATAAAGCTAGAATTACATAACACAAGTAAGAATGAACATATCATATTTAAAAGAATTAAACGTAGACCTTAGAAGAATATCTGTATAAAGTTTTAAATAAGTAATCATCGAAAATAATTCAAAATACAGTAATATTTAACAACAAAACCAATTAGAACGGAAGGTGAAGGAAGGGGTCGCGGAAGGCTTCATGACGTTTCGGGAACCGTAGCGAATGAAGTTGCCGTAGACGAAAGATTGTGTTACCCCATAGGAAAATTAAGTAGTTATGACTTAAGGAAAACTTATTTGCCAAGCAGAAGGGCAAGACAGTAAAGAGTGAACTTCAGACAAGGAACGTCGCGTAAAAAGCAGCTTCGTAAATAATAAATGAAAGTGTAGGAAGTCAATCTCTCATGAAATAAGCTAGTAATAATATAAATTTTGATTATAATAGGTATAGTAAAAATATGTATTCAATCTGTATATGAAAAGGAAATTTTGAGAAGCTAATGTAGGCTGGCGAAAAATACTAACCTTCCAGAATATTCATGCAAGCACGAATATAGGCGTTCAGAACCGGTCTAAGTAATTAAGAGCGATAAATATAGCACGATCATCACAAAGTTACTTCCCACGGTGGAGACTGTTCGCCTATTAAAACAGCAATTTCCCGCGAATTGCACAGTCCAGTTCGTCTTAAGTATTTGCGTCGCAAAGTCATTTCACGCGGAGCTGATTACCTCTGGCAAGCCGATTTCATTGCAGTGATACCCTATGCCAATAATAACGATGGTGTCAAATACATGCTTACCGTCATCGATATCCACTCAAAAATGGCTTTTTAAGAACTGGTGAGTAATAAAACAGGTTCTTTAACAAGGAATTTTCGGCCTATCTAAAATCGCGTCATTAATTTACTTTTAACAGTCTTAAAGCCAGCGTTGTGGAATGTTTCAATCGAACTTAAAAACGAACATGTGGAGAGAATTTACAGCTAGAGGATCGTATCGCCGGATTGATTTGCTGCTAATTGAAAGGATGCGTTACAACAATACCGAATATAGAACAATTGGCACGAAACCACGACTTCTAACAAGAAATATTCCATGTTTGAGCGATATTTTTATCCTATTAAAACAGATTATCTCCAGCGTCATCGTTTTCGTAAAGGTAATTATATTCGTATCAGTAAACATAAGTCTATCTTCGCCAAAGATTACACACCAAGCAGGAGTACCGAGATTTTACACATTAGAAAAGTAAAGCTCACCAAGCCACTTACCTATCTGCTAGATTACCTAAAAGGAAAACCCATCGAGGGTGGATTTTACGTCGAAGAACTTCAAACAGCGCAATACCCCACAGCACTATCTCCTAGAAAATTTGCTACAAAAACGTGATAATAAATTTCACGTCAAATGGCTGGGCTTAATTCTACTTTTAATTTATGGATTAATCAATCAGACCTCGTTAAGTGACATGCAATGCAATATATTTTAATATGAATATTTGTTGTGTTCGTTCAGCTGGAATAAATTTTGTCAGGTACCATATTTTGCCAGATGTATTACTTTTTGCTTTTATATAGAGGGTCTATAAAAGATATTATAGTTCCAAAGTTTAACAAAAGTCCTTCCGTTACACCGAGAAGCATAGAATCATGGATATATTTGTCTTAGTGTACATGGTTGTCGTAGACTGGTTACCGTGGTTACTATGAAACCTTGTTCTTTGTGAGAAAAGAATTCATCCCTTTAATCGCTACCAGTGGCGGCTATTAAGGGGGCGAATTGGGCAGTCCCCCCGCACTTTGTGGAGAAAACATTACATTTTTATTCCATTTTAGCAGCCTGAAACTAGGAATTATAGGAATCATTCAAAAAAGCAATCTGTACATGCCTTGTTTCTTATCTGCGAATTCGTTCCTATATCTTTTTTATTATTGACATACCCTGGTACTTTTTCTTGTCTGTTTTTCTTCTTTTTCCTCCCACTTCTAATTACCACTCGCCACTACGCACTACTGATCGCCACTTATAATACCTAAATCTACTTTCATCAACCACATACTATATATATACAGCATGTGTCAATAATGTTCTGTGAATAGTACTGTACTACCAAAAATAGATGAACAATGCACGACAGTGACCTTACTGCCCTTCGAAATAGCCCCCCTCCCATAACTATGCACTGCTGAAATCGGCGATACATCTCCTGAAAACTTTGCAGGAAGGCTTCCTTTGGGATGGTATTCAAAAGCCTCGTCACGTTTCGTTGGATGTTCGGAATATCGACAAATCTCTTTCTTTCAAAGCGAGTTAGATGCGTGGTTTTTCGGCTCTGACCTTTTCCGACGGGGGGATTCCAGAGAACGCCATTCCATGCTTTGCCGTTTCGTTCCAGGGTCGTATCTGAGACACCAGGTTTCATCCTCAGTGACAATACAGATAAAGAAATTTGGTGTCGCATCCGCCGTTTCGGCAAAATCCTGTGAAGCCTCTAAACGTGCCTGCTTCTGATCGTCAGTCAAGTGATGTGGCACAAGACGAGAACACGTTTTCCTCTTCCCTAACTTCTGGGTAACGATTTGTCCCACGGATTCACGGTTAATCTGCAGTTCATTCGGTATCATGCGCACAGTTAATCGCCGATCGTTCGTAATTAATGTCCTACCTTCTCAATGTTTTCGTCACTGACGGCGAGCGCCGGTCTTCCGCTACGGGGGTTGCCAGAAACACTCCTCCCAGCCTCATCATAAACGGGTGAACCACTCGTACACACACTTCAAGGACAGTGTTTCATCTTCATAAACACGTACCAGCATTGCATGCGTTTCTTTCAGTGTCTTGCCAAGCTTAAAACAAAACTGTACATTGATCCTTTGGTCGTTCATGTTCCTGTTCGCAGTTCAGAACCAACGCACTAAACACGCACTGTACGAAACAGGTCTTACACGGCACACACACGATGCTCAACTGAACAACGTTAGGAGCAGGTGGTCAAAACCTGCTGCTACGCAGGTGCAGCGTTGTGTGTCACCAGTGTTGCCGGATCGACCGTTCTGACTTCATTTAACGAACTTTATTGTCACAGGTAGTAAATATATATATACATACACAATACTTTCGGATCGTGCTTGCTGAGTATTATTTCATGTATACGTCTTAAAAGATTATGTTCCAGTTACATCTCGGAAATGTGGTCAGTACATCACGTAAGTCTTTACATCTTTTATCAGGCAAGTAGCGTGAACAGTTTTCGGATCAAAACACAAGGGTTTGGTCTTTGAGTGATATAAACGATACTGTAGGCTTCTATAAGTCTCCAGAGTTCAAATCTATAAGCTCTAATGTTAAAATTTAAAAAATGAGTGTTCCTGGAATTAAAATGCAACAGCGCTTTACCAATCAGCACAGACACAATCTTGTCTAAAATTCAAAGTTCATCTCCAAGTCTTTGAGGTCGCCATCCAACGTTACGCCCCTATGAGTAAAGCATACGTATTAAGCCTTACACCATCTCCCTAGTCCCGTTATTACAATGCCTAGCCGCCATTTTGTTCAGAATTCCAAGCTCAGCTTCAAGTGCCTGAGGCCGCTATCGCATGCACTCTTAGCCATGTAAGGTTAACACGTTGTCAGCGTGACGGTAAGCCTGCACTCTTACGCACTAAGCCCGGGTATCGGACTTGGAGTCTGCTGGGTTAAGCTTACACTCTCATGCAGTTAGCCTGGGTGTTGAACTTTGAGTCTGTTTGTCTGTCTGTTGTCTGTTTGAGTACTCTTAGGCATCGAACTTAGGTCTGTGGTCTATGAGGTTAAGCCTGCACACGTAGCTTGCGTAACGTCATGTGAGGTTGAGAGTGCACTCTTACCTATCAGTCTGCATTTCTAATCACCCAAGATGTGACATCACACAGCGTGGGTCTCGTTCCAGGGGCCAGTTGATGGCGGAGGCCACCGAGCTGTCCAATTTATCCTACTGCCTGGCGTCTGCGAGCATGGGGTCATACTTATGATGAATCCTAATGCTGCAGATAGTAAAAATACTCAGACCCCGAGCCATCGAAATTAACCAATGAAGGTTAAATTCACTTAAACGACCGGGAATCGAACCCAGGTCTCCAGTCCGCTTATCATTTAGCCATACAGAGGGAACTGAAGGCCATATGGTGAACAGTGATTAATAATAATTTCGTATGGCCTCCGGAGAGGGCCTGGTGCAGATCTTTTTAATTGACGCTCATAGGCGATCTGCGCGTAGGATGTAGCCCTGCCTGGGATGGAATACAATGCTGAAAATGGCACATACGTCGAATTCCTGAGCCAGAGGGAATACCCAATGAAAGTGGGATTCCCCAACCGGGCCAGGATTCGAACCTTGGATTAAAGGCCAGCAAGGTGACCGGTTATCCACAGAGCCGGAGTACAGTACTTAAAGCTGAGGTTACTTTCAATATACAAGTAGTGCACGAAAGTTATATTACAGTTAATATATTCTTTACTGGATGCCTGTTTCTTGGTCCTTACCTCTGTTGTGTGTGGATCTGGATGAGTTTTACGGTCGGAATACCTTTTTGACGAAAGCCTATGTGAAGGGATGTAATCACTATTGCATGTTTCTGTGTTGGTTAGGAATGCGGTGTGTTGTCGACTAGGTATAAAACCCGAGACCTCTGAACCGAAGTTCACTGCGCTAACCATTCAGTCAAGGTGCGGGACGATATTATGTACTGTTTTTCAAATGTGGATGTAGTGTGTACCTAAATTTCCATCAGGTATAAGTAGGTCTCAGTAGTTATGATATTAATGATAATTCTTACTTTGAATTACATGGGTTTCAGTTGAACAGCCATTGAATAAATTAAATATTCTAATATGTAAGTAAATAAATTGAAGCAGGTTGAAAATACAATTCACAAAATTTTACTTTGTATTATATCTCTCATCGACGCCCACCTAATGAAAGTAAAGCAAATTATTTGGTTTCTTTTTTACTTTTCCTCCATAATGCATATTAAATCCAAGTTCACTGAAATTAAAGCGGAATCAGGGCACGAGAGAAGTTTTCCTCGCAGGAATACAGTTAAGAGTATTTCTCCGTTTAAGTGCCGGAAATATGATATGGCGGTTGTAGGACGTAAAGGGGACGTAGCTGCAGTTAGACAGTGGAATGGGTTTCGCCTCTGAGATATAGCTAATCTTTAGCGTGCCCTCCACAAGAATGGCGAAATATCTGACATTAAAACCTCGTTAGACGTATCGACTTCTCGAGGGATAAGATATGGCATGGTGTGATAGCGAGTTAAACTACAAGACAAACAGAAATGGGACGTGCTGTGAGCTGGTACGAGTAATGAGTAATCACCATCCATGAGGTGCTGGGATACTGATGATAATAATGATGATGGCGCCTACGGAAACAGAATGGCTAGAAAGAACTGAACGATTTTTAAACTCCCAAGAGAGAGAGAAAAGTACGTCTACATTCAAACGTTGTAGCTTCTGTGTTAGTAAATTGAGGAATTAGCAATAAAGAAAAAGAATAAAATACACTAAATGATCCACAGACTCAGCTCAGGCTATCTCAGGCTCTCTGTTCATCGTCTGTGAGTTCTTCGCTATGTCGTTGCTTTCATACTTATTATTATTATCATCATCATCGCCATCATAGTGTAAGTTAGTAAGCAATATCACATCGAAGATCATCTCGAAGATTTTTCATTTCTGCTCATTTGATTAAGTTTAATGCCTCATTCGTTACTGATGTAATACTCCTTTTTTATTGCTATTGAAGGATTTTGAGCAAAATTCTGAACTGGGAGTACCAAGATGATTATAAACATTTGTGATCGTCAGTTTCTTCACTTTGCTTACAACTACGGTATGTCTTCACCTTCTCCTTCTTCAGACGTCGTCTCCAAACGGAGGCAGACGATCCACACGGCCAGCTCCGATCTTGACATTGCAGCAATGCCATGTGGATTTATTGGAATATCTCTCAGGATCTTTAATGCAGTGGCTTCCCGTTGCCTTCTGCATCCTAATGCCGTTGACCAAACTGGTTCCTCCCCAGGACAATAGATTGCCCTTACCCATACCCGCTCATCCACTCTCACTGTTGGCACTTGGTACAGGGGATCTCCTTATACCGGGAGATAATCGGTCCCTTCATTCGTTACCCGCCTGCACATAATATATTATTTTCGTATGCAGTCGTTGCCCCCTCTCTACCACGGGGAAGTGAGTGTCAGGATTTCATTGAAACAAGGACCAAATGGCATTTCCTTGTTTCTCTGGTTCTTTAGAGAGTATCTCCACCTTAGGTCATCAATTTTGATTATTGGTAGGTACGTCGTCTCTCAATAAGGACTATCCCAATTTGTTCCTCTGCTTTTTATCTACAGTTATTGGGTGCGTTATATCTCTTTCCTTAATATGATAACCTTTCAGACCATGCATCCTATAGACAATAACCCACATTAATCTTTATTACTAAGCAATAATTTATAAAAGTGTTCACACTTTTCTCTGCTGATGCTCCGTATTTCAAACTAGGCTATCCTTCTGGAAAATTAAAACATTGTAGACTCTCTGGAAAGGTATGTTAAATTACGCTATAAGGATGTCACATAAAAATAGTCATTAGATTAACTGGCTGCCAGCAACAATGATGTTCTTTTACCACCACCCGGAGGGCACGTTAGCTTAAGATCTGCTTCAGTCGGGAGCAGTTCTCATTATCGTCTCCTTGACCTCATTTTGAATGTATTATTATCTTTTACTGAGGTCAATACTATCCTTTTAAAATTCCATATTCATCTCGTTACTCTATGGATCCTTTCTACGTTCTCCTTACCACTCAACTTATCATTTCTAACCTAATATGATCCGATATATTCTTTTGCACAACTGTTGTTTATCTATCACTCTCTCTACTTCCTCACATTGTAATTCTGTTTCTAACCGCACATTAAAATATATCTCATCATAAAATCTTTCGCAGTTTTGTAGTACCTATTTTATTAAACATTCCTGACTACTGTCTGCGCCAGTCTCTTACTCAGAAGCTAGTTCAATGATTTTAATTCTGGGCTGAGGATGAGAACGGTATTCAGTCAGCATTATGAGAACAAATATAGAACTTTCTGATGTTAGAGGTAACAGACCAGATAGAAATGCAGCTGAGGTTGCACTTCTGTGTTTGCAGGCCATCTGAATGAGCGGCAGTCGTACTGGCAAGCCATAGCAGCTAGTGGGCTCTATGTGCGACGCTGTCTTCCTATTGCTCAAAGACGTAAGAACATTTTACGAGCTCGTCTGACTAATCCTAATGTTCTTCAATTATATTTCTCTACTAGCTGTTGAACCCACAGTTGGAAATGATTGGCAGCCAAAGAGAACTCATTAACAGTGAATGTTATGATATTGTTGATCATTTGTATGACCTTAGGATGCTGTAGGCCTCCGCAATAAGTTATTTCCGGTTCAGCGTTATTAGGGTATCTGAAATCAACAGAGCATCCTTCATGACTCCCTTTCCTTCTACTATTTTCTTCGCGTTTTCCTTCTCATGTAGGAAGCTTCCTGATCAATACGGGCTGATGCGTACGCGGTTCCTAATCCTATAGAAACAATCACGAGATTAATGACAATCATCGCCATTTAACTTGTTACCTTGATGACATGACCATATTTCGATGGCGGTAAAGTTTGGCATTCGAGGATTTCGTAAAAGAAGAAGAAGGTATGAGGAAAAAGATTGAGGTGTACGGACAAAACTGCAATTTTATTCTCGTTCGACTGCTGCTCAGCAAGGTGGTCGGCAAGTATTCGAGTGATAATTCTCAGCTGTATTGCTAACGGGTCTCTTGTCTCTTAAAACCACAACTTGATCTCACGGTGCTGAGTGAACCCCGTTCCAATCTTCATTGCAGAATTTAAATCCTTGAACTGGCCGGAAATTTCATCCAGGTCCTCTGGGTAATAGAACGGTAAGAACGATAGGCATAAATATTTAAACAAGTACTGCAAACTGTTAAACCTCTTTCGAGGTATTATCTAGATTTTATTTCACATCTACTAATTTTTCGATTAAATCTGTTCCTTTCATATATACAATACACCCTGTCCACATAATATTAGTTGAAACTATTTTATTTGCCTTCCTATAAAATTTACGAGGGGGCATGATTAGGTCATCTAACCGAGATTTAAGCTTCTTCAACTCACACACGACACACAACACTATCCTGCAGTACAAAAATACGCAGCTTTCATACACGACAGAAGCCGCCCAACCTCGTTGGAGGGTGTGGCTTACAAGGGCTGCAACAGGAGAACCGAACATGTCCTCGGACAGTCCCGGCATTAAATACTGTACGGTAAATATATATAAGTATGTGTGTGAGTATGAAAGAGAGAGGGGGGGGGGGGGGGAGAAAGAAAGATATAGGTATATCTTGAAATTTTTCGGCAATTGCCAGACATGTTCATTTCTCTTTTGCTTCGTATCACAAGTTCTGTTATTAAAATTCAGAATATTTCCAGCCGTCCTGAACATTTTCAAATGATATTATAATTACTCTCAATATTTCCTTTTGTATTAAATAGGCAATCTCTTGTTTTGCCTTATTACTCCTTACCCTCCACTTACTACGCTTTATGTATAGCGATATTGAGTTTTTCGTGTGTCATATGTTCAAAGTTTCCCTGAATCTACGTAATTCTTATAGATTTTCTCGACTAAAAGTCGATTATTATAGTAAAATATGTTTGCGATCTTGTTCTTCTAACCAACAATTGTAGTGGTTCATAACCCTATACTTGAACAAAGAACAATGTAGGCCTATATCTGTTTCGTTCACATCAATTCAGTCTTCTACTCCTCAACCCATACGTTGATGGGTCTGCAAATTCTCCAGTTCAGAAGCAAAGTCTCATTACATCCTTGTGTCTTTTCCGGCCTTGATCGCGTTCACATACATTTTTATTGATAGTGGTTTAATGTCGCACTAACGCATGGAAGGTTTTCGGTGACGTAAGAAAGGGAAACGAAGGGCATTAGTAAGGGAGCGGCTGTGGACTTTGCCTGGTGTGAATATGAGAAACCAAGGAAAACCATCTTGAAAGCTGCTGGCGGTGCGATCCGAAGCCACCCTCTCCCGAAACCAAGCTTGCAGCTACGCGACCCTAACCACACAGCCAACTCGCTCGGTGATCTCATCCATAAACCCTTGGTTTAGTCTTCCTCGCACATTATGCTCTTCGAACCTTCCCTCAAGCAACGTGGTTAACTAGCTTGAATGTCGCAGTGGATGCCCAACCATGCCATTTCTTCGCTTTGCAAATCTTTTCAGCAATTGTCCTTCCACTTTAAAACTTCAAAACAATACCTCAATTCGCAAGTCACCACGGAAAATTGTGCCTTAGATATACATTTACTATAATCATAAGTACTGTATAATGAACAGCTTAATAATGAACGTGGATCTGACTTTTCTGTCACGATTAATGTTTGGAATGAGACAGGGCCGATGACCTTCGATGTTAGGCCCCTTAAAACAGCAAGCAGTGGAATGAGTCAGTATCCGTTACTCCTGCCGTACCTACAAGCTGCCGCGACTTCCCGTCAAACGCAGATACGGTAGTATCTTGCGTTCACTGTGTAATTTCATCATCTCAGAATGTATCTACAGCACTACTGTACTGATATGTGAAGAAAAATTCAGATCCCTTTATCTTGGGCATCCTTCTAAGTTGAACTGATAGTTTGAGAACCATAGTTATCAAACGCAAGAGTAATAGCATTTAATAATTATGTCTTTATATATGTCGGTGGGTTCTTTAACCCGTACAATTAACCAGCTTTGAATATATCATTGGTGTGTATCGGTGTCTGGAATCGGGAACAGTCGAGCGTCCGGAAATAGCAAAAAGTCTGTCCATCATTCAAATTTTGGCCATGATCGCAAGTGCCGTGACCTACATATTACCACCCACACATTGTCTGATTAAACGTTTCATCTTAAATACTACAGATTCTCTTAATCTCAGGTCGTACATTTTCTCAATTTAAGTTAAAAGGAAACATGTATAAATATACAGTCAAGGAAAAGTATAGGAGGTGCATCCTACGGTGTTCTTTTTATATTGTCTGGACCAAGAACCGCTCGACACCTGCCTTTCACTACAGTTTCACTCTACTGCAAGAGGGTGCTGTCATCTGGTTAACGTTTTCGAAAACACATCTGACGCTTATTTCAAATGTAAACCACATGTACATTACGGGTGTCCGGAAATAGGACCTTCCGGGTATTGGCCCCCCTACTTTATCGCATTTTGCCTTACTCGAATATTCTAATGGAGTAAAAAAGACCCAAACCGGGCTCAACTTTCTCCTTCTCTCGTCAGACATGCTGCACTTATTCACGATTACCAAATGGACTGCGGAGCTACAACAGTAAATCATAGCAACCACAGCAATCACGGTATTCAAATATTGGGAGATGTATACGCATGCACCAGCAGCAGTTCCACACGGTCTGGCTCCACATACAGACTGGAACACATGCCGTGGTGTCAGAACATTTGGAGATATATACGCATTCGCCAGCAGCATTTCCACACGGTCTGGCTCCACATACAGACTGGAACACATGCCATGGTGTCAGAACATTTGGAGATGTATACGCATGCGCCAGCAGCAGTTCCACACGGTCTGGCTCCACATACAGACTGGAACACATACCATGGTGTCAGAACATTTGGAGATGTATACGCATGGTAGCTAATGTGCTCTCAGTTTTCCAAACATACTCAAGGCAACATAGCATGAAAATCTAATAATCACTGGCCCCACAAGGCACTATTTACAAATAGAAATCTAATTACACAGAGGTATCTAGTACCCAACCTACAGGGCCTTAGTTAAAAAGAACAGGTTAAATAAACTTGACATATTCAAGATAGAGGCGGAACTTCTCTAATGCAAATAAGACTGCCAAACCCTCAAGTTCATAGATGGAATACTTGACTTCTTGAGCCGATAGTGTCCTAGATGCATCGTTCAAACCGGCGTCTTCGGCGGTGGCTGCTGTGCTTCTTCGAGAAACTGAACTCTGCTCAGCTCCATGCTAGTATGAAGTACGAAAAATAAAGGTTCAAGAAATAACTGGAACTATCATTTTTTCGTTGGCCTATTATTATACTCATTTCCCCGTCCTATCATATCCGTCCACAAAACATGAAAGGATCCGATGTTCTTAGAATATATTATTTCGAGCTTATGGTTGTTCTTTGGGTGCTTCTATCAGTCCGTGGTGCAGCAATCCATTCCACCCTATCCTGTGCTAAACTGTTCATTTCTACGTAACTACTACATCCCACATGTACTCAAATACGTCAGTCATATTTTTACTTTGGTCTATTCCTAATGTTCATAGCACATACACTTCCCTCAGAAACTACCTGAAGAAGTCACTGGTGCCTTAACATTCTATCTCTTCTTCTGGTTAAATTTCGCGAAATCGTTCTCCTTTCACCAAGTCGATTTGCAATCCCCTCGTACGTGATTCGATCTACCCGTAAAACATTCAGCTTTCTTCTGTAACACAACATTACAAAATCTTCTGTTTTCCTTCTTTCTGAACTAGTTAATGTCCATGTTTCGCTTCCATACAACGTCACGCTTCAGACGAATGTCTTCAAATTTTTTTAGTTCTTATATCAATATCAAAGTGAGCACACCGGTTTTCTGAAAAGAGGCCTTCCTTGCTCGTTCTAGTCGGCACTTCATGTGTTCCATCTTTCTACTATCGTTACTTATTCAGTTACCCAATGTGATAATATTCATCTGCGTCCTTCAAGACCTAATTTCCTAATCTAATATTCCTTGCGTCACCTGATTTCGTTGGACCGTATTTCATTACGTTTGTTTTGGATTTATCTTCATGTTGTACTCCTTCCCCAAGTCTGTGTCAGCGATTTCTACAGATCTTTTGCAGACTCAGATATCATAACAAGAGCCTCGGCAAATCTCAGGGTATTGATTTCCTCTCTCGGATCTTGATTCCCTTAACAAACACCTTTCTTATTTAATTTACTACATGTTCTGTATAAACATTGGAAAAGAGAATCCACAAACTGCAGGCTTGCCTCACTTCCTTCTGGATTACTCCTTTTCTCCCATAGCCACCGTTTCTTATCACTGCAAACTGATTTTTGTACAGATTGTACATCATGGAATGAGTTTTCTAAATCTACGAATGCCATGTACTGGGGCTTGTCCTTCTTAATTCAATCCTCTAAAACCAGAAGTAATGTCAGCATTGCTTCACGTGTTCCAACATTTCTCTTGAAGCCTAACTGATCTTCCCCCAACTCAGCATCAATGTGTTTCTCCATTCTTCTGTAAATAATACGTATAAAAATTTTGCTAACGTGAGATACTGAGCTAATGGTGCAGTAGATCCATACTAGTCAGCAGCATGTTTCTTGGTAACAGGTATAACAATATTCTGTCTAAAATGGGACCTGCTACCTGATGAAAGAGGCGCTTCCCGCCTCCTGCTTTACGTCCACACACTTAGTTAGATGTTGATCGAGTGGCCGAGAGACGAGAAAATCCACAGTTTATAAACCCTCGGGGAAGGTTCGAGACCTTTTATGAATAATCAAGACACACCCTCAGATTTTATTGGCTACATTAAACAGTTACACACAAAATCGAAGAAGAAATGCGGGATTGGCTGAAAATTAATTACAAAAATTATTGATTGGCTAACTTCAAAACTGGCGGAAGGAAAAGCTAAATATTGCCAACCCACAAAAGAATGAACAAAATTTAGTAAAGAAACGAAACTTATGAGTACAAAATTTCTTCAAAAAGTTCCTTCACTTTGCACCAGGGTGCATGATCATAGTTTTCGGCAGTGACATCTATGAGAGAATGTTCAAACTTCTTGATAAATAGTAAACAAAAACAAGTCGAAATTCACACAGTGACATCTTCAGAGAAAAGGTGAAATAGGTCCAGTTTTAAGTTAACTGTTTCTCCGGTAGATGAGTACTTTAAAGCGGAAGATTTAAATGTGCGGCAAAGAGGTGTACCACCCGGTACAATTTATTATTATTATTATTATTATTATTATTATTATTATTATTATTATTATTATTATTATTATTATTCTCCACCTCAAAGCAAGATGCAAGACCGCTACTTGGTAGTGGCCGTTTAACATATTTATTTCTTGCTAGCTCAGCAGTTTAACCCGCGGGAAAGGTCCGAAACCTTTACAATGTAACCTAATTTCCTAAATATGTAATTTTCTGCCGGCTTATGTAAAAACTTAAGTAAAATCTGCAACTGTAATTCGGGGATAGAGAGTGATTTACCCTCTCGAGCTCCCCTTCATATTGTTTTGAGGTGACTACGTTTTGTAATTGGTTTACTTCCTTTCTGTAATGTCTTAAATTTTTCTTATACGAGTCACCTCCATAGTTTGGGAATAGCCCCTGTTTCATCGGCCTAGTGCCTTTTAGGTTTTAAGAAGCTACATATAGGAGTGCAAGTATTCGCCTCCTTTCATTTTCGGGCCATTTATTTCATGTTATTTCTTCTACACGAAGGCCCTGTTGGCGGTAAATTACATCTGCTGCCATTGTCATTACTGACAATGTGACCAGCACCATTGTCGCGCGTAGGCAAGTGCTCAGGATTTCTGGCGATGTGAATGACATACTTCCGTGCATTATTGACCTTATTATAGAGGTGAACAATTACACGGTAAATCTCATTCCTATCGTTTTTTTCAAATGTGTTTAATTTTTTATTTATATGCCAGGAGAATCTACAGTAATCAAGAACGTTCTTCAAAGGAAAAGGTGGCTCTAGGAAACGAACCCAGGAAATATTAAAAACGATCGGTTTATGATCAGAATAAGTACACTGAAAATCCACAGCCTGTTTTCAGTCATTCAACCGGATCAGGAATGGAATGAATGAAGCCGCCATCTAGCGGCGAGGATAGGAATTGTGGCGGCTGCCGAAGCCTGTTGCACTCCTCTGGGGCAATGATTAATGAATGACAAATGAAATGATATTGGACAGTGCTTCTGGAATGAATGGTGACAGGGAAAACTGGAGTACACGGAGAAAAGCCTGTCCCGCCTCCGCTTAGTCCAGCACAAATCTCACATGGAGTGACCGGGATTTGAACCATGGAACCCAGTGGTGAGAGGCCGGCGCGCTGCCGCCTGAGCCACAGAGGAACATTATTGACAGTAAAATCAATTGGTCTCACCTCCTTTTTCACTCCACCGCCGTTAAATTGATTTAACCGCCCCACCTTCAGTTTTGAGATATGAATGTCCCCATAAAAATAATTCACATTCTTTTCACTTCCTTTCACCCCCCCCCCCGCTTTAAGTGAATTTTCCGGCAATAAATACTTGTTACTTTAATAGTAAAGTATCTTCTAAATGCAAATTATCACGACTCTAACATCATCTGTTTTTGAGATATGTGTCCTCATGAATGGAATTCGACTCCTTTTCACTCCCGCCCCCCCCCCACCCCGCCACAAGATGATCTCCCCTCAAAACTCGTTATTTTTTGTTTTTAAAGAAGATCCAAATACCAGTTTTCACGCCTGTAACAACTTCAGCTTCTATGAGATGTAAGTATCCTCATACGATTAATTCAATTAATTTTTTAAATTCTTTCACCTCCCTCCCCCTTCATTGGATTTCCCGAGAATACGTGTTTCTCTACTTTAAAGGCAGATTCCAAATACCAAATTTCACGTATGTAACATCTTCAGTTTTTTATATATTAGTATCCTAATTGAAATAATTCAACCCCTTTTTCAGTCACTTTTACAACCCCCCATGTGGTTTTTCGGAAAACTAAAAATACACGTATCATAATTCTTAATAGAGATAAAAATACCATTTTCTCTTCTGTAACATGTTAAGTTTCTGAAATATGCTTTAGAATTTCTCATTTTAGAATTTAACCCCCTTTTTAGTTCCCCTTAAGTGGAGTTTCCAAAAACAAATCACATCTGTTTCTTTACTTTTACATGACATTCCAAGTACAAATCTTTACGTCTGTAACATTTTACGTTTCTGAGATATACTGTAGATTATATCTATATTAGGTTAATTTGTTGATATACTGTAGATGTAGTATTACAAAACATTCACCCCAGATTGTCACTCCTGTTTAATCCCCATTAATTAGATTTTCCAAAAACAAAAGATACTTCTTTCTTTATTCTTAAAGGATATCCCATATACCAATTTTCTGATCTGTAATATCTTCAGTTTCAGAGATATAAGTATCCTTATTAAAGGCATTCAACCCCTTTTTCACCCCTTTTCAGCCCTCCTATTGGGATTTTCAGAAAAAAAATACGTGTTTCTTTGCTTTTAAAGGAAATCCGAAATACCCATTTTCAAGTCTGTAATCTCTTGAGTTTCTGAAATATAAGTAGCCTCATTAAAGGCATTCAACCCGTTTTTGACCCTTTTTCACCCCTCCTATTGGGATTTTCGAAAACAAAAAATACGTGTTTCTTTATTGTTAAAGGAGATTCTAAATGCAAATTTTTAAATCTGTAAATTATCAAGTTTTGAGATATAGATACACACATTTTAAAAATCCTCCCCCCTTTTAACCCCCTTAGCGACGGAATATCCAAAAATCCTCCCTTAGCGAGCACCTACATTGTAATATAAATGTATCCTCAAAATTTCATTGCATTATGTCCAGTAGTTTTGGCTCGGCGATAATAAATCTGTCACTCAGGACATGCTCTTTTATATATAGAGGTGATGCAATTCTTGAATATATTCCTGTCATCTTTCTGCCTCATCTTCTTTGCATGGAAGTGGCTTTCCAACATAGTCCTTAATGTTTATGCACCTAGTTCTCCTTTCTCAAAAGGATTCCTTGATTTTCTTCTCTTGAACATCTACGTTTCTTACAACCATGCAAACTTCAACTTCCTTCCACTTCCCTTTCGGCCACACTTCCTTATCTGTCCTGGGCTTTCTATCTACTTCATTCTTTACTCGCCTGTATTCATTTCTCCCCATCACATTTTCTGCATTCTTGCTCTATCGCCGTTCGTCTATCACGTCTAGTATCTCCTGTGTTATACAATGATTCGTACTTGATCTTGCCTTTCATCCTAACCCTTTTTGTGTAGCCCTACTGATCTCATTCATCAGGACTGTCCACTCTTCATCTATTATGTTTCCTTCAGACTTAAATTTAGGCCTTGTGCAACATGTTCCTTGAAACAATCCCTCAATCCCTTTTCCGTCAAATTGCCTCCTTAGTTATTTTATTATATTCCACGCTCCGACTCTATGAACGTCGTTGCATTCCATCCTTTGTTCAATTTCTTAAACTTCAGTCTAACGAAGTCTGTTGGATACCTCCCAATCTGTCCAGGTCTTGTCCACGTATACAGCCATGGTTTGTGGTTTTTGAAACAAGTATTAGCAAGATCTAGATTACGATCAGTGAGGAATTCTATCAAACGACTTCCTCTTTCATTCAGTTGTCCCAGTCCGAATTATCTTACTGCATTATCTCTTCCGTCACTTACCTCCGCCTTCCAGTATCATAACAATTAGAGTCTCATCTCCTTTTACGAGTATGTATTGTATGAAATCTTCTATATCTTCATATATCCTTTCGATTTATTTGTCACCCGCTGAACTAATAGGCCTATAGTCCTACACTATAGTGGTGGGGATTGGTTGGTGCCTATATTGATAATAATACGTTCAATGTACTGAACATAGTAACTTTTCCGCTTTCCTATTTCCTTAATCATTATAAAACCTACTCCTATAATTCCCCTGCTGGATTTTTGATGATAATTCAGTAGTTTCCCGACCAAAAAACCAGCTTTTCCGGCCAACGTACTTATACCAAATACACCTACCCTTAGACTATACATGTACCTTTTCAGATTATCTAACCTACAACAAATATGCAAAGTTGTAACATTCAACGCTCCGTCTCGACGAATACCAGTATTCGTCATCTTCTCGTGTAGTCCCCATCCGGAGTTCCGAAAGTGGGGAACCTTTTTCCACGGTAATATTTTACCCGGCAGGAATCGATCATCAGTACACCATTCATACAGAGAGAGCTGCATGTCCTTGGGAGTTAGTTACGGCTGTAGTTTCCCGTTTCTTTCAGTCGTTGTTGGACATACGTGGAACAAATTCACAGGTTTTCTTTGTAAACACCCCACAGAAGCATGTAATCTCACGAAATTCGTCTTTAGTCTAACAGAAAATCACATGAAAGAATAATGAAACCTCTGCATGTATTAAGCTATTTCACTATTGGTATTCGGTATCGCCCTAAACCAGATTATAGGGAAGAACCGATCAGGGAGTGTAGAAATTGTCATATGTGTGGAGGACGCAAGGACAATAAAAACACAGTGACTTGCAGCTTATCCAAAACGCAAGTATGTAAACAACATGGAGTTCATATTGGTCCAAGGTATGCAATGATTCCCATGGAAATGATGGTTCCTAAACTTGGTTGACGTTCGTAAATTCGAGTTTGAATTAGCTGGAATGTTGTGAGATGTAGAGTACTACACACGCAGATATCCCCGACCATGAAAATACTTAAAACTAGGATACAGACACACATCTTCCTATATTATAGATGATTACTCCCATTGCTTTTTTATATTCTTGGTTTCTTGGAGTTTGTTTCTTAGAGATTATTATCATCACAAATAATTGACAGTATTTATTTCCCTTATTTCCATGTAAGAATATACAATATATAACCAAAACAATACACTTAAACTATGTTCCGCACGAAAATATTGATGAAAAAGTTTGGCTTGTTTGCCGCAGGGTTAATGAAAATGTGACTCTTAAAAATACATGTTCAAAAATCTTCTCATTTATTTAAGAAACATTAGAAGATTGTATCGCAAAGAATTATAAAACTTGAATTCTACAGTTCAACTGGCTATTAATATTTTAATATCATTACGCATTGCCTCTATATGACAAGGCAATATTAAAAAAGCGTTATATTTTCCTTGTCGATGATCATTGCCACAGCAATCAACCTCCTAGTGTTGAGAGTGAAAATACCAATTAGTTTGTTACATTGCAGTTCAAGAAAATTCGATCGAAGCGTAGATCCATTTCACTGGGTAGCCTCTGAAAATTCTGCCTGGTTAATTCCAATAGTGCGTCAATTTCTTCTGTACTGCGCTCGAAGATTTCAATGCTGAATTTATAAACTGTTATTTCAGCTATTCCCAGATCCTAGATCCAAACACCACTCAAATGTTTCAGACAACTTATTAATTAAATCATTCTTCGGTGACACAGCAATTTCCCTATAACTAAACTGAAAATAAAAGAGGACATTGTATTATTCGCAATATAAAAAAGTAATTTCATTTTAAACACGCTTAGTATTGATACTATTCATAAAAGAAGTGTGTGCATTGTCAGAAACTAATTCTCATGGCGTGTCTCTTCCAGATCTACCTGATGACAATCCCAGCGTGAGCATTGAAAAGCTGAAATATTCGTTGGGAGAGAAGATCCGTGCCAACTGTACCTCTCATGCTTCTTACCCTGCCGTAAATCTCACCTGGTACCTCAATGGAAAACAAGTCAGTATAAAATACAATTTGTTATCAACATTAAAATAATAATAATTATTATAGTTATTTGTGTATGTTTAGGGATCGTTTGTCCGCATTACTTCTTCTGGTTCATTATTGGAGATTTACTTGTTTTCGTTGCTTTTTCTTAAGGATTTTGAATACTGTGGAACGTCGCTGTTGGTATTGCCGTAAAAACTAGAGAATAAGAGGCCATCAGTGACCCATGGAATGATATTCGTTTGCAAATTTACATTTTTATTGTCCAAGGACCTGATAGGTAAACGTGTGTCGAGTTGTCAACTATAAGCCAATGAACAGAACGCATTCACCATTCTTTCTGTTTTATTATTTTCGGTTGTCAGGTCAGAATAACATTCTCAGACGTATTGTGACAAAAAATGCACTTATATTTCTTAAGTCTGTAGTATATTATACGCATGCTGTGATTTGACGTACTTTTACTGACGAATCAGTACAGCTTTGAGTGTCCCATTACTAACTTTATCAAGTGCATAGGCTTACTCCACAGGAGAAGAATATAGGTCTACACGTCCTTTTCTTGGAAATTCTTGTAAATAAACATCCGAAATTCGATGTATATTCCCTCCAAAACCAGCATGTTTCGTACAAAAAAATTTGACTTTCCACACTTTTTAGCTATTGCATCTTATTGTGAATAGAATACATTTAAGATGTGTTTTCATTATAATTATCAGAGTGTATGCTAAAATCAGTCATGTGAAAAGAGATAAATGCAGAACACATTATAGTGAAATGTTTGTTAATGATAGAGGTTATGGCAAAAGAGCGCGCTGATATTGACAAATGGTACCAAGAGGAATATATTTTAAGTTTTCAATTCCTCAATCTTCACTGTTATTTGATATATTTTATGGCGGTCGAGGTAAGCAATTGCGAGGTTCGTATTCACCTCTCAGTACCCAGTGACACTTGGTCAGTTTCTGAGACTTAAAAAATGAACAGGGGACATAAATGGGACTATTGTGCGCTGTGATGGAGAAAAGCATTGCCGGGCCTATTTATTAAAGACTAACCAAAAATGTGAAAAAAGAGTCATTCAGTCAAGAGGGCTATTCATAGGAATATTTCAATAAAGCAGAGTTTCCCATAGTAGATGACCACGTAGGTTTGAAGGTGGCATGTAGAGAATACGGTTGAAGATCACTTGAGTTCTACTCGCAGCCGACAAACCCACTGCACCTGTTATAAATCCGTTTAAAATTATTTCGAAAATCTTAATCCCAAAATAACTTTTCGATCTCCTTACCGAATATTTTAAAGAAAAGACAGTTGTAGTGTGGTAAATGATGTATATTACATATTTCAAGTATTTTAAAGAAGTATGGGTTTAAGGAATCAATAAACAGATGTCTGTGATTTTTGTACCTATGTTGAAAAGAAAATTGATGATAATTCTGAAAATCCACGCAAGCTTGGTTAGACACACTTTATCTGGTGTGATATTTGTATCTCGCTCTGTTGCAACAAGCTAACTTAAAATTCAAGCTAACAACAACTTTGTATGCTGGCTGTTAATCTGAATTAAAGTAGGCAGACATTTAACCAATATCGAGGCAACAGATTATCGTTAAGAATGTAGAACTGGCCACAACATAATTAAAAATCATTGCCAAATAATTCGCGATGAGCCCTTTGATGTTAAAAGAAGAAATCCTGCAAAACTGACACATCGATTCTGTAATCCCTCCCATTCCTACTACAAATTCAACGAACTCCGTATAGGCCATGATGGACCTTAGAGGAGTAGAAAGTATAGACTTGCACTGTTGGTAACCATGACACTGGAAATGCCGCCCTTTTCACAGGAATTAACCTGGTACTCATTTCTGGTGTAGGCGTTTTGATACTCCATGAGGTTGTCCTGACGAGGAATCAACCATACGTCCTTCTGAGTGATCCTGTTACCCCTTTAACGCCAATGAAAGATACATCCTGCAATTCCTACTAAATCCTCCTAATTGGACTATCCACTGTATCAAAATTAATAACTAAAATACCTTGACATTTCCGTTACTGTGGATCATAATTTGACTCTTCTTGTTTCATACTACAATGATTTATCTTGTTGATGACCCTAAATGTAAAATTCCGTGCAAAATAACTGAATTATATGCAATTGCTGCCTCTTCTTCTCTCTGATTGGCTTCAAATGCTGCCCTCTGTGGTAATTATCACTACCACATAAATGGGAGTTTGAATGGAATGTGGTGAGCATGTATTGGTTGCACCAACAGAGGCACTCACTTTAATCGGGTGAGGGTGTATACGCGGCAATTTGTATCGTCCGTTCGTGTTGCAACATCACGCATAACGACTTGCACTGAAAACCGATAAATTTATGAAGAGATGTCTTTTTTTGGTAAAGTCAACTCGAGAATGGTAGTGTGAAGGGAAACCGATATATTGATTATTGGTGCTGTCAGTAAGTGCCTTATCTGGGCTCGGCAGTAACAGAAAGCTCTCTAGCCACTATATGTCTACTTCTACCTCAACTGATGCCCTTTAAAATCCCACTTTGTATGTAGGTAACAATAATTCACAGCACCTGATATTATTGGCAAAATGATACACCTCCTCAAAACTGCTAGCACGGCATAGCGTGCTTGTACACAGCATAGTGAGCATTCACAGGCAAGATTCTGAATTTGTGAATAAGGAATGTGACGTACCAGTTGAAACTTTCTAGAATACGTTTATTGCTCATTATTTCTCCACACTCTATGTTCTAGACACTAAGGCTCTCTTAGTGCCCAAGATGTTTCTATCAGGGTGCACAGTACTTCTAGCAATATGTCTTATAAGGAGAGAAAAATCGATCCACGTGGTTTACAATATTACCTTCTAACACTTATTATGGACACAGAAAGACTAACAATAGGGACAGATTTTAATGGCTAAAGGCACTAGTATAATCTTATAAAATAACTACAAGTATGGCGATAAAGAATAATATGTTAAAGAAAAGGGAAATGAGTCGGGATAATTTGGTGGTTGATGGAAATATGCAAGACTAAGGCCATAATACAAAAAATTAGGAAAAGATATGCATTTTATACTAAAGATATGGAAGTTGCACACCTACTAAACGTCTGTAGTATAACAGGAGTCAGATAAAATATATAGATGGGAAAGAGTTTCGTAAAACTGAAAATGAATCAAAACTTTAAGCTCTTGTTATTAGCGGAGCATGGAAGAAAGTACAAAGAACTGCACAACTACTATGTAATATTATCATATGTATAGATGAACAATCAAAAATTGTCGCTTCTCTGGAGATGAGAAATATAACAAAGTCCACATACTCTGTGTTGGGCTTCGTACAGCAAGTTGGATATGTTTTCAACACGGCCAGTATTTCTCACTCAGTGTGTCAGTCACTCTCACTTCTCTCTCCTCCTAGTGACATGCACTCGCTTACAGCACTATGGAATTATGCGCATACGGCACACTTACACGAAACACAGTGGGTCAGCTGTAGACAACGAAATCCATGCCTACTATAACAGTAAGGTTCGAATCGTATCGTGAAGGATATATTTTGTTCACGAAGAATACACGGTGTTGACGTCAGGCAACGTACACACCAAGTTTTGCCGAGCTAACTTTGACGCTAAATGCTTCACTCCATTCTGATATGGTACATTGTTCATACGCGTCAAGTGAGTAAGTGCTGGCTTTCGTGCAACATGACAGTTTTAATATTCGTGAGGCAGCGACTTGCTGTAGGGCTGCTAAGAGACGGATACAGCAGTAGCGGGTGTTGGGGGACAATGGACGTCTATTGGACACTGGTTTAAAGCGGGTTTCTACTAACGAAGAAGTCAACAGGTTAGTGCAATGTAACATCAGTTCTTTGTTTAGCATGACTCTGAGCGGTCTATGTAATAAACTTACATCCTCCTCTAACTGGAATGCTGTAAATGCGATTATTTTGTTTTCATTTCCAATAACACGAGCTTGGTCTCAGTATATTGTATTTTGACTCGACCTTGCTCTCAAGGCAGTATCGGTTGAACTTAGACCACGTTTAATATTAATTTATTGCCCGGAGACGTATCTCTATCATAGATCGAAACCACTTACACCAATACAAATACCACGGACACACAAGTGAAAAGAATTGTTTATTCAGATGAGTATACTGGACGAGGTACCAATGGTATTGCTAGTTCTTAGGACGAATCGAAATTGACAAGAATTGCTGGTCAGAACGGCAGAACATCCAATAGTACGTGATGACCTAACTTTCATCACCTGTTCCAATGTAGACTAATAAAATTCTAACAGTTACGTGCAGGGGCAATCCAGGGAGCGGTTTTAGGGTGTTCGGGGGGGGGGGGGTTCTTCGACCGTCAGCTGTAGTGAGCATAGCAATTTGGCAGGTGTAGGTGTTCCGGACAATCACAAAATATAATTAACCTTATACTTTAAAGGTATCTGAAAGTGCTTCTAGTTAATCAGAAAGTACCTAAATCACTTAATTACTCACTGAATATGCTTTATTTGTAAACAGAAATATTAGCCCTAGTGTCAAATATCTAGTAAAATAATAATGAAAATAACTCAGACGTCTTAGTTATCAAGTGCCAACCTATTGAGGTGCCGTCATCTAGACTGCCTGTGTCTTAATTTCATGTTCCGTTAGTGAACCAGAACTCTACTGGCTGAGGTTTTAGTGAATTTTGTCAGGTAGACTCCAATGTGGCACCAAAGAAATTTAACATGCAGTGCCGGGGATTAATTTCTGTAATCTTCAGAAATCCAATGCCGCCCGATCAGTGAAAGAACTCTGCGAGGGTTACCTACCAAAGGCCGGAGCAGGTTAATGAAAGAATGCGAAATTGCTCAGCTTGCGACGATCAACAATGGGACAATGACTGGAAGCAGCCGCGAGTTGGCCGATTCACTCAAGCTACGACGGGTGGACATTCCCTGTAACCAGCAGACAAAGTGGAAAGGTGCAAACGCCTTTGACGCTTGTGAAGGATATAAGTTCTTATATTATGGCACAGCATCCTGCCAAAATGGAGTGGCGATTGCGGATAAGAGAGTTTGTGAGATAACATCACCTGCGTACACCGTAAATCCGATCGCTTGATTGGCTCCCGAGTTGTCACCGTGTCAACAATCTACGCAGCGTTCCTTGTTGTGCACCAAAGGTATGATGTCCAGTAGAAGTACAAGGTGAATTCTATACAGAATTTGAGTCATACATACACTCTATTGACGCCTTCAATCATGTTAATCGGTGGAGATATCAACAGGCATGTTGGCTGCTCAGAGGGTGATTTCGAATAAGTAAATGGTGGATCAGGTTTGGTGTGCGTAAGAAAGTTCGTGATTGGAATGCGACTTGGCAAAATGTAAATACGTTCTTCAAGAAAAACCTGCCCCTCATTTTCACATATAGCAGTGGTCTTCGCAAGTCGCAAATCGATTACTGAATAGTGAAGAGGAAGGATCTGCGGCTACTAATGGACTGCAAAGTTACACTATCAGACTACATCTCTCCTCAGCATAGACTCCTGTTTATTGAATTTCAGCTTCTTCTCCACCCAACTCTTCGGCCTGTCACCAGCACAGAATCTATCAAGTGGTAGAAGCTTCATGGCAAAGCAACAGTGCTAACAGACAACATCTGTCCCGCTCCTGAATAATGACCATCTTGAGAAGGATACATGGGGTGTGATCATTGCATGAATCCGATCGAGTGAGTAAGAAATATTAGGACTGATGGAACCGGGAAAGTGTTTCACGGACAAACACGACTGGTGGTGGAATGACGAGGTGCAGCGCTCAGTGAAGACGAAGATGATCACCAAAAGGAACGATACCAATCTGGTACTCTAAAGGGAACTAAAATATGACACCAAACGAGCAGTAACAACAACCAAGGACAATTACTTTCGTGACCTCCACGATTAATTATATCAAGCTTGAGGAGCTAATTATATCCATAGGATCACTAGACCTCGTCATCGTGTCACTAAAGATATCAATGATGTCATTCGTATCAAGGACGAACATGGACAGCTCCTTCGAAACCCGGTGGATATACTTAGACACGGGGGTTAATACTTTAATATAATTTGTAATGAGGATTTCCCACAGTCAACCCAGAGCAGAGTTCAGTTCCACCCATAGTATCTGCCGATGTTGCGGCCACCATCCGTGCAATGGCAAACTGGAAAGCAACTGAACCTGATAACATCGCTCTTGAAGTTTGGACAGACATGGGGAGTGCGGAAATGAATTTCTATCAAAATTCTTAAACAAATGCACCGAAGACAAAGACGTACTATCCACCTGGAAGAGCAGTATCACTGTGCCTCTCTACAAAAGAATAGGTGTTGTTACTATATGCGCCAACTACCGCTCAATTCTTCTCCTCTGCTATACCATGAAAAAATTTCAGCGGATGATTGACGTACGCCTACATCCATCAATGCTGTTATTAAAACCAATGTGGCTTCGTTAAGGGCCGCAACAAGAGGTGCTATCCATGCTGTCCGTTTACCGGGAGAGAGGCACACATAAAAGCGAAAAATGATCCATATGGTCTTTCTAGATTTAGAAAAGGAATTTGGCCTTTCCCTCATGAACTCACCTGTTATTCGCTCCCTACGTACAGACTCACAGAGCAATACCTCCGTTGGGTACAGTTCCTCTAACTCAACTAAACAAACTCTGTCAGCTCTGCAGCTGGCGTCACAGCACCATTTAACAGTCGAATGGAAGTTGATGAAATGTCCACCCTGTCACCAATCCTCTTCATCCTGTGCATACCCAACCCATACAACCTTCTCTATGCAGATGACGTTATATTGGCTAGAGATTTAAGAAACAGGCTTAACGAAAACAAGGCTCAACACATATCGGTTGTGGCTAAACGTCGCAAAAAAAGAATATCTGGATTGCAGCACTCAGTCAAACGGAACAATATTCGTCGACGACATTCTACAAACGAAGACATCTGCGTTTCGTTACTTTGGCTCTCGCAAGACAGCTAATAGTGAAACACATCTAGATGCACGAGCACGAGTTAACGCTGCCTGGTTAAAGTGGTGCCAGGTCATGGGCGGCGTCCTTTGTGACTACCAGATACTGCTGTGTCTCAAATCTACCGCAAAGACGTTCGCCCAGTGTTACTTACTGTATGGGGTGGAATGTTTGCCGGCGACAAAAGGACACGGGAATATCCTGCATGCTTAAATGGACGCTGGGAGTCAAGCGACTAGATCGCAGTGGTCTGGAAGACTAAACTGCAGTGGTTCTCAACGTGGGAGGCATCCCCCGCCCGTTTGGGACGCGTAGAGGTTAATAAAGTGGGACGTTAGCTGTGATTTAAATATTTGTATTTGATATTCTGTAATGAACTTCGTGAACAAATATTGTTATATTCAGATTCTCATATCCGTGAACCTAGGCAGGAAGCTATCCTGCCGCCATTCAGGACTAATGAACTCGTGCATATGCTGTCTTATTTCACACGAACTGAGCAGTAGATCCTGCCAGCAGGAATTCTCAGAAAAGTTGCTAGTAACATTTTCCACACAGGCCCCTTTTGCCAGCTACCAGCAGCAGTAACACCATACCAAACACATAACAACCATTAATGACAATAAGCCGCTTGACAATGTGACTGACATTTCCTTGCAGCACTACAAGAATAGATTCTTCTACCTCCGCCATTGTCAACACGATTTAAGCCAGGCCTTTTCAGTCAGTTCAAATACAGTGAATGAACTCGAGCTTGTTCAGTGGAGGCATTAAGTCAGATTTGAAATAAACTGATACAAGTATCGCCATACCCATGGATAAGTGGCTGATTAGCGGTGGTGAAATGAGATCCCATGGGAGTGATTTATCGAGTACTTTTCCAACTTCGAAAATATTCTGTCCTAATAAGGAACAAGATACGAATATATTCAAAGAACATTCTTCTTTCGGATCTACTTCTGCTCCCACCAGCAACATTAATTCTACACCCAAAACCAAAGTGCATAAATATCAAGACTATTATCTGACATTAGGCTTTAACAGCATTCTTTTGAATAATCAGGAATGACCTCAATGCGCTCTTTGTTTGGATACTGTACTCACTTTACACACTTGCAGACAAAACATCCAGACCATGTACAGTAAGTAGACCCATAAAATATTTTAAGCGTCATGAGCAACAACTGAAAGGAAATGTCCGACTCGTTGGTTGAATGGTCAGCGTACTGGCCTTCGGTTCCCAGGGTCCCGGGTTCAATTCCCGGCCACGTCGGGGATTTTAACCTTCATTAGTTAATTCCAATGTCTCGGTGGCTGGGTGTTTGTGCTGTTCCCAACATTCCTGCAACTCACACACCACACATAACACTATCCTCCACCACAATAACACGCAGTTGCCTACACATGGCAGATGCCACCCACCCTCGTCAGAGAGTCTGTCTTAGAAGGGCTGCACCCGACTACAAATAGCCATACGAAATTATTATTATTATTATTATTATTATTATTATTATTATTATTATTATTATTATTATTATTATTATTATTATTATTATTATTATTATTATTATTATTATTATTATTATTATTATTATTATTATATAATTCGCTGGGGCCATCAAGGACCACGTTAAGTCTTGTTGCATTTGACATTGAACTTGGCCTTCTTTAGAGTCCAAATTTCCCTCATTCTTTGTGAGTGGGCCTGCTTACGCTCCTCTGTCCAAGGGGCACCGTGTCTTCTCTTCGGTTGCTCGTCTCGGTTTAGCCCGTTCGTCAATATTTTCTTGCGGAAGAGATCTCCGTTAAGGGCGTCTTCAGCTGAGATATGTAGCATTTGCAGGTCTTCTTTGGTATTTCTAAACCAGGGAATTGTGGTTTTGGGGTTTGAATAAAAAAAGTGAAAGATTTCTTTAGTTAACTTTCTTCCGTCTATTCTTTTCAGATGACCGTAAAATCGTGCCCGTCTTTTTCTGATTGTGTCGGTAATTTTCTCTATTTTGCTGTAGACTTCCTTGTCGGATCTCTTTTGATGGATTCCATTTCTGTACTTTGATCCCAAGATTCCTCTCACAATTTTGCGTTCTCTTTTCTCCAGTTCTTCAAGGATCCTTTGTTGGCATTTAGAGGCAGGGTTTCGGCTGCATATAGAACTACTGGCTTCAGATATTATTATTATTATTATTATTATTATTATTATTATTATTATTATTATTATTATTATTATTATTATTATTATTATTAATGATGTATTCATAAGTAAGGGATTAACTCACCATCCGCTTGAAATCAAATCAGGAAATTTATGAAACGGTGGAGAAACTGAAGCAGCAATGAGAAGGAGAGTAGCATTTGATTGTCACATCACGATTATGAACCCGGAGAGATTTGCCCACAAGCTACTCACTCTCCTAGAAATATATAAAACCCAATCTCTGTGGCTAAGTGAGGTACGAAAAGACTGAGAAGAAGTGGATATCAAAGAGGGGCAGGAAAAGGAAAGGGCGATCTTAAAGAAGAAATCTGCAGGAATGAAGGTTGCATCCGAGAAGCAATTTGACAAACTACGAAACATCTCGTCGGAAAGGCGAGAAAAGAGAATTCAAAGACGTAAATATTTGAGGGGAGTGCGAAGAGAAAGGTGAGAGCCTGAGCCATAAAAGGACAGATAGGCTAGGTTGTACAAACATGACCCAATGGTGGCCATAAGGATGGACGAATGATAAAGTTATATAAGAAACATTATTCTTGTCTTCTTCTGAGGATGGAAACAATATGTGTTGTTAACAGTTCTGACATCCTGGTCTAAAAACCTTACCTCTTTTAGCCCACCAGAGGTAACAAGTCGGATAGCTGCCCAGCGAGGGAGTATTAAGACAGCCCAGTGTGTGTAATTTAGAAAGGTAATTAGTCTCCATGTGCTGCGGTTCTGTTGATTTATGTGCCATTTCAACCACATACCAGCTCTCCCGCCATTGTTAAATCTCTGGCAGTACCGGGAATCGAACCTGGGCTCGCGAGGACGGCAGCTAATAGTGCTGACCGTTTCGCTGCGAAAGAGGACAGGTAGCTAGTAATTATTATTGATCGTCCTAGTGATAGTGCAAGCAAATTCAAAATTTGTAAACAAATTTTTCTAAGTCGCTAATACAGACAGTGTATATTTACCAACGATATATGTTACATGAAATCGCATTATATAACTGTACTATTGTAATGACCGTTTTTAATCAATTATCAATTTAAACCCATTTTAAAACTGAGAAACTATTATAAACACTTAAATCTGTTTTTCTTGCCAGTTGCTTTACTTCGCACCGACGCAGATAGGTCTTATGACGACAATGGGACAGGAAAGGCCTAGGAATGGGAAGGAAGCAGCCGTGGCCTTAATTAAGGTACAGCCCCAGCATTTGCCTGGTGTGGAAATGGGAAACCATGGAATACCATCTTCAGGTCTGCCAACAGTGGGTTTCAAACCCACTATCTCCGGAATGCGAACTCACAGCAGCGCGCTCCTAACCCCACGGCCAACCCGCGCGGTAATATTTTAATCCACGTGCATTTTCTTAAAATTCCAGTGTTAAGAACATCATTAGAAGAAAGAATAGTGAAGAAATGTGTAGGCCTACTCATCAAAAGTATTTGTTCCTAAAACCTCCAACGACACATTCAACGAACTAATAAGGACGGTACTGAATGTAACACGTGCTTGAGTCTCACATGAATAAATAACCATAGCTACTGCCAAAATATGCACGCGCACAAACACTTGGTCACAATTCCGCTTGCCACGAAACTGAAGATTACAAAATTCCTTATCTGCCAATTCAAAGCTATTTTCCACACATATATAAATTTGGAAGTTACTGAACCCTTTACCTTATCAACTCCATCGTCGGTCGTATGCCTCAGCTGATTCGGTAGAATATTGGACTCTTAAATCTTAGGGTGCGCCGAATTCTTCCTGGTCACTTCATCGACCGATCGATAGGATTCAGAGGCGAGCATAACTACGTCAAATAAGGAGCAAAAAGTACTTACTATAATGTATTAAAAAACCACGATGGTAAAGAAATTTGAAGAGATTCTCACAAAATTTGCCTCATTATTCGAAATTCGTTGTAGGTTATGAGCCACATTGCCTTCTGAACGTTGAAAGTATCTTAGACGAAGTAATACTTAAGTCTGACAATGAATGGCTAGTTCCTTTACGTCGCAGCGACACAGATAGGTCTTATGCCGACGACGGGAGAGGAAAGGCCTAGGAATAGGAAGATAGTGGCCGTGGCCTTAATTAAGGTACAGCCCCAGCATTTTCCTGGTGTGAAAATGGGAAACCACGGAAAACCTTCAGGGCTGCCGACACTGGGGTTCGAACCCACTATATCCCGGATGCGAACTCACAACTGGGCGTTCCTAACCGCACAGCCAACTCGCCCGGTGACAATGAATGGAAACTTGATAAAAAATATGCGGTTAGAAAAAAATCAGAAAACTATAAAACTCTGAAAATCGGGTAACACTGACCTCAGACGGTAACTGGGAGTCGACTAGCTGATCAGTGGAAAATATGATTTTCAACAACTAGAACTCCACATTTGCATTTAATTGAGGTTCTCCACCAGTTGAATATCCTACCGGATACCGGGAACACCCTCCGAATGGACCATCAATCGACACTGCTCAAACAGCAGTTGCTATCAAATTGTTAATCCAAACCATGGAGCTTGGTACAAGTTAATCGCAATTATCAGATATGAAATAGAATTTGCACTATTTGTTGTCATCTCGTGACACCCGAGGTAAGGGTTATTCTGTCCGAAGGCAGGTCCGAACCTCCGCAGATGTGTTTCCCTCAACCGGAGTTTACGCGCGGTAGGGTGGCCAGTTCCTTTCCGCTCCTCCATTCCCTTACCCCCCCCCCCCGCCAACAGCGCGTGGCAACCCATCCAACTCCTGACCACGCCCAATGTTGCTTAACTTCGGAGATCTCACGGGATCCGGTGTTTCAACACGGCTACGGCCGTTGGCGTGACACCCTAAAGTTACAGAAAAATACCGATGCTTTCATATGCACTAACCCCAATCATGTGTTCATAAGGAACCAACAACACTTGATTTTGGGAGATCCTACGTTAGATGTTCTGAAGAAACAAAACTGCCGAAATGCAGGACAATATTAATGCGAACATGCGTTTTGAAGGAACGCTTTATGATATGAATCCGCAAATCCGCAGCTTACAACAACTACAATTAATACGGAAAGACTGAATTGCTTACCTCAACCACACGTAAATAAATTATGACGAAAAAATAAAATAAATTTCACGATATCTGACGAAATAACTCCATATTCGTAGTTTAACTCCTCAAAAATAAATACAAGAACAACTATCTCCCAACGCCGTACTGCCCTAACATAACATAAACTAAATCTCTCGAGCCTGAACACGCGTGGCTGAGTTGTATTGATCCGTCTCCATTAATCAAACCTTCACGCGGAATAACCCTTACACTTACGACCGATACTGGTGCGACACTAATATGGACGCATTTTCCGGCTGGTAAGGATTAAGCCTAAATGTGACCTAAATGATGTCTGCTAATGACCGTCATGACCGAATCCACTACTGTAAACACAATCATCGCTCAAGCCGATTCACAAACCGAACCTAAAATTCACAATATGTAAATGACCTCCAAAACTTGTCGTGAGGCGTGCCGCTGAGTGTATATAAACCCCTACCATGACTATAGATATAGCCTCCACACACTATAATAAAACGTAAAGTAAAATGTATGGATACCCCTATCGGATCGATGTACACAACATCCTAATCCTATTACGAGGTTTAATTAATTGGACACCACTATCGGGATGATTTACAAAACTTCCTAATGTTATCGTCCAGCCTAAGGATAGGTATCAACACGTTCATACACATAAATGAAATGCTAAATCGCATACAATTTCTAGTCGATTGAATGTGACAATATCAAAGTTCCAAAGATGTAAACGAAGTTCACTAAGAAAATGCAAAATCTAAATCTCATGCAACAACTCCTAAAAGTGGGGAAACAATAATCACATACATCACATCACTCGCGGCTAAACTGAGGCAGTGAAGATCCGAAATGACCTGCGATGTCATTGTGCAATTACATGGTAACCGAAACACTCCAGTGAAGTTTAACTATATGACGAACTCCCGCTCATTAAACTACCTGTTAATCGAATCAGTTTCTCATCCATCAATGTTTCCGAAAGTTCGATTTAATTCGCTTCGTAAAATATTAACAGGACAAAACTTCCACCTACATACTTTATCTATGAGGTCAGAAATAAACTACACATTGCTAACATTTGTATATTTGTATTTATTAGTGAACAAAACAGGCGTTCAGCCCCTAATACATGTTCACAATAATA
Organism: Anabrus simplex; assembly: GCF_040414725.1. Lineage (NCBI taxonomy): Eukaryota > Metazoa > Arthropoda > Insecta > Orthoptera > Tettigoniidae > Anabrus > Anabrus simplex. The sequence goes on from NC_090266.1 coordinate 1,018,663,377, forward strand.
ATAATAAATAACAAATAAGATTAATAAGAATAGTCCAACCTGAGCCACCCCTCTCCACTATATACTAAATAACACAAAATGAAATAAACAATACCGTCCCGGTTTTATACCAGAACCAACTCCATCTACATCAATTCACAACAGCCTGGTCAATGTTTACCTTCTACTGCTGGTGTTACAACTCCATGCTTGTTATCACTCTCACGTACGCAACCTTCTTACTTCAGCATTTTCATCACCTCTATTGTTCCCTGACCTACTCCAGCATAAGCTGCAGCAGCAGCATTACCAGGTTGCATTCCAAACCAGCCATTACATGATTGCATACCAACCCGGCCATCTTATTCCGTCATTGCGTTCCAATCAACCATACCGCAACTTTTACCAATCTGCGTTAACATTGCTTCATTTCATTTCATTCCGTCATAACACTCCATAATAAAATTACCTCTCATCTCCAGAAATTTCGGCAATGAATAACAAATACCAATCACGCCTCCAAAAATTTTGGCCAGCAATACTCCAACACCACATTTTAGCAATACCACACCGACCCTACCTCATATACCACCTCTACTTCTTCTACAAATACACTCACCTGCTGCCATCCACCATCTTATACCACCACTTCTCCAACACCACATTTCAACCCTATAACATATCATAATTTAATACTTCCAACACCACACTTCAGCATACCAGCTCTACTCCTTCCACAAATACACTCACCTTCTGCCATCCACCATCTTATACCACCACTTCTCCCACACCACATTTCCACCCTATAACATATCATAACTTGCATTTACCATACACTCATACTCATCCTACCCGTCATAATTACCTACTGAAGACTCCATCTTCTACCAAACCAAAATTTACAAATAGCCGAGTTACATTACTACATCTCCATACCTTTCCAACACCACATTTCAACATATACCACCTCTACTTCCAACACCACATTTCAGCCCTAACACGCACTCGTCTGCCATCACTCAGCATTTATACCAGTCACCAATACAATACAAAATGATAATAAACTCACCTGTTTCCAGCTCCAAAAATTAAATAGCCATCAACACCACATTACAACCCTATAACATATCATAACTTGAATACTAAGCCTTCAATACTTCCAACACCACACTTCAGCATACCAGCTCTACTCCTTCCACAAATACACTTACCTTCTGCCATCCACCATCTTATACCACCACTTCTCCAACACCACATTTCAACCCTATAACATATCATAACTACATCTCCATACCTTTCCAACACCACATTTCAACATATACCACCTCTACTTCCAACACCACAATTCAGCCCTAACACACACTCATCTGCCATCACTCAGCATTTATACCAGACACCAATACAATCTCAGTACCACCACCTCTACTTCTTCTACAAATACACTCACCTTCTGCCATCCACCATCTTATACCACCACTTCTCCAACACCACATTTCAACCCTATAACATATCATAATTTGCTCAATTTGCCATACACTCATACTCATCCTAATACCCATCATAATTACCTACCGAAAACTCCATCTTCCCCCAAACCAAAATTTACAAATAGCCAAATTACAACACTTATCCAACACCACATTTACCATCACTCCTCCAGCTCCAAATATCAACAAACTGCCATCCACCATCTTATACCACCACTTGTCCAACACCACATTTCAACCCTATAACATATCATAACTTATATACCACTTCTCCTTCACAACATTTCAGCCTCCACGCCCTTAATTACTTACTTACTCGCTATATTATTGTTTTTTACTTCTTGTAACAAAACCCTCACTACTTTTCATTGCTCTCATCATGTCCGTAAATCTTCTATCTCTCCCTGCGCTCCTACTCAAATTCTGTGCGAGGTACTCACGGGTTAACACTGGCCTTACTTTTATACCCTGATCTTGTCTAACTACACCACTACACTCAGCTCTCTCAGCTTCTTGTTGCTCACTCTCCTTTCCCCCATCACCCCTTTGATCTTCAGCCTCTCTCCTGCCTTGCCCGTCCACTGCTCTTTCCTTACCGTTGTTCATACTTCCACTTAGCACCTCGCTCTGTCTCTCTTGACACTTTTCAGTACTACTTCCTATAATTACACTTCTACCCTCGTTATCTTTCACTTGCCTATTATCTTCCACTCGTTTGTCATCCCCGTTATTCACTACACTTCTCTTAGCCTCCTCATCTTGTTTCATCCTCCGTTCTAGGTCCATCAGTCTATTCACCGACCATACTCTCCTCCATCTGTTGCCTGTCACCACTAATTCCTATCCTCTGATGACTGCATTCAACCCTTGCTGCCTAGCTCGTATCATGTGTTTTTTTAAGCGTTTTTTCATTCCTCCACTCTTCAGCTCCTATGTCCCTCCTTATCCATATTTTTTCTCCTTGCACGTTACCTGCATTACGCACCACTGTATCAGCCATCAGTGTAGAAAATAATTGCACTTTGATAGGCCTATTACCTCTAAATCTTCCCACTCTTGTCACATCATCAATGTCCACTTCACTGAAATTTATTTTCATTTTACCCTGAATTATGTCCACTACTTTATAAACTATACTCGTCTTATCTTCCTTCTTACCCTCTTGCACTCCATATATAAATAAGCATTTATTTCTGCGACTTCGGGTGTTAACAACTACGTCGGCTTTCAGTTTCGATATCTCCTCTTCCAATCTCCCTATCTCCTCTCTTAATGCTGAAACTTCTTCACCATTTCTTCTCACCTGTGAAGCTGTGTCTTCTATCTTTTCCTGAAACCACCCCTTCATTTTTTCAAACTCCCTCGTTTGTTCCTTGATCATGTTCTTGATTTGTTCGAAGGGACATGTCCCTGCTACCACCTCTGTTACGATTTTTCTGATTGTTTCCATGTCCTCCCAGCTCATATTTCCTCTGGAAGTCAGACCTGGGTTCAGTTCTACTCCCCCAATCCAAAGCAATATCAAAATCACCGCTGCAGAAAGTATAAAGCGTCCTATTTTATCCAGTTCTATTCTGCATCTTCTTGTCTTCACTTCTTCTTTCTTCTTCCTTCCCTCCCAACCACCTATGCTCGCCCTGTACTGCTCTGTACCAATCATTGCCTGTAAGCACCTCGCTGACTTCCAACACTCCGCACTTACACTACCTTCTCCCACTCCAGGGACCCTCCACTCCGTACGTCTGCACTCGCCGGTGGCTCTAGGTGAACTGACATTGCTAACATAACTGATCTTATCTGGGATAACAAATACAAGTAAGAACAGACTTATGCGTGGATATCGCTTGCATTTAACTCTAGGCGTCGTAACAACCACCTCACCTAGAACATTATTCCTTTCGCACTTGCTCTGTGAAAATTGAATCTAGGATCGCCACAGGACCTCGCTTCTTATACAAGCTATCCCTGAAATATCACACCGTAACTACATACACCCTGTCACAAAATCATAGGGCCTTTCCTCACGGCAACCAACTTCAAATTACAGGGCGTTTTTCTTCACAAAACATAGGACTTACATCTGCCTTAAACATCATTATTCTCATTTCTCTCATAATATTCCCTTCTCAAATTCCGATCGATTTCTCTTTCTGAGCTCATATAGTATTTAAATGCAAATTATATCACCACCAAAGAGATTCTAAAATCTTAAGTTTCACTTATATTCTCTCGGAACTCAGAGACAAAATGAATGAAATGGAAATGGCGTATGGCTTTTAGTACCGGGAGTGTCCGAGGAGAAGTTCGGCTCGCCAGATGCAGGTCTTTCGATCTGACACCTGTTGGCGACCTGCGCGTCGTTATGAGGATGAAATGATGATGAAGACGACACTTACACCCAGACCCCGTGCCAGCGAAATTAACCAATTAAGGTTAAAATTTCCGACCCTGCCGGGAATGGAACCCGGGACCCCTGTGACCGAAGGTCAGCAAGCTAACCATTTAGCCATGGAGCCGGACTACAAAATAAATACCATAACCTCACATTTTCACACACGCAGTGTCGCAAAATTATTGACAAATACCTAACTCTACTTCACTGGATTTCGCTCCTAAATTCTCGTCCTCATTTACAAATATTACTATGACTTCAAATTATTCCTGGAGTTAACGTTATTATCACTGTAGTTCACACAATATCATTTCTATTTCTATTTCTATTTCTATTTCTATTTCTATTTCTATTTCTATTTCTATTTCTATTTCTATTTCTATTTCTATTTCTATTTCTATTTCTATTTCTATTTCTATTTCTATTTCTATTTCTATTTCTATTTCTATTTCTATTTCTATTTCTATTTCTATTTCTATTTCTATTATCAGCATATCAATTTTATTCTGGTCATTAATATCACTGAATTTTATCACATGCTTTAAATTTACATTTTAATAACATTACATCTGTATATGCTCCCGGCCACGCAAATTACCGAAAGCACTCCTGCAAAATTTCCTACGGGTCTTCATACAAAACATGACAATGACTTAAAACTACACACGCATTTCCTTTTATAGGCAGCGCAGTGTCATGCCTAACTACTGAAAATATAAGTGGACAGTACAGTATTTACATTCTAACAGCAAATACATGAAATTTTAGACATATCTGTAATTGCTGACGAGTAGTTTCCTCATGGCCACTTATCACTATCCATATTCACCTCTAATAATTTACAAATCATGATAGTAATAAACATTTCACTTGAAACAATATTCTTCCTGTACAATTACGACATATATTATTAAACTTCAGACACCATAAATTAATATAAAAACACTTTATTTATGTACACACGGAATCTGAACCGCACTGCACTATTTCTTGGCCTTTGGACCGTTATTGACGAAGTTACAAAAAGATTTCTCAGTCGACTCGACCAGGTGCCTGCTACTTAGGACTGTGCGATTTTACCTTCACCCTTCTCGACCATCTGTTCTCCTCCCCAGCTAGTTGATAACCGTGTCATCGAGACGATAGGTATTTCTAGACCTCAATGTCTCACTCGCAGAAGTTTATGAATTCTTGAGCAGTACGCGGCTATAAGAAATATTGAAACTTTAATATGTCAACCAAAGCTAACTATGCTTTATTTCCAACACTTTGAAATCCTCTCTAGTGGAAGTTCGTGAATCATCTCAAACAGCTACATCAACGTCCCTTCGTACTACGACGAATGTTGAAGACCTTAATATTTATCAAGCTAACTAGTGTTTAATCAGGTGGCTTCCGAGGTACCCAAGTCTATCTCCACACGACACTTCAATTTTTTCTACTATCTGATTTCTGAAGTTAACTAACGCAGCTCCGCCCTCTCACACTGATGAATTGCGAGTGTCGGCTTCTAGAGGAGGGGGAGTATTTAAAGGAAAATTGTGACGCTAATGCCCGCCTCGGGTAATGCATTACAGAGCATCACCTTTTGTACCCCTGGGTCGATTTCCTCGAATTTTACACATGAGATTGCGCCGGTGGTATCCTCTGACTCGTCATAGTCTTCCAAATAGGTGTAATTAATTATTTCCATGGGTGACTTTCCCGCGTCTTCTGGATGGATCACCCTGGCTCGTGTCGTTTTCGCTCTGGTGACTAGAAACTTAACTTCATGTATGTGAGTAATTAACCATAGTCTTCCCTGTGGATTGAACTTTACCAAATAGTTTCATAAATTGTCATTAATTATTACCTCTCAAATGATGTGCCGAGAAATCTCCAAATCCTTAGTCTTATGAATTTCCGAAACCCACCGAATCATCCCGTTCTGGCTCGATGTCTTTGGTGACCTCCCGCCGTGAGTAATAAGCAAGGATCATGAATCTAAACTTGCCTGCAGGCTGACTATTTACCAAAATGGATGCGCGCTGTTTTTTCTCGCAGCTGGCCCTACATAGCCATGCGGCGATTCTTTTGTAATGTAGAATTATGGGCTCAATTGAAACCACTTTATAAACTCAGACACTAATATAAATACTTTAATCCACATGCATTTTCTTAAAATTTCAGTTTTAAGGAAATCATTGAAAAAATTAACAACCTCTTAGTAAAAGAGAATAGTGAAGAAAATGTATGTAGACTTACTAACCAAAAGTATTTGTTCCAAGACCTCCGACACCTTCAAACGAACTAATAAGAACGGTACAGTGAGAAATACGTGCTTGACACTCACATAAGTAAATAACCATAGATATTGCCACCATATGCACGCGCACAAACACTTGGTCACAACTTCACTTGCCACGAAACTGAAGTTTACAAAATGCGTTATCTTCCAATTCAAAGCTATTTTGCACTCATATATAAATTTGGGAGGGATATCCGTTGCATTCTATACGATTACACACAAAACAGATCAACGACGTTATTCATAAATACATAAATGTGCAGGAGAAAAATTAACAATTTTGATAGTTTGTGCATGCGTTCTGTTAAGTATGGGTATCTGTGTCGCCAAATTTTATTAATGAAACAGAGCAAAATGAATTGCAAGAATTCTAGATTGTTACATTACAGACAGAAACAGATTTTTCCTGTCACTAATACAAATTTTCAAAAAAATCGCTAGGTGTCTGCTTTAACAAGAGGGAACGAAGTAAGTCCTTTCGTTGAAACATATAATAGTCGTCAGATACAGTGACAGAATCACTATATTGATAACGCAGATTTTTGTCTAGGTTTTGCTTGTCATGTGCTGTGCTCAAGTGGTTGAAATAAAAAGTGGTTTCGACTTTGGCTAGTCTGTCCACGCTTGAGCTTGTTACATGCTGCACTCCAGTGGATGAAAATAAAGTGTTTAGTCACGCAGCCACTGGCACTCCCTCAGCCCTTAACAACACATACAAAACCAAACAGTCTTTTTTTTCTTCAGGGTCTTATATTCAGTAGCAGTGACCGTGAGATCTAGCTCAACAACTCAGACAAGCGCCGCCAGAGCGCATGTCGGTCTGCGCACTTGTTCAAATGAAGGCGGAATAAGATTTGAATGCATTTTCTTGAAATTTAATATAAACAGTTCTTGAGAGGGGCAGAATCTCAGAGTCTTTATTTTTGGCATTGGTGGTGCAATGACTCAACGGCGCTACTGCACGAGCCACCCGTGCTTTCCTGGATAGGTATATTTAACGTGATGATTTCATTTCACCATAGTCTACAAAATGCACGTTCGACAGAGAAGTATGGATTATTTCTGAAGGCATTCTTTTGTAAGTGCCGGCCCCGCAGTGTAGGAGTAGTGTGCCTGCCTCTTACCCGGAGGACGCGGGTTTGATTCTCGGCCAGGTGGGGGATTTTTACCTGGATCTGAGGACTGGTTCGAGGTTCACTCAGCCTACTTGATTACAATTGACGAGCCTATCTGACGTTGAGATGGCGGCCCTACTTTAGAAAGCAAAAAATAACGACCGAGGGGATTCGTCGTGCTGACTACACGACACCTCGTAATCTGCAGGACTTCGGTCTGAGCAGCGGTCTCTTGGTAGGCCATGGCCGTTTGGGGCTGTTGCGCCATGTTTCTTTATTTTTTTGTAACATGACAACTCCTTTACATCCAGTGATACGTCGCTATACTCTCAACGTTTGTGGCTCTCTCGTACTCATCAGGAAAGTAAACATGTAGGCAAAGATTTGCAAGTAAATAACGTTTCTTCTCAGAAAACACTTACATTGTGTTATTATGATTTTAAAAAATCTAGCCCATAAAAGTCAATTTACAGTGAAGTATACATTTTTACTGCAGTTCATGAATATGATCTGTAATAAATTAAAGGGATATGATCATTTTAATTGCAAATAATACATAGAAAATGCACGAAACTTGTAGTTCAAACGATATTGTCATAAATATAATTGTGCCGTTATCATAGAGTGAAACGAGCCTACTTTGTAACATGATGATTCCTTTAATATTTCCTACTTCAATACCGGGTGCAGATTTATCAAATTTCAAGACGTCTACGAGAATGGAAAGCACAGACTAGAGTAACAACATTGTGGGAGGAAATACCTAGTGTAGAGCTCATCTCTAATTAGTATAAAATTAAGTCCTAAATCGTGTCTGTCTGTCTGTCTGTCTGTCTGTCTGTCTGTCTGTCTGTCTGTCTGTCTGTCTGTCTGTCTGTCTGTCTGTCTGTCTGTCTGTCTGTCTGTCTGTCTGTCTGTCTGTCTGATTGACTGCGACGGCTAATTTCAAGAACCAGTGGATGGATATTGATACGGATTTCACCATTATCTTAATAATTTCTCGAGGAAGGTTTATATATAGGAATATTAATCTATGACCAAATGAAGCCGAGTAGTAACGGTTCCAGTGAAGTAACTCGAAGATAAAACGGTTCTTCTTGCGCCTTTTATTGTTACGCTGGCTAAAACGTGAAAGATACATCTGTACTATGAGGGTGAGAATTAATCAGCATAAAAAGGTCTATAAAATGTTGGCGCCAGCGTATATTTATCTTTAAACACATAGCCCATTATAAGTGTATATATCTTAAAGTAAGGATTTAATTGAATCAAGTCGGAGATGACACAGTCGTCCGTGTGCATTTTTAGCTTACGCTGGGTAAACCATTAAAGATACATCTGTAATATGAGGATAAGAATTCGTCAGCACAATAAGCTCTACAAGAACGTTTGCGGTTATTTTTACATATCTTTAAGACATAACCGACAATAAATGTTTTATCTTACAGTTTTGCTGTCGAAAACGTTTATTAAATACAACTTTTAAATTTACTTAATCCTTATCATAACACATTGTTTATTCGGTTCAAGTAACTAATGTAGATTAAAATGAAATTTACAGAAATATTTTCATTCAGCTATACTTTCGGAGATAAGGTCGTTTTCATTTCTTCGAGCAATTTCCATTCTTTTATATGGAAATGTAAATGATCGTCTTCGGAGCGAGTGAGTTGATTGCAAGCCAGCGTGCAAGCTATCAACGACTTCGGCCAGCATTATTTGAACATACAATAATTTATAATTTTCCAGCGAGTATTCGTTATTTATATACAGCCTCCGGTAAACCACCATGTCGAGACGGACAACGAATACAGGTCGCTGCACATTTCATTCGAAACACTGCCTTTATAACGTAACAATGAAACTAACCAACAAAGAGATTCTTGAGTGTCATAGGACAGAGAAAGAATGACTTCACAATGACAAATTCACTCTCTGTGTTCAAGTATATTACTCGGTATACTTACGAGTCAATAGTAAAGAGCTGTTCAATATCCTACACAATTTCTAAATTCTTTACATCCTTTCGGCTTGCCACCACACAAGCTGATTTTGAAAATGGGGCTACCTACGTAGTACAGTCATTAAGTTTTGAGACTGACCGTACGATGGCGCTGTGATGCACTATAGCGCATAGGTGGCGCCGTGGTATGGTACCATGTCAGTTAGTCTCCCGTCCCTGCAAGAGACAGTTGTGTGCATGCACTGGAAGCAGACGTACGGCCGTTGTTATGACGGTGATTTGAATGCGCCCGTCGGACCTTGACATGTCACAGTTTGGGCAACAGGTAAACATCAAGTTCTGTCAGAAATTATGCAAAAGCGCTGCCGAAAGGTTTGAAAGGATGCAGCAGGTTTACGGTGAGGACGCATTGAGTCGCAGTGTTATGTTTAGGTGGCACCGACGTTTGGTGCAAGGACGGGGCAGACTGGAAGATGATATGCGTACTGGTCGTCCACAAACAGTTCGAACGGAACGCAAGCTCCAAGAAGTTGCAATGTTGGTGAGTGTTAACCGCTCCCAATCGGTAGACGATCTCGCAGTAGCAAAAGGGGTCAGCCATGGTACGTGCCACAGAATACTGACGGATGACCTCAACATGTTTCGTGTTACCCAGCACATTGTGCCAAGGATCCTGTCACAAGACCAACGTGATAATCGAATGACGATTTGTGGTGACCTCATCAGTAGCGCTGACGATGATCCGACGTTTCTCAACCGGATAATAACTGGAGACGTAACATGGTGTTTCCTTTCGGCGGTGCTTCCAGCAGCTATACCAACGTTGGCAAACGTGCATAACGGCCAACGGCGACTATTTTGAGGGTGGATGTGGTTCTGTGTCGGTGTACGCCGTGCAATGCGGCATCATGTGAAACATACAGAATCGTGCGGTTGCCTATCCTCCAGGCGTCAAGTCTCAGAACTTAATGACTGTACAACGTATTATATTCTTACGTAAAATGCAATCGCCGAAGTTATGAAATAGGACGGGATAAGTAGTGAAAATTTTGAAAAACCGTTTCATTGAAGCTAGTGTCCGACTCGTTGGCTGAATGGTCAGCGTACTGGCCTTCGGTTTAGAGGGTCCCGGGTTCGATTCCCGGCCGATTCTGGGATTTTAACCTTCATTGGTTAATTCCACTGGCTCGGGGGCAGGGTATTTGTGCTATCCCCAGCATCCCTGCAACACACACACCACACCTAACACTATCCTCCACCACAATAACATACAGTTACCTATATATGGCAGATGCCGCCCACCCTCTTCGGAGGGTGTGCCTCACTAGGGCTGCACCCGGCTAGACATAGCTACACGAAATTATTATTATTTAAACTACTAATTTAAATGGATGTAGCACAGGAGAAGCGGACTTAATACCGAAAATCCGTACGATTCCTTCAGATTTGCCTTTTGAATTCAAACGAGTTCAATTCCCTGTAAGAGTCTGCTTTGGCATAACAATAAACAAAGCACAGGGTCAGACACTTGGCGTGGCTGGAGTTGATCTCAGTAGAGAATGTTTTTCTTATGTGCATGTGTACGTGTCCCTATCGCGTATTACATCAAAACCAAATCATTTCGTGTTCATTACTGGAGGAAAAACGACTAATGCTGTATACAAGGAAATCTTCTGTGTCCTCGGTTAAAAGTAACCTATCGCCTTAAACTCATAACTGATCCCGTCTGAAAACGGGGCGGGTAGCTTGTTTGATGTAATTAGAATCAATGTTTTATTGATTTCAAATTTCCTCAGGACAAACAAACTTCAGTAAATGATAAAATGTATAATTTACGTCCTGCTTCACGCCAACGAGGGAAAAACAAAGAGAAGGATTTGGTTTAGTGATATTCGCATGATTTGGCTCCATATCACGTCGGTTTAACGTACACCATAGTTTCGGAAAACATTTGCAGTATAATGTGAAATAATTAATGTAAATTCATGGAGAATATATTATAACGTTTGCTAAATGAATGGGTCCAGGGAAGCTAAAACACCTGCCGCTGAAGATATTCTCCGCTTGAGAGCCTGTGTGTACATTCGAAGCACATTATTATCAGAAGTTCAATTCATTCAGTGCAAAGGAAGCGAAACGTAGGCTCTACGTAAGTTTAATTCTCAACGTTCCTGATTTATTTCTCAGAACGAGAAATAACATCGTTACCATCATTTCCGAATTACTTTATGTACTGTTATGATGCCATTCCTCTTCTATCTTCCTTACTGGTCATTTAACCACTTATTAGTACCGCTAGGTACTAATGTATATTTTTTTTTGCTAGGGGCTTTACGTCGCACCGACACAGATAGGTCTTATGGCGACGATGGGATAGGAAAGGTCTAGGAGTTGGAAGGAAGCGGCCGTGGCCTTAATTAAGGTACAGCCCCAGCATTTGTCTGGTGTGAAAATGGGAAACCACGGAAAACCATTTTCAGGGCTGCCGATAGTGGGATTCGAACCTACTATCTCCCGGATGCAAGCTCACAGCCGCGCGCCTCTACGCGCACGGCCAACTCGCCCGGTCTAATGTGTATTAAACCTACTCGCACCCAGACACCGAGACAGAGGAATTTACCAAATATGTTTAATATTTCCGGCCCGGTCCTGAATTGAAACCAAGGCCTTATGAACAGGAGAACAGTACGCTGTATGCCGACCATTCAGCCAAGGAGCCAGAAGCCATTTCCATCGTGTACGTTTAGGCACTAACCAGCGGGGTATGTGCAGGGCACAAGATGAATAAGAGAGTCGTTCTACTGTTAAATGTGGCAAACGTGGGCCTGTGTTTACGCATTCAAACATCATACCTATGCGAACATATTTGAACGAAGCAGGATTCGCACCGCCGCTGGCACATTCCGTCGACTGCCAGGCGAACGCCTAACCACGTTCGCTACTCTAGACTGCTAAAAAGATGCTCGTAGTACGACGAGAACAGGGTACATACGCCATCCGATTCGGTGTTTAAGACGTTAATTACTGCACTGTTACCTAGTTGTATGCATTGCCTCCCCTCTTAGTTACACCCGGTCACTAGGCACGACACATTAACATAGTTACATGGTAAAAGGACGGTGCTACATGATTTCAAGGCGTCATGTTTTGCGAACGCATGATATATTTCTCTAGTGTTCAGAATCGTGTGCAAAATGTGCTCACTGAACATTAATACCATACAGTACGCCTGCAGGGGAATAGCACCCCTACAACCCTGTGCACGTTGGTTGGGTTGCAGTAACGGTATTGGAAGGGACTGCTGAATCACATTGTATAACACACTAACAAATGTAAGACATAACCATACGGAAATAATAGTTAGAATAGGCGTACACAATCATAATACTCGAACACAGAATCAATTGGACATACATGGTGTGGATTAGAAAATTCAAAGTCTTATTTCTTAACATATAGATTGAACTGTTCAACTATTTACCGCTAGACTGTTGGACAAATCCATACTCATTTTTTCAAAACAAATATTAGGAAATTGCTTATTAAGCATTTTTGTGTTCTACGAAAGAGTGTATGAGACAGGAGAAGTCCCATCCGATTTTCGGAAGAATGTTGTTATACCTATTCCCAAGAAAGCCGGTGCTGAAAGGTGTGAAAATTACCGCACCTTTAGTTTAGTATTTCATGCCTGCAAAATTTTAACACGTATTATTTACAGAAGAATGGAAAAACAAGTTGAAACTGAGTTGGGAGAAAATCAATTTAGTTTCAGAAGAAATGTAGGAACACGTGAAGGAATCCTGACTCTACGTCTGATCTTAGGGGATCGAATCAAGAAGGACAAGCCCACGTACATGGCATTCGTAGATCTAGAAAAGCAAGCTATTTATGATTCTGAAGATGATAGCGATCAGATACCGAGAACGAAGAATTATCTAGAATCTGTATAAAAATCGGTCTGCAGTGATAAGAATCGAGGGCTTTGAAAAAGAAGCAGCAATCCAGAAAGGAGTGAGGCAAGGCTGCAGTTTGTCCCCTCTCCATTTCAATGTTTACATAGAACAGGCAGTAAAGGAAATCAAAGAGAAATTTGGAAAGGGAATCACAGTCGAAGGAGAGGAAATCAAAACCTTGAGATTTGCCGATGATATTGTTATTTTATCTGAGACTGCAGAAGATCTCGAGAAGTTGCTGAATGGTATGGATGAAGTCTTGGGTAAGGAGTACAAGATGAAAATAAATTAGTCCAAAAGAAAAGTAATGGAGTGCAGTCGAACGAAGGCAGGTGATGTAGGAAATATTAGATTAGGAAAGGAAGTCTTAAAGGAAGTAGATGAATATTGTTACTTGGGTAGTAAAATAACTATCGATGGAAGAAGTAAGGAGGACATGAAAAGCAGATTAGCACAAGCAAGGAAGAGCTTTCTTAAGAAAAGAAATTTGCTCACTTCAAACATTGATATCGGAATTAGAAAAATGTTTTTGAAGACTTTTGTGTGGAGCGTGGCATTGTATGGAAGTGAAACATGGACGATAACTAGCTCAGAAAGAAAGAGAATAGAAGCTTTTGAAATATGGTGTTACAGAAGAATGCTGAAGGTGAGATGGATAGATCGAATCACGAATGAAGAGATACTGAATCGAATTGGTGACAGGAGATCGATTTGGCTAAATTTGACGAGAAGAAGAGATAGAATGATAGGACACATCTTAAGACACCCAGTTCAGTTGGTTTTTGAAGGAAGTGTAGGTGCGGTGACTATGATATGAAAATTAGCACTTCCAAGACTACGGTGATGTAATTAGGGGAAAAACCTAAGAGGTCTGAATGTCAGATCGGGAATAAAATATGGAACAAGTAGGTCACTTCAAGTACTGTATTTATGATGTGTGTTCTCCCAGTGTGGTAGGATAATAAGTGTCTGGAATAGGGTCCACTCAGGCTCGTAAGGTCAACGTTGTCGAAACCCGAGGATATTGGTAAATTGTTGATAGGCGGTGGCCAAATAGGTGATACTTGGAATCCTACCACCTGCACAGTACATTCATACTATTTCAGGCAGGAGCTTGTTGGAAGAAAGTCATCTTTCGATATGACAAATTTTCGCGCGATTGAGTGTATCTTTGAAGATGGTAAGGAATGGTACAGACCCATTATACTATGATAGAAATAAACGGTTTGAGAAGAAGGCATAGACTGAAAATATATAAAATGAGAAATGATCATGAAAGTAAGTATAAATTGAAGGAACCCAACAGGAAATTGAATTTAGCAAAAACGTCAACTTAGGATAGTTCGATGGTAACCATTATTGTCAGTAATATGATTTTAGTGAAAAATAAAAGGATACGTAAGAACTTTAAGATAGATGAAGGTCCCAGGTAAGTCATTCCAGGAATCAGTGTTAAAAAAGGGTGTGTATATGTGAAGATTTACAGAAGGCGGAGGTATTTACTCAGCATTACATAAAGATACTTGAACAAAGGGATAACGTCCAGGTAGAGAAGGTGTTTAATACAAGCGAAGTAATAATGAAAACTAAGATATACACAAATAAGGTACAAAAATTAAAGCTAGAAAAGCGGATGAAATTGTAAGATTTCTGGGGATATACCAGGTGGCCCGCCAGCGCCGTACTTTCTACTTGTAAGTTCAGAACGCACTAATGATGAATGGAAGATCTACTAACAGATTTTCACAGGGGCACTACTGCCAGCAGGCATTTTTCGCCAGAATATGAAGAGAGAACAACCAGGCGATCGACTGCAGTATGTTTCTAAACGCTAACCGTCTGATGCGCCCCTTTGTATTAGTAACCACATAGCACTAGGCTGGTATACAGTACAGCAGCACTACACATAGGTAATGGCTGGTGGGTTCAGCAACGACGAATACACACACATCATTTAATCTATGGACAATCTGGTCGGAATGCGCACGACTTATCAAATAGACGTCTGCCTTCTGCTACGTATTTCACTGCACAGAGCTGCAGTTAAGAGCTAACGTATCGTTCAAGGTACTGTGTATACCGGCAGGGGCAGGATCATCTGTGGACAAGCTGGCGTTGTGCAGAACGTACTGCAATACTCTGAATGCAACCCTTCACACTGTAAGTTGAACTTCACCTTAGGGTAATAATAATAATAATAACAATAAAAATAATAATGTACAAATCATCATTGCCACACCGTTCACATATTTAATGATACTTAGGGCAAAGAAGAGCTGCGGATGAGAACCCGTATAAGGCGCACCTAGATCAGCAAGTCAAAGGAGATGAT
This sequence comes from Anabrus simplex, assembly GCF_040414725.1. Classification (NCBI taxonomy): domain Eukaryota; kingdom Metazoa; phylum Arthropoda; class Insecta; order Orthoptera; family Tettigoniidae; genus Anabrus; species Anabrus simplex. The sequence goes on from NC_090266.1 coordinate 1,018,678,885, forward strand.
TTTGATCGCAGGGTGACATATTGCCGAAGAATGGCCGCAATATTACAGCACAATCCACATTTTATCAGGAATATGATGTGGAGCGATAAATGTTACTTTTCGGATGATTCCATCGTAAACACTCACAATCTCCATTATTTGGTCTCCATCATACCCCCACTGGGTTCGAGCACGGCATATGCAACTCCTGTGGGGTTAATGTGTGATGTAGCATTCTAGGGGACTATATAATTGGGCATTTTTACAGCCGCTAGGCTTACCGGTAGGGTTTATCTGGAAATTTTAGAGACCAACCTGTCTCCAGAAAGCATTCTAGAAGAATTTCCACTGCAGCTAGTACTGCAACATTCGTTCCATCACAATGATGCACCGCCTCACTACCTTCGAGCCCTTAGGGAACATACTGATGCACGATATCCTGAACGATGGATAGTTCATGGTAGACCTAGGCAGTGGGCACCGCGGTCGCCTGATCTCATCCCTCTGGAGTTCTTTATGTGGGGATATATCAAATCGTAAGTATACTAATCTGAGCCGGAAATGCTGAGCAATTCCAACAATTCATTCGTAAGGCCTGCGCTGCAGTGAGACCTGAAACGTTGAGACGTGTGCATGCAGACAATGCGAGACCTGTTCAGCGCTGCCTGCTCCATCAGGGGATGTTTTGAGCATATCTATTGTGACTCTATGAGTAGTTGTAGAAGGAAACGTTCTGGTAGATCCAAATTTGATATTTTAATTTTCTGAGCTTTGAAGATATAATAATACGTAATAGCTTTTGTTTGTTACAAACAACCCTTTTATAGAGTGGGATGTCTACATGTGTATAACTTAATAAGTTATTACAAGTTATGTTCTGCATTTTTGGCGTATTTACAAACTCACCCTTTTGCAGAACGTGTATAGTAAAATGACTGCTATCTGTTTCACAATATCGAAAATACAGTACATTGTAGAGCTCCTTTGAAAACAAGTGATTAGGCATCCCATGCATCACTATTGCATGCGGGACATTTGTAAGTAGAAAAGTACGGCGCTGGAGACTCGTCTGCTATTTAAGGTAAACGTTTCGGATATAGTATCATACCTGAAATATTTATTTGATTTCTGTTTGCGCGAAGGAGCTCCACCATATGACTGGCGAGTTGCTATAGTAGCCCCGTTGTACAAAATGAATGGTAGTAAACATAAGGTGGGTAACTACTAACCAGTTGGCTTGTCATGTGCTGCTTGTAAGCTCTGGGAAAGCTTCCTTTCTGAATATGTTGGACAGGATTGTGAAATTACTAACTGCTTTGTTAGAATGCAGCTCGGGTTTAGAAAATGCTATTCCATGGAGGCTCAATTTGCAGGAATCCAGCGAGATATAGAGTTTCAAGAGATTAAACAGTCTGAATTGACAATGGCATGTCCAAGGCTTTACATAGAATAGACCATGGCAGAATACTGACGAATGTATGCCATCCCGGCTTTCCACGATTATGACTCCAAACTGAAGGACACATATAACACAACCCGGGGACGTAAACTTGGCTACACTCTGCCCCAATGAGATCGTGCACCGATTAAAATTCACAGGGGCATTGCACGATCTATCTGGACGAAATTCCACTGATTGGAACTAGTACAACTATTTCTCAAATTATTGACTCCCAATTACGTAATAGTACCGCCTACTCGAAATCTTCCTGTTCTTCTTTATCTGTTTACCCTCCAGGTTCGGTTTCTCCTTCGGGCTCAGCGAGGGATCCCACCTCTACCGCCTTAAGGGCAGTGTCCTGGAGCTTCAGAATCTGGGTCGGAGGATACAACTGGGGAGGATCACCAGTAACTCGCCCAGGCTGCCTCACCTGCCATGCTGAACAGGGGCCTTGCGGGGATGGAGAGATTAGAAGGGATATACAAGGAATAGGGAAGGAAGCAGCCGGGCCTTAAGTTAGGTACCATCCCGGCATTTGCCTGGAGGAGAAGTGGTAAACGCCGGAAAACCACTTCCAGGATGGCTGAGGTGAGAATCGAACCCAACTCTACTCAGTTAGGATCTCCCTAGGCAGAGTGGACCCTTTTCCAGCCCTCATACCACTTTTCAAATTTCGTGGCAGAGCCGGGAATCGAACCCGGGCCTCCGGGGGTGGCAGCTAATCACACTAACCACTACATCGCAGAGGCGGATTACTCGAAATCTGATGACATTAAAGTTCCAAATGAACTGGAAAGAGAACACCCATTTTCAACTGAAGAGATATAATAAGTTAAATTTAAATTTCATCATTGAAAGGAAAGTAAATAAACAAGTTTTCATTTAAATATTTATTAATTAAGTAGAAGAAAAGAAGGTGTTTGTGAATGTATAATAATGTTAATTTTTACTTGTAAGAAAACTGATTATAACAGCATTGTTAAGCTGAAAAATATACAGATAATCAAATAAGGATATGATTGTTAAAAAGAAACAAATACACCAAAAGAAATAGGCAGGAGAAAACTTATCAACAGTACTGAACACAAATTCAGTTAAAAGGAAAATAATATCAAGGTGAAATCAATAAAAATAATGACATCTTGAATCGTATTTTAAATGAGTCAATCAACACACCTTTAATTGATAAGGAAAAATTCACATCTGTTCAGATAGAAGCAATAGAGTATTAAAATCAAGTCCTTTCATAGATGGACCACGCCCACAATACGTCTTTCAAGTTGAAGTCTCAAAACCTAATCCCACATCATTAGCATTTTTATTATTTTAAAAACAAAATCCAGATTAAGTAGCGGTTAGTGTTACAACAAGTTGATAAAATGAAAACAAAGAAACACCTTAATATCCAGCTGTAACAAAGCATATGATTTTCACTTTTCTCAAATATTTCGCTTCATTAAAGTGCCAATGTTTACATTAAGTCATTGTCCGGTAATGATCTTCCATTCCTAATTAAAAATGCTTGAATTTATTAAATATGATTAATATTGCAGAATTACAATAAAATAGATAACTTGCTAGCTTCAATTATTCCAACGGGTTTATATAAAATAACTGACCACCTACAATTAACACAGAGCAATATATATTAGGTTTTAGGAAAAATAAGTCTGAGAACCACTTCTCTTTCATTACATCGGTAAATAAGTATTAATTTCATAGAATTAAGATTAAATTAAAAAACATGCTAGCTACAATTATTTGAACGGCTGTTGATAAAATTAATGACAACCTGTAAATAAGACAGAACAAAATAATGAACAAGTTCGACTCATTGGCTGAATGGTCGGCGTTGAGGTCTTCGGTTCAGAGGGTCCCGGGTTCGATTTCCGGCCTGTCGGGGATTTTAATCGCACCTGATTAATTCTTCTGGCCCGAGGATTGGGTGTTTGTGTTTGTCCCAACACTTTTCTCTTCAGATTCAGACAACACACTGCACTACTAACCACCACAGAAACACACAATGGTAATTACATCCCTCCATATAGGGTTGGTGTCAGGAAGGGCATCTGGCCGTAAAACAGTCCCAAATTCACATGTGCTACACAGTTCCCACCCGCAAACTCACAGATGTAGGGAAAAAGGTGGAAGAAGAAGAAGAATGAAATAATGAACAAGATAATATAACCTGTTTTAGAAGAAAAGGTTACTATTAACTCTAAGAATCACTCCCTATTCACTCATGAGGATTACTTTAAACCTTGTAATTCTCCAAAGATCCACCCTTACCGGGATCAGAACGGAATAACGGTTAATGATAGTCATACAAGATAAATCAAGATTTAGATAATAAAAACCACATCAAAAGGAATGAAAAGATAAAATGAAAGTATAAAGGGAATTTACACTTTAATTTAAACCGCAAAACGGTCGGGGGGGCGGAAGGGGAAATGACCAATACATATAAGGATACATCACACGAACTTGTGAATAATACGTAAACCAGGTCAAGACTGACAAGATGGCTTCTCCCTATAATCACCAAGGTCCCCCGCACTCGCTAGTGAAAGCAGTGACCAAAGATAACGAACCAATCAGGTTGCACGCTCAATACAGTGCTAAAAGGACGGAAGTTCTAATTAACTCTATTCGCATATTAAGGTGGGCATGACTCAATGTGACTTTTAAAATACCATTACAATATAACAGTCAGCGATTTATTAACATTCCTTAAATCACAGTTTATCAAGGTAATTAGAATGAGAATGATAGAATAAGAGGACACTGGAACGTGGTGGGGAAGCTTACTTTGTAATAACTCCCCAATCTTCATTTCTATGGCACATAATTGGACGTGGTAGAAACAAATGTTCAACATAAACGTTAACTTACATCTTCGCCCGGACCATTTTAGATTTTCTGCAACATTTTCACCTTCAATTTTACAATGTTAAATAAGACATCTACAATGTGAAAACTTTGAAAATGTTACATTAAATTAAAAACATAATGATAAACTTGTTCATTATTTTGCTCTGTCTTATCTACAGCCGTTCAGATAATTGAATAGGCCCTGCATGAAAAATTCCTTCACCTTTTTACTGAAAACCCCGTGATCATTTGGAAAATGTAAGATTATGGGGTAAATAAACTTAATACCCCCAAAACAAACGTTTAGTATACGTATTTATTTAAGTATCTAAGAGACGTTACATAACTGTACTTTTACATTTCGAATTCTCTGACGAAGTTCTGCGTCGTGTAAAGGAGAACGATAGGAAAAGAGAATCAAGATATATGTGTAAGACTGTGACGTACGGCAAATCGCATGTAAGTGCCTGGGGCGTTGGTCAGGAGAGTAATAAGCCATGAAGTACGGTTCATTGCACTACTGTTGTTCATTAATTACAGTTTATTTAACTTAGAGGAGAATGCATCATGTTGCGTTGCCTTGAGCTCCGTCGGAAGTCATTTCGAACTGCTGTGGCGTTGACTCTCGCCCGAACCTGTGTAGACCCCGTTCTAAGAGGCGCACTCAACAGTCTGCCTGCATAATTCACACCCATTGGTGACAATTACGTTTAAATTGCGTTTGTTATGATCGCTACTAAGGAATGACAGTTTCTCTAGTGGATACACATTATTGCTGTCATAGAAGTATACAGTTGTAGTACAAAACTGGTAGGGAATCTGACTATACACCTTGGCTCTGTCATCTTTCTTACCACCTCCTGAATCACCTCCTTACTTTATGTCGTATAGGATAGACTCGCTTTTAATTGTAATATGTCTTGTTTATCATTATATTTTTAATTTAAAGTAACATTTGAGAAGGTTTCACACTTTAGTTGTCTTGTTTAACATTTTCTTTTGCTATTTGCTTTATGTGACACCGACACAGATAGGTATTATGGCGACGTTGGGACAGGAAAGGCCTAGGAATGGGAAGGAAGTGGCCGTGGCCTTAATTAAGGTACATCCCAAGCATTTTCTTGGTGTGAAAATGGGAAACCTCGGAAAACCATCTTCAGGGTTTGCCGACAGTGGGGTTCGTACCTACCATCTCCCGGATGCGAGCTCACAGCTGCGCGCTCCTAACCACACGGCCAACTCGCCCGGTGTTTAACATTGTAAAATTGTACCTAGGCATAGTGGAAGTGAGAATGAGTGTACAGCAGCTTGTTAAATTATGCAAGATTAAGGTCAAATGATCTCACTACAGAGCTCGTGAATGCGCAGTAGCACTGATAAGGATTTTAGTTTCTACAGAGAATGTCTTACGCCAACAAGTCCTCAATGTATGTTTATTAGGGACGCATGCAGCTTCACCCTCTTGCCAGCCAGTTACGGTCAGTGATTTTGCGATTGAGGTGTATCGTCGTATCGATCCACGTAAAACATCACTCTTCATTGTAATTCTTCAGCATAGTTACTGAAAATTTTAACACGTAATTGTTCACAAAATATTCATTGCGGCAACTATTGTATATACTTTACACTTATACTATAACAATTAAGAATATACTCGGGCTTTTATAATTCAATCTTTTTTAAAAGGTCTAATTGAAATTCCTGTGAATAATTTGAAAAGTTGTAATTCTCCGTAACCGACGATTGTAATTAACATTAAATTTCAACAATAGAACATTAGACTTTTACAAAAGAAGATTTTGTAGGATTAAAGAATAACGTGATATCTTCAATCAATTTGCGGAGTTTAGCAACGATCACAGGATAAGGAAACTGAACCTTTCTTGAATGTCTCGATACATGTGAAGTAGTACTACATCCCATGTGTGCAAGAACATGTAAATGGTGAATTTACTCTGTTTAGATGACAGAGACAACCGTGAATTAAGGTTCAAGGATTAGGTTATTAAGTGTCATATTGTTTGATGTACACATTTGAGGCTCAGTATATCAGCCACAATTTATCTTGGTTAAACGTCGTGTGCCGAAAAAAGTATGGTATTACTAGAATTGTACCCTGGAGAATTCTGAAATTCAAGAAAAAGTATTTTGAGGATGTAAATCAAAGTCTTATTGAAACGTCAAGCTTTACATGATCCGGTTTAATTTCACTCAGAACAAACCCAATGGACGTTCATGTCCAGTGAACTAATGTTCCGAATCATTTTAAAAACTTCCACGATATATCATGGACAACATACACTACTGTATATCAAAATGACATGGTACTGATGATAGTTCGAGGGAATCCTTAGATAATCACCCACACCGTTCAGGCACCTATTACGACGCTTAATAGAGGACTTGGTTGCTGATTGAACCACGTTTCCATATTATCAGGAACAGCTTGTTCGGTGGTGATGCTTACTCGTCAGGACTTTCTTCAGCAGATTGTCGCAAGTAGAGAGATCTTGACGGGGAGTATTCATGAGAGCGTAGACTGTCCAATGTTGCGTTTGCAGCATCTTGCCGTATGTTACTGTAGAGCAGAAGCACATTTCACGACAGTTTTCCCGTTCAAACAACATTCTTTTCACAAGAATTGAATCATGCCACGTTGTTTTTGTTTGGATGTAACCATTAAACATTGATGTTGTTCCAATAATTTCTTCTACTTAGCGGACGAATACGTTAGACTGACCACAATCTGAGCCGTAATTGTACGAACACCAACCTTGTAGTGCTGCCGCCTTTTAGTTAACCCATCGATTATTTGCAGTTTTCCTAGCTATGTCTATGTTTCAGTTGAACAACTTCCATACATTAGTTTAGAATGTGTTAACCCTCAAGAATGCTTCTGTTTTGTTTTGTTTTTGCTGCTTTTTTTCGTCAGCACATTCCGTGGCTGTAAAAAGTGCTAACTGCTTTGTTCAAGGCTATAATGTATTTTATTAGGTTCACCCTCAGATACACCAATGTGTCCATTCTTCTTGCAAGTGTCAGACTGCTGTGTTGTTCCAGGTTTCCAACTCTCCACACGCTAGAGTGTTTCCTTTGCTGCAACAAGAACCTGAAGGTCTGGAGATCGCAAGGAGTTCAGTGGAACTGGAGGCTACAAGCGGTGTGTTCCGTGACGGCAAAGGGAAGCTACGATGCCTGGCCACTCTCTTTACTCTGTACCGACGCAGTGAAGAGGTAGAACTGGTTGAGGACACCCCACAGTTAGCTCCTGTCATGGGACCCACGGCACCACACAGTCTAGGTAGGTATTCTTGCTAGTTTATTATACTTCCAAAGGAACCTCCTCTCAGAGTTCTTGTTTCCTCTGAAGTTATTATTTGAAAATTATGACTAATGTCTTGTTCAGTATAATTGTACACTGTCCCACTATCCCATGAGAACAACAGCCATGGTCGTAACAATCGTGGGTAGATTCACGTAACATTTCAGAGTTGATGGTGATAACTGTCAATGTGGTTAAAGATAGAACAAAGGAATTAGGAAAGTGTATTATATTTAACTTGTGTGCTACCTCAGCGTTATATTTCATTAAATTCAGTTACAGGTCTCAAAATTAAAGAGAGATTCTTCAAAATATTAGTTACAATAACTCCTCTTATCCTCAGGAATATTATGTGACTTATATAACCGTTTATCGTCCTTGGTGTATCGACGTTTTTAGGATGTACTTTTGGACTTCGTTCCACAAGCAGCTTATCTTACACTTTGAAGGCTTTGTCAATAGCCTCTAAGATTTTTGTTTAAATTCACCCCAAAAATTATTGTTTCGATCCTCCCACTTTCCTTTTCGATAAGATTGTCTTAGGTCAGTGACATATTGCGTTTGCTTTTTTCGTATCTGTGCGTCCTACTTGTAATGCGTGTCTTCCCATACATTTATATTCCAGTTCTACCTGTTTATCTCTGTACCCCAGTTTCAATGCTGTACACTTTTTTATCATTTATATTGTGAAACAACGCAGTCACTTTCATTAGATATCTCTGTCTAACTCCGTCCTTCTCTCTTCTGTAGGCCGACGTCCACTATATAAATTTCCTTAGCACTAAATACCTCTGTCTGATACGCCATGTGCCCATGGGCTGGTTGTATCCTCTAAGAGTACAAATAAAGGCTATGCAGTTATAAGGGAGCCATAAAAGCCAATGAAATTGTCGCCATGAGGCGTACTAGGAAAGATAAGAAATACAGTAATTTTCCATTGCTTTCCTCACTGCGCCACGGAATGCTCTTGCATTTCTGATCTTATGAGTAACAACTTTTATAACATCCAGACTCGTAATTCGTGCTCTGAATACCACTATACAGCACTATACTTCAGCAACTACCATGCTGCAAATATCAAAAATGAAACTGAGACATATGAAAATTACATTTTACTTACGCCTATGTGAAAAGGGATATACAAAAAGACTATATCAAGAAATAGCAACAGATGGAAATACAACTTCGTCATAAGAATATAAGTTAATTTTATCTGCATTCACTTTTGACATTCCATTCCTGTGTTTCATTAAATGTCTCCGTCTTTGATAAACGAGTTCGTGGCAGTTAATTGCATTCTGTTTACATCCTGTATTAGAATTCACCCATCAGTGGTAAAAAAAAATTCTGTAAATATAACTACACCACTCAATGCTGTACAAAGCTTGTTGTTTCAGCCTCATCAAACCCCATCCAAAACTGATGAACAAAGCTTGCTGTAATTTGAACCCTTTGTAAACATTATAACATTAAGTGTCCATTTAAATATTGCTGTCTATAATATTGGTTATAACAAGTACAATATTCCCCTGTGCTCTACCCTCTTTGACATCGTTCTACTTGAGTTACCTGTTGTTCAAGTTCTGACTTTCAAAATTAAGTTTCTCATCCATGGAATTTGCATTAGAGTTGAAACTGTAGACTCTGTGGGTTATGACCACGAGGTATAATTCCATGTAAAACTCTAACCGCGCTTTCTCAACTACAGATTTTCAATACTCAATTAAGTGAACATGTGTATACACCACGAAACGAAAAGGATACACCAATTCTTATAAAAAAATTCTAAAGAAAACTTGCTGCAGTCCTCTGACATGAAGAGAGTATGGTTTGAAACTGTAATACCAGTCATTCGGAAACTACGTAAGTGGCAAGCCTGGTGAGAAAATACATCACACATTCGGAAAATGTTATGAATATTACGTATTAGCTATCCGTTTTAATTACAGATTCATCATTCAGTCAAATTACGTACCAATAAGAAAAAATTAGTAATGGTAGAATATTAATTAAGAAACAATTCTTTGATTGTCCCATAAAATTATCCTCAAGGGAGAGATTAGCATCTGAATGGTAACTAGAAGAGAACTAATTCTTTTATCAGTTCAGTGTATATTTTGTTCGAAGACTGACATTTTCACCGAGTTCATTTACATTCATCGGAGGAGTTCCATAAGAAAGGATGTTACGCAAAACTCCAAAGATAGAATTGAAACAATCGTTTCTATATACGAACGTGTGTTTTGGATGACAAGTGTCCAATATAAGTATTTTAAACATATCAATACTGGCATTTTAGGAGTAAAATTAAATCTTTTCTCCTCCAAGCGTAAATATAAAAGTTCCTGATATATTTAAAGAGCTGTGCTTTTTAACTCTTCCAATTTGTTTAAGGAAATAATGGATTTAGGTCGAGATTAATATTCGTTAACTGGACTTTATCGTTGGCGACAATGAAATATTGAGGTACAATGACCTTGTTTTTCTTTACATTTTTCAGTCTTGTTGAATGAACGTGCTCCTCTTTTTAAATGAATGTTCGCTTTCACGGCTTAGTTGATACATTATAACAGTTTCTTCCATACGCAGTATGAGGAATCAGCGTTTAGTTGGGTGTTTTTATTATTTTGGAACTGCAAACGACAGAGTATGTAAAGGTATATATTCAATACATATAACGCTGATAATGGAAATCTGCTGCTTTTCCCTAGCTAACATTTCATTTAGAGACACGGATGTACTGTATATGGTTGACAGTAGAATGCGTGGATGTGAAGTGCACCGTAGCTCTTGAAATACTGTTTTCAACGGTGTGTCAGTAAACACCATTTACAGACATCAACAACAATAAAACCAAAACCTATGGCGCAACAGCCCCGAAGGGCCATAGCCTACCAAGCGATCGCTGCTCAGCCCAAAGGCCTGCAGATTATGAGGTGTCGTGTGGTCAGCACAACGAATCCTCTCGGTCGGTATTCTTGGCTTTCTAGACGGGGGATGCTATCTTATCGTTAGATAGCTCCTCAGTTGTAATCACGTAGGCTAAGTGTACCTCGAGCCAGCACTCAGGTCCAGGTAATAATCCCTTACCTGGCCGGGAATCGAACCAGGGGCCACCGGGTAAGGGGCAGGAACGTTACCCCTACACCGCGGGGCCGGCTTATCAAGAACAATGCCAGTGTTTATCTGAAGTGAGTGTAAAAATATTGTACCCAGTATAATCACTGAATACATATTTGCACGAACCTGAATTGTTCTCTACCTCCAGTTCCTCTCATCATTGGTGTTCTAAGGCGTAAGTTGAAACGGTGATCGTCAGTCAAATGACATACGATCACTAAGAATATCATTTCATCATGCACAGGAGAAATGTTATGGAATGAGCAGAACGATAAAGACATGAAATTATATGATTTTGTAGGTTAATATTTCTCAATCATCTGTGATATTATTCTAAATAATAGACAGTAATGGTGATAATTATAGTTTATCGTATCCGATTCCCCTAATATGTTGAAGTCGCTCCAAAATGAAGCAGTTCCTAATGCCTTGTCATCGACTGCATCAAAATATTCACACTCAAATTGCACAGGGCAGTTTGGACAATGGTAAAAAATGAAATGGCGTATGGCTTTTAGTGCCGGGAGTGTCCGAGGACAAGTTCGGCTCGCCAGATGCAGGTCTTTTGATTTGACCCCCGTAGGCGACCTACGTGTCGTGATTAGGATGAAATGATGATGAAGACGACATATACACCTAGTCCACGTGGCAGCGAAATTAACCAATTATGGTTAAAATTTCCGACCCTGCCGGGAGTCGAACCCGGGACCCCTGTGATCAAAGGCAGCACGCTAACCATTTAGCCATGGAGCCGGACTGGGGAATGGCACAGATGCTCCATACCTTGAAAAGCACCGCAATCACAGCCATCATTTTTTCAGGGTGGGCTTACTTCTTGCCATACCAGTTCTTAACCTATTAATCGTTCTCCATACTGCCCATGGTGGCATGACTTGGTGTTCCCTCTGTTGGCTTATTCCATCCGGTAGTGTCTATTGTTGCTGAGAGCGCTTGTTCTAGCTGTAGCAGGCTCTATGCTGTTCATGCAACTCTTCCATGATCTGAGACATTGCCTTACTGCTGAGGATGGCGGTTGTCCATCCCTTGTTTAGTATCTCATATCATAGACTTTAGGCTGTCACAAAATATACGCTATTTTATAAACCCTGAACATGGAAACATAGCCTACGTCAGAAAATTTTAGGTCTTTTTTCATTACGTTTTCATTGATTTCATGTACTTGTTCGACCAGAGGACTTATTCTGTACTTTAAGTTCACTTCACGAACTTCACCAAACTCAGGTGGGCACATTGGACTGTGGTTCTACCTGTTGAACTTCTCATCAACTAAACTAATGACCTGAGGGGCATGCACAAGTTACCACCATATGCGGCATGGCTAATACATCGCCTTATTACAAAAAAAACACATTTTTCAGATTTCGGCACTTTCTTCCCTTTTCCATCTTTGGTCCTCAAATGTACAGCGTCACCCACTAATAAGTATATGAGCTGGGCATAAGTACACTTTATCCCTCACCTTATTCTGTGAGAGAAATGTGGTAATAAACAGAATCAACACTCCAAATTAACACTATCAATGTTGTTGTCAAAATCATCTATCAAATTAAAATATGCATGCAATATTTTGTTCTGAAAGGCTAAAAGCATAATTCAGACACCATTCTTCGGTTGAACATACTTTATTTCTGGTTCTTCGCGGCTTTTGGTGTAAATCGCTGAACTTACCTTCACGTATAACGATACTTGCTTCTAAATTACGGGAGAGATTTTTTCAAGTGTTCCTGACAATGAGAAATAATGATAATAATCACTTGGCCTAAAATATTGCGTGCAGATATTTTAGTTTGAAGAGATTTAGTCTGCCTGTGTATCTATTTCGACGTCCCGTAACTCTCTATCCAATAGCGTAATAAACCTAATCGGACTAGGTATTCTGTTGCTGAGATTCAACTAATTTTATTAGGTAAACACCGAAAAGTCCGCCTCTGTGTTGTAGTGGTTAGCGTGATTAGCTGTAACCCCTGGAGGCCCGGGTTCGATTCCCGTGTTTGCCACGAAATTTGAAGAGTGGTATGAGGGCTGGAACGGGGTCCACTCAGCCTAGGGAGGTCAACTGAGTAGAGGTGGGTTCGATTCCCACCTCAGCCATCATCGAAGTGGTTTTCCGTGGTTTATCACTTCTCCTCCAGACAAATGCCGGGATGTTACCTAACTTATGGCCACGGCCGCCTCCTTCCCTCTTCCTTGTCTGTCCCTTCCAATCTTCCCATCCCTCCACAAAGCCCATGTTCAGCATAGCAGATGAGGCCACCTGGTCGAGGTACTGGTCCCCCTCGCAAGTTGTACCCCCAGACCCAATATCTCGCGCTCGAGGACACTGCCCTTGAGGCGATAGAGGTAGGATCCCTCGCTGAGTCCGAGGGAAAAGCCGTCCCTGGAGGGTAAGCATATTAAGAATTAAACAGAAACACCGAAAATATCACCGCAGAACTTTTACACGCTGACATCATAAAACATGGAGTGCCATGTGTACTATATTCCGTCCACCAAAATTCCAACCACATCTGATGGGTTAGTAGCCTAATTTCAGTCTTGCGATCCAGAAACCTCTTTTACCAATGATCCACAACAGGAGCTTTTGTTTATATAAATAGGTAGATAGAATATTTGATGATCATAAAAATGCCTCATAGTGCTATATTACGTAGGATTAAAAAATGGCAATTGCTTCTTCTGAATACATTTTAGAAGTAATTATACAATCCAGTATGTTGTTTCTGAAGGTTCCATTTTCCAAGAAAGGAAGTCAAAACTCACTCAATTTATACCAATAAGAATTTATTGGTGAGGTAAACCAGAACAAAGAAACTCGGTTAACAGCAAATTTTAAGGAGTGCGTCGTCAAGGTGCACAAACTCTTTTCGTGGTTGAGGCATACAGTACTTCACAAGAACACGATGGACCGTGGGTGAAGAATAAACCGTTTTTCTAGTTCAAATAAGGAACAGATAAACGGAAATTCCACACGCAGTATTTCCCAAACACAATGTGGACCGTACGAGAGGCTATTGTTTAGCTTTGTAAGGCCCAGTTATAAACAGTATATTTATGGAATGGAAGCACGATTGGTTTCGTTTTCGTACGATGCCTAGTAGTAACGGCTCAAGAATTGCGCACGCGAACAGATGGTGCAGTACTGAGGCAGCACACACCAGGTCATCAAAAGCTAACGCTGTACCACAGTCAGAGATGGACAGAAGTAGTGGTTTTGGGGGCTTCTGCGACATCCGGAATTCGGTGGCCCCTAGACGAAGCCTGATCCGGTGAGTGAAGTCACAGCGCGGTGCGGGCTGCTAGCTAAGAGCGTGCCCTTAACCTTATTTGGCTAAGAGCGTGCGCATAACCTTACATGACGTTACGCTGGTTACGCATCCAAGCTTAAACTTACAGACGTCGGGTGCACATAAAAACATGGAACAGGCATTGCATAGGCTGGAAACTGCGCGCAGCATGTCAAGCCTCGCATTGGCGCGTTGGAAGTTGTTATAGTGAACGGTGCTCGAAGGATCGAATCCCAGGCAAGTATTTTTTCTTTTACAGCCAGTTTATTGGGATGTGGCACGGTTGCATACGTAATACACTGTCGGAAGAAAGACATTCAACAACCTCAAGACTGTGTTCAGTGGCACCAGGGTATAATAAGTGCATACCTTGGGGTTGTTGTGTTAGTGAATCATTTGTCACGGACATCTGCGATCAGAAGACCTGTTCGTGCGCACTCAATTTTGACTATGCAGGCAGTAACTGTGCTGAGGTTAGAGGTGAACAGTGATTGCAACATCCATTTTAGGGTACAAACATACCCCGCTGACGAGTACGTGCTCCTGGTGAACAACTGCAGCCATTTGAACAAGGGTCGAGTTGCGGCCCCGCGCGAAGCTGGATAGACGTATCGATGGATTGCTGCACACGTTGGGTAAAATATATCGGTGGTGTGTCGCTGCTTTCAGCAGTGGTCTGTGGAACTTTCCCACACCCGCAGACCATACTCCGGACGTCCGCGTAATACAGACGCACTTCAAGATCGAAGCATTTTGCGAGCAGCGATGGTCGACCGATCACATGTTGCACCTGCTGTTGCACCATTGGGAATAGGGTTACCAGGCGTCCGTATTTACCAGGACATGCCCTTATTCTTAACGTCTTTCTTGGCGTCCGTATTTATTTTTAATTGTTTGCTGATTGCCCGTATTTTCGTCTAATAATGTTAAAATGAACTTTTTCCAACTGGAAACCCATTTTCGTAAACTTAGACTCGCTTATTCCATAACATTTGACTTCAGCTGCAGCTTGAACTTTTTAAATTCCTGTAGACATTGACTAGTATATTATCGCTGGTCGAAGTCGACAGTCGAAGTTGTCGATAGCATACGGAAACGGAAGCTAAAGACAAATAATTTTCTTCCATATTGCTGCTTAGTTGTGCCACAATCCTTGTGATATACTCTACACTATCTGTTGTGATCTGTTGGTACGTTAAATGTATTATGGGGAAAAGAAAGTGTAAGTTCACTGCTGAATTGGAGAAAAGACATAAATGCTTCAAAAAGGGCCGCACTGACGAAGAAGCCATATGTCTAGTATGTAAACCAGGAACATACGTTTCTGTGACTAATCGTGGAGCTATGGATTTAGAAAGTCACATTACAACGGGCAAACATAAACTAATGTTCAAAGAACATCAACTTCAACTTCGAATAATGTGTTGACATTTTCAAAAAGAACACATCACTGAACGAAAATGCGATTGCTGCGGAGGGAGTTCTTGTGTACCACAATACTGTTCATCATGGGAGCTACAAAAGTATGGATTGTATGTCTAAGCTTCCATCTAAATTATTTCCTGATTCTGAAATAGGGAAAAGTATTCACTGTGCTCGTACGAAATCTGAGGCCATTGTCAATAATGTACTTGGACCTCACTGTCTAGAAAGTACCATTAAACAAGTCAAAGAGGTATCATACATTGGTCTTTGTACGGGTGGCAGCAATCATGGGAATTTAAAACTGTTTCCTGTGCTCATGCACTATTTCGACTAAAGGACTTGAGGGCTGCAAGCAAAGTTAATTGACCTGCACAGTGTTAGCAATGAAAAAGCTGCAACAATATCTTCAGTAGTGTTAGATGGCCTGCAACAAAATGGAATTTCGGAGAAGTGCATTGCTTTTGGAGGAGATGACAACAATACGAAATTTGGTGGCCTGAAAAGAAGAGGAGATAATAATGTATTTTCTAACCTCAATTCTCAGCTTAATGAAACCTTGACTGGAGTAGGCTGCCCAGCACACGCGTTGCATTATTGTGTTCAACATGGAGTTTATTTATTGTCGAGTGACGTTGAAATTATTGTGTTAAAACTGTTCAACTACTTTACTACATTCACCATAAGGAATGAAGAGCTAAAATCTTCTTATGAATTTGTTGATGTGAATTACAAATTCCTACTGAAGCATACAAAGACTCGTTGGTTGTAACTTTTTCCAGCTGTTGAAAGGATGCTTGAACTGTATCCAGCACGTCGGTCTTATTTCCTATCTGTGGATAACTCGCCAACAATTTTGAACAAGTTTTTCACCAATAAGTTAAGTGAAATGTATTTAATATTTTGCCAGTCTTTAATGTCAGTCTTTCAAGAGAACATTCTTCATGTTGAAAAGGAGAATAATTCCATTATTGAAGTGAAACAGGCACTTGAAGAAACTGTTGGCATTTTACAAGCTCGCTTTTCAAATAATTTTGTTCCTATGAAAGTGAAAGAAATGACAAAAAATTTGAAGGAGGAAGGGTTGTAGGGAGACAGTGATTCCTTCATGAAAGAAGTCCATGATGTATATAATGCATGCCTAGAGTACCATGGAAAATGGTTACAACCACTTGAAGAATTCAGCACTTTTAAATGGATCACTTTAACTTCAGATTTCAACTGGACTGACCTTGAAGATACTATTAAAAATCTTAGTGCTAAAGGTGTACACATTGTTGATGTTAGATTATTTGACCAATTTGTAAATCTTTAAAAGTATGTTGAAGTGCAAAAGCGGAATGAAAATTTCTTGAAAGAACCAGTCCATAAAAAAGGTCTAGTTTTCTAAATAGTGTCAATATTACATGTTTTTCCGAGCTACTGAAATTGGCAGAAGTGTATTTTGCAATTTCTGCACATAATGAAAACGTAGAAGGAATTTTTCCTTAATAAATGCACAGTGAAACAAAGAAAGAAATAGGTTAAGTGTTGACTCTGTGAAATGGTTGGTGTCAGTGAAATTTAACATGAAAAACTTCACTTGTTACCAGTTTTATGGTTATTTAAAAGTCAATAAGGAGTTGTTCAATAAAATAAGTGGCTCTGATAAGTAGAATCAACATGAATAAGGTGTCAGTGAAATTCCTGCTTTCGAGGCTTGTGGCCAAGCAATATGAATAAGATACGCTAAATAAATGGTTTTAACAAAAAATTTAAGCAATTTGAATGCTGTCCTGACTTTGTCCTGCTTTTAACACTCAAAAGTCCTGCTTTCGAGCCGTTGTCATCTGGTAACCCTAATTGGGAACCATCGGCTTGCAGCAGGATTACGATCACGTGTGCCTTTGGCTAGACTACTACTGACAGCACGACGCCGCCAAGCACAGCTACGTTGGTGTCGTGAAAGAGCGGGCTGGAGAGGGGAACTGCGCTCTGTTGTCTTCAGTGACGAGAGTAGATTCTGTCTGTGTGCAACTGATGGACGTACACGTGTATGGCGTTGAAGAACTACCTGCCACAATACTAGTCAATGAAATGACCTTGCTCTTGTGGATCTGGCGTGTTGTAGTGTCCACGCAATGATTTGTTTATTTGGCACTGAAAATGGTCATTGGTTTGATGGCGCATGGTATTGAGCTGGCTGGGAAGAGGCTAGGAAACATGTGACAGGATTTCAGTAACCTACGTCCTTTAACGCAGAACTTGCTCGAACATGCGGCCTCCGTGGTCGATACAAGTTGTGTGCGATTTCGTAAGGACCTTCTGACACGTTTTTTTTGCTAGTTGCTTTACGTCGCACCGACACAGATAGGTCCTATGGCAACGATGGGACAGGAAAGGACTAGAGGACAAGGAGTGGGAAGGAAGCGGCCGTGGCCTTAATTAAGGTACAGCCCCAGCATTTGCCTGGTGTGAAAATGGGAAACCACGGAACTTCTGACACGTTGCAACATGTAAAGCGTAACGGACTGGCATGTCTCAGTTATGAACTGTCTAACGTGACCAGGATTGCTCAGCTCATGTGTATACACCAGATGATTTACAGGATCCCACAGAAAAAATCCAGCGACGTAAGATCGGTTGATCTGACGGGCCAGGAGACATATCCTCCTATTCCCATCCATGTATCAGGACACATCTCATTGAGATGGTTCCGGACGACTAATACCGTGAGCGATGGAGTTCCATGATGCTCAAATTACATCATGCACCAGTCAAGGAGTGGCACATGTTCCAAAAACGGTGGTAAGTCATCTTGGAGAAACCGCAGATAGCCTTCTCCATCAGAGATCCCTGAAAGAAATGGGGGGGGGGGAATCAATGAGGTGACCAAACACGATGCCACAACATACGTTCACCCCCCTATCTAAAAGCTGCCTGTCGTACCCAATGGGCAGTGTCTACACTCCAGTAATCCATATTACGTCGATTTACGGTTCCATCGTTGTAGAACCGCGCTTCGTCCGTAAATAGGATGATCGCTAATAAGGCGGTATCAGTATCCACATGCTGAAGGGTCATTCATAGAATACCGCCAGTGATTCGAAATCATGGCAGATTGTACGGGTGAAACTGCTGGGTATGCAATGTCTCTACAACAGACGCCCGGCTGTCGTCTCCTGTACAATGGCCCGAGTGCTAGTGTCAGGGTTATGCCGGACAGAGACCTACACAACCTCTTCTTTGTGACCAGGCATCACGGGATGATCTCGAACAGTCTGTGTGCTTCCCATGGACGCAGTAGCCCGTAGACATCTTTCCACACTCGAAATATCATGCCTGTCAGTTGTTGTCTATATTGAAAGCGTTCTTGATATAGGCGTTGTACATGGTATGCATTCTGCCTACTTTGTCCATAGGAGAGTGACATATCCACATATTCGTCACTGAAATACATCACAAGGCAGTGAATAAGCTTTATGTTGCGTTGTGACTTGTCTCGAGAGAGGGGAGTTCGCGCAGTCGAATACATCCTTGCCATCGTATGTTGCTATCATTCCAAAATGGCGCAATTTGCCCTACCTGTAATCTACGAAGCTTGGAACATGTACGACGTAGCTAATTGGTCACCTGTGTTCTAGCCACAGACCATCACGTCTTCATCCTCATCCAATCCAGCTATATAGGCCTACACTATATCCCATACATACGGCCTATTATATGGCCAAATAAATAGGTCTGTGGAAGCTATCAACTATGCAACCTTACCACATTCCAGGCAATTTGCAACAAAATAAAATATTAAAAAGAGTTACTTGCATGGGGTTCGAACCTTCGAGCACCGCCCCCCTGCCAAGTGAGGTATTGCGAGGCTTGACATGCAGCGCGCACTTTCCAGCCTGTACAATACGTGCTCCTGGTTTGTGTCTGCAGCTCCTGTTGTAAAGTACGTGTTCTTCGCATCTGCGCTCGTTCTATGGGTTCGGTCGAGGTACTCTTGATGAATTAATAGTGACGGTCATGATTCCTGCAGTCTTCTAGACCGTAAACACACTTCTCATTATATCGACCCGGTTTAGGGAGAGGGACGAATGTATTTCAATTTGTAGTAAAAGGGGTGAGATACATAAAACATCGCAAAGGGCTGGTGAACTATCTGGTTTACGCTTCGCGCACGTGGAAATTTCACTGTGCGACTAAACTACTGTACGTATCGACCACGTACGCCTCCTCCACGGAGCCAGTTTTCATACCCAGAAAGGAAGTTTAGTTAATTACACTGTAGATACGTGATTCCGAACTGCACGGAATTGAAAGGAAAGAATGGACAGTCTACCTACATTGTTTGCTTAATCATTCCATCTGTCGTTCATATCTGTGAAATAAATATAACTGTCAATAATGTGGTTAATTTACATGAAACCAGAATTAAATAGTACTTAATTTTAAATGATGTTTTACCGACAATATTATACAACTACTACACTCACGTTCATAAAAAAGAGAACACATTGAAGGACTAGAGATAGGAAGTTCATAATCACAGGACATGCTCATTAGTAGAAATTGGTCACAGTACACTGGACACGCACCAACTGTGATTTGTGGTTGTATCCAATAGAACCCCACACCATAAGGCCTTGAGTTGGCGCTGTATGTCTTGGCGAATGCAGTCAATGTGATGCCCCTCTCCTGTCTACGGCGAACCAACATTTGGCCATCAGTTTCAAACAAACAGAACTTAGATTCGTCCGACAACACTCCCTGCTGCCATTCATGTCCCCAGTGACGTCGTTCCATACACCAAAGAAGTCGAGCATGTCTATGCACATAGGTCAGAGGTAGGCGGAGAAGTAAACGACGCGCCGGTAACCCAGACCGTAATAAACGGCGACGGACTATCACTACTGATAGTGTATGATGTGTTACACTGTTCCACTGTTGCGCCAGAGCCGAGGAGGACGCAGATCTGTCTTGCAATTCCATTTGGATGCGGTGTCGATCTTCTCGCGGGGTTGGTCTGGGTGGTGTGACCAGACCCATCTCGTCGTTTTCTACGGCCTTCTGTGAACCAATCTGTACACACCCGTTGAGTTGCCGACACACTTCGTCCCACACGAGGAGCAATTTCCCGGATGGATGCATCACGTTCTTTCATGCCAAAAATGCGCCCACTGTGAAAGTAACCCATTTGACTGTACGGTTCTCACATAAGTCTGCGAGGCATTCTGCACATCTACTCAAGTCACACTGATCCATTTCCTTCGGTTTATAGCGACAACGAAAGCCGCAAGCACATTTTACCAGTCGGTGGTGGTGCGCCGAGATATCGATGTGGACCTTGAACCTGACGACCGACATGGTTACAATGTCAATCATTTCTTCAGAACATACTAATGCACATGGCCCGTGAATATGCACTTCCTATCTATAGTCTTTGAAGGTGTTCTGGTTGTTTATGAATACGAGTGTACTACTTCAAGCAACAACAACAACAATAATAATAATAATAATAATAATAATAATAATAATAATAATAATAATAATAATAATAATAATAATAATAATAATAATAATAATCCTTTAGGTTTGACAGGTTAAATTCATCCCCTTTTACATTTGCTACGGAAACTAGTTAGCAAAATTCATATGGTAGTGTGGCCAGTGAATCTCGAAAAAGTACCCGAGACATTATGGAGATAGTCGAAAACATTAGGTGGTGCCCTTAAAAAGTTTCCATTTGTTGAAGTTAAGTTCCGAATGTGATGAATATAAATTACGATTTTACACTTCGTACAACATTTGTAACATCCCCTTCAAAGCAACAAGTAAATGTTCTAGGACGCATTTGCTGGGGTTAGTCCAAAGGGTCCAGACCCCTCCTAAATTTCCTCATTCTTTTGAAAAGTTTGATGTTGGCCTATTTTTTAATACTTTACGTCGATTGCAGAAGTCACTAGCTGATGAACATCCGCTAGAAATCACGTTGTCTGTAGAATCAAATACTGCTTAAATCACACAAGGTATAATAAATATTTTATACAGCAACTTATAAATTACTATGAAACTCAGTTAGCAGTGTACAGTGAGCTGGTCAGGAGTTATACGTAGTACAGTCATTAAGTTCTGAGACTGACCGCATGATGGCGCTGTGGTACACTATAACGCATAGGTGGCACCGTGGTATGGTACCATGTCAGTAAGTCTCTCGTCCCTGCAAGAGACAATTGAGTAGATGCACTGGAAGCAGACGTACGGTCGTTGTTGTGACGGTGATTTGAATGCACCAGTCGGACCTTGAAATGTCACAGTTTGAGCAACGAGCAAACATCAAGTTCTGCCAGAAATTAGACAAAACCGCTGCCGAGACGTTTGAAATGATGCAGCAGGTTTACGGTGAGGACGCATTGAGTCGCAGTGTTGTGTTTAGGTGTCACTGTCGTTCTGTGCAAGGACGGGACAGTTGGTCGGCTGATCGGCAACAAACAGTTCGAACGGAACGCAAGATCCAAGAAATTGCAACGTTGGTGCGTGCTAACCGCTCCCAATCGGTAGACGATCTCGCAGCAGCAATAGGGATCAGACATGGTACTTGTCACAAATTTCTGACCTCAACATGTCTCGTATTACCCAGAGCAGTGTGCGACGAATCCTGTCGCAAGACCAACGTGATGATCGGATGATGACTTGTGGTGACCTCATCAGCAGTGCTGACGATGATCCGACGTTCCTCAACCGGATAATAACTGGTGACTCAACATGTTGTTTCCTTTCAGCGTTGCTTCCAGCAGCTATACCAACGTTGGCAATCGTGCATAACGGCCAACGGCAACGAGTTTGAGGGTGGATGTGGTTCTGTGTACGTGTACGCCGTATAGTGCTGCATAGTGTGCAATACACAGAGTTGTGTGGGTGCCTATCCTCCAGGCGTCAAGTCTCAGAACTTAATGACTGTACTACGTACGTATAACGTAACTTTGCGCTCGTTGTTCCGATGTTCATATACAAATAAGGAATCGTATTAGGTTATTAACAAATAGTCATATTTAAATCCTCTCCTTCAATTAAATAATGTGGATAATAATAATAATAATAATAATAATAATAATAATAATAATAATAATAATAATAATAATATTCCGGAAGTGCTCATTCAATAGTAATTAGCATGTCCTAACACACGCCCGTAAATATTGTATAGCATTACCAGTACTTTAAGGATAAATATTCAGAATTCGCAAAATTTTGGCATAAATTAACTCCTGGCAAATGATGCCGAATCTCCCCGGGATTCATCTCTAAAAATCGTGCCTCTAAATATTCCTTATTATTGATTGTTTACCATTTCCGCTGCTATTACATTGTTAAAAATTGGTTTACGTCGCACCGTTTTATGGCAACGATGGGATAGGAAAGGCCTAGGAGTGGGAAGGAAGCGGCTTTGACCTTAATTAAGGTAAAGCTCCAGCATTTGACTAGTGTGAAAATAGAAAACCACGGAAAACCGTCGTCATGGCTGCCGACAGTGGATTTCGAACCCACTATCTCCAGGATGCAAGCTCACAGCTGTGAGCCGCTACCCACACGGCTAACTCGTCCAGTACTATTATTTATTAGATGGACTCGAAAATCTTGATTTACCTATACAGTTGTGTTATTGAGAGGTTTTGGCTGCACAAGTTCGCAGAATTGTGATTATTTTTAACTAGTGCTGTGCTTTGAATGGCAACAATGTGAGAATATTGAGGAATCCCAAATATGGGGCCATCGTGGAGAATTATTTATTGTGCTTGAAATAAGACTCCATCTGCACTCAGGGGGTGTAAATATTTCTTGGTGAAAACCACACTCAAGTATAATGCAATGACCATGGTTTGAGTCTTACAGCTTTGCCATCCGAGTTTGTCTGTAGTGCATATTATAAATAAAACTCTGAACTCGACGTTAGGAACCTTTGTATACAAATCATCCACATTTAGTTAAAATTTTGGTATGTAGGTCTGTATTACGCCAGTCTTAAGGCTGAGGGACAGTAAGGTGAACATCATACTTCGTAGAAAGATAGTACGATTGTGAGCGTAAAGTGATGTAGATTTTTCATTTCAAGAAATTTTATTGTAAATTACAGCATATAAAACTCTTCTTTACACCATTACTACTAATGCATTTAGCAGGTTATGTGATGTTCACTTAAAAACACAATGTGAGGTGTTTGAAGAGATAACCTATTGTAAATAACAAGGGAATCAGGGGATTTATAAATAGAGTATATGGAATCAAAGAAAATGGTAAAGTAAGCGATTGACACGAATAGATTTTTGTATTTCGCATAATATATTGTCAATTCAGTTAATATGAACATATTCCTACATTTGATGTATCTGAGTGTTAAATAATAATAGTTTACCTTTGTCTACTTGGAAACAATACATATATATTCCAACTGTTTGTCATTAACATGGAAGAAACTTATATCAGTTAGTTTCAATTATTTTTAAATTATTTGATTATAAAATAATTTCTTTAACAATAAATAAATAAATGTGTCATAGAATTGTGGTTCATTTTATGATCCATTTGGAGTTTCTTTCACAAACTAACTTATCGGGTAACAAAATATTAATAAAGACTTGCATTTAATTTGTCTCACTACGGATAAGTAATTTCCTTTTAACTTGCTTCGTCCTCTTTTCAATTCTTGTTCACAGATACGGCATGCAGATTGGAGGCTCCATTTCATCTGATCGTCATCCTGTGCGTCACTCTGCGCTTGATGGTGGCTACCAGATAGCGTGATAATCGTCCCCATGTTGTATATTTCTGAATCACTGACTGGAAATTGGCTGTAAAAAGACATTGTTCTCCTTGTAACCTCAACATTGTTGAGGAATATGTACCCCACCCACTTGGCGGTTGGTGTTCTACATGTTGCAAATTGTGAAGTATTTTTGCATTATGCGATGCCCAATGGCATGGATAAATGTATGGTGATTTAACTAACGTCACATAGAAATGATGTCATGAAAGGTATTGATTGTTAGTATTTTCATGCTAAATTAAAGGAAGCTAGATTTCCAAACATTTAGACTTAACCATAACATTTTGTATGATGAAATAAACGATGCTAAATGAGATTGATAGTATATAAGAGGACCCAAAACAGTATTTAGCCATGGGCTTCCAATAGCGTGATTTATAGATCTAAAATTCAAAGATTGAAACAAGAAATAGACGTTTCTTACGTGAATTTCACGTAAAGAGTTTAAAAGTTGGTAAGGTTAGTAGCATGGAATGGAAAATTTCAAATAATATCACCATTGTTTGGAAGTAATTTTTACCAGTATATTTAGAAAAATGCTCAAACTGATGAATATAAAGAACGTTACTGCGTATGAATGAAGCTTATGAAGAGAACCTTCTTTGTTGTATGTATACAAATATATACATGATTATTCCTGTATATCTGTCTCGTATATTCGGAATATTAGTATACCAATAATTTAGAATATTGAAGTACGTAATAACTCTTAGCCTTTAGGTTTTGTTCGAAATTAAAAAAAGGAATTCAAGTGATTTTCTTCATTAATCCTACAGTAATATTAATAACTTCCCGTCCGTAAATCCAAATAACATTTCATGAAGAACAGTAATCAATATTTGATGTTTCATCATACTGGGTAAACCACTAAAAGAGCAAACTTCAAGCTGGCATTTCAAAGTATATTTGCCAAGATATTTACGGATACACATGAAAATGGCGTGTGTTTAATTGTTTACTTGGTTGTTTGTTCATGCTCACATTCAAACAAGTTGTAGCATATATAAAATGATACAAATCCATATTCTTTGTCAGCAAAAATAAAACCACCGAACGGAGGTACATGTATATGTGTTTATTTCTCTATTTCCCAGCCATATCCTTCAAATTCACATCAACGTCCAAGATTAACTGGTTGAATTCAAACACGTTGTATGAAGGAACTCGAAAATTGAATTGGAATACATTACATAACTTTAATTTATTTCCAGAAGTACATAGCGACTCAACAGAATAACCAAGTTTCTTATCTAATTAGTTGGCAATGCTTTCCTGTGTTAAAGGAAGATAAAGGAAGCATGTTTTATCCATTCCATAGTGATAAGATACCACCGAAATATACTGATGTATATTGAAGTGACTGTGCACTGGACTCTACAGTAGTATATATTTTATACAAAACTCCTGGTCGTACGAGTAAATAAAATGTGGTGTGTAAATGGTTACATTATATGTGTCAAAAAATTTTGGAGAAGGAAGGCACAAGTATTTATGAACGTTGGCAAGGTGTACTGAATTTCTGTTAAAATCATCAAGGGATATTCATTCATTAATATTTGCTGAAAATTTAGAAGCCTGAACGACCAAAATATCCTCGAATTCCACGATTACTAGGTTATTAGGGATATGGAACTAATGTTACGGTTGAATCCTGCCAGATGTTTCTTTGTATGATATACGGTACTACAGCAACTTTGGGGAAACTTACATTAACTCTTCCCTACGATTACTAAGGACAGCAGAACGATGGATATTCACTTTCTAATACATTTAGTAAAACTGACCATTGATATATGAAGACCGTACTCTCTTAAAATATTCGTAATAATACCTACGATGCAACGTGAATTATGATGTTGATGAACGCAATTACCACTGTACAACATTATTAGGAATTTATGTTATTATCATACTGAGTTACCAAGCCCTTGTAAGTTCATTCACGTCTTCGTCATAGTGATAAGGAAACAGTATGGAAATTCCTATATTACTAAACTGGCAATCACATTTCTTGTCAGATGGTAGTGTCACATTGCTATATCAAGGTACGTTGACACTAACATAGTTGCACTCCAAAGTATTGACGTATAAACACTTCAAATCTTTCTCATCGTTATATCTGATAGAAAAACATTACTGTTTTTAAATCATATTCCTACTTATATGTGTATGGACAGTAATGTGGATAAATTACGTGAGAGAGGAGTTGTTTCTTCCAGTACATGGAAGGGAAATAGTTTGCCTAATGTTTCATTTATTCCGTTGTTAAGGAAATTGTTAAGTTTGCAGTAAGGAAAGTGGACTCCTATGTACGATGTTGCTCAAGAACGGATGCGAAAATATTTCATTTATAGTTAGTACGCCCATAGCTGAAGGAGTCCAAAAATAGTTTTCATATATTTTAAGGGTGTGCTCTTACGACAAAATGTGGTCTGTGAAATATAAAAACCATGAGGAATAATATTAATTGACTTTGTTACGTGAACATTGTGAATTGATATAACATGAATAAGTGATTTCCTGTTAGAGTTCAAGAGCTGTGTGAATTGCAAAACATTCTTTTTTGTAGTATTTAATTCTTCATTGAATAACGTTTATACAATATTCACTTGGAATTACTGTTTAGTGTTAAGTGATTCAAACTTAAATTAAATTGCTTTGGATTGAAATGTTTCAGGTGATATTTGCGACCCTGTGTTTTGCGTCTAAAGGAAAATAACAACGCATACATTTTAGAAAACTGTGAAGAGCCTAATGCTGTGAAATGGCATGAAGAAGACGTGATTTTAAAACGATTCCTTTCTATAACCGTTTCTCAAAATATCATTGTTTTTATGAGACATAGGACGACTGAACTCATAGATATTATACTAATTGTATTGATTCTCCGATTCTTATGTAATATTTGGCACTCAAATAAAACTTTGAAATATTTTAAAGGGAAATGATTGTACATAGTATCCAATTCAATGCGCGTACTAGTTGCCACGAGAACCACTTATAAATTGTTGGATACTCATTATTCCCTTACATTCATCTGAAACTTCCTTCGTGATCCACCAGGCATCTTAGGTGTCGATAATCAACCACTAACTTATGTTTTGAAATCTTGTACATTTCAACACTTTATATTACTATTACTACTACTTTAAATTACTATACCAGTACTAGGAATAAAGTCATAATGTATACTTTGATTCCACTATTTATCCTCCACAAGATCAATAATTGGATATTGATATTAATGACATGAACAATCTTCTACCGGCAGATTATTTT
The DNA here is from genome assembly GCF_040414725.1 of Anabrus simplex. Lineage (NCBI taxonomy): Eukaryota > Metazoa > Arthropoda > Insecta > Orthoptera > Tettigoniidae > Anabrus > Anabrus simplex. The sequence continues at coordinate 1,018,706,424 of NC_090266.1, forward strand.
GTGCAATGAAACACTGAAGAAAGAACCCATAATTGAACAGGAACTTTAATATACAATTTTAATAACAAAATTACTTTTCTCTATATATTAGTAAGGTAAATGTAAGCACTAATGAAAATTATTTTCCCTTACAAAAGGAAGAATTATCCATTCTGAAACCGAAAATAATCTGTAATAACTCTATGCCATTCTTAATATGAAGAGCATTAATTGTACAATCTTTAAATAGAAAATATTTCGTCCAGGACAAAAGTGATGGCAACATATTTGAGAAGATATAACATGTAAGCACCTTTCATTATTAGCAAGATATCCGTGAAACGATATTCCAGCTAAAGGTAAAAGAATTAATTCTGAATAGATATATAGAAGACGTTAATATCAACAATGGACGATGAAGAAATAGTTGCTTGACCATTTCATGTTTACATAATAATGTCGTCAGGCATTGAACATAAAAGTATCTTTCTTCATATCATGTCGGTATTAAAATTCAGCGACTATTTGAACTCTACAATTACGCACGATGCTTTTACACCTTTGTGAATATCTTTAGCACCGATCAATTTACTTCCATCGATCAAAACTAACAATTTTCTGCAAGGTGGTTAGAGATGAAATGCACTTCTTGATGCATACAAAAGTTATATATCATATTATTCATGTGTACTTCTTAAAACCAATTCATAGATTTGTGTACAGAAGAGTAATGTCATATCTTCATGAGAGAAGTAGATAATAATAATTACTTATTGGTATATCGCGTACTCCTGCAGACTAAATTTAACAGCAAGGAACATAAACAATTCAGAGTCTCATGATGAACTTAAACATTACTTAGTAATGTAAAACACCATTCCATGGAACCTATATCTTTTCTCGGACACAATTTACGCTACAACATGCTTTGATACCCTGTATATAAGCAAAGGAACGGATATTACACTAAAGGAAGGAGTGGATGATACTAAGGTGACATTTGAAGTAGATGAACTCGGGAACAGGAAATATCTGATTAAACTTTCGCGAAGAACATAAAGAATTCATAAACAATTAAATACTTTATTCACTTCTTCATGAAGAACGTCAGTTCATTTGATTATTAAAAAGCGGTATTGAGGACGGTATAGAGGAATTGTCACTACCCATTTAAATTGTGATTCACTAAGGACATTGTACATCGCGAATATTTCGTGCAGCAAGAATGGAAAAATATGAAACCTGGACCATCATCTTACGATTTATGCTGATTGAACTGGAGCGCACTTCGTAATCCTATAACCTAAGATGAACAAAATAATTACTCAGGACAATACGAATAATTCACATACGAATAATTCAGAATTAGGCCCTAGATCTGAAGGGTCATAAAATGGAAGAACACAAGAGGAAATCGTAATAATCTCCGGTCAGTTATAGGATGAAAATCCTCTGAAGAACAGTCGTAATAAAAAATATTACATAAAATATTTTAAGAAACCAAGGATTATCCGCAGGAGCAATGCATTTTACCAAAAACCAGATAAACATATTTCCAATACCAAGAAATTGATTATCACACTTAGTGTTATGGTATGTCTGAATTTCAGTGCCTTATTCCCAATCAGTGAATATGAAGGAAAACTCTTGGTGACTGGAAGCAATTGAAGGTAGTGTTAGTTTAAGAAAGCAAAACTTAAACGAGAATTATACCATGATGGAAGTGTCTAACTGCCAAAATTCTCAGATGTCCTTCAGATTTCAATTTCTGTTCCCTTCTATACAAAAGTATAACTTTCTACCTAGAACAAACCCAACATCACTTGATTAATGACAAAATGTGTAAGCTCCATATGAATAGAAATGCATATTCCACTTCCTTCCTTGGGTGCCTGATGTAAGTAGAGAGGTGTAGGGAGGGACGCAACAGGTTATCTATTATTCACAAAGTCCTCGCATATATATATGTATCAGGAGTGTCAACACTCGTACTGCTGATGAAATTCCTATTTTAGATTAAAAGGTAGAAAATAAGCATTCCGAAGGAAACACGAAAGTATGGATGATGGTCAAACTGAATGAGATCAAGCAAGTAAATGACATGAGGTGGGATTATTTCTGATGTACGTTGTACAGATCATATTTAAAATATGTGCAGGTTCCCGGATAAGAAATCGTAATTAGTTACCAATTACAAAATTAATTCATTCTTGGCCAGAAATGACCTCAATGTACGCCGTAAGCATGTAACTGCTGAAGAACATCTAAGACAGTATGCAATAAATTCCATGTGAGGAGAAGAATATTATCCACAGTCCATCCTGTTGAAGCAGAAATTGCCGCATAATGACGTAAATTCAGAATACATCTCTCACGAAGTAGATGTGTCACAATTATTATGTGTAAATTCCTCCGTAACTTTGCTCCTTTTTTCACAATTTTTTACGTTCCACCAACACAAATAGGTATTATGGTGACGATTGGATAGTAAAGGGCTAGAAGTGGAAAGGTGACCATTAATTAAGGTACAACCCCAGCATTTAAGTTGTGTAAAAATGGGAAAAAACAGAATGTATGCTGTTTCTGAATTACTTTATTTTTCTTTGGTGATATAAACGAAAACTTCGTAACATTGAAAGCAATTTAATGTAAGTACATTAGTGTAATGGAGAAGGTATTAAAACAAAATGACATCGTGGTAACAATTCAATAATTACCGAACTGTTGTTGGTATGAAGAAGAAGACACAAATGCGTGTGATGTTATGAAGAAAGTGTAATGGTTACCAAAGAATGATAGTGTAAAAACGAAAGTCATGTGGTGATGAACAAAGTTCGTGTAAGTGGTGGTGGTGATTGTGTTATTATTGATGTAAGAGGAAGGACATCTGGGCAACCATCGTCATATTTAGTGTAATAAAGAGGGCATTAAACTTGAGTGATGTCATGATGAAAGTATAATAATTTCGGGAGAAAATTAGTGTAAAGTACAAGGTATTAATTCAGGGTGCTATCACGATACAAGTGTAACAGTCACCAAAAGACGTTAGTTGAAATAAGAAGAAGAAGGCGTAAAAACTGGAGTGATGCCTTGATGAAGTATAATATTTATGTTATTTTCCAAACAATTCCGATAAGTTTAAAAAGGAACAATGATTTCGGTTACAGGATTGCTAAAGATAGGTAAGACGATTTAGGTACTTTTATCGGTAAAAAGCAATATACATTTTCAGTCGTAAAATGTGATTTTCATCGCGTTAGCGCTATTCATTTTACGTTATTTCAGTTGCTATAGATATTGAGAAGTCCAATAGTAGTTCCTTAAAGTGCTAGAAGTCAAATATGCGGAGTTATTGCATTTGACCTCCTTCGGATGCCACTCTTCTCAGCTACGCAACTAAAGTTTGTGAATGTCATCTCTGCGACTCCAATATTTCGAAAAAAATGGCGGTAAGAACTATTTTTATTCCAGAGGAATAAAGCGTGGCCATTAAATTACATAAATCTCATCGTATGCAGTATATCCACTACACTGGCAACGAGAACTAAGGCTTTTCAATGTATTTAAAAGTCGTGACTGATTGAAAGAAGTATCAACTATACACACCAGCACAACGTTCGAATTCAACAGAGTATATATAAAACGAAAGAGATAGTACGTCTTAAGATATTGAGCTACTCACCGATATATTTCATCAGTTTACTATATTATTTTTAAAGTGGTTTCTACGATAACTAGAGGAAGATTTACGTAAAGCAATACCACGTCTTAGAAGTTAAATGTATGTAATTGGTATGAAAAGGAACGTGATATATTTATTACATTTGAATGGAAATACTTCACACTGAAATCGTCAAACATAAGTTCCTTTTCGTAAAATGTTCTGACATGCATGCATCTGAAATAATATAACAATTAATCACTGAGTAACAATTCTTTGTTTGAAATATTACAATTTGTCTATTCCTTTCCGTGCTGATCAGGACGTTTGTAATGTCCCTGCTAAGTAAGCAAACTTAGCCCTACCTGCCAAATTATTGTGAAAAATGTAATATTTTATGAAATAAAATATTTATATTTATGTAAGAGGCCACGGCTAATTAATCAGTACAGTACATTTTGATGTGATGAGTTAATTTATTTAACAAGTGTTGCACTATAGTGACAATGCAAGTATAGAATCGTTACAATTACAGAGGATAAGACTATTTCATGGAATGAAACACTGCAAAAGAAGAAATCTCCCTCATTTCATTTTCATTAATATTACCTTACGGATGTTTCGCTGAAGAGGCTTACCAAGTACTTCCAGTACTAAACTACTGTATCTATAATCCTAAATAGCTAATATTGAAAGTTATAGAATACATTTGTTCATCAAAAGCTACTGAAATTACTCCCGAACGCAAATGTGATTTAGTGCTGAGAATATTAGGCTAGGTTCTTCAACGAAACGTCTGGAAATTTAGTGTTTGTGTCCATCAAATCTTGCATTCTGGGACAATCAATCAATCAATCAATCAATCAATCAATCAATCAATCAATCAATCAATCAATCAATCAATCAATCAATCAATGATCTGCATTTAGGGCGGACGCCCAGGTGGCAGATTCTCTACCAATTGTTTACCTAGCTTTTTCTTAAATATTTTCAAAGAACTTGGAAATTTATAGAACATTTCCCTTGATAAATTATTCCAATCCCTTACTCCTCGTCCTACAGATGAATATTCGGGCCAATTTTCCTCTTGAATTCGAACTTCATAATATGATAATCCCAACTCTTAAAAACTCCGCTCAAGTATATTCCTATACTTAAGTCATTCCACACCATATCTCTACTGACAGAACGAAACATACCACTTAGTCGAACATCTCGTCTCCTTACTTCTAAGTCTGTCACGCCCAAAGTATGCAACAATTTTGTAACACAATTCTTTTGTCGTAAATCACCCAGAACAAATAGCACTGACTTCCTTTGGACCTTTAACAGTTCTCGTACCAAGTAGTCCTAGTGTGGGTCCCATACAAAAGGAACCAAACTTTAAATGGGGCTCTTACCAGAGACATATACGCCATCTCCTTTACATCCTTACTACAACCCCCATATACATTCATAACCATGTGAAGATATCTGTAAACCTTCGTTTAACAATCTCGTTAATATAATTACCCCGATGAAGATCATTCCTGATATTAACACTCAAGCACTTACAGTGTTTCTCATGAGGTACTGGCACCCCATCAACACAATTATTGAAACTGAGACGACTTTTCCTCTTGGTGAAACTTACAACATGACTTTTCATCACGTTTACCAATATACCACTGCCCGATGCCCATCTAACTACTCACTTACTAATCTAAACAGTGTAACACCATCCGCAAATAGCCTTATCTGTGATTTCAGTTTTTTGCTCATATAATTTATATACAACACATGAAGTTCAAATAATATTTCGCTCTGGAGCCCCCTCGTAATAATTACTGCATCAGATATCACTTCTACCCTTGTCATCTCCGTACAGGCTAAGAAGGCCTTCGTAGGGGTGGAAGGTAAAGTCTTCCACTATCCGTAACCTCGACACTTGATGGGTTAGAGTGGTTAGCCTTACGCCCCAGATAACACTTCACCTACCCTAAATTTCTGATTTCCGTTTTCTAGAAAAGTAGCAACCCATTCAACCACTCCTTTGTATAGTCCAATAGCCTTCATTTACGATAGTAATCTCTCATGGTCTACCCTGACAAAAGCCATGCAATCCACTTGTCTTCCTGAATCTAAATTATCTTCTATATCTTGCTGGAATCCTACAAGTTGAGCCTCAATGGAATAACCTTTCATAAACCCGAACTTCCTTCTATCAAACCAGTTAGTATTTTCACAAACGTGTCTAATACCGACAGAAGGAATGCTTCCCCAGAGCTTCCAAACAATACATGACAAGCCGACTGGCCTGTAAATATCAGCTTGATTTTTATCACTCTTTTCCTTGTACACTGGGGCTACTATTGCAAGTCACCATTCATTCAGTATCGCTCAATGTCCGCCTCCACGGCTAAATGGTTAGCATGCTGGCCTTTGGTCCAGATGGCCCCGTGTTCGATTCCTGACCGGGTTGGGGATTTTAACCTTCATTGGTTGGTTGGATGGATTGAGGTGTGTGTGTGTGTGTGTGTGTGTGTGTGTGTGTGTGTGTGTGTGTGTGTGTGTGTGTGTGTGTGTGCCGTTTTCATCATTAGAATTCATCATAGGAAGGGCGCAATTCTCACAGACGCGCAGTTTGCCTATACGGCGTAAACTCGAAAGACCGGCACCAGGCCTCTTCGGAGGCCGAACGCCATTATTACTATTATTATTATTATTATTAGTATTAGTAGTAGTAGTAGTAGTAGTAGTAGTAGTAGTAGTAGTAGTAGTAGTAGTAGTAGTAGTAGTAGTATCGCCCCATCATGCAATCAGTTAACAAATCAGTATCTCAGACATGGCACTATATCACAATTCATGGCTTTTAATATCTCCACAAAAATCTTATCAATTCCGGCTGCTTTTATAGCTTTCAATTTTGTATTTATTTTATACATGGCTATATTATCATCGGTATATTTCAGTAATTCGCCAGTATTTGTCACCTCCTCTACCTGGACATTATCCTGATATCCAAATACCTTTACGTAATGCTGACTGAATGCTTCTGCTTTCTGTAAATCCTTACGTATACAGTCCCCTTGTTCATTAATGATCCCTGGAATGTCCTTCCTGGAACCTGTTCCTGCCTTAATGTATTACGTATACTTACATTCCCCAAAAAATGTTATATGGTTGCCAATTTTGTTTGCAATCGTGTTAACCTTAGCTGACTTCTTCCCTAAATTCAATTTTCTAGTCAGCTCTTTCAGTCTACCCTCAGTCCCACAACTAAAATTCTAGTTTTTTCTAATCTGCACCGCCTTCTTAATTTCTTTATTTCTCTGTTATAATATAATTGGTCCATAATATTCATTAATACTTTTAAAGGCATATATACCTGTTTTTACACCCCTCAACAATTGTTTCAAAGCCATCACATAGGCTGTTTACATTTTTATTTACCATTATCCTCCGATAATAATATTTTTACTTTGCACATGTATCTCTTATCAGCCATATGGTATTGCTTAATAGCTCTACTCTACATTCCTTTCTATCACATTTATTTTAACTATGACAAAGACAGATGCACGATCACTTATACCATCTATGAATTATGTTACTCTATAATGGTTATTTCGTTTAATAAACCCAACGTCAATATTTTCCCCCTTCAGTTTGTTCCATCACTTTTTAATTCAGCTGTCCTTACCTTACGACTTGGAACGAGCGTATAAGTGCTGTATAGATATACAATGCGTATACCACATTTATTAGTAAGAAAAATATACAACGCTTATAACTGTACTGTATAACTATACAAGTAGGAATTTCTTCCTGTAGTTCACTGATGTATTTTACACGTTCACCGCCTTTATGATCGCTTCTGCTGCTTATCTACGAGCAAAACTTTCCGGAAAGTCGCGTAGTAGCACGGCATAACGACATGTGTTAAACTCGTGGGGAAAGTGTGTGGAGAAAAGGGAACCAGGGTAGAATGTTATCCCAGAATTAGGTTGAGGCAGATGTTGAGGAAAGTAGAAGAGAGGGAGGAGGGAAAGGAGAAGATGGTAGTGTTTCACGTTGGTACCAACAACGTAAGGCAAGCTGATATTAGTACCAACATAGTTGGAGATGTGTGGGATCTGGTAAATGCAGCACGGGTGAAGTTTAAGAAAGCGGAGATTGTTTTTAGTGGAATACTGTGTAGGAGGGATACTGACTGGAGGGTGATTGGGGATTTAAATGAGACTATGGGGTGGGTATGTGGGCAACTGGGAGTGAAATTTCTAGATCCTAATGGGTGGGTAGGAGATAGGGATCTGCGCTCAGATGCCCTTCACTTAAACCGCAGTGGTATGTATAAGTTAGGAAATTTGTTTGGAAGGGCAATAGGGAGGTACATTCAGGGAAACGGGGTAGCCTAGGGAGCGGTGATAAGGGAACAGGGAACTTGAAATCAAGTAGGGATGACATAAAATTGTTAGTGTTGAACTGTAGAAGTATTGTAAAGAAAGGAATAGAATTGAGTAATTTTATATATATATATATATATATATATATACCAGATATTGTAATAGGAGTTGAACATGGCTGAGAAATGATATAATGGATGCAAAAAATTTCTCACGGAACTGGAGTGTGTATCGCAGAGATAGGATAGGAATGGTGGGAGGGGGAGTATTCAATCTGGTGAAAGAAGAATTTGTAAGCTACGAAATTGTTAAAGATTAAAAACATGAAATTCTATGTGTAAGGCTCATTTCTAAAGATAATCGGCAACTTGATATATTTGGAGTGTACAGGCCGGGATAGGGTAGCACTGACACAGATTCAGAATTATTTGATAAGATAATCAGCTATGTAGGAAACGACAAGGAAAGAAATGTGATTGTAGCGGGAGATCTGAATTTACCAGATGTCAATTGGGAAGGTAATGCGAATGACAGGAAGCATGATCAACAAATGGTAATTAAGTTAATATGGGAAGGACAGCTGATTCAGAAAATGATGGAACCAAACAGAAGGAAAAATATTCTGGAAGTGGTGCTGATAAAATCAGATGAGCTCTATAGAGAAACTGAAGTAATAGATGGTATTAGCGATCATGAAGCTGTTTTTGTCGTAGTTAAAAATAAATGTGATGGAAAGGAAGGTCTTAAAAGTAGGACTATTAGGCAGTACCATACGGCTGATAAAGCAGGCATGAGGCAGTTTCTAAAAAGTAACTATGATCGGTGGAAAACGGTAAATAGGAATGTAAACAGACTCTGGGAAGGGTTTAATGAAATTGTTGAGGAATGTGAAAACAGGTTTATACCTTTAAGGGTGGTAAGGAATTGTAAAGACCCACCTTATTATAATAGAGAAATAAAGATACTAAGAAGGAGGTGCAGACTGGAAAGAAATAGAGTTAGAAATGGCTGTGGAAGTAAGGAGAAATTGAAGGAACTTACAAGAAAATTGAATCTAGCAAAGAAGGCAGCTAAGGATAACATGATGGCAAGCATAATTGGCAGTCATACAAATTTGAAAAATGGAAGGTTATGCATAGGAAGTTTAAGGCAGAAACAGGTTCCAAGAAGGACATTCCAGGAATAATTAATGAACAAGGGGAGTGTATATGTGAGGATCTTCAAAAGGCAGAAAAATTCAGTCAGCAGTATGTAAAGATTGTTGGTAACAAGGATAATGTCCAGATAGAGGAGGAGACTAATACTAAAGAAGTATTAAAATTTACATATGATAACAATGTCATTTACAATAAGATACAAAATTTGAAAACTAGAAAAGCGGCTGGAATTGATAAGATTTCTGGGGATATACTAAAGACAATGGGTTGGGATATAGTACCATATCTGAAGTACTTATTTGATTATTGTTTGGTCGGAGGAGCTATACCAGATGAATGGAGAGTTGCTATAGTAGCCCCTGTGTATAAAGGAAAGGGTGATAGACATAAAGCTGAAGATTACTGTCCAGTAAGTTTGACATGCATTGTATGTAAGCTTTGGGAAGGCATTATTTCTGATTATATTAGACATGTTTGTGAAACTAATAACTGGTTCGATAAAAAGCGGTTCGGTTTTAGGACAGGTTATTCCGCCGAAGCCCAACTAGTAGGATTCCAGCAAGATATAGCAGATATCTTGGATTCAGGAGGTCAAATGGACTGTATTGCGATTGACCTGTCTAAAGCATTTGATAGGGTGGATTATTGGAGACTACTGGCAAAAATGAGTGCATTTGGACTGGACAAAAGAGTGACTGAATGGGTTCCTATATTTCTAGATCTCAGAGAATTAGAGTAGGTGAAGCTTTATCTGACCCTGTAATAATTAAGAGGGTAATTCATCAAGGCAGTATTATCGGACCTTTTCTTATATACATAAATGATAGGAGTAAAGGAGTGGAATCAGAGGTAAGGGCTTTTTGCGGATGATGTTATTCTCTATAGAGTAATAAATAACTTACAAGATTGTGAACAACGTGACCTCGAAAATGTTGTGAGATGGACAGCAGTCAATGGTATGTTGATAAACGGGGTTAAAAATCAAGTTGTGAGTTTCACAAATAGGAAAAGACCTCTCAGTTTTAATTACTGCGTTGATGGGGTGAAAGTTCCTTTTGGGGATCATTATAGGTATCTAGGTGTTAATATAAGGAAAGACCTTCATTGGGGTAATCACATAAATGGGGTTGTAAATAAAGGGTACAGATCTCTGCACATGCTTATGAGGGTGTTTAGGGGTTGTTGTAAGGATGGAAAGGAGAGGGCGTATAAGTCTCTGGTAATACCCCAACTAGAGTATGGTTCCAATGTATGGGACCCTCACCATGATTAGCTGATTCAAGAACTGGAAAAAATCCAAAGAAAAGCAGCTCGTTTTGTCCTGCCTGATTTCGGACAAAAGAGTAGCGTTAAAAAAATGTTGCAATGTTTGGGCTGGGAAGAATTGAGAGAAAGAAGGAGAGCTGCTCGACTAAGCGGTATGTTCCGAGCTGTCAGCGGAGAGATGGCGTGGAATGACATTAGTAGACGAAATAAGTTTGAGTGGCGTTTACAAAAGTAGGAAAGATCACAATATGAAGGTAAAGTCTGAATTCAAGGGGACCAACTGGGGCAAATATTCATTTATTGGAAGGGGAGTTAGGGATTGGAATAACTTACCAAGGGTGATGTTCGATAAATTTCCAATTTCTTTGAAATCATTTAGGAAAAGGCTAGGAAAAACGTATAGGGAATCTGCCACCTGGGTGACTGCCCTAAATGCAGATCGGTATTGATTGATTGATGATTGATTGATTGAAAAGGTAGTGGCAACACGAAGTGAGAAGCTGGGAATTGGCTTATATTGATATCAATCAATCAATCAATCAATCAGTCACTACTGATCTGCATTTAGGGCAGTCGCCCAGATGGCTGTTTCCCTAACTGTAATGTTCCTAGGCTTTTCTTAACTGATCGCAGAGAAATTGGAAGTTTATTGAACATCTCCCTTTTTAAGTTATTCCATTCCCTAACTCCGCTGCCTATAAACGAATGGTTGACCCAATTTGTCCTCTTGAATTCCAGTTGGCTTGCGTAATGAACGCCAAGAAAGAAATGGAAAAGCTTAAGAAAAGGTCAAGAGCTCCTAACTGGGATAGTACGGAAAACGCAGGCAATTGTAATTGAATCGGTGAGTTGAAAAGGGTACACATTGCAAAATCCTTACTTTTCAGAAGAAAGGAAAAACTGTTTTGTAGCTAAAAGAAAGGTTTGATCAAATAAGTTTTTATTAGGCATTTATACGTCATATATCTGCGTATTCAGTTACAAAGTACGCAAATTATATTACGTACGGTTTTCAAGTTATACCATTTTTATGTCAAGGAATATGTCCCTGTTTATTTTCAAATTTGAGAAACATCTTTGTAGAAGCAGATAATGTATAATAAACCCGCAATTTCAAAAGTCTATTAATCAGTAACACATTATTACACAAAAATACGCCCAACCATCATTTCTTTTATAGCTTTTCATTGTCATTCCGTCTCTTTAAAGTGTTTTACTTTACGAAGATGTCTAGCCTACATAACCTCTAAATTATTTACGATATGTCTTCTATCTTTAAAATATCGTGAAAATCATCAACGTTATCGTCCATTCTTTCAATGCATGTTCAATGTTAAATGGATAAGTCGAATGTTTCAGCACGATTATATTACTGCAGACAATAAATACCATGAAAATAAACTGCTCACTCGTTTCTTTTTCCGCTACTCGCTGCTATACAACGCTCATACAAGGGTCCTTGTCTGTATAACCATGTATAAAAGTTATACACCGTTTATTAGTAAGACGGTATATATCTCACTGCCAGTTTCCCACAAACCTCTCCATAGTCTCATTTAAATCCCCAGTCACCCTCCAGTCAGTATCCCTCCTACACAGTATCCCAATGATAATTTTTTTCTTCCTGAAACTTCTTCTGTGCTGCCGTAATCATATCCCACACATCCCCGACTACTGTATGTTAGTACATATCCCTGTTTGTCTTATGTTATCGGTACCAACGTGGAAAATTACCATCTTCTCATTATGCTCCTCATTCACTTCTATTTTCCTCAGTATCTGCCTTAACCTAATTCCTGAAAAATGCACTACCTTTGTTCTCTTTCATACACACATTTTCCCCACATACCTTTCAATTGACTCACCCGTGACGATAAACTCAGCCCAACCCTCTTCATTAGATCACCTCCTCTCCTAGTTTTCCATAACTTCCCTGACGCCTATAGTACCTATTACCTCCCCCATTCTCTCCCTCTTACGAATCTGTTCCCCGTTCCCCTTCCTATTCTTTACTATACGTTTCCCTTTCCTATCATTCCCTTTCCTCTTGCCCCGCCCCTCCTCTGTAACATTTCCCTGATCTCCATTCTGTTGATCTAGCTGGAATGATTTATACCGATTCCTCACCGAAACATCTCCTGGACCTACGCTCTGAGAAAAATCCGTAACCCTCTGTTTCCTTCACCTTAAATTATCCCAGCGGTCTTGCACAAATTCTGTACTCCTTGCCCTCCCACTTGTCTACCTATATTGTACCTTGATTGAGGGAGACCTACCTTCAATTCTGCCCTACGTTTCAACACTAATTTTCTCCCTGAAACTCGCTATCTCTTCCCTCATCTTCCCTATTTCCCAGTCACATTCACAATCCTTAATCGTGACTCCCTCAGCCATTATTTTATTTATTCAAATAAATATTAAATAATATGGAACTGAAAGAAAAAGAGAAAGGATATAATGTTTGCTACACGAAGATTTCAGGACAAAAATGCAAGCAGGAAACTACCTGATAAATTAACTATGCTACCTTTATTCTACTCAGAGATATCCTTAGTAAGAAATACTAGAGATAACAGGCTAACTATAGAAATGTGTAGGTACATTAAATACGTATAAGTATAGACAGATTGTCATTATTATTTCTACTATTTGCAAACAGAGAAAGCAAGCGAGGTAATGTCTAATAAGAATATTTACGCTGCAATGCTAAACTGCAGTTAAGTCTATCCTAGTTAGAACAATAGAATTCTACTAAGAGCTAAATTTCTAGAGAGGTATTTCCCCTACAAGAAAAGTATTTCACAATACTAAAATAAGCATGCTAGTTTCTAATAAAATAACTATTCTAAAATAATTCTAAACTTCGTTTAGACGTAAATTACAATAGGTTATTACTACGCCAAAAAGATATAAAAATGATGTTAAATGCTGAAATTCGGAAGAATCACACAAGAACTACACAAGGATTATGTTTAACAAGAAACCCTTATTCAAGCAAATTATCGACTGTAAGTTTCTTTCCTTTATCAGAATATGTCTTATTACTCTAATATTTCTTACAATTGAGTGATAATACATTTTCAATTCACTCTTTTTTCAGGGTGTGTTACTCAATAAAACGAGAAAATAGAATATACTGAAACACTGAAGCCATTAGCTCTCTTCAGTTCTACAATATACAGAAAAATGTTAGGAATGGAAAATGTAAGGAAAATATTCGTACCGCTTTGGGAAACAGTAAAGATATATTTGATTTTAGATTACGTAAATCCGACAAATTCAAGATAACTAATTAATAACATACACAAGGATTTTTAACTCCAAGAAATTCCCACAATTCTGCTGAAGTTAACAGAATTTGTATTACGAAGAGGGAAAATTATTCTCAGGTTGCTTCATATTTACAATGTATAATTACAATTTCAAGACTCAAATTCTCGTAGTCCTAATTATATCATATTTATTGCATGTCAGGTAACATTGAAAGTTTCTTGTTTTTTACTCCAGTACGTCCTTGTTAATGGCGGCTAGGATTGCGAAGGAACCTTTAGGGGATGTTTAATGTGGCAGCGCCTATATCAGCTTCTACGCGGGTTTGGGCTGAATCGCACTGAGCAATCTTATTCCACAACATGGAATATGATACAGTTATTACATATTTATTAAAATATATCACATGCATGGTGAATAGAATTCACTTTGTTGATAGATATCCAGTATCAGATTCTCCGATGTATGTATGGACAAATAATGTAAGAAAATTCAATCACATGGGATATGTCCTGTTAAATGCAATTCTTGGTAATGTCGAAAAAGCACTGATCTCGTAATAGCCTTTACATTTCGAAAACAATTACGATGTACATGATACTTCTTATTTCACCGATCCATAACTTTTCGAATCTTGGGCAGCAGATGAATCACCTCACCTGAAAGGTAAGCAGTATAAGAAACCACAAAGGAGATAATCTTGATCGACGTTCTAGAGTTACAACCTTTCCCTCGGCTGTTTGAAGTGACTCGAAATGCAGTTTAAGAACAGGCATACAACTAATTTGGGATGTTGTACCACAAGAGATAATGAGAGTGTATCGCTACAGGTAAGTCCTACGTTGCAGGAATATAGCATAGTTCTCAGAGGTAACTATACACAAGTCCACAAGTACAAAATTAGACTAAAGATGGGAAACAGAAATAAAATATATGGTTGTAATTATCTGTCTGCAGTCCATCTACGGTATAAATTTAACAAGAAATATGTTTTACAAATCATTGTAAAATATAATTTCATGTAAACCTTGAACTCTCTTCTCATGACAGATAATGTTCAAGACTCTTATGATATAGGCTACTTGTGTTGAGTCAAGTTTGTGTCGCCTCCCAACAACCTTAAGATCGCACAACATTCATCAATTGAAACAGTCTAGCTGCAGGTTGTTGGCATCTCATGTATCACTGCCTCAGACTTGTCAACAGTTCTATGCATTTCCATCATTAATATTGTGTGCGAATTTAAACTTTAAAAAGTGGAAGTAGGTTGATAAATTACCTACATCTGGGCAAGCTTTGATTACTGGGCTTCGAGGGATTCTGATAGGAAAATAGATGTCGCCATGGTGTGTTTCGTATAATAGAAGTTAACACTTCTGGTCAAGTTCGATAAGAATTTTGATGCATGTAAACCTCAAAATGCATTGACTAGGGCCAGTCAAGTGAGCTTTTACTCCCCCCCCACCTTCTCTCTCTTTTTCTCTTGTTTCTCGTCGATTATACCTCTCAATCAGACTCTCGCATGGCTGATATGGATTAGCATTGCGGATAGGAAAGAGTAGTAAAGGATAGGTTATGAAGTTAATACGAGAGAGTAATTCTCGCATTCTATTTTTGTCACCATCAAATAGAACCTTCCGAAGAAAGAAACTGTACATATGACTCACAGTTCTCGTTGTGAGCTTTTTGTACCTAAATACTGCGAAAAATGGTTTAGACAAGATGCTATTATACATAAAGTGAAATTGATTACACTCTTCAGGTCCATAGACGCATTCTAGGTCCGATGTATCTAACAAACTGTGGAAATGTAAATTCATATGCACAAAGTTTCAGGTTTTGAATACATTTGAGAAATTAGTAGGAAGATTATTAAAAGGAATATTTTAATTGAACTGAATAACATTCATTACACTGGGACATTTCTACACCACTCCATCAAGGAATTTTCAGTCAGGGAGAAAATATTGCAATTCCATAGAATTTTGGAATTTTCATTGTAATGCTGTGATTTTACTAATAAACATTTCTTCAATATATAAAGTCGTTTTAAGTAATATTAGTCATATAAAATAAATTCACTCATAAAATCCATTAACATTTTACAAATGACACACAGACATACTATTCATTTAACGTATAATTGAGAATATGTTTCAACGTACAGTCGAAGCATGTATGTTGCTACCTGTATTGTTAATACTAGATGAAATATCACACTTTTATGAGGGAAACAGGTCTGAGAATAGAGCAAATACTTTACTTCTAATCGTAGGCAAAATTATTGTTGACTACACTAGTAATTTCTAAGACACTGAAGTTGTACTCGCTGTGAAAATATCGGCTTGCCTCGTTCTGAAGTCCTAGTTGCTCTTGAATGACAGTTAGTTTGAAGCCGTCCTCTTACGCGTAAATTAGCGAGAGTTTGGTCGGCTCTAGCACTGACACATGGTGTCAAAAGTATTATTTTACGTGCAAAGCTTTACCTATCTCCGTGGAAGAAGATCTCTCTCAGTTCTGAAAACCATCCTGGTAATTTGCTGTGATAAATGATGTAGAGCATAATAAAGGAAAACAAAGTACTATATGTTTCCTTGCGCAGCAAAAGTACTTAGAAAATTAAGAAAGATAATATCACCTAGGCTATTAAGAACAAGACATTCACAATAACCCTAGTTACGTTTCTCAGTAGGTAAAGAGAATTAAAGAGAAAAGAACATGGAATATGATGCACTTACTTTGAATGTCATAACATGTAGTGAAATTCTTATTTTCATCTGGTTAGTTTGCTAATTAGTGAACGCCCTTCCGATCGCGACTCCTCGCATGTTACAGAATGAATTCGGCTGCTCGTATCAAAGCCTGACTTTACTGCTGTGCATGAACTAAAATCTACTAAATTCCTTATTTGCTATTCGCATTATAGCATCAAAATTCTCCACAAAATTTCTCCTCAGTTTCCTCACTAATCAACGTTTAGAAGTATTTTTCTTTGTAATTTACAATATAACTTTGGAATCTACTGCCAATTCTCACAGTATAAGTACGGTAGCTACACAGATTTGGCATCTAGGGCCATAAAGTCTTTCCAGATAATAGATTCGTTTCAGTTACACATGCTGTATTAGTATAGTCAACAAAATATTGATTATTATTATTTTTACCATAATACCTCGAAATTACTCACAGCTGTACCAGCTATACTGCCTGGACTGAAATATTTTATTAATGACGACACTATTAAATCATTCAATATCACGTTTAGCTGAAAATTGAGAATATAAAACTCTAAAATGTATAATAGGCTAATTTCCAGATAGTACTCATCTCTAGAAAATTGTTTTACTGCAAATAATTACGAGTTTTCGTATAATTATGATAAAATGTCGCAGCAACGAGCTTGACACTTCAGCGTGAATATCCTCAATGAACCTATGTATGGATTTTCGAGCTAACCCTTGTATTCCTTTTCTCCCTTTATTTTCAAGTATCAAAATGCTGAGACCATCTCTGTTGAATTCTCTTCAGTCTGTATGAAACACGTCGTTTTTATCTTAATTAATAGGAGTATTTCCATTGTTGTGTAAAAATTTGTAATCTTCAAGGATAACTCAGTTTCCCTTCAGTTCGACCATTTCAGTTGATAGGTGTAATTGTAATTGTACCATATTGTTTTTCTTAATAACGGCAAGTCAAGTTTGAAACTCAATGTGATCAATCTGTGAAGCTCGACGTCCGATGTCAGCAAGCATTCATTTTACCATTGAAGGAGTATTTTGGTAATCCACTTCAGTGGGACTGACTTCGGCTTGCAATGATTATCCCTAGACCGGGCGCGCCTATTTCTGTCACACCACCGGACGCGCGGTTGACTTCGTCAACCAGTTAAGTTTTCAGTCGTTTACAGGCTTCCAATCGCATAAACATTTCATTTAACGGCGTTTGATCTTTTGTTTGAATGTTATTCTCGAAATAAAATTAAAATTTGTATTAGTGAATAGTATGAATGTACTTAAAATGGATAATCAAGAACACGTGAACTAATTCTGATGGGGACATGAATACTGCGCCTATTTAAACTGAGTTAAGCAGTAGATACATAATTAAATTGAAATAATGGTCATATTTTATTATTTGAACAATTATACAATGAAATGATCATTATATAATAGCAAAAAACTGGATGAAAAATAAAATTTGTTGCCGTGTTCAAGAAATCTTTCACACCCTATCCCCCGAGCAATGCCATAATTTCACTGCGGTTCGCAAATTTAGCATTGCGCTCACGGCTGTAATTCACTTCCTCCCGCTTCCTAGAAATGTAAAAATTAGTCCAGTATAATAGTTCATCGACCATCTCAGCATTTATCAACTGTATGAAGCAGTCAATTTCTGTTAACACCTTCCTTGCCTCCCCTTCCGGTCCTGGCAGTATGTTTACAATTTTCCTTGCTTTTACCCTCAAAATAAGTTTTGAAAAGTCCGTCGTGGACCACGCTGTTCCTCCATCTCTCCCGAAGATAAATTCCCTTTCGTTATCGTCTTCGTAGATCTCACTGTCCGAATCGGCCTCCTGCTCCGTATCACTGTTATGATCCTGATCAGATACGTTCATAATTTCCTCCTCCCCATCCCAAAAATCCGAGGCAGAGTCCTCTACTTCATCGGACAACTGGCTTAAAATGTCAGGTATGTCTTCATCATTGACAAAACGAGACCCAAAATAGAAATATACTGCATGTAATTACGCCTAACTTTGCCTAATTTCCCAAAAATTACAGGGGAAAGGAAATTTTAAAGAAATAAATGTTACTTACATGACCAGGTGCACGGTTGACTTTGTCAACCAGCTTCGGGGTCCAAGAGTTCGTTCGCAATAATAATTACACACGTATCGCTTCCACTCTTGTCGAAACTCGACTGAACTGAAGGTCAAGTGTGAAAGCTAGTTGTTTTTTTACGTCGCACCGACACAGATAGTCGTACGGCGACGATGGGGTAGGAAAGGGCTCGGAGTGGGAAGGAAGCAGCCGTGGCCTTAATTAAGGTACAGCTCCAGTATTTGCTTGCTGTGAAAATGGGAAACCATGGAAATCCATTTTCAGGGCTGCCGACAGTGGAGTTGGAACCTACTATCTCCCGAATAGAGTGAGAGCAAAGGCATTAGTTGCGAGGTGGTGAAAGACTGACAGTTCTAAGAATTACGGCGTAAAGTAGCGCACTGGTTGACTAAAACAACCAGCGCGCCAGGTCTAGGGTTATTGTGAGTCCTCACTTCCGACTAATTCTTGAATCTTATCTATACTATATTAATTACGAGTTTGTGCAAACTAAAAGTAATGGAAACAGAAATATTATTACCACCTTTCGTACAATTATGCTAAACGTCGTTTTTATTTTAATTAATAAGAGTACCGTACTCTTCATCTTTCTATGAAAATTTGTAGTCTTCACGAATAACTCATTTCCACATCGATTCGACTATGGCATTTTAAAAACCATTCTATTTGTTTCCTCTAACTATATTATGTTGCACGTCTCGAAATTTTGATTAATCATCTATATTTTGCGAAGTGGCCCGTAGTCTTTCTGAAGAAGCATTCAATAATTTCATTCTTTCGCTTGAGTGAAAAAAAATTTCGGTAGTTCGGATTATTTTTTCCAGCGAAATCAAAAATTCTAACTCTCACAGCAACAATATTTCTGTCCAATCATCATCATGCTGCTCATGGTCGTATATTCAACCCTCTACCCTTCCAGCCTTTGAAATATGGCACCGGCAAAAATGAATCCCAGGGTCGCTAAACGGGTAATACCCAGAGATATCTTCCAATAATATAACTAACCTTAAATTACTGAGCAGGAAGGATAAGAGAGAAGATAAATTAAATAAAAAGATCTGAATGAGAACCTTTGGTAAAAACAAAAATGTATTAAAACAAAATGATAAACTTTGGCAAAGTAAAAAATAAATCCCTACACAAATAAATAATTTGACGACCTTTTGCCGTACAAGTATACGACACTCATAGCCTTCCGGTCAACTATAACCATATTATTTTCTAATTCATCTGTAAAATTGGTTTAATTCACCAAATTAATCACTCCAAGTCATTCACTAATATCTTTATCTATTGAAATTCGTATGCCTAAGTATAAAATTAATTTACTTCCATCATCAATTACACCATGAAAAACAACATTGTTACTGAATTCCTAATTCATCCAAATACATCTCACTTACTTGAATTCTTATTACATCTCATTATCATTTGCCGTCATTAATTTAATCAACTTGTTCCTTTTATTAATACATCTCGGTTTTTATTATATTTGATTATTACCATATTTAAAAGAAATAATATAGTTGACCATTATTACATCAATCACTTTCATTACAGTGACCTTTGAAATACAAAAAGGAAATTCGATATACATTCCTCTATACATGCACTCTTTACTTCGTATCCACTTTTCCTTCTATCCATGAATCACTGAAAATATAAAGTTCTTTCTGAATATAAATTATTGAACTTGACACTGAATCATTAAATCATTATGCTTTCAAAATTATTAAATTATAGAATTATAAAAGATTATTATCAAAATTATTAAATCATTACAACAAGTTCAATCATTAAGTCATTAAAATTAGAGATTAAATCATTACAATAATGAAATTCATTAAATCAAGAAAAATTTTTCTAAATCATTCAAAATGTTAAATCAGTAAAAATATTAAATGTTAAAATTAATAACTCATTACATTTATTAAATCATTCTTTTATATCGGCTTCCTCCTCTCATCTATACACACCTGACACGGAACGCAACCCGGATCGAGAATTACCCCTGATGCAAGTAAAATTAAGTTACCATTCTGATTTATCAATTTAAAAAAATATTTCACATACGCATAATCAGCTTTTTCACTAATACATAAAATAAATATAAATTTTAGTGAAGAGAGCTACACTATCTTAAATTTCCACCAAAAGAAACTTAGTCTACACTGACTCTATGACAATAGGGCTAAACCTTTTTGTCTCAAACACACTTCACAAAATCAAACACAAAGGTTGCAAGCACAAATCAAAATTTGCGTTGTCAAATACACGGTAAATACAAGTCACATATGCAACAAATAAATCAGTCATTATTCATAATTACCAGGAATATCAAGTTCATTGACTTGGTCGGGAATCGAAGTTCCGACCACCTGGATCGCAACATTACAGTGACCTATAATTCCCTACCATACAATGGAATGTCGCGAATAATATTATTAAATCTTTAAACCTCAATGTGCTGTTCCTACGTCATTCAATCGAAATTATCTAATAAATGACATTTATTAATTCATTTTATGACCCTAATAAACGTAGTTAACAAACACGCAGAGCAAGTGAGAACACCTTATCTGGAAACACATCACATTCATTTATTCCACACGCACGGCAATTATTTCTGTCAGCACAAACTAATATCTCTCCGTTCTAATTAAATCCATATGTTCCTCTCAAAATCATCTTCCATATAACTTAGCTCCTTGGGCTACAATATCAATTATTTATTAGCATACAACGCTTTCAATACACAATGTATATCACACACTTTACAGGTCCACTGGTTCAAATTCTCACCAGTATTCGTCATAACTTATCTAGAAACTATTTACTTCGCTTTCCGGCACTATATTCAAATATCTCGCTCCATAATATCACTGGTTCGTTACCTGCTACTGGCATTTGAATGTTACAGGTTCTACTCTGAACTAAGCTAAACTAAATCACAAAATGAAATATATGACAGAATATCTATTCCCTCACAGCACATTTTCATTTACTGGTCAAATACGTGTTATATATTGATGAAACGGACTCTAAATATCCACTGTAATGTGCATGACTGGTCACTGGTTCATATCCTCATGATATCAATGAACTCTCTCTCGACGACTATAATTATCCATGCAACGTGCCAAAAACTAATATACCCCAATGACTATAAACACGTACTGAATGTCATCTATTCTAATTAATATATTTACACACACGAGTATCATGCTAGAAGATCACACGTCATATTTTTATCAAAGATCATATCTCAACACACGTTTCTTATTCTACACATACTCACTCCCCCAAGGCACCAGTATTGAAATTTACTCCCTATATCTAGCTAACCCTTGCTACATTGAAAAATAAAAATTGAACTTAATCATTTCATGCAATAAAATTATTTACAAATTTAACTATAGCTGTACCATGCATATATGAACTAATATAAATCAGGAGGTACTTATCGAATCAGGCATCGTTCCATGTCAGCCATACAGCATTAAGGCCCTCAGATCGCCCCCCATTATTTGGTTCACACCATAACAACGGTAGCGTTACCGTGTACATAAATGCCTTCCTCGACGTCCATTTTCTTGACTCTAGTTTTGTACAACATTGCACCCGATGTCACTCGCATTTTTATGCAAAAATACATAAAGAAAAATATACATAAATTATACACATTTTCACATCATAATCTTGACACAGTTTAATAAATACCCCGTCTCTGCAAACTTCGCGATTTCCATCCCGTGGCACTGCAAAGCGTCCCGCGATTTTACGCCATTTCAGTTCTTACCACCGGACGAAACAGGTTTATAGACGTGAGACTTTATATCCCGAAATATTAGCAATTTATACTCCAAATTCTCTGATAATAATAAATCCAGCGGATTCAGTTATGAGTTCTAAATATAGTATATGTTAGGCTGAGAAATGCTCAAATTCCTGTTCCACGGCGAACACCACACATCTCCGTCCGAGCCATTCCGAATCAAAATGCAGAAAGAGCCTCCTGGATCGCGCGTGGGTTCCTGTTGTGCTCTTGCCTCGCGGCGCAGAGCTTAGGGAATCCCCTGATCAGTTGCATAACATCCTGTCTTTAATAGCCTCATTCATAAATTACAATATTTTACTAGGATAAATCGTCTTAATTTTCCGACTACGTGGAAGTCTGAATCTTCTTCTACACTATCTCCCTGCGGATTTTTACCAATATAGTAGGGCTTTCATGTTGGCGTCCATATTTTTTCTTACTCAGCCTAGAGCGCGCTGTGCTTTGATTCGCTGTTCAGAAGTCCTACCAATTTAAATTCTGAGTAGCTCTGTCGCACTTTTTCTCTCTCTAGCGTGGAAGATTCCATTGCTTCTCTCTTGTGCAGTCTAATGACCATGACACGTGTACTATCTGACTACTTGAGGAAGCGGGATTACAACATATATCCGGCATCTCGTGTAACTCCTATTTATTATTCCCGTAACTTTATACAATTTTTAATATTATAGGCCAATGACATGAACCATTTGGGTTCAATATACTTTCAATACACCTTTGTAGGACACTGCAAATATATTTACCTCGTTTGATCTCTTCTTCCATTGGTTTGGACACATCTCAATATCGTCGCACGTTTCATGCGGCACATGCAAGTCGGACATAGCCTTATACATTCTGAGTGTATTCCAATTCATTACACACTAGTTAGCATAGACAGAGGGATAACAACCAGTTGATCCTCTGTAAAATGGAAAAATATATGCACTAGTAAATATTTGTCTTATGACCAATCAGAACAGTTCTACAAACTAGTAGTTTCAATCATTTAATCATTTTCATTGTGCGTATGCCAATGAATAGGATTCTATCAGTCAACATACCAATCTCACATAGCCATAATTAATAAATATTTTCGTTAACGGCATGAGTTTTAATCTGGCTGTGCTCTAGGAATGTACAGTGAACAGACCAAATACAATAAGTGGGGGAATGTCCCGTGGTTCCGGAGATTAAGTTGATGGGATTAATTTTAAGAAATGTTAAATGTGAGGTGAAATGACTCGGTGTGTTATGATAGAAAACAGATTTGTAGTGAACAGCACATTGCGATTGAGATTTCGTGAGGAGTGGCATAAAGCACCTGAAGTCATGAAACAACACATACCTCTATATTTCCCTGCATTCCATTACCATCACCACAGAAAATCCATTACACAATGTTAATTTCATCCTCACTGATTTAAAAATATATCTGGACAGGTACCAATAGCAGGACAAATCCAATGACAGCTGAAAGTGAATTAAAGCTAGAAAACAGATTTACTAAATCCTCGAACAACTTCAAATATTTATTATGTTACAATCCTTCTGTCTTCTCTTAAGCCAATTTGCACCTCATTTTTCTCATGAAATCAGGAAGTGCCATTTTTGTTCCAGCCTACCCATGTGAACGGTGTCAAGAATTCGTCGATATTTCGAGTATTACATGTATATTCCTCTCCCTTATAGCCCCAACGTAGCGTAACCTCCACATCTACTTCCAACATCACATGCGAGTGCGAGGTCATTCTCACAAATTACGATATACATCAATTACTGCATAATCCAGAGATAGGTCATTCTGTAGCGTGTAAGCACTTTATAAAAGGACTTATTCTAGTCCTTTCATTGGTATTAAAATAGGACCTCTACATACCAAAAGCTGCCAAACGATGTCTGAATTAGTTAAAAAGCAATCCCACTTGTATTACAAATGTCAAATCAAAAACCTTGTTCATTCTGAAGGAGATAAGTGCAAGAATATATCAGTGCATGTGGCATATTATATCCTCCTCCTCAAGCACATTGTTTCAGGTCATATCTTTCAAGTTTATGAAATTGATTTTACCCTTTTTTGAAAAAATAAAGTGGGTATTAACAGTTTAACTCCATATGACTTAATCAATAAAGTAGAAGACCTGCATTGACAGCCACTTAAAGTACTTTTAAGGAAGACATTGATTCCCTAGAGTTCCAGAAAGTAGTAAAATGCATTATTATAACAATGAGAGACAGTATCACGTCTGCTTCTGGGCTGATTTGAATTAACAAGTCACCCTCTATGATTGGAGAATGGCAAAATAGAACTTTATTTAAGACATGGAAATGAACTGATGGCTTCAGGAAATAAAAAAATAGTCAGGTCGTTCATGTGAGAGGTTGCCTTTAGAATAAAAAGTCTATTTGAAAGTTAATTAATGGATAGTTGTGTGGGTTACTGCAGTCACACCCCAGTTCGTGCTATGGACTACGGCTGAGTGGCCTAATAAGTGGTCTCGAGAGTCGGAATACCAGTTGCTATGGAATGTGAGTGGGCATCTGGGATATACTGAGTCATGGCCGTCACTGTTCTCAGACGGATAGGGTTATACCGCCCACCAGTCGTCAAAAACCCGATAGAGGAGAGATCCTCACTGGGAATATGTGTAAGTAAAATAGTATCCTGCTTCACATGATTTATTGAACTCAGAATAAATGAATAAACCCTCGGACCTATGGGTGTAACGGAGCCTCAATTCCATTCAACAGGCGAAGGACTACTTGAAAACAACTTGGCAAACGAAATGACATTTGAAAGGGAGTTATCAATATTAATGGGGTTTATAACAGGAAGAAAGTAAAACTGTCAGATTCAGCAACGAAAGTGCGTCTGGATATTTTAGGAGTTAATGATATTCCGGTAATGGAAGATAACAAGGAAGAGACTGCAGATAATAAATTATTTTAACAGATGTAAAATGTGAGGAGCAGAGGGTGAGGTAAGACTGTTCATCAGGAATACTATTGCACGCAACATAGATTCTGTTAGATTTAGCAGTTGGAAGAATTAAGACGGGAATTGTCTCAGTATATACATCATGTGAGGATGCAGATGAGGATGAAGTTGACACGACTTATGAAGCACTGACTGACATCGTAGTCAGGTTGAAGAGCAAGGGTAGGGTAGTACTAACTGGCGATTTCAATGTGAGATTTGGAAATTGAAATGAAGTTTCGTGAAGGTGATGGGTAAATTTGGGGAATGTACGAAAGCTAATAGTAATGGGAAGCCTTTACTGAACTTCTGTGCTAGTATACGTTTAGCAGTTACGAATGCATTCTTCAAGCATAAGGTTAATCAACGCTACACATGGGAGGGTAGGTGAAGCAGATCCTTAATAGACTATATCATAACCGATTTTGACTTCAGGAAGTCCATTGGGGGATATGCAGAACTACGGGGATAATTTGATGATACGGATAAATTTATTGAGCTCAGAAGAAATTAATAAAACCTCGGACCTATCGGTGTAACGGAGCCTCAATTCCATTCAACAGGCGAAGGACTACTTGAAAACAACTTGACGAACGAAATGATGATCAGATGATCCGTAGTGAACTAGGTATCTCTAGGTCTAGGATAGAGAGAGTGAACTCTACCTTCAGACGAATGTGAACAAAACCTCTAGGACGAGGTAGTTATACGGAAGGACATGGATATGATTAACAAAAATTTACAAGCAACAGACTGTAAGCAGGTTCAGGGTATAGAAATAGAATGGGTGGCATAAATGAATGGTGTAGTATAAACAGCCCGGGAATGTCTAGGAACAACTGTGTGTAAAGATCGGATAAAACGAACTGTTTCGTGGAATAATGAAGTGAGGGCAGCTTGTAAACGTAAAAGGAAGGCGTATCAGAAAGGGATCCAAACAAGGGCTGATGCAGACAGAGAACTGTACGGAGATGAAAAAAAAACAGAGCAAGAAATTAATTGTTTAATCAAAGAAGAAATGTTAGGAGATTTCGGTGAAAACCTAGAAATGCTAGGTCAAGCAGCAGGGAAAACTTTCTGGACAGTAATGAAGAATCTATGACAGGGAGGGAAAAGGAAATGAATAGTCTTTTGGGCAAATAAGGTGAACTCATCACAGATCCCTGGGAATCACAGGACAGGTGGAAGGAATATTTTTAAAAACTTCCCAACGTAAAAGGAAATCCTTCTGGTGACGTCATGAGCAATCGAGCTCATGAGAAGGAGGACAATGATATTGGTGAAACTACACCTGAGGAAGAGGAAAGGTTTGTAAATGAAGTCCATTGTCATAATGCAGCAGGAATGGATGAAATTTGACCCGAAATGTTAAAATATAGGGGGAAGGCGGGGATGAAATGGCTTCAGAGATTAATAAGGTTAACACTGCATGTTAGCAAGTCATTTCCTGATTCGACAAAAGCAGTAATTTTACTTGTCTGTACGGAAGGGAAGAGGAAAGAGTTCAGTAACTACCTGGGTACTTAATTGATTAGTATACCACGCAAGGCATTCAGAGGCACTTTGGAAGGGAGGATCCGATCAATGGATGGAAACCAGTGTTGTTTCAGATCACAGAGGGCTTATCCGCATAATATTTTCAAAATGAGCCATGTAAATTAAAAATGCTCAGAGAGCAAAAGACCGTTATGTTTATGATTCGTAGACCAAGAGAAGGCATGTTACAGAGTATGGAGAGAAAATGTGTTCGCCGTACTGGGAGACTGCGGGATGAATGAAAATTATAAAAAGCAAACAAAGGTATTTATGTTGACAGTTGGGCTGCAGTGGGAATTGATGGTGGAATGAGTTCGTGATTCAATGTACTTACAAGGGTTAGATTAGACTGAAATCGTTCACATTTGTTGTACCTAGTTGACATGGCAGGGAGGGATTCTGTAGGTGGAAGTGTAGAGATCCGTTTGCCTTTGCCAACTATTTTGTCTTAATAGCACGTTATGTTGGTAAGAAAATTAGCATTTCGAAGTCTAAAATAATGTCAGTAGGTAGGAAATGTAAGAGAATTAAATGTCAGATTGGGAATAAAAACTAGAACCGGTAGACAAATTCAAGTCAGTTTGGAGCCGATGACATACATTCATCAAAGTAGGTTATAGTTTTACTTTAGGAAAATAAAATTTTGTCTGGGAATAACATCTACTGCAGAAATAAAATTCACTAAGTTTGGACAAAATGTAGAAAATGATGAACTAGATAAGTCCATCTGGATGTTTCTCTAATAAATATTCAAAACAAACTTTCATTTTGCATTGATGTATTGTTTCAAACTTGACATACGACTTTGAATAACTCTTCATGTGCATTATGCAAAGGGTATAAAGGTCATTTTCCTTCTCAGAAGACACACACAGTTTGTGATGTACCCACTCCTGCCCACTGATGTGCGACAATATCTAACGTGCCTAGTCACGTTAATTTTAATATAAATAATTACCTGCTCATTTACTTCTCCATAAAGAATATACCATTGGCGCCAGCCTTCAAACTTATGGCTTGAAAACTATAGTTTAATAATAATAACAATAGGTAATGAGACTCTAAATACTGCCAGAGTTGGGTTGACCGTACACACTAACTTGGAATTTAAGGATCATTAATAAGAATTTCTTAAATTACCAATATAAATAACTATTTATTAGGATAACGTGATTGTGTATTTACGAAATCTGAACTTACCGAAACAAAAGAAAATTTGAATGAAATAAACTTTAAGAAAATGAACTGTTACGCGGAGACTTTCAGTAATTTATGCCATTAGCTCACCATTCGTAGACTCTGTTATCCTGACACCTTCGATGAAGCAGCTGATGCTTTATGGACCTCTCGTACAGGAGTCGTTATCTCTCGTTGTAGGTACCAGTCTTATTTCTGATTCGTGCATAGCCCACTAATTGGACAATGACTTTCCTGACTTTAACACTTCCTATTACACTTCTTACACAATGTTGTAAAAAACTTTATTTCAATATAGAAAACCACCTTGGGTTACGTTCATCGAGAGAATACACTTCTATTATTCCGTATTACAGAAATGTAGCGTAACTAAGTACAAGAAAAACATATCTCCTATTCTAGACAAGTCAAAACTGGTCTCTCATTGGCTTTATCTGTAGTCATTGAGATAACCAGGTCTTAATAAGAGTAATATTGAGTAGTGCTCTGCTCAGGTGCGAAGTGAACGACGCAGTTAAGAACGTATCCGATGTCAAGACGTTCTCCGCTATAAAAGAAAGACGTACAGCCTTTCTTCGTTGTTAAACAAAAGACGCTCTCCAGCTCCTGTCGCTGAAGTATATAGGCTCCAAAATCTCCCTCCATATCACATGATCCAGTAAGATCTGCTTTACTATCCCTTCTCCTATCCATCGCCTTATATCCATGATCTTGTTTCATAACGCTCATCCACATAGGTTGAACTTTCGCTGGCAATAAAAGCGTCATGTAGCGAACTTCGGAAAGTAGGCGTTAAGAGGCTGTAACTGTCCCTTCAGATTATGGAGTGGGGTAAGCAATATTGCAAGCTTGATGACGTCTTTTGCCTGGTAATGGGCTAATATTAGCATGTCGTGTCCGGTCACCTGACCTCGGCTACTGGACATTTACTGCAAGCTATAAATCCGGGTGATGCTGCAATATCTTACTCAAGAATTAGTTCGTTCAAAATACGTTATTGCCGTGATACAAGGAAATGAGATGATAATGTGAAATGGATTACTAAAAACCCTATATAAAAGCATAATAATTTAGAATGACCTACCACCAATTAAATAATATATACATTTTTCAAATTAATTACACAGTCTGATAATTTTGTACATGTTGTGATATTCAAAACATCACAAGTTCGACTTCTTTGACTTCATACTTACCGAAATCGTCATGCGATGGTCCTTTCGTGAGTACTCTTATAGTCGCCTGTTTCTCAAGTTCACTAAATGTTTAATTAATCTTTACCATTTCAGGAATTTTAATTGTCATTCATGGCGCCTTAGTTATGCTTATCTTCGAGGTACTGATGAACGTATCAGCTACTACCCGAAAATGAAGGTAATCATTCTTTCATGTTTGCAATTTGATGTGGTTGTGTACAATATTTTTCAGGCAAGATTAAAAGCTTTTGTGAGCTTCGTATTTCAATCATAGCAATGTCTCGTTCACAGGTTAAAAGACTATGACCTGAAACTAATTATTTGTTTACTATAGGCCTAAAAATAACATATGCATCCAGGGATGTCTACATGAAGTTCAAAGCCCTTTTACAGTTTTGGAAGCAGCAGTTATCTCTCCACACAAATAGCAGTAGAAAATAGTAGCTGTGTGTTATTTCCTTTCGAAGGACCAAGGTGATAGACTTGGCAATTTCACCATGTATTGGAACTGACTGCAACTCATTTTTTCGTCTTTGGACATAGACTTTAAAAATGCACAAAGCCGTGCTGCATACAACCTAAGGATGATATTAAATTGGTTTTTAATAAAATCTAGCCCATTTAGAATGATAGGTCTTCAATTGTGTTAAGATATTCACCATAAGCCAATGAAGATGAAGTTGAAGTTGAGAAGTTTTTTCAGCTATTGTGTGACATCCTAGTAATTGTTAACGATTAGAGTTGGGTAGTGCTACTGGGCCATTTTAAGGCCAAAACTGGAAATACAACTGAATTATATGAGAACATGGTGGGTAAACATGGGGACGAGATGGAAGCCAATAACGAATGGGAAGCATTTACTGGACTTCAGTGCTAGCGTGGGATTAGCAGTTGTGAATTCATCCAGGTGGTCCTCGGATGCGCTACGAAACGGTTCACTACAGATAGCTCTGCAAAATGTAATAAACGTAAGCATTCTAGTCAACTAGTAATGTGTGTGTTTTTTCCTTTTTTACTATGCGCTAGTGTTCTTCGCTAAAATTTGACAACTCAAGTAAAGAAATCTGTGTAATATAGTAAGCAAAGCAAGTTCATCTTCATACGGGCCATGAAGGCCAGGGGAGGAGGGGAATGTAAAGGCTACCACTATCCGTAACCTCCGCACCTGGTGGGGTAGAGTGGTTAGCTTAAGCCCGAACACCTTTTCCCCCAGTAATTAACATGTTACTCACTTCTGGTGTAGGCAGAGTGAACCTCAGGTCCATGTGCAACTCCGGAAAATCTGTGAAATATGGTGACAAAAATTTTACGGAAAAGAACTCTGAATGTAGTTTCGATAGAAGAAGCAGGGCAAGGCATAAGGACCGGAATGAATATAGGTCTCCCGCAATTAATGTACAGGGTATAGTAGGCAGGCAAAAAGGGAAAGGAAGGGAGAAATTTGTGGAAAATATGTGGGATTACGTTTCAAGGGGAAGGTAAGTTGCTAAGGGCTCTTATCAAGGAGTGAGTTCCGGAGAAATGTCGGTGAGGAATCGATATGAGTCATTACAAGCAGAACAGCAGACGGAAAGTGGGAAACAGGAAATAAGCTAGAGGAAACGAAACGGAATGAAAGGGAAACGTTTAATAAAAGATAGGAAGTGGGAGGTGGAACAATGTTGCGAGAGGTAGAAAAGGGAGAAGGAAGAAAGTTCTACAGCCGTTTCGAAAATTAGGGAGATCAGGAGCGGAGGTCGATGCGGTTGAGGCTCTGGCCACAGCGACTTTATTTTTACGCATATCGGGAAAGGGTGTGAAACAAAGAGAACCAGTGTATAGTGTTATCCAGGAATTAGTTAAGGCAGATGTTGAAGAAAGTAGAAGGGAAGGAGGAGGATAAGCAAAAGCTGGTAATTTTCCACGGTGGAACCAACGACATAAAGCAAGCAGGAATAGTTGGAGGTATTTGGGATCTGGTTATGGCAGCTAGGGAGATGTTTAAGTAGAGATTGTTATCAGTGGGATTCTGTTACTGACTGGAGGGTGATTAGGGATTTAAATGAGACTATAGAGCAAGTATATGGAACATTGGGATTGAGATTTGTAGATCCTGATGGTGGGTAGGAGATAGGAATCTCCACTCAGATAAACTTCACTTGAACAGCAATGGTATATATGAATTAGAACGTTGGGATTCAAGACAAGTTATTGGGAGATACATTCAGCGAAATGAGGTGATGTGATTAGAGCTGGAAGTCAATTAATGATAACATCAATATGTTAATGTTTATCTGTTGGAGTATTGCTTAAAGGTCACTCGCCCGCGTGTGCCTTCTTCTCTTCATGTAAACTTTTGGCGGCCTGCATCGTATATATCCTGTTTCTGTGGGTATCACAACACTGTACGAGGAAGCTTCGCAGCGAAAAGCAGTCAAAGTTCACCTAGCTACAAAACATGATGGTCAGCTTGCCGTCCACTTCCTTAGGTCACGTGACCTTGACATCACTAGCCTCTTCATTGACAATCTGGCTTCTGGCATCCCCCATGTTTCATCCGTATAAATAGGCTACTGCGGTAAACGCGTGAGAATTGATTCAGCATGAAAGTGGTGGTTAGCGAGGTGAGAACAGAGCCGCTGTTTCGGGATGATTCGACGTATTCCAACCTATGGTGGGCAGGGGTGCCGATAATAATGGATTTCTCCATCATCTTCACTATGAACTGGCTTTCAGCAAGTGTATTTTCCCAGCTATCACATTACGTCCTTTATGGATTTGGTTACTCAGCGGGACTACTCAACATTCGAGGAGTGTTGGCAAATAGGAACACTACTTGGCATGTTTAATTCGTATGTTACGCTCAAACATTTGATATACGTATTTCGGGTGATAAGTTTGGAAATGTCCTCTTTCCTTTCGATCTGGCTAATTTGGGGACTTAGAGCGGGGTTCAGTATGCTTGAACTGTAGACGTATTGTAAAGAAAGGAATAGAATTAAGTAATTGAATACATATATACTTACCAGATATTTAAGAGGAGTTGAATCGCGGCTGAGAAATGATATAATGGATGCAGAAATTCACTCACGGAACTCGAGTGTGTATCGTAGAGATAGGATAGGAATGGTGGGAGGGGGAGTATTCATTCCGGTGAAAGACGAATTTGTAGGCTACGAAAATGTTAAAGATGAAAAACATGAAAATTTAGGTGTAAAGCTCATTTCTAAAAATAATAGGCAGCTTGATATCTTTGGAGCGTACAGACGGAGAAAGGGAAGCACTGACACAGACTCAGAATTATTTTATAAGATAATCAGCTATGTGGGAAACGACATGGAAAGTAATGTGATTGTAGCGGGAAATCTGAATTTACCAGGTGTCAATTGGGAAGTAAATACAAAAGACAGGAAGCATGACCAACAAATGGCAAATAGTTAATATGGGAACGACAACTTGTTCAGAAAGTGATGGAACCAACTATAAGGAAAAATACTCTGGATATGGTGCTGGTTAAACCAGATGATCTCTATAGAGAAACCGAAGTAATAGATGGTATTAGTGATCATGAAGCTGTTTTTGTCGTAGTTAAAAGTAAATGTGATAGAAAGGAAGGTCTTAAAAGTAGGACTATTAGGCAGTACCATATGGCTGATAAAGCAGGCATGTGGCAGTTTCTAAAAAGTAACTATGACCGGTGGATAACGGTAAATACAAAATTAAACAGACTCTGGGATGGGTTTAAAGCAATTGTTGAGGAATGTGAAAAGGGTTAGAAATGGTTGTGGAAGTAAGGAGAAATTGAAGGAACTTACTAGGGAAATGAATCTAGCAAAGAAGGCAGCTAAGGATAACAAGATGGCAAGCATAATCGGCAGTCATACAAATTTTAGTGAAAAATGGAAGGTATGTATAGGTATTTTAAGGCAGAAACAGATTCTAAGAAGGACATTCCAGGAATAATTAATGAACAAGGCGAGTGTGTATGTGAGGATCTTCAAAAGGTAGAAGAATTCAGTCAGCAGTATGTAAAGATTGTTGGTTACAAGGATAATGTCCGGATAGAAGAGGAGACTAATGCTAAAGATGTATTAAAATTTACATATGATAACAATGACATTTACAATAAGGTTCAAAAGTTGAAAACTAGAAAAGCGGATGGAATTGATAAGATTTCTGGGGATATAATAAAGACAATGGGTTGGGATATAGTACCATATCTGAAGTACTTATTTGATTATTGTTTGGTTGAAGGAGCTATACCAAATGAATGGAGAGTTGCTATAATAGCCCCTGTGTATAAAGGAAAGGGTGATAGACATAAAGCTGAAAATTACAAGCCAGTAAATATGACACGCGTTGCATGTAAGCTTTTGGAAGGCATTCGTTCTGATTATATTAGACATGTTTGCAAAATTAATAACTGGTTCGATAGAAGGCAGTTCGGTTTTAGAAAAGGTTATTCCATTGAAGCTCAACTTGTAGGATTCCAGCAAGATATAGCAGATATCTTGGACATAGGAGGTCAAATGGACTGTATCGCAATTGACCTGTCTAAAGGATTTGATGGGGTGGATCATGGGAGACTACTGGCAAAAATGAGCGCAATTGGACTAGACAACGGACTAGACTGAATGGGTTGCTATATTTCTAGAAAATAGATCTCAGAGAATTAGAGTAGGCGAAGCTTCTTCTGACGCTGTAATAATTAAGAGGGGAATTCCTCAAGGCAGTATTATTGGACCTTTATGTTTTGACATAAATTACACCCTCATGATTACATGATATAAATAAACAAGTGGAATCAGAGGTAAGGCTTTTTGCGGATGATGTTATTCTGTATAGAGTAATAAATAAGTTACAAGATTGTGAGCAACTTCAACGTGACCTCGATAATGTTGTGAGATGGACTGTGGGCAATGGTATGTTGATAAACGGAGTTAAAAGTCAGATTGTGAGTTTCACTAAAGGAAAAGTCCTCTCAGTTTTAATAACTGCGTTGATGGGGTGAAAGTTCCTTTTGGGAATCATTGTAAGTATCTAGGTGTTAATATAAGGAAAGATCTTCATTGGGGTAATCACATAAATGGGATTGTTAATAAAGGGTACAGATCTCTGCACATGGTTATGAGGGTGTTTAGGGGTTGTAGTAAGGATGTAAAGTAGAGGCATATAAGTGTCTGGTAAGACCCCAACTAGAGTATCGTTCCAGCGTATGGGACCCTCACTAGGATTACTTGATTCAAGAACAGGAAAAAATCCAAAGAAAACAGCTCGATTTTTTCTGTGCGATTTCCGATAAAAGAGTAGTGTTACAAAAATATTGCAAAGTTTGGGCTGGGAAGAATTGGGAGAAAGAAGACGAGCTGCTCGACTAAGTAGTATGTTCCGAGCTGTCAGCGGACAGATGGAGTGGAATGTTATTAGTAGACGAATGATTTTGAGTGGCGTCTTTAAAAGTAGGAAAGATCACAATATGAAAATAAAGTTGGAATTCGAGAGGACATATTGGGGCAAATATTCATTTATTGGAAGGGGAGTTAGGGATTGGAATAACTTACCAAGGGAGATGTTCAATAAATTTCCAATTTCTTTGAAATCATTTAAGGAAAGGCTAGGAAAACAACAGATAGGGAATCTGCCACCTGGGCGACTGCCCTAAATACAGATCATGATTGATTGATTGATTGATTGATTGATTGATTGATTGATTGATTGATTGATTGATTGATTGATTGATTGATTGATTGATTGATTGATTGATTGATTGATTGATTGATTGATTGATTGATTGATTGATTGATTGATTGATTGATTGATTGATTGATTGATTGATTGATTGATTGATTGATTGATTGATTGATTGATTGATTGATTGATTGATTGATTCGAAAAACTTTTATAAACTACAAGCTGGGTTTAGTGTGTGTAACCGCCTCGATGACTTTCACCAGCCTTTAAGCTGGAGGCCACAGTCACGGCAAGCTCTGAATAGAAACTGAAATCTATCATGGTCAAATTTATACTGAAATTCTTTTTGTTCTAGCCTCGTTCTTATTTGCACAGTATCTGATTTTTCTTGGGCTGTGTTATGTCCCCTCTAATGTTGTTTCCTGAATTCTTTTTTAGTATTAAATTCATATCGTCTATTTAAAAAAATTGTCTAGTGTACGTCCTCCCCTCCCCATTCCTTGCCCTTTTCCTCTTGAGGGTTTTGACATAAATTACACCCTCATTCTCTTTGATAATTCGCTGGCCGTGTAAATTTGTAAGATATTCATTGCATGTTAGTCATTATTTTCTCTCGATTTTGTTACTAGACTGTTTGTTGCTTCTTTCTTCTTCTTGTTATTTATCTATTAA
The DNA here is from genome assembly GCF_040414725.1 of Anabrus simplex. Lineage (NCBI taxonomy): Eukaryota > Metazoa > Arthropoda > Insecta > Orthoptera > Tettigoniidae > Anabrus > Anabrus simplex. The sequence continues at coordinate 1,018,742,045 of NC_090266.1, forward strand.
GTCCCAGAGTTTATGTGAAGTTATCTACTCCATTCATGTTGATATGTGAAACAGTTATATAATATAAAATAACCCAATTTGTTGAAAGTATTCACCGTCCTTGCTTTATCCAGTTTCAAACTTCAATTACTTCCTTTGTTATAATGTTATTAATAAATCTACGCAGTACAGTTCTCGCCAGTTAAGTAGCAAGACTCCTATCTAGCGTATTTCCTTGGTTCGGCTTAAAACGTGCTCTGCTTTTCCCGAGTGAACATAGTTATTTATTTTGAACTAAATTGTGTTATGCACTCACAATATGGTGTAATATAAAATATAAACATTACAATAGTAAAGAAAGGAACATCATTATTAGATACATATTCACTTGATATTGTAACTGGAGATGAATTATTCCTGAGAAGTGATATTATGAGTGCTGAAACTTTCTGAAGGAAAACCGGAGTATTTGTGGTAGGCAGGACAGGATCAATAGGAGGAGAAGTATTCATATTGGTGAAAGAGTAACTTGTAAGCTACAAAAAGTTAAGGGCGAGAAACTGAAATTGAATGTGTAAGACTCTTCTCTAAACATAATAATCAACTTGATGTTTCTGGCATGTACAGACCTGTAAAGGTGACTCTGACGTTGATGCGAAATTATTTACCGCAATAAGATAATCATCTATGTGGTGAACGACACAGAAAGCAACGTTATTATAGCGGGTGATCTCAATTTACCAAACCAAACGTTAGCTTTGTAGGTAACGTGAACGGCAGAAAGTATAACCAACAAAGGGTAAATGAGTTCATCTGGGAAGGACAGCTGTACCAGTAAGTGATGGAACCAACTTGAGGGTAAAGTATTCCAGACCTTGCGCAGACGAGCTCTTTGGAGAAACTCAAGTGATGGATGGTACAAATGATCACGAAACTGTTATTGCCGTAGTTAAAAGTAAATGTGAAAGGAAGGTTTAAAAATAAGGCTATTGGGCAACACAATACGTCTGATAAGATAGACACGGGAAGGTTTAAAAACTAAATACGATCAGTGGAAAATAGTGAATAAAAGCGTAAACATCAGATAAGATAGGTATAAAGCAATTTTTGAGGAGTGTGAAAACAGGTATGTACCCTTAAACGTTGTAAGGAATGGTACAATCCCACTACATTAAAACAGAGGAATAATTAGATTGAAAGCAGTGGTATGGATTAGAAAGAAATAGATTTAGGGAGGGTTGTGGAAGTAAGGGGATGTTGAAGGAACTTACTAGCAAAATAATTCGGATAACGATAAAATGGTGGCAAATATAATTGGCATTCATATGAATTTTTCGGGAAAATTGGAAGTGTATGACCAGGTACTTTACATTAGGAAAAGGTTCCAGGAAGGACATTCCAGGAATCATTAATGAACAAGCGGACTGCTCATGTGAGGACTTACAGGAAGCAGAAGTATTCAGTCAGCAGTATAAAAAGATAATTGGATATAACGAAAATGTCAAGACGGAGGGGTGACTAATACTGGCGAATTAATGATATTTACCTATGATAATAAGATATTGACAAAGGAGATACAATATTTGAAAGGTAGAAAGGCAACTGGGCTGATAAGGTTTGTGGGGATATAATAAAGGAAATGGGTTGGGATATACTTATATGATAACTGTTCGCATGAAGCAGCTATACCAAATGAATGGAGAGTTGCTATAGTAACCCCGGTGTACAAACGAGAGGTTGATGAATGTTTATATTTTATTTTTTGCTAGTGGTTGACCATCACGCTAACACATCGAAGGATTTTGGCGATGCAATTACAAGAAAGTGCTAGGATTGGGAGAGTAATTGTCGTGATATTAATTAAGGTATAGCCCCAGCATTTGTCTGATGGGAAAATCGGAAACCACGGAAAATCATCTTCAGGGCTTCCGACGGTGGTGTTCGAACCCACCATCTCCTGGGTAATATATATAAAGAGGCCAATGAGCTTGACGTGTGTTGCTTGTAAGTTCTGGGAAGACATTCTTCTGATTATATTAAATGCGCTTGCAAAATTACTGACTAGTTTGATGCAAGGAAGCTCGAGTTTAGGAAAGGTTATTCCACTGAGGATCATCTTGCACGATTAAAGCAAGATATAAAAGATATTTTAGATTCAGCAGGTCAAATAATCTTCATCGCTGTTGAACATTTCAAGGCTTTTGATAGGGTAGATAATGGGAGAGATTTTTATACAATTGGACTTACGACGCATGGACACAGAGAGGTCTTACGGCGACGATGGGATAGGAAAGGCCTAGGAGTGGGAGGGAGCGGCCGTGGCCTTAATTAAGGTACAGCCCCAGCATTTGCCTGGTGTGAAAATGGGAAACCACTGAAAACCAACTTCCGGGCTGCCAACATTGAGGTTCGAACCCACTATCACCCGAATTGCAAACTCACAGCCGCGTGCCCCCAACCGCACGGGCAGCTCGCCCGGTAATGGGAGGCTTCTGACGAAAATGAGGGCTATTGAACTAGACAAATGACTGGCTGAATTGTGGTTAAATTTCAGGAAAATAGAACTCAGAGAATAAGAGCAAGTAAAGCGTTATCTGAACCTGAAGAGGTTACAGTAAGGCGTTGGTCTTCTGACCCCAACTTGGCAGGTTCGATCCTGGCTCAGTCCGGTGGTATTTGTAGGTGCTCAAATACTACAGCTTCGTGTAGGTAACTTTACTGGCACGTAAAATAACTCCTGTGGGACAAAATTCCTGCCCCTCTGCGTCTCCGAAAACCATAAAAGTAGTTATTGGAATGAAAAGTAAGTAACATTAATTATTAAAGATTAAGCCGGGGTTCTGCAATGCAGTATTATTGAACCTTTATATTTTCTTATGGATATAAATGGTATGAATAAAGAACTCGAATCACAGATGGGGCTTTTTTGCCGATGTAGAGCAGTCTTAAGTTACGGGAACAGCGACATGACCATGGGGTTAGTGTCGCATAGCTGGAAACTTGCATTCGGGAGATGGTGGTTTCGATCCCACCGTCGGCAGCTCTGAAGGTGGTTGTCCATGGTTTCTCATGTTCACACCAGGAAAATGTTGAGGCTGTACCATAATGAAGGCCAAATCCGCTACCTTCCCAATCCTAGCCCCTTTGCGTCGCCGGAAACCTTCGAAATGTTAGTTTGACGTTAAACCACTAGGAAAAATAAGTTACAGGGTGACTGGAAAGGGACATCGACTACGTGGTGAGATGGATGGCATACTATACTGTGACGGTAAACAGGATAAAATTGGTGTACGTTTCACGAAGAGGAAATCAATCAATCAATCAATCAATCAATGATCTGCATTTAGGTCTGTGGCCCAGGTGGCAGATTCCCTATCAGTTGTTTAGCAAGCATTTAGTTCAATGTCTTCAACGAACTTGCAAACTTACCGAACATTTCCCTTGATACATTATTCCAATCCTTTACTCCTCGTCCCATAAAGCCCTCTCAGTTTTAATTAAATTTTTAATTCTGTGAAAATACCTCACGGGAATCACTGTAAGGATTGTTTGATACGAGAAATGAAAAATCCTATGCACAGAAGCACAATTTGTTCGGGATTATTTTCGGCATAAAAGTAGCATTACGAAAATTTTGCGAACTTCGGGCTGGGAAAATTGAGAGAAAGGAGACCGAGTGCTCGACTAAGCGGTATATTCCTAGGTCATAAAATGAAAATTCAAGATGACACATTAGGGCAATATTCATCTATATGAATATGAATTAGGTATTTAAATCATTTATCGCGGGAAATTTTCGATAAATCTGTTATAAGTTCAAAACAAGTTGAATAATTGATAGGGATTCTGTCACCTCGGTGACAGTCCTAGATGCAGATCATTGATGCTTGATTGGTTTCATAAAGTCCACAACAGGATACACACATCCTTGAAGCTGACGGAAGACCAGGTTGAGTATGATCCAACTATACAACCTCGAAGCTGCAGTCTACTTAAAGGTAATATGAAGTATACTATTCGAATGATTGATTGCCAAATACCGGGGCACTCACAGGATTAGGTTAACTGATGGTCGGATAGGAACGATCAGTATTAATGCAGGAGTGTGCTACATTTACTCCCAGAAATGTCAACTGAATAAATAGGGACAGTTGTTAATAAATATGGGCGAGTTATATATTTTAGGCAATGGGACTGGTCTCCTCACTGTCCTAATTTATCATGGACAAATTAAGACTTGTCTAGCATTTAATTTCTCGAGCCACGTGCGTCCGGACTGTCCCTTGCATCCGAAGCGTACTACACGAGAGAGGAGCAATTTATCTGCCTCTGCTAGTAGCAGAACGGCAGAGTCCAATACCAGCGCTACTCGTCTAGTAAACAAAATAGGACTCTGATCCGCTCTTGTTACCTAGTCGGACTATGATAGGGCAACCGCAATTGTTAACAAGACACGCAGAATGCTGCACTAGCAGTACCTATAGGCGGACTTGCCAAGCGACGAAGTTTACACACACACATCGCATGGAGAGATGACATGGAATTAGAGCTTGTTCATAACGTCAACAACGATAACATCCCGTCAGTCACTGACACAAAATCCAAACGAAGATAGGCAGGGACTTATCCGCACATTCACTTAGCTACAACTATATGAGCGTGACGAAAACATCTCAGAAACACCACAGATGTGATAGCAGTATATTGCAATGTTATCAAAGTTACTGGACTTTCACAAAGAGAAAAAACACTCCCCAAGTATCACTCCATCTACGCTCTATATCTAACACACACCACTAGCATGCATTTGAAAATATCAGTGAGACGATGACGCCCAAGACCTGATAAATATCAGCTTAATTCCAACTTGTGAAGAAACCGCTGTACTAAATGAACACTCGAGCAGCAAAACACAACAATCCCGAATGGGAGAAACAACAGAGGGCGCTACGAAAATAGGGCCTAAAATCCAGGGAGATTTCGAGAACACAACCACACTCACTCATGTAAGTACAGCCAGTTATCAATCATTGACACAATTGATGAATATGTTGGATATATGGAAGACGCACACAGAACACTTTTTGCAGAGGAACGTCAAAGTCGAGAAAGGATAGGGCATGTATATCACTCGTAGTTGTACACCGAATAAACAGTCAGCGACCGCCATTGCTTCTTATTTGCACCGATATCGGATAATGATGACCAGTATTTCACTGGTCGAGGGACTTGAAAAAAATCAGCAGATGTTTCCAGGTGACGTACACACTCAGCGATTTATTACCGTTTATAAGCAGCATCACCAATATAAGAGTAATATTACAATAATGCCGCCACGTGAGTGACATCTCTGCAGGCAGATCAGTGATGACTTATACTGAAATTTAGAGGATTGAATGTCAAGTAGGAAATACGAAACTGGAACAGATGAATCATTTCAAGTATCTACGATGTGTTTTCTTCCGAGATGATAATGAAGTAAGTAAAACTGAATTAAGGCAGCAAAGTTAATGCCGTGAGCACACGGTTACGATCAATGATATTTTGTAAGAAAGAAATCTCCTCCCGGGCTTGCTTTCAGACCAACATTACTGTACGGGAGTGAAGGCTGAGTATACACGTGTTTATATTATTATTTTTTGCTAGTTGCTTTACGTCGCACCGACACAGGTAGGTCTTATGGCGACGATGGGACAGGGAAGGGCTGGGAGTGGGAAGGAAGCGGCCATGGCCTTAGTTAAGGTACAGCCCGAGCATTTTCCTGGTGTAAAAATGGGAAACCACAGAAAACCATCTTCAGGGCTGCCGACAGTGGGGTTCGAACCTACTATCTCCCGAATACTGGATACTGGCCGCGCTTAAGCGACTGCAGCTATCGAGCTCGGTATATATATTATTATTTGGAATTAATAGACAGGAATGTAACGAAAATGATTTCAGGTGAAATCTAGTGGAAATAACACTAGGAGGGCACTCGGATTGAGAAGATGAAGACTACATCAGGAATTTGTTCATTGGATGGGGTACATATAAATCCGTTTCGGTGAAGGGTTAATGTAAGACAAATAGTGGAGGATAGATTACATCAGAGAGGCTCGGCCATGGAGGGTAAGAGAAGTAGAGGGACAACAAGGCTACGAGGGCATAAGATAGGATGACTCCATGTTCATGTAAGTTCCTCATTCATGAGAACAATATAGCCCTCCATAACACAAAGCTAACTGACAGGTAGGTAATCTTCCTTCCTTCCTCCCTTCCGTCATAAAACGTAGCCGATCTTCCTGGCATTCTCGCCAATTTCCATGATGATAAGCTCATCAGACATAAAATGAGTCACCCCTGGAGAAATCAATACAAGCGTCGTTTAATACCGTGTAACTCCGCCTCTGGACTTGATAACCGCCTAGATTCTGTCAGGAAGTGAGTCCACACGGTTGTGCAGGGACGTCGCATCCAGGTTAAACCACTCGCTGAGGATTTGATCGCGCAATTCCACCAAATTGCTGGGATGCTCATGTCGACGTTTTACCCACTGTTCCTTTTTTTTTTTTTCTTTTTTTTTTTTGATAGTTGCTTTACGTCGCACCGACACATATAGGTCTTATGGCGACGATGGGACAGGGAAGGACTAGGAGTTGGAAGGAAGCGGCCGTGGCGTTAATTAAGGTACAGCCCCAGCATTTGCCTGGTGTGAAAATGGGAAACCACGGAAAACCATTTTCAGGGCTGCCGACAGTGGGGTTCGAACCTACTATCTCCCGAATACTGGACACTGGCCGAACTTAAGCGACTGCAGCTATCGAGCTCGGTACCCATTTTTCCAACATGTCCCACAGACTTTCATTGGGGTTCAAGGCAGGTCATGTTTCAGGCCATTCGATATGTAATAGGGTGGGGGAGTGTTCATAAAACCAGCCACATATGCGTCCAAACCGATGAAATGTCCTGTGCGCGTGCGGTTGAGCATGGGAATCACTCACTGTGCCATCTGTACAGACTTAACCATCCATCTATGCGTGCGCACTAGGGTGACTATATTTTTGTCCGGTGAGCTTGGTTTTTATGTACTGTATCATAAACTTACATCTTCGCTTCACGTAAATGATCCACTCATTCTCATTCCAGGCCCTTATAACGAAACAGGAATTAAGCTCACAACCACCTGGAGAGCTCTCAATAAAACTAACTGCAAAATCAGTTTAAGGAGTTTTCCGCACTGACTATGAGCTCTAATTAAGTATAACTTTTCATGCGGACAAGCACAAAAGAAGCACAAAAGAAGCACAAATTAACTAAATCTATAATTTATAGGAGTAAGCCTCCGTGGCTCAGACGGCAGCGCATCGGCCTCTCACCGCTGGATACCGTGGTTCAAATCCCGGTCACTCCATGTGAGATTTGTGCTGTACAAAGCGGAGACGGGACAGGTTTTTCTCCGGGTACTTCGGTTTTCCCTGTCATGTTTCAATTCAGCAAAACTCTGCATTATCATTTCATAGCATTTATCATTCATTAATAAATCAACTTGGGAGTGGAGACCCCATAGCAATAACAGCCTATATACGTTTCATTCTTTACATCCATGACCCGGTCAATGACTGGAAAACAGGTTGTAGGTTTTCATTTTTCATTTATAATTTTTAGGAAAAATACATCGTGCTAACAACTCCATGGAACTTTTTGAACTATATGAAGTAAAGTAATACCAGCTAGTACCAGTAAAGAAGCTGGGGAACTTATTGCATGATCACATTGATATCTGTATAAACGTGTGCTAATGATGCCTGTCCTATAACACTGATTTTATTGGTAGCCTATATATGACAATTGTAACATAGCCACTATCTGTTCTTTATCAAGTCGCGAAGGGTACGATTCTTATCCAGTTAAGATGGTAGAACTAGCTTGAAAGATACTCATCCCTAGATATACTCAATATGTTGCGCAACAAATAGGCTGCATCTCTTTCAACTTCTCTTATTGCAAGAAGATGTGAGTTAAGTGCTCTAACCTTCTAATTGTTTCTTGAAAGCCATAAATCAGTATCAATCAAAAACCCGTGGTGAAATAGACAATCAGTCTCTTCGTCTACATAGACGTATGCTGCCCAGTCAGAAAGCCTGCCGATCTTTGAGTTGTGCGTAGGGAGCGTTACGCCAAAATCGCAAATATTGCTTGGCTTCTGCAACTGAGTTTGCTCCTCTTGTTGGTCTCATGAAACTGAGTGAACCCCGATCTAACCCTAAGTCCAGAATTAAAATCGTTGGGAGGGCTGAAAATCGAACCCATGGCTTCCTGGTAGGATATAGGCACGCTATATCTACACCACGGGGCGGACGTTATCAGTAACAGCAATGACGAAATATTATATCAATTAATTTCACCTGTAGGTACTGCCAAATGAATATTGTAAATATGTTGTTCTACTGAATCCACACGTTTAACGTAACTGAAAAGTGAGGTGTATTTATGCAGATATTCCATGAAAATTAAATTTTTCCCAATATGCCCAAATTATCAATATAATAATTATGCTTAAATGTTTTGCTAATGTGTGTGTTAGTGTGAAAATATGAAAGTTACTTAGGATTAAGTCGTGACTTGAACTATGGACTTCTTGAATCGTGAAGCAACTCCACAGTCTACCCTTAAGCAACCAACTAATCTGAGTCCGTGTGTGAACCTCTTCATCGTGCGGTAAGTATTTTCTTTTATTTACTAGTTGATTTACGTGGTGCCGACACAGATAGGGTAGTGATATGATAGGAATGGACTAGAAGTGAAAAGGAAGCGCCCGTGGTCTAAGGTACAGCCGCAGCATTTGCCTGGTGTGGAAATTGGAAACCATTAAGCTCAAAAGGTAAGTATCTTAACACGTTCAGCTGAGGAAGTAGAGAAACTTATCTCCTTTGACCGAGATCGTTGAAGGTGCAGACCGTAGATAGACTTTCAAACATGCTAGAATTCCAGAGATTTGTGTCAGTAAATTCACTCGCATATCACAGAATTCCATTTCAGGGCTAAAAATCTGGCATTCCGGCATTTTATCAAGCCCATGTGCTTGAAGGAACGTTAAACACTGGGTATTATTATTATTATTATTATTATTATTATTATTATTATTATTATTATTATTATTATTATTATTATTATTATTATTATTATTATTATTATTATTGGGGTAAATACCCCAAACCAGCATTTACAAGTCACACTGTCTTTATTTGCCACTAACATAACTTGAACTACAGTACATAGTCGGAACGAAATTGTCACATTCTGAATTAAACTTTTGAACTCGACATCACCATCACCTGTTGTGCTCGAATGTCGGAACTCTTCCAGTATATCTTTATTACAAAAAATTATGTAGTGGAATGAAATAATTAAAATAAATCGCATAGACATTAATTCGAAATATGCTGTAAGAATCTTAAAATATTCCTTTACATATAGCGTAATATAATTAGAACACAGGCACTCTAAAATTCAACCGAAATTTATGAAGTATTATATCATATGTAGTATACGAAATATAATAGCCACAATGCTGTCGCATAAATGAGCGGCACAGTGCATTTCTGTTAGATTAACATTGTAAAATCAACGCCATCAGATTCAAATTCACAAATAGCTTGAATACCTCCAATGCCTTATCACTAGCTTTACAAGGTCATACCGGTTCTACTCTTCCTCGACTAGGGCGCATATTTAAAATCTCTTTCAGTTCTACCTGTGTTTTTCCTCATAAAAATGGTCAAGTTTTGATCAACTGTCTTCCATAACTATACACTACAACGAGCTAGGCATCCCTTTAGCTAAGGTGGATGACCTTTATTTTGAGCAATTCCGTGCCTAAATATTTAAACACAGCAATTTTAACTATGAGCTTGTATTTCTTAAATTGGGAAAAGTTATCACTTTGCAGAGTACAATTACCATAAAAATTACTGAACAAAATACTTCATCAGTCCGATTCATTGAAAGAATATTCAAATAATTGATTCCAATGAGCATATTTTCAAATTTCATGCCACATCACAAAAGTAAAAGTTCAAGTAAAACATGAACTATAACTATCCCACACTGACATGAACATTTGGCCCTTAAAGTGGGTGGGAAAATTTAATTTATATCCCTCTATGCAGTCTTGCATCTAAGTGCAAGATTAATGCGTTCAGAGAGCAAAGACTACGAACGAGATAAAGTTTCCTTCCAGAACATCGAATCACGGACATTGCTGGATCAATGTTCACACATAGCAGATAATAGAACAGCGGAAACTGCTCAAAAGTTCTGGGTAATAGAATAGGCAAATGTACGCTGAAGTGAAATTCAACGAAATTGTCTCTAATATAAACGTAAATACGTAAGTAATATTAGTGAAGACAACCAGGCACACAATAATCATAACAGAACAGGTGAATCGACCAAATGGCTGTGCAGTTTTTGTACACAACTCGGAATCCATCGTTGGGCGACCTAAATACTCCCCAGGATGGGTTCAACATAACTAATCGCAGCATTATTCCGTATTCTGATATGAAACATCTCCAGGGGTTGAGGTAAAAGAATTAAAATTTAAAGTCTTCCCGAAGTGGCTGGTATATAATTTGAAAGAAATGTTTGATTAAATATTTATTTTAGAGCCTGGTCTATTAAATTACAAATCCTTCTATTTATCTAGAGAAGAACAATCGATGAACATCATTATAGGATGGATAAATAATTATTATACAACATCTTCAATTATACTCTATTTCATATTACGAGTCTGGTTACAATTATTTCTTACTTACGTTCATGAACGTAGAACTCATACTCAGTCATGACGAATAATTAAGTTACCGGCTTGCATAAGCAATCAATTAATTATTTCAATATACTGTTGTAACGAATATTAAATAATGAAAGAATTTAAAGTCGAAACACTTATCACGTAAATATTACAAAATAATCGTAATTGACTGAATTATTAATTATTCGTGAACTTAATTTCTTCGTTCACAGTCGTTTCCAGGCATGTTCTACTTCATACCCTATTATTATACCACCTCAACATTTAATAGTCTTAAAAACAAATATAATGAAGTTCTGATACTTAAAATCATGTTGTACCTTGGAAAGCACTGAGATCAATCATAACATGAAATAAATTCAACGATGACAACACAACTACATCATAAATAAAAATTACACCATTAAAATTCATTATCCCAAGATCATAACGTCTAATCATGCATTAAACACGAAATAAACCCAAACAAACAGCATTCCACCAAATGCCACACAATTAAGGTGGACAATGTATTCACTAATAACCTAAAATAAACAAGTTACTTGACAACACGTATGAGTCTCTGTACGATAATATATGGAATCATTCCAATAATTGACCAAATATGTAATTATATTATTTTAATTCTACTTTTCGAGGACTTTACGCAACGATTAACTTTTGCATGTTCATAATTTAAATTTTTAAAGAGGAGATTCACTTTTGCCAAACAATATATCATCAACTAATACCTGGCATTATTATAATTATCTCATATACATCACCTATTGGATGAGCCACATCTAAACAAGTACGGTATACTGGGCCGATGATCATCCGACATAAACCTTCAAAACCTCACATCTGTCATTTACACGCAAATCATATTTCAATAAAGCACAACTAATACCAATTTTGAGTAATATAATCGAGACCTTATGTAAGCCATCACAATACGCCTTAGGCCGCGTTTACAAGATTTATTCACTTCTTTACCTATTAACGACGCAACTTTAACCATAATGGATCCTAAGTGACACTACTTTTCGTATCGAAGACTTATCACACCATGTAAAACATATAACCTCATATCTTATTATATTCTCGATAAAAACATACCAAAATTACATTACCACCTCCACGAAGTTTCTCAATGATTTGAGCTCTGTTTCATTTTACCCAATAATATCTCCCAAATGAGCTATTAGGCCTATGACATTTCCGACTCTAATGGAAGTAACAAAAACAGAACATTATGTGTTTGATATTAACTTCATTTGATGACCTCTACAGTACACAAAAGCAATTAAGTTATATCACTTTTATAACCTATAATTAACAATCCCTTAAGTAAGGCTTTTCTTGAGTATTGCAAGATGTCGTAAATAGGATCCCCATTCACCATAATGCATATTTCACCCATTTCCATTGAATTGAATTTGACGTGTACACGCATATATATATTAAGAATCTTATGTTATAATAATGTAATAAACGTCACTGATTGGAAGACCTTTCAAAGACATGAAACGCCTTTTTCAAGTAGCGTACACATGTTATTACTCCATTAAAGTAAAAGAAGCAAAGCTTATTGTAACCATGTGCCATATTGGTAAAACGTATGGGACCTCATGCCACCTCATCTGGAAAAACAATAAAATATTCCAAACTGGTGGTGAACAAATGCCTTTCAGACCGTGCGAGGTTCGACCGCACATCCCTCCGTTCCTGTAGTTACAACCTCCGGCTACACAGAGCCATGGTACGCTCGCGGCAAAAATAAAATAAAATTCTAATACTAACTTCTAGGCATAACAGAAACGAGGAAAAATAAGGATACATCAAGAATACGGCAAATGAGAATAGCAAAAGAAACATATTTTTAAACAATTTCAATCACTTTTGTTAAAACACACACAAAATAGTAGCCCTGAATAGTAATAATACTATACATGTCGGCCAAAAATAACTAAAATCGGAAGTATGACTCCGCTCAATTTTCAATTCCACGTTCGATGAATGATCTTCCTTTTATTTCAGGACCATATGATGAATTTGGAATAGCCGTATTTCATGGAAAATCTGTGTGTGAAGAAATCCTGGGTTTGTCTTGGGACTCGAACCGTTGTTCTTCTGCACAAACCAGGGTTGGGTCACTGAAATCCCTATCTATTCACTTTATGGAAGAAAGAAATACATTTCAATCCGTCGTTGAAATAAATCATATTTCCATACCGAAACGAACATAATGTAGCTGGGAATACAAGTACAGATCTCATTCTGTTAACAACGGGATTCTTTCCTTTCCATAGTAAGGTTTGACATATTTATTCTTTTCCGTAGAGCTTGTCCTAAAACGACACGGGTGGAGAGGTCCACCTTCTCTGGCATATATCATGTCACTTGGTCACCGCCCCTTATTGAAAGGCTAGCCATACATCGTTTTAAATAACACAAACCACTATTTAAAAGCGCGGAATCTAAAGACTCTTAAAATATCGGGGTAGTCTTCATTTCAACCACAATTGATACAATTATACTTACGTACTCTACATATACGTCTACCTTATATCAAGGCAAACCTTCATTTATCTTTACAATCCACATAATTCGATAGCGAAAGATCCGAGTTCAATCTTACCGAACGCACAGAAAATACGCACACGGTTTTCCTCCTGACCTACACACAACACATCACTAAGATTATTAACGTGGCCATTATTTACGTTATGTGGGGAGATTATCCTCTAAGAATATTTTCTATCTAATTTTGGAGGACATGTAACCGAGCCCCAGGCATGTCATACATCACACAATATGCATACAGCCAATTATACTATTCTACGAAGAAACAAAATTTCTTTAAAATCACACTGCATTGCTATCCCATTTATTAACACATCAGCGAGGACATATAGATGACCCTACCTTCATGCAGTAAGGACTTGACATAAAATGCCCCAAAGACAGAGAAAAAGAACGTTTGAAATCCAAAACAAAATAACAGTTTACCCTCATTACTCAAAACATTCTAAAATTTGAGGATTGTCTTCTCCTCTAACGCATGCACATGAATTACTAACAATTGGAATTTCATATACCAGAAAATAATACCATGCTCCAAAGTTTCTCCCTCCAACTAAATTATTTCTACACAAGAAATACGATGACCGACTCAAAGTTGCTCCCTATTTTAAAAACTTCACATTTATCTATTACAACTCTATCCTACATTATTTTCATTTTTACAAGAAATTAAATCCCACATTTACAACACCGCACAATACTTCAAATCAGTGTACTTATCGTAATATTTTGATATCCATGGTTCTAACCTCGAATAGGCCTCCGATGGATCACTGGTTCGAAGTTTCCTCTTCCGACATCCGTCTGAAAATCCACGCTCCTGTGTTGGGGTCCACTGGAAGTGGCTAGTGCAAACAAATGTTCCATTAACCGCGTCTTCCTTCGTCACTTGAACAGTTAATACTGAATTTATAGTGGAATTTTTTAAATCTTTTCTCCGACACTGGAGTTAATATTGAAGGTATTTCTCCTAAACTGTTTATTACAACCCAATTATTTCTCCAGCACTAGCACAGTTAATATTGAAGTTATTTCTCCTACACTGCTTATTACAATCCAATTATGTCTCCGACACTAGCACAGTTAATATTGAAGGTATTTCTCCTACACTGCTTATTACAATCCAATTATGTCTCCGACACTAGCACAGTTAATATTGAAGGTATTTCTCCTACACTGCTTATTACAATCCAATTATGTCTCCGACACTAGCACAGTTAATATTGAAGGTATTTCTCCTAAACTGCTTATTACAATTCAATTATTTCTCCGGCACTAGCACTGTTAATATTGAAGTTATTTCTCCTACACTGCTTATTACAATCCAATTATGTCTCCGACACTAGCACAGTTAATATTGAAGGTATTTCTCCTAAACTGCTTATTACAATCCCATTATGTCTCCGACACCGTTTATCGAGTTCTACCTCCTCCTCCAGCACTGTTTATAGAGAACTATCTACCTCGCCTTTAACATGGCGATACACAGCCTCAACGGTAATACTGAAATTCAATCGCTCTATGACCGCTTTATGCAACACACCATCACCATCACCGGTATTTCCACACTATCCGTTCGTAAATAATGTGCGTACACAATATATAACGGATACGAATTGTTTCTTCTTACTACCTTGCGACACAACTCATTATCACTCCCGCACAAAGGAAATTTATACTTTCAGACACACGATACGACCGGACATCTGCTACCCTCAAACACTCCTCAGCAAATGACTGCCCCTGCTCTGGGACGATTTCTAAAGTTAACTACTCCCAGCCAGCTATGCTAGTATTCAGTTGTCCCCACTGTAATTTCTATATCTCGTTTTCTAATGGTCTTCTGACATCGGTGATGTCATCAAAACGTCTAACTCATAATTCCATGACATGCGGAGATTGATTCGATCGGTGATTAGATTAATATCTTTGTCAAAATAGGAACGCCTCTTCTGAGATTTTCCTTTCTGAGTCTGTATCCACTTCTAGCTTGGCTACTCTACTGACGCTTACCTCATCGTCTGCGACGCAATTAGAATATTGCTGAATTTTAATAAATCTTTATAATTTTGTCAGACCACGAACCTGCTACGCAGGCGTAGCAGGGGGAGAGGTGATACTCCCACGTGGCGCGTCCCAGGTGGCGGATAGGGGGGTCCTAACCGGCTTGCCGGCGGACTTGAGGGAAATAAAATACCACTCGCGGACCAAACACACACCCCTGTGGGTGGGGGAGGCTGACGAATAATACACCCACGGTATCACCTGCCTGTCGTGAGAGGCGACTAAAAGGGGCGACCATGGAATGATTGTATTAGAACCATGAAACTACTTTTGATTAGTACCATCAAGCGCGGAATACCATCGGTCGCTTTTACTTGCGAGTAGTACCACTCTGTTAGTACTCTATAGTTTTGTGATTCGTAGCACTCGAGTGGGGTTCAGTGTGGGTTTCCAGTACCCATGAGTCGTGCCCATGTGTGCAACACCACAGGTCTGGCGTTGCCTGTGTGTTGTACCCGTGTGAGCGACACCACGTGTCTGGGCGTAGCCTGTGAGTTGTACCACTATACGAGCGACACCGTAGGTCTGCGTTGCCAGTGATTAGTACCCACTCTGTAGGAACACCACGGGAATACCGGCGCCCGTGATTAGTACACCTAGGTGAGGAACCTCATCGGTTTGCGTTGACTATGAGTGGCGCCATTGTGTGAGAAAAACCATAGGTCTGCGTTACCTTTACGACGTACAATACTTGCGAGTAGTACCTTAATGTTTGGAACACCGTGAGTTTACGCTACCTTTGATTAGTACCGCAGATTGAGAAATATCATGGTTCTCCTTTACTACCCATAAGTGCCATTAGCATCATCGTGCTTTATAAGTGGTCCCTTGGTCACTAATACTATTATTTACAATCTTTTTTGAGTCTGATCCACTGTTTTTTTTCTTTGTTGTGTTCATGTCCAACAATTCATTCTTCATGACATTTTTTGGTCAGTGGATGCTTTTCATTTTTTGTTGTTATCTCATTTCGTACCACTAGGGGCCGATGACCTCGATGTTAGGCCCCTCTAAACAACAAGCATCATCATCATCATCATTATCATCAATTTTGTCAGAGGTCTAAAATGCTGACTCATGACTTGCCGATCTCTTACATAGTAAGTAATGCAGTCATCTCAAAATATCCTGTCTTAAACCAAGTTAGTAAGTTGGCACTATTGTATTTCGGCCATTTTAGTGGGCGGGGCGATCAGAATGTTGTCTTCCCTCTTTGTTCTTCCCTTAGCTAGCTTTCTCTAGCTGGGGATTTTCCAAGCCACAAAATATTTGAGACGGCACCACCAAGTCGGGGGTTTTGTGGAATCGGATGCAACACAACTTCCCATACGGACGAGGAAAGCTAGAAAAAGACTTTATTCCCTCAGTCAGTTACCGATACGGTTATATTTATTACCGATACGATTACAATATATAGGAAAATAATACAGTAAGAGCATGTACAGAGATTAATATGTAAAGTGGTCGATTATCTGTTCTTGTAGAGCAAGCCAGATTTCAAGTCACAGGTCATATCGCACTCTCATGACTGGTTACAATCCATACGCCCATCATCATGGTTGATAGGTGTCTATTACTTTAAACATACATCCTGGGATATTTCAGGTACATTTTATAATTTTGAATACTCTTCGTTTGTTGCAAAAATATAACCTGAAACTTAGAAATAAATGTTACAAATGTAGCACTTGAGTATTACACTGATGGAATTGTATTAATCATAATACTTGCCGTGATGAAGTTCCAGTAATTGAAAGATATATTCTGTTAGTCTGCATCCTTCTTTATTTTGAAAATTACATTATTTCAATATGCGTCTTAAGTTGCTAAGTGATTTCACGTCCTTTCAGCTAAATATATTTTTTTAGTCTGGCAGTTTTTCTTCTTTATTCCGTATTATTATGGAGACCATGACTTCTATTCCCATTAAAACCAAGACCTATATATGTTTCTTTTTGAAGAATACGGTGTAACTTCACATACTCTTTTCTAAGATAAATAATTGCATTGTTAAATGTTTTGTCGCTCGCAATGGATATTTCGACGTATTTGTTTCTCGCAAGATGTTGCACTGGCTCGTGAATTTCGAGTAATAATGCAATTTATGACTTCGGAAGAAACTCAAGATATCCCATTGTGGTTTCTTAGTAATTTTAAGAGTCTACATACTCATTATAACATTACGGCGGCATTAAAGCGTCAATTCCAAGCAATGAAATTTCACAGTTTTGGTCGCGTAGCTATCAGTTTGCATTTGGGACATAGTACATTCGAACACCACTGCCGACAGCCCAGAGGTTTTCCGTGGTTTCACATTTTCATGCCAGGAAAATTCAGGGGCTCTACCTGGAATAAGGCCACGGTCGCTTCCTTCCTACTCCTAGCTCTCTCCTGTCCCATCGTCACCATAATTGAGACACGTGAGCTTTACCACAAAGTCAGGCAGTCATCAAATACATTTAAGTCCACAGTGTAGTCAACAAAAGATGCCAGTGGTAGCAAAATCCGCGACATTCAGAATATATTGAATAGATGGTGCTCCTGAGATGGAAATATGAGCAGCTATGGCCAAAAATGTAATGATGAATTTGTCCCATTGAAGATGAGACTGGCATTTTCAGATTTCCTTTATGGAAACGAGACATGGACTTTTCGTACTACAGGCCTAAAAATCGTTAATTTTCAAATGAGGTGTTGGAGAAGAATCTTACGCATACCTTGGACAACACTGCGCACAAATGATTCCATTATTAACGACCTAACCCCCGGATTAGGTTAACCATCAATATGTGCACAGAGGGTTTCGGAATTATTTGGACGCACTATGCGAGAGAGATAGTGTTCGTGTTCCGACTCGGTGATGGAACAGTATTAGGGATATAACTGGGTTGAACCTCTCTGGTGCAGCACGTATGACCGGGAACCGAAAACGGAGAAAACTAAACGGTTATCAAGATGCTCAGAACTGAGGGTACGATAAGAGTTAGGTAAAAAGAAGAACTTAATTGTAATGAAATCTTCACTGGAAACTGTGAACTGAGCTATAATGATAAAAATACAGAAGTAATGACTACTGCCGTAAGAACAATCTGAGATCTACTGCCAATGTGCAGCCATCAGCGCGGGAATGATCCTTCATTACAAGTGTTTCACGTACCCCTGAACTAGTATGGACTGCGTATAGCTGGGGCTGAAGGCTAAAAATTACTCCTTTTATGGGGGCAAATAAGAAAAAACAAGAACGGAATAAAATCTCAGATATCCTCTAGCAATCCATAAAACAGAGGAGGAGGAAGAGAATGAGATGGTGGTAGAATGAAATGTCGGAAAGATGAGGAAGGATCAATTCATAAATTTTCTCACATTGTTCTTTTTTTACATGTTATTTCCAACAACCTCGTCTATTCCTTCCTTACTTACTCTATTCCTACCTTGCTTTCATATGACGTCTATTCTTCGCTTTCTCGTGCGTTTATGTCACGCATTGATAAGAGAAGGACAATTAAAGCAACATTCTACGGATTGGGCCACAGATACAGATATTGGGATTACTAGTAATAATATATTACATAGCCTATGAATTTTTACACAATTTGTTTGCGTAGTACCGACACAGATAGGTCTTATGGCGAGGATGGGATAGGAAAGGGCTAGGAGTGGGAAGGAAGATCCGTGGCGGGTATAGACCTAGTATCTGCCTGGTGTAAGAAAGGGGAAACCATGAAAAACTACATTCAGGGCTGCCAGCAGTGGGGTTCGGACCCACTAGCTCCCGAATACATACTCACAGCTGCGCGACCCTAACCGCAAGGCCTACTTGCTCGGCTATATATATGTATTATTAACCGCACTTACGGTCAGTGAACTGGGATCGAGACCTAGCAGTGTGAGAAAGGTTTTGTAAGTTTGTGACGAACATGTTCAGTTACAAAGATTACCATTATACGATTTCATTCTGTACAGGTTCCAGGCAGCGAGCTGGCCCGCTGCCCTCCGAGGCTCCTGTCCTACTTTATTCTCCCCGCCTGTCAGGTCAGTGGGAGGGATGAAATACACGACTCTGTAGATATTAAGGCTTGAGAGAAACTTCCGAAACCTTTTGCAGCTATCCATATATTTTGAGAGATCTCTGAACCGCAAAATGTCATCCACACCCTCACCGAGTTTTGTCAATATTCAAAATTATTGCTTTCCTTTTGACTAAAACTACAATATCCTACTTTTCATCTTCTCTCTTCTATACCACTTCCTTTCTTCGTCTCGTTTTCTGGCAGCGGAGTAAGGAAATATGTCGTGCTGGGCTCATTCTTCTCCAGTAACGAAGCCGCTGTTGCAAGTCCATTAGTTCGGAAGCATTGTTCTTCTTAACTTCTACGAGAAAGAGCCCGTTTTCTAGTGCTCGTAAATCTGGAATATTGCTGATCACATCCAAGTGAAATACTTAAACAACCCCTAATTAAATAAAACTTCAGATATTGAGCTTCTCACAGAGAATATACAGTAAGTCATCTTTAGGGCGCGTGGTTTTGTCTAGGAGGAGTCTAAGACTAAGTACAGAAGACATAAACTGCCACTTGAAAACAGTCACACTTCATAGTAAATTAATTTGATTTCGACATTGCTTACATTAATACTACTGGATGAAAATTTAATTTTCTAATGTACGCCTACGTATAAAGTTGGCTGTAACGGTACTTTCTACCTTGACCATCCACAAGGCTCTGCATACAACCTCAGGTTCCATCTTGTGGCAGTTCAAATACAATGTATTACAACATTTTTGAAGTAGGTGTAGAAGAACAATGTGTTTGATAAAGAACCACAACCTACTTCCTTCTTCTTCTGCCACCTCTCTCACACTCTGGTAGCATTGCGGGAACGATTTTGTTGCACATGCGGATTTGGCTGGAGGCTATTCCTAGCGCCAACCCTATGCCGAGGGATATATTCACTGCTGCGTGTTTCTATGGTGGTTAGAACTGTGACGTCTTGTATGTATGGAGTGATATGTATCGTGACAAACACAAACACCCAGTCATCTAACAAGACGAATTAACCGGATGCTTCCGAAATCACCAACTCGTCCTGGAACCATAACAATGTAGCATTCAACAATTTCGACCTGTTTTCGTAGTCTACAATAAAATAATCCTTGAGGTCTCCGCTTCCTCTCCAGCGACTCGGAGACATCCCTTCGCATAGGTGACTTGTCCCGTGAGAAAGGAAATGGAAGTAGTAGAGCAACAGCGGCTATACGCCAAACTGCACGTACGCCCTTGCTTTCTTTGATGTGTCAGCATTTTTGATTCGTGCAGACGTCAGCAAGTTAATCGTAACGTCAACATTTCACCTGAACTTACCTAACAGAACTAACCTACCCTCACAGGAATGATGACTTTTAGTGTGCGTAGTACTTTTTGTACACTAACGAAGTAGGAAATGGGGGTACAGAGTGCACTAGTTGTCGTACAGGAAGGTGGAGAGGGATATAGATGGGAGCGCAAGTCATAATTTGGCGGTATGCAGGTGGAATAGAGTTAATTTGTTTATTAACAGATGGCTGAAATAGTTAACCATTTGTTCAAAAATGGCGTTCATGGCCGCAGATCTTAAAATCACTGGAATAGAACCAGATTTCGGGTGGTTAGGCCACGTGAATTTTTGCAGAGTTTGGCCCAGACGTGCCATTTGGGCTCATCAGTTGGATTAACACGCCACTCCAGGACTCTGCTTAGCAGTGGAAGATCAACTGTTTTTCCCTATGTTTTCATTCCCCTCCCTGAAGGGGAGGAGCGGCCTACCTTGAAGGTTACGCCTTCATCCTGGCCAGGAGTTTCGGCTGGTTGGGAAAGGAGCAGTAGTGTGAGGAGGAAGGTAATTAGAAGTAAGGAATGAGGAGGTGTGCGCAGATATGTAAATACCGATGATGAGTTTAAGGAGTGAAAATTTTGAGGAGAGTGCTAATGGGGAAATGAAGGGTGCTAGGTGTAAGCTGGAGGGCGAGGATGTGAAATAAGGAAGAGATATTGACTAGGGATGTGAGTAAGAGACGGAGGAGATCGGTTGTGGGCGATGTTGGGGGGAAATGCTAGGTGGGGAAGGGTAAGAACGGTTATGTGGACTAGGTGGATGGAATGGAGGAGCTGGCGGGGACGGTGACGGGATATGTTAGGGTGGTTCAAAAGTCGGGGAGGAGAGCGTGACGGTTCGACCTGTTGGTGGCGGCCGTGAAGATGTGTACCATTGGCGATAAGATGTTGGGCAGCGTAAAGAGTCTGAAGATGTAGTATGTGAGTCCAGATGCATTGTAAATCCGGGTAGCTCTTCGAACGGGCAATCCCGCCAGGCGGAGTTCATTGGCGATGTCTTCTGTTGGTATTAGTGGGTCAACACCACGGACGACGCAGGTGCAGGTGCTGAATACATGAGATGGGTGAGATGGGTGGACATCTCACGTGTCCACAACTCTTCTCACACTGCACACACAGCACGCTGAACAAGGTGAGTCTCACATCCTGTCATCCTTGGCCGCGACTCCATTTAGATTTCCATTTCACTAACTTAGTTTTTCTTTCCTTTCTTTTAAGATTCACCACCCTTGTTGAGCTGAGACTAATTTGAAGATCAACCTTATTCAATCGCTTAACATCAGGTGTCCCGGCCTTGACAAAATCTTTTTGTTGGTCTTGCCAACCTCATATAACATCGGACCTGGACTTATGTGTCTTAATTGAACAACAACAGAAGAGTGGACAATTTTAATACATTGTTTTTACTACATCGTTTTATTATCACATTCAGACTTTTATGTTCAAAGCATCAGATCAACTTTATGCACAATACTCACCCATCAAACTACTACGCTTTTATGTGTCACATCACATCATCATATTTTACTCATTTTCTTCTAGCCTTTAAGGAGAAAAGCAGTCCATCATTTGTATTCAGCCATGCAAGAGTCATTTATGCAATTTTTATGATATGTACTTTGCCCATTTGTGATTTTTGTAGCTCATGATGACGCAATAAGCGTCGAAACCGGTTCTAATAATATAAAAAATAATATAATAAATAATAATAAATAAAGGTTGAACCTTCCTTAATAATCTAATTGTGTCTTCAGGTGATGGCAGAAGAATTCTCACCATATAGGTGGGACCCGTGGAGTTGTTGATTCTGAATGCCTTCCGGACTGGGATGCCTTCCGCGTGAAGTTCAGAGATTATTGTTACTTCTGTAATAGAGGGGTCAACGCCTCGTATTACACAGCTTAGAAAGCGGTAGTATGGTGGGGACGGGGGAGTTTTGATGGGTTGAGGAGAGAGGAGTTAAAAAGGGGTATTTGATCCAATTTGGTGAGCTAGTATTGCAGTGGTGAGTTGAGTGGCCGCAGTGTCCCCATTAACTTGAATGATGACTCTAGTTGTTGTTCGTCGGATGTCCGCTTTATCCTCACGGCGCCTGTGAAATCTGAGCAGAGTGGAGAAAATGGCATTGGGAGACTGAAACTCGGGGGCAGGGCTGGAGAGTATAAATGAATGAGTTTCTGACGGGGGAAGGTTGAAGCAAACGGGAATAAATGATGGGACGCCTTGTGCCGGATACGGATGATAGTCCGAATGGAGAGGGAGTAGTGGTGGTGGGTGGAGAATTGGCCGAAATGGGCTGATTGATGGCGTCCGTGAACTCCGGAGGCGCACTTGTAATGTCTGTCGATGGTGCAGGTTTCGGTCCAGAGCAAGGCGTCGTGGGGCTTGTTCTTCCTCCGGAGCAGACTATGGAGAAAACCTCTTAAAATGGAAGTGAACTGTAGTGTTGTCCCCCCCCGGCGAAGGTGGTGTCATGGGAAGAAATCTGGCCTGGTAGTTAGGAGCGGCAAAACTAGACCTCACGGCTGAAAGGTAAGCTGCTGCGGCTGTTTGACTGAAGTCGGTGGCGGTGGTGGTAGTGGTGGTGGCTGTCGTGGTCGTTGCTGTAGAGGGAACTGGACAGTAAGGTGAATAGCGATGCGTAACGAAGAGTGATGTTATGGTCGTCTGTTGAAGTACAGTACGACTGACGATGAGCTCGCCCTGAGGAGGCACCTCTCGGAATTTCTTCTGTCCACCTGCTCAGGACACTTTTTAATACGGAATGCCATGCGTGCCTGTGTTACTGTGTACAAAACCCGTTGGACAGCGAAGCATCTGAGATCAACTGCGTGGTCCCGCCATGTTAGCAAGTAGGGACTGCTAACCTGCTAAAGGAGAAGTGAATTCTCCGTTTTCAAAAATGTGTACTCCCCATGTAGATACAATTTCAAAAATGGCTTTCACGGCTGCAGATCATAAAATCACGGGAATAGAACTGCCTAACCACCCGAAATATGGTTCTATTTCCGTGATTTTAAGTTCATTAGTTTGTTCCTAGGGAGTGCAGCATTTGCATTAAGTTTTCTTTAGTTTTTCGCTAGAGGCCATTTAGCAGTATGCAAAAAATTATCGGTCAGCGCTATCGATAAGAGCGGGATGGCAGACAACTGGCAAACGTGTTTTGAATTTTTGCTAGCTGATAGATCGTGGTTCGTATCTCAAGTTGGCGGTATGTTTTGAAACAAGGAGCGCGTATTTTTAATGTTAACAGCTGTCAAGAAAGTGTGCAGATGATCTCGCGCATTTTTTAATTTGACAGGTAAACACGCACATTCAGAGAGCGTGCTAGAGACATTGGTGCTCAGAGCAAACTCAAAGTAAAGTCTCTTGCACACTGCCAAATGGCCTCTAGTGATAATCTAATTAACTCTTACCGCATATACTACGCTCCCCAAAAAATATAAAATGATGAATACTTTACGCCATCTGTCAACAAACAAATCAAAATTTACTCAAACTCAATACCGCCATCTTATGACTTGTTCTACCATCTATACCAACTCCACCATCCTATATGGCAACTAGCGCAATCTGTGTCCCCCACTACCTATCTCACTAGTCTATAAAAGGACTGCTCGCCCTACAAGTCGTCACTTCGCTGAGATCGAGCGGAGTGACTGTGCAGGTCACCAGGAGTCCGTCGCCCTCGGACATGAAGCCTGAATGGCAGGGCAGCAAAGTGGACCGGCAATAATTTGGGTGACAGAGAGATGGTCCAGGGGGAGATCCCTCTCTCTCCCCTATATATTTAGGTGGATCGTTGGACGGTTCGGGGGGTTGGGGAGGGAGGATGGAGGGTAATCCCTCTCCCCAGTAAATGGTTACAAACATGAACGATGGGTCATTGACTTTGCTGTCGTCTGCACCAGCGCTGACACATGAGAAGAGACTAGCAGAAGACCCTAGGAAAATAAAGTAACCAGGGAGGAAGCGAAGGTGGCTCGAAAGCCTTACCAACCAGTTTACCATCTAATTTACCTAGCGTAGCAACAAAACGTTTACAATATATTTATAGATTTCACAAACTTTACAAAGATTACAAGGAGCAAACGTACGTCAGAAGTATGTTTCTAAACAAGTTAAAATTCATTAAAATTCCTTTTAAAAATCTCCAACCGGAGCGTACTTCGAGTGATTACACATAAAGTTAATTCTCAGTCTACTATTTAACCAGGACAGTGCTCTGTCGAAGATGTTTTCACCTCCCTACGTAAAATAAAATAGAATAAAGTTAAGGAAATAATTCCACACAGGCAATCATAGCAAGAGTGTAAAGTAAGCAACGAGCCCGTCACATTTGCACAGCACACACAGATGTCACGAGCACTTATCCATTCACATGCCCATTCGCTGCTACCACCATCAACCTTTCACTCAACATACACTCAAGACTTACACTACAATGCTCGCAGACCAGCAGCCTTGGGTTCGAAAAGAACCCCTGCAAACTAGACAAGTAACTTGTCTGAGAAATAAAGAGAAAATGAGAAACAAAACACTGGACACATCCAGCCACCAAGTATACGTTTTAGAAAGTAAGGGGATGTAACAGGAGGGGGATAACCAATACGGAAACAGAAAAGGTAGTAACCAATAATATTACGCAATACATTCTCAAATAATTCGAGTCTCTCTAGCGTCTTTCAGAAACAGTAAATATTCAGGAGAATATGTCTTGCGATGCGATGTTTTGAAATAAAACAAAAAGTCACGGAAAATACATTAATACACGTGTGACACGCAGCAAAATCGAGCTGCGGCGTAAGTTAAATTTGGCATACAACCACTGTTCCTTTACTGAATTCTTCTGCAAAACATCAAGGTTTCATGTGGTAATGATAACCGGTTTCCGTGTTCAGTCAGTTAGTCCTCGTAGTACAAATTGAAGCAGTGAGAGCCAAAAGTTGGTAAGTCCACTTTCGGCAATTTCCAAATAATCAGTGCAATGGGCTGCTTTGTCCATGTACTACATGTGGGAAAAGAACTGTGGGGAGAATATGTTCGTAAGTCCATCTTGAGGCCCTCTTGAATCAGACATGCTTATCATTGCGTTGATCATGTGTTTATAAGTCCACCTACTGCGATTCACATATTGTAAGCCCAGATTGGCTATTTGCGCATGCTGTTTCACATTTGTTTGGCCGGGTTGTAACTTTTCGAGCTGGCAACCCTGCTGCTGGTAGTGGGAAACAGTTAGGGGAGGATCAGGAGGTATCGGACAGCGGCTGGTGACGGACAATCAAAGATGTCTTTGTTAGCAGCATGTGGCAGAATCTGTTTAGTTGCTCACAGATCCGCCTGCATGTTTGAAGGTTGGGTACATCCTGTTCAGTCGAGAGGCAGGGTCGTTTATGAGTGGTGGTGTATTTTTGTCCTTTTGGGTGATTTTCGGCTGGCACGGATTTATTTTTACCAAGAAGTAGCAGGAACAAGGATAAGTTGTATTGAATTTTAAGTATATTAGCAGAAACAGTATTCCTTACTCTGTAATATCTTGGGTTTAGAATCAGCTTCTTTTCGAACGTTCTCGTTCAGTTCCTGTTTTTTCTTCAAGGGAGTCATTCGGGTGGTATCGGACATGAAACTGGCGTGTGGTATCGGACATCATAGGTTGCAGTTCCGTCCAGGTGACTTATAGTACTATCCTTTGTTTTAGGTGAACATAGGGAAGATACGAGGACAATGGTAAGAAGGCAATATGATAATAGCCGTGAATAGTGTCAGGGACAATAAAATGAATATAGCAGAGGCCAGTCAACATTTCTCTGTTCCAAAAAAGCACGTTAGGTGGCAGAATTAAAGCTCTTGTTGCTGTTAAAGGGATTCCAATGAAAGTGTGTACGGCGAACAGTGGGACTTATCATAGAACATTTTCAGATGAAGAACAGAATGACCGGTATATGCATATCAAGACCCTAGACAGCCAGCTCATGCCACTCAATAAAACAGAATTTTTAAAACGTATCAGTTTGCTGAGGAATTTAAAGATGAGCATAGGTTTAATAAAACTAAAATTTTGGCAGGAAAGGACTTTTATTATGATTTTATGAAAAGGCACCAGGACCTTTGCTTGAGGACGGCTGTATCTACCAACTTGCAGCGAGCATCAGGCTTCAACAAGGAGCAAGTGGACAAATGTTTTGATAAATTAAATGGTCTTATGACAAAATATTTGTTTAGTCCATCAAGAATCTTCAAACGCTAATGAATGTGATATTTGCAGATTGGCTATTAGCGCATGCTGTTTCACATTGTTTTGGCCGGGTTGTAACTTGTCTAGCTGGCAACCCTGCTGCCGGTAGTGGGAAACAGTTAGGGGAGGATCGGGAGTTATCGGACAACGGCTGGTGTCGGACGTTCATCCGTGAAACCCTTCCAACTATGCGGGAGACCATGTCCACCATGCTGAGCAACACATGTGGAAACCTAATAAAAGGACAGAAATCCAGCGTCCTCGCTGCATCTCACTAAGCTGAGCGATTTATTCAGGCCAGTGTGGAGGGAGATGCAGCAATGTGAAAAATCCCTTTTTCTTATAAAGAGATTGACTGTCCGATACCGCCCTCCATTTTTCAAGTATACGACAGTGAAATGACCTCATAATTTGCTAATACTGTCCGTGCTTTTCATTGTGATTTAATATATTCTAGTGAGTACGTTATTGTAAGAATATAGATGCTTACAACATGCATTACATGATTTTTTTCCTATTCCATCAGAAGTTATGGCTGAAAAGTTAAACTTTTCGATACCTCTCGACATTTCCCTATGCTTGTGTTAATCGTGCGACGTACGCAGCAATAGCTTCTGTATTCAGTACTATCAAAGAGTGATTATTTATTGTGTTCTCTAGCGGCTGGTGTTCACATAAGACACTCATATAACTACAGTTTAAAATATCTGGGTAGTAATTGCATTACGTACAATCCACAATCAAAAACATCCACTGCTGGCAGCAAACCCAAGAGTTATGCTTCCAAAGAACGGAAATCCCATCACAATCAATGGTAAAGAAATATCCGCAAGCGTGCTCGATCCGAAGTTGTGTACATTATTACATATACAGTATTTGTCTCACAGGAGTATACAGGGTTAGTCAGAAAATGACACCATTCGTCTAACCATTAACATGACCATCATCATAAAAACACACATTACTTTATAATTATTTTAAACTTCCATCGTACCCAGATGGATGTTGTTCTTTCATGATCATAAGCTCTCGTTTTACCTGATCTGTGCTCTTCGTCACATCTGGTCCATATTTCCCACATCTGCGGAAGGTAGAAGACCTTTTGAGGAACGGTACATAGGCAGCGGGAGTATGCTTCAACTTTGAAAATAACTTGCCTCTACCAGTTACTATTATTGCACAGGAGTATTACAAACGCAAGTTGTGTCTGCTCAATTTATTTTGGAATAATCGACTCGAAAACTGGTAAGGCTACCATTGTTGTACATGGTGAGCATTACTTTGACAAGGATCCAAATGAGGTACTGAGCTGCTTGCTTTGGAATGAGAAAAACAGGGTTCTTAGTTGTACAAAACGCCTACTTGTCTTCACGGATAACTCTTTTTCTACAGTGAATACATAAATATACTTTTTGCATTTAGGCAGTCTCTTGTAAACCCAAAATATAACAATATTCATTATCCCGTGGCTGGACACAGTTCCATGCCTCTGTATGTGTATTGTGTGTGGATAAATGTATGAAAGAGGCACAAAATGCTGCACCATTTGAAGTAATCTATCTGAAGCATCCACTGACTGATGACATGGTAGATGATGGAACCCCTTTGATAGAAGCCTGTAACTTCAACGAAGATGTCGACCCTCTCATATGTCCCATCCCTCACGGTTGAGTGGTGCTACGTTCATGCGTGGAACGCTTCTAACTATGCGGGAGACGATGTCCACTATGCTGAGCAACACATGTGGAAACCAAATAAACGGACAGAAATCTAGCGTTTCGGAACATCCCACTAAGCCGAGCGATTTGTTCAGGCCAGTGCGGAGGGAGACGCTGCAGGACTCACGACATCTCCTTCAGAACATTGTCATTCCAGAAAGTGTCACATTCTATGATACTTTGTATGCATCAGACGATGTGCTTGTTACATGATTCAGTCAATGAGAAGAATTGATACTGTGGTTATATAGCTGACTAGCAAGATACCCGTGCTTTGCTACGGTATTACAATGAAATTCATAATTGAATGCTTAACGTTTTATATATAATCCGCCGAAATTCGCGAACTAACTCGATTTCTGAGAGAATCCGAACAAATTGGTGATCTGACTCGTTTTCTGAGAGATTACAGCAAAGATCCTCCAAGTTTTCAATCTTTCTCCCAGCAATTGATTTCGTATTTCCTGGGCTAGGTCCAGGTATTCCACCCCGTCAGTTGGGTCCCTAAATCATTGCCATCTGTTTCTATAAGCATTTTTCATATGGATCAAATCCTTGAGGGGATCCCGCGTGGTGTCGTCTTGGGTGTTTTGGTGGTGCTGAACCCGCGGCCGGACTGCAATCGTAGTCATTCCCCGGCCAGGACCCGTTTCCAGCGCGGTCCGCATATTTTGACGATGATCCAGAACATTATTATTATTATTATTATTATTATTATTATTATTATTATTATTATTATTATTATTATTATTATTATTATTACTATTATTATTATTATTATTATTATTATTATTATTATTATTACTGGTGGTGGTCTGGAAAACACAGCAAAATGCAAGAACGCTCCTTGGCGGTAAATTAAATCTGCTGCCATTGTCATTGCTGACAATCTAACCAGCACCATTCTCGCGCGTAGGTAAGTGCGCGAGATTTCTGGCGACACGAATGATATACTTCCGTCCGTTATTGACCTTCTTATAGAGGTGAATAATTGTACGGTCAATATCATCCTATCGTTTATTTCAAATGTGTTTAAATTTTTATTTATATGCCGGGAGAATCTACTGTAATCTAACTTTATGTTCTCGAAAGAAAAAGATGGTTCTTGAAAACGAACCCAGGAAAGATTAAAAATGATCAGTTTATGATCAGAATAAGTACATCATGAACAGTAAAATCAATTGGTCTCAACTCCTTTTTTCACCCCACCGCCGTTAAGTTGATTTACCCCCGCCCCCACAAAAAAACAAGAAGACGTGTTTCCTTATTTTTAAAGGAGATTCCAAATAAGAATGTTCACGTCTGTTACCTTCAGTTTTGAGATATAAGTATCCCCATAAAAAGAATTCACTTTTCTCACTTCCTTTTACACTCCCCCTCCATACGTGAATATCCCATTAAAAATGCTTGTTTCCTTAATAGCAAATGATCTTCTAAATACCAATTATCACGACTCTAACATCTTTAGTTTTTGAGATATATGTCCTCATAAAAGGAATTCAACTCTTTTCCACCCGCGCCCCCAAGATGATTTCCCAAAAAACGTTGTTTTTCTTTGTTTGTAAAGGAGATCGAAATACGAAGTTCCACGTCCGTGACATCTTTAGACTTTTATTAGATGTAAGTATCTTCATACAATTCTATTAATATTTCAATTATTTCACCTCCCCCCACTTCATTGGATTTTCCGAGAATAAGTGTTTCTTTAATTTTAAAGCAGACTCTAAATACCAATTTTCACGTCTGCAAAATCTTTCGTTTTTGAGATAATAGTATCCTCATACAAATAATTCAACTAATTTTTCGATTTCCCTCCCCCTTTAGGTGAAATTCCGAAAACAAAAGATTAGCATTCCTTTATTTTTAAAGGAGATTCCAAATACCAAATTTCATGTCTGTAACATATTCAGCTTTTGAGATATCAGTATCCTAATTAAAAGAATTCAACCCCATTTTCAGTCACTTTTACCTCTCCACCCAAGTGGTTTCTCAGGAAACAAAAACACATGTTTCTTTAATTTTAGTAGAGATAAAAATACTATTTTTCACTTAGTAAGATGTTAAGTTCTTGAGATATACTGTAGAAAAGCTCAGTTCAAACTTTCACCCCCTTTCTAGTTCCCCTTAACTGGCGTTTCCAAAAACAAATCACCTATGTTTCTTTACTTTTACAGAAGATTCCAAATACCAATTTTTACGTCTGTTACATTTTATGTTTCTTAGATATACTGTAGATATATTCTTTCTAAAAATTCACCCCAATTTGTCACTCCTGTTTAACCCCCATTAATTGGATTTTCCAAAAACAGAAAAAACGCGTTTCTTTATTGTTAAAGGAGATCCCATATACAAATTTTCAGTTCTGAAATATCTTCAGTTTCTGAGATATATGTATCCTCATTAAAGGCATTCAACCCATTATTCACCCTTTTACACCCCTCCTATTTGGATTTACAGAAAACAAAAAAATACGTGTTACTTTATTCTTAAATGAGATTCAGAATACCTATTTTTACATCTGTAAACTTTTAAAGTTTTAAGATGTAGACACACTCATTTTAAAAATTCACGCCCCCTTTTCACCCCCCCCCCCCCATTATTTGGATTTTCCAGAAACGAAAAAATTCCTGTTTCTTTATTTTTAAATAGATCCCAAATACCAATTTTCAGGTCTGTAATATCTTCAGGTCCTGAAATATCAGTAGCCTCATTAAACGTATTCAATCCCTTTTAAACCCTTTCCACCTTTCCTATTGGGATTTTCCGAGAACAAAAAAATTTGTGTTTCTTTATTTTTAAAGGAGATTCTAAATACCATTTTTTACATCTATAAGCTTTAAAAGTTTTGAGATATAGATACACCCATTTAAAAAAAAACTTTTCACCCCACATTAAATGGATTTTCAAAAAAAGGGTTTCTTTATTTTTAAAGGAGATCCCAAACACCAATTTTCTGGCGTGTAATATCTTCAGGTTCTGAAATATAAGTAGCCTCATTAAAGGCATTCAACCCCTTTTTCACCCTTTTCCAACCTTCCTATTGGGATTTTCCGAGAACAAAAAAATACACGTTTCTTTAATTTTAAAGGAGATTCTAAATACCAATTTTTACTACTATAAGCTTTAAAAGTTTTGAGATATAGATACACCCATTTAAAAAAAAACTTTTCACCCCACATTAAATGGATTTTCAAAAAATGGTTTCTTTATTTTTAAAGGAGATCCCAAACACCAATTTTCTGGCGTGTAATATATTCAGGTTCTGAAATATAAGTAGCCTCATTAAAGGCATTCAACCCCTTTTTCACCCTTTTCCACCCTTCCTATTGGGATTTTCCGAGAACAAAAAAATACACGTTTCTTTAATTTTAAAGGAGATTCTAAATACCAATTTTTACTACTATAAGCTTTAAAAGTTGTGAGATATAGATACACTCATTTTAAAAATTTACCCCCTTTTCACCCCCCATTAATTGGATTTTCCAAAAAAACAAAAATACGTGTTTCTTTGCTTTTAAAGGATATCCCAAACACCAATTTTCAGGTCTGTAATGTCTTCAGTTTCTGAGATATAAGTATCCTCATTAAAGGCATTCAACCCCATTTTAATCCCTTTTCACCTCACCTATTGGAATTTTGCAAAAACACAAAAATACGTATTTCTTTATTTTTAATGAAGATTCTAAATACCAATTTTTACATCTGTAAACTTTAAAAGTTTTGAGATATAGATGCACACATTTTAAAAATTCACCCCCCCTTTTCACCCTCCCATTAATTAGATTTTACAAAAACAAAAAATACGTGTTTCTTTATTTTTAAAAGAGATCAAAAGTACCAATTTTCAGGTCTGTAATATCTTCAGTTTCTGAGATATAAGTACCGGTATCCTGATTAAAGGCATTCAACCACTTTTACACCCTTTTTCACCCCTCCTGTTGGGATTTTCTGAAAACAAAAAAAAGTACATGTTTCCTTATTTTTAAAGAAGATTCTAAATACCAATGTTTACATCTGTAAACGTTTAAAGTTTTGAGATATAGACACACTCATTTTAAAATTTCACCCCCCTTTTCAACCCCTTAGCGACGGAATATCCAAAAATCCTCTCTTGGCGAGCACCTACATCTAAATATGAATCTATCCCCAAAATTTCATTTCTTTATGTCCAGTAGTTTTGGCTCGGCGATGATGAATCTGTCAGTCAGTCAGTCAGTCAGTCAGTCAGGACAAGCTATTTTATATATATATAGATTAGATGTATGTATTCTCATACAATTAAATCAATTAATTTTCAATTCTTTCACCCCCCTCGCCTTCATTGGATTTTCCGAGAATACGTGTTTCTTTACTTTTAAAGCAGATTCCAAATATCAAATTTCACGTCTGTAACATCTTCATTTTTGAGATATCAGTAGCCTAATTAAAAAAATTCAACACAATTTTCAGTCACCTTTACCCGCACCCTTCCACCAAAGTGGTATTTCCGAAAACTCAAAATACACTTTTCTTTATTTTTAATAGAGATTGAAATATACCACATTCACTTCTGTAACATGTTAAGTTTTTTGAGATATACTGTAGAAATTTTCATTTTAAAATTTCACCCGTTTTTAGTTCCCCTTAAGTGGAGTTTCCAAAAACAAATCAGCTATGTTTCTATACATTTACAGGAGATTCCAAATACCCACTTTTTACGTCTGTAACATTTTACGTTTCTCAGATATTCTCTAGATATACTCTTTCAAAAAATTCACCCTAATCTGTCACTCCTGTTTAACCGCCATTAATTGGATTTTCCAAAAACAAAAAATACGTGTTTCTTTATTGTTAAAGGAGATCCCATACACAAATTTTCAGTTCTGAAATATCTTCAGTTTCTGAGATATATGTATCCTCATTAAAGGCATTCAACCCATTATTCACCCTTTTACACCCCTCCTATTGGGATTTACAGAAAACAAAAAAATACGTGTTACTTTATTCTTAAAGGAGATTCAGAATACCTATTTTTACATCTGTAAACTTTTAAAGTTTTAAGATGTAGACACACTCATTTTAAAAATTCACCCCCCTTTTCACCCCACATTATTTGGATTTTCCAGAAACGAAAAAATTCCTGTTTCTTTATTTTTAAATAGATCCCAAATACCAATCTTCAGGTCTGTAATATCTTCAGGTCCTGAAATATCAGTAGCCTCATTAAACGTATTCAATCCCTTTTAAACCCTTTCCACCTTTCCTATTGGGATTTTCCGAGAACAAAAAAATTTGTGTTTCTTTATTTTTAAAGGAGATTCTAAATACCATTTTTTACATCTATAAGCTTTAAAAGTTTTGAGATATAGATACACCCATTTTAAAAAAAACCTTTCCACCCCCATTAAATGGATTTTCAAAAAAAGGGTTTCTTTATTTTTAAAGGAGATCCCAAACACCAATTTTCTGGCGTGTAATATCTTCAGGTTCTGAAATATAAGTAGCCTCATTAAAGGCATTCAACCCCTTTTTCACCCTTTTCAACCCTTCCTATTGGGATTTTCCGAGAACAAAAAAATACACGTTTCTTTAATTTTAAAGGAGATTCTAAATACCAATTTTTACTACTATAAGCTTTAAAAGTTGTGAGATACAGATACACTCATTTTAAAAATTTACCCCCTTTTCACCCCCCATTAATTGGATTTTCCAAAAAACAAAAAATACGTGTTCCTTTGTTTTTAAAGGAGATCCCAAACACCAATTTTCAGGTCTGTAATATCTTCAGTTTCTGAGATATAAGTACCGGTATCCTGATTAAAGGCATTCAACCACTTTTACACCCTTTTTCACCCCTCCTGTTGGGATTTTCTGAAAACAAATAAATACGTGTTTCCTTATTTTTAAAGAAGATTCTAAATACCAATTTTTACATCTGTAAACTTTTAAAGTTTTGAGATGTAGATACACTCATTTTAAAATTTCACCCCCCCTTTTCAACCCTTTAGCGACGGAATATCCAAAAATCCTCTCTTAGCGAGCACCTACATCTAAATATGAATCTATCCTCAAAATTTCATTTCTTTATATCCAGTAGTTTTGGCTCGGCGATGGTGTATCAGTCAGTCAGTCAGTCAGTCAGTCAGGACAAGTTATTTCATATATATAGATACACTCATTTTAAAATTTTAGCCCCCTTTCAACCCCTTAGCGACGGAATATCTAAAAACCCTCTCTTAGCGAACACCTACATTTTAATATGAATGTATTCCCAAAATTTCATTTCTTTATCTCCAGTAGTTTTGGCTCGGCGATGATGAATCCGTCTGTCAGGACAAGTTATTTTATATATATGTAGGTTTATTATCATAGCAGCAGTTGTTTCTCGTGTTCTGCGATTTCCAGGTGAAATATTGGTAAGTCCACGTTTCTTAACATCATTTTGCATCAGACGAAGTGCTGCATGATGCAGTTATTTAAAATGACTGATAATGTGCATGTTGTTGTTTGAGTCATCAGTCCATACATTGGTTTGATGCAGAGTTCCATGCCAGCCTATCCTGTGCTATTTTTTTCATTTCTATGTAACTACTGCAACCTACATCTGCTCTAATCTGCTTGTCATATTCATACCTTGGTCATATTCATACCGTTCTTACCACCTAAACTTCCTTCAAAAACCAACTGAACAAGTCCTGGGTGTCTTAAGATGTGTCCTATCATTCCATCTTTTCTTCTCCTCAAATTTAGCCAAATCGATCTCCTCTCGCCAATTCGATTTAGTATATCTTCATCTATTATTCGATCTATCCATCTCACCTTCAGCATTCTTCTGTAACACCACATTTCAAAAGCTTCTATTCTCTTTCTTTCTGAGCTAGTTATCGTCCATGTTTCACTTCCATACAATGCCACGCTCCACACGAAAGTCTTCAGAAACATTTTTCTAATTCCTATATCAATGCTTGAAGTGAGCACATTTCTTTTCTTAAGAAAGCTCTTCCTTGCTTGTTCTAATCTGCATTTTATGTCCCCCTTACTTCTGCCATCGTTAGTTATTTTACTACCCAAGTAACAATATTCATCTACTTCCTTTAAGACTTCATTTCCTAATCTAATATTTCCTGCATCACCTGTCTTCGTTCGACTGCACTCCATTACTTTTGTTTTGGACTTATTCATTTTCATCTTGTACTCCTTACCCAAGACTTCGTCCACACCATTCAGCAGCTTCTCGAGATCTTCTGCAGTCTCAGATAAAATAACAATATCATCGGCAAATCTCAAGGTTTTGATTTCCTCTCCTTGGATTATGATTCCCTTTCCAAATTCTTCTTTGATTTCCTTTACTGCCTGTTCTATGTAAACACTGAAAAGGAGGGGGGACAAACTGCAGCCTTGCCTCACTCCTTCTGGATTGCTGCATCTTTTTCAAAGCCCTCGATTTTTATCACTGCAGACTGATTTTTATACAGATTGTAGATAATTCGTCGTTCTCGGTACCTGATCCCAATCACTTTTAGAATCTTAAATAGCTTGGTCCAATCAACATTATCGAATGCCTTTTCTAGATCTACGAATGCCATGTACCTGGGCTTGTCCTTCTTAATTCGATCCTCTAAGATCAAACGTAAAGTCAGGATTGCTTCACGTGTTCCGACATTTCTTCTGAAGCCAAATTGATCTTCTACCAACTCAGCTTCAACTTGTTTTTCCATTCTTCTGTAAACAATACGTGTTAAGATTTTTCCGGCATGAGATTCTAAACTAATGGTGCGATAGTTTTCACACCTGTCAGCACCGGCTTTCTTGGGAATAGGTATAACAACATCCTGCCGAAAATCGGATGGAACTTCTCCTGTCTCATGTGTCTTACACACTAAATGGAATAACCTTGCCATACTGGTTTCTCCTAAGGCAGTCAGTAATTCAGAGGGAAAGTGATCAATTCCAGGTACCTTGTTTCTATTTAGGTCACTCAAAGCTCTGTCAAACTCTGACCTCAAAATTGGGTCTCCCATTTCATCAGCATCAACAGCCTCTTCTTGTTCCAGAACCAAATTATCTACATCTTCACCTTGATACGACTGTTGGATATGTTCCTGCCATCTTTCTGCTTTGTCTTCTTTCTGTAGCAGTGGCTTTCCGTCTGAGCTCTTAGTATTCATCATATATTTCTTATAAATAAATGGTCATAGTGGCAGTATTGTCTAAATTTCTCACGTTCCGTAGTTTCCATGCTAAAAGTTGATATGTACGATTTTCTAAATATAATTCTTTCCAACTACGCATCGAAAAAGTAATAGGAATATATCAGATTGTGCTTACACTTGAACAACTTCCGCAGTAAAAATAATATACCACTATCTATGAATAATCTCTTATTTATGACATTTTGAAAATTTCAGATGCTTTTCTTGAAAAATTTAGAACTTCGACTTTGGCTCTCAAAGCTTCAACTTAAACGGTTTTGAAAGATAATATCTTGTAAGAAACGGAAGTGTTATTACAGACTAGTAACAGGTCTTGCAAACTTAACATATTGGAGCTCCTAAGCTGACGAAGTGAGGTCAGACAAGAATGTTCAAAGAGCTTGGCACATGTAAATATATATAATCTCAGACTACAAGGAAGTACGACGAGGTAACCAACGTCTCTAAGCACTGATCAGAAAAGAAAATGGTAGAGGTGCAAACTTTCGAAGAATGAAGTTATTGGGAAAAGATGGGAAGGGCACAAAAGGCCTGAAAATGAAAGACCCCTTAGGCCTAGCAAACCTAATGCACTCGGGATTGAAAAAGAACAAGATTTATTCAAGGGAAGTCGGATAAAGGACTCGCACTGGAAGCAGTTCCAGACTCAGCTAGGGATACCGCGTTCACCAAACCATTCTCTCAGCCCCCGAAGATCCCTCAATTAGTCTCAAGAGATAACGTGGATGTGTTCCAAGACCCCACCTCTGACTCAGTTTCAGCTCTACCGTTTCCCGTGGTGACCCACTACTGGTGAGTCTCTGAGACAGAGGAGGAAACTGACAGACTTTCTCTGTCAACAGGTTGATATTGAAAATGATTAAGAATTAATCAGGGGAGTTATGATGGGAAAGCCGAAGGCTACATGCCTGCCAGCAGCTGCGGTCCAATTGTCACACAAACATGTCACAAGGTGCAGTGGTAAAAGGAATCTATACAGTTGATGTATCTCAAGCATTTAATTAATTAGGCTAATTAAAGGCAACATGTGTCAGTGTTATCAGTTTATAGTTTAGGATTGGTGACTTCGAAGTTAATCCCTAAGACGTTAGTTAATCAAGTATATGTTTTGCGGCTGATAGCAT
Source organism: Anabrus simplex (assembly GCF_040414725.1). NCBI lineage: Eukaryota > Metazoa > Arthropoda > Insecta > Orthoptera > Tettigoniidae > Anabrus > Anabrus simplex. The sequence goes on from NC_090266.1 coordinate 1,018,780,089, forward strand.
CCATTTTAACAAGAAACATATCGTATAGCCCCAGTAATATAAAACAGATGTTAGCCGTAGTTCTAGTAAGCTAATTATTTGATACAGGTTTATACAGCAATTTGTTAAACTATGGCGCCAGATAACGTTTTATCAAAGTCATGACTTCTATACACGTGAACTTAAATCTCGTTTCATCGATAACAAGATTTGTCAGACTATATATAGGAAGCAAAACAGACACACAATCTGGGCATAAACTTCGGAACGAATAGGTTAGACCCATTACTGGCACTAAAAGCACCGAAATTATTGTTAACCAATATTACTGTGTTGAAGAGCAATGCTGTGTGCGATTTATGAATTTCGGGAATGTGGAGGAGAGCACAAACTGTCCGACTAAATGGAGTACATTAAGCTTTCCGTAGTATTGGCCACGAAGCTCTAAGCTTGTATTCGGGAACCCACCACCACCAGACCTAAACATGGTTTTCAGTGGTTTCCCATTTCCAAACCAGGCAACTGTTGCACGTGAGCTTCAATAAATCCACCACCATTTCCATCCCAGTCCTAGTTCTCTTCTATCCCATTATCGTCCAAAATCTGAGTTAGTGCGAAGTTAATCCAATAGGAAAAATATATTTCCACCCTTGCTTTATATGCATTCATGGTGAATATTTTGAAAATTGTAGTATGTCTACTGTACGTGCGAGATTTATTGTACGTTGGCTTTGTGGGGAAGTGGGGGAGAGGAGTGCAACTTGGGTGTTCATTTCTGCAGTATTGCCAAACAAGTAGGGAAAAATACTCAATCGAGCTTAGTTTACTTCATTCATTCGTGTTCACATTATTGATATAAATTAAGAAAGAGAAACGAAAAGAGATAGAAAAAAATGTAAAGAAGTGTGTTGCCGAAATTTGTACCTGCTTACACAAAGGTACGAAAAAGTAGCTTACGGAAGAAATCTAAATATTTTGTCATATTGAATATAGAAAGTTCTTAAAAAGTAACAGAACAAGATATTAGACATACACATGGCGAATTAATTGTGAGAAAGCTTCTGCTACGAGGTGCCAAATTGGGGTCTATGTTTACGAAAATATGCGTTTGTATCAAGATGAAAATCTCATACTTCCTTCTGCTATTCATTTCTTAATTTAACATGTATGTTGCTTGTACATTTTACTGAATATCTGAAGTATTGATACGACTTTTATTAGTCAGTGGTAATAATCTAATTCCCTTAATCACTTCAGAAAACCTACTGAAACAAGGTGTTATCACTAGAACACATCGTACTACTACTGCAAGCTTGACAAGAATGAGAATTTGTAATTAAACCACGAGATAATGAGGCAGTCAAAGCGTATTCTACATTTCAATATTGCTAGCTCCACATACGTACGAACTTGACCGAAACCTACTAAGTGAGGACTGGGGAGCCGAGCGCCGAAGAAATCTTGCTTGTACAGTGGTGTCACCTCAAGATCAGCCCAGAGGCGTCTGTATCATTTAACGTTGCACTCATATCAAGTCTGGAACGGATATCTTACGAGAGGTTCAGTTAACAAGGTCGTTACGGAAGTTTGAAACACTCTAAACCGAACTGACTGAAAGGCTGATCCAAATGTCGTGAAATGATGTAAGAGTATTGGTACCAACCAACATATTATGATCATATTTTCCACTGCCTATCCCAGGGTGACAAATATGCTTGAATCTAGCCGTTAGCTTTCCTTGAAATTGTAGTGTGGTCTCTCTTTTCAACACAACGTAAATAATGTGATGGTATTATTATTACAGCTCTGGCAGTTTGTTTCCTAAATCTAGAGGCAAATACGTGTAAGTAGAAACATGACAGTCACACTAATTTATCAGATGACCACGGTGACTTCATCGTCGAATTACAGTACTACTTAGAGAAGACAGCGGCAGTTTCTGAGAGTCGTTCGCAAAAAGCAGCTGAGCCATTCAACTACTGGATTGTTTCACAATTTTCGTTGTAAAGATCTGCTTAACTATAGGCAACTGTATCTGTAGAAAGCGAACTTCTAATTGACTATTTTTAAATATATACATGTGTAGGTCTAGTGATGTTGACTCCAAAGACATTTTGATAGCTAAGGGATTCACTCTATCACCAGAATATTTAACAGGCAATCCAAGCATTGTTCAGTGAAGGAAAGTTATGTACTCACGATATAAAGTTCAGGCTCATGGCTACATGACGAGAGTATCACCTACACAAACAACAGGACAGAGCACGGACGAAGCGTGAAATGTAAAATACAGAATTCTTTACATTTGACTGAAGGCGCTATTAGTACAGTGGATATCTTTACACAGATGGCTGAGGCTCGAATCGTGGTCGAAACCAAAAATATAAGACAGGGTGGCTCCAGCATTCCCAAGAATATTTGAAGAAAGATTATTGAAAGTTTCCATTACCTGGTAATGTTAGAGCCAAAATATAAGTATCAGTTACAATTCAATAACCGTGTTAAATGCAGGAATATTTAAAAGCGAATATCGCTTTAAAATTCATTTAGATTACTATATATTTTGATAAATAATCTCTCTTTTGCCTGCATCGAGCATTTAGAATTCCAACAGAGACTAGTTATTAAAAGAACTATGGGTTTAATAGGAATGTTTTTAAGCTATTTGGTAACACGAGCCTAATACACAATAATTATACCAATAATAATAGCCTAACAATATTAAAAGTAATAATGCGTACGACCTCATACAGACAGTGAAAACAAAATCTAGTTCATGGCACGTGTAGTCATGGACGTGTTTCCCAACCAGATGACCTTAAGGTATCATATTGACACCTAGTAGGCAAGACGAAATCTTTAGCAGTACGGCTTGTCTTCTGTGACCAGGTCCGCTGCCTCTCCTATCAGCCAGATCATCAGTTGGCCTCACGAGGCTGAGTACACCCTGTTCCAAACCTCAGTCAAGAATAATAAAAATTATTGAACTGTCCAGGGATCTAACCTTAGATCTCGATATATAAGACATGCACGCTTCCCTTACACTACAGAGCTAGCTTAAATACAGTAAAGGCTATGAAACTAATGAACGAACATGATCTGAAATGGGACACTGAACACTATCGTGCGATCGCAAAGTTAAAGAGTGAAAGAATCCGTTTTAATGAAGAAGGAATATGTAAACCATTACCGAGTGTGATTGCCATTCGTTTAATTAATATCACTTAATACCGTGTGTAATAAATAAACATTTCTCTTTCCTGGACACTCTAGTGAACCCAAAAATTTTGGCTGCGCATTTCCATTACATCTGATAACAAGAGCGAGTTGTGCTGGAAGCATCCATTTTCCATTATTAAAAGCAGCCCTTTTGTCTCCCGGCTGATCAATAAGAGCCTCTCTAGAGGGCTGGATTAACTCAGCTCCATTCAGCTGGACTGACACACTTATAAACAATCCAACAATCTGGGAACAATTACCTGGCGCTTCAAAGCGATACGGATTGTACGAGTTGAACTGTGCGCGGTTAAATGCCAATGAATCCTTTAGAAATGATCTGGCTTATAGTCTGGGCATATGATCGACAGCGAATTTCATGCTCGGTTTCATGGATGGTTAAACTTGGTCTGGCACCATTATTACCCTTACCGGGGCCGTAACGAACTTAAAAAGTGGCATTGTTTGTAATGCAGAAGTGTGCCGAACACAACACTTTGTACCATTTACCATACTGATTTATTTTGTCTCGTGTAGATACAGAAATAATAGGGCAACCCGTTAATGTAAGTTTACGGGCAAAGCAACGAAAATGGTGCAATATACAATGTTCTACACACACGAGATTGATCATGTTGTACAACAGTTAGTGATGTATATTACTACATATGCTTAATGGACTAGCAAAATGTGTCCAAGGTACTCTAAATGTGATATAAAATGATAAAATTTTACAATTTTTGACATAAAAGACTGTTTTTAAGTCACCGAATGCAAGCACGACCGAAGGGAAGGAGATTACTTGGATAATTAATACGTGGAGGTGTTTTGTACACCTTGCCGGTAAAAGAGTGTACTTACATGCTTTTAGAACGAACTTCAAGGATAACAGCTCTAAACACTGGGTGTAACGTCCCTAACACAAAAGAACTGTGGAAGTTTATTGGGCAAGTACTGAAAAAATGGGTATTAAATAGTAAGGGCAGAGATACTTTATTACGCAAATATACCGAATGGACACCATTTATTGGATAGTTAAACATGTTCTGACACAGTTACGGTATTATCTTCACCGGGGATTTGCACGCAGACATTTGCAAAGTCTGACGTTGATGTTTCCTCAAAAGAATCCCTCAGCTTTTGTGTTAGGAAGTAATCATGTCATGGGAAAATGTTGTTACAATCTGAAGTACACCTATGTTCGTAAAAAATGGAACACCTCAAAAACTAGAGATAGGAAGTTCATATTCACAGGACGTGTTCATTAATACAGTCTACAGAAACGATTAGCATTTCAGTCACCTAGGTTCAGTATGTGTCCTGTTGCATAGTAGGCACTGGGTCATTCATGGGCACTGATAACTTGTTACACGCGTGATGGCATCGACGCGTATAAGGTGCGAATGGCGTCCTGGGGTATAGACATCCATGCTGCATTGACCTGGTTCCACAGTTCATCCTTAGTGATTGGCATTGGGTCACAGCGCCGCACCCGTCGATTCACCATATCCCACATATTATCGATTGGCGATAAGTCTGGTGAACGGGCGGGCGAGGGCAACAGTCTGACATCCTGTGACAACAAGAAGCCACGTGTTCGTGCAGCAACATGTCGTCACGCATTGTCCTGCTGAAACATGGCGTCTGGGGTGTTGTGAAGAAAGGGTATGGCTACGGGTCGCAGGATGTCATTCACCTTGGTCAAACTGGTCACTGTGCTCTGGACACGCACCAACTGTGATTTGCGGCTGTACCCAATAGCACCCCACACCATAAGGCCTCGAGTTGGCGCTGTATGTCTTGTGGGAATGTAGTCAATGTGATGCCTCTCCCCCTGTCTGCGGCGAATCAAAATGCGGCCATCCTTTTCAAACAAACAGAACCTGGATTCGTCCGAAAACACTCTCGGCTGCCATTCCTGTCACCAGTGACGTCATTCCATACACCATTGCAGTCTAGCATGTTTATGCACATTAGTCAAAAGTAGGCGGAGAAGTGGACGACGCGCCGGTAACCCAGACCGTAATGAACAGCGACGAACTATCACTCCTGATAGAGTACGACGTGTTACACTGTTCCACTGTTGCGCCAGATCCGAGGAGGACGCAGATCTGTCCTGCAGTGCCTTTGGGACGAGGTGTCGATCTTCTCGGGGGTGGTCTGGGTGGTGCGATCAGACCCATCTCGTCGTGTTCTACGGCCTTCTCTGAACCATTCTGTACACACCCGTTGCACTGCCGACACACTTCGTCCCATACGAGCAGCAATTTCCCGGATGGATTCATCACGTTCTCTCATGCCAATAATGTGCCCTCTTTCCAACTCACTCATTTAACGGTGCGGTTCTCGCAAACGTCTGCGAGGCATCCTGCACGTCTGCTTAAGTCACACTGGTCCATTACCTTCAGTTTATCGCGACAACGATAGCCGCAGGCACATTTTACCAGTCGGTGGTGGTGTGCCGAGATATCGCTGTGGACCTTGAACCTGACGGCCGACATGCTTAAATGCTAATTATTTCTTTAGAACATACGAATGCGTATGTCCCGTGAATATGAACTTCCTATCTTTAGTCTTTCAGGGTGTTCTGGTTTTTATGAACATGAGTGTAACTTCGTGTAGCCTAATTATAAAGCAATTAAGCAAGCTTGTAGTTTTACATAAATGTTTATATCGCGACCAGAGTCACGGGATCTCCAGTTTTATGTGGAATCCGAACCACAATAACGTGATAACGTGACCTTTCACTTTTAAAATCCTACGTGAATTGGCCAGGATTCAAACGCGGCTTCCTTAGTGAGATGACAGTATCTATGGCACTGGCTGCAACTCTCGCGTCTAACTATAACGAATATTATTTGTACCCTAGAGGAACATTATTATATACCAATCAATGCTAGTCTAACACACTGGATCCCATTCAGGGTTACCGCATGTACCAATGTCTATTTAAGTAAAATTATTGTAGCGTTAAATAATTATCCTCCATAATACCATAGCATTATGACCATTTCTCTCGCTCAGTAAACAGATATGCTTGCATAGTAGAAAATAACTATATGTGCATTCGTAGTATGTAACTCAATGGCGAGCTACCCCGTCTTTACAGGCGTTTAAACGGTGTCATGCTCTGAACATGTCTGTGTGTGTAGTGCTTATGGAAGCCGCAATTCAGGACTCTAAACAATCTACCACCCTAAAGTTGAATGTATTGTACCAATTTTGGAGTATACGTAAAAAAAGGTAGCAAATTCTTTAGATATGATCCGGGTTTAGATTAAAGATTTCTGTTTATATTATAACAGGGGCATGTTATCCGAGCGGCTCCGACACCAGATTCTCATCAGGACAGCCGCGGTTTGAGTCCCGTAAAATGAATGGGGGATTTTTGAAATGGGAAGTCACGTCCTATGGTTTTTTGCTATTTGCTTTACGTCGCTTAGACACAGATAGGTCTTATGGCGACGATGGGACAGGAAAGCCCTAGGTGTGGGAAGGAAGTGGCCGTGGCCTTGATTAAGGTACAGCCCCAGCATTTGCTTGGTGTGAAAATGGGAAACCACGGAAATTCATCTTCAGGGCAGGATATCAACAGTCACATAAAACTACAAGCTTGTTTCTGCATAATTTATTCCAATGTACTAATTTGCAAAAAAGTGCGCACCACGAATTGTAACTTGAGTACAACGAAAGTATCCTCACAGTAGTGTCAAAGGCTAGCGTGTCTCTTGTTTGGGTTCCATAACGATTGCTTGTGCGAAATTGCAACAAGGGGCGTAAATATGCCCCCGTTGCTCATAGATGAAAGACGCCGCATTACGACTTTGTACCAGTGTGAGCCACAAAGCTAAGTTTATTGAACATGCTCCAACAGCACATTCCAGAAGCCTTTGACCAGCTAGTTGAGTTTGAGATGGGGTCGAATCGTCGGACCAAGAGCGGCTGATTGGACGTTTCGTAGCGCTGCTCGCCGCCTGAAACTGTGTTGGCTGCAGTGGGAACAGGAAGGTACACACACGCGTCAAGAAGACTCCGGTCAACCGCGGCAGACCACCAGCATGGAGGATCGTTTCATCGTGCCACATGCTGTACGCACTATCCAGAGACATATAATGGCAGCAGGGGTATTTCTGAGTCCACCATTACCATATCCAGATGGTTAGCAGAGTAATATCCGTCGTTGTGATGTCTTTTACGACGTCTAAGCATTATGACCTGAGCATCACAGAGCACGCTTGAAAGTTTGCCTGGAACGGGCAGTAAGTTAGCTCGTGGATCGGAGACGAGAGGTGTTAAGCGACGAATCGTGCACAGACGACCGCCGAATTCGAGTCTGGAAAAGCCTGGTCAGCGCTGTAACCCACACTTCATTGTGAAGTGGCACACAGCCCCAGTAAGATGTGACGTGGTGTGGAGTGGCATTTTCTACGATTTCCGTTCCCCACTGGTGGTTATTGAAAGAACCCCGACGACTCGGCGATACTCCCAGGAAATCCTCCAACTCTGTATGCTTCCCTTCGTAGTACAGTTCGACAAACCAAATTACTAGCAGTATAACTTCCGGCCTCACACAGCACGGATATTTCTGGCCTGCCTTCATGATGTCAACTTGCTTCTTTGGCCATCAAGTTCTCCAAAACTCTCGCCCGTTGAGAACGTTACAGACCAGATTTGACGGCTGAATCAGAAAGTGGTGGAACCAACTGGATGTCAAAATATCATATATGTGGTGCTTATATAATCAGACTAGCTCTATAGTTAAACTGAAGTGATGGATGGTATAAGTGATGACGACGCCGTGTTTATTGTCGTTAAAAATACATGAGACATAAAGGAAGGTTGTAAAAGTAGGACTTGTTAGGCAATACTATGGGGTTGATAAGAGAGTCAGGAGGGAGTTTAAACAAAAAGTAAACATGATCAGTGGAAAATGGTAAATAAAAGTATAAACAGCCTATGGGATTGGTTTAAAGCAATGGATGAGAAGTTTGCGAAGATATGTGCTGTTAAAGGTAGTAAGGAATGGCAAAGGCACACTATATTTTAAATTAATAGAGATTTGAAGTCAATATGACGCAGGTGAAGCTTGTCGATTCAGCACAGTTGACAGCTGCACTGATTTGCTATACCGGTATATCAAAGGATTTTGAATGTGCTGATCATCAAGGAGAAATTGAAGGAACTTACTAAGAAAATGAATCTAGCAAAAATTCAGTTAAAAAATTATATGATGGCAAACATAATTGGCAGTCATATGAATTTTAGTGAAACTTGGAAGGATGTGTATAGGTACTTTTTGGTAGAAACAGGTTACAGGAGAGACATAGAAGGGATCATGGATAAACAAGGGGAGTGTATATGTCAGGACTTTTTTTTTGCTAGGGTCTTTACGTCGCACCGACAGAGATAGGTCTTATGGCGACGATGGGATAGGAAAGGCCTAGGAGTTGGAAGGAAGCGGCCTTGGCCTTAATTTAGGTACAGCCCCAGCATTTGCCTGGTGTGAAAATGGGAAACCACAGAAAACCATCTTCAGGGCTGCCGATAGTGGGATTCGAACCTACTATCTCCCGGATGCAAGCTCACAGCCGCACGCCTCTACGCGCACGGCCAACTTACAGAGTCAAGTAGAAATATTCAGTCAGCAGTATATGAAGGTAGTTGGATATCAAAATAATATCCAGGTTGAGGTGGTGACTAAATGTGGCAAATTCATTTCAGATAATATATATATTTGTAAAAAAGTAGAGTAGTTGAAAGTAGAAAAGTAGCTAAGAGTAATGAGATTTCTGGTGATATACTATATACAATAGATTAGGATATAGCACCATTCCTGAAATGTCGATTTGATTATAAACAAAATATTTCCAATCCTAAACAGACACATGAACACTAAGAGAGTTTAACGTGAATGGAGACCAGCAGACTGTTTAATGGGCCGGGCTTATTGGCCCAGACGATTGAGGCACTGGCCTCTTGACCCTAAATTGGCAGATCCTGTGATAGTTTTAAGGTGCTCAAATACGTCAGCCTCGTATCGGTAGATTTACCGGCACGTAAAAGAACTCCAGCGTGACAAATTTTCGGCACCTAGGCGTCTTCGAAAACCTCAAAAGTAGTTAATGGGACATAAAAATAACATTATTATTACTGTTTAATGGAGAATTACCCTGAATTCCATGAAAAGCAAAATACTTGATAGAAGCTTTACTGACCTCTGAAGAATATCAGTTGGTGAACTTTTGCCTCTAGTTAAAATATTGTTTCATAGGAATCTTTATTTAGAGAGACATGATGAGGCTACTCCCCCACCTCAGTTGATGTGAACAGGTGATCATTATTTCCAAACAAACTAGATGGCAACATACGCAGAACAGCTGTTTGAAGATTCAGGATAACTTTTTTTGATGACGTGGTCAATAACTGGTCATTCTGTCTTCATATATTTTCAGCTAATTTAAGTAATTTGCACACATCAGCTGATGGATTTAAGATATGATGTATTTAGGAGACTGTCTTTCACATATTTTACTTTCATTAGACTAGTCTTTTCTGAATCACTGTGGGCAAGCAGACTTTCAAGACAATCGATACATTGAAGTTGTCTTGAAACCTGGCGTACAAAACTCCCTGCCATATACTCTACTATACTCTCAGTAAACAGAATCAATCATTGGTATGGATGAATATAGTCATGATCACTTAAACTTATCATTGAATGTACTGAACTTATGCTCTGATTGGTGTTGGTTATAAGAATCTCAATGCCACTACTCTTCGAATTAGTACATTATGAAAAAGGTTATATCTGGGCAATTAAACATGTGGTTCCCTAAGCTGCAGTGAATTGAGGTTGTTTCCATGTCCCCCTCTACTCTTGATACTTAAAGTAACGAGCTCTAGGTGATCTTGACTCATTCTACGGGTCAACATAAATTTCAGTACTGGACTTTCCTGCCACACATACAGAACAGCAAGTTCCCAAACTCTCATCAAATTTAAAATTAAACCAGATTCACTAATTCTTCTGCATGACTCGTAAACAGGGATCCCATCACTAAGCTTTAAGTTCTTAAAATAATTAATACATTCTTCATCGCGTATATTAACTGTAGTCATGTTACCCTTTGAAATTGCAAAATTTAGTTCCCTTGCTCATAGCACGACAAGAATTGAGAATATCAAACACAACATTGATTAACTTAAGAAATTTAACAGTATATTCACAATCAGAAAATTCTTCCAATCCTAGGTCTACACAAAATATAAGAGCATTTGTTTCAGAATTACTAAGAACCTGTGCAGCTAAGCCTACATTCATTTTCTGGGATCAGACTCAATATGCTGCTTCCAAAGTTTGTTTACAGCGTAAAGTCCGTCCTTCTCTTGCAAATTAACCATTTTTCTCAGGTATTCCCATTTCATCTTCAAAATCTGCGCCATGTAAAAGGATTATCTTTTCTCCTAACAAGTTAAAGGATATGAGCTGTATGAAACATGCAAAATTTTTACTATTGCTGCAAGCATGAAGAAACCAGCACTGAGGTTTCTCTGTGGAAAGTCATATTCACAGCTCTTCCGTAACTACCCTGTCAGTCTTTGTCCCATCACAAACCACTGTGACTATTTTTATTCCTGCAGTGTCTAATTTTATATGATACTAGCAAGATACCCGTGCTTCGCTACGGTATTATAATGAAATTTATAATCGAATGCTTAACGTTTTATATATAATCCGTCGAAATTCGCGATCTAACTCGTTTTCTGATAGAATCCGCCAAAATTCATGATGTGACTCGTTTTCTGAGAGATTACGGCAAAGTTCCTCCCATTTTTCAATCTTTCTTTCCAGCAATCGATTTCGTATTTCCCGGGCTAGGTCCAGGTATTCCACCCGGCCAGTTGGGTCTCTAAATCTTTGCCATCTTTTCTATAAGAATTTTAATATGGATCAAATCCTTGAGGAGATCCGGCGTGGTGTCGTCTTGGGTGCCTTGGCGGTACTGAACCCGCGGCTGGACTGCAATCGTAGGCATTACCCGGCCAGGACCCGTTTCCAGCTCGTTCCCCACATTTTGACGACGGTCCAGAATATTATTATTATTATTATTATTATTATTATTATTATTATTATTATTATTATTATTATTATTATTATTATTGATGGTCTGGAACCCACAGCAAGATGCAGGACCGCTACTTGGTGGTAAATTACATACTCTGCCATTGTCATTGCTGAAAATGTGACCAACACCTTCGTCGCGCGTAGGAAACTAAGCGAGATTTCTGGCGACACGAATGATATACTTCAGTGAATTATTGACCTTATTATAGAGGTGAACGATTGCACGGTCAATATCATTCAAATCGTTTATTTAAAATGTGTTTAAATTTTTATTTATATGCCAGGAGAATCTACTGTAATCTAACTTTATGTAATCCAAAGGAAAAGATGGTTCTTGAAAACGAGCCAAGGAAAGATTAGAAATGATCACTTTATGATCAGAATAAGTACATTATGAACAGTAAAATCAATTGGTCTCAACTCATTTCTCAGCCCACGGCCGTTAAGTTGATTTACCCCCTCTCAAAAAAAAGGCGTGTTTTCTTATGTTTAAAGGAGATTCCAAATACCAATGTTCACGACTGTTACCTTCAGTTCTGAGATATACTGTAAGTATTTCTATAAAGAGAATTCACATTTTTCACTTCCGTTCACACTCCCTCCCCACCCCCTAAGTGAATTTCCCGTTAAAATACTTGTCCTTATATAGTAGAGGATCTTCTAAATACCAATTATCACGACTCTAACATCTTCAGTTTTTGAGATATGTGTCCACATAAAAGGAATTCAACTCCTTTTCACCCCCCACCCCCACCCAACAAAATTATTCCGCCCTAAAACGCGTTTTTCTTTGTTTTTTTAGTCTGTAACAACTTCAGTTTTTAATAGATGTATCGTCATACAATTAATTTTTTAATTTTTCACCTCCCCCCACCCCTTCATTGGATTTTCGGAGAATACGTGTTTGTTTAATTTTAAAGCAGATTCCAAGTACTAATTTTCACGTCTGCAAAATCTTTCGTTGTTGAGATAATAGTATCCTCATAAAGTAATTCAACTAATTTTTCAATTTCCCTCCTCAATTTAGGTGGATTTCCGAAAGCAAAAAATACGTATTCCTTTATTTTTAAGGGAAATTCCACATACCAAATTTCACGTCTGTAACATCTTCAGCTTTTGAGATATCAGTATCCTAATTAAAAGAATTCAACCCCATTTTCAGTCCCTTTTACCTCTCCACCCAAGTGGTTTTTCAGAAAACAAAAGATGCATGTTTCTTTATTTTCAATAGAGATAAAAATACTATTTTTCACTTCGGTAACATGTTAAGTTTTAGAGATATACTGTAGAAATGCTCTTTTTAAAATATCACCCCATTTTAGTCTCCCTTAACTGGAGTTTCCAAAACAATCACCTATGTTTCTTTACTTTTACAGGAGATTCCAAATACAAATGTTTACGTGTGTAACATTTTACGTTTCTGAGATATACTGTAGATATAGTCTTTCTAAAAATTCACCCCAATTTGTCAATCCTGATTAACCCCTATTACTTAGATATTCAAAAAACAAAAAAATGCGTGTTTCTCTATTTTCAAAAGAGATCCCAAATAACAATTTTTCACCCCTTTTTCACCCTTTTCCAACCTTCCTGTTGGGATTTTCCGAAAACAAAAAATACGTGTTTCTTTATTTTTAAAGGAGATTCTAAACACCAATTTTTACATCTATACACTTTAAAAGTTTTGAGATATAGATACACTCATTTTAAAAGTTCACCCCGTTTTCACCCCCCCATTAACTGGATTTTTCCAAAAACAAAAATACTTTTTATTTATTTTTAAAGGAGATCCCAAACACCAATTTTCAGGTCTGTAATATCTTCAGTCTCTGAGATATAAGTATCCTCATTAAAGGCATTCAACCCCTTTTCCACCCCTTTCCACCCCTCCTATTGTGATTTTCCGAAAACAAAAAATACGTGTTCCATTATTTTTAATGAATATTCTAAATACCAATTTTTACATCTGTAAACTTTCAAAGTTTTGAGATATAGATACACTCATTTTAAAAATTCACCCCCATTTTCGCCCTCACATTAATTGGATTTTCCAAAAACAAAAAATACGTGTTTCTTTATTTTTAAAAGAGATCAAAAGTCCCAATTTTCAGGACTGTAATATCTTCCGGTTCTGAGATATAAGTACCGGTATCATGATTAAAGGCATTGAACCCTTTTTCCACCCGTTTTCACCCCCTCCTATTGGGATTTTCGGATGTATCAAACTATTACACTTAATAGCAGTTGACAGGCCACTTACGAGGGAGTAACCAACATGAATTTTTCAGGATGTATATGTATATAATATGTAGGTGTATGTAGTAGTGACCACGAATGCAAGGACCTCCTTTGCTCCATCACTTTCTTCATTTCCATCACAACCATGCCCCCGAGTCTTCATAACCTGTTACACTGTTCCCAGCCCAGATTAACTCCTTTTAATTGCCATCCTCATCAAATTTAATGTTCCTAGAACTGGTTGCTCACTTGTTCTAACTTCAATAGCAATTTTTTCAGACTTTCTTCTGTAAATCCCGGATTTTCATCTACCGCAGTAGCTCACTTACGTAATGCACTTGGATATGAAAGCCTTGCAAATTTCCTCACATATATGAAATATTCAGTATCAGAAATTTAATATGTGATACAATTTTTGTTAATTATGTAATCATATTTCCAGTGAAGCAACCATATTGAGAAAGAGAAATGGGAAATTACACACTTACCTATAGGCTTCTGCTGAAAAAATATCAGGTTGGGTGCAAACTTCCTCACATGGTCAGGATATTGATGTACGCTCTCCTTAATATGAAGTTTCCTAAGTTCTTCCAGTTTTTCTGTGAATTTACTCCTTTATAAAAGGTTACTTGCTGAATCTCGAAGATTATGTTTAATCTATCACCTTTCCATAACTAGCAACAATTGAAGACATGAGTGCAAGAACTAGATAATGACCACATTTAGCGAAAATTAGCTTTTGACTTCTATTTGTAGCCTTAACTGCCCTCTGTCAGTTACTGTAGTAGTTAATTTCAGAAAGTGCCTATTTTTCTCGCTAGACGGCCTTTAAGTTTCAACTGGTTCCTTTCTGAGTGCAAGACTTGGATAATAACAGGAATTATCCACTTCTTGCTCTCAGTTGCCCTCGTGCTGAAGAAGAGTAAGGAAGGTGGCTGAATGCAGTGAGTTATTAAGTGCTGCAAATGCAAGCTTTAATTCAGAGGTAGGCTCCATTAAGAGCTGTATTTTAGTGTTAAATGTATAGAATGTATATTACAGAATATTCAGTTTAATGTTACATTGTATTATACAACAATATTTTAGATTAAAATGTTATATTCAAATAAATGTGGAAGTTTGAAACCCACACTTTATGCTTTTATAAATGATTGAAATTTTTAGATACCGCTACCAAGTTCTACTGATTCTTCTTAGGTAAAGAGTAAGAAAAGGACAAGTAAAGAATATAACTGGCAAAGGAATGTTAGGAAACGAAATATGTTGAATGGAGAAGAACATATATCAACAACAGGGAAACTTGTGCCTGCAAAGACAGTTGCTCCAGATTGTTTTTGTAAGAGAAAATGTACAGCCAAGTTCTCCAAAGATATTAAAGAACGAATTCTTAAGAATTTCAACGAAATGAGTGAGAAGAATGCTCAGGATGAATATCTCATGGGCTTAATAATCTCACATAATATTCAAAGGTAAGCTTTAAATAAATATTAGGTTTAGACATATATTTTGTAGGAGCATTGAACACACAACAATGCAATATATTTTTGTTATAGAAGGCACCCTGATTTCAGCATGAAGTGGAGAAGGAAGAAGAAGCTTGCTGCAAGAGACAATGAAACTGAGAGTGAAGATGAGGATGAAGAAATAGGTGTAGAACCATTATGTAGAGAACTACAAGTTGTACCAAACTCCACTGCCTTTGAATAACAAGTACAGAGATGTGATGAAATTGGCACAGAAGTATATTCCTCCTGTACACATGAAGTGGTATTCTGATCTCAGATGTGAACGTGAGGATGAAGAATATGGCTCTGAAAGTGAGGCATCATGCCACAAGTTCTAAAAACGGTTTTCAACCATATTTTATGTAATACTTATTATGTATGTCATGCACTGGCCTTTCAGAACTCAATATTTCATAATTTAAACATTAAAACATGTAATGGCATTCATTCTCCAATTTCTATTCCCGTTTTTACATTCCTTAAAACATCTGAGTGCAAGATATGGATAATTCCATCACACATTTTCTCGTTTTTTTATTATTTCTAAATGGAGTAGAGGGTTAAGAATTGAAACAGTAGTGTATATTTATATATACTTTCACATTAAACTGAAATCTTTAATGAATTATAGGATTTATATAGTTTTAAATGTTTTTCTCGTTTTTCTCAGAACTTAACTTTTGGTTATTAGCTAGTTCTTGCACTCAGGTCTTCAATTTTCTTTTCCTTTCACACAATATTTATTTTACAGGCTTCACTTTTTTCTTTAGTACGGTAAGACATATTTCTTCCATGATCCTGTTATATGCCGTCTTCATGTTTTGCTTAGAGTAGGAAAACTGTAGCAGTGGTCTTGGGCAGTGTTACCTCCACTTGGATCTAGAACAATAAATGAATTGTCACACTAACATTTAAATTTCAGTTACCTACCAAATTCAACACAAAGTCAAATGCTATTTGTATTAAGAGTAACTGAAGATTGTCTCTGAATGGCAATACATACATATCACGATATTCCATGGTATGTCATTTGAAAACTAGGCTGCTGATTTACTTTTCCTACATATTCTCTTACAATGACAAGCTAATCTAATATCTTACTTGACAACAATAGGCTCCATATTCAACTGAAATATTCTTATCACTGATACATGTAGTGATCATGACCCTACAACTATCACGTTACGATTTTATTACAAATGCTGTTTGTTTAGCAATTAAGTCGGTCACCGTTTATGTCGTTAATCTCCGAAATGAGTTGTATTTTCGAAGTAAAGTAGACGAGAGGAAAGTCTGGGCACTGGGTAAAATTTGTTGTAATTGTTCGCGAACTTTACAAGGTCAACTTAATGGCACTCACATATCATTGCCCTTCGGAAACCCTGTAATATGGACAGAACAGAAATATCATACTACGTATTTTTACTCCTGTTTGACAAACATAGTGGGATATAGTACTAAATAAAAATTCTTTATTTTATCCTGATGTATCTTCAGCCAAGAAACCTATGAGTCAAGATTTTACACCAATTCTTAAGCCTCCTAAAGAATGGACAGTGGATGAAACAGAACCAAGCAGTGGTTTTCCAGGTGACGAACCTGGACCCTCATATTCATATGTGGGGCCGATAACCTAGCTGTTAGGCCCCTTTAAACAACAAACATAATCATCATCATATTCAAACACCGATCCAAATTTTCCTGATCCAACTATACAGCACTTTATTTCCCAGAATACATAATGGGAATTTATAGTACTCATCAGTACCCTTGCCTGTTATTTCACCATGAAGGAAAAACATGAAAACATGGACATTATATTGACAGTGATAAATTATGAAAAATATGGTTGAGAGATAAGTGGAGGCCTTGAAATGATTGATATACGGTACTGTTTGACACGTATTCTGTGTTTACCAAATTCTGTTGCTTTCTTTGCGAATGGGACAGCCGGGCAAAAGATAAACAATACAACATTGTGGATTCCCATACGAAAAAACTTCATTCCTGGAGAGAAAAGTGTTAAGAATCACCCTCTACTTGAGAAAAACATGATTCTGTTACCACCGTTGCATATAAAGTTATGTCTGATGAAAGATTTTGTTAAGGCTTTGGATAAACACGGTGAGAGATTCGGATACTTGAGAAGAATCGTAACGTCAGTGACAGTAAGTTAAAAGAAGACACATTTATTGGGTCAGAGGTCTGTGAGATCATTCATGATGATAACTTTGTGGAATTGCCTAACTAATCTAGCTGCTCTTCTCCATCGAGCAACATCTGCTTTGAATGCCGGTTCTCAGCTCGACGTGTGCTACATTGATATTGCAAAGGCTTTTGATACCGTAGACCACGCACTTCTTTCCTATAAACTCTCAGAACGTTTTAATATCCATGGTCGCTTCCTAACTCTCCTGCAGAGCTTCCTCAATACCAGAACTCAGCGTGTGGTTCTTGATGGGTTCAGTTCGACTCTTGCTATGGTACATTCTGGCGTCCCACAGGGCAGTATCCTAGGTCCGCTTCTTATTGCCTTATTTATTGACGAACTCATTAAAACTATATCCTCCATGTCTTGTGAAATTCTACTATTTGCAGATGACTGTGAAACATTCAAACAATTCGATTGTTTATCAGACGTAAACTCCTTACAGAGTGGGCTTAACTCACTCTCTGAATGGTGCTCCACATGGCGTCTTTAGCCTAACGCTACCAAGTGTTCCTCTATTTCGATTACGCTTTGTAAATCCCCTACTCTTAGTAAATACTCCCTCGTCGGTAACCTGTTCCCAACTCTAACAGAAAAAATCGCTTAGGAGTGTTGTTTGACAGTAAATTGTTATTTGTCCCCCATATACAAAAGATAACCTCACGAGCAATGTCACTTTTCGGTTTGTTGTATAGATTTTCTGACATCACCGATATCCACGCCCTCCGAGCCTATTATGTATTTTGCATCCTACCGATTATTGAATTCGCGTCTTCCATTTGGTCTACCCCTTCACCCATTAATCTGAATCACATTGACGGCGTGCAGTCATTCTCCTGTGCCACTGTCAGAGCCAGAGTATCTGATTGCCGAAACTTGAGCACTAATCAGATACTGGATAAGTTAAATCTTCTCCCGTTATCTAGTCGCAGGAAAGTAGCGGACCTCAGATTCCTATATAACGCTGTTAACAGTTTATTTCGTTCTCCTGAACCTGCACCCTTATTTTCCTTACATGTTCCAACTTGCAAAAGCAGGATTAATCCGCCCCTTCATATTCCGAATTCCCGCCTATCTCTCGTTCAAAGAAGTTTATATATCCGCATACCAACCCTCCTTAACTCTTTATCCTCTGACAGGAACTTGGACATTTTTCCTTCGTATGCCTCCTTTAATGGATTCTTCCTTAACTTAACCTAGTTCATTTTCTTCATATTCGTTTTTTCTTCACATTGTTGTCTCCTCTTTAGTACATAATGTATTTTTATATATTATATTTGACTGTACTATACCGTTACTTATGTATTATATACGTATTTATCTTACTGTGCCTAGCTATAAGTTCTTCCCTTCGTTTTACGTTCAATCTTCAATTTTCCTCGTTGTTTCTTTTGCCTTTATGTTTTGTTGTTAATTTTTGTGTCTCTACAGTTATTTAGTTATTTGGTTACTTTTTAAATTTTTCCTCTATTTTTATCATTCAATGTTTTTCCTCATTGTTCTTCCACTTATTTTTTTATGTTTGCCTTGTGCTACTCCATTGTAAATATAATTCGGCTTCTTCCTGTTTTGGTTTCCCACATAAATGAAAATAAATAAATAAATAAATAGAAAAAGAGAAATTTGCATGATTATTTTTCAGAAAAGTATGCTGTAATTCTCTTGAAAATGTAAAAGCTGACAACTACAAGAAACTTATCAAGAAATTGATAAAGTGTTGTCAATGCATGGGATGCAAAAATTTCTTGAAAATTCACTTTTCCTAATCGCATTTGGACTTTTCCTACCTAACTTGGGCGCGGTTAGTTACGAATGCAGCGAGAGATTTCACCAGGTTATTTCTGTCATGGAGAAACGATATGCACTAAAATCGGTACAGAATATACTAGCAGACTACTGTTGTAACCTCAAGGAAGCGGTTTCTGGTGGCGGTTACAGAAAGGACGAGCTCATGAAAGAAATGTTGAAAATGTGAGTAAAAATGTGCTTATCCTTTTTTGGGTGAAATTTCTTCATGGAACTTTCAAAATAGGTCCTTAAATTTTTATACTTCATTACATTTCGTATTTATTCTCTACAATGTTTAAATCTTATTTCATGAGCAAACAAACGAAATAATTACAAATTTCGACGTAGTTTTACAAAGGGAATTAAATTTTTATTAAATACAAAGAAATAAAAATCCAGAGAAAACGACAGGTGACAAAGCATTTATACTTTGAGATTTGGATTCAGCGGGGTAGAATTATACATAATCACCTATTTTCGTTCGAAGAAGAAAAAGGTGTAAATCTGTGTAATTCACACATATCTGATAAAGGGGCACACACAAAATTAACGGGGTTCAATGCATCCCCGCATTGAAAATCCAGGAGTAACGTGTCCAAGTGACCCAATATATGTGCCCAGTCAGTGGGCGCCAGTAGTCAAAGTAAGAAGATAGGAAAAAACTTACAGTGTAAATAGAATGACGGTTAACGACTTTTGAACTGAAAAAGGTTTCAGGAGAAGTTGGCAAATACTGTACAGTGAATACAGAATAACACGAGGTAGAATGGTTCGAAATAAAGGTGTTGAAAGTGAACAAATACCGCCATGGGTCATTTATCTCCAAGACAGGGTGTGATGAAGAAATCTGCAAGAATGTTTGTATCAGCTGTCGTTCAACACGGAAAACGTGTTACTTGCTTAAATTTGAAACAGGCATACCCTGAGAGGTACAAATATCGGTACTAAGGATATAAGACCTGCTACAACTTTGTGTCTCAAAAGTGATACCTTCTTAGTACTATAATTACTTTTAAAACCTGCCAAAAGCAAGTAATGCACACCCAGCAGCTGCCACTGATTTTCAGTAAAATGATAACGGTATAAGCTTTGTGACACTCATTCTTATACTATTGTATAAAGCCTCTTAATTTGTCTGAGTTCTTGTAAGTTTGTCACAGTGTTTTGTTGAGAATACATCTTTCTTTTCTTCTACGGTAAATCTGCTTGAATTATGTAAACACTTGCATTTTTATAATTAATTATTTTTATCGCATTTGTAGATTCATGTTATGGGGGTAAAATATCTTTCCAGGTAGCCTCCTCGAACAAATAGCAAAAAAAAATAGATTCATGTTATTACATTGATTATTTTTTCAATAAAAATTTATCAAAAACCATGTAGGTATAGATCAAATAATTCACTGAGAACCAGAAGAAAACTATCGTAAGTACAATAGTGTTGAATTACTAATGATTTTGAGGTAATTATTGCTATTGATCCCAGTAGAAAATTTTGGTAAGTTCAAATAATATTACTTACATAAACCTATTTTTCAACAGGTTATTTCAAGTGAAAATCCAGTTAAAAAGGAAATCTATGTTTATTCACAAGGGAAAATACACTGTTGTAAGACTGCACTCTGTGATTTTTTGAGGTACTTTTACACCTTTAAAACGCTGCCCTCCAAAGCTGACATTTTTGTGTTGCGACACTTTTCTAGCAGGGATGCGTTTTGTTACTTTACTTCCCTATACTCATCAACGCAGGAGAAAACTGAAACTACTCAATAAAAGTGTCACAATCAACCATTAGGAATTACTGGTTACTGGAGAAGAAGAAGAACCTCTACGAGTTTACCTTATTTCTAGTGGACTTCACTTGTCAATAATTGCACTCTGGTGTGTTCACGACTATCACCGCTGTATGGCCGGGAATAGTACGCATAGGGAGTAATTGAAATACATTGTACAGTGTAATTATGTGTCACTCTCAACTTTATTTGCAATGATTCAGAATCTTGTATGGTAAACAAAACTCTCTTTCCTTGAATATAAAAAAATTCCCATTAATATTACTCAAAAGTTTCCAACGTAACCTTAAACAGGCCCTAATTACTAACCCTAACCTCAATGCTATAAAGTCCTTCCTACCGCAAATATTTGTCCATAGTCAAGAAATGGACCATACAGAAAGGAATAAGCATTCGGAAGTTGGTCAACTTCCATTCTTTTAGCACAAGTAAATTTAATTTCTACTTTAGTTCATATTATGGAATCCTCATAGACTGCAAAAGACAAAATAATTTACTGAGTTTCTGCAATAGATCTTACGACATACCCTTTATTACATCATACTTCCAACGAAGTTAAATAATTACTAAGAGAAAGAAGTACAGTGAAGGATTAGTTTGTGGTTATGCGAAACTAAATAAGATGATTGGACCGAATCGCTTTATAGGATTAAATTTACATACGTGTCGTACTTCACAAGAGAACCAAGTTGGCAATAGTGGAATAGATTTTCACCGAGACAACAGCAAGTGTTCTACACCGAGTTTCCGAATTAATGATGCAGCGTTTGTGCTAATGCGCTTAGGATCTTTTTTGCTTTGTTCATTCCTTGTATTGTTTATAACGTGCAGATAATAAATTACTGATTTGAAATAGCCCTGGGCTCCACTTGCGATTCATTGGCTGCTATCCAGGTAGGTAATGGCAGATAGTTAGTTGCATTAACCTCAATGAATTTGAGTGTGAAACATGTGAAGCTTCCATTCCCTACATTCTGTACTTCAATTAAATAACGATAGGCTTCATACAAATTTTCATTACATTTATAATGTGGGAGTGATAACGGGTCAGTAATAAGGTCACCAGGTCTGCCTGTCAGCACTTCCCTGAAGAAAAGAATTTTAGTTTTAAGGTATAGGGTTTGTGTTAAGTTGTACAATTAGCTTTATGGTAATAATTAAGAAATGTGTGTCTAGTAATTTAAGAATTACCGGGAGCGTTAGCCGTGCGGTTAGGGGCGCGCGGCTGTAAGCTTGCGTCCGGGAGATAGTGGGTTCGAATCCGACTATTGGCAGCCATGAAATTGGTTTTCCGTGGTTTCCCATTTTCACGTCAGGCAAATGCTGGGGCTGTACATTAATTAAGGTTACGGCCGCTTCCTTCCATCTCCTATGCTTTTCCTATCCCATCGTCGCCATAAAACCTAACTGTGTCGCTGCGAGGTCAAGCCATTAGCTATCAATTTAGGAATTACGTATAATCGTCGAAGAACAGACCATATGACAAATATTTGTGAACATAGGAGAGGAGTGTATTTTAATTCTACTATCACTCGTTGTTGGAACAGATGTGTGTGATACCGGTGTAATAATCTTATCATTTTTCTAAGCTAATATTAACTATTACGTAACCTATAAAGTACAGACAAAAATAATAAGTCATCAGAAATACAGGACTACTGACAGCATGGATGAAGCATTGGAAGTACACATTGGGCGCGGAGGATATACAACTTAATCTATTCAGAATTTTTCGGGCTGAGTGGCTCGAACGGCAGAGCGTTGATGTTCTGAAATGAAATGGGCGGGTTCGATCCCAACTCAGTCCGTTTGTGTTCGACGTTGCTCAAACAAGACAGCCCTGTGTTGGCTCATTTACTGGTACTTAAAATAGTTATACAGAACATTTTTTCCGTACATCAGCGTCTGTGAAAATCTCAGAAGTGGTTATTGCTAGGTAGAACAAATAACATTACTAGATTCAGGGTTATAGAAGTTTACTCTAAATGATATTGCTGCAGTATGGAGCTTTATATCATTACTGTACTGTACTGTACGAATACAGGATTATATGACATATTTACCCACTTCTATATTATGATGCATTTAAGGTTCATTTTCCTTTACATGCACGCATAGGATAATTAACTCAACGAAAATTGTTCTGATGGACTCCATATCATTATGTTGCCGGGAAGCGTGACGAGACTTAAGGGAAAAGTTACCTGTACCAAATAAGGCCCACCTAACGTTTAGCCGCTTCTTATTCCTCTTCTAAGGGAGACGACGCTTCTAAAATAGCAGTAAAATATACACTTGTGTTTGTGCCATTAAATGTAAGCATAAAAAGTTGTCTAACTTAAGTAGTATATGCGCAATAAAAGAAATTAATAACTAATGCCAGTGGGCCTTATAAGGAACACCTTATCCAAATAAGGCCCATAATTGACCCCAATAAGACCCAACCGTATTTAAAAAATAAAGAAATGTTCTGAGCTCTTATTCTTTACTTCGCTTTATTGACACAGGGTAAAATAGATTAGCCCCAAAAGTAATTTAAATACATCCCAAAATCCGCAATTTGAGCCTTTGACGTAAATTTAAAAAATCAATCTCAGGTAAAAGTAGGGCCTATATTGTGTCTTTTGCGAATAAAGTATTGATTTATTTATTTTACAACCTTCAGATAATTTGCAATACATCCGTAAAATATATAGGAAGATAGAAACTTACCATAAATTAAAATGCATTTTCACTTCACGAACACCAGTCACCGGAAGGGTTGGCCGTGCAGTTAGTGGCGAGCATCTGTGAGCTTGTATCCAGGAAATAGTGGATTCGAACCCCACTGTCGACAGCCCTGAATATGCTTTTCTGTCCTTTCCACTTTTCACACCAGACAAATGCTGAGACTGTACCTTAATTAAGGCCACGGCCGCTTCCTTCCCGTTCCTAGCTCTTTCCTGTCCCATTGCCGCCATGAGACCTGTCTGTGTCGGTGCGACTTCAAGCAAATTGTAACACCAGTCAATAATTCACTTATGACTCGGGAGATTCATGAAATTTGGAATTGTGTCCTTTCCTGCTATTCTCACCCATTCTTCATAGGCATATTTGTTGCAGATTTTACAGATACTCGGTCAGATACTGTGTCTCCACAACAGATGTGGAAAAAACCAACTTAATCATTTATGCTTCACCCCATTCCCGGACTGACTAAACTCTCCTTGTTGTGTGTTAGGTGTAACCTTACCACGTGCTGAGTTTTCTCCAGATCTTTGTCTTTTATAGAACTAATAAATATTCTTATGATTTATCTGAAGATCTCTTTCATCAGAATTATGTCTAGTTTGTCATGGGTATTTGCATGGCGCTTTGGGTTGTTGTCACCAACCAACGCCCTTATGGCAACTTGAGCCTTGTAAGTGTGAGATTTCCTCTTAAATTCAGGCGTTTCCAAAATACCTTGGTAAGAAGATTCGAGTTTTTCCTCCCCCTACTCCTCCTCCTTCTCCTCCTCCTCCTCATCATCTTCATTGGAATCTAAATCAATCGAACTGTCGTGAACTGAATACTGTTCACTCATGCTTGCGCTGGAATCGTTTCGCTTGTCAGTAGGGCGTCTCCTTATGCTGGATGCAGCAGATGGTTCTGGATTTCGCGAGTTTTCTTCCGGCTGAGGCTCAGTTGGCAAGGCTTCTGGTGGAACACGCTCCTGCGTAGGATGCGATGGAGCGAAGGCACTTTCAGGAATTAAGTTTGGGTCAAATGGATAAATACCTGTTGCACGGAACCCGGAGATAACATTTGCTAGGGACGTTGCTTTCGGCCACACTTTACTGAATATCTTGCCGAACCCTCGCCTGCTGATTGCTTTCTTTTCATCTGCTTTGTTATTTTTGGACCAGTAGTGATGAATTTCGTCATCCTAGTGTGATTCAGGTAGTTTAAACACTGATTTGTCCATAGGTGAGTAGTGTTTCTGGGCAAGGATTAGAGTCTGATATCATGTTCATGACCAGCATCGCAAATATCTGGATCTAAATGCGATGACGTTCCATCGAAAATCAATAGCAATTTACCCGCAGGCTTTTACTTTGCAAAATGACGCAACAATTTTATAAAGGTTACAGTGTTCATCTAATCCTTATCCGTTGTTTCTACGTGAGTTCCGGGAGGGAGATAGTCTTCTCATTCTGGTTTACGGCGTTAGAGGCTGACGACAGACGGACTTTGGCTGTAACTGGATAACCTACTCCCGCAAGACGAAAAATCATCTGGGAAAGTTATTTTTCCTGTGCGTCATTCAAACAAGTTTTCTATCCTAGTTTCTTAACAGCATCTCCAGAATCAACATGAATGCATAATGATCGCTTGGGGATATCAAAATTCTTGGATGCTGTCCTGACAGACATTCCTTCTGTAACAGCCCTCACAGGCCTCTTCAAATCATCTTCACTCAAACATGCACGTATTTTCTTGAGTGAATTAATCTACAGTATGAAGGACCGTGCAAATTCACAAACGGTAACGGTCATAATAAATGTTACGATAAAAAAATATACTAAATTATCTTTTTCAAATTTTGTTTAGTCCCCTTTGCGCCCTCTCCCACCTAAACTACTCCCCAGCCAGAAAATTAGTTGAAATGCTCTCGTGCTGTATTACCGTGGGTTAAAACACCAGAATATTGTTTAATGTGTGAAAAGACTATATATGCCTAATAAGGCCCACTCGGGCGTTATTTGTAGTACTAGGTGTGGGCCTTATTGGGTGCCACCAAGTTTGAATGTAGTTGCAACACATACACTGTTCGTAAATTTTATATACAAACTTCTTTCTTTCTTTCTTTCTTTCTTTCTTTCTTTCTTTCTTTCTTTCTTTCTTAATCTGCTTACCCTCCAGGGTTGGTTTTCCCTCGGACTCAGCGAGGGATCCCACCTCCACCGCCTCACGGGCAATGTCCTGGAGAGTGTTACCTTGGGTAGGGGGATACAACTGGGGAGAATGACCACTATCTCGCCCAGACGGCCTCACTTGCTATGCTGAACAGGGGCCTTGGTTGGGGCAAGGAAGAAGGAAGGAAGCGACCGTGGTCTTAAGTTAGGTACCTCCCGGCACTTACCTGGAGGAGAAGTGGGAAAATACGGAAAACCACTTCCAGGATGGCTGAGGCGGAAATCGAACCCACCTTTATCCATTTGACCTCCCGAGGCTGAGTGGACCCCGTTCCAGCCCTCGTACCACTTTTCAAATTTCGTGGCAGAGCCGGGAATCGAACCCAGGCCTCCGGGGTTGGCAGCTAATCACACTAACCACTAGACCACAGAAGCGGACACAAACTTATTTTATTAACTAAACCCACAGTTTTAAAGGGCGTAATTTACCCTACTGCTAGACATACTTACGAGGCCACGACTTAACCGAAAGCGTGTGTTATGAAGTATGTAAACAGACCTTGCAAATAAGAACAGCGCTCGCCTTTGTTGAGGGTTGTTACAAAACTGCCGACTAAGTGACCGGTGCACGAGGTGTCTTGGAAGTAGAGTCTGCCCTTCTCAGAAGGTGTCAGGAGCTAACGGAATCGTGGGGAAATTTCGTTGCAGTTCCATTTATGACGTCAGGGTTGTGGCGTGGGCCTTATATGGAGCCGGGCCTTATTTGGTACATATCCCTTATAATGGATACGCGTAGAATTCGCTAAGGAAGATAATATTTTAACTACCAAAGGACAAATTTTGACATAAATTACTAGAGGTATATTGAAAGTCCAACGGAGAAACTCTAAACAAAGACGCACGAGAAACATATTCGTACTATTGGAAAATGAGACCGGGAAGAATGAAAAAAGTCGTTACATGGCATACTGGATAAAGGCACTAAACGGTGACGTGTGTGATTCTCGGCGTAAATGTTAGTCAGGAATAGCGGAAACAGAGTGTCAGAAGGTGTATATGAAGAAAACTTTCGTACACAGGCGTGGCTTGCGACTGAGAACCCTCCGACTAACTACGACGATGATACTGTAAGTTCATGTGATGAACTCATGTGACAGTTAAATTAATTGCGGTAAGATGACCATAATGATGATACTAATGATAATAGTTTTTAAGTTATAAGGAAATACAAATGTGAACTTCTAAGGAAAAATTGTAGCACAACTTGCTAGATTATATATTACTTCATCTTGTAAATTGCCTCAGTAAATTTAAAACAATAAGTGGTTTATATGAAAAGAAATTATGGCGAAATACCTTTCAAACTTTCATTTTCATACGTAACATTGGCAGAGACGTTCGTGAAGGTGGACGAAAGAACGGTTCCTGGAATAACTCATTACCGGCCTTCCATCTGCACGGACGAGTTTTAAATCTCAGTAGATCCCGGGGTTGTAATTTTCATCATTAAGATTACGTGGCCTCAGGAAAGACCTTAAAACTTAAACCGGTCAGGATAAATCCTGTGACCACAGAAATACCTGAGATAAGATGAAGAAAGCTCGTGTGATACACAACAAGCTAAATTTAGCGTGGGAATGATGACGTCGATGTAAGAAACTGATATCATCATTAGCATCTGAATTTCATATGCAATACATCATTATGCAGATGTACGTTTATTAAAAAGACGTTGCAGAAGACAGAGTGATGAAGGATCAATCCAATCGTAGGAGAATAGTGAAGAGCATGAGTATCCGAGGTAATTCTGTGGCAGTGTTCTCTTCCGAGTTTATTTTCTCTGAAATACTTTTAACTGAAAGCACTTTGTGCTGTGCCCGGCCTTCCCACAGGAAGCGAAGTTCCGGGAAAGGAGGGGAGGGAGAAAGCTGGATGTTCCGCTTTAAGGAAGAGGTGGCGAGAAAACACCGAACGTGCGGATGTTCGATCAGTCAGCCTGAACATTAACACCATTCTTCAGACTGTTAGTTCCATGAAATTATGACGACGGCTTCGCCAAGTCGAGAATTACATACAACAGTGACACAAAGCCTTCCCACGTAAGGGGACACGGAACGAAAAAAATGAAAAATAACTTTTTATTTTATTATTTTGAATTTTGTATCTGTGACCATCCCCCTTTCCAATGGTGTATCAATTTTGATAATCCTCCTGCTGAAAGTATTTTTAATTAATTCTTTTATAATATGATGCATAGGCTCCAGGCTCCCGCAAGGCAGGTAATTTGACATTTAGACTGATGAAAGCAGTATTTTTGTATATATACCAATAGAGTGGTATATCTAAGTAGATGAGGAAAATATGTTGCTGTGGAATTTCACTGTTGGCAGCATTGTCATGGATTTGGTTGTTGACTGTCATTTGTTTGCTTTGTTTATTGTTGATGTGATTACATGACATGTGTTTCTGTTTACTTCGGTGTTCTTACTGTATTTTGATGATCCACTATGCCTCGTCTTAATACTAGAGTGTTCAAAAAGCATGTTCATTCAAAGAAGAAGGCCAGAGTTGAAGAGAACTTCGTTGATGACCGTTTAATAACCAGTCCTTCTACTAGTAATGTTCTGTGATATGTCATCAACTGATGACAAGCTCCAGCATGGACTGTGTCCACGGGGAGAAGACAGCTGATGTAACTTCAACAGAGGAATAGAGACAGAAGAAACTTACTGTCATCCTCACAGTCTACCATATGATATTATGGAGGAAATACAATCTATTTTCAGGGATCTGTCATACATTAACCTTTTGAAAAATGCTTCCATGGCCGCACACAATATACTAATGAATGTGTAAATAGCATTATATGGAGCCATTTGCAAAAAGCTGTGTTTGCGTCAATAAGGATACTTCATTTTGGTGTATATAATGATGTGGCATCATTTAACCAGGGAAATAATCACAAAATGTGAAGTGCTGCAAAGACTGGGGTTGGGCATTGGCACTCATACCCGTGACGTCATGCTGAAACTCGACTTGGAAAGACTGAGATTTGGTGAAATGGCTGTTAAAAACTTGCACCAGAAGGCCAGATAAGTCAGAAGAGCTAGTAAGAAAAGCCTAGAAGAGTATAAAGATAATCCAAGCTATGGAGCAGGCATGCACTAAAGCTGTGACTTTAAAGTCCATTTCCTGAAAGTAATTGTTTTTTAATACATAAGGAACATTTTCTCAGGTTGTGTGAGATACAGAGGATTCCAACTTTCAGGGTTACTTTCTAATGTTGTTGTGCACATGCTGAAAGAATTATTATTGTTGTAGGTCAGATATTAAGTATTTTATTAGAGTAAAAAGTGGCACAAAATTGCCAAAATTTTTAAGTTACAAATAATAATTAAAAAATCAGAAAGTATTTCATATTACTCAAAACCAGTTATTTCAGTACCAAGCAAAGATATGTAGACACATGCTGTGCAGTTTTCAAATTGATAGCTGTAATAGATTTTTAGAAAAATGTACCTTTCTGAAGCATGATT
Organism: Anabrus simplex; assembly: GCF_040414725.1. Classification (NCBI taxonomy): domain Eukaryota; kingdom Metazoa; phylum Arthropoda; class Insecta; order Orthoptera; family Tettigoniidae; genus Anabrus; species Anabrus simplex. The sequence continues at coordinate 1,018,809,355 of NC_090266.1, forward strand.
TAACATTGTAAGCATAGGGAAATTGTCAATTGTTTCTTGGTAAGTCTAAACTACAACGGCATTAAGTGAAAACTATTACTAACAAGTACCGGGCTTGACAGTCATAACTCAGATGTCAACAAAACTCGTATCAGGATAAACTATAGTTAAGAAATAGGAAATGCAGTTTAAGAATTTTGTTCGAATGTTAAAAAGGGGTCACAAGCTTGTGGCAAGATTACCTGTCTCTACATCAAGTTCTACGAACGGCTAGCGTTCAGAAGCTGCGATAGCTTGGGGCTAAGAAGCTTACATAGACTGGTCGGTTCAAAACCACCCGACGTCTTCAATGTTCATTTATATGTCACTTTCCCTTTTTGTATTATATTCTGAACCGGATATCTCACAACATCTTATGTATCCTGTATGTCAGTGTTAAAATGTCTGAAATTAGATAATATAGTCGTTGATATAACAGTTTTGTACTGAAATGGAGACAGGTTAACTTGCATTCGATAAGTTGATAGTATGTAACCTGTCGCAAAGCACAGATTTTGAGACAGGCTGATGCTTTTCCCGCACATGCCACCTTCTTAACGTTATCTATAACCATCTATTTCTTCTTCTTCTTCTTCTTCTTCTTCTTAATCGGTTTGCCCTCCAGGGTCGGTTTTTCACTCGGACTCAAGCGAGGGATCCCACCTCTACCGCCTCAAGGGCAGTGTCCTGAAGCTTAAGACTCTGGGTCGGGGATACAACTGGGGAGGATGACCAGTACCTCGCAAGGCGGCCTCACCTGCTATGCTCAACAGGGGCCTTGTGGAGGGATGGGAAGATTAGATGGAACAGGCAAGGAAGAGGTAAGGAAGCGGCCGTGGCCTTAAGTTCTCTGTATAAATGGTATACTGATGATGGCTTCCTCCCGGGTAAAATATTCCGGAGGAAAACTAGTACCCCATTCGGATCTCCGGGTGGGGACTACACGAGAGGGAGCGATCATCAGGAAGATGGATACTGACATTCTGCGAGTTGGAGCGTGGAATGATAGATGTTTGAATCGTTGTGGTAGATTAGAGAATCTAAAAAGGGAGATGGATAGACTAAAGTTAGATGTAGTTGTTGCAAGTGAAGTACGTTGGCAGGAAGAAGAGGATTTTTGGTCAGGCGACTACCGAATTATCAACCCAAAAGCAAACAGGAAATGCAGGAGTTGGTTTAATAATGAATAAGAAAATAGAGCAGCGTGTAAGCTACTACGACCAGCATAGTGAAAGAATTATTGTCGTCAAGATAGACACCAAATAATTTCCCACCACAATAGTGCAGGTCTATATGCCTACTAGCTCAGCGGATGATGTGGAAATCGAAAGAACATATGAAGATATTATGACCTGAAGATGACGTGTAATTACATGTCAGGGAGTCATTGAAAGTCATAATTATGATAAATGCATATGGACGGCATAGATGTAAGATAAATTGTTGATGCACGGCGAATTTATATATATTCGTAATATATGAGCCGACACAACTCGCGAATTGATGGTAGATCTTATGGAAGAGAATCGGTAGATCGAGCTCAGAACACCGTGGTATACATCGGACCGCATGAAAACAGTGTAGTCGCAAGCGGGTATCAAGAAATATTTGCAGTAACAGCTGAGAAGAAGAAAGGCCAGGCATTGCATCTAGTATTACAGACGTCAAGGAGGCCATGGATTGAGCCGGAATTACATAAAGTTAATCATCTAACAGGCGTGTGGTGTGACGTACTTGAAGTGGAGAAGAATAAACAATAGTAGCGTGTGTTCCTTTGTGAATCTCCGTGATAACGTTTCCTCAAATGTCAAAATCATATGTAAAGAAGTCAGGATCATAGTTATGTGGTTCATGGAAAGCAGCCTCATTATTATTATTATTGTAAATAATGAAGTTAGAATTTGTTTCAATGTTAATTCTTGAGTAGCAGAAAAAGATCGGAAAGCAAATAATGAGCACAGCTCTTGTATGCGAGTTAAAGTCTTTTAAATTTAAGAAGCTGAGGCCTAAATAACGATTGATAAACTAAATATAGCATTGAGCGACACTAATTTATACAGGCCAGTATTAATCGATAACTGTGGACTTGTAAATCTGTATGAATTCGCTCTAATTATTTTGTTCGAGTTTCAGATTGAACCCAAGATATTGCCTATATTTATGAATAAGAAAGTCTATATAGAGGAGATGTTCGAGTAAACCAGTAGGATCCTGGTGGATCCACACCCTGCCGAGATGAATGAGATGGCTGAAAAAATAACCTGACGACCAATACCTGTGGAGAAGCGAGGAAGTCAGATGAGTAGTCGAACCTTGCCCTTCTTGTTTACTTGTAGATGCTTATAGTAGAAGTAGATCTTTTTAAATGTCACACAGGTGATATAAAGTGAAATAACTTGAATGTTCTAACGTGCTAACGGTGTTGGTTTAACGTCATATAATGCTACTGCGTATATTAGAATAATGTTTTCCGTCGGTGAATATTAGGGTTAGGCGATCTTTCCTGCGTTGTTTACCGTGTTAGTGGAACAGCTGTGAAGCGAGTGTGATCTTGAATGCTACAGGTAAGTTTGAGATACCGATGTGTGAGATATTTGATGTGGTGATCTTATAATATGAATAATTCCGCGGAGTGTTGTGATATGTTTTGTGGATCGATTCAGTGATGGTTGTATGAATAATAGTGAAGCTCTTCAAAGATATTTTAGCCCATTTATGTAGGAAATGATGAGTATTTTCGTTATGTGGTGGACATTGTGTGGCGTAAAATATGTAGGTTCATCTAAAGGTATAGTTGACGGTATAATTAGAGAATGATTTATTGAGTGGTGAATTGCGGTAGTAATTCAATTCTTTGAGATGGCCAATGGTTAGGGTAGTGTTATTGAGAAGTATTTCCGCCGCGTATGTTTGAGTTTATTAGATGAGCGAGTTTCGTAGCGTTGATTGAATGCTTTTCGAAGAGATTCTTTAGGCATACGAGCTGACTTGAGTTTAATTTGGTATTACATGGATAGCGGAATGTATTTTACGAACACACGAGTAGGATCTTGGACAAGCTACTCGAACGATAATTAGATTGTGGGAGTATTGTCACCTGTACTGTAGATCAACTTGTTGCATTGCTAGATGTAGTAAGTTGGCGCTGTAGAAGTATTTTCCAGCAGGATGGAGTTGAGCCGATGCAACGCAGATCGTCTGGCATTTGATCGTTCACTTATTTATGACAGTAGTTGGTGCTTTATTTCAGGTGCAGCCATATGATGCCGTTGGTTGGATGGAGACATGCATTTATTTATTTATGGAGCAATGATACTATTATTATATATTTTAAGGATTTTCTGTGTTTATCATGCGCCGTTAGAAAATTCAAGTCATTATTCAGTTAGTTAGAAGGTTATAATGAAGTAATAGGAAAAGTAGAGCAGGGAGGACAGGTTCGTCTAAAAAATACGTTAGCAAATGAACAAACAAGATGAATGAATAGAAACTGAAATTGCTGATTTTCCATTATATTAATTTACATTTATTTAAGTGAATCAGTGTTATGTAATGATGAGTTTTTAATTTAATGACTGACAATTATTTTTCAAGATGGACTTGATTCTTTTAATACGGTGCGATAAGAGATGCACAAGGATAATTTATTTTACGTTGCATATTCAGTTGTTCAATTGTAGTCAGTTAATTTCATTTTATTAAAATTATTATATTTCCAATTTCTCATTGCAACTTTCATTTATGCCTAATTTAAGTGAACTCATTATTTCGAGACTGATGTTGGATCATTACCAGGTTAATTATTGACAGGATGTGACCGCTTTCTTTCCGAAGGGCCATGCCCTGAGTGGAGGATCATGTAAACCACTGAATTCTAGTCGAGCGAATTATAAAATTTATTATCATCTTCAAACTAAGCGTCCCACGGACGGTCACATAGGAGAGTTATAGTTTTTGGCTACCCAACAGTGGGGCCTGAAAAGAATGCAACGGATAATGATAGCAAAGGTTCTGTTAGGCAAATGAGAAATTAGAAGGTTGCGTCGGTTAATCAAGGATCAGATTGTTTGTTCATTCATGTTTATTGCGGTAGCTATCAGTCATTTCGGTATGGGATCGGGTCCATCAGGGCCTAAATAGTCAACTGATATACTTATCGGATAGCGAATAGAGTTAGGTAGGTGACATTTGAGGAACGGTAGGAGAATAAAGACATTTACTGATCGGTTACCATAACATTAATAATGGCGTCGTTGGCACAAGTCAAGGCACTGTTAGAAGAACTGGCAGGAAGGGTAACGAAAGCGCAAGAATCACAGGAAGTCGCTCTAAAATAAATGAGAGAATCGCAAGAAACAACGGCGAAAGAAAAGAGAGAATCGCAAGAAACAACGGCGAAAGAAATTAGAGAATCACAAGAGACAGCGGCAAATCAAATGCGAAAAGAAATAAGAGAATCACAAGAGACAACGGCAAATCAAATGCGAAAAGAAATAAGAGAATCACAAGAGACAATGGCAAAAGAAATAAGAGAAGCACAGGAGACAATGGCAGTGGAAATGAGGAAAGAGAATCAGGAAAGGCACGAGGCGACCAACAGGGAAATCAGGGAGAACCAACGTATCGTTTCTGAAATAGTCCAGCAGAATTCGAAGGTAATGCAAGAAGAAATGCTAGCACTGGGGTCGCGGATGTCCGAGATACAGGCTGACATACAAGAGGACATGAAAAATTTGAGGAATGACGTTACAATGGTCATAAACGAAAACAGGAAAGAAGTCAATGAAAGGTTAGCCGAACTTAAGGCCGAGCTGAAGGTGAACGTGAACGATATCCAAGCACAGGTTGACCGCGATCTAAATGAGTTAAAGGAGGAAGTAGTAATTATACAAGGAAAGATCGTTGAATCGAGCACCAGCTGGGAAGACAAGTTCAAAAGGATATCTGAAGATATTGAGGAAGTTAACATGGGTGTTCATGAATAAATGAACACAGCAAAGGAAGACATCAGTAGCAAGTTCCAGTTAATCATCGACGAGTCAGACAAAAACCGAACACTGACTGGTCAGCAAATAAAGAAATTGAGCGATGAGCTTGAGAACGTACAAAAGGACATTCAGAACATGAAAATAGACGGCGAAACGACGAAGAAGCTCGTACTGACGACCTTAGAAAAATCATCGTCAGCGGATAACGAAGGGAAGACCGAAATAGATTACCAATTTGAGATACCGATATGCAATATTGATGGTAGCGAGAACAGCGCCACGCATACCGGAAATGGTACCCAGATAATTAATGTGATCCGCACTAATGAGGATAGACCGAAGAAGTTTACTGGGAACATTAAGTCTGGAATGACTCCTCAAGGTTTTATCCGAGAAATTAAAGAGTATTTCCGTGAGGCGAAAATAATGCCTGAAAGACAACTCAATGCGGTAGAACGTCACCTGGACGGAGCGCCGCTGATATGGTATAAGGCGTTCAGATATGTTTTCGAGGATTATACCGGATTTAAAGAGGCGTTTTTAGAGAGATGCTGGGGCATAGACGTTCAACAGAATGTTAGGTTGGAGCTATACTCAAAGAAATACTCTCTCGGTGGACCAAGTTGCTTTTCAGATTACTTTACTATGCAATTCCACCGTCTAAAAGAACTAGATTCACCACCGACAGAACTAGAAATGGTACGAGCTATAATTAAACAATTTCCGCCTGACGTTCAGCGACTGTTGACTGCAGCAAATGTACAATCTGCAGTACATGCTGAAGCAGTACTGAGACAACTTGACAGTACGAATACGCAGGTTGGAAACCGAATAATAAGACACGTAGAGCCATCGGTGAATGTCGCTACACCAGAGGAACGAGAGGAAGACTGTCGAGGAAATAATCAATGCCATTGTGCAAAGAGAGGGAAGCAAGAGAGATATAATGACCAAGATAGTAACCAGCAACATAGAGGATGGACGTCGCCTCAGAATAACAATGGAAGGTACTCGCGATTTAGGACAATGGCACACTGGAACTATCATCGGGATAGATGGCCATACCGGAGAAATAGAAGCCAGGCAAGACCAGGACAGAGGAGTGAAGATCGAAATGGAGACGTCGATCAGGAAAAAAGGAAATACCTGGAAGAATTGAAACACCAACAAGAAGCAAAGCGTTGGGAGGCAGCGATTAGGAACCAGGAAATTAATGCGGACTGTGTAGGTGCGACAAGTCTCCAATACAGCAACAGCAAAGGAATGATGCTCTAAATCAATCCTGGTGCAATTTCGTTTGATGATAACCCCAAAGAGAGGAACGGGGTGAAAAAAACGCCAACTTAGAATTTGAAGAGGATAAGATAGATTTTGGTGAACAGCTGAATAAGCAACGAGAATGGATTATCAGCAATATTGAGTCTTGGGAATTCGAGCCCGAAGAGCTATTAGAAGACCGCCAGTCGGGCGAATCTGAAATAAAAAGAGGACTTCCTATCATCTGGGCAACAATATTGGGCGTCAGAGTATACTCTTTGTTAGACACAGGTGCCAGCATCAGCATTATTTCAAGGGTATTTTTCACGGAACTTCAAGGCAAAGCACAAATTCCTATCATACCGGTGGCAAACGTAAGGATAAGAGGGATCATACCCGACAAAGTTGCCAGTTGCAAGGTGCAAACTTTTGTACCGGTGGAGATTGCAAGGGTTACATTTGAACATCCGTTCTTGGTAATGGATAAAATCCAACACAATGTAATAATAGGCTCAGACTTTATAAGAGAAAACAACATCGTTATCGATTTGAACAGAGAGGAGATTCGGATCAGATATAATAATGAGGAACAAACGCACGTTACTGCTAGAATTGAAAATAAAAGTGTATGTGAGTTACATAAAACCATGAACATCTCGGCCGGAAAGGTGATGCAGTTAGCAGAGGAAATCATGGAGAAATACGACCCAGAGGACCTGCGAGAAACTACGACTGAAGAAGGAATTGGAGGTACAGCTGGACAAAAGCAAGTAATAACAAGCCTATTGAAGAAATATGACAGCGCTTTTAAGAAACAACCTGGTGCAATTAAGAATTTCGAATATAAGATATTGGTAATTGATTGGGACCTATGTCTTAATTGAAAAGCCTGCTGTCTCCGATCCCAAAGCAAGATTTTTCTCGAAGTTTGCTCACCAACACATTGGACCATTTAAGATCGTAGAAGATTTAGGCAATAACGCCTATAGGATTCAAAGTTTAGACTCAAAGAACATGTCAATATACAATTCTGCCAATTTGCGACAATATTACTTTCCTATCACCAGAGAGGAAGAGGAAACTAATCTCGTGTTTGAAGATGGCACGACAGACGACGAATTGAGTGAAGAAAATCCCATGGACGGAGAAGAGGACACCTGTTAAGTTTTGCAATGGATAACTCTAAGATGAGGATGACGGGCTAATAGAAGAATGGATAAGTTCTGATCGGGAAGATAAGTGCAAGTTGTTCGGTCATGAAGGTAGAATTGGGTAACATTAGAGGAAAAAGAAAAGGAACTTTGTTATTCAGAATCACATGATAAGAAATTTCCCCCTATGTTCGAAATTTCTTCTCCAACTAAGGGGGGAATATGACCTTCCAATGACGTGTAATTACATGTCAGGGAGTCATTGAAGGTCATAATTATGATAAATGCATATGGACGGCATAGATGTAAGATAAATTGTTGATGCACGGCGAATTTATATATATTCGTAATATATGAGCCGACACAACTCGCGAATTGATGGTAGATCTTATGGAAGAGAATCGGTAGATCGAGCTCAGAACACCGTGGTATACATCGGACCGCATGAAAACAGTGTAGTCGCAAGCGGGTATCAAGAAATATTTGCAGTAACAGCTGAGAAGAAGAAAGGCCAGACATTACATCTAGTATTACAGACGTCAAGGAGGCCATGGATTGAGCGGGAATTACATAAAGTTAATCATCTAACAGGCGTGTGGTGTGACGTACTTCAAGTGGAGAAGAATAAACAATAGTAGCATGTGTTCCTTTGTGAATCTCCGTGATAACGTTTCCTCAAATGTCAAAATCATATGTAAAGAAGTCAGGATCATAGTTATGTGGTTCATGGAAAGCAGCCTCATTATTATTATTGTAAATAATGAAGTTAGAATTTGTTTCAATGTTAATTATTGAGTAGCAGAAAAAGATCGGAAAGCAAATAATGAGCACAGCTCTTGTATGCGAGTTAAAGTCTTTTAAATTTAAGAAGCTGAGGCCTAAATAACGATTGATAAACTAAATATAGCATTGAGCGACACTGATTTATACAGGCCAGTATTAATCGATAACTGTGGACTTGTAAATCTGTATGAATTCGCTCTAATTATTTTGTTCGAGTTTCAGATTGAACCCAAGATGTTGCCTATATTTGTGAATAAGAAAGTCCATATAGAGGAGATGTTCGAGTAAACCAGTAGGATCCTGGTAGATCCGCTCCCTGCCGAGATGAATGAGATGGCTGAAAAAATAACCTGACGACCAATACCTGTGGAGAAGCGACGAAGTCAGATGAGTAGTCGAGCCTTGCCTTTCTTGTTTACTTGTAGATGCTTATAGCAGAAGTAGATCTTTTTAAATGTCACACAGGTGATATAAAGTGAAATAACTTGAATGTTCTAACGTGCTAACGGTGTTGGTTTAACGTCATATAATGCTACTGCGTATATTAGAATAATGTTTTCCGTCGGTGAATATTAGGGTTAGGCGATCTTTCCTGCGTTGTTTACCGTGTTAGTGGAACAGCTGTGAAGCGAGTGTGATCTTGAATGCTACAGGTAAGTTTGAGATACCGATGTGTGAGATATTTGATGTGGTGATCTTATAATATGAATAATTCCGCGGAGTGTTGTGATATGTTTTGTGGATCGATTCAGTGATGGTTGTATGAATAATAGTGAAGCTCTTCAAAGATATTTTAGCCCATTTATGTAGGAAATGATGAGTATTTTCGTTATGTGGTGGACATTGTGTGGCGTAAAATATGTAGGTTCATCTAAAGGTTTAGTTGACGGTATAATTAGAGAATGATTTATTGAGTGGTGAATTGCGGTAGTAATTCAATTCTTTGAGATGGCCAATGGTTAGGGTAGTGTTATTGAGAAGTATTTCCGCCGCGTATGTTTGAGTTTATTAGATGAGCGAGTTTCGTAGCGTTGATTGAATGCTTTTCGAAGAGATTGTTTAGGCATACGAGCTGATTTGAGTTTAATTTGGTATTACATGGATAGCGGAATGTATTTTACGAACACACGAGTAGGATCTTGGACAAGCTACTCGAACGATAATTAGATTGTGGGAGTATTGTCACCTGTACTGTAGATCAACTTGTAGCATTGCTAGATGTAGTAAGTTGGCGCTGTAGAAGTATTTTCCAGCAGGATGGAGTTGAGCCGATGCAACGCAGATCGTCTGGCATTTGATCGTTCACTTATTTATGACAGTAGTTGGTGCTTTATTTCAGGTGCAGCCATATGATGCCGTTGGTTGGATGGAGACATGCATTTATTTATTTATGGAGCAATGATACTATTATTATATATTTTAAGGATTTTCTGTGTTTATCATGCGCCGTTAGAAAATTCAAGTCATTATTCAGTTAGTTAGAAGGTTATAATGAAGTAATAGGAAAAGTAGAGCAGGGAGGACAGGTTCGTCTAAAAAATACGTTAGCAAATGAACAAACAAGATGAATGAATAGAAACTGAAATTGCTGATTTTCCATTATATTAATTTACATTTATTTAAGTGAATCAGTGTTATGTAATGATGAGATTTTAATTTAATGACTGACAATTATTTTTCAAGATGGACTTGATTCTTTTAATACGGTGCGATAAGAGATGCACAAGGATAATTTATTTTACGTTGCATATTCAGTTGTTCAATTGTAGTCAGTTAATTTCATTTTATTAAAATTATTATATTTCCAATTTCTCATTGCAACTTTCATTTATGCCTAATTTAAATGAACTCATTATTTCGAGACTGATATTGGATTATTACCAGGTTAATTATTGATAGGATGTGACCGCTTTCTTTCCGAAGGGCCATGCCCTGAGTGGAGGATCATGTAAACCACTGAATTCCAGTCGAGTGAATTATAAAATTTATTATCATCTTCGAACTAGGCGTCCACGAACGGTCACAATATAGAAGATTTAATACAATATGTAAAAGGTGACGAGAATCTAATTGTGATGGGAGGCTGGAATGCAGTGGTAGGCCAAGGAAAAGAAGGTAATACAGTTGGAGAATTCGGATTGGGACAAAGGAACGAAAGAGGAAGTCGGCTGGTTGAATTCTGCACTGATAATAATTTAGTCCTTGGCAATACTTGGTTCAAACACCACAAACGATGGCTTTATACGTGGACGAGACGTGGAAACACTGGAAGGTATCAAATAGACTTCATTATGATTAGGCAGAGATTCAGAAACCAGGTGTTGGATTGCAAAACTTTCCCAGAAGCAGACGTGGACTCTGACCACAACTTGTTGGTCATGAAATGCCATCTGAAGCTGAAGAAATTGAAGAAAGGAAAGAAAGCCAAAAGATGGGAACTTGACAAGTTGAAAGAAAAGAGGGTGAGGGATTGTTTCAAGGAATATGTTGCAAATGACTAAATGAAAATGGCTGAAGGAAACACAATAGGCGAAGATTGGATAGTCATGAAAAATGAAGTCCGCAGGGCTGCCGAAGAAATGTTAGGAAGGAGGAAAAGATCAACTAAGAATCAGTGGATAACTCAGGAGATACTAGACCTGATTGATGAACGACGAAAATACAAGAACGCTAGAAACGAAGAGGGCAGGAAAGAATACAGGCGATTGAATAATGAAGTGGATAGAAAGTGCAAGGTAGCTAAGGAAGACTGGCTGAAGGAGAAGTGCAAGGATGTTGAAGGTTGAATGGTCCTAAGAAAGGTAGATGCTGCATACAGGAAAATCAAGGAAACCTTTGGAGAAAGGAAATCTAGGTGTATGAATATTAAGAGCTCAGATGGAAAGCCACTTCTAGGGAAAGAAGACAAAGCAGAAAGACGGCAGGAACATATCCAACAGTTGTATCAAGGTGAGGATGTAAATAATTTGGTTCTGGAACAAGGAGAGGCTGTTGATGCTGATGGAATGGGAAACCCAAGTTTGAGGTCAGAGATTGACAGAGTTGTGAGTGACCTTAATAGGAACAAGGCACCTGGAATTGATGACATTCCCTCTGAATTACTCACTGCCTTAGGAGAAACCAGTATGGCAAGGTTATTCCATTTAGTGTGTAAGACACATGAGACAGGAGAAGTTCCATCCAATTTTCGGCAGAATGTTGTTATACCTATTCCCAAAAAAGCCGGTGCTGACAGGTGTGAAAACTATCGCACCATTAGTTTAGTATCTCATGCCTGCAAAATTTTAACACGTATTATTTACAGAAGAATGGAAAAACAAGTTGAAGCTGAGTTGGGGGAAGATCAACGTGGCTTCAGAAGAAATGCAGGAACACGTGAAGCAATCCTGACTTTACGTCCCATCTTAGAGGATCCAATTAAGAAGGACAAGCCCACGTACATGGCATTCGTAGATCTAGAAAAGGCATTCGATAATGTTGATTGGACTAAGCTATTTACGATTCTGAATGTGATTGGGATCAGATACCGAGAACGAAGAATTATCTACTATCTATATAAAAATCAGTCTGCAGTGATAAGAATCGGGGGCTTGGAAAAAGAAGCAGCAATCCAGAAAGGAGTGAGGCAAGGCAGCAGTTTGTCCCTCCTCCTTTTCAATGTTTACATAGAACAGGCAGTAAAGGAAATCAAAGAGGAATTTGGAAAGGAAATTACAATCCAAGGAGAGGAAATCAAAACTTTGGGATTTGCCGATGATATTGTTATTTTATCTGAGACTGCAGAAGATCCCGAGAAGCTGCTGAATGGTATGGACGAAGTCTTGAGTAAGGAGTACAAGATGAAAATAAATCCAAAACAGAAGTAATGGAGTGCAGTCGAACGAAGGCAGGAATGCAGGAAATATTAAATTAGGAAATGAAGTCTTAAAGGAGGTAGATGAATATTGTTACTTGGGTAGTAAAATAACTAACTATGGCAGAAGTAAGGAGGACATAAAATGCAGATTAGCACAAGCAAGGAAGAGCTTTCTTAAGAAAAGAAATTTGCTCACTTCAAACATTGATATAGGAAGTAGAAAGATGTTTTTGAAGACTTTCGTGTGGAGCGTGGCATTGTATGGAAGTGAAACATGGACGATAACTAGCTCAGAACGAAAGAGAATAGAAGTTTTTGAAATGTGGTGTTACAGAAGAATGCTGAAGGTGATGGATAGATCGAATCACAAATGAAGAGATACTGAATCGAATTGGCGAGAGGAGATCGATTTGGCTAAATTTGACTAAAAGAAGAGGTAGAATGATAGGACACATCTTAAGACACACAGGACTTGTTCAGTTGGTTTTTGAAGGAAGTGTAGGTGGTAATAACGGTAGGGGTAGACCAACGTATGAATATGACAAGCAGATTAGAGCAGATGTAGGATGCAGTAGTTATATAGAAATGAAAAGTTAGCACATGATAGGGGGGCATGGAGGGCTGCATCAAGCCAGTCTATGGACTGATGACTTAAACAACAACAACAATTATAACATTATAAATAACAAATAGAAATGTTCTGCAAGTGGGCAGAATTGCCTGTTGAACAATGCATCAAATAAATAAATAAAAACCAAGCTGCTTTGACGATGAATCGTCCTCCACGGCAAGTTATCCAACAACGCAAAGTAGCATACATAATACAACAACAAAGTAACGGAGAAAACACCGTAGTGTGCCTTTAAACGCAACCTTTCAAAACAACACCGTAACTGGAGTACAAGACATTACAGAAATACGGTGGAAGTTTTATCAAAACGAGAAGAACAATTAGAGGTCTGGAAAAATGATATTACCAATGATTAAACAAGAGTAGAAAATTTGGATATCATTAATAAATGAGCATTCGGCTGATTTGCGGGAGCAATAAAATATTGTTTTTTCTTGGGGAGGACACGCAATTCTATAACTAACTTCTAAAAACCACACGATGTTTACCCTCCTAAATAACTAAAGCTCCTCATAATCAAGGTAAAAATAGCCCATATTTATTACAAGGAGGACTAGAGATTAGTAAATGGAATAACAAAGTGAAAATGTATTCACTTGCTCACAATCAGGGTTCGCTTCAGAATTAATTCCTGAACGAAACGTGTTCATGAACGTCAATTAAGTGTGTCTTCCTATGAATTTATCATTGAAGAAATGCAGTGTGGAAACTTTTATTTCATAAAATGATTCTTGTGTTATGTTGCCTTTTATGCCTTGTACCATCGGAAACACAGAATACGAGTATTCATTCACTAATAACGACAGTGAAAAAGTGACGTACTTGAAACATTATCTTATTCCTGCTACCGAAAATAATGTAACATATAATCAATAATAAGACATAACTAAGTGATATAAAAAGGAAAAGTGACAAACAAAGGACCTTCAAGATGTCTGGTGCTTTCGAACACACGAGGTTGCGCTCCATTCGCAACGTCTTAGCGCTCAGGTACCGCTGTGCCTTGCAGCTAGCAGATCGAAGAACGGGATAAAGAGAGGAGTAACACGTCACCAAATTTACACACTTGTAGTTAGGACCCTAGTGGTCATTAGAAAAAAATATGAGAACTGGGTTCAGGGTATCTCCTCACAATTTTTTACCGTCGTTATAATTGATCATCCTTAATTCGTAACTGATTCATTTTCGTCAAATATGTATATTTATTAGTAATAATTTTAATTGGTCACTGGTGGATAATTGGTAACAATTTAAAATTTGAAATGGAGTACTTCTTGAATTAATTAACACAATTATTTATTAGTCACATAGTATATTTTCTGTTATATTATTGTAAATTTCCTGCTACATTGAGGCCTAATGCCAGGAGATAGTCCAGGACGTTTCCTTCCTCCTTAAAATGTTCGTAATTTCGCACAAAGCGAGAAATGGTTTGTCGGTATCAGCGTATTTTCTTTTATTCCTAGTCGGCCAGTGTCCAGCGTCCAGCCGTTCGATATCTCTGTCAGTTTCTGCTACCTCAGCTTGCAGATTTTGTCGTACATAATACAACGAGGAATTGTGTTCCGATTTACGTGGTCAGTCGTCTGTGCCATGCTTCAATGCTCGTTTCTTCATAGTTCTTGAATATAATTCAAACATCTTGGAAGACAAATAGCCAACAAATCTTTATTACAGCGACAACGAGTTCTATTAAATGATTTCCTCAGTCTGTTTCCCACTGATTAACGCGAATACACAACAACTGGTGTCATCCTTTAGAAGCTACACACGATCATGGTAACAAGCAAAATCTAACTGTCTGAAAACCTTAGCAGTGTGTTTGTAACTTAAAGAACTTGCAGCAAGGATCGAAACAGGTATTTAGAACCAGGCAATCCACACGAATGATCCTGGCGTAACGGGTGAAAACACTCAGGTGAAATCCAATACTGCACATAGAATGCATCACGATTTGGTACGTAACTGCTCACTTCAAGTCTTGTCAGAGAGCATGTGCTATTGAGGATATGCGAGCGACTCCGGTTAAAAACCTGCCAAATGTATAATGTATAGATTTGAGAAAAACAAAGAAAACGTATAGCAGGATAATTGTTAATATTAGAATTGATTCCAATTTTCAATTATTTGTACTTTTTTTGTTCTGTGTTCATGGTATGTTACATGAGATTAGTTGTAATGAATCGATAAAAATTTACATTTAAATTTTACTACGGGGTTCATACAAATAACTTCAGAAGTAACATTAAAAACCGCTTTGGGTTTAATATATGCTTGTAATATTTCAAATTTACTACCATTATCAGATGCAAAAGAAGAGCGCTTCACTGTTTTAGATACTGTTTGCAAACTGTTTTAGTCCAAGTACGTGTTATTTTAATACAATCAAGACACTTTACACAAACTGTGTATTAATACCAGGACCCTCCTCTGGATTAGGTAATTCGCAAACAGCATCGGTCAGTTTATCTTGTAAATTTCTCCTCTCTCCATTTACCACGCCTTTGTAATAAGAAAAAAATTGCTGCTGAGACGGGCATTCCAATGCGGGATCGTTTCGGGGACAAGCATGTAAAAGTCTGTCCTTTCCTTGAAGAATTTTGAGCTACCTCAATATGGCCGTGAGAGATGCTTTCCCCTCTGACAAGAAGGTATCTTCTTTCTAGCATGAAGAATATAATTTTGCACTTTGATAATTGAAAGGGCAATACTGATGAAATTTTCGTGATTGATTTCTGATATCCAATCATAAGGAAACCATTCCTCGTTCATTTTTCGTAAAGTTCCAAAGCGTTTCCTCACATCTGCATAGTCCTTAGACTTTATTCCTTTATCCATATTTTTTGTACATCCTTCCCTCAATTCCGTCTCTACTTCTGGAGTCATTGGGACTTGCAGACAGTGGCTTGATGCTCCCTTCATAATTTTAAAAGCTTGCACACCAACGTGCTGCACCATTCTGTGGGTAATATCCGTAAAAAGTGAAGCTTATTCTGTTATCGTCCATCTTGAACGAAGCCTGACAGATGGCTACTAACTGTAAGTTAATTAGGCAGATTTTCGTACGGAGATTCGTTTCTTCCTTCGTGGATTAAGCAGGTTTTGCATCAGAGCCTCATATTCAACAGTCTTTTAACATGGCTAAATAAATGAGTTTGATTCATACATTCGAGCAGTTCAGTAACTTATGTTCCGAATTTCCAGACGCCACTAATAACCCAAATTGGCCAAAATGCATTAAGCAGGTTTTGAACCGGAGTCCCTCACATATTAGGTTTGGTACAAGATTCTCATACAGTACTCAACATAATAAGTGCACTCTGCGAAAGAGGTGTCGAACGAAGTACGAAAATCATCCTGCAAACACATCTGAGTTGTTACAGATGGTCGAAGAAAAATAACTTATCGCATCTCACGAAGTTCACTCGTTTTAAAGGAGAATGGTCTGTAGAAGGGTTTGACGATGGAGACTATGGTAACTGAAGGGAGGCAGCCCTTGGGCCCGTGTTGTTCTATCTTCTGTTGCAGAACTGGCAGGTGGACAGGTTGAAAAACATTTTACGCTGGTTAACATTAACTCGGATTCTCACACTCAAACAAAGGTAGAACAGCAGTGATGACGAGTATCTGGCATGGTTATTGCAGGTGATAATACAGCAATTTTAATAACGGAATCTGCATATGTAGTATAGAAAAAGTTAACATAAATATAGGTCCAGAAATTTCTGAGCTTCCCAAATCTCCAGTAGGTTATGTAGTGGAAAATTTATTCCACACTCCGTTGAATAACATAAAATGGTCGAAAACCCACCCACTGAATGAAGGCTTTCGTTTGTTGTATTATTTATTAGTGAATAAATCCGAGCAGTCCACAATTTGCTGCATGAAACACAGTCGTTGAATATAAGAAATAGTCCATATTATTCAATACTAAAGTCCAATGAGTTTAAATGAATATATCAAGGAGGGCATATAATCGATCTACATCTGTCCATCGATCAAGAAGGTATGCATTAAGACCCTTATGAGACAATGAATAAATTATACTTGAGCGCTATCATGCTTTAAGTGTTCCAATAGTAATTCATACAAGAAATTAGTCGATATTTGAGGAGGAAATCTCCGTATTACCATGCACAGAGCCAGCTGAGAAGTAGATGGTCACCTTCAATGTTGGCCCGTAAGTTAATGGGGAATCTCTATTAAAAGGAAGATTGATTTCGTGGATATCTGTTCCAACTTACACTTGATGGTTACAACAATCCAAGGTTCTATATCTATCAAAATTTGCATTACCAATTCACAGTACAAATGTTGAAAAGTAAGAGTTAGTGCAACGTTGCACCAAAAACATTGACAAAACATTATTTGTGCAGGAAAGTCTTGAAGTGAAAAGGTTTATGTACGTTTTAGATGGTATGGATACAGATGTTGTTATATCGACATTCCTCGTGAGAAATCACGTGAGAGATATTTTTCTGCGTAACTCATCATCTAGTGCCGATTCCAGGATTCTTACTAAGAACATCGAGAACAGTTTCTCAAATTACAGTAATATTTTTTGCTGCCCCATGTCGTCAAGTTCAGGTGAGAAACTCACAAATTCATGGTAGACGGTGGTAGATGCTTTCAAATCCATTTCTGTCCAGACATCTGGTTTTTGAGTAACAGGCCTGATACCACGACATGTCTTCAAAGTGTTAAAATCCGCTAAATTATACATGGAATGCATTGAGATGTCTCCTCAGTTTATTATATGGTCTCACAGATGCAGTAGATTCGATAACTCTAACTCACTACAATCCTCGAACAACATGCAGCAGACTTTAAAGAATTGATCTGAAAACTGTGGCCGTTCTGGTCATCAGAGTTAAAATGCCATAACACGTGAGACAAACCAATCTGTCTGACAAAAAATTTGAAGCACTCAGAAGAAATGGTCGGATGTCAATGTAACATCGTACACGTACACAGCATGGGAACGTGAGGACAGGCATACTCGTCGTCAAGGTTCCCGTCGACCACTTCTGACCACCACAATGGAGGATCGCCGTATTGCGCACCAAGCACATCGTAACCCCTTCACATCCGTGCCTGCCATCCGAGAATATTCTCTGCCATCCCTCACCATTGGTCGGAGACTAGCACCAGCCGATCTAGGGAAATACCGTCCCATGCGTGGGCAGCAGTTAACACCACAACACAAAGGGCTGCATATGGAGTGGTGCCGTGACTAGGAAACGTGGACTGCTGATTAAAGGCGTCGCATTGTGTTCAGCAGTGAATCGTGGTTCTGAACTACCACGGATGACCATTGTCTGCGAGTATAGCGGCGACCTGGGGAGAGCTCCCTTTCATCCAATGTTTTGGAGAGACACGGCGGTGTTACTCCTGGCTTCATTGTGTGGGGAGCTATCGGTTGGTAGTGACGGAGGGAAATCTGACTGTAAACGGTACGTCACTGGCATCCTGCGTCCTCATTTATTACCTCTCATATGGCAGTATCGTGTGCGATTCTTCAACAAGACAATGCTTGGCACGTGTCTCTATGAACTGTCTGCGGGGTGTTGAGGTACTCCTGTCACCAGCAAGTTCCCCATATCTGTCCCCGATATAATATGTAAGGTACTAGCTTGGAGGTCAACTCCCTCCCAGTGCCACTATCCTGGGTGTCAATGACCAGTTACATTAGTTGTAGGTCAGTAAGCTTGGGGAGAGAATACAAGACCCTTCCAAATCGAATCAGTGCATGCATCCAGCCCAGATGCGGTGCAACGTAATACTGATAAGTGAACTCGTACTGTTAAGTTTTTCGTAAATTTAACTCGGTTTTGTAATCACTGAAATAACATTACATACACTCTGAACACGTGAAGTTTCGTTTCATTTCACCTCTCCATTCTCTGTGCTTCAATATTTTTGTCAGGCAGTGTAGTTAGTATATTGTATTTCCGCAGTTAAGCTGTCCATTGTGTATACCGAAATTAGATTTAGCAAGATTGCATACTTAAGCAACGGGAAATGTTTAGTTGTCTAATCAGGAATGACGATAGTAATATTAAATTAATTAATTAGTGAAGTTGTAAACACTGCGCTAATGTAAAATCCTGCTTCTTAGCGCTAACAGTAAATTCATTTTTATTTAAATAGCTTTTAAAACTAATAATAACTTCGTGTGGATGTTGCTAGCCTGGTGTAGCCCTTGTAAGGCAGACGCTCCAAAGATTGTGGATGGCACCAGCCGTGTAAGTGATACAAAAGTGCGTGTGACTGCGGTGGAGGATAATGTTATGTATGGTGTATGAGTTACAGGAATGTTGGTGGTAGCAAAAATCATTCAGTCCCCAGAGCTAAGAGAATTAACCTTTTAAGGTTAAAATCTCCGACCCGGCAGGTAATCGAACCCTTGGCCATCTGAACCAAAAGCCACGCTGACTCTTCAGACAAAGAGTTTTTAATATTGAAATCCATCGATAGAAGATGAAATCAGTTAGGAGCACATATTGAAAACTCCAGACTAGTAAATAAGTCCATCGCAACTTGATTATTTCCATTAGGCAGCCAATTTTAAACCATGTGTTTTATTGGAGGGGTTGGCTCGTTAAAATATCACGGTCTATTGGATGTAATCAAAGAGGAACTTCAACAAGTGCAGCGGAACGAAATAACAGTCTGGCCTCATTGTCTTGGTATGAAATTCGATGGCATTGACGATGTTTCCTCTTCTTTACAATATTCTACATTAAAACCCGAGGCCAAAATATGAGAAACAAAGGCCTTACAACACTGAAACTTCAGAATCAGTCCAGAGAATACTTTAATTATAAATACATTTCTAAATACTCTATCTGAACTAGTTACAATTTTATGTCTATGCCCTTATCTACCGCTAGAGTGCCTTCGTTCCCTCTGTAACCTTATGAAATGTTTTACCCAGTGTTGAGGGGACCCAGAAGCGAAAGTTAATTATTCCGAGCTCTGTCCATGGTGAAGTGTGGCATCCTAGCTCGAATAGCAGGTCATAAGTCGCCAACATCTTCTTGAATAACTACGCACACGTGTACATATCCTAGTCAGGTCGTTGCAGTATTACAGACTAGACAATAAAATAAGCCATCGATAATTGTAAATTTTATCCGTCGTATTATGATTCATCATGCCCTTTCTTGGAGACATGCGGTCACTGAACGACGTTCCGCTGCTTCCAATTTACAGTGATTCAAGATAAGTTACCACCCTAAATGGAGCTCATCTCTGAAGACAATGAGCAAGGAATAGCACATTGATCAGGGGTCCTTTTGGAGTATTTAGAATGCTATATTCTGGAACAGGAACATTCTTGTATGGTCTTTAATCACCTCTTCGTGATATTTCTTACCAATTTCGTACTACTAAATTATATTTTTAGCAAAACGTTCATCAGAGCAATCGTTATCGAATAACTCTAAGCAAAATGTTTACATTTCAGTTGTGTACATCACGGTTCAAGGAAGATCTTCAAAAAAATAATATTCCACTTCGAAAAATTTGGTAGCAGGGACACTACCTGTAAAAATGCATCAGAGGCATTCGTGAATTCAAAACACATTTTCATAATCAGAATATAATCAAATGTTTCTAAAGCGTTCATTGTTAATTTCAATTTATCCTTTTCTTCTGAAACTAAAAATAAAGGGTATTTTAATATAATCATTTAAATATTAAGAGAAATGATGATGATGATGATGATGATGATGATGATGATGATGATGATGATGATTGTTGTTGTTTAAAAGGGCCTAGCATCGAAGGTCATCGGCCCCTATTAAGAGAAAATTCCAGTCTCATCTACATTTTTAATTCCAGATTTCTTGAACAATGAGCTTTGTGAGTAACAAAAATCCTCTCGAAACATTATCTGGTCAACAACTACATTTAAAATAAAATTGCTTCTTAAGGACAGTTTCTAAAAAGAGAATAAGTTTTGGATATGAGCCCAGATCAGCAAAAGAAGTACAATTTGTACGAGAGAGTCATTTGCTCTCACTTCGTATACACAGTGAAGAAGTTAAGAATTAAATAGTGGATAATTTGTTTGCCGGATATTGCGAGAAATTCTACCCTATCCCACAATTTTCCGCATGTGAAAATAAAACTTGTAAAACAGACTCGTCCATTGATCTATCCTCACTCCTAATCCATTTTGTACTCTATTGCATTTTTGCGCAGTCAGTAATGAAAATTAATGACAACTACCCCCCACCCCCACCTCACAAACATAATGTGGCTCATACCGCCGTTTCAGAACTTAAGCTTGCCAGGACTACTGCCGCTCAGCCAAATCACCCGTAGACATCGAGATAGCACATGGCGAGTGTGAAGATTTCCGCTGTCGTAATACTTAGCATTTGAGTGCCGGGTTCGCTATCTCTCTTATCAGATAGCCCTTCAATTGAACTGAATGACCCGACTTCCAAACTCACATTAGGATTTTCGAGCTCGCTGGATTTTCAGAACCGGGCGAGTTGGCTGTGGGATTAGGAGCGCGCAGCTGTGAGCTCGCATCCGGGAGATAGTGGGTTTGAACCCCACTGTCGGCAGCCCTGAAGATGGTTTTCCGTGGTTTCCCATTTTCACACCAGGCAAATGCTGGGGCTGTACCTTAATTAAGGCCACGGCGGCTTCCTTCCCATTCCTAAGCCTTTCCTGTCCCATCATCGCCATAAGACCTATCTGTGTCGGGGAGACGTAAAACAAATAGCAAAAAAATGGACTTTCAGAGAGAGGCAGGAACGCTACTCCTTGACCACTGGGCCAGTGGTACTGAATGATATTCTTCTCTGGACGTGGAACGTTTACAGAAAGGTCCATACTTTCAGGAAGGTACTTCGATTGATATGAAGTGTTCCATAGTGGATAATCTGTTTGGCGGCTATTGCGACCAATCCTACACTATCCCTCAAAATTTAACATCAAAATAATTTGTTTCGTTAGTAAATATATGTTAGCTGATAGAGTTACAAGAGATGGGTCTAAATCTAGGCGTGATACTGCCTCATGATCTGCTCTTGAGCGACCAGACGGGGAACTACCAGTCCCTGGTAGAAGAGACCAGTGAGAATGGATGGTAGAGGACTGTATATATTTATATAAACCGAGGAGGTGATGGATAAGAGGGACAATTCCAGACTTAATTTTGTCTCTTTTTATGGTCTCGAACTATTTGTGGAATTGTGACGGTGTGACGATAATATGTATGGTAGGTGTGGTGAAGATCCTACAACTTCCAGTGTACTCGACTCTTGCTAAGGGTCTCGTGGTTTGGATCTGCTTTCCGTGAATACTTTTAGCGAACTCTTATCTTTGATAACGGAACTAGTTCCTAATTCTGTGAGAAGTTTTTCGCCAGCAAACCCAAAGAATACTCCAGGGATTGGGAACTGTCTGTAGATTTAGGAAAATATTAGCTCTTTGATTGATTGATTGATTGATTGATTGATTGATTGATTGATTGATTGATTGATTGATTGATTGATTGATTGATTGATTGATTGATGGATGGATGGATGGATGGATGGATGGATGGATGGATGGATGGATGGATGGATGGATGGATGGATGGATGGATGGATGGATGGATGGATGGATGGATGGATGGATGGATGGATGGATGGATGGATTTGGATAATTTTATGACCAGGTATAATCAATAAGCATCCCCACATTACCAAATAACAAAATATGAGTAAAGGGCTAATAGATTCTTTGTAATATGAAGGGAAAGTAACGGTAAAGGGATTAAACATATTCATTTACTTTAAACACAAGGAAGAAAATATCTCAAAAAAGGAGTTAAAATTACGTTACTGAGATACAAAATATATAAAGGAAGGAGTAAGAAGTTTCACCTAAGAATTCTGTCATTGTTTCCCTAAATCTAATAACCAAAATGTGCGGAACACACCTCACAACATGACCTTGCTGATATATAAGTGTTATACAAAATAATTCTCTGCTGTAGTATCTACAGTAATATTTCCCACACTAACGCAATGTAACTAATAACACTGATGCAGTATTAGTATGTTGCGTGGTAAGAAAACAAAACCTGAATTATACCGATTTCCTAACAAAACAGTAGGACAGAAATTATCGCTGCTCTGGTAACAGTAAACTGTTACTGACTGACGGACTATGTGCGGCCATTGGCACGAGATTTGGATGTTACTATGGCATGTGACTGGCATGCCCTAGGCCCTGCGGCGGTTGCAATCGGCTGTGGACGAACGACAAAAATAACTCCCGCTAAGAATCTAGATAATAATGATGATGACAATGATAATGATAAATAATAATAAAGAATCCCAGTAATATTAGTAGCAGTAGTAGGAGAAGATGATAGAACGTCAATTATGTGTTCAAAAGCGAAACATCTCTGGGAAACACTGCATTCCAGAGAGAAAATTAAACTCTTAACTCTCATACAAAGAAAGCAGACTTGAATCAATTCTTATTCCATACAAAGGATCGTTTCTGAGATACAAAGTACCATAACTGCAGCCTATTCTACAAAGTAGAATGCAATCAGGGTGTGAGATGTGAAGTTATGTTCAAGAATCACTAGCCTGACAGTGTTGATAAACTCTCCTCGTCCATCTGATACTTTTTTTACATTCTGAGTATCCATCAAAAATATTCTTGGAATCCAGAGCATTAACCATGCGTACTGACTTTCTCTGTTACTCATCGTGGTCAAGGGTTTGCAAGTCTGACAGACGTACCCGTGTTGAAGAGCCAGCGAGAGCCAATTACACAAAAATTTCAGTTTCATGAAATGAACGCTTCTACCTTTCTTATTCCTAAGAGTTTAACTTTCTCTAGTCTTCTTTTACCTTTCATTGAACAGGTAATAAACCTATCAGGTCTATTATTGGAAATATAAGCCTTTCCATGAATAAATTTGCATATCATAATTTTCTCATAAAATCTAATCTAATACACTATAGCTTCACTGAATTCATGTTTGTTTTTCAGTGAAATACTATTCATGAGCTACCGTAATAAAAATTCAGAATATTTTGCACACTTCTATTAATGGAAAATTGAAAGGATTTTAATCACGTAGTTTGAGAGTTGCTCGTACTATTACGGCCAATATTCCACCGTGTGTCGAGTACTGTGGTATAGGATTCCTTTTAAGACTGGCTGGACGTGAAACCATCATGTCTGAAGACCTTATTTTGTAGGTTCACATCTAATAAACTACTGTATTTATTCCTAGGTTCATCTTAATGTTAACTAGAGCAAAACACATGCCTAATTTGAACTTTATTTCTCCATTAGTTCGTCAATACGGATTTAGATATCAGTCAATCATTTTTAAACATTCAAATTTCTGCCATTAATTGAGATTCAATTTTCACATAAGGAATTACTTTATGAGGCACAATTCCTTTCTTTATAAGTAAACAATACTAGCACGGACCATGAAGGCCTACAGGTGTATCCTAAATATATTTTACCCTATTAATTTAGGCTCTCAACATATTTTTACCCTCAAAAATTTGGAGGTAGTTAGTTCCATTCTAATTACATTTTAGTGGATTATACACGTTTCTCATGCCTCTTCTGGCAGGACCTAGTGCTTACAGTGCACTACGTCTTCTGGTATAGGCTTGCATTTTTGTTACTTTCATGTATCTGTCTCTGTCTTATCCTTGGCTTTGACAATATGAAAGGGACTGAGGTATGAGCGGTGCTAGTAATACCTTTCCTTATGCAGCCAGTCCCTACTATGAATGGTGTGAAAATGTTGCTCATAGGGTCAGTTAGTGCATGCATTTCAGAGGGCTTGGCAGACTGATATATAATCGCAATTCCTGGTTCGGTGAGGAAAGCAACGGGAAACTACCTCACTCCTCATTTCCCTAGTACGTCTCTTCAGTGATGCCCAGGCCATTTATGATAGCTGATGGTGGAGCTGTTGAGGATCCAACCAGCCTTAAGGCTGTGGACTGAACATACATACACACGTTTCTCAAGTCTCCCTTGTAGCCATTGGGCCAGTAAGGAAGTTTACAGTGTTTGACTGCTCTAGATCTCATGCTACCCAAGAAAAGATTAAGGATTAAAGGACTAAAACATGCCACATTACAGTGGTTGATTTTCTGATGACGGTGTCCACAAGTGATCACATACACAAAGAACGATATTACAGCATATAACGGATTGTTGGAGACATCGGACAGTTTTAAAACGCGTCGTGATGGGTGTAACAGAGGAGTGGATCGATAATCTTCCTCCCATCATCAGGTGTAAAAATCTAAAATGTAAAACCATAGCGAATTGGAAAGAGAGGTCTGTATATCCACACGATATCACCTAAATCGCCGAATCCATAAGACTTAATGATTGAATTCAACCTACTACAAACAGATTCAAATAAATTCCGATTCTATACATAAACCATGAATGGAAAACAAGCAATCAGAAGTATTACCACAGTTCAGGAAACGTTGTGAGGCAGATGAATAAAATAATACATCAAAATAGTTCAATGAAATGTGATGACATTTTCAGGATCAATGTAGCAGAGCGTTTGTCTGTTAAAATTAATGCACTCCAACTCATGTTATCCTGTATTGTGCATTTACACTGATATGAATCCAAGAATTTTAGAGACTCACCTTCGTAAATGAGATACATGAGACATTTAGTTCCTTCCATAGTAAGATTGAGAAAGTGTTACATTCGAGATTCTGGCACTGATGGAGGGTGTACTGTGTGAGGTGTTTCTTGTATTTTCTACACTCAACTGAGGCAAATTTTGTACTATTATCGACTGGAAGTCAAGGCCACCCGACGGAACCCAGCAAGCATTATTAGCAGACGAGATAATATTTCCTCAAGTACATTGTACGGTTTTATCTTGTAGAAAATTGTCTAGTCTCGGTAATTTCCAATTTAATTTGATTTCACTTTATTAAGACCTACATTTTGCCTTATTTCTGTGTAGGTTGGTGAGTACTGGATAAGGAATGCGATGTACTGTTTATAGATTTAAGTATGAATGAGTAGGGCTGATATGATGATCGCATGACTTGGCAGTAAGCATTGGATGTCTCTTTGGAGGAAGGACATGCCTTCCTCTTCAAGCTTTTGCATTCACATATAATTAACACCTTGTGATACCTGAGTAGTGTGGGAGTAGCGTGCCTGTCTCTTACTCAGAGGCACTAGAAGACCATCTAAACAGGCATATGGCACGAGTCGTAGCGGATCCAGTCGTGCAAGCCTAGCATAAGGTTAAGGATGGCGTCGCCCTCACTGCATCCTACCCCAATGTCTACAGTTCATCTGGCTGAGCAGAAGTCTTCTTGGCAGGCCAAAGGCCTTAATTTCTATATACGCCAAGTACTTTGGTTTTGATAGTTGAGTCGTATCACCACGGGCATTTACCAGGTAGTATCAGTTCAAATCCAGGCCAATGCATGTGGGGCTTCAAAATTAAAAGTAAGCCTCGGACCTATGCGTGTGGTAGCGTTCCGTACTATTTTATAGGCCAGAGATTCTGAGAAACAACTCGGCAAACGAAGTGAAATTAGATTAGGCGCTGAGAAAGTGGTTCATTGGAGATTCTAGCTCTGATAGATGATATACTGTGTGAAGCGTTTCTTGGATTTTCTACACTGAATTGAGGTAAATTTTGTACTATTATCTATTGTAAGTCAAGGCCACCCGATAGAACCCTAGCTTTTCACGCAGCAAGCATCCCTCACCATATCATACTCCAATGTCTTCAGATCATCTGGCTAAGCAGTAGTCTCCTTGGCAGGTCAAAGGCCTTTATTGCCTATATGCGCCAATAATCAGTTGCTAATGAGCGCGAGCTAATGAGCAAGGGCTATTGACAGTCGCTAACCAGCAGGTTACAATGAGCAATCGCTAATGAGCAGTACATTGCAAGTATGTATATACTTATATCTATATCATATTCAACTACTTTCTCACAACTCAAGAATATAAATTATGATTACCTCTGTTATGATGGCCTCTACAAAAAACACGTTAAGATAAAAAGTTAAGAAATGTAATTTTCCACAACTTTGTTTCTGCCGTATTTTTAAATAGAACCGCTATTAAACCAATTATACGATAATGAAATGTTAGACTTCCCGTAAACTGCCATTTCAGCTAGCATGAATGAAATTAGTTATGTAGTCTACGTATTAGCACTTTATTCCTAACCTCTACATTGCAAATTTTATTACATTCTGTTCAACCATTTTCTCGCATCTCAGATCAAATCTAAATTAACGATTCACTTACCTGCCATGGTTTCATTTCCGCCATCCTGTATAATTTTTAGAATGGCTTTTGTATCCTGAAACAGTATACGGCGATATTTTCCCTGCATCATATCACATTTCTTTAGAAATCCTATATTTCTTCTTTAAAAAGCCGATATTTCTTCTTTTCTGCACATACACCAATGCATACGTTACGTTCTTAAGAGAAGAGTTGCCCTGAATAAGCTTCTGAATTTGTGCCATCTGGCAACCTTACATATTAACATTCAAAGCTGTACAACACAGGGGGTTTTGTTGATTAGCGCCATTCTGTTGCAGTGCTTTCTGCGCTTCATTCAGTGCCGTACATAGCTTGCTGTAAGTGAGTGACATACTGTGTTAACCCTTATATTCAACTTATCTCAACATGTCACGTCGTTGCTGCATGGATAGTCCAGGTATATTCTGGTGTGTGTGTGGAAGTTTCGTGCCGATAAAACAGCGGTCGATTGTTACAGAATTCGTCAGAAAGGCCTACTGTGCTTACTTTAGCATCAAATTAAGGGACCTTCGCCTCCACATGAGACGCTGACATCATTACACTGCTTATGCTCGGCACGTTAGGATGGAGATAAGGATAATGCTGAAGGCTTAAGGCCCTGGAAAAATACTTCACTCCTACTATTACCTATAACGCCCCAGTTTGATGCCGCTATTGATTTTTGCTTTTTCTCTAAAACTACATGACCTTTAGTGATGCTATCTGAGGATCCAACCAGCCTCTATGCTGATAACCTTACGGAATAATGACTGAAGACTTATAATGGCATGTGCCCGTCGGAGAGGCCCTCGTGCAGGTTATTTGGGTTGTCACCCATGGTTATTCTGCCCATCTGCGAGAGTGGGGATCTACCTAGGACGAAACCTAATGTTGAAAATGGTAGAAACACAAGGTACCCGAGCCTGCCGAATTAAGCGATGAAGGTCGAAATCACTGAACCGGACCTCTGTCGTGACCTACCTGTCCTGTGAGACGATCTCGTAGGTTGGTCACCAGGCCGTTGGATGTTGAAGTATTACCTGTCCTGCCGAGCGGAATGTAGGGAGGTAATTGTAGGTATGACTCGTCCCGCAACTCCCGAAATAAAAGATGAAATTATTTCTCCGTCCTTTATTATTGAGGACACTAAAACTACTATGTACAGTATATTTACAAGTCTGAATGTGAAGATCTAAAGATAGAGCGAGCTTGATCCACGCGCCTACTGTCCTACTACGCGTCTATCTGAATCTTGCCCTACGGCACTTGGGCTACGCCCGAACAGAATATCGTTCTGACAAGTACCAACTACTAGCTGGAAGAAGGCCCCGCGCCATCTTGGCCAGGGATTATATCTGCGCTCCTGAACTCAAAGTTCTATCCCTACCTCCTACTAAGGGATTGGGTCTTACAGGCATTGCTAAACTGATCATCCAGTCACTAGCGCTCTCAAGTGGCTATTCTCAATAGTTGTCACAGTAAGTGCTGCTACCTAGGCACTACTGTCTTCTGTCTTACTTTGTCTTCATCTTTCCTTGTTTTCCTAAAGCGCATCTGTAATGGCCTTGACTGGCCGTGTACTTAGTTTTGTCTCTTTGTCGGGCGTCAGGCGGTCCGCCTGGCCCGCATACCAGCTTTGTTTGTTGACACACAGTAAATATCTTATTGTAGTCAACAGCTTTCGTAAGCTAGCGCGTTTCACAAACCGCTCTCCAATACTTAACTGAAAGCTTCCTTCTGCTTTCCAATTATTAAATCTAACTATAATTATTATACAGTTACTCAAGTACTACAAGGTGTCTCATGTCGATGACTATCATTATTCTAACACTAATTAATCTCCTCTGACACCTTGAGCTCTAGACTCGGCTGCGAATCCCGGCTGCCTTCCACCTGGCAGTCCGCCGGTTCGAGTCCGTGGGAGGTCGGTACACGACATCTCCCCCCTTAGGGAAGAAATGGATGCAACCATACGTTGCGTCCATTTCTGTCCTACACTATTTATACTCTGATGTTGCCGGTACGTAAGGATCGGCGACCCTGTGGTGAAGGGGAAGGTTGTTCTCTACTCTGATTATCACTTGCGTCTATTTCTATTGCTTCTATAGATCTCACAGGCGTACTAGGGCGTCCCCCAGCAGGCCTGGAGTGTAATTCCATGATCTCCGCAGACATCTCCGGGCGTCCCCGGATCCGCCTGGGACGTTGGAATATAGTTAAATCCTCATCTGATGTCTTAACCTTATCTCCCTTCGTGATTACCGTTTGTTTTATACATATATTAGGGCAATGAGCCCGTGCATCATCAAACCATCTCTTTGCTGGAAACCCTAGTTTCGGACAGCAACAATTACAACAGTAACAAATTAAAATTAAACTTATGATACCAACAACTATCCACACAATATATCTGTACACATTAATATGTTGATAGACCATTTGTCTTTGCAGTTCTTCTTCTTTTTGTCTCACCATATCTTCCACTTCTTGTGTCTTATGGGTAGCCCATTGTAAATCGTTAATGTGATTTAGTAAATTGTTTAATGACAACTTATTCATTTCGGGTATCTGTTCTAACTTGATTTCACTACCTATCTGTTCACAACAGTCATAATCAAGTGTGACTTCTGGTACAAAGTCTTTACTTTGTGTAGTGTTCACTTCACCTACACCTTGTATTTTATTATGTGGCCCGTATACTGTGCAACCTGCACTTAAAACAAGAATACCAGTACCTGTTAACCTGATATCACTGGTGGTATCCTTACACATACATGTTACTTTAACTTCTTCTGGGGATACGTATATATATCTGTTAGCTCTGATAGGTATCCACATGAGTTGTTGAACGGGAAGCACTCTTTTATCACAATTATCTGGAATCTGACTAACTCCAATAATTAACTGGATCGCGCAACTCTTTTGAGTGTACACTGTATTAATAGGGAATTTAACATGACATAGTCTCCAACTGGGTGTTACTACCTTACATTGATTTACCTGATCTTTGTCTAATTGAACATAAGTTTGTTTCTCCTTGTCCATAAGGATATAATCCTTGGTCTCTTGAATATAAACAAAATGGTGTGGATTACTCTTCATATACGTGGGGAATGGAATCATGTGAAACATTGTATAAGTTACCCTATCTGTAAGGGGTGTCTTGATGACGTACACTAGATAATTTTTGTTGGCGAACACTTCCACTGTGGCTACCTTGTAAATCAAGTAGCCGTAAGCTGATTTTAAATCAAATGGCAAGGACAATCCTTTAGGGAAATCTCCCTGAGCTTTCTTATAACCTTTAATAATATCATCTGGTGAAATTATTTGCACCTGAATGACTCCTACGTGAGCATTCATTATACCTGATAATACAACACTGTAATGCTCATACAGTTGTATGAGAAGGCCTTCAATCTCAATTAAATGCCTATTCACTGAGTTTTCTAGTTCAACTTGCTTAAGTGCTTCTGTAATCTGAAGCGTGCTATTGGCAAGATAAGATCTAATTTCTGCAATGTTTTGAGTTAATCTCTGCTCATTGGCTGTGACATCGTAAATGGTGCTGTTCATAGATTGCAATGTTGATTTTACTACTATCATCTGGTCTTTTGCAATTTTCATAATTGAAATCTGTTCCTGCTCTAACTCACTAATTTTTGACTCATATTTATCGGCATCCTCTTGACTTAATGTTCCAAATAATGCCTTTGCGATGGAACCTACTGCGTTAATTAGGCCTCGTTTTCGCCTAGTGTTATCCGTTTCCCCTATTGGTTTAGTAATCCTCGTAATTAATTCCTTCGATTCCCTAATTCTATCTAATTGTGCACTTAGCATTTTAACATCCTGTTGACATGTTAGGTTAGTACTTCTTTCTAACTGTGTACATATTAATTGAGTCCAGTGTATGTGTCTGTTGACATTTGAAAATACATCACTTAATTTATTCAGGTTTACATAGGTAACTAGTGTCCATTCCGTATGGTATAACTGTATCTCACCCTGATTGTCGAAGTATGCCCCTGGAGTACTCTCATATGGTGTCACCTTGACATCCAGTACTTCTCCGGCTATTCTGTAGCGGTGTGACGTCACGACTATCACTGCTACTACGATGGACAACAATTCTAGCATTCGCGCCATATCTGCTGTCTACCTGCAAGGTAAAGACAGGATGTGTGTTACCATTCGCTTCCCAGTTCCCATTTCACACATCTACAAGTACAATTTCAAACGGTTCTTATGTACCTTAACCCTTTTCCCCTTCTTATTCATCTGTAGGGTGCAGTTCACCCCTGAAACATCTACTATTTCGTACGGACCTTCGAATGGTGGGCTTAGCTTTCTGGATTTTCCTCTTCGCAATGCGTCATTGTGCAAAAGAACCTTATCACCTACCTGAAAGGTGACCTCATTTTGCTTTTTGTCGTAGTGTTCTTTCTCTAATTCCTTTCGCTCTATTAAAGTCTTTCTGGCGGCCTCGTGATTTCGCCTAAGCTGTGCCGTCAGTTCCTCCACCACGTTCTGGTGTTCATTGTAATTCATTTCA
Source organism: Anabrus simplex (assembly GCF_040414725.1). Lineage (NCBI taxonomy): Eukaryota > Metazoa > Arthropoda > Insecta > Orthoptera > Tettigoniidae > Anabrus > Anabrus simplex. The sequence goes on from NC_090266.1 coordinate 1,018,840,901, forward strand.
GGTGGCTTTTGCAGCACACCTGGGATATTTGCCTTCCTTCCAAAAATTAATTCGTAGGGTGTGAACCCTGTACTTGTGCTCTTTGTGGTATTATACACAAAGCTAGCTGTAGGCAAATACTTGTCCCAGTCATTCTGCTCCCCTGAGCAGACATAATGCCTTAGGTACTCCGTGAGCACCTTATGGGATCTTTCTATGCTACCGTTCGATTGTGGCCTGAAGGCCGTAGTGTGTGTTTTCCGAATGCGCAGCGTTTTACACAGCGTCTTAGGCACGTCACTCATGAAATTACTACCCTGGTCAGTGAGAATCTGCTCTGGTATCCCGTAGATACTTATTACGTTATTGATTAGCGTCCGTGCCACGGTTTCTACCTCCTGATTAGGCATGGCACTCGCTACTAGGTACTTCGACAGCTGATCTTGGCATGTCAGTATGTACCTGTTTCCTGCCTCTGTCAACGGAAGAGGTCAACTACGTCTAGGGATATCTTCTCAAAGACTGTGTTCGGGGTATCCGTGATTCTCAGGGGAGCCCTGACGTCTGGTCTGGTCCCTTTATTCTTTTGACAAGAGGGACATGTGCGTACATAGCGCTCAATGTCCCCTTTCATGCCCTTCCACTGAATTCGTTCACGTACCCTGGCGTACGTGCGCGCTATTCCTTGGTGGCCTCCCACCAAAGAATCATGACATTCTTTCAAAATGGCTAGCTTTTCAGCTTCGTCTAATTCGTTCTCTTCCTCAGATAAGCTACCTTCGGGCGAAATCTCCTCTGCGTTAGCGTCCTCGGAAACCTCGCTACCGTCCGCTTCAATTCCCTCTGCCGTAGCGTCCTCGGGTTTTGAAGACAGTACCTCCTCTCTATTCTCATCTGAGGCCTGAGTTTCTACTGTTGTCTCTGAGTGAGACCTGTGCTGAGCCGATTTAACCACTCGCGCTTGGCACTTGGGTTCAGTGGGATTCCTACTCAGGGCATCTGCATTGCAGTTCTGTTTGCCCTGCTTATATACGACGTCGAAGTCGTATTCCGCCAGCTTCAGTCTGAACTTTAGCAGGCGTGAAGACGGATCTTGCACGTTGAAGACCCACTTCAACGGCTTATGGTCTGTCACAACAGTGAATTTTCTACCAAACAAATATGGTCTGAAATACTTTACTGCCCACACTATTGCCAACAATTCATTCTCAGTTACGCTATAATTCATTTCTGCTTTATTAAGCGTTCTACTTGCATAGGCAATTGGAAGGTCTTTTCCGATAGGTCCTTGTGACAATACTGCCCCAACCGCTTCGTTGCTCGCATCAGTGGTAACAACGAATGGTTTTTCAAAATCCGGATACTGCAATATAGGTTCCTCAATTAGCTTTTGCTTTAGTGTCTGGAACGCTTGTTCCTGATCGTCTCCCCATACAAAGGGAACGTCCTTCTTCACTAACTGATACAGCGGTTTCGCGATTTTGCTGTAGTTAGGTATGAACTTCCTATAGTACCCACTCAGTCCGCAGAACTGCTTGATCTGGCGGCTAGTGGTAGGCCTCGGAAAGTCCTTAACGGCCTGTACTTTACGTGGGTCTGGTAAGACACCTTCGTCAGTAATTACATGTCCTAGGAATGCTACTTCAGTTCTTAGGAATTCACACTTATCTGGCTGGAGTTTCAGCGTGTTCTCTCTCAGCCTTTGAAATACGTCTCTTAGCTTCGCATTGTGCTCCTGGATTGAACTCCCGTACACAATGACGTCATCCAGGTAACACAGACATTTTATACCCGTTAACCCTGTGAGCACGTTGTTCATCAGCCTCGTAAACGTGGCTGGCGCGTCTTTCAAACCCATGGGCATTTTCCTGAATTCGTACTTGCGTCCTAGCGCAGAGAATGCTGTCTTTGGCCTGTCTTCAGGCTTCAACAACACTTGGTGATAGCCACTCGCGAGATCTAAGGTCGAAAAATATCTCGCCTTGCCAAGGGCGTCTAGCAGTTCTGAAATTAATGGCAGGGGATAACTGGTTCCTATCGTTATCTCGTTCAATTTACGAAAGTCGATCACGACCCTCCATTTTTGTTTCCCTGAGGCGTCTAATTTCTTCGGAATTAAAAGTAATGGCGCATTCCAGGCTGATGTGCTAGGTGTGATAATTTCATCACTTAGCATCTTGTCTATCTGAGCTTGTATCTCCCCCTTCTGTGCTTCGGGAAGTCTATATGGTCGTACATTAATTGGAGGTTGATATTGGGGTGTAGGGATCTCATGCTGTAGTACATTAGTGTGAGTTAGTTTGTCTCCCTCAAGATAGAAGATATCATTGTACTCAGCACAGATGGCGTATATCCCTTCCTTTTCTACCTGCGTGAGGTGATCAACTCGCAAACAGTCTATCACCCGCTGTGATCGGGGCTTCTGTGTGGCCGGTTCTCCGTTTGCCACTCTACTGTTCTGCTCTACCTTTCGCACTTGTGCTAGGCAGGTCTTATCTACCTCCTGTATGTGCACTCGTGGGCTGTGTAAAGTCACTACCTTTTCAGTGGTATTCATCATACTAACCACTGCTTCGTGGTGCGCTGATTTAGTCAGGCACCCTGCGAGGTACACCCCTGGTATCACCTCTTCCTTCTCAATAATTCCTAAGGGTAGATTCCGATCTACTTCTATAACAACGACCTTCTGGGTCCTTGGTTCGAGACGGATCACCTTCGTCTCTCGTGCCCCCATAGGGTATTGTCGCCCTCTTATGGTGACATGACCTTCCCTATAGTCAATCACGCTATCTGTCAGGAGGTCTCGCCCAACTATACCATCCTGTGTTAATTGGAAGTCACTCCCTACCACATGAAATGTGTGACTTGTGTTTCCAATGGCAAAACGTACAGTACCCTGGGTGTAAATTATTCCCTTACTTACACCCGCTAATTCAATTGATTTACTCCCGTCAATCAGGCATTCCTTGGGTACCGATTGCCTCTTAACTAGGCTGACATCGGACCCAGTATCTATCAAAAATCTCAACGGTCTTCCTTGGTTTGCGACCTGGATCAGCACCGTGCCTTCTACGTCAGGATTCTTGGGACCTTCTGGTGTGCGGGCCTCCGTAACTGTCCCCTTGCTACGGGCCCGTTCTAGTTTGCCGCCTGAGCCACGGAGGTTTTCGTGGCGTGCGTACTGCCACCCTTCTTTTTGAACCAACAGTCTTGGGTTCGATGTGACCACCTATCACAATGTTCGCATTGGGCTCGGTATATTACGGCCTTGCCCCTTATGCGTCCACCCTGAGCTTGGCCTTTCATGGCCCTACTGCCTGTGGACTCGCCTTGGGCTTTTCGACAGTTTCTCTGAATGTGGCCCTGTTGGCCACACGAATAGCATCTACGGCTATCCGTTCGCATCGCCGGAGTGTGTGCACCTTGTGTGCGTGCACCTTGAGTGTGTGCACCTTGTGTGCGTACACCTTGTCGACAATTCACCTGTATGTGCCCTTTATGGCCGCAACGATAACAAGTTCTGTTTTCACCTGTCACTGTGTTTGGTTGTGTGCATACTATGCGCACTGTTTCTCGTACCTCTTTTTCCTTGTCCCTCTGTTTCTTTCTACAGTCACGGTCAATGTGCCCTGACTTCCCACAATAGCGGCATTTTAATTTACTGAAGGTGCCCCCTGTAGTTGTATTGGAACTAGCGGTCTGTGTGGTGTGAGCCCCCTGCGTTCCTGTGTTCTTACAGTTCCTTGCTATGTGGCCTTCCTTGCTACAATTGTAGCAGACCACCCTAACACTAGCATGTGTTGGCTTAGTATGCCACTTTGGTGCTGCACTGCGCTCCTGTTCTGGTTTGCGCTTGCTAAACCCTGAGCTACGTTTGTGTTGTAGACCTTCTCGTGCCTTCTTTGACAATATTACAGTTTCTTCCTGTTGAGCAAGTGCAACTGCCTTTTCGAAGGTAATGCCCTTTTCTGACTGAACCTTAGCTTGTATTCGAGGGTTAGCTAACCCTTGTATGAAACTAGCAACACATATTTTTCTCGTTATTTTCAACTGCGCGTCACGATCCTCCTCTAATTCATCCTCAAGTATTGCCTCTCTAAAAGAAGCTGACAATGTTTCTATTTTGTGCGCCCAAAGTGCGACTGATTCTCGCGGGTCCTGCGCTGTTTGGAACATTTGACAAATGTACAAATCTAACGTGCCTTGCTGGCCATAATATTCTATCAATGCCCGCTTGGCTTTCTCCCAGTTATGTATATCACGTCTGTACAACAACTTATCTCGGGCTCTGCCCGTAACCTTAGTTAAAATATACTTGAAAAACAACTCTTGATCCTCATCCTTAATCATACGAACAGCAGCATCTACGTTAGCTATGAACTCATGCAATCTATCTGGTTGACTGCCATCAAACTCTCGTCCAATGAGGCGATGTCCTTCTACTACTGTAACAAAAGGCCCACTCATACTTACTGATTCCACCTCGTCAAGCATCTCAGTGCCTTGGTCTGCTGGTACTGAACTGTTCTGTCGTGCCATTTGAAATAAATATTCAGCTTACCTTAATCTGCAATGCTGCTTCACTGCTGGGCTGGATGAGTAGTCGGCTGTAGTGCTGCGTCTCCACCGGATGGCGTTGTCTGCTACTGGACTGCTACCCCTCTGCTGGGCTGGCTTAGTAGGCTGCGGTAGTGATGCTCCTCTTCTGCGATGCGCGGCACACGAACGAAACTACGCGGTAGCGCGGTTCGGACAATCTTCTGCGAAGTCGCGATTTTCTCACACGGAAATCTTCTGCGAAGTCGCGGTTCTCTTACGGACAATCTTCTACGAAGTCGCGATTCTCTCACGTTATTTCGGTGAGTTGACACTGTTCGAGGATCGAACTCGGGACCCTGCACTACCTGACACCAAATTTTTATACGTGCCTGTCGTGACCTACCTGTCCTGTGAGACGATCTCGTAGGTTGGTCACCAGGCCGTTGGATGTTGAAGTATTACCTGTCCTGCCGAGCGGAATGTAGGGAGGTAATTGTAGGTATGACTCGTCCCGCAACTCCCGAAATAAAAGATGAAATTATTTCTCCGTCCTTTATTATTGAGGACACTAAAACTACTATGTACAGTATATTTACAAGTCTGAATGTGAAGATCTAAAGAGAGAGCGAGCTTGATCCACGCGCCTACTGTCCTACTACGCGTCTATCTGAATCTTGCCCTACGGCACTTGGGCTACGCCCGAACAGAATATCGTTCTGACAAGTACCAACTACTAGCTGGAAGAAGGCCCCGCGCCATCTTGGCCAGGGATTATATCTGCGCTCCTGAACTCAAAGTTCTATCCCTACCTCCTACTAAGGGATTGGGTCTTACAGGCATTGCTAAACTGATCATCCAGTCACTAGCGCCCTCAAGTGGCTATTCTCAATAGTTGTCACAGTAAGTGCTGCTACCTAGGCACTACTGTCTTCTGTCTTACTTTGTCTTCATCTTTCCTTGTTTTCCTAAAGCGCATCTGTAATGGCCTTGACTGGCCGTGTACTTAGTTTTGTCTCTTTGTCGGGCGTCAGGCGGTCCGCCTGGCCCGCATACCAGCTTTGTTTGTTGACACACAGTAAATATCTTATTGTAGTCAACAGCTTTCGTAAGCTAGCGCGTTTCACAAACCGCTCTCCAATACTTAACTGAAAGCTTCCTTCTGCTTTCCAATTATTAAATCTAACTATAATTATTACCAGTTACTCAAGTACTACAAGGTGTCTCATGTCGATGACTATCATTATTCTAACACTAATTAATCTCCTCTGACACCTTGAGCTCTAGACTCGGCTGCGAATCCCGGCTGCCTTCCACCTGGCAGTCCGCCGGTTCGAGTCCGTGGGAGGTCGGTACACGACACCTCGGCATACAAACACGTATGAACCGATGAAGCATCAGGCTTGAGACGTTGACTCCACGCCAAGCTCCCGTCTTACTTTACTATCCCCCACCTCCACTTCTGCAACGTGTCCTTTAGTGTTATATACACTACATCAGCCGAAATTGAACATGAGGACTTCCTAGTAATAGAATTAGCTAAGGCATCAAAAATCGACCTTGACCTAGAGTTCGTCCTATCAGAGCATGCGTAAGATAACAAACTAGGAATAAATATACAATTAGTTATTTTCTAGGCACCCTGACCCCACATTTTGAAAATATATGAATTAATATAACACTTGTGGCGACGATGGGATAGGAAAGGGAGAGGGGTGGGAAGGAAGCGGGCGTGGTCTTATTTATGTGTGGTGTGTGAGTTCCAGGGATGTCGTGGACAGCACAAACACCCAGCCCCCGGGCCATTGGAATTAACCAATGAAGGCTAAAATCCCCGACCCGGCTGGGAATCGAACCCGGGACCCTCTGAACCGAAGGCCAGTACGCTGACCATTCAGCCAACGAGTCGGACATCAAGACAATAATAAACGCTGAGAGAATATTTCAACGTGGTGAAACTTACAACTTGATTCGATTCTTCAACCCGTTTACATTCATACCATTGTCTGCATTCCACCTCACTACATTGTGTAAGTCCCCGTCACAACCCTGCAACTCATTTACTACTCTATACAATATGGCATCATCCGAAAATAGCCTTATCTGTGATTCCAGTTTTTGTACCCCTAACATTTATACGTATATAAGAAAACATAAAGGTCCAATAATACCGCCCGGAGGGACACCCCACGTGATCATTACAGGATTAGACAACCCTTCACCTACTCTAATTTTCTCAGTTCTGTTTTCTAGAAATGTATCCACCCATTCACCACTATTTTTTCCAGTACTATAGCCCTCATTTCCGTCAGTAATCTTCCCTGATCTACCCTATCAAAAGCCTTGGATGTCAATAGCGATACAGTCCATTTTCCCTACTGAATCTAAAATATCTGCTATATTTTGCTGGAATCCTACAAGTTGAGCCTCATTGGAATAACCTTTCCTAATCCCAAACTCCCTTCTATCAAGCCAGTTAGTAATTTCGCAAACGTGTACAGCATTATCAGAAAGAATGCTTTCCCAGAACTTAAAAATAACACATGCCAAGCTGACTGGCCTGTAAATATCAGCTTTATTTGCATCACACTTTCCCTTCTACATTGGGGCTATTATTGCAACTCTCGATTCATTCAGTATCGCTCCATCATGCAAGCAGTAATCAAGTAAGTATCTCAGATATGGCACTATTTTCTAACCCATAGCTTTTAATATCTCCACAGAAATCTTATCAATCCAACCTACACAATATCCCACTAGTAACCATATCTGATTCCTTAAACGTCTTCATTGATACCGTAACCAGATCCCAAACATCCCCAACTATGTTAATTATCCCCGCTTGCCTTACGTTACTGGTACCAAAGTGCAAAATTACCACCTACTCCTTACCCTCCTCCCGCCCTTCTATTTTCCTTAATATCTGCCTTAACCTAATTCCTGGATATCACTATACCCTTGTTCCCTTTTCCGTACATACTTTGCCCACGTGCCCGACCATTGAATTACCCATGACTAGAGCTTCAACTCCACCCTCCTCATTCGATACCCACTTTCCTGGTCTCCCTTAACTTCCCTGACGCCTGCAGAACTCACTTCCTACTCCCTTTTCTCTCTCTCACTACTCTGTTCCACCTCCGTCTTCCTGTCCTCTAATCTACGTTACCCTTTCCCTACCCTCTTCTTTTCACTTGCCCCGCCCCTCCGCTGTAACACTTCCCTGATCCTCACCTTCCCTCTGGTGATCTTCCTGCAGTGACTCATACGATTCTTCACGATACCTCTCCTGTGCCCACTCCCGGACTTAAACCCTTAGTCCTCGTTTTCCTTTACCTTAAGAAATTAGCCCACCTGTCTACCACTTCACCCTATAACCTTCACACACACACATTAATTTGAAAGGAAGTTATCGCTGCAACTATAGCCTATAAGGAACTCTAGGTTGAAGCAGCATTCGTAAGAAGGTGTGATCTTATTATTTTGCAACAGTAGATTGCACTTTAAGTGCGTATATACTCTTATTGAAATTTACTAGTAACAAATAATCTGGCAATTCTGCATGCTTTATCAATGCCGTGATTCTTGTTTACACTAGCTAACCGGTTTCGCACTAGATTTAATAGTACGCCAGTACATCACAAAAACTTACTGGTTTTGTCAAAATACAACGCATTTTAGACAAGTCATGAAGACACATTGAATATCGTAGAGATATGTTGGGAAGTTAGAATAAATAATTTTAAACGTTATGGAAGGGTGTTAAATTAATCACGCTTGAAGAAAAGGAAGTGATTCAAAATAGCTTTAGAGAGTATTTGGATCAGCATGGAATGAATAACTTCCAACTGAATTAAAGCAGTTATCGAACTACCCATATATTTATTCAACCAGTATGTCGAGGAAAATATTTAAACGCATTTTGGAAAAGGGGGCACAATCACTTGTGGACATTAAGAAGAAATGATGCAAGTTTTATGCCGTAAAACAACGGCTGTCAAAATCACAACTTAATTCTGGGCTATGTAACTGATAAATACTACGGGAGGAATGGGCAGTAACTCTAAAACAGGAGTATGATAGAGTAGCGAAGGAAATGTATTGGCACACTGCACTATTTGAACCTATAAAATGAAAGGTAGGTGTTTAATAGCAATAAAATGCATTTGTACTTACTTTTATATCATGTTTCCTTAAGGTATGGGATTTTTATTGGGGATATGTATTATTTTCCCATATACAGTAGCCTGTATTCCTTCTTTCTCTGTCCGGAGGCTTGGCTGAATGGTCTGCCAACGTAGTGGTTTTCACATCAGAGTGTCCCGGGTTTGATTCCCGGCCGGGCTGATTATTTATCTGCGTATGGTTAATTCCTCTGGCTCGGGGACTAAATGTTTCTGCTGGCCTTAACACACACCTCTTTACATATACGAAATATACCGCAAAACATGAGCCAAATATACATCAAGTGCCCACCGTAAAAAACTGGTAAAATGTTCAGGAAAGAGAAAAATCGGAAGAAGAAAAATGATGTTCCTGTCGTTTCTGAAGGTTTTTTGTATGCAATCACCTTCATTGTTAAAAGGAAAGAAGACCTTCCGCTCATTTATACATAACCAGATGGTTTTAGAGGATGTACAGTACCTTCAGATAACACGATCGACTTCCTTCTCCTGTTACAGAACATGAACCATGTACACTCGTTAAGGATGCAGTTACTAATGAAGTGAAGAAATGAGGTCACGGCGCTCAGAAATGAGTAAACCGATTGATGATGACACTCGTCTGTCACCATGAAGTTTACGACAGCCAGCGTGAATCCGACAAGGTGCGTGGAATCTGTCTCGTTTAGGGAATAAGGAATACAATGACTGACAGTTCAAGCTGCTGTTAGTAGATATGCACTTGTGACATGAATACCCATGAACACGTGATATGTATTTTATGAGACGAACAGGAAAGTTGGATGCAAAATAGAACTGAACACGTGGTAAGATGTTTAAATGTTCGACATTTTGTTTTACTTATATCAGTTGGAAATATATTACTGAATAACTTAACGCAAGTACACATCTCATTGGATCTGTAAAATTGATATTCCAAGACATATAGTTGCACCGAAAAGGGTGACGTCAACCGGGCACAGTTGGTCAATCGTCGTTTCTCTGTTCGTAAGATATCGGGATCGATCTCGACTTAGGTGGGTGGTATTTGCGCAAATTCCGGATAGTTACCTTCCAGTGTATTAAGGAAAGACTACGGGGCAACACTATTATTATTATTATTATTATTATTATTATTATTATTATTATTATTATTATTATTATTATTATTATTATTATTGCTAAACAGCTCCTTGGCTGAATGGTCAGTGTAGATGCCTCCTATTCTGATAGTCCTGGGTCCTATTACCGACCTGACCACTGCGTTCTTTCATCTACGCACAACGCACCTACCAACCACCACAGGAGCACGTGATGAGTCAATCCATCACTCGAAATAGGGTTGGTTTCAGAAGAAAGCAACTGGCTTGAAATTGGGCCTAGTCTAAATGTACGCCAAAAATCGTACCCGTGACCCCACTTTTGAGCGTCAGAAAAACGATAGAAGAAACACTACCCTTCTTCTCCTTCTGTTGCCATGTTCCAATAATGGACCACGAAAGTTAATCAAAATGATTTACGGCTTAGGTTGCTTGGAGCTGCTTTTGCGCTTTTGACAGCTTTCTTCCTTGCACATATCTTCTTCATTCTTTGTCTTGGTTTTTGTTTAGTTTCTTCTAATATTTTTGTCTAAATCCAGCCTTAACCCTCCGGTGGACGCGCCTTGAGAAATTGCACGGACGGGGGCTCGCCGCATGGAGTGCTGCTCCTACAAAATTCCACTTTAAGACACATTTTCGGGGAAAATGAAAAAATGTGAGGCCATTTTCATGAAGATACGTCGCTAACTCATAACTGAAGTGGTAGTTGTCGGTGGTAACGTTTCCGTTCGAATTTTTCATCGAAACAGTCAAAATTTTTAAATTGTCAAATATTTTATTGGACGTCACAAGAGGAACTGGTTTCTGAATTCCGGAATGCAGCTCAAAATGAGATATGCAATATGATTTGCTGTCACACAGGGCGTATACGTTATGGCATATTTGGCATATACATCACAGAACCCCAGGGCCCTTTAAATCATACGAGCATTTCGTCCACTCACTATGCGAATAATTGAAATGACAATTGTTCAGGAAGCTCGTATGCTGTTCCCTAACATCTGCTAACTTATCACATTGTTGTCATTCTTGATGAGTGTGTACATTACCAAATCGAAGTGCTCGCATCAAAAAACGAAACGGCTTCAGACTGAGTACAGACTAGGATAGGCATACCAGTGCCGTCTACTTTCCATAGTCCTTCAGTGTAATGGTATCGTTCTCTTTCACTCCAGTCACGAATAAAATACCAAAAATAGCCATTATTTGTTTTCTTGTTTTATCATTGCAGTCCCTCACACACAAATTGGGTGGAGGAGCATAATTTGTCAATAAAAATATTAGTTCATGAATTGATGTTGTCAATATCAAAATCAGGGAATTTTAGAAACGCATCATCATTATCGTTATTTTCATCATCATCATACTGTTCTAGTACAGTCCGACTCGTTGGCTGAAAGGTCAGCGTACTGGCCTTCGGTTCAGAGGGTCCCGGGTTCGATTCCCGGCCGGGTCGGGGATTTTAACCTTAATTGGTTATTTCCAGTGGCACGGGGGCTGGGTGTATGTGTTGTCTTTATCATCATTTCATCCTCATCACGACGCGCAGATCACCTACGGGTGTGAAATTGAAAGACCTGTACCTGGCGAGCCGAACCCGTCCTGGGATATCCCGGCACTAAAAGCTATACATTTCAATGTTCTGGTAAAGCACGTTCTATCAGGCACTAATTATTTATTTAGAAATGAACTTACACAGTTATCTGAGGGAGAGCAATGAGATAAGGAACAAAAATATATGACGCTTTAATACAAAACCAAGGTCTCATTACCTACGGTCTTCAGATCTCCATCCGTGCCTATAATGAAAGTATCATTATTCCAAGAATAAGTCGTTATGAGTGGTAATCCTTAGATCTACATTCCACTGAAATCAATTAAAGTTTCTCACTAGATCTCCGGTAGACCAATCGGTGGTTGTATCGAAAATGATCCGAAGCAGTCTCTAACAGCCATTCCCAGACGCTTCAAGTGTTTCTTTGATTAACTGTCTAGCAAGTCGAGTTGACGTGGTGGTATTTCCGATGAAAGGGAACTCAGCCCGCCCCTACAGCAAGGAACTGCCTTAAACTATCTGAGTCTTAAAGGAATAGACCGACGTGGAAAGCTCCAATGTTCGAATGACTTTTAATACACCGGACAATACTATCAACAAAATATATTTTCATTCCGAGAACTGAAATGTGTTAAAGGGGACATGTTAAGACCATAAATTGTAAACGAGTAATAATAATAATATGTTGATGACACTTACACATTTACATTCAGGCCGTGCGGTTAGGAGCGCGCACGCGGGAGATAGTGGGTTCAAACCCCACTGTGGGCAGCCCTGAAGATAGTTTTCCGTGGTTTCCCATTTTCAGACCAGGCAAGTGCTGGAGCTGTACCTTAATTAAGGCCATGGCCGCTTCCTTCCCATTCCTAGGCCTTTCCTATCCCATCGTCGCCATAAGACCTATCTGTGTCGGTGCGAGTTAAAGCAACTAGCATTTACATTCAGTGCTGAACAGGGGCCTTGTCGGGGATGCGAAGATTGGAAGGGATAGACAAGGAACTGAGATGAAGCGACCGTGGCCTTAAGTTAGGTACCTTCCCGGTATTTGCCAGGAAGAGAAGTGGGAAACCAGAGAAAAACATTTCGGTGATGGCTGAGGTGGAAATCTACTCAGGTGATCTCCCGAAGCTGAGTGGACCCCATTCCAGCCCTCGTACCTCTTTTCAAACCTCGAGGCAGAGCCGGGAATCGGGGTGGCTGCTAGTCACACTAACCACTACGCCACAGAGGCGATAATAATAATAATAATAATAATAATAATAATAATAATAATAATAATAATAATAATAATAATAATAATAATAATTTACCAGGGGTTCACCTTCCCCGGCTACTTAAAATGTGCTCATTATCTACGGCCATCCAAGACAGCGGACATGAACTTTCAAAAATAATTTCTTCTTGCACGGTTAGATGGCTCTACCATCTATTTGTTAGCGCAATCTTTCGGCTAGACACAAATTAATAAGTTAGGAAAGTTTGTTGTTTGTAATTGGTAAACCTTTTTCTGAGGATTTTTTAATGTACCGAAGATGCCAACACTTCAGCTGGTTTCTCCTCTATTGTAATCTACCTATCACATGCATGTAACTATGTTCTCTAGCTAATCAAACCCGGGGGTGTGTATGGAAATTCAGTCTATCAACATATTGTATTTTAATTTAGTCTTGAATTTTCCCTTACTGAACTACGTCTTGTGTGATTTGCGCCATTGCTCGAGATTGCGACTTGATGGAGGCCATAGAGGGCTAGGGAGGCAGGGGCGTAGCCAGTTGAAGAAGATTCAGCAATACAATGTAATGGCAGAATTTACCTAGACATGCGATCTTGCCTACGGGTAGTTCGAGGGGATGGTCTCAGCCGTTTCTTAATGTATTTTTGTCTTTTGGGAGTTGAAATGTGGGACCTTCTGCGCATACTTCGGATTGTATTTCTATTTCCTACTGGGAAATATTTAATGTAAAGGAGCACGAGTGGTGACACTCAGCTGTCTCTCCTTCAATTTTCGAGTTGGGTAACTAATGTTTTCAAGCTCTCCATTTTGCTACTTGCTTTACGTCGCACCGACACAGATAGGTCTTATGGCAACGATGGGATAGGAAAGGCCTAGGAAGTGGAAGGAAGCGGCCGTGGCCTTAATAAAGGTACAGCCCCATCATTTGCCTGTTGTGAAAATGGGAAACCACAGAAAATCATCTTCACGGCTGCCGACAGTGGGGCTCGATCCCACTATCTCCCGATTACTGGATACTGGCCGCACTTACCTCCATTTTGGAAATCTTGTCTCGGCTTTTAAATTTTCCACCTTTAGCCACCCTTTTTAGAATGGGATTGTCCTCTGTTTCATTGAGCATTAAGCCCACTTAGGTTCCCGTCCTTCCTGAAATTTCTATAAGGAGTACTGGTGTTTCGCCTGCTAGACTTTTGTTAATGGCCTTCTATGTATAACATTTTCTTTTTATCCTTACGGCCCTGTAGAATGAGCAATTGTGCCCTTGTATATTCCTATCATTCTTAGGGTAACTGTCTTCGTTTTGATTCCCTTTGGGAACAGTAATGAATCTTATTGTGGAGCCTTGCAATTGATAAGCTCAACACGGGACAACCGTATATGAAGACTTAGAAGTTGGGTCACCCTATGTGTTGCCTAATGCAATTATATGTGTCAAAAGCAACTGATTTTCACACCAGGTAAATGCTGGGGCTGTACCTTAATTAAGGCCACGACCGCTTCCTTCCCATTCCTAGGCCTTTTCTGTCCCATCGTCGCCATAAGACCTATCTGTGTCGGTGCGACGTAAAGCAAATAAAAAAGCAACTGATTCCCTGTTCGAGGCTAGACTCTTGTATTTTTGAGCTGAGACTCCTATAAAATATCCCTGTTTGAAGTACCTACGCTTTTTCACAATATTGTACCTGTCAGGGGCAATTATGCCCCTTTGTATGTGATTTTACGGCTGAGAGTTTTCTCCCAAGTTATTTTGTACCTGATTTAGGACTTATAAGTCCAAGGCATCCTTAGAGCTGACGAGCTCGTTGCTAACATTTTCAACCGTTCATTGTTATAGCATTAAATTCCTTTTTCTCAAATTTTAGAAAGGAAAGAAATAAAATGTCCAAATTTGTTATACTCAAAGATACTATAAGTAGTCTCCTGTCCAGCCATTCAACCCAGGTGCTTCCTATTCCTCTATCAGCTTTGTAATATCCGAAATAAGAAGAAGAAGAAGAAGAAGAAGAAGAATTCTATCCCGACTCGGTATCGTTCCTTGGGCGATATAAACCTTTCTTAGAATGGGTTCAACGTAACTTACCAGAGCACTGCTCAGTTTCTTTTTTTCTTTTTTTACTTGTTGCTTTATGTCGCACCGACACAGATAGGTCCAATGGCGACGATGGGATAGGAAAGGGCTAGGTGTGCGAAACAAGTGGCCGTAGCCTTGATCAAGGTACAGCCTCAGCATTTGCCTGGTGATAAAATAGGAAAACATGGAAAACAATCTTCAGGGTTGTCGACATTGGGGCTCGAACCCAAGATCTCCCGAATGTACGACCAGATCTCCCTGTGGCTTGCTCAGTCTTCCGGTATGAAACATCACCACAGCGTGAAGTAACCTTTTCTAGTTGAATTACGTCGCACCGACACAGATTGGCCGGTGAAACCGAATATAGTTCACGATACGCACCACGTCTTTAAGGCCGGTAACATTTGGGCAAAGAGCCTCTTGGTGAGCGAAACAATGAATTGAAGGCAAATTCGGCACATTAAGCCTCTTCCGCGGAAAGCCAATAAACATTCTTATTTTACAGCGCAGAAGCGGTAGAACTCCTCTCTGTTGTTACGGAAAATGGCTTTTACCAAGTGAGTCCTTCAGCTGCCGTTTCTGCCGCTTCTAAAATATCTGCCCCTGTAGTAGTGTCTAGAAGCTCTTTCGTTACATGTATGTGGTCGATCACGCCATGCAGGAAAATCATGCAGATTCCTGGCAATGTCGCTGATTCGCCGCGTTATTGTCATACTGGACAATGATATTCTGCTGTATGCTGGAGCTAACGTAGGATTCATTACTACGTCCAACAAAATACTCTTTAATAGTGTCCCTACCACAAATGGCTTGCCAGCCTTTGCTGAATATACAGCAATTTTATAACTTGCTCCAAGAGAAGCGTCACAATACCCTTCATCTTCTTCACCCTCAAATAGAAAATATACAAGAAATAAAATATATTCTTATATGCTAATGGCATTTTTACCAGCTCTTCGCACGGGAATTTGCAGTGGATTACATTTTACCTTCAGAAATTTATGCGAAGCCGCCTCCGTGGTGTAGTGGTTAGCGTGATTAGCTGCCACCCCCGGAGGCTCGGGTTCGATTCCCGGCTCTGCCACGAAATTTGAAAAGTGGTACGAGGGCTGGAACGGGGTCCACTCAGCCTCGGGAGGTGAACTGAGTAGAGGTGGGTTCGATTCCCACCTCAGCCATCCTCGAAGTGGTTATCCGTGGTTTCCCACTTCTCCTCCAGGCGAATGCCGGGATGGTACCTAACTTAAGGCCACGGCCGCTTCCTTCCCTCTTCCTTGCCTATCCCTTCCAATCTTCCCATCCCTCCACAAGGCCCCTGTTCAGCATAGCAGGTGAGGCCGCCTGGGCGAGGTACTGGTCATACTCCCCAGTTGTATCCCCCGACCAAGAGTCTGAAGCTCCAGGACACTGCCCTTGAGGCGGTAGAGGTGGGATCCCTCGCTAAGTCCGAGGGAAAAACCGAACCTGGAGGGTAAACAGATGATGATGATAATGATGAAATTTATGCGAAGTTAAATGCGACATATTAAAATGATATTTCGTACGAAAGCGTGTGGCAGTAACGTGAAATATGATGAAGCTGAACAAAGTCGAGAGAGAATGATGATGATTTCCGAATATATTCTACGGTACAGTTCCTGGTCCGAAGATGCGCGAAATTCTCAGGTGGCATATTGTATCTCTGACCACTGGCGTGGCGCTCTAACATTTGTGATACCTCCCTTAATATCTCTCCTATCGAAAAGAGTAAAATAGCTCTTAAGTATTTCCCGTTGCCCACCTTGAAGTGACATGCACGACATGCCCCACGGGACTTGGACTGAAATCTTATTTTTCGTTATCATCTGCGTTATTATCTGTCGTACGATAGATACGGACATTGCATAAAGAAACGGAAATAGCATATTCTTAAACGTTTCTTGTATACAGGCCTAATGTTAACGAAAATATTTCAGAACAATCTTGCTATAAAAACGAACTCCATGTGATTACCATGACATCATATGCACCTGATAACACAATCCTGAGTAAGTAGAATCCAAATACGTAGTTTTATTGAAACCCTACTGAAATTTCCTGATTGGCACGTACTTTTTACATAACCGTATGACAGATTGATGCATTGTGTGAATGCCTGTCGCATACTTCTTCTTCTTATCCTTCCTTATCTGTTTACCCTCCAGGCTTGGTTTTTCCTGAGACTCAGCGAAGGATCCCACTTCTGTCGCCTCAAGGGCAGTGTCTTGGAGCTTCTGACTCTGGGTCGGGGGATACTACTGGGGAGAAGGATCAGTAAGTCACCCAGGTGACCTCACCTGCTATGCTGAACAGGGGCTTTGTGGGAGTGGGAAGATTGGAAGGTATGGATAAGGAAGAGGGATGGAAGCGGCCGTGGTCTAAAGTTAGGTGGGAATCGAACCCACCTCTACTCATTTGACCTCCCGAGGCCGAGTGGACCCCGTTCCAGACCTCGTACCACTTTTCAAATTTCGTGCAGAGCCGGGAATCGAACCCGGGCCTCCGGGGGTAGCAGCTAATCACACTGACCACTACACCACAGAAGCGCACCCTGTCGCATACGATCCACGTTTTGGCAACGGTAGTGGTGCAGTGATCCATTAATGGCGATTGTTGTTTGGTATATTGCAAAGAGGAACGGACCATAACGACACCATTGACGTCTGGTGGGATGCCTAACAGCATAAAATGTCAGGCGCGGCTGACTCACCAGGTATTTTAATATGAGGAGAACCGATAGGTTGTCAGGTGAAACTTGAGTGCGCCATAAGATATTGCAAAGGGACAGTTTATTACATAGTTTATTACATTACATTTTTATTACCCCACCATAGTTACAAACCATCGGTATAAGGAAATAAAGAAAATATTACTTGACTGGACTAATAACTTATCTACAACTAATTCTATGCCTAATTTAATCTAAATCATCTATATCTAAATTCAGAATCTATTAAATCTACTCTGTAGCATCCCACACATGCGCGGATATCCAGCACCACATATAAGATGCTACCTTAACTACAATCTACACTAATATCCTAACTAGGTATTCTACTGCCTAAAATTAAATTAAAAGAACTGGCTGGTCGTGGTATCTCCCCTGGTAAGGAAAACTGCCCGTCCAGCACGAAACACCAATCCCAGCCCCGCCTCGTGTGGTCAGATATCGGACTCCACCGGTAATTAGCTGACAATGTGTTTTCCTCCCATTCTTTACGTGACAGATCACATGAGGGGGAAGCCAGTCCATCATGTGACCCGTCACATTCTTATCGTCTGTCCACCCTGTTGTATACGAGTCACATTTCTTTTACATCGCCAGCACCCATCCTAGCTTCTCCTCTTTCCCCACGTGCGGACATGCTTGATCTATTTTACCTTGGGGTGTTTCAGTCCCACCCCACCGTTTCACCTCTTATACCTCACACACCCCATCACGTATCTTCCAGTCTTTCTCACTTATATCATTCCACATTCCACTTGTTCCACATATTTTACATCTTATACTCTACACTCCACACACTAATTGTTCATTTTCTCGAACTATGCCATAAATTTAACATTTATACACCTTTTAACTTTTACTCTCTCAGCCTTCCTTCTCCTGCCTAATTTCTACATTTACAAAGTCTTTCACATCCCCCAGCTCAAAATATTAAAACTAGTCTCTTAATCCATTCCATCACTAATTTATACAAATCTTTTCTTATAATATCTACCTTGTATATAATAAAACACTCATTCTACTGACCATCATCTTGCTCTGGGCAGATAACCATTCCTCTGGGCAAGATACTCTTCCTCCTTCATCAAAGTCTTGCTCAATCCATCTTTCTAGTCGACTACTCTAGATACACCTCCAACATTCCATGTCCTCTCCCCACAGTTCACAACATCCACCTCAAAAACATACCAATGAATTCCTTACTACTCTACTAATTTACAACATCTTCATAGAGTTCTTCCACATTGCTTACATCTTATACCCTACAATCCACTCACGAATTGCACATTTCCTTAAACAGCACCATAAACTTAATATTTTATACAACCTCTTTACAGTTACTCTCTCAGCCTTCTTTCTCCTACCTAATTCCTATTTATAACAAGGTTTTCCATCATCATCCCTATCTAGATATTACCTGCACGTCTCTTAATACATTCATTTAACAATATATACAAATCTCTTCTTAGTGTATCTACATTGTGTATAATATGACACTCAGTCTACTGACCATCATCCTGCTCAGGACGGGTAACCATTCTTCTCAGGAAGATGCTCTTCTCCACTCACCAAATTCTTGCTCAATCCATCTCTCTAGTCACTACTCTTGATATATAACAATCCATTCTTTCCCACTCACTCTTTCTCCCTTTACATTAACTCTCTGCCAATTGTTCCTCCTTGAATTCCCTACACTACTTCACTACACTATACTATAATAATCACTTCATATTACCTATCCTTATATCTAATACACTCTCTCATTCTACTTAGCAGAACCTGCTCACGGCGGGTAACCATTCCTCTGGGCAAGATAATTCCCTCCTTCATCTAAATCTTACTACCTCTTTTTCTGAAGACTTCATTTTCATATTCAACTCTCCATTTCGCCTATCTCCTCCAGTCTTCCTACTCATCTCCCCCTGCTTCTCTCACCTACTACCCCATTTCCTAATCATAGCTCCAACCCTCCTTGCTCATTCTTTCTTTCATTTCCTCTTCTTCCTATCTTATCACTCTCGTCTTTTTATTGTCCTTTTTCGCTCTCACCATTCTTCCTGTTATTCCCTCAATTTCTTTAAAAATCTGGCTCTAATCGCATCTAAATATTTTGATATATATGTTCCCATCTCCAACTCTCTACACAACCATGCTGTGATCTTATATCTCTTTTCTACCTTCCATCTATTTCTTATTCAGCACTTTCTTTCTAATCTCCTCTGAGGCTCTTCGTTGGTTAAATACATGCAGGTCCGACCAACCCTTCCCACACAAAATACATCTATCCTTATTTTCTCGTCCAACCCATCCCCTGTTTTTAGGAAGTCCTATTACCATCCAATATAAACCTCTTTTATCCCTTCTGCCCTCAAATTTGGTTTTCGGGTTTTTATTTCCAACAATTTGTATAATACTGATAGCGAGTTTCTGTATAAGAAAATGGACTATGGCATTTTGGTAGCGCGGACTCCCATGTAGCGTAAATGATCGGAGCAAATCATGCTCTTGTATATTCTGTGTCAGTCAAGGGCAATAAGACACTTTTCTATGCAACTGCCTGCTAAATTTTGCAAGTTTTGTTCCTGATGTTCGGACTTTTAAATCCCACACATTGTTAGAGCTGACGTGCTTATTAATAATCTGTTCTATTGTCTGGTCAGATTCTCTTTCAATTTTTAAAAAGGAGGGAAATAATATTTTGTAATTTGTTATCCTAAAAGTTTCTCTAAGTAATTCCTCGTCCAGCCAGTTAACGCAGGCGTTTCCTAATCCTCTGTGAGCCACGGAATGCCCGGAATATTAATAATAATAATAGTAATAATAATTATATTATATTATATTATATTATATTATATTATATTATATTATATTATATTATATTATATTATATTATATTATTATTAGCACCGGGAGGTACACCACAACACCGCTCATTCAAAATAAGCGCCTTAATAAACTCCTCTATCGACCAAAATGGGAAATTGCTACTACATAAAGTTGAGACTTTAATCAGAAGATGTCACTACCGAAGTATTAAATGTGTTATTCTGAAGTTGCCTAAACTGACTGGCTTTATTTGCTGTATGTTTGTTTACATCAAGAAGTGTGGACGTTTTTCCACAGATGTCACTACCAAAAACTATAGTCATGCACTCTGGTGCAAGGTAAACGAAGTGTTATTGAAAGAAATTTTGTGTTTATAGGTTTTCTCAACTTCCATTTGTTTTTTTTAATGTAATTCTAGGTTTGCAACACTTCTGCCTCGATCCGCCAGTTTTGAATCTAGCCAACGTAAATTTTCTGTAATTAATTTTCAGCCTATCACAGGCTTCTTTTTCGGTTTTGAGTGTACTTTTGGGTTCAAACAATAAAAATGAGAGGGTGTGTACGGATTAACCCAGAATCCTCCCGAACCTTCCCTGAGGGTATATAAGAGGCGGCTTTTCGAGTTTGCTTGCCTATTGACCGTCGTCTTTCTGAGTGTGTGTATTAAGGCAGGGGGCGAGGCGCCTCTTTCATCGACCGGCAGAACATCTACCAGGTAATGGCCACGTAAATTAAAGTCTTTAACTGTAAATCGCGGATAGAGAGTGAGTTACCCTCTCGAGCTCCCTTTCATCTTGGTTTGAGGTGACTAGGAATTCGCACCTTTCCTTTCCTGTAATATATTGAAGTTTTATCCATGCGAGTCACCTCAGTAGTTTGGAACTAGCCCCAGTTTCATCGGCCGAGATCCCTGTAGGTTTTAAATATTTAATTATCTGGGAGCGCTGTGTACGCTTCTATTCAGGTTGTGTTCTGGCCATTTATTTCACCTTTTCTTTTTCCGCAAAGTCCCAGTAGGTTGGGTACTAGATACCCCTGTGTAAAACTACTTCCATTTGTACATCGTGCCTTATGAGGCCAGAGTATGTAAGATTGTGATGTGATGTTGCCTTGAGTA